>NW_024070212.1:45144858-46481700 GCF_014754425.2 Oryx dammah
TTTGCATGAAATGTTCCCTTGGTATCTAATATTCTTGAAGAGATCTCTAGTCTTTCCTATTCTATTGTTTTCCTCTATTTCTTTGTATTGATCACTAATGAAGTCTTTCTTATCTCTCCTTGTTATTCTTTGGAGCTCTGCATTCAGATGGGTATATCTTTCCTTTTTTCCTTTCCCTTTAGCTTCTCCTTTTGGAACTTCTCTTCATTAAGCACTTGCTATGTGCCAAATACTGTCTTAAGCACTAGGGATACAGCAGAGAGAAAAAAAAAAAGACAAAAAATCTCCATGATGTTTGTTGAAGTTCAAATTTTCAGAGGTAAAAGAAAGCACACATGTTGCCATGGGTATGGGTGACTGAAGTATTGTGAAGATATGGGAGTTTAGGGTAACATGAAACTGTAAGGAGAATGTATTCCTCAAACCATAAACATGGGTAGGCAATTAGTCAAGGCATTTGTTACCTCTTGGGTGGTAAGACAAAAAGCCAGGTGCAAATCTTCAGTCAATGTGAAGGAGTGAATAGGAGGTTGCTATGTTGTAGAGATGAAAATGGGCAAAGGAAGGTGGGATCAGATGCAACCGTTTCACTGGAGTAGGAATGTTTTTTCAAAGGAGGTGGAGAGAAGCTGTAGCTGAGAGGGGAAAAAAAAAAAAAAAAAAACAGCATGCCCTACGCTCTATCCCAGTGGGATATACATAAAATGAGAAGCATTAGGTTTTAGTTAAGGTAGTGAGAAAGGTGTTATATGAACGCATTAAGGACTATGTTTACCATGGAGTGAGTGTTCCACAGTCCTGGTAAAAAGGGCAAGGAGAAAGATTAGCAGTTGGAAGTTGGCTCAGAAAAGAGAAAGCACAGAAAATTATGAGGATGAATATATAATAAATGATTTGAGGAAATTACATTTTGGGCAGCAATCAAGAAGGGGAGTTGGCTGACTTGAATGTTACAAAAAAGTATAGGTGCGTCAGGTTGAGTCCAGATTCTAGAGACCTCCTAAGTTAGAGGCTCTACGACTTTGGAATTTATATAAATTACTTCATGTAGAGCTTGCACATACCAGTTCTAAGCTGAGAGTCCCTTGGACTGCAAGGAGCTCCAACCAGTCCATCCTAAAGGAACTCAGTCCTGAATATTCTTGGAAAGACTGATGCTGAAGCTGAAACTCCAATACTTTGGCCACCTGATGCAGAGAGCTGACTCATTTGAAAAGACCCTGATGCTGTGGTAGATTGAGGGCAGGAGGAGAAGGGGATGACAGAGGATGAGATGGTTGGATGGCATCACCAACTCAATGGATATGGGTTTGGGTGGACTCCGGGAGTTGGTGATGGACAGGGAGGCCTGGCGTGCTGCGGTTCATGGGGTCGCAAAGGGTTGGACACGACTGAGTGATTGAACTGAACTGAAAGTCCAGGGGAGTGCTGCCAAGTTGAATGGAGCCAGTTACCAATTATAGGCTGATGCCCTGGGAGGTCTGATCTGTGGATATTGAAGCCAGGGCAAGAGTAGGTCCCTGGTGGAAATGGAGGCCAGTGTACTGAGAAACTCAGAGTAGATTGAGGTCTCAGTGCACTAATGTCAATAAAAGCAGAAACGCCCAACTTAAAAGACTCAATAGCAAAGAATACCCTCATCTGGTGTCTGGATAACACACCTCCAACAGAAAGTGAGGCTAGTTTTGTTTGTCTCATCACTTGGCTCTAAAGGCCAGAGTATGGGGTAGGCAGGAAGACAGGATAAAGAACATTCCAGTCAAAAGAAAACTCTGCATATTTATGGAGGTATCTGATAAAATGTTATCTCTAAAGGTCTGTGGGCTGAAATGATAGTAGGATTAGTTTTTAAAACATGGGCTCAGGCTTTGCTGTGTACCATGCAACTTTGGTAGTAACACCTCCTGAGCCTCCTTCTCTAGTATGGAAATAACGTGTGCCTCATACTGTTGCTAGGCTTCCCGGGTAGTGTTAGTGATGAACAACCCACCTACAGATTCAGGAGACATAAAAGACACGGTTTGATCCCTGGGTCAGGAAGATCCCCTGGAGGAGAGCATGGCAACCTACTCCAGTATTCTTGCCTGGAGAATTCCATGGATAGAGGAGCCTGGCAGGCTGTGGTCCATAAGGTCACAAAGAGTTGGACACAACTGAAGTGACTGAGTCTGCATGCACTCTGTTGCCACAGGAATTAAATATGAAACTGTATACAAGATTCAGCATTGTGTTACTAGCAAATGCTCTTCAAGTTCTAGCTATTATAATACATAATACAGGACAACTGTAACTCCAGACCCACAGGACATCAGATTTGTGTTTCCTGTTGTCACTGCTCCAACATGTGTCATTTCCTAAAGCTTTATTAAACCCACATGCCCCCACCCCACCCCCACTATATGAAAAAGGAGACAAGATGTTTTCATGATCATCCTTCCCTTAGGAGAAAGATGGAATACAGCAGAAAGTTCTGGCTCTCCTGTGCAAAAATGCACTAAAAAGATCTTATGATAAAAATGTACAAGACTTACATTGAAAGGACAGAAGAAATGTTACATATGTAAAATTGTCAGAGATAACAGGTATATAGAGAAGCAACCAGGACCAAGAATTAAAAAAAAGATCTTTTTTCCATCTTCCTTTGACTGAAGGGCATGGATAGTTTGCTTTTAGTACTGGTTGTATAGACAAATTAAAGGAATGTGTCTCCTTCAAGTACTACAAATCTAACAAAGCTAGATTAGGTCCATGATTGATTTTGATCATGTCTTTATCTGTCAGGAAGCATTTAACAGGAGGCTTCCTGTGTGCTGTTTTGGATCTGTCAGGAATCCTCTGTTAATCCTGAATATTCAGGAATTAAGAGGAGAGGCAAGCCTCTCCCGGGGCTGAGGAATCCAGGCATTTCCTTTGTTAGTTTTTCAATACCATAAGTACCCTCTTCCTTCCTGTGAACCATACCATAAAAGTGATTGTTTACAACTCTCTCTAACATGGATCACCTATGTTTTATAAGTCTGGGATTTTAATCTTTATTTTTGCTGAGACTAACTCTTGTAAGACAGTATATATGCCCACACCATGTTGATTAAAACACCTTTGGTCCTTCAGAGCTTTGGTCCCCGTGTCTTCTGTCTCTCTTTCTTTCTCTCTCTCCCTCAGGTTATTTCTTTGGAGCTCAGAGGCCCTCTGGGTTCACTTTCCTGCCCGGGCTTCTAAGACCCTCTCGAGAAGGTGCTCTGTGCCTTCACCCCATCGAGAGGGCACCTGAGGCCTTCGTGAACAGAGCAAGCCCCATGTCAGGGACTTTATTGGTTTTCTGCATAAACCAAGGAATATCAGCCTCTTTCTCTCTCCTTTACTTTCTTATCGTTGACTCTGGACCACCAGGTTCTGGTCCATTAAAGGACCTCAACATTTATCATAGCAAATAAAACTATAAATTTAGGTTCTTAGAGAACACATAATACTTTCCCCCAGCTCAGACAGGGAAAGAAAAGAGTACACCATGACTCCAGACCTCTATATTCAACAAGTGTTGAGTATAAATACAAAGAAGAAAAGGACGCATCCAACCTCGTGTTCTTTCAAAAATCCTGTTACAATATTGTATGACTGCTGCTTTCTGTGTCTTGTTCAAATCATCTGAATTGTCTCTTATCTCTTGCTTCAACAAATCTACAAGGAACCACATACTTAAGCTCTCCTTCCCTAATAGAAAAAAACTTTTTTTTTTACTGGTATACTAGTACTTGTGTACACATGTTCAGATTAAGATTCAGTAAAAATAGATGGTAAATGGAAACAAAATTTGGATTAATTTTGCCAATTATTTTGCATTTATTACACCATGAGTTAGACCAAGATGGCATGGAATTTATGAAGTAAATATATTAAATATAGACGAATGAGTCCTTTGATCTCCTTAGGCCAAACACTATTAAACTAATTAAAACTTGTCAACAAAATTGACAGCCTTTAGAATTTTTAAAGTGGGATTTGACCTAAAAACAAAGACAAGAGACACAGAAAGAAAATATAGAGGGAGACAATATATTGGTAAAGAACTTCTAGAGTTCTAGTGATTTAGTGATCAGAAGAAAGCAAATGCCCATAAATATTGTTGGCAATTCTATTTATTGTAAAAACTCAATATTCCCAAAGACATCTTATTTGACTTCAAGTGTCAGTAATTCTCATTAAACTCAAATATATCTGGCTTTTGTGTACAGAATGATAAACTGAGGTAAAGAGCAAATTTAGAATCTCAGATGGTGAAGAAAACTATGTTGAATTTTCAGTCAAGCTGGTTTTGAGTGTGGTTGTAAACTCAAGAATACATTGCATGTGTAATTCTGCACATGAATCAAACTAAAAATATGGTTATTTCTTATTTGGCAGGTAATATTTAAACTTATGGTGGGACTTGAAGCGATTTTTAAAGGTTAAAACATTTTTATGGAGGGGGTCTTTGCTCTTTTACATTAATCCTTTTGACTCAACAAAACTAATTATTTCAGATTTTAAATTTCTGTGTTATGTAAGAACAGTAATTCTATTGTAGAATTAAAGCCAAAAGAGCACCATGAACAGCTTAGGAGGGTGAACCAATATTCCTAGGGATATCTGAGGCAGTCTAAAATGGTCTAAAAGTACAGTGACTAAGATGGGTCTGAAATTTCTTTCTTTTTTTTTTTTTGTAATTGCTTCGTTTCCCATTCTTCTCATATGTCTATGTTTTAGTGGGAAAATATTCTTAAATTACCATATAAAAAGACAATCCAAAATCATGTATCATGTTTGTTTCATGAATTTCTCTAATCCTTTTCATACAATTAGAATAGGATGGCCATGACATTTAAATCATCAGAGGATAATCCAGCCTTAGAGTAAGGGTCTTCCTTTTAATGACACCCAACATGGTATTTTTAGATGTCTTAATTTTATATGTTAAAAGAATTTAAAATCAAGTTTTATTTGAGTTTCTTGTAAAAACAGGTTTAAATAAATGTAATACTTGTTTGATTTTTTACAATTAGGAACAAAGAGCTTACATTTAAAAGAGATATTTTAATAACCAGGATAAATTGATCAGTTTTGTCACCCCAACTCAGACCCTTCTCTTAAACCCATTTTACTCATAATTGTTTGAAAACACTGATCTTGAGTCCAAATGCTTTAGCTTGGACCATAATTTGAACTTTGCATACCAAAATACATTTCTCTTGTGTCATCGCTATATGACCTAGCAATGTTGAACTTCTAGTTCCTCCAGGGTGCCATAATCTTGACTCAGTACTATTTAAAAAAAAAAAACAAAAAAAAAAACTATTCAGTCTTCAACACTTTTCTTCCTCACCCCTCCCTCTAACTCAGCTTTCAACTATAACTAGTTTACCCTTGGACAACACAGGTTTGGCCTACATGGGTCCACTTAAACATGGGCTTTTTCCAATACATATTGTGATACTACAGGATCCTCAGTTGAATCCCCACATGTGGAACCAAGGGTACAGAGGAAGGACTAGAAAACTTTATAAACACCTGACCACCACGTTGTTCAAGTTTCAAATGTACCTCCAGGAATCCTAACAGATAAAAGTTGAATGTATTCTAATAGCACCCCATTGTTGTTTAACTGTTGTGACCAACTACTTTGCAATCCCATAAACTGTAGCCCACCAGGCTCCTCTGCCCAGGATGGCCCAAGCAAGAATACTGGAGTAGACTGCCATCTCTCAGGGGATCTTCCCTACCCAGGGATTGAACCCAGGTCTCCTGCAGTGGCTGTCAGATTCTTCACCAGAGCCACCTGGGAAGCCAATAGCACCCAGTAATTTCTCCATAAAACTTATACAACTGCCATTATTTCAAACCACACAGAAAGCCCCTTGATAAGAAGGAACTGTGTTTCATGCTTATTCACAGCATCTACTTACCATGTAGCATTAATAGTATTTGTCCAAGCAGATGTTAACAGGTCAGTATGGTTTATGTTTCTGGTTAGAAATTCAGGTTTAGAAGTTAGTGGTTCATCCATAATACTGGATGTTTTATACTGACAATGTTTTAAAACTGAAATCTACTTCTTCAGGTGCTCTCCTATATTTTATAAATGTGGACAAATAATTAAACTCAATTACTATCTAACAAAACAAAAATAGAAAAGGAAAAAACTAACAATAAATAATTTATATCATTGTGGTGGACAGAGGAAACAGCCATGGACTTTGAGTTTAAAAGAAACCTCCATTTGTTCAGAAAAATATTACAACCATCTCACCCTAAAATAGATTCAAAAGGTGATTTTAAAAAATATTACTAGGTATTTCCAAAGCTGTGTTTCTACAGCAGTTGATATTTTTAAAAGTGCTTGTATGAATTATTTTGAAAATATTTTTAACATTTGCCATGTTTTATTGCCGGTGCTGTTGATCTATATATTGATTTAGCAATAAATATACCACTGTTACATACAGTGTAATATTTTTACTATTCATGACTGGTTGAAATTACTGCTGCTATTATTTCAAGAAAGAGAAATACCATGCCAAAATTCAAAACTAATGCTCAAGAGAGTATGATTAACAAAAACTATAAAATAAACTATTGGGCATTATCTTAAGCATGATTCCTTTGAAACTCCATGGACTGTAGTTTGAAACTCCATGGACTGTAGTCTGCCAGGCTCCACTGCCCATGGGATTTCCCAGATAAGAATACTGGAGTGGGTTGCCATTTCCTTTTTCAGAGGATCTTTCTATATGAGGTAGATATTATCTCTATTTTACAGATGAGAAAATCAAGACTTTGAAAGGTCTCATAACTACTGGGTAGCAGAAAAAGGTCTTTGAATAGTTTAGTCTAATGTCAATGCCTATGCTTTTTCCAGAAGAAAAAAGTTATAATTTAATGCATTTATAATTATAAAACGCCAAACTTAGGCAAGAGACAACTACTGCAATGTAATTATGCTCTTCAAGGGGCTGTTTTACTTACATCTTTAAGAAACAACAGTAATTATTCCTTTGAACATATGCACTTTTAAATTCTATGAATCGTGATTGAGTGAATTGGAACCACCTTTTAGAATTTTACAAGTGTCCTTATAGGGAGCTCTTTAACCCCAATTCTTTGACAAATTCTCCTCCACTAGCACTGAACACACTAGTGATAAATACATTAATATTTCAGATTTCTGGATACTTTGGTGGTTTCTATCACCTGGAATTGTTATAATACCACAAGTTAAAAAACAAAATTTTTTAAAAGGAAGGATTTTAAGCTGAAGTAGACAAAAACAGAACTGAATATTACATATTCAGTAATTCACTGTCATTTATCAGTTCATTAACCAGTTGAAAAGATTTTATCTAATTGGTTATGGTTATAAAAATGTAAGTCACAGGAGCAAGAAATTAGCTGCAAGGAAGAGACAGATGAAAGGTGAATGGAAAGATAAATATAAGTGATAGCTAAAGCCATAGCTGGGGCGGCGGCTGGGAAGAGCAACCCACGTCCAAGGAGCGGTGGCTGCGCTGGCACAGGAGGGCCTAGAGGAGCTATCCCACGTTGAAGGTCAGGAAGGGCGGCAGTGAGGAGATACCCTTCGTCCAAGGTAAGGCACAGCCGTGAAGACATACCCCACGCCCCAGGTAAGAGAAACCCAAGTAAGATGGTAGGTGTTGCAAGAGGGCATCGGAGGGCAGACACACTGAAACCATACTCACAGAAAACTAGTCGATCTAATCACACTAGGACCACAGCCTTGTCTAACTCAATGAAACTAAGCCATGCCCACGGGACAACCCAGGATGGGTGGGTCATGGTGGAGAGGTCTGACAGAATGTGGTCCACTGGAGAAGGGAATGGCAAACCACTTCAGTATTCTTGCCTTGAGAACCCCATGAACAGTATGAAAAGGCAAAACAATAGGATACTGAAAGAGGAACTCCCCAGGTCAGCAGGTGCCCAATATGCTACTGGAGATCAGTGGAGAAATAACTCCAGAAAGAATGAAGGGATGGAACCAAAGCAAAAACAATACCCAGCTGTGGGTGTGACTGGTAATAGAAACAAGGTCTGATGCTGTAAAGAGCAACATTGCATAGGAACATGGAATGTCAGTTCCATGAATCAAGGCAAATTGGAAGTGGTCAAAGAAGAGATGGCAAGAGTGAACGTCGACATGCTAGGAATCAGCGAACTAAAATGGACTGGAATGGTTGAATTTAACTCAGGTGACCATTATATCTACTACTGTGGGCAGGAATCCCTTAGAAGAAATGGAGTAGCCATCATGGTCAACAGAAGAGTTGAAAATGCAGTACTTGGATGCAATTTCAAAAATGACAGAATGATCTCTTCGTTTCCAAGGCAAACCATTCAATATCACTGTAATCCAAGTCTATGCCCCAACCAGTAATGCTGAAGAAGCTGAAGTTGAACAGTTTTATGAAGACCTACAAGACCTTTTAGAACTAACACCCAAAAAAGATGTCTTCTTCATTACAGGGGACTGGAATGCAAAAGTAGGAAATCAAGAAACACCTGGAGTAACAGGCAAATTTGGCCTTGGAATGCAGAATGAAGCAGGGCAAAGACTAATAGAGTTTTGCCAAGAAAATGCACTGGTCATAGCAAACACCCTCTTCCAACAACACAAGAGAAGACTCTACACATGGACATCACCAGATGGTCAACACCGAAATAAGACTGATTATATTCTTTGCAGCCAAAGATGGAGAAGCTCTATACAGTCAGCAAAAACAAGACCAGGAGCTGACTGAGGCTTAGATCATGTACTCCTTATTGCCAAATTCAGACTTAAATTGAAGAAAGTAGGGAAAACCACTAGACCATTCAGGTATGACCTAAATCAAGTCCCTTATGATTGATTATACAGTGGAAGTGAGAAATAGATTTAAGGGCCTAGATCTGGTAAACAGAGTGCCTGATGAACTATGGACTGAGGTTCGTGACACTGTACAGGAGACAGGGATCAAGACCATCCCCATGGAAAAGAAATGCAAGAAAGGAAAATGGCTGTCTGGGGAGGCCTTACAAATAGCTGTGAAAAGAAGAGAAGCGAAAAGCAAAGGAGAAAAGGAAAGATATAAGCATCTGAATGCAGAGTTCCAAAGAATAGCAAGAAGAGATAAGAAAGCCTTCTTCAGCGATCAATGCAAAGAAATAGAGGAAAACAACAGAATGGGAAAGAATAGAGATCTCTTCAGGAAAATTAGAGATACCAAGGGAATATTTCATGCAAAGATGGGCTCGATAACGGACAGAAATGGTATGGACGTAACAGAAGCAGAAAATATTAAGAAGAGGTGGCAAGAATACACAGAAGAAGTGTAAAAAAAGATCTTCACGACCCGGATAATCACGATAGTGTGATCACTCATCTAGAGCCAGACATCCTGGAATGTGAAGTCAAGTGGGCCTTAGAAAGCATCACTGCGAACAAAGCTAGTGGAGGTGATAGAATTCCAGTAGAGCTATTTCAAATCCTGAAAGATGATGCTGTGAAAAGTGCTGCACCCAATATATCAGAAAATTTGTAAAACTCAGCAGTGGCCACAGGACTGGAAAAGGTCAGTTTCCATTCCAATCCCAAAGAAAGGCCATGCCAAAGAATGCTCAAACTACCCCACAATTGCATTCATCTCACATGCTAGTACAGTAATGCTCAAAATTCTCCAAGCCAGGCTTCAACAATACGTGAACTTCCTGATGTTCAAGCTGGTTTTAGAAAAGGCAGAGGAACCAGAGATCAAATTGCCAACATCTGCTGGATCATGGAAAAAGCAAGAGTTCCAGAAAAACATCTATTTCTGCTTTATTGACTATGCCAAAGCCTTTGACTGTGTGGATCACAATAAACTGTGGGAAATTCTTCAAGAGATGGGAATACCAGACCACCTGACCTGCCTCTTGAGAAATCTGTATGCAGGTCAGGAAGCAACAGTTAGAACTGGACATGGAACAACAGACTGGTTCCAAATAGGAAAAGGAGTGCGTCAAGGCTGATATTGTCACCCTGGTTATTTAACTTATATGCAGAGTACATCATGAGAAAAACTGGACTGGAAGAAACACAAGCTGGAATCAAGATTGCCGGGAGAAATATCAATAACCTCAGATATGGGGATGACACCACCCTTATGGCAGAAAGTGAAGAGGAACTAAAACGCCTCTTGATGAAAGTGAAAGAAGAGAGTGAAAAAGTTGGCTTAAAGCTCAACATTCAGAAAACGAAGATCATGGCATCTGGTCCCATCACTTCATGGGAAATAGATGGGGAAACAGTGGAAAGTGTCAGACTTTATTTTTATAGGCTCCAAAATCACTGCAGATGGTGACTGCAGCCGTGAAATTTAAAGACGCTTATCCTTGGAAGAAAAGTTATGACCAACATAGATAGCATATTCAAAAGCAGAGACATTAGTTTGCCGACTAAGGTCCGTCTAGTCAAGGCTATGGTTTTTCCTGTGGTCATGTATGGATGTGAGAGTTGGACTGTGAAGAAGGCTGAGCGCAGAAGAATTGATGCTTTTGAACTGTGGTGTTGGAGAAGACTCTTGAGAGTCCCTTGGACTGCAAGAAGATCCAACCAGTCCATTCTGAAGATCAGCCCTGGGATTTCTTTGGAAAGAATGATGCTAAAGCTGAAACTCCAGTACTTTGGCCACCTCATGTGAAGAGTTGACTCACTGGAAAAGACTCTGATGCTGGGAGGGATTGGGGGCAGGAGGAGAAGGGGATGACAGAGGATAAGATGGCTAGATGGCATCACGGACTCGATGGACGTGAGTCTGAGTGAACTCCGGGAGTTGGTGATGGACAGGAAGGCCTGGCGTGCTACAATTCATGGGATCGCAAAGAGCCGGACACGACTGAGCGACTGAACTGAACTGAAAGCCACAGCAAGGTTTAGAGAGCAATGAGAGTGGTTAAGAGGAAACACTCAGCAAGACAATAGAAAAAACTGTTAGTCACAAGAACATGAGAAACTATGTTAAGGGTGTCGGTAACAGTCCCTGAAGGCACAGTATGGCACAGCTGAATCTATGTATCACAGCTCTAACTCAAAGAGTATAGCAACATCACTCAATAAAGCTTAGGTATTTAAACTATAGAACTGTGCTATTCATTGGAGTGGGGAAAGGAACTGAAGCAGCACTCAATGAATCCAGGGAAGCCCAATGAATAGGCAAGCTGTCCATTTACCAAAATGACTCAAGGGTCGTTTTATTATATCATATGATGTAATAGCTGGAATAAAGATAGCTGGGAGAATTATCAATGACCTCAGATATGCAGATGACACTACCCTTATGGCCGAAAGTGAAGAACTAAAGAGCCTCTTGTTGAAAGAGGAGAGTGAAAAAGTTGGCTTAAAGCTCAACATTCAGAAAATTAAGATCATGGCATCCAGTCCCATCACTTCATGGCAAATAGATGGGGAAACAGTGGCTAACTTTTTCTTTGCTCCAAAATCACTGCAGATGGAGACTGCAGCCATGGTATTAAAAGACGCTTACTCCTTCAAAGGAAAGTTATGACTAACCGAGACCGCATATTAAAAAGCAGAGATATTACTTTGTCAACAAGGGTCCCTCTAGTCAAGGCTATGGTTTTTCCAGTGGTCATGTATGGATGTGAGAATTGGACTATAAAGAAAGCTGAGCACCGAAGAATTGATGCTTTTGAACTGTGGTGTTGGAGAAGACTCTTGAGAGTTCCTTGGACTCCAAGGAGATCCAACCAGTCCATCCTAAAGGAGATCAGTCCTGGGTGTTCACTGGAAGGGCTGATGTTGAAGCTGAAACTCCAATACTTTGGCCACCTGCTGCGAAGAGCTGACTCATTTGAAAAGACCCTGATGCTGAGAAAGAGTGAAGTCAGGAGAAGGGGACACCAGAGGATGAGATGGTTGGATGGCATCACCAACTCAATGGACATGGGTTTGTGTAGACTCCAGCAGTTGGTGATGGACAGGGAGGCCTGGCATGCTGCAGTTCATGGGGTCACAAAGAGTTGGACAAGGCTGAGTGACTGAACTGAACTGAATGAAGTAATAGGGGCTTTCCACATGGATGAGTGGTAAAGAATCTGCTGGCCCATGCAGGAGATAAAGACTCATCTTGGATGCCTGGGTCAGGAAGATCCCCTGGAGAAGGAAATGGCAACCAGCTCCAGTACTTTTGCCTGGAAAATCCCATGGATAAAGCCTGGCAGGCTGTAGTCCACGGGGTGACACACATGACTGAGTGAGCACACACATATGCAAGCATGATGTAATACAGACAGGGCTTAAGAGTGTTAATTTCAATTCATTCAACAAAATCAATTCATGTGGAAGATCTTCCATGAACTTGGTGTTTATTACTAAATAAAAAAATCATTACTATTATTAGCTATTTACCTATTAACTTGCACACTTAATTCCAGTAGTTTTATGAATAACAGCAGGTCTCTATTTGCTTTAATTAATATAACACATTATAGGACTAAATTGGAAACCCAGGGACCTGTATTATAATTACAGATAAGTCAATACAAACGTGTTGCTAGTCATTTGACCTACCTCAACTACCGGTTAAAACCATATACCCAGGGTCCTTTTCAGCTGTACAGTTACTCCTTAGTGTTACTAACAGTACAGATCTTTCAAATAACTTAACATTTTCTTGGTAATTTTTCCACAAGGAAAAAAGCTGGTTTTCACTGAACTGAAAAGAATGTTTTACTCAGTTCAGTTCAGTCCAGTCATGTCTCTTTGCGACCCCATGAACTGCAGCATGCCAGGCCTCCCTGTCCATCACCAACTGCTGGAGTCTACGCAAACCCATGTCCATTGAGTTGGTGATGCCATCCAGCCATCTCATCCTGTCGTCCCCTTCTCCTCCTGCCCCCAATCCCTCCCAGCATCAGAGTCTTTTCCAATGAGTCAACTCTTCACATGAAGTGGCCAAAGTACTGGAGTTTCAGCTTTAGCATCATTCCTTCCAAAGAACACCCAGGGCTGATCTCCTTTAGAATGGACTGGTTGGATCTCCTTGCAGTCCAAGGGACTCTCAAGAGTCTTCTCCAACACCACAGTTCAAAAGCATGGATTCTTCTGCGCTCAGCTTTCTTCACAGTCCAACTCTCACATCCATACATGACCACAGGAAAAACCATAGCCTTGACTAGCATAGAATTTTAATGTCCAGATGGGTCATACCTGCCAATCTTGTAAAAATGAAGATTCACAGACAAGGCTAGAGAGTCTGAGTTTCTAATAAGCTCCCAGATGATACTAACTGCCCTCGGTACAGGGACAACATTTTGAGTAGCAAAGTTCTAGTATCTGAAGAAATTGTAATGCTGACAAGCTTGGCTAGCCCTGATATTCTTACACAATTGCAACTATGAGCAGGAGTAAAACATGACATGGAAAATATCCCAGAAAATCTGATGATGTAATATGTCTGGGATTTGTGCTAATATGGGCGGTAAGTGGACAGAAGAACAAGAAAATTAAGTTGGTAGATGAAGCTGAATGATGGAGGTTTGTTACTATTTTCTAAGCACTAACACCAATTAAAGGGAATACTATTTCTGTCCATTGAAATGAGAGGGAGGCATTAAGTTGCACCAAGGGCGGCTATAATCTAAAGCTAGAAAGGGTACGTCTGTATTTGAGGATCTCACAAATAAAAATTTCCTGTTTACTTTTCACAACTTTGCCTTAGAAGAAAATTGAGACTCAAAAAACTTAAAACAATATTTACTGAAAAGGAATTGATTTAAAAACCTTAAAACTGGTTAAATGTCATGAGATTTGGTAAGGAGCCATTAATGTTCAGATATCCTAATCTTAAAAAAATTATAAAGTGTGTTGAACAAAATATTGTACCATTTAAACATAAATTTTGCAGTATTTTTTTAAAGCCATAGACTACAGAACAAATACCTGGTGTAAATCAACCACTGAGTTTAAAACATACTAAATTCAAGGTAATGATTACCTGTAGAAGGGGGTATATGGGGGTTCAGATTAGGGAGAGTACAAAAATGTCAGTTCAATCTGTTTTAAGTCATATATTAAAATTACACAAAGTATGGGAAGTATTAGGCAGCGAGAATAAATGTGCACAGGTGTTTATTATATGCTCTTCATATTTTTCTGCATATTTGAATACTTCATTTTGTCTTTAATGTGGGGCAATCTCTTTTTGTCTTTAACATTTATACTTTATTTGTAAAATAAAAAAAAAAAAAAAGATAAAGGGAACAAGTGTATTTAGGAAAATAAAGAGTAGCTCCAAAATTAAAGGTTTTGATAACTGGTACACATACTCTAATCCTGTGGCTTAAAATTGAGATTTTTCTACTGAATATGTCTTGAAACAGGTATTTAGCCAAAACAGAAACCCATGTATGTTCAATTTCCCTAAACAGTTCCATATCCTTTTGTCTGAATGAAAAAATTTTCAGATTTATGCTATTTAAAAATATTAAGGCAGTGAGGAAATCTTGATGTCCCAAGCTATTCATGAGACAATCTTTTCTTCCAGTCTCCTTTCATTTGGCTTTGGGATGCATTATAGACTTGCTTTCTATATCTTTTTGCTTTACCAGGTGCAACACTTTTTAAAAACATGAAAAGAAATCTTCCTCTGTGGCAAAAAGAAAGACATTAGGGTGTTATTTATTGCTGATAACTAAGATCTGGCAGACATGAAACTGGCATTGCAACTATTCCTCCTACACAGCAATTTATCAACTGCATAGCATTTCTTCATTCGTACTATTTGAGTTTCACAGTACCTTGTGAGGTGGAAGAGCAGAATTTATTGCCTACATTTTGTATAAATACATAAGGGATACTGAGGCTTAGAAAAGTAACTTGTCCTTTCCCTTCAAACTGTATGGTGATCCAAAATAGAACTAACGAACTAATTAACCACCACATAATTAATAAGGTTAATATTAAAATATTTTGAAGTTAAAATACCTCTAAAGTATTAATATATCTCTAATGTTAACTAAATATGATGATTCCTTATTATCCCTTGTTAAGCTAGGGTGTTCTTAGCTGTTTTCAAATACTAAATTAGATTTCTAACATTAAGTATATGTGAATCCATTCCTTAAGTAGATATTTTTAAAAATCTTGATGTAAAAAGAAATCAGTTTTTCTCTGTTGTAGAAAAAAATCAAGTTACCTCTTAATATTCAAGGTAAGGCCTCTAGGAACAAGCAGCTGTGTCTTAAGAACACTGTTAGCTAGTTTACTCCTCTTATCTTAGAGATATCGAAGAGAGAAGACAGAGGCATCTAAGTGGTAATAATGACAAGGACAAAGCTGTTTTCACATTAACACTTAAAAACAATTTACTATATGCTAAGGACTGAGTTAATGTATGAAAATATTCCAGAATGTCAAAACTCCCACTTCACGGGCTTAAAGTTTGGAAGGAAGGTTGCACTGGAGTGCACTGTAGAAAACTGAAGAATCTGTTACTCCTAGGCAGGAAAAACTTGGGTTTCTGGTCACTCCCCCATCAGAAACACTGGGAACTCTTCCCAGCTTAGTAACGAAGCAACTTCAGTTCCTACACACATTTCAGGACCTCTGTTTTCTTCTTACAAACCAATCCACGCCGTAAGGGACTATCTGAAAAGGGATAGCACCTACTTGATTCCCTGGTGGCTCAGATGGTAAAGAATCTGTTTGCAATGCAGGAGACGGGGGTTCGATCCCTGGGTTGGGAAGATTCCCTAGAGAAGGCAATGGCAGCCTACTCCAGTATTTTTTGCCTGGAAAATTCCATGGACAGAGGAACCTGGAGAGGTACAGTCCAGGGGGTCACAAAGAGTTGGGCACAACAGATCAACTTTCACTTCACTTCAGATATTTCAACTACTGCCCAATCATCCTGAGAAAAACTTCACTTGAAGAAACTGCTCAATTACTAGTCATTCATGGTACAGGTTTTTTTTTTTTCCTTTTTTTTTTTTTAAGATATTAGGCACATCTGCTGTTGCTAGAGTTCTTCTGTACTACAATGATACTTGAAAAAAAAACTGAGATTACTTAGCTTTCAAATCCTCATGTTAATTCAAACGTACAATTATTTTTATTTACTAGACTCTTTTTTTGGAGATAACTAATTATTGCATTAATATAGCACACTGAAAGGTATTGCATACTCCTTCATTTGTTTTTAATTTCCCTAATGTGTGAGTTCTGCATACTTGTCAGTTAGAACAAACTTAAGGAACTTGAGTAACTGCAAAGTTATCTGACACCAATATGCCTAACTGCTGACAAAAGTGAACACCCGCCAAAAAAATTTTAATACAAACAGTACCCTAAGTGAAACCATTTAAAAAGTGAAAACTGTAATTACCCTTAAGTTTTTAAATACCCTAATGTGCATCTTCCCTCCCACCCAAAGCAAAAGCAGATGGTGTGATTCTGTTTCTTCCCAGTAACATCAAGTATCCTTTGTTAAAACTCACAAAGTAGGAAATCTTTAGCAGACACAAAAGATGAAAGATGAAACTGCAGCAAGAGAGCATGGCAAATCCAAAAGATCTATTAGTGCAGAAGTCTACTGGAAAAAAAAACAACAACAACAAAAGAGATAGAAAGAATTAACAAGATACAATAAAAGTTATGTCTTTAAAGCAGTAGATTGTAACAGGGTGGGAAATGTTTAATAGGTGTCCTCCTGAAAAGCAGTTACCATCTTCAAATTAAAAAAAAAAAAAACAGCTGGTATATTTTCACAGCATCTAGATTTATTTATGGTATAAAGTCATAGAATTGTATTATTATTATTCCTTTCCCACCCTGGCAGAGAATAAACATGAATTCAGAAGCACAGTGGAGTGAAAACAAAGAAGAGAGAGAAAAGGCAGCAGAGAAAGACAGAAAAGGTGAATACAGAGCTACAGAAGTGTTTATTGAGCATGCTACAGAGGTAAGCAGAGTACACACAAAAGGAAATTAAACAACCATCAAACCTCCCAACTTTGTTAGAAAATTAATTTTTAATTGTGCCGCTTTCAAACTATACTGAATTTTACATTTCTAAAGATGTAAAAACTCAACTAATAGAAAATATACATGACCATTCTGTCTACATAGATAACAGAATCTATGAATCTTGAAACTAAGTACATCAATTTCAAAAAAGTATTGGTCATTTAAACAGAATCAACAATTCAGATTGACAAGAACTGTTCAAATTAATTTGACCTGTAGATTCTGAGCCATGTTTTTATTAAAGTCAGATCTATTCCTAAATACAAAATATTTTGAAGATTTATTAAAACTGAATATTACAATGCAAGGTAAATTAAGACTAAAGGCACATAAACTTTGGTCCCACCTGGTTGTCAGTTTTAGAAAACTGCCACAAAATTAATCTTCCTGCATATTTTCGCAGTACACTTTCTTTTATCTTTGAAAAATACATGCACCAGTTCCTGAACTAGCTAGACCGGTCTGCACATGCTCAGAAATCCACAACCATATTCCAAATCTTAATTACAAACTAAGGATGGCAATATATATTTAAATGCACATAAGTCATGTCAACTTCAAAACATCTACGAAAAATATTCAGCCACAAACAAGACATTACTTAGTGCTGACATTTATATGATACGTCCCACAAGAGTGTGTACAAAAAGGTTAAGATTCCACAATGCTTTTCCACATAGGGCTCAAACTTACAGAAATCACTTTGTTGTCTTAAGAAAGTAATACTCTGCATCTTGTTAATTTTAACTAATGCCTACATTCATAACTGAATCTAGACCAGAATTGTGAGATACAAAAGGCCAATGTTTTTTTAAAGCAATAAAGCCTAAGGTAGTAAAAACTGAAAAAATAAAAAATGCTGCTTTATTCTTTCAATATCATGTATCTTATTTGATTAAATAAAGAAATATGACAAGCCGATAATTCAAAATAAGTTCCAAGCAGGAGGGAAAAAAAACTTAACCTTTTTACACACCCCTGCCTAAACATATTGTTAATTCCCATTTAACAATGTGCCCTAGACAACCAATTCCTTTTTTCTAGTAAATGCACAACAGCAACACTAGTTTCCTTTTTAAGGCACGTATGTCAACTAAGTTGAAAAAGGAAAGTAAAATTAAACTAAAATTTCAAACAGACAAAAATGGCTTCCCTACAGAACAGATGAAAGAGAGCAGTTAATAACTCTGCCTTTACATACGCCATTTCATTTTTATAACCAAGGAATGATAACAGCATGGAAAAAAAAAAACAAAAACAAAAAATCAAACTCTGGTCCCCACTTTTCTGAACAGTCAATAGGTGATGACACCAAACAATGTGATTCACCCTCAATCTTCATCTCCCCCCTTTTTTAAATTGTTGACTTGGAGAAAGACACTCTCAGATGATGGTTTTCACCAAGGTTATAATTATGAAGATCAATCAAGGCCTGAATAGCTTCTTCCACTGTTGCCATCTGAAGAAGAGCCATTTTGTGATCTCTTCTGAAACAAAATTATGAAATTAGATACTTCATAAAAATCAGAATGGCTTAAATACTTTTGCTCATTTCAGGATCAAAAGATATCTAGAAATGAAAACAACTACTTGAAGAAAACTTTTACTTCTACCAAGTCACTAATTTAAAGACAAGAAAGCTTGCTTACTGAAAAAACTTAAATGCTTTCACAGTGCCCCCAGTGTTAGCAAACAGTGTTCGGAGATCTTCTTCTGCTACTGAAGGACTGGGAAAATTAGATGGAAAAAAAAAAGTAAAAACATTATTAAAAAAATTTTACATTTTATTCCTAAAATGTATATCCTTAATAAACTACTCCGTCTTTAATACTTACGGGATATTGGATAGGTGAAGGGTTGCAGAAGGAGGGAAAATATTCTGAAAATTTTTGGATCCAGGTTTCTTAAAACGATGCAATGGGGAATTACCAAAATCTTTTGTTAGCCCTTGATCATCAAGTCCCTCTCGAGGTAGTTGTACAGTCTGATGTTTAGACAGAGTAACACGAATAATTTTTCCATACATCTTCTGTCCATTAAGATGATTCATGGCTATAAAGAGGAAGAATGCCTATTAATACACAATATCAATATTCAAAGCAAAAATATTACAATAATTCTTAGAATAGTTGAAGTACCTAATTTTCCTATGGTTTTAAAATAAATCACGAATTTATAATAGCCACTGGTGACAAAACAAATTCATTTGCACTCAACAAGGCACTGAGGCAAAGAAGCCAGCTTCTTTCATAGAATGAAAATCCAGAATGAGTATCTTTCTTGACAGTCCTGCTGATAATGCCCAAGAAACTAACTTTTTCTCCCTTCTGCTCCATATCCTTCCTAATTGCCAAGTTCTATGAAACCCTTTCTCCTACTTATCCCTCAAATTCATCTATTTCTACACTTTTCACTGCCATAACTTTTTATCTGTATAACTCAAATCAGTCTTCCGATCTGTCTTGTTGGATTTTTCTCTATGTTCCTCCATTTTATACAAATCTATGTCACTACCTGCTTAAAATCCTTAGGGATGAAGCCTCAACTTATTCTTCAACATGTCTTCTACATTTCTCAGTCTGACCCTAACATCTTTATTAAGCCTCCCTGAATAAATATTTTATTGATGATTTATAATACTAGTAACTTTGTTAGCGTTGAGAATCAAAGGATAAGATAAAAACCATCCTGACCCTCATGGAACTTACAGTATCTTAGTACTATCTTCCTTGTACTTAAGTTTTCAGGTGTACAAAACATTTTTTTTGAAACAAATACTAGTATTTTGCCTTTAGCCTGGTGCATGCTTTTCTATTTATAACAACTTCCTATCTCCTACACTAACTTTCCTAAGCTATTTGTCAGTGTTACTTCCTAGGACCCTTTCTTCACTCTTCAGAAAAGGTTCAGAATCTTACTAGATAGTCCCCATACAGTTCTATTTCTTTTTATAAATTCATCACATTTTAATTATTATCCTCCTTCAGACTGTAAGATACATGAAAGCGGGAACAAGTGTCTCTACCCCAGCACACAGCACAGTGCCTAAACACAGAACACCACATGCCTACTTCTTGAGGCAGCAGTTGGGTTACTTTTGAACTAAATGAACTGGTCTGAGATTAGAGAACAGTTATATGTTTTATGTTTTATTCAAGTAGTCACAACTGAAGAAAACCATGTCATAAGTCATATAGTTTAGCTAAACTGAACGTCTATTTGACTACTCAAATCAAAGTATTAGCGTATTAACAACAGAGAGGTAAAGACAATATATGGAAGAGCAGGGAACTGAGAACAAAATCCCTACTCTCAAATGTTTTTAATTTGATTAGTACACTACAGTACACAGTCTGACACAGGAGATACCCAGAACTTGTTAAATCCATGCATCTTGTCATACTTACTTGTATAGAATAAACCAGTTAAATATAAAACAGGTCTGAAAAGGAAAATGCTATAAAAGTATAAGGTACCATTCTGAAAAATCTTTTTCATTTATAGCATCCCTAGTTTGTAAAGACAAATTTACTCTTCCAGTTATAAGATAAAGAGGTACTAAGGAAGTAATGTACAACATGACAAATATATTTAACACTGCTGCATGTTATAAATACTCCCTCTAGAGCACATTTTGCTAGAGAGTAGGTAAAGATCTCTTATGAAAAACTAAGTATACTTTAGAGATGGCAGCTACACATGAACTAAAAACAGTTGAGGCTCTTTTGTAAGTAGTTCTTGAAAATATGAATTGGAGAAATAAGAATTATTTTAACAAAGAACTACTCTTTGGTACTTCCTGAGAATTCATTTAATCAATGAAGATCAGTACACTATTTCAAACATAATTTACAAATTCTATTATTCCTAGACTACCTAATTTATGAAAATTCTAGTATATTAATTAAATAGGCTATTGTAGAAATGGAAACACCTTTACTGTCTGCAAATTTTAACATTCTGGTCTAAAATGATTTAACATGGCCTCTAAGATGTGCAAAAATTCCATTCACATTTGAATACTACTGACTATACCTTGCCATTTCTCCTTCCCATACTACTTTCTGAACATAAAAATATTTGCTTATATTATAAAACAACTGAGTATTTCCCAAATAGAGTCCCATGAAAACCAAAAAGAAGAGTCCACAAACAAAGTATATTATATTAAAAAAAGTTTCACTTATTTTTTTCAATAGCACATACTAGTTTTCTGCATAGGATTTGTGTGTGTTTTAAAGTCATTAATGGTTTGAGTCCATATTTTTATGGACATATACTTCAAGAAAGCAAAATCTAACCTAGCAGCAATGAGAAATTTGCCACTACAGATAGTCCAAAAACTACGTCATGCTATTAGTAAGCAAAGCTTTAGTGAAAAGATAAAAATTTTATCTTTTATAATTTATAAAAATTAGGGATAAAAGATTTTAAAATGTAAATAAATACTGTTAGGCAGTGAATTGCATTATCCCAAACTTCATATACTGAAGCTTTAACCCCTCAATGTGACTGTTTGGAGGCAGGGCCTTTACTGAGGGAATTTAGGTTAAAAGAGGTCATAAGGGTGAGGCCCTAATCCAGTAAGACTGATGTCTTTGTACAGGAAAAGATATCAGCACCTTAGAGGCTGAGGAAGGTTCCCAGGAAAGGCCATGTGAGGACATATGGAGAAGGGAGCTGGTCTGCAAGCCAGGAAGAAAGTCCTCTCCAGAAACCACATCTGTTCTCACCTAACTACTAGTCTCCAAACTTAAGAATAAATTTCTGTTGTTTTAGTCACTCAGTTTGTTGTATTTTGTTCTGGTAGCCCAAGCAGACTAATACAAGTATAGTAAAAATTAAAGCATCACTTATTTAAACAGTCCTTATATAAGAAACCAAAAAGTATCCAGAAGAATTTGATTGAATAGGTACTTTCAACCATAATGACTGTGTATCCCTTATTTATAAGGGTAATGTGGAAAGACTGAAAGCAAAAGGAGAAGGGGGTGGCAGACGATGAGATCACTAGATAGCATCACTGATTTAAAGGACGTGAATTTGACCAAACTCTGGTAGATAGTGGAAGACAGAGGAGCCTGGTGTGCAGAGAATCGAACACCACTTAGCAAATGAACAACAACAAACACCACCCACATCTCACACAATGAGAAAAAAGAAATCAAACATGTGAGAATGCTTTGTCAACTATGAAACACAGTAAAAGGCTTCTTATAAAGCACATAACAATGGCAATGACTATCCCTAACCAGAATACAGAAGTGTACATAAGCAGATAAAAAAGAAAGGAATAATGAGCATCTATGACATAATCAAGGAGATTCCCTGGTGGCTCAGATGGTAAAAAATCTGCCTGCAATGCAGGAGGAGACCTGCTCTTGATCCCCAGGTCAGAAATATCACTGGAGAAGGGAATGGCAACCCACTCTAGTATTCTTGCCTGGGACATTTCATGGACAGAGGAGCCTGGCAGGCTATAGTCCATGGAGTGGCAAAGAGTCATACAGGATTGAATAACACACACACACACACACACACACACACACAATGACACAATCAGCACTTTTACAAAACTTCCACTAAAGATAGACATCTCCATTTTTTAAAATGGAAAGCCAGATATATAAAATTTTATACATTGCCTGCTGCTGCTAAGTCACTTCAGTCATGTCCGACTGTGCGACACCATAGATGGCAGCCCACCAGGCTCCTCTGTCCCTGGGATTCTCCAGGCAAGAATACTGGAGTGGGTTGCCATTTCCTTCTCTAATGCATAAAAGTAAAAAGTGAAAATGAAGTCACTCAGTCATGTCTGACTCTTAGCAACAACCAAGGACTATAGCCTACCAGGCTCCTCCGTCCATGGGATTTCCCAGGCAAAAGTACTGGTGTGGGTTGCCAGCAATACATTGCCTGGGCTACCCTAATAGCTGCTAAAAACTGAATTTCAAACTTCTATCTGATGCCAAAGGCTAAAAGGTCTGGTTTATCATGTTGTTAGTCTGTGAATCTCACTGGATATAATAGCAAAAATACACTAGTTTTTACACCAAAAATGGCAAATTTCAAAATTAATAATGTGAGTACACACGGTGTGAAGTACCATCATCCCCGAATCTTAACGAACAGAATTATAAGCTAACATCATACTGACATTTACAGTCAATCACACTGTGAATATGCAACTACCTTCTGGATTTATCTGATTTGACTTTGTGCATGAAACTGAATGAGATGCTAATTAAGTGATCAATCATTTATCTAATAATATAAGTGCAACTTGTTGAAGTACATTTTAAGGTTCCAAAAAGGATTAAAGTGGGGCATCTGGTTTTTCATTTTATAGTAACCTGGAATCTCTAAAATACACTTCATGTCACTCTTTACTACGTTCTGTCAAATACTTTCAAATGACCTTAGAAGAATTAAATTAACATGGTGTTAATCAGGATTCCATGGACTATATTAACAGTTAACTTCAATTATAAGGAGTAACCAGAAATGAAAAATGCTAAGAATCTTTTAATACATATATCATAATTCTTAGGTGAAACTGTTATTTCAATCTTGAAACCAAAACCTTTTTCCATTAAACTCCAAGCAAGAAATGGTAATAGCAAAAATACAAATATGTTCATGTACAACTATTCACGTTAAAATATGAAAATTAACATGACACCGTGAACCCTGGCTATTAATAAACGGTTTCTTCCTGATATAAAGGAGTCTGTTTTTATTCGCAGGTTTACATTATACATTTGACATCAGACTGAAGCCGTCAGATGACACACAGTTCACTCTTACCCAGCTGTGACTGGTTCCCATCAGCCATCTGTATTAGAGCACTGTCTTTCTTATTGTACAAAATCTTCACACGCTGCACATCTCCATAAACACCTTTTTTGAAGCCACAGAGAGGTAATCCAAAAATGGAATTAATTTTTACATGCAAGTCAGCTAAAGATTATCTTTCTGACATATTAATGAAACATTCAGACATCAACATGATCACTCATTCAAACTCATCATTCTCACCAATGAATAAAGAAGATCAAGATTTTGAACAGTGAATTTTGAAAAGAATAATTTCTGATAAACCCTCAAAGCTATGTGAATGATATTAAATTAAAGACCATGCAAAATAAATCAGCATGCATTAAAACAAATTTTGTGTCTATGGAAAGTTTTAAATAGCAAAGAAAAATAGCAAAAGATTTACTATTCAACTTTAAGCCAAAGTGCTAGCTACAAATAAGAATTAAGGTGAAACAAAAATCAAATCAATAATAAAAGTATAGTGCTAACAATAACATACCGAAGAGGGTAAACAGACTTTGGGGCGTAACCATCTTTAGAAGGAGAGAAGAGCAAGCAGCGTAAGACAAGAAGAGAGAAGAGTCGAGGAAGAGCGGAGATGAACAGATCATCCATAACGAAGGGTGGTTCCCGCAGAATGGTGAGGTGGTCATGGATCATGGTTCAAGGCGGTTAATTGGGGCAAGTTGGTCCGAGGAACATTTGTTCAAGCACAGAAGCATGAACATAGGGAATGGAGACAGGGAATGAAGACAAGGACAAGGAAAATAAAGGATAAGACAGGGAAGGGAATGGGCATTTGGGAAAAGACAAGGAAAGGGAAGGTGAACACACAGGGAAAAGGATGAAATGGGGAAGGGAAACAGCAATGCAGAAGAAAAAAATAAGGAATTGGGGAACAAAAAAAAAAATAAAATATAGGTCAGTACATAGGAAATGCAGGATTTGGTCAGAAAATGGTTGGTTTATGTACTGTACAAGAAAAACTGAGTAAAATGTAGTCATCCAAGACAAATATGGGTAAAGTACATCTATATCAAAGAGTAAATTACAGCATTTCATCTCAACATAGGGAAGGAAAGCATGCATAGGAATTTTAAACTTTGAACTTTTAACTGCATAAGCATGGCTGGTTATGAAATGCAGGCAAAATTCTAAAAAAGAAAAACAAAGGCACTCTGATTCAAACATTTTAGCATGCACAACTGTGAATGACTATAGTATTAAATGATAAAATAGCTTAACGTTCATATTAACAGAGGCCAATTAAAAATGAAATATTCAAATTAGACATCATAAACTGATACACTGAGCTTCCCACATTTCATACCAGCTTCCATAGCAATCAAAATAAAATATACCAGACATAAGATGTACAACTAAAGAAAATAACTCAGCAATACATTTTATTTAACAGGGTGGGAGGGGTTTGGGGAGAGGTAAAGTTGAAAAATATTTTTAGAAGACAATGACTAATAACTGCAAAGAAAAAATTACTAAGAAAGACTGGAAGAGTGCCTCATCAAGATCTTTGGAAGAACCTTCAAAGAAAAATGTATTAGAGTAGTTCACATAAAATAAGATTTAAAAAAATGCAATGACACATAAGCATGAAATGAACAAGCAAACAATTAGAAAAGGCAAAGAGCAAAATTGTTTTACAGTTACATCTGCAAATTAGATATTTGCCTTTGAGAACAACAAAAAGATAAAAAGCCAAACTACAGTACTTCACCATATTTTTCTTAGGAAAAATAGGTAGTTAGTTTAAAATATATATATATATATATATAAAAAGAGATATGACTAGCTACAGAAATAAAGTATTACCTAAACAAGTACATAGATTTTATTTGGAAGTAGAAACACACAGAAAATACTTTGACTAATGAATGTACATAAAAAGAAAGGCAAGTGCAAAATGAAATAAACATGAAAAACTTTCACAAATGAAATGGAGTTAAAAAATAGACATTAGAAAATTATTTTACTAACCTCTTCATTTAAATTGCTAACCAACAGGACTGTATTGCCACCAGCTGAGACTCCAGGCATACCCACTCGGCCAGCAGCAGCTGCAGCAGCTGCTGCAGCAGCGTTTGGAATAGCCAAAGGACTCAGAGCTCCTGGAACAGCTGCAACAGGAAGCCCTAATTTTAAAATAAAGCATATTTTACGAAACACACACAAGTCGTTTACAAAAACCAATTTAAGCACGATGGCTGATGGCTTGGGGCTGACCGTTCCAAATGGTTCCTGAAAGTTAATTTTTATAACATTTAGAAAAATTGGTTGTTGTAAGTAGCAGAGAAAATTCACTGGTTTCAATGAAATCATTAAGTATTAGAACCAAGGTACATACCTGTATTATGTCACAAATTAAATATATAACATTCCATTTCCTATGGAAAAGCAAACAAAGCAAAAAGAATGTACTTCCAAGTCAGAGACTTGTAAAATTCACTTCCATGGTTCACACAGTGAGGAGTCAAATCTAAAAAAAATAACAAGTGCTATCTTCTTCATAAACTTACTTGAAATCAGACAATTATAGCTCACAAAACATATATAGCAAATCCTTCATTCTTAGAAACAAATCACCCTGAACATACATTATATAATGTATTCAACTGACCTAAAGAAAATCTTACCAAAATTTGTTTTCCTTAATTCCATACTCAGGTAGGTGTAAGTTTTTCAAACACAACACTTGCCCCACAGAAAGAATAAGAAAAAGTCAACATAGCACACCAGCATTTTCCTATGCTTTACCTACCAGTGTGAACATTTCCTTCTTATTTCTAGTGTTCTACTTTCTAGTCTTACTATTGCTCTGTCATCTTCAGGATTCTTCATTTATTCCACAGAATTCCCTTTGTCTCAGCATCTTTAATCTACTTTTCAACAATTAATAAACTTTGATTCCTTTCAGTCCTTATATTCTTACACACTAGCTTATTTCTTAATAAATATCAGTTCACTAAAGAAACAAATTACATGTTTTTTTTCTTCCCATGATAAAGGAGATAAACATTCAACCTATATAAAATTAATTCATGACATACCTGGGTAGAACTGGCCTTAGTACTGTTGTCCCATAAGTTCATGTTTTATTTCTTCTTTTCAGCTTTCTTGTACATGTCATAAGGATGTACTGTTAACTCTGGTGTCAGATCTTAACTCTTTCAGCCAGGTTTGTTTATGTGTTTACTTTACAGAAACTACTATGACCTTTTATTGGCAGGCTGAAGCTTCTTCCAGATTGACAATTCTTAACCTCTTTAGTTTTTGACTTGGAAAAATTTTCTCTCTGATTTGCTTTGATCTTTACTGAGCACCTTTCATCAGTGGAATGGTGTTTCTCATATATATTCAAGCTCTGGGTGAGTTTACAGTTTTTCTCCCCCAATACAATATTTTGGGAGTCCCCCCTTTTTATTATTTCTTCACTTTTATTTTTTAGATTTTTCACTCTTTGTTTTGGAAAATTTCCAACATATACACAAGTACAGAGATTAGAATAATGAGCCCCATGTATCCATCATAACTGTTTAACAATTACTAACTTAAGGCCAATCTTGTTTCATTTACTCATCAATTTTATTTTTAAAGTAAATGCAGAAATAAGGATCTAATTTTAACACAGAAACTCCTCATGTCTAATAATTACTATACATACTAAGTAACCTTTAGCACCTTTTAGGATCTACCACTTATTCTATGGTATTACTAACTTCTCCATGTCAAATACCATAGATCCCATTATATTTCATAGGTTGTTTCCATTTAACATTCAATGGATATCTTAAAATGCTCCCAATGTAATGATACATTCCAAATTCCTATGTACTCACAGTCATTTTGTTCCTGCATATTCTGAGATATGTAGGTTCCCAAATTTATAGTTCTAAGTAAGTTTTCTTTGTTGTTAATTCAAGAAAAACTATTAATTAATGAAACACGTATAAAACATCAATACATTCGATATATCAGTCTACACACAAGTCTAGGTAAACAAACACTTCCTTTCTATAGAAAATGGTTTCTTCTAAAATATATCTCTATCATGCCAATACACAATTAAACAATCATAAAACTTCACTAAAATATTCAAAGACGATGGAAATTTTGTTCAAAGAAACTTATATTACTTAAATCATCAAGCCTTATCATGAAAAAAGAATCAGAATTAAAAGAATAAGTAAAATTAATTTAAAATAGTAATTAAGAATTAAAGTCTAGGCTAAAGCCCCTTTTTAAGTGTGAAAAACCTGACTTAAAAAAAAGCCAGAATGCCAGATTTTATAAATGTTACGCTTTAGTAAAAACGAGACTATTAATTTTCTCATGAAATTTTGTGACTCAAAGCAGATACAATTTACCTCCTTCTAGTAAAGTAGCAATGCAAAGCTTGGCAAAAAGTGCACTGTAAGCTGTGACGTCCCCAATGTTGTTGCTACTGCCCAAATGCTACTGCACAGTCTCCATGCTTCTCCATTTATTCTTACCATGCTATTAAGCCAGATGATCTATCATCTTGCCAAATGGTGTTCCTTCATTTTAGGCAGTCCAGAGCATGGTGCAAAATACTTTCAGAGATGAGGGGAGTCACTGTGCTTAGTGCCACTAGCGTGTACTTCTCCTTCACTATTCCTTCTCCCAGGCTGGTAACTTAGAAAACTATTTCAGTCATCTTTTGCAGTTCTAAGTCACTAGAATAGTCTTGCAGTTTTTACTGGACCTTTAAAAGCCTCTGAAGATAGATCCCACAATTTCTTTCAGTATATTCTTCTCTAAAAATTCTGTCAACCAGGTAAATCTTAACATCTGCTACATAAAAACAAAACCTACAAAGTATTTCATGATGCACTATTTATATGTAATAATAAACTCTGGAAATGAATTCTGTATTTTTCACAGTAATGTTAACTTCTAGCCATGAGAGAAAACAATACATTTACTATCTTCCTTTTGTAAAAAAACACATAGAACATGTTATACACATTGCCTCTAATGGATTACTTTTAGCTGTAAAAATAATTTTAATGATTAACATCTTTAAGGTAGCAAATATGCTGTAAAAAACACTATGCATACTGATGATGAGGGATAAAAACACCTGTTTTACTTCTAGGACTGCTATTGTTCTAAGAATCAAGTAACATCAAAGAGCTTCATATACTGCCAGATGCTAAAGAAAAGGAAGATGTCACAGGGATCCTTTCTATGTGAAATGATCTTCATTAGCTGGGCCACCCAGCATTTTGAGTGATTCAGCCATTTTATAAATTTCCTGTAATAGTTCTGACACGTTACTAGCCATGCCTCCACTGAAACTGATGGCCACACTGCCGCATATCTATCTGACAGAGACTCAAAGTCCATGGGAATGAAGTGATTTTAAGTTATACATCTATCCCTCTATCCCTCTATCCCCTCAGGTCACATTCTGCTGAGGCACACAGACATTCCTTGTCCATCACAACAGAAGAAAGAATTAAACTGTTTTTGATAACTTCTCTTAAACCACTTGCCAATTTTATCTGTAATTTTTAATAAGCTTATTTTAGAACAGTTAGATTTGTAGAAAAATTAAACATTCTCCAAAGTTCCTATAACCTGGGCACCCCTTTCCCCCCATTATTAACATCTAGCAGTAGTATGATATACTTGCTACAATTCATCAGCCAGTATTAATATGTTATTATTAAAGTCCATAAAGTATTCAGACTTCCTTATTTTGCATCTAATGTCCTCTTTTCCTGGCTTCCCAGGTGGCGCAGTGGTAAAGAATCTGCCTGCCAAAGCAGAAGACACGGGTTTGATCTCTGGGGTGGGAAGATCCCCTGGAGAAAGAAATGGCAAACCCATTCCAGTATTCTTGCCTGGAAAATTCCATGGACAAAGGAGCCTGGTGGGCTACACTCCATGGGGTTGTAAAGAGTCGGACATGACTGAGCACAGAATGCATTCATGTCTTTTATTTCAGGATGCTATGATTAAATTTAGTCATGCTCCTTAAGGCTCCTCTTGACTATGGCAGTTTTGTCTATGCTTTTTAAAGATGCATAATTTGTTTTATCCTTTCATTTCCTATTCTAAAACTTCCATCCAATGTCAATTATACCATTATCTTTTGATCTTATACTTCTTTGCCCTGTTCAAGACATCTATCTGTTGACTGTTATTCTCACATATGACTCAACAGAGGATTGGGTGGTAGGACCTTTGAGGTTTATCCTAATTCATGTAGTATAGGGTCCTGTAGTATATTTCCTGATTTGAAAATAAAAATTTTACCTTTGACAAGAATGACAACTGCTATTCTTTCCTGAAACAACCCATTCCTCCTCTTCCACCAACTTTCCCTTTAATTTCTATTTTACCCTCTAGAACCCATTTTTTTCTGTCATTAACAATTTCACTTTTATTCAATACGTTCCTTAGAGAAAACATTTAACTAAAAGCTTGCTTGATCCTAATCAAACTTCTCTTATAACTCTCATTTTTATCTCCCTAAACTCTTCTCCAAGGGAAATAAGGGATGCATTATTCATCCTACTATCCCACCATCCAATGTTACTTTCCAACTGCTGTTCTACTATCACCAATTAGAATGCCTTTGATGTTAATATCATGTAAACATCTCTCATCAAAACAGTCAGTCACTGGGATATTGTTTCTCATGACATAAAGACTTTCACACCTTATTTCCTTCTCCTCGCTCAGCTCTTGTCATCCTGCAATCTGACATGCTGGTCTCATGATTCCTTCTACCTTGATTTTACTATATCAATCTATTTTATCAGCTTCTTCTGCTACATCTTGGACTTTCTTCTTTCGCCATTCATTGCTAACATTTAAATCCTCTTTCCTGACTTCATTCTTCCATCTTCTTGATTCTACTTCTATACCAACCACTTAAGCCATTTTTAGACTATATGATAAATCCACTTCCCTTTCTAGTCTCCCTTGATTAGACTTTACTGTGTAGCTGGAGCATTTTGGCTTACTCGCTACTAATCTGTTAATGCTCTACTATGCCAGGCTTGGATAAATTAAATCTTATATTGTGGACATGTCTTCAGATGGGTTTGTAAAATATTAAAGTGAAAATACACACACACTCAAAAAGCAACTGAGTCCACATTTTGTTATTCAACATTAGCTGATTTACTAGTCTGTTTTCAAGAATTCCCAAAAAATCCACTAGACTCCTGTACCTGACCCTCATTCTTATGTTCAGCAAGTATATTGGAAGACTGAGATGAGAATTCCCTCAAAATGTTCAACCAATTCAAAACTACTCCCTTCTTTCATCTGTTCCCCTTTCTTTATAAAGATACAAATGGCGAGAAGAAAGAATACAGACTGTAAAAAACTGACAACTTCAGTTCTGGCTCTAACTCTGCTCCTAAATTTCTATGTGAGCTTGACAAAAGTTCCTTTTAGTTCTCACAATGGTCCTAAAAATTTTCTATATATTTTGCCCCAACACTTCCACTATTCTGAATCCAATCTACTACAATCACTTCTAGGATTTAAGCTAGCCTTCAAAACAAATACTAGCTAATATGAAATTAGCACTCATTATATGTCAGGTATTGTGAAAAGTTCTCTGTATGCATTAACACATTTAATTCTCACAACACTAGCCTTAGAATATGGATATTACTATCATATCCATGACAAATGCAAAATCTAAGACAGCAAAGCTGAGCCAGATTTTGAACTAAGGATGTCTGGATTTTGAGCCTACCCTCAAAATGATTATGCATACTTCCTTGCTTTTCAACTACCACCCATTTCTCCTTCCTTCCAAGAGTGTGTTACTTCAAAGAGTAAATATTTTATCATATTTATATTCCTAATTAATTATAATTTGATTTATACCCATTCTTATGAATAAGAATAAACTTTATGGTCACTACTAAACTGAAAAAGCACTTCTAATTTTAATCTTATTTTATCCCTTGATCTCTTGCTTCTTTACTTTTCCCACAACATAAATGTACACTGCTTAAAGTTTTAAGACTTTAGCCCTCCTGCTCTTTTACACTTGGGAATCTTAAAGTGTTTTTTTTTTTTTCTTTCAGTTTTATTGAGAGAGAATGGACATATAGCACTGTATAAATTTAAGGTGTGCAGACAGCATAATGATTTGACTCATACACCGTGAGATGATCACCACAGTTAAGTATAGTGAACATCATCCTCTCACAGATAAAAACAAGAACAGGAAAAAAATTTTTCTCCTTTAATGAGAACTCTTAGGATTTATTCTAACTTTCATATATAACATACAGCAGTGTAAATTATATTTATCATGTAATACTTTATAACCCTAGTACTTATTTATCCTATAACCGGACGTTTGTATTGTTTAGTCCACCTTTATCCAATTTCTCCCCATCCTCAAGCCCTCTGGTCTGATCCAATCTCTTTAAACCAAAATTTTAAGTATCAATCCTCTGGCCTTTCAAATTCTCAACAGCAAAGAACTCTTGCCTAAGTCCTAGGAATGAATTTCCTACTGTCTAGGTCGACTTCTCAAGTTTAACTCCTAGTGAGTCATCATATCATAAATTCCAAGTCTTACTACTTTTATGTTTAATTTTCCTCATGTTTGTTTCTTTCCACTCTCATTTCTATCCCTAGTATAGATTCACAATTTTAGCTTACTTAGACTAATAGTCTCCAGTATACTCCTTAGGATAGATCCTGTCCCAAACTTAATTCGTTTTCTCCTCACTGCCTTTCATGTTTTCCTATGCCCCTGTGCCTCATTCACAACTGAATACTTGTCACTTCCTAATATGCAAGATATATTCTTCATCACATCTGCTCATGCAGTGTTTTCAAAATCCTTTCTTCTGGACTTCCCTGGTGGTCTAGTGGTTAAGAATCTGCCTGCCAAGCAGGGGACATGGGTTCAATCTCTGGTCCGGGAAGATCCCACATGCTGCAGAGCAACTAAGTCTGTGAACCCCAACTACTGAGCCTGAACTCTAGAGCCCATGCTCCACAACAAGAGAAGCCACCCTAAGGAAAAGTCGCACACTACGATGAAGAGCAGCCCTCACTCACTGCAACTGGAGAAAGCCCTCACACAGCAATGAAGACTTGGCATAGCTAAAAAAAAAAAAAAAACTAAGTAAAAATAAATAAATCCTGTCTTTTTATCCCAATCAAATGGCTTTTGGCCTACAATGCCCTTCAACTTTCTCCTTTGGATGATAGAGTGCCCATTTGATTATGCTCTAATACTATAATAACTATTAAATATTTCAGTTTGCCTCATAATAGATATATATTCAGATACTTGCTGCCAGATTATAAGCACAGAAATTGTGTAATTTTTCTGAGACCCTATAGTACCCAGCACAGTGCTAAAACCATCAAAAAATGCAATGAATGAATTAAGCAGGATGCTACTGAGTTGAGGCAGAATCCTTCTAAGAATGTGAAAAGCTCAGTGCAATTACTTAAGAAGGGTAAGAAAAATTCACAAGGGGGCAAAAAAGAAAAGGAAGACTAGGAGATAAAATACCATTTTAAAATTAAGATTAACAGGAAAAAGAAATATTGACAAATGAAAAGAGAAATAGGAAGCTAGGAAGAACTCACACAAAAAAATCTAAATGAAATTTCCTATATGTATCTATTGCTTTCTTGGTGCATCTTTAGAGACTCAAAACCTTCTGCATAATATTTACCTCCTTCAAATAAGAGGCGCATTTCATACTTGGTCACAAATACATACTTCTTCTTCTACTAACTGCAGAGACAGCAGTAATATACTTCAGAAGGCTTTTCTTTTAGTCGTACCACATATACATAATTGTCAATTCTTAAAAGCAAAAATTTTTTAAGATTAAATTTACCATCTGATTTAATTTAGAATGATCTACATCCAAAGGCGAAGTTGATTACCACTGAACTCAGGCTGTTTAGCTTTAAAAATATGAAGCCAAAATAAATAGGAAAAATGTTTTCAAATATGTGACAGGCTATCATGGAAAAGGAGAAGGTAAACACGGGATTAATAAAAGAAATTCCTTAAAGCTACAGCTGAGAACAACATAATCAATGACCATAACAAAATCAGTTAACAAAGACTATATTATCACCCATTAGGAACTTGGGAATGAAAATTTGCATCCAAGATAGTTAAAAAGCAGCCTATGAATTAACATTTTAGTCCTACAGTTACGAGTTTATTCCATTTGAGAATGCTGGTGCATAAGTAAATGCCAACTGATGCATTAATGTTTTTCTCCTAATGTTTACGGCCCATTGTATCTTCAAAGTATGCTATTACCATTTCATTTGCTCAGAAAACAAAAACAAAACAAACAAACAAAAAAAAACAACTTCAAGATTTAAAACGTTAATTCAAGTATTATTTAAAATCTACTAAAAGAATTAAACTCTTTAAAGGTCACTGCTTCAAGTTAATTTGTGATTCACAAGTGAAAATTTTATCCAAATTTAAAAATGAACAATTCAACTTCACCTCTTGCAACTTCCTTTTTAGAAGAGATATTTTAAAAACTGAAAAAAATTTTTTTTTAATTCAGCCATAGAAAAATAGAGGATAGTTTAATAATCCAAAGAACTCAACGTTTTCTAAAAATGCACACATGAAAAAGTAGGCAAGCTCAACTATGGTTTCTTAACTCTTAGATGTTAAAACAAATAAAATGAGAAAATCAAAGTTATTGGATAGGTATTTTCATGAACTTTGGATGAAAAAATTCTGATTTATGTTGAAAATTATAAAATACTGGCTTTTAAATTATGTAGTTTCTAAAAACTTTTGTTAGTTTGAGACTCAGTGATATACTTTTGGGTGTGGTTCAGTACTTCCAGGAAATATTTCTAGGATGTTTTCATATTTGTGAGTAATTATTTTGGTCTCTTGGAGCTTTCAAATGTGACTGCAATAAATGAATTATTTGGTTTGATTTTCTGGCCATAACTGTCTTTGCTATAATTAGTCTTATAATGGAATATTATAGATTAGGATTTTGCTAAGTTTAAGATTTTGGTATGTAAGTTTTAATGTATATTTTGTGAAAAAAAAAATAAATTCAGTTTACTATCATATAATATACACATGTATATGAATGACCATATATATATTGGTTTACATATATCATATGTATATGAATGATCATATATATATATATATACACAGGCACACAGCTCCTATTCTGGATCCAATTATAGAGTAGGTATATGAGTAATACTCATATTTGGTTTTGTAATCATGAAATAACCAGGTTAAACACTGGATGGACTTGGCAACAAAAAATCTGTCATGGCAACAGAAAATATCTCACTATATAAAAAAAGAAGGAAATTAAAACTACAGGCTTACCAATTTACTATATATGCATGACATTATTCTACATGAACTCCATAGGGGGGAAAAAAGGCAAGCTAAAAGGCTTAGCTAATCCGTAGCGCATTTCATTTTAATGTTTATTAGGACAGATTGGTGGAGCCACACCGCCTGGCTGGCTCAGGCCCTCACTAATGATGGGAATTTGAGCAAACTGCTAATCAATTTGTGTTCCAGTCTCTAAATCTATAAAATGGGGGCAATAAGGATAAATTCATTTAGGAATGGTGAGGATTAACTCACAAGAGGGTTAAGAATGATGCACTGGCATATACTCAATAAATGATAGGCTATTATCAATATCCATATGCATCAACCTTTTGGTTCCTGAGATTGGGACAATTCCATTCTAAAGCACAATATTTTAAATGCTTTTGCCTCAAAATATATAAAATGAAGAATTGTAAGCAACAAAGGTGGAATTTAAATAATTACTTTTAAACTACTTTTCTGAAAAGATATTCCTGTGGTAGGAACTATCCCAAAAAGGATCTCCCTAAGGCACTTTGATGGTGGAGCCAAACTTTTATAGGGAGAGAAAACAGTGGTAGGAAAAAAGCTAACCCCTTCTATCAATACCAATCATCCAAAAAACCTAACTCCTTAGAAACTGGTATATGTGTATTTTTAAGACTCCTTTTTCACCAGCATTTCTTTCTAGAAAGTGTGAGTCCTTCAATCATGTCAGACTGTTTGAGACCCTGTGGACTACAGCCCGCCAGGCTCCTCTGTCCATGGAATTCTCCAGGCAAGAATACTGGAGTGGATTGCCATTTCCTTCTCAAAGGTATTTATTTACCTATATCACAAAGATGAACTGTAAGTGGCCTTACAATATACCAAGTGGCAATTTTATTCTTTCTAAGCTCTGGTGCTATTGAATGGTTCAGTAAAAACACTGAAACAAACAAGAATTTCCAAATAACATTCACCTTTGGAGGATACTGAAACCATGAACAGCTTAAATTTATTACCAAGTATCTGCAAACAACACTAAATATATTTTCTAAAACACATACACAAAAGGAAAATCACAGGCAGCACTTACATATATTTGTTAAGACAATATTCAATTACTGCTCTATTAGCTCAATACTAATATCCAATTTTGTAGTTCCCTGCCCCCATCACTCTTATTGTAATGGGATACATGAGACAGTAATGTTTTCACAGAAGATGTATTTTACTGCATATCTACGGAATCATATTACAAAAGGAATAAAAAGACACAGAACAAACATACATATGGATACAAGGAAAAAGATGCCAACTTTTTGACTGAATTAGTAACACACTGGTGGAGGGTTCCCCGCCGCGCCCCCCACCACACAGTTAGTTTTAAGAGAGAAGTGATTTTAGTCCATTAGGTTTTACGAAAAAAGTTTTTATGCTTCCTGGTTATTTCATGGGATGAATTCTTGTTTGAGAAAAATATATCTAAATTTGATTAACTCTCTTTAGTCCTTTAACTCATTTAGTCCTCTTCCATTTTGGGGCCATTAAGACCGAATAATAATAATATAAATAAATTAAAAAACACTCACTTCTAGGGTAAGGTCACCATCTCAAACCACTCTAGGGCTATCAAAGTCTGGAAGTAACCAAGAGTTTCAAGTTTAAAGCAGAAGTAGGGAAGAATCTAGTCTGTACCCACTCATACATAATAAACTAAAAACAAAAGCTGGACTAACTTCTTCCACTAAAAATTAGCAAATAAATTCAAGAACTTAACTAACTGTCCTGCACAAACTGTAAAGAGCCCTAAGTTGACAAAGGAACAATAAACACTTTCAACAAATTATTATAGAAGAAATGTTTAAATCAGAAGAAAAATCCAAAATTTGCAACCTCCAAATGAAATAAAGGCAGCAGCCATTAGTCAATACTAAAACCATTAGTAGAAAAATAAAATGGAATGAACAGAATGTCATCACCTGAAACCACAATCTTAAAGCATCACTAAGTGACCCAACCATATATTTTATGCTTCCAACTGAGATCACAAGGAACATGTAACAGAATCTGAATCTCATCAAGCTTTTGGAGCTGGTTTCTTCTTTATATAAAAAATGCAGAGGACTGAAGAACAAGCTAATGATACTATAAAAGAGAATAACCTGACCAATCCAGACTGTGGCATTTTCTAAAAAGATATAACTAGGTTTCTATAATAAATAAGTCAATGAAACTGAGGGTTGGGTGGAAGGAGAGGACTTTAATAACCTCTATATAAAAATAACCTCTATATTAATAATCTTCAGAATAACAGACACTCAGGAGACCTAACTAACAAATGCCATATGTGGCTCTTGAAAAGATCCTATTCTGAACAAATCAACCCTTAAAAAACATTTTTTGAGACAATTGGGGAAATTCAAGATGAACTGGGTATTCAACATTAAGAGACCATTCTCAATTTTGGTAAGTTTTATGATCAGATTTTAATCGATTTCCATCAGGTATGGTTGGTAAGAAAATGTCATTTTAGAGAAATTATGGAAATGTTTGAGATGACATAATGTTGAGGATTTGCTTTAAAATATAACAGAAAAAATAACAAGTGTGGAAACTAGTGAATTGAGATGATGAATATATAGGGTTTATTACATCAGTATATGATAAAAAAAACTTTAATAAAAGCTTTTAAAAAATCACCATGTAAATAACCCATGCAAAAAAAAGCGTTCATAAGTCATTTAAAGTTTTAAAATATTAAGTTTTAAAAAATATTTTAAAAACAAGTTTGCTTGTTAATTCTATATATCATAAACACATAGAAAAGCAAAGCAAAGTAAATTCAATTTAACAGTTAAACTGAACATCTATCAGTGGAACTATCAAGGCAGAGTTACAAGGCATGAATAAAAGAAAAGTATTAAAATAGTGGGTCAACAGCTATGAAGAATGTTTTTATAAAAACACTAATAACTGTGCTAAAAAGCTAAAATAAAGCATCTAAAATATTACATACTTTCTCTATAGCAGTAATGCTCAACTCCCACTACATAGAAAAACCATCTTGGAATCTTAAACAATTACAAATGCATGGAACCCCACTTGTGATTTTCAGTCTAGGGTAGGGCCTGGTGACTTTGATGTGAAGGAAAACTGAGAAGCACAGATCTATAAGGATTACAGATTTACCTAGATGGTTGTTACATCTATTCTCAATCAATTATTTTAACATCAAAATATCTTATACAAAGTTTGCTTTTCTTTTAAAACTATATGATGAGAATGGCTGCTCACAGAAGGCTCTAAAGTATTCTTGGAACGTATTAACTGCATTAATTTTTAAAATGTAGATAGCATGATAATGAAAAATTATTTTTAGCAATTTTCTAAAAGTGATCCACCCCTTAATAAATTAACTACACTTCTTAAACATGATAAAATGATCATTATAACAACATCTCAATTTATAATCTAAAGGATTTTTGATCACCTTGTTCTCTGATGTAGAATATGAATAACTAATAGTCTGCCAGGTTTGTGATTATGTATTTAAACATTAGATTTCTAACTAATTACAAAGCACTCATCTCCATTCTTAAACTGCATTTTGTGACGACACAGCGATTCCTAACTGAAAGAAGCAGAGAAGCCACATATAAATTGCTAGTTTTAAAAACTTACTGTATAAAATAAACCAATTAAAATTTATAATATTGATTTCAAAATGACTAAACTCAGTCAACTGCTTAGATACAAAAATGAAACAAAATAAAGTGAATCTCCTTAAATATTTAGCAGAAAAGAATTATCACCTAGTTATCTGTTTCCCTGGTGGCTCAGATGGTAAAGCAGCTGCCTACAATGTGAGAGACTCAGGTTCGATCTCTGGGTCGGGAAGATTCCCCTGGAGAAGGAAATGGCAACCCACTACGGTACTCTAGCCTGGAAAATCCCATGTACGGAGAAGCCTGGTGGGCTACAGTCCACGCGATTGCAAAAGAGTTGGATACGACTGAACGACTTCACTCACTTTCTTTTCTACCTGTGTTCTTACAGAATTTTTGAAATACCGGGATACCTATAAATTATTTCACTTTGAACAAGTACTGCTTAAGAAAGACTCAAGCTGAAGATGGATCCTATCCATTTTGTTGTAATTTGAAGTCACCTGATTAGATATCAATGAAAGCAAATAAACAGAGAAAAAAATTTAATCACCATTCCAGAAGGTATGACCTGACTAAAGCAATATTGCATGTCACTAGTCACTACAGTGTCTGATGACTACTTTACAAAGTAAAATAGTAAGTAATTCTTCATAAAGATTATACTATCCACCAAAGGTGAGTGAAGGGGGCGGGAGTACAAAAAAAGTTACCTTAATGTCCTATAAATGAAAATGTTTGGATTATGATGAATTATTTTAAAACATCTTTTTCCATAACCGGCCAATCTACAGTAACAGAATAAAGCTGAATGCTTAGATCATAGAATATGAGCAAAATATCCTTAATATACATTTAACATGTGTTGTATATTCCAAAAGAAAGAATCCACACAACCAATTCAGATTTGTAAATATCTCATGAACATTTAGAAATTATAAACTAGTTCATAAAATGATAAAAATTAAAATAATCTGACATCCTTATTAATACCCTAGCAAATAAAAGTATTAATACTCAATGCTGAACAGGAAAAAGTAGAATAGCCAGCCTCATATACCATGTATGTTAAATTAATTATCACCATTCTGGAAAGAAATTTGAAACAAGAATCACAAGGCTTTAACATTTCTTTGACACAATGATTCTAGTTCTAGAATCTAGTCTAAGTAAATAAAGGACAAAAACGTTACAGGTATTGGTGGTCACAATGCCATTTATATGAATGAAAAGTATGACGGGAAACTAAACGTCCAACATAAATCCAAAAGTATTCTATATCCATTAGCAGGCTATCTTGCTATTACAATTACTGTTTTTTAAAAAAAAAAACCTCAATAAAACGACAAACACAAAACTGCAACTAGTGTGATGTTAGTTTTTTACAAATATGTATTTACATAACAAGAAAAAATATATCAAAATATAGGTAGTTATCTCTTATGAATTATAAATAAATTCCTTTATTTGATTTTTAGAATTTATAACTCACCTTTCAAAACCTATTTGAGGATATTTAAAATTTTAAAAATCCCAGTTAAAACCATTAAAACATGTAAACAATGAAGTCATTTAATAAAGGAAGATGAATTCACGTATTTTCACCCCAAAATATTTTTCTATGTTGACACTATATGGTAGTTTAAGTGTGCAAAAGGTATTATGTTTAAAAAAAAGCATTTACCATTATTACAAAATACTTTATTGCTAAAAAATGCTAACTATCATCTGACAATGCTGGGCTGCCACAAACCTTCAATCTGTAAAAGAACACAGTATCTGTGAAGCACACTGAAACAAGGTATGCCAGAATATTATATCGAAATCTTAAAGACAGAGCAGCAAGAAGACACCAAATTAATTTACTAAAAACTGAGCAACTTTACTCAAATTCTTTTAATGCAAAAATGTAGAACACTTAAGAAATAGTAACAGCACTGAATAAGACAAAAGTTAGTTATGCCAGGAATGTATAATCTTTTATGAGAAAGATTTCTTATTACTTTAAAAAAGAATTCTATCAAGGTCATTACAAGAAAAATGATAAATTCCATAGACAAATCCATGACTCCACCCAGAATCCAAAAAACATACATGAATTCATCAACTACCCCTTCCAATGGGCAAATACACATAGCTCTTAGGGTCCGAGGAAGTGATTATGTGTCTAAGAAAGTCCTATGTTTGAAACTAGCTGAAATTTCTCGGTCTTTTACCATTGTTTCTTTAATGAGTTGAACATAAAATTTTAAACTTCTTAGAAACACTATAAAATCTTCACATCATCTTCTACTTTGGTTATTTTAAGAATTAAATAATGTATCTGCCAAGTACCTTGCAGAACCCCTGGGATCTAGAAGCTATTCAATAAATGTTGATTTTTGTGTTTTCTATAAGTTCTATCAGTAAAAAATTAAGAATTCATAGTAACAATTACAAGCAAAGGCCATGTATCATTCATTACTGTTTCATTCTTGACTTTAAAAAAATGGTACACCATAAAATAGTTAGTATTATTTACTTACAAGCCAAGTTGAGGAAATAAAGCTTTAAACTAAGCCCACATAGTGATGGAGATTCTCTCAGGAAAGAATGTTATCAACCTAAAGAATTCATTATGATGATAAACTGCTATAACTTCTGCAAGTTGTGTTAGACAATCAGAATAAGGGGTCAGTTTTGTCTAAAATTATCAGAATTCATTTCAAATATCAAATGCTTCTCTTGTGCATTAGTGTCTCTCTGTTCATAGATGATGTATCACTTATATAACATATTTATAAATGGATAACACGTGTTACATATCCACACTAAATAAGTATTTCTAAAAATTATTTTAACGCTTTTTCTTTTTAAATTGATGAATATAAGCTCAGCTTATATTCATCAAACTCTGGGAGACAGTGGAGGACAGAGGAGCCTGGCATGCTACAGTCCATGGGTTCACAAAGAGTTGGACAATACTTAGCAACTGAATAACAGCGATAAGATCAACTGTAAGAACAAGTTTGCGATTCATCAATCTTAGGTTCCATATGTCCAGAAACATTCATTTAATGATAATCTTACAAACTTCAGAAACCAAGAACTTCCTGAATACATCAAAAGGAAACTAAAATTTCATCTGAAGTTATAAATCACTTATTTTACTTACAAAACATTTTCTGTTATTTTTTCTTCATCTTGACTCTGTCAACTATTAATTGCAAATATTTGTGGTTTTTTTATTAGGTGGGTCAAACCCATTGCTGAATGAGGTGAAATATAATAACTAAGACAAAATACAAATAAATACCAAAATAAATTTTATATAAAATTCTTCCTAGTTAAAACTGTGTTTTAAGACTACAATATGCTTTGAAAAATCCATACGCCTACTCCCATTATATGCTGCCTCTGTTAACTTTCTGGGTTTTTTTGTGCAGGGCTAAACTGAAACAATCAGACTGGTTTACCAATCTATCTGAAACAATTAAGACTGAATATGCACAATGGCCTCTAGATAGCATGACTTTAAAGTGTAAATGTTTTATTAAGAACTCAACAGTATTTTTTCATTAGAGCTTTTCCTCTTCTATTTTGGGAGAGAAGGTAAGATAGGTGAAAGAAATGCTGACACAACTTTAATTATACTTATGAATTTATGTTTTTCTTCCAACAGTATTCATATACATTCTTACCTGAGGGGGGGGAAAATCTAACATAATTTCTTAAATTTCAAAATGGGAGATTCATTATACTTACTGGAGTTTAACAGGCACTTGCCCATTTGGCAGAAGTGGTACAGACAATAAAAATCATACCTAAGAGAGATGTCTCCTTGGCAAATGCTGCAGCTATAGCTGGGTCCAATGCAGGTTGTCCATCCCCAGATGGAAGATCAGGTCGAGTATAATCCCTACTTTTATCATTGTTGTATTTTACATTCAAATTCACAAGTTTGGAAAAATCAATCCTTAGAGTACAGCAAGCATTATAAATATTCTGACCATCTAGGGCCTGTAAAAGTGAATAAAGTATATCAGCAATTTTAAGAGATAAAAATTAGAAAAAGTACAACTGACAAAAAACTCAACAATGAAAAGCTGCACATAATAAAAGTTGCCAGAAAAGGGATCAAATTAAATACTCTTCTTTGCTACACTAGCTGTATGTATATTGTTTTCCACAAATACTACTGTCTTTAAATAGAAAGTGCTACTTAAATATAAAATATAACCAGTTAAATATATATGCTAATATACTTTTAATTTCAAAAACCTGCAAATATTTTCATTAAAAAAAACAAAGTTCACAAATATAGTTCATCCTGCCAAAGTAGCCCTGTAATATCAATACTTTGCACAATAGTTTAAAGTTAATTTTATTACACACATATTTTTTGCTGGATGGTAATACTTATGCTCTAGAATTGAAAGACCACTCAATTAGGTCACCTTGAACAAGTTATTTAATCTTTTCTAATCTCAGAATCTGGAAGACAGATGACAATGGCTGCCATGCTTCCTTGCAGGATTATTTTAAGGATTAGATAAAAGACCACATGTGTGCAAGTGTATCATGAATTATAAAGCATAGAAAAAGGCATATAAAACATATTAAAAAAATATGCTGCTGTTATGTTTTTTTCTCTTCCTATATAATCGCCATTTATACTCCAGCTAGACAGAAGCCTGGAACGAACTAGAGAACAGGGGAATATATTGTTGATTTTTTATTAGGAAAATAAACATTTTCTGTATAAAGTAACAGTTCAGAAATGAAGAACATGTTTAGCTCTAATTCACTTCAAAAATAAAACAACAATTCTTCAGGTAACAATACATAAACAGATCAAGCCTGATACGATGTAGACCAAGATCTACTAGGTGTGTAAATATAGAACTGTATTAATAGTAGACAAACATATTTTCACACTTGATGTTTGAAAGAGAATTTTTATATTACTTCAATATGACTATTGTAACGGCTGTATTATTGGAGAAGGAACTTAACTGAAACAGACTTAAAAATAGTCAAGAGTGTTCCGTTATGGAAAAAGGAAACCTCAATAGCTGCTTTGTATATAAAGTTTATAGTTAAAGTATTATATTTAAAATATTCCCACTCTGTGAAAAGAGGAAAACCCTTTAACATACAAAATTAAGATTTAAGTGAATATATTTACCAAGCTAAAAGCTAACTTAAAAACACAATTCAACACACGTTTACCCATTTCTATATTCACATAAAGGAACTACATACACATCAGGATTTGAATTCTATTCGAATTAGGGAAAGCACCTATCATCACATGAGAATGGGAAGTATCAACACTCTCAGGCAGAGTAATGTATTAATTCAAACTTCGTAAGTAATTAATTCTTATTCAATACTTAAAAGTAATTAATTCAATACTCTGCTGTAAAAGCAAACAAAGCACTGAAAATAGGTCTTCATTTACTCATTCCTATAGGGGAAATGGCAAGCCATGGAATAGATCTGTCTCTACCTTATATATGAATGTCAAAATTCACTCTTAGGTGACTATTTCAATAATATATAAAAAGTCTGATATACTGTAAGAACGGACCTGGCTTTGGATCATAGTACCTCGATTAACCCAAGAAGTAAGGTACTGATGCAAAATGACTAATTTAAAAACAAGCAGAGTTTCTGTGGGGCCAAGTTCTATCAAAGAGGTTGACTGCCAAATATCTACAATGAATATGCTAACTGCTTGAAAGCTGTCTAGAAACCTTTAACCAAAACAAAAAAAAAAACCCTTTATGTAGGTATTATACACAGGTATACCTAAGATACACACAAGGAATACACACAAGGCATACACAAAACTGTACCTTAGATACAAGAGCTAAAGAAATCAGGAAACAATATGTATATTAGCAACAGGGGAGAGGAAAAAGAGCTAAGGATACATGATAATAGAAATCCAGGCATTTTCAATAGCTGGCTGAGGTAAAACGACAACAAGTGAAGTAAGAAGAAAAATCAAATTAGACTATATATGCAAGCTCACTTTAAGCTCATTGTTATTTGCCAACTTCCAGGAAATAACAGTGGTACACAAGTCAGTCAGTGTTCAGCAATCAAGATTGTAGTGCTCTTGCTGGAGCAAAGATTTCTGACAGTAAAAGCCCAAGTTAATTTGCAAAAGAGCCTCTCAAATGTATCTATGCAAAGGGAAAGTTTGGAGAGTACATGAAAACAAATCAGGAAAAAATATCTTCATAGTAAATATAACATTTATGTCAAAAACATAATAAACTCAGTAAAGATGTTAAATACAGAATGCATAATTAACAACACAATGAAACACTGCATATGGATTAAAAATAGGAAAAGCCACTAATGAAACAATGAAATATACTCTCCTGGAAGCAATCATTAATGATAGGATTTCCAAAAGACACAGTGTCAGTGTGCAGTGTGAACTGCACGTATTCCTAATAAAAGTAGATAATACCCCTAAAAGCTGTGTTACAATTTTCTACCAAGTGTGTTACAATTTCAGGGTTGTATAAATTAAATAAATTTTAAAGATACAGATGAAAAGGAGTCTACTTCTATACCTTGAAGGCTTCCCTGGTGGCTTAGAGGTTAAAGCGTCTGCCTGCAATGTGGTAGACCCGGGTTTGATCCCTGGGTCGGGAAGATCCCCTGGAGAAGGAAATGGCAACCCACTCCAGTACTCTTGTCTGGAGAATCCCATGGAGAGAGGAGCCTGGTAGGCTACAGTCCACGGGGTCATAAAGAGTAGGACACGACTGAGCAACTTCACTTTCTACACCTTGAAAATACAGAAACTGAACTAGAAAGCCACAGTAAGGGAATGATATTTTTGTTTGCCAATACATTGAAAAAGATTTCTGAAAAAGGCATTAGGGCCTTTTTATAATAATAAATGTTGAGGATCATTTAAATGTTGAGGATCATTTAAAATAATTTACTTTTTATTTGATAATTATTATTTTTACAATGATTGGTGATTACTGGTGGTGACTACCACCCTAAATGCCAACCTCAATATACGTAGCATTACCTTTTTGGTTGACTTAAGAGGGTTTTTGTTTTTGTTTAATTAACTAATTGGAGAATCATTACTTTACAATATTGTAATGTTTTTTGCCATACATAAACATGAATTAGCCATGGGTGTACATGTGTCCCCCTGACTTCAGAGGTTTTTAAACAGACTGGACTGCAATATACACAAACCTCAGAACAAATTCAGAAGATGGTTAAATTCTTCCCCTCCAACCCTCACTAATAAAACTCCATTTTTAAGATGCTTTTTTCCTGAGTTACTATTCTCTTATAAAATAAAATGCTAGGGAGAAATAATTCCAATTAACTGAAAGTAATTGCCAAAGATCCTAACTAATATATGGCAAGAGTCTGGTTGGCAATGTCACTCAGGCTCCCTTTACATGGCAGTGATTCCCAGGGCTTGAAAAACTAAACAGAGCAGTGGGCTCCAACCCCAAAGATTATAACTGTTAGCTCAGAGGAGCCTAAGAGTCCCATTTTTTAATAAGCAATCTATACGAAAAGAAGGTTCTGAACCATACTTTAAAAGAACACTCTAAGTTCTCTTCCCCTCCAAACCTAAAGAAACACTATGCCTGCTAAATGAATTCCCAAGGCATAGGTGATATTTTTTCATTCTCTCAATCATCTGGACAACTATCACTACAGACGTAGAGAAGCAGGCTTGAAATTCTCTTCCCAAACTATTATTCCTTACCTGTAAAGTTTACATGATTTCTACTGTTTTAACAAGCATAAAAATGTAGCAACTGAATTACAAAGTTTAGATCTGACTCATTTTATCATACACTGAGATGTACATGGATGGCTGAAAGGTAGGAAGAGATCTACAGCACACCAGCTGCCGGGTAAGTTGTGTCATGTTGAAAAAAATGCCCTCACACCTCTAATGTGCTAGGTTCTAAGAACACAGCACAGAACGAAGCAGACATGGCAACCACCCTTAGACAGCTTATAGTCCAGCACGTAACACAGACACTTTTTTGTTTAGTTGCTCACTCATGCCCAACTCTTTTGCAACCCCATGGACTATAGCTCACCAGGCTCTTCTGTCCATGGGATTTCCCAGGCAAGAATACTGGAGTAGGCTGCCATTTCCTTCTCCAGAATTCAGACACTTAATAAGTAATTATAAATTTGATCTGTGGTGGTGAGAACTAAGAAAAGAAGGAATCAAATCTAGTTGAAATGTTATAGAAGACCTCTCTGGAGAAGAGACTTCTAAACTGAAACTTGAAAGAGGGAAATGAGGAGTTGGTCATAAAGAGATGAAGAGAAAAGTATTTCTGTACATAGAATATAGCAAGTTGTAAGCCTATGAGATCAGAGAATATACAGCATACACAAGAATTTAAAGAAGTCCAATACACATTAGGTGCAGACAAATACTGTTTGATTCCATTCATGAGATACCTAGAATACTCCAATTCATAGTCAGAAAGTACACTAGTAGATGCCAGGGGACTGGGAGTGAAGTTGGGGAGGGGGACTGGAGAGTTAAGTGTTTAATGGAGACAGAATTTCAGTTTAGGAACGTGGAAAATTCAGGACATGGATGATGGTGAAAGTTGAACAACAATGAATGTGCTTAGTGCCACTGAACTGTACAGTTAAATATGGTTAAAATAGTATTTTTTATATTATATGACTTTTACCACAATAAAAAAAAACATTAAAAAAAAAAAAAAAGCCCAATATGGTTACAGAGATATAAGATGAGACTGGAGAGGCAAGATTTAGTTTTTATAAGCTATGTTAAAGAAAGAGCATTTTTATACCAAGGACAAAAATCAGTCATTGAAAGGTACAGAGAAAGGAAGAAATATGACTTTAAGTTGAGATCATTCTTAAAACAAAGTGTTGGATTTAGACTAGAAGGCCAATGAGGCACAGATTTAAGAGATGGCTTGATGGTTTAGATCAGTGCTACTCAAACTTTGGTTCATGGACTTGCAGCCCAGTTCACCTTGCATGAAGAGAAGTTTGTATCAGAATTTAGGATCAATATTGACACTAAACAAACTATAGCTAAAAGTAAACTAATTTGTATGTTGGCACAAGCTTCTAATAGCATTGGAGACTAGCACTTTGAAAAACACTAGGTTAGACTACGGTGATGACAAAAAGAGTTGGAGACAAAAGGATAGACTGAACAGAAATTTAGGATCTAAAATTAGTAAGATTTGGTGATAGGCTGAAAGGAGGAGGAAGAAAGGAAGAGTCAATGTTTTCTGTCTTGTTTCTTAGATTGATGATACTTTGACCTGATCAATACCTAGAGAAAGGTATACGAAACGCAGATTTTAGTATTTTTGGTGGTGGTGGTGGGGTTGACAGGAGTTTAATTGAACACACTAAGTTTGAAGGTGCTCCACAGTCCCAGTCTGGGTCTCTTAGAAGATGTGTGACCTAGAAATAAAGGTATGTGAGTACTGTCAGAATCACAAAGTGTAACTAAGCTGTGTATAACAGGTGAGGTCCCCCTAGAAGAAGGGGAGGGATATAACAAATAATGAACAGAGAGGTGGGATATATCTAGGTGAGAAGTGTTAAAGACCAGGAAAAAAAAGGATTTTAAGAAAGGGAAAGACAGATTCAGTGTCAAAAGTTACCTAGAGGTTAGGTAAGATAAGGACTGAACAATTCTGTTGAGATTTAGCTACTCCAGTGATCCCTGGTGACACTGGGGAGAATCTGTTGAGTAAATGGGTGCTGAAACCAAATTACAATAAGTAGCGAAAGGGGAGATAAAAGTACAAAGACTCCTAAGAGGCAGAAGAGGGTGGTATTTGGTGTTTACTGGTCTTAGAAATATCTATGCCTTATATCTAGAAGAAAGAAATGTGTGGGTATAAGTATATTTTGTGAGAAAAGCTGATAAGAGTTTCCATCTGATAGTTTCTATTTTTTTCTGAGAAGCAGTAGGCAAGGTCGTAAGAGTGAAAAGCGACTTGGTAGAAAGACAAATTTCTATCCGATACAGACAACTGTGGAAAACGGGAGAACATGCTGACTGAAGAAACGTGGTAAGATTTTGCAAGCAGAGTAGAGGGCCTATTTGTAGTTAATGCTGATGAGTTTAAACTGGTATCAACTGGTTAGATTATGTGATATTCTCTGGCTATACTCAACAGTCCAGATAAGGTATGAAGAAAAAATACTAGAGTCATCAAAAGTATAGGTTTTAAAAGGAGTCTGGATTACAAGATAATGGGACAAGCAAGATTAGAAAATATATTCCTTTTTTTCTTCACCAATAAGTGAAATATAGTGAGCTCAGATACCAGAATAAAAGCTTAACAAAGTAATTATCTCTTTGTAGATTTTTGTAGAGAAGACCTGAGTGTATATAAACATTCACAAATGCCGGTAGTTTAATGCTTATTTTCTATGCAGAAGATTGGTTAAATGAAAACCTATTAAATATTGAAAAATATATATAAACTACTTTCCCCATCACATAGCCCAAATGAGGTACAATTTTGAAACAAATTCCATTTCACTGGTCCTTTACTAAACAGTCTTCCTCTGGTTCAGAAGGGAATGACAGAAAATACTTCACCTTAAGAAAAATGTGCACTATATTTAAATTTGTTTGAAGTTGTGAAAAATGCCATCAAGAACATGGCTTCTAGATTGTCTGCTATTAAGCAAACCTCATACCACAATTATTTTGGTATCTCTTTAAATATAAAGTATCTCCAAAGTTGGAGGGCTGAAGCATGTTAGGAAAGATAATTATTTTTGAAAAAATAACCCTATAATTGCTAATTTATTCCTGAAAAGGGAGATATGATTAGATCATGCAATTGGAACCACTGAGTAGAAAGAAATATACTGGAGAAGAGTAGACTGAAAAAATGTCTACTTTACAGATGTGTACATTATAAATCATTTACCTCTTTGAATCTTAGCATCTGCTAACAGGAAAAATTCCTGTTCAGTTTACAATACAGAGTTGTCAGAAAAAGAATGAGATAATAGTACTTGGTAAATCATTTCAATTATGCTATTGTTACTAGTAAAGTCTTTCTGCTACCTGAAGCTACTTCTGCTTCCCAAATGAGATTCTAAGAATGGAAATCAAACAGTAGTTAAAAATGGCCTGGTTTCAAACAAGCTATCTTGATCTGGAGGAAGCACTGAAGTAATGCACCATAATCAGTCTGAAAGTAAAAGAGTGAAAGACAGAAAAAAGAGGTAGTAAGACAATTTTAAGCACAGACCGCTAATTTAAAGGTTTAACCACTCCAGTATTCTTGCCAGGAGAATTCCATGGACAGAGAAGCCTGGGGCAGGCTATTATAATCCATGGGGTTGCAAACAGTCGGACATGACTAAGTGACTAACACTTTACACACACTTAATATTTAATTTTGTAAGAGTGGAATAAAAATAACAATATTATACTACAGCACATGAAGTTAAAGAGACAAAGGAAGATTTAAATAAGGCAAAGACTGGTATGCAGTTTTCAAAGGTAGCTGTGACATGAGTAAATTTTACTGCTTTGAATAGTTTCTTACCCTCCATATATAAGAACAAAAACGTAAGTGATTGAAATAAAAAGGAGACCAAGAGCATATTGAAAAAACCTATCTTTAAAAAAAATACTTAAAAAGAATACTGGAAATCAACTGAGAGCTTATCACAGCATTTGAGCCACATGAGTACTAATATATTTCAGCCAAAGTACCTTACAGCTAATTAAGTACTTTGAAACTCCCACTGGAAAATGTAAAATCTTATATAGGTATGCATGCATAATATAATCCTGCTATATCCTCAAGAGCACAAAGCATTTGGACCTAAATAAAACAAAAATGCAGAATATAAGCCTATATTACACATAACTACAAATATGACAATTGTTAAAAATAAGCATTTCTTTTTATCACAAACACTAAACTTTCTAATACTATCTCTATGACACTAATCTGTGTCATCTAAAATGCTATATGGTACTGCTAAGTTATGTCAGTATTAGTTACTGACATAATATTAATAATATATAAAACAATAATAAATCGTATTAATGATATTAATTACATACATATGTGTGTGTATATATATCTGCCACTGAAAACTATTGCTCTCAAAAAAACCCAGACTTACTAGTTTTGCTTGCTGAGCATTTACTGGATCGCCATATTGGAGAAGAGCTTGAAACTGGTTATTTTTTGTAAATGTGATTATCTTCAATACAGCACCAAACTTAGAAAATATCTGTTAAAATATTAAAATCAAAACAAATTATATCTACTGTATTAATATTTCTCCATTTTATAGATAAAATGGAAATTAAATTACACTTACTTGGTGAAGAACATCAAGTGTTACAGGATAATACATATTGTCAATAATTATTCTAAGCACTGGACTCTGGGCTGGAGTCACTGCACTCTCACTAACTGTGGTGCCACTAAGAGGAGTATTTGCTGTCTGGACAGCAGTCACAGCTTGAAGAACTGCTTGAGCACGCTAAAAATCAAAACATAAGCACTTTAGAAACATTCCTGGTATATTCACTTATACTTTGCTACATGCTACAGTATTAAATTCTTTTCTAGAACACATACGGATTAAAAAAAACTTAACACTCACTCAGTGAATACACTTTTAAGCACCTGCCATAAGCCACATATTGTTTGTTTACAATTCAAGTATCATACTAGTATTTACCTCAAAACAGTTATTGAGGGTTTGGGACCAATGCTGAACAAGATAGATATGCCACATAATTTATTCTCAAAACAACATGATGTAGTCTGACAGATTCAGAAAATGTTTTAAACAGAAACTTTTACAGAACAATGAAACTTTAACATTATTCATTCCATAAAAAAGGCAAATAGCAAACCTTAAAAGGAAATTACTAGATTATCCAAAAGAACTCCTATAAAGCTTATTATTTCTAATAAATCCTAAAAGAGAAACATTCAGATACAAATTTTTTTTTGATACTAGTGTAACTTTTGAAACCAAAATTTTTACAACAGAAACTGATGTATACCACAGTACACAGCCATAAAATTTTCCGGAATACTTCAAGATAAATAATCTTTTCCATCCATGTTATTATTTCTAATATATCATTAATGGTAAAATGCACTATCCTTTTATGTAGAACTAATAAGATATTGCTAATTGAACCATGACAGATCAACTTATAAGACACATCTTGTGAGATTTTAAAAAGTGAAAAAAATACACATGGAATTGAGAAAATACAGTATTTTTAGGAAATATGTCAACTAAATCTATGTTAGATGCTCCAAAAAGACTGCCTTTATTACCATTATGTCTTTTCTATTATTTCTCTGACAGATTCACTGATAAGGAAGTAATTGTTTTCTACCTTATCTGGGGGTCAAAAAACCTTTATATAGGCAAATAACTGTTAAATATAATAGTAACTAACACCTCTATGCTGCGTTATACTTTGAAGAAGTTGTACTGGCAGATGAATAGGCATATATATAAACAAAGCACAGTGATAAATGAAAAGGAAGACAAACACAGAGGAATAAGAACACTTATGTATAAGGAAGGATCAGTGCTCCCTTTAGCAGCACACATACCAATATTGAAACAATACAGAGTTTAGCATGGTCGTATGCAAATATGACCCCCAAATTCATGAAGTGTCACCTTTTTTTCTGGACCTGTTAGCTAAAGTGGTGTTGGTAATCATTTTGCAAAACATAAATAAATCAAATAAATAAGTTGTGTATCTTAAAACTTACACAATGTATATGTCTATTATATCTCAACAAAGGTGAGGGGATGCTCATTTCACTGAAATAATATATACCATAGCTAGGAAATCACATAGTATAATCTCAAAGAGATCACACACTCATCTAGTCAAACTTCATCATCTAAATGATAATTAAATAAAACATGACCTATAAATTTATGTTAGCTAAAGTGACTAAAATCCAACATTTTGAAATATATAAATATTTAATACCATGGACACATTTACACAACTATTATAGCTATTATAAAAGAGGGATGAAAGTATTTCTAGAACAATGTTTGTTAATATTTGAACATATTTAGTCCAATACAAATTTAAATAAAGTATTTTAAGTAGCTCATTGCAATATCACTTTCTTCATTAGTGAACATGTCTGCTGCTGCTGCTAAGTCACGTCAGTTGTGTCCGACTCTATGTGACCCCATAGATGGCAGCCCACCAGGCTCCCGTCCCTGGGATTATCCAAGCAAGAATACTAGAATGGGTTGCCATTTCCTTCTCCAGTGCATGAAAGTGAAAAGTCAAAGTGAAGTCACTCAGTTGTGTCTGACTCTTCACAACCCAATGGGCTGTAGCCTACCAGGCTCCTCCGTCCATGGGATTTCCCAGGCAAGAGTACTGGAGTGGGGTGCCATTGCCTTCTCCAAGTGAACATGTCTACATACATTTATTATAATAATCATGGAAATATCACAACTTAGAACAACTCTGCTGCTGCTATTTCAAATGATCGAATCAAATAATTGAATACCTTTCTAAACAGGAATCACATGATCATGGTGTACTATCCAAACAGTATAAAAAGTTAACTTTCCTCTGCAACTCACTCATCCTGTATACTTTCCCCTACGAACCCTCACGATAATCTTGGGTATTCTTCCAGAGAGAGCACCTACATATTCAAGCATGTGTGTATATATATATATATACTCCATACAAGCATATAAATACTTATCTACTGCATATTTTTCTTTCCAATACTATATTCACTCTCTACATCTTCCTTTTTTTACTTTAACAATTATGTTCTCTATTATCATTAACAAATAACTTCATTCATGTTTCATACATGTTTTAAAAATATTCATGGAGCAGAAGTGACCTGCCAATCTAGATTTTAATTAAACTTTGTACTGAAACAATCATACACATAAAAGGACACAAATCATGAGTATACAAAGCTCAATAAAATATCAAATAAACCATATCTGTGAAAGCACTATTGAGATAAAGAACAGAACATTACCAACACTCCAAAAGCCACACACGTTTTCTCCCAGTTATATAAATGGTTTGCCACAGAGTATTCCAACAAATAAATATACCACAACACATTCTACTGCTGCTCAACATTTAGATCATTTCCAGCCTTGGGTAATTACATATAGTGTGTGATGAACTTTCCCATACATATCTTTTGATGCACATATATATAAATTTTCTCAGATATGTGACTAGTAAAATTACTAAGTCAAAGAACAGGAATATGCTCAGCTTTAGCAGATAAATGAAGATTTTAAAAACTATTCTACCAACTTACATTCCCATCACTTATTTATAAGAGTTTAAGCTTTTCTACATTTGTTTCAACACTTGGAATTACCTCATTGTATCCAATACGGTAGCACATGGCAATATCTCACAGTGATTTTAAACTGCATTAAAGGTTCTTAATCCAAATCTAATCCACTTTGTAGATCAGAGGATGGCTTTCAAGGAAACTGGCTTACGGAAACTTGAAGATGTCTAACAACTGGTCATATGAAGTGTAGGATGGAAACTTGACACAAACATAGGCAGGCCACAATATTTCAGGCAAAAGTTACATCACAGAAACAGTGGACTCCAAAGACAAAATAAGAGAAGGTATGCCAAGTTATAGGATCTATCATTACTATTGAGATAGAAGCACAGGAAAATGTAGGGGGGAGCAGCCACAGACAGAAACAGTAGTCATCTCAGACAGGGCCTTTATCCTGAACATGAAAAGAAATTGCTGCAGGGGAGCAAGTTAGATCTGTGCATTTTAGAAAGAGAGACACACATTTGTACTAGGGAGAAAGTATTCAAGACAAAAATTAAAGATCGGTAAGAGAGTTACCAACTTCCCTAGTGGCTCAGACGGTAAAGCGTCTGCCTACAATGCAGGAGACCTGGGTTTGATCCCTGGGTTGGGAAGATCCCCTGGAGAAGGAAATGGCAACCACTCCAGTAATCTTGCTTGGAAAATCCGATGGACGGAGGAGCCTGGTAGGTTAAAGTCCATGGGGTCACCAAAGAGTCGGACACAACTGAGCAAATTCACTTCACTTCAAGAGAGTTATTAGGTAAGATTATTATATAACTAAGAAATGGCTGTGTCTAAGCAACTGAAGTAGAAAAAAGAAATGAAAACTGGGCAGATATTGAGAAGAATGAATTCACAGGACTTGCAACTTGATAAAAGGTTGTAGAATTCATGGTTGATGTACACATTCGTCTCTCTTTTGTTATAAAACACTATTAAAATGCCTATAAATAAATACAAAATGGAAAATGCAGACACTGAAGAGAGGTCATCACTGGCCAAGAATAATTTTATCATATTCCTGGAACACACAAACTGCATGGACTGAAGACACAGTGAACATATAGCAAACAGCATTTGCACCGGTAGCAGCCATAGGAATCAAATTAGAAACTGGCAGGTACACAGAAGGAGGTAAAATGGAATGTGAAAATAAAAGGATTAACAGAAAGCCTGGCTAACAAACAGCTAAACTCTTCTTCCTCCTCACCATCAACCAACTTAATAAAAACAAAATCAACAACTAAACACCCCCTTAAAAGAACAGAAACTCTAAAGAGGGTTTTAAAGGCCAAAGTAAAGACCTCTTTGGCATTTGGGGGGATCCCAGCTCAGTATCCAACTCATTACTTTACTCTAGAGGAAAGCATGTAAAGTTCAATAAAACCTAACTGTCCATTCTGAAATATAAAACAGGCAATGAGAGTGGGTGGGATGAAGAAAGAGAGCAAGTTAAACATACAGCTAATACTAAGGAAAGTAAAAGATAGCGGAGTGTTTAAAAATACCATTAATTAGTATCCATAAACAATGACCAGTTGTAATACAAAAAAGGCTATCAAAGAAGAACTTTTGTAAGTCAAAAATATGGCTGTAACCTTTTTTTCAACAGAAGGAACACTGGAACATTGCACTGATTATTTCCTATGTCAAAAATAATCAAAACTGTAATAAGTGTTTTACTCTTTAATCTCTGAGGTTTGTTACTCAAATGTCACTTGTCAATCAGGCTTCCACTGGTTATCTATTTGAAATTACAAGCCCCCCTCCACACCCCACCACAGACATCTATCTATAGATGCCTTATCTTTGTCCTTTCCCATCCTTTTCATTTCAATCTTTTAAAATGAGAATGTATTCACTAATTACTTTACTGAAAATATTAGTATGTTAAACCCAACTGGGATATTAAATGCCACTTTAAGTAAAAAGAATAGAGAATAGGTATTTTCTTTTGATAAACTGTACGAAGTACAACTTCTGGTTCAAAAGTAATGAAAATTACCAAACTTAAAAAAAAACACTGAAATCTTAGCCTTATCTTTTAGGCAAAAAGTTTTACAAGCTTATTGTTCATATATTATCAAAATGATCTTAAGTTATTTTTTACAAAGGTTAAATTTTGTGAGGATTATTTTCCACTTGCTAAGGCAAGAGCCAGACACAGTTTTATATTTTACTAAGACAGATATAATTAGCTAAAAGCTACATTAAAAGAGCTAAAGTTTCTATATCACTGTTTACTGCAATCCTGTTTATATCTAAATCCACTTTTCTATGATACTTTTTGAAAGAAACATTAATTTTATATAACTAGAAAATTCTACCTTGCATTTTTAAAAGATCAACACATTCATATAGTCTCAATTCTTATATTTCCCTCCAGGAAAATCATTAATTCATCTTTAATAGGAATTTATCCATAAGAAATTAAAACCTATAAAACGTCAAATAACCAAAGGTACTGAATTTCACACATTAAATCTAATCAAAGTTGTATAAAGAGTTTATAGTTAAGTCCTACCTCAGACAGTTTCTATACAAGTTTTAATTTGTATAAAGAAAAAGAACTTTGACCAGAACCTTAAAAAAACTGAAAAGATACTATTTAATTTATCTAGTACTAATTTAAAATATGAAAATAAAAGACTGCACATATGTTCTGTAAAGTAACATAATGTTTAATACTTAGAGACATACTGCAAGAAAATATAGCAACAACAAAAAATTAATAAGATCATACAAAAATCTTCTCAATGGTTAAAAATTTTCTCCTAATATGAGTCTTAATATGCTCTAGGACATTTTGTTTATAAACCTACACATACTTACTTGGTTTAATGTATTATCTGTTTTTAGTTCCTTGTGATTGGAGTACTGGATATAAATCGGTTGGTTACGAAGGTGAGGTGTCACAGCAGAATAGTAATTAACCATGGTAATAGCTGCTTCCTCTGTTGCTAGTTCCAAAAATGCCTGAAAATTTAAATAGCAAAAATTATAATACTATGAATTAAGTTCAAATAAACTTCAATATCTGTGTAATCTATTGGGCTCATTAAAAAAATCACTATTGAGAATTGCCCTAATAGGTAGAATCAGAAATCCTTATTGAAGCTTAGAAATACAATTAAAGCTAACCTCAGTAGAAAGCTCTTAGCATACACAGTATTTCTGCCTTCCACCTCTGATTTCCATACATTACAAATGTAACTCCTCCAAAAAGGGCTAGAGAAAATAAAATCCAAACATTTTCTAGAACCAGAATTTTACCATGCCTAACCTAGAAAACATGAGATCTCCAAGTCATTTTTAAAGCATTTATAATCTAGTAGAAGGAAAAAATTAAATGCCATCTTATTAGTGATATTAACTATATTTAAGAGAGCATTAAATTTCTCTAAATTCTTCTAAACGGTATTAAGAACTTTAAAACAAAATTTGATTTTTAATACACCTGGACCCTACTGCTACAGATCTATCTATTCAGCACAGAATATCTGGGACTAATAACTATTTTTTTCTAATGCTATCAGATAAATATTTCCCTGGGATAAGCTTAAAAGGTAAGATGATACTAATGTCCCTACTGATTTCTGATATTACAAAGAGCAAAGCCACAACAAAAAAAGTATTTCATCTGTATTTCCCACAATCTCCTTGAACAATAGTTTAGCTACAGTCCTAAAGTGAATTTACAAAGCAAAATTTGAAAACTATAGTGACTTACTCATTTTAATTCCCTAGCATTAATTTCTTATACACAGCTACCAGGAAAAGTCAGAGTAAAACTTCTGTCATGTTCCTTAAGAAAAGTAACCTACTATGTATAATAATATAAACTATCATTTCATCAGGCCACAGCTAAATCACACTTGCTGGATAGTTTGGAGCTTAACATTTTCTAAGTCCAGAAATAAGTATACCTGATTTTTTCCTTTCAGCATAAGGATGTTGGTCACCTTACCAAAAGGTAAGCCTAAAGCAATAACTTCAGTTTCTGTCACTTCACCAGGCAATTTTCGAATATGAAGTACACGAGAAGGAGCACCATCCATTTTATCTTCTCCTTTGAATTTTTTACTATCATTACCATTGGCTGAAAGAAAGTAAAGAAACAGTTTTGTTTATCTTACGTGCATTAAAAAAAAAAAATCACAAAACAAACTTCAATCGAGAACTTAAAAACATAGCTGAGCATACTTGTGATACTTCCTAAAAATTTAAAAACATGGTTTTCAGAGTAATGGAAAAAACTCACATCCACCAATTACTACCAAATGATCTCATCAATTAAGATTATTATTGGGTAGAGACATTTCTGGATAGCATATGTAGAGGAACAAGTGACAATCAAAAACATTAAAATGAAATTTCATAAAGAAATGGTCAGTGGCTATACAAAACAATTATCTTACAATTCAATCATCTTAACAGACTAAGGAATATACAAAAACAGTGAAAATTTTGACTTAGCAAAAATTAGGGACACTATATTTTACCTGAAAATTCTAAACTGCTCAAATTGGAAAATGTACTAAAAAATGGAATCAGACAATGCTTTAAAAATTATTATGCAGTCAACCCACAGTATGGTTTATATTGCTCTACCTAAATATTTTATCACTGTCAACATCTACCTACTATATGGACTTGATTATCTTTTCTGTTACTCTGAGCTTTAGAGTGATATATTTGAACAACAAATTAGTTGCCTACCTTTATTCTATACAAGTTTTAATTTGTATAAAGAAAAAGAACTTTGACCAGAACCTTAAAAAAACTGAAAAGATACTATTTAATTTATCTAGTACTAATTTAAAATATGAAAACTATACCAAAACACAAAAAACAAAAAAAAAAACATAAAACTTATGAAAGATGCAATAAACAGAACATCACCTGACTCAAGGATAGTTCTAAGAATCTATTAAAACGAAAAACTCTTACACAGAGAGAAATATACATGTATACTCCATTTTTGTATACAAATTTTGGTACTTCACAGTACATACCCCCAAACACTCAATACAATAAAACTAAGACTATCTTGATCTTCTAAAAGTGTCCTTAAAATTTATTCAAACAACAACTCTTTAAACAGTTACTGAGTATCAAGAAAATGTCTGACATTTTAGATTCTGGAGTACATCAATGACAGCAAGCAGGAAGAGCCCTGATGTTCTAGTGAGACAGATGGCCTACCTAGTACATGAACTAGATAAGTTCTAGAGTGGTAGTGTTATGGAGAAAGTAAAGCACAGTAATGAAATTAAAAGTAACATAACAGAGGATTGGAAGAGGGTGATACTGTAGTGATTTTACTGAATGATCAGAGATATGTGAACTCATCTGATATATCATACAACTTGAAGTGTCAATTAAGTCACAGTTTAAGAGTTGCATTCAAGTTTATACAGCCAATGCATTTAAAAATTGCGTAGGTTGACTTTGAACTGAAAACTAGTAAGTTCTACTTCAGTCAGTTCAGTTCAGTTGCTCAGTCGTGTCCGACTCTTTGCGACCCCATGAATCACAGCACGCCAGGCCTCCCTGTCCATCATCAACTCCCAGAGTTCATTCAAACTCATGTCCATCGAGTCAGTGATGCCACCCAGCCATCTCATCCTCTGTCGTCCCCTTCTCCTCCTGCCCCCAATAGCTCGAGCATCAGAGTCTTTCCCAATGAGTCAACTCTTCACATGAGGTGGCCAAAGTACTGGCGTTTCAGCTTTAGTATCATTCCTTCGAAAGAAATCCCAGGACTGATCTCCTTTAGAATGGACTGGTTGGATCTCCTTGCAGTCCAAGGAACTCTCAAAGAGTCTTCTCCAACACCACAGTTCAAAAGCATCAATTCTTCGGCGCTCAGCTTTCTTCACAGTCCAACTCTCACATCCATATATGACCACTGGAAAAACCATAGCCTTGACTAGACAGACCTTTGTTGGCAAAGTAATGTCTCTGCTTTTCAATATGCTATCTAGGTTGGTCATAACCCTCCTTCCAAAGAGTAAGCGTCTTTTAATTTCATGGCTGCAATCACCATCTTCAGTGATTTTGGAGCCCCCAAAATAAAGTCTGACACTGTTTCTGTTTCCCCAACTACTTCCCATGAAGTGATGGGGCTAGATGCCATGATCTTAGTTTTCTGAATGTTGAGCTTTAAGCCAACTTTTTCACTTTCCACTTTCACTTTCATCATGAGGCTTTTTAGTTCCTCTTCACTTTCTGCCATAGGGGTGGTGTCATCTGCATATCTGAGGTTATTGATATTTCTCCTGGCAATCTTGATTACAGCTTGTGCTTCTTCCAGCCCAGCATTTCTCATGATGTACTCTGCATATAAGTTAAATAAGCAGGGTGACAATATGCAGCCTTGACAGACTCCTTCTCCTATTGGGAACCAGTCTGTTGTTCCGTGTCCAGTTCTAAGTGTTGCTTCCTGACCTGCATATAGGTTTCTCAAGAGGCAGGTCAGGTGGTCTGGTATTCCCATCTCTTTCAGAATTTTCCAGTTTGTGATCCACACAGTCAAAGGCTTTGGCATAGTCAATAAAACAGAAATAGATATTTTTCCAGATACTTACTACTATATATTACCAGAAAAATCTTGCTGGCTAGCTCTTCATCACTCCAGAAATGGGAAAAACTACAAAAAGCTCTCCACACCTCCTATCATAAATAAGGAAGACTTGTTCCTGAACAAGCACCTGAACTTATCAGGAACAGGCTGAATTTATTTTGTAGCATCTCACAATATCATAGGATCTGTTTAACTGATAATATAAGTTAAATCAGGGAATCAAAAAATATACATACACCATAAAACATACAACTGACAAAACAAATGCATATTCTTCTAGAGATTGTGTTCTTGTACATTCATTTGAATAACAAGAATGAATACTTCACAGGCCAACCTACAGTCACATGAGTTATACGTTATAGTATCAGGAAACTCAACTTCTATTTCTCTTAATTTAGCCTTTTTTTCCTTCAGGAAAAAGCAAAGGAAAAACATCAGAATAAAAATACTACCCATCACTACACACACAGAGAGAGAAAACCTCTTCCTTTATCAAACAATTCTTTGAATATAATTTCTCAAAGGCAAAAGCCTGCCTAAACCTATTATTAAAAGAATAGAAGAGTTTACTGTTTGATTTTGTGTTGCATGATTTCTGGACAGTAGAGAGTAAGTAAAACAACTGAAAAATAAAGTTTAGTAGATGGGACAGCTTTCACAGGCAAAGAAGAGGACAACTTGGTTTTGGGTTTTTTTTTAAGATTTATAAAAAATTTGCATTTATATTTAACATTCACTGAAAGCAATGTACAGGCCAGGCACTTCATAATTCTAACATTGCTTTTATGACCTATCAATCCTATTTATAAACGAGAGCTTCTAAAGTTGCTCAAGGCCAGGAAGTTACGAAAGTGGTAAAGACAGGAAATGGCAGAAAAAGAATTAAAACTGAAGAGTGTAACTCTGAAGTCTGTGCTTTCAACCCACTATACCACTGGAAGACTCTAAAGACAAACTTCATGTAACATATAATGGCTAGAGAATATTTGTTCTTTTCTTCCAAATGCCATGTAACTAACAACATGTAGACTCTTTGCATTACCTGAAACTCCTCTTAGCTAATAACTTCATAAAGGGTGACTTTCACATATTCATATTTTAGTGCAAAATATCATGAAAGTCTTAATTACTATGAGAATGTAAAACTGAGACATGAAAATTTCTTTAAAAATAACAGCTAACTTTCATATATAAAAGTACTCCAACCCTGGAAAAAGAAAAAGGCACAACTGAGTGGTCCCCAGTTTAATTTGGACTTCTTTCCACAATCCTTTTCCTTGATAATCCCATATAAATGCCAAAACTTTTGGTTTGGGTGTGTAAAAACAATAATAATAAAAACAAATTTTAAGAATTTATGCAAAACAGATATGGATAAGCTGCACATAAATTGTAGAAGTCTTGAATTATACTAGTTCCCATATATGCCATTTTAAAAAGCAAAAGCTTAGTGAGGATGTTCTACTCACAAATTAAAAACAAGACATAGACAGTGTTTCTAACTGAACATTCCAAAATAAATTACAAAGTTTTCTACCTCAGTTCTAGTGAACATCTTCACTTTTGATCAGTCCCAGCCCATCTTTTTTTCTCTTTGACTGATTTTTGTTTTCTCGGTTCAGTTCAGTCACACTGCGACACCATGGACTGCAGCATGCTAACCTTCCTGGTCCATCACCAACTCCCGGAGTTTACTCAAACTCATGTCCATTGACTTGGTGATGCCATCCAATCATCTCATCCTCTGTCATCTCCTTCTCGTCCCGCCTTTGATCTTTCCCAGCACCAGGGTCTTTTCCAATGAGTCAGTTCTTCCCATCACGTGGCCAAAGTATTGGAGTTTCAGTCTTAACATCAGTCCTTCCAATGAATATTCAGGACTGATTTCCTTCAGGATGGACTGGTTGGATCTCCTTGCAGTCCAAGGGACTCTCAAGAGTCTTCTCCAACACCACAGTTCAAAAGCGTCAATTCTTCTGTGCTCAGCTTTCTTTATGGTCCAGCTCTCACATCCATACATGACTAATGGAAAAAACGTATCTTTGACTAGACAGACCTTTGCTGGCAAAGTAATGTCCCTGCTTCTTAATATGCTGTCTAGGTTGGTCATAACTTGTCTTCCAAGGAGTAAGCGTCTTTTAATTTCATGGCTGCAGTCACCATCTGCCGTGATTTTGGAGCCCAGAAAAATAAAGTCAGCCACTGTTTCTCCATCTCATTCCCATGAAGTGATGGGACTGGATGCTATGATCTTAGTTTTCTGAATGTTGAGCTTTAAGCCAACTTTTTCACTCTCCTCTTTCACTTTCATCAAGAGGCTCTTTAGTTCTTCTTTGCTTTCTGCCATAAGGGTGGTGTCTGCATATCTGAGGTTATTGATATTTCTCCCAGCAATCTTGATTCCAACTTGTGCTTCATCCAGCCCAGCATTTCTCATGATGTACTCTGCATATAAGTTAAATAAGCAGGGTGACAATATACAGCCTTGATGTGCTCCTTTTCGTATTTGGAACCAGTCTGCTGTTCCATGTCCAGTTCTAACTGTTGCTTCTTGACCTGCATATAGATTTCTCAAGAGGCAGGTCAAGGGGTCTGGTGTTCCCAACTGTCTCAGAATTTTCCACGGTTTATTTTCTAGTGGCTTTTATACTTGTAGTTTTAACACAAAAAGGTCTCACCAAGATTCTGGGTTATTTGTTAAATCCATATGTGGTCAAAGAGCCATGGGCCCTCTCATCTTACCAAATCTCTTTTCTCACAGCACCCCAATACTCATGTCCAGTTTCCTTAATTCCTGATTCATTTGAGACCTGTCTGGACCTCTCTGCTGCTTCCCAGATGGTGCAGTGGTACAGAATCTGCCTGCCAATATAGGAGGTGCAAGAGACTGGGTTTGATACCAGGGTCAGGATGATCCCCTGGAGTAGGAAACGGCAATCCATTCCAGTATTCTTGCCTGGAAAATTCTGTGGATAGAGGAGCGTGGAGGGCTACAGTCCATGGGGTCGCAAAAGTTGGACACGACTGAGTGCACACAACAAGCAAGCATACACACACACACACACACACACACACAGACCCCTCTGCTAACTCATTTATGTCTCAAAATGGTTCTAGTGCCACAAGTTGTTCTGGTCTCCGTGTTCTTTCTATCCTTACTTGCTCATATAAACACTCCGGAAAAAGTTTTCTATATGCCCATTATTTTAATCTCACTCATGACCAATATTCTAATTGTATACTTCCAACTGTATATACCACCTTGAAGTGCAAAATCTCAAAACATACTTCATCTGTTCAGTGAAAATTATTTAACAAAACTTAAGTATACTCTTATTTTCATTTTCCAAGTCTTTCAGATACAAGCACTTATAAAAAAGCACTAGTAACTTCGTTTATCAAATATGATAACTGAAAGGCAATGCAGTTTTAATCCTAAAAATAGTTTGAAATTTATTTTCCCAAATAGTTTTATTTTTTTAATTATTTTTTTTTGAAGGATAATTGCTTTACAGAATTTTGCTATTTCCTGTCAAATCTCAACATGAATCAGCCATAGGTGTATACATATATATCCTCTCCTTTTGTAACTTCCTTCCACCTCCCTCTGCATCCCATCCCTCTAGGTTGGTGCAGAGCCCATTTGAGTTTCCTAAGCCATACAGCAAATTCCCATTGGCTATCTTACAATTGGGTAGTGTAAGTTTCCATGTTAACTCTTTCCATACATCTCACCCTCCGCTCCCCTCTCCCCATGTCCATTATTCTCTATGTTTACTTCTCCACTGTTGCCCTGTACATAAATTCTTCAGTATCACTATCTAGATTCTGTATATATGTGTTACAATAAGATATTTATCTCTCTCTGACTTACTTTGTGCTGTATAATAGTTTCTAGGTTCATCCCACCTCATTAGAACTGACTCAAATGTGTTCCTTGTCATGGCCAAGTAGTATTCCATTGTGTATATGTACCACAACTTCTTTATTCATTCATCTCTCGATGAACATCTAGGTTACTTCCATATTCTAGCTATTGGAAATAGTGCTGCAATCAACAATGGGATACATGTGTCTCTTTCAATTTTTGTTTCCTCATGGTATATGCCTAGGAGTGGGATTGCTGGGTCATATGGTGCTTTTATTCCTAGTGTTTTAAGGAATCTCCATACCGTATTCCACAGTGGCTGTATCAATTTACATTACCACAAATAGTGCAGGAGCGTTCCCTTTTCTCCACACCCTCTCCAGCATTTATTTTTTGTACATTTTTTGATGATAGCCATTCTGACTGGTGTGAGGTGATATCTCATTGTACTTTCGATTTGCATTTCTCTAATAATGAGCAATGTTGAGCATCTTTTCAAGTGTTTGTTAGCCATCTGTATGTCTTCTTTGGAGAAATGTCTGTTTAGGTCTTTTTCCCACTTTTCATTGGGTTGTTTATTTCTCTGGTATTGAGTTGTATGACTAAAAGTTTTAGTTAGACTTCAAGGCAAAGCATAGTGTTACACAAGCTGCTAGCTTTAAAAAAACAAAGACTCTGAGCTAAGGAAAATAAATTATCATACTTATCTTTCTTATCTTTCCATCCCTACATGGGAAAATAAATTTCAAAGAACAGTTAACCAGAAATGTAGGTGTATACTGATAGAGAATACTTTTCAGCTGTTAGTTAATTCCAACAGATGTCAAAAAAAATCTTACTAGGTTTATTGTAAAACCTGCCTGTAACTCTATTTCTGTGTAGCTGCACAGCCTAGCTGCCAAATGTAACTTATGCATGACTTGGAAAATAATAGGCAGCTAGGGGCTTCCCCAAGAAAAAGAAATGCAAAAAGGCAAAATGTTTATCTGAAGAGGCCTTACAAATAGCTGAAAAAAGAATAGAAGTGAAAGGCAAAGGAGAAAAGGGAAGATATACCTATGTAAATGCAAAGTACCAAAGAATAGCAAGGAGAGATAAGAAAGCCTTTCTAAGTGAACAATGCAAAGAAATAGAGGAAAACAACAGAAGGGGAAAGACTAGAGATCTCTGCAAAAAAATCAGAGATACCAAGAGAATACTTCATGGAAAGATGGGCACAATTAAGGACCTAACAGAAGCAGAAGATATTAAGAGGAGACGGCAAGAATACACACAAGAACTATACAAAGAAAGATTTTCATGACCCAGATAACCACGACGGTGGGATCACTCACCTAGAGCCAGACATCCTGGAGTGCGAAGTCAAGTGGGCCTTAGGAAGCATTACTACGAACAAAGCTAGTGGAGGTGATGGAATACCAGCTGAGCTATTTCACATCCTAAAAGAGGATGCTGTGCAAGTGCTGCACTCAATGTGCCAACAAATTTGGAAAACTCAGCAATAGCCACAGGACCAGAAAAGATCAGTTTTCACTCCAATCCCAAAGAAAGGCAGTGCCAAACAATGTTCAAACTACCACACAATTGCACTCATTTCACATGCAAGCTAAGTAATGCTCAAAATTCTCCAAGCTAGGCTTCAACAGTACATGAACCCAGAACTTCCAGATGTTCAAGTTGGATTTAGAAAAGGCAAGAGGAACCAGAGATCAAACTGCCAACATTCTTTGGATCACAGAAAAAGCAAGAGAATTCTAGAAAAACATCTGCTTCATTGACGACACTAAAGGCTTTGGCTGTGTGGATCATAACAAACTGTGGAAAATTCTTAGACTGGAATACCAGACTACTTTATCTGCCTCTGGAAACCCTGTATGCAGATCAAGAAGCAACAGTTAGAACCAGACATGGAACAACGGACTGGTTCAAAATTGGGCAAAGGAGTATGTCAATGCTGTATACTGTCACCCTGTTTATTTAACGTATATGCAGAATACATCATGAGAAATGCTGGGCTGGATGGAGCACAAGCTGGAATCAAGATTGCAGGGAGAAATATCAATAACCTCAGATATGCAGATGACACCACCCATATGGTAGAAAATGAGGAGGAACAAAAGAGCCTCTTGATGAAGAGTGAAAAAGCTGGCTTAAAACTCAACATTCAAAATCAAAGATCATGGCATCCGGTCCTATCACTTCATCGCAAATAAATGGGGAAACAATGAAAACAGTGACAGACTTTATCTTTTTGGGCTCCAACATCAATGCAGGTGGTGCCTGGAGCAATGAAATTAAAAGATGCTTGTTCCTTGGAAGAAAAGCAATGACAAGCTTAGTGTATTAAAAGGCAGAGACATTACTCTGCTGACAAAGGTCGTTATTGTCAAGGCTATGGATGTGATTTTTTTCCAGGAGTCACGTATGGATGTGAGAGTTGGACCATAAAGAAGGCTGGGCACCAAAGAATTCATGCTTTTGAATTGTGATGTTGGAGAAGGCTCCTGGGAGTCCCTTGGACTGCAAGGAGATAAAACCAGTCAATGCTAAAGGAAATCAATCCTGAATATTCATTGGAAGGACTGATTCTGAAGCTCCAGTACTATGGCTTCAGAATCAGTCCTTCCAATGAATATTCCTGATGCGAGGAGCCAACTTATTAGAAAAGACCCTAATGCTGGCAAAGAAGAAGGGGATGACAGAGGATGAGATGCTTGGATGATTATCACCAACTCAATGGGCATGAGTTTGAGCAAACTCTGCAAGTCGGTGAAGGACAGGGAAAACTGGCATGCTGCAAACAGCTGGACATGACTGAGTGACTGGACAACAAAGGGGATTCCCAGGTGGCTCCGTTGTAAAGAATCCACCTGCCAATACAGGAGAAATGTGGGTTCAATCCTGGGTCAGGAGGATACCCTGAAAGAGCAAATGGTAACCCACTCCGGTATTCTTGCCTGTAGAATCCCAAGGACAGAGGAGCCTGGCAGGCTACGTTCCATAGGGTCACAAATAGTCAGACATGACTAACGACTGACCAACCAAGCATGCACACTATATTAGAGGAAGGCTCTCATCACCTCTATGCAGGAGGACATGTTGTTAGGACCCTCATAGAGATTCAAGCCGAAACAATGTGCTGGAATATTTTCAAAACATTACAATAAAATAAAATGACATCATATCAAAAACGTCTGTATATAAAAGTTAAAACAGACACATCTCAAACAGTTCTGAGTAACATGTAACAGAATCTGTAAAATGATTCACATAATGTAATGAAATAAAAAGTCATACTTTCAAAAATAATAAATCCTAATACTACAGATTAACAGCAGCACTGGCAGAAACATACCTAACTTAAAAAGGTATCTCATTTCCATACCTATATAAAATGGACTCAAGACAGACCCTATCTTACCACTGTCAAGCCTCCTCCCCACTTTCAAATAATTACATATTCCTTCCAATAAAATCCAATTCCAATCCATTAGAGCTGTGTCTTTGAAATGTTTAACTTCTAAAGGAACTAGTTTAACACAAAATAGTTTTGAGTTAAGATTATCTCCCCAAGACTAAGTTTCTAATAACATTAACTTCCCCCACTTCTAAAATTCTTTTTTTCTTTGACAGAAATATAGCTGTAGAGGAACACAGTCTAGACAGGGAAAGGCTACAGAGAGATGCTACTGGAAACAAGAATTCTATAAAGTCAATCAGAACAGACATGGAAAAAGCTGGAACATAAAAATGAAATACTATTTTGCATCTGACAATCATAAAAATGTCCTAGTAATATTTGTCTGTAAAGTCTGTTTTTGAGACATTTGGATGACAACTGTCTATTTTTCTAGCTAAATACAGCTACTGGTTTTCAAAGGTCTTAATGACTCAAATTGGCATCTGTCTGCGTATACAAAGACCCTACCCTCATCTATGTTAGGAAAAACACAAAAATTTAAAACTTAAGTTTCCTTTGTTCAGAAAAGGTAAAATAAACTGAATGCATATAAATTTCTTATGTTAAAACAGGCTTTAAGAAACTTTATTCCATCATGACAAAAAGACTTGATTCATTCTTTAGTCATAAAGTACTGTTATTCTAAATATACTTTAAAAAAAGGAAGACAATTAACAGATCGTTCTTTCTTTTCAACAAAATCAAATCACTTTCTCTACTTTGTTCCTTTTGTTAATGGAACTACTGTACTATCCATTACCCAGTGATTCCAGGCCAAAACTCTTAATACTTCTATCAAAGTCTACTTCCCAACTCAGAAATTCTTCTGATTTCTTGATACATCATTTTCTCCATATTCTACTCCTCAGACTCTAAAATTAAGGACCTTGATATCTCCAATTGGCCTCTGCCTAAAAAACAAAACAAAACACAAACAGAACAAACATCCTTTCTAAAGTGCAAATCTTTTCTAAAAAAGTTCAGTCTCCTTAGTATAACACATGCAACTTTTTGTTAAATTTCTTCTTTGATATTTTTTCTTTCTAAAGTGTCTGTACATGGATTTTTAAAACGTTCATTTTCCAAAAATTTGCTAAGACTATCACAAAAAAACTATCTCTGTATGTTGAATTGTATCCTGTATCTGTTCTAAAAAATCACCTGGATTCCTTTGAACTTTCTATTTTAAAAATCATGTTGACTATGAATAAGACAGTTTTACTTCTTCCCTGCTAAACTTTGCTTTTTATTTTACTTGCCTTAAAGAAAGTAAAAGCTAGAAATAGTCTGGGAAGACACATCCTTACTTCATTCCTAATTTTAAGAAGAAAATATTCAGTGTTCCATTATCATGAATGAAATTTGTTGTAGGTTCTTAGTAGATCCCTCTGTGTATCTTGTAGTTCCCTTTTCTTGTTAGCTTTCTGAGAACTTTTTATCATGAGTAGATGCTGTATTTTTTGTCAAATGCTTTTTCTGCTTCTATTAACCTGATGATTTTTTTCCCTCTGTTATTCTATTACTGTGATTATGTAGAGTTCATTTGCCACTGGTAAACCCTACAATCAAGGGGTAAATCTCAATTAGTCATCATGAATTATCTTTTACATACTGCTGAATGTGATTTGCTAGTATCTTGTGAAGAATGTCCACATTTATGTAAATGAAAAGTATTAGTGTGAAATCTGTATTTCTTATATTATCTTTGTTAGATTTTGATTTCAGTAGCTTCATAAAGTGAATTAAGGAGCATTCTTCTCTTTGTCTAAATGGTTAAAAGATGGCTATTATTTCTTTCTTTGACATTTCATACAATTCAACAGTGAAACCACCTATACCTGAGTAAAACCACCTTCAAGAGAAAAGCACTGACCAGTGAAATCACCTTTGCCTGAGTAATCTTTGTGAAGAATAGCTTAGGGCTTCCCTGGTGGCTCAGACAGTAAAGAATCTGCCTTCAATGCAGGAAACCCAGGTTTGATCCCTGGGCTGGGAAGATCCCATGGGGAAGGGAACAGCTACCCACTCCAGTACTCTTGCCTGGAGAATTCCAAGGACAGAGGAGCCTGGCAGGCTATAGTCCAGGGTCACAAAGCAAAGACTCAGAGACGACTGAGTGACTAACACTTTAATTAAAAATTCAATTTTGATAATAAAGATAACCTATATCTATAATAATATATAAGAGGTAATCTATTATATCAGTTTTTTAAACTAGATTTGTAAGGGAATCTGTCTAGTTCATTTGTTGAATTTATTGGCATTACTGATGCCTATAATACTATCTATTAATATATAGAGAGGTAATCTAAAATATCAGTTTTTTAAACTAGATTTATAAAGGAAATTCTCTATTTCATTTGTTGAATTTATTGGCATTACTGATGCCTGTAATACTGTCTTATTTTCCTGTAACAAGGATCTATAGATCACTGTATAGGATCTATAGTAATACCTCCACTTCCACTACTGCTACAAGTAATTTATGTTTTCTTTTTCTTTCTCAAAAGGAATTTTAAACCGTTATTTTTTTAATATAGAGCCAACAAAGGTAGATAAGAGATAAGTATCTAATATAGGTACAAAACTATTTTCCCCCAGGCACTTCTTGGAGGTGGTGTGGGGAATATTTCTATATTTTCTTCTATATTCCAAGAAAATAGAATGTTGTTGTGTTTTCATTTTTACTCAATCAGAAATATCCTATGATTCATGTGCTGTACAGAATTATGGAAATTTCTAAATATTTGGTAATTTACCTAGATTTCTTACTGTTTTTTATTTATAGTTAAATCACAGGATAATCAGATACAACTTTCTATCATTTGAAATTTACTGTAAGTTATTTTAAAATTATGTTGAATATCCTATATTGGCTTAAAAAGTTATTCTGCAGTTACCGCATGTTTTATTAATGTAAGTTAAGCTGAGCCGACAGCATTGTTCAAATCTATGTATTTTTTAAGACTTATTTGTCTTATTGATTACTATGAACAATATTAAAATGTCCAGTTTTAAATTTAAAATTGTAGATTTCTCTGCTTTTTATCATTTTTAAAATGTACTTTGAAACTGTTATTACTAATATACAGATTAAGGAACTTAAAAGTTTTCCAATATAATGACCCTTTTGACACTAAGAAATATGTCTTTTTATATCAATACAACCAATACTCCTTGTCTTGAATTCTAATTCATCTGATGTCAATACAATTACACAAACGTTCCTCTGTTTACTATTTGCATGAAATATTTTCCAACCTGTGTCTCTGTACTTTAACCTGACTTTAGCAGTAGACAGTGTAGTTAGGTAGTACTTTTTAATCCAGTATGACTTTGTCTTTTAATTGAACTTCTTAGACCACTAATATCCAAAAGAAATATACAAGTCACATACTTTTAAGTTTCTAGTAACCATACTGAGAAGTTAAAAAAAGTTAAATTAACTTTAATATATATTTTAATCCAATATATCTGAAATATTACTGTGAAAGTGAAGTGTTAATCACTCAGTCGTGTTTGACTCTTTGCAACCCCATGGACTATAGCCCACCAGGCTGCTTTTCTCTGTCCATGGAATTCTCCAGGCAAGTACACTGGATTGGTTTGCCATTTCCTTCTCCAGGGGATCTTGCCAACCCAGGGATCGAACCTGGGTCTCTTGCATTGCAGGCAGATTCTTTACAATCTGAGCCACCACATCAACATATAATCAGTACTTTTACAATTTTTTGAGTCATTTTACATCCTTATTTTTTCAGTACTAAGTCGCTGAAGCACGCACCCATTCACTTATCAATTAAGAGCAGTCACATTCTACATGCTCTACAGCCTTATATAACCAATGGTTACTACAAGACTATGTTAGTTTAGCCAATTTACATTTAGAGATTTATGACTGGGTTTAATATCTAACCATTAATTTTCTAACTGTCCAGTGTTCTGTTGTTCTTCTCTTGCAATATTTGACAGTATTCCATTTTAATTCCTCTATGGGTTTTTCATTTTAAACAGTGTTTCTGAGGTATGATTCACATAAAATAAGCTACATATAAAGCTACAATCGTCTGACAAGTTTTGACATATGTTTACATCTATGAAACCTTCAGCATAAAAGAATATACATATCCATCATCTCTAAACTCCTTATGTCCTTTACAAACCCTTCCCCCCACCCCGTGCCCTTTGCTTTGTTGTTGTTTACTTGCTAAGTTGGGTCCGACTCTCTTGCAACACCAAAGACTGTAGCCCACCAGGCTCCTCTGTCCATGGGATTTCCCAAGCAAGAATACTGGAGTAGGTTGCCACTTCATTCTCCAGGGGATCTTCTCAAGCCAGGAACGGAACCCACACCTCCTGTATTGGCAGGCGGGTTCTTTACCACTGAGCCACCAGGGAAGCTCACAGAATAACAGGTCACTCTACATGGCTGAGCAGCATTTCACTGTATGTATGAAACTCAATGCCAAAAGAGTCATTTATTTATCCATTCATCATTGATGGACCCTTGGATTGTTCTAGGCTTTAGATATTACAAATAAAGCTACTATAAACATTTACATGAGTGATGAGTATATGCTATCATTTTTCTTGGGTTAAGTACCTAAGAAACAAAGTTGGATCATACAGTAAGTGTTTAACGTTTTTAAGAAACTGCCAAATTGTTTTCCAAAACTGTCCTAAATTTTACATTCCCAACAACAGTATATGAGTGTTACAGTACCCTCACATCCTTTTCAACACTTACTATGGTCACTCTTTTAAATATTAGCTGTTGTAGAGATAGGCAATGTTGTCTCACTTTAGCTTTAATTTTTATTCTGGATAAAAATCCTTTATCAACTGCATGCTTTGTAAAGATGTCTGCCACTTTATGGCTTGTCTTTTCATTCTCTTAACTGTATTTTGAATAACGTTAAGTTTTTAAAACTGATCAAATCCCATTTGTTCTCTCATAGACCATGCTTTTGGAGTCAAATTAACAACGAAACAACAAAACGTAGATCCAAGAAGTTTGCTGCTCCTGCTGTTGTTGGCAGCATATGGATATCCTATTGTTATACAACTCTCTGCTGAAAAATCTATTTTTTTCCCCTCTACTGAAGTGCCTTTGTACCTTTGTCAAAAACCAGCTGTCCATAATTGTGTGGCTTTTTTCTTGGACTCTCTATTCTGTTCTACTCATCTATGTACCTCTACCTTAATATGATATTGTTTTGATTACTTTAGGGTTTACAATAACTTGAAAACAGGAGTCAGTCCTCCGAATTTCTACTAGCTTTTAACTATCCATCTTTGTTGAAGCTCCAATATGCTGGTCACCTGATGTCTAGAATCTACTGATTGGAAAAGATTCTGATGCTGGGAAAGACTGAGGGCAGAAGAAAGGGGTGACAGAGGATGAGACAGTTGGACGGCATCACCAACTCAATGGAGATGAGTTTGAGCAAACTCTGGGAGATGGTGAAAGACAGGGATACCTGGAGTAATGCAGTGCATGGGGTCGCAAAGAGGCTGACATGACTTAGTGACTGAACAACAAAATGTTTCTTTTTTCTTATCCTACCTGGCATTTTTCTTCACATTTTAGACATTTTCAGTTATTACTGCTTCAATTACATACATATTTCGCAACATTCTCTTTACTCCCTCTCTGAAAACTCCAACGACACATATGTTAGGCTGCCTGATCATCCAAAGACATACTTTCATTCTCTCTGGAAACTGAACAATTTCTATCAATCTGTACTCAAGTTCACTAACCTTTTTCAGTTGTCTCCAAACTTCTGTTGGTCTCAATCAGTGAATTTTTCCATTCCAATACAGTGTGAATATTGTATTTTTCAGTTACAGCATTTCTATATGCTTTCTTTATAGCTTTCTCAACACATCTTCCATGTTCATTCTTTCAATATTTTCTTTTACAGCTTTAAAAATACTTATAGTCTCTGTCTTCAAATTCCAATATTTAGGTCATTTTGAGGTCTATTCTTATTGAATGCTTCTTTACATGATTGTAACATCTGATGTAGGTAGGATATTATGGATAATTGTCGGAAGACTGAATCATGTTGTCTCACATAGGGGATACTGTTTTATTTAGGCAGGCAATTAAATTACTGGTGAATTCTTCACATCTTGTCAGACTGGACTATCACAGTCACTTACTATTAGTATAAGTGTATGATCCTTTCTCTGAAAGCCTGAGCATTCTACAGCCTAAACAGAATGTTTGAGGTAATCCACAAGACGTACGCACTCTAACTTCCCAGAACTCCAGTGTCTCAGAGCACTGTACAATCTATAGAATCACCATTCTAACTCTCAGCCCCACAGTAGGTCATTCCTGACAGACCATGAGTGTGTTAACCTGCACATATGCAGTCCAGTCGTTATTGATAATTCTGATTTAAGAATCCCTACACCAAATTCTGCCCTCTGACCTATGCCCAAACCCTTGACAAGTTCCTTTTTCAGGATCTTCCTCCATAAATTCCAAATGTCTCAGAAGCTCTGAATACCAATCTTACTCTCTTCAGCACAGTGAAACCTTCATGCTCTGCTTGGGTTCTAGCTCCATGTGCTACAACAGTAGGGTACCTCAAAGTAGAAAAGCCAAACTATGAGATTCATTTCACATGTTTATCTCAAGAATCACCATCTTATACTATTTACTCATCAATTCCAGACAACAGCTGTCCTACATATTTTACTCTATTTTATAGTTTTTCATTTTGAGGGAAGATGGAAAGAAGGAAAGGCTGCTACCAGTAGTCTGTCATAGCCCTACAAATCAGCTTTTAAAACATTTCCATTGAGGTGAGGTGAAGTCACTCAGTCCTGTCCGACTCTTTGCGACCCCGTGGACTGTAGCCCACCAAGCTCCTCTGTCCATGGGATTCTCCAGGCAACAGTACTGGAGTGGGTTGCCATTTCATTTCCATTATCAATCATTAAATGTAGTTTTAAAAAAATGAAACTGGCAGAGAGATACAGACATCTGAGTGTGTTCGTTCAATTATTTGCACATGGTACCCTGACTTTCAAAATCATGGCCTAATAATTTTACTTTGTAATTGTGACATGGAAAACTCAGTAATGACAATGTGAAGAAAAATTCATCTTATTATAATAACTATATTTGGAGAATACTTCATTGTAATTTTTATTTAACTTGCAGGGTCTGTATGTGTGCACTGAGGCGTACTATATATGGGCGTGGTTATCTAAAGAAAACCAAAATGCTTTCCTTCTTTTACAATCTTTATATTGCCCAATGTAATTGATTCCTCAAACAAGTAATTCAGGAAAGAGTTAGTAAAAAGAAACCTTGGTTAAGGTAAGTAACATAAAATGTACAGTTATAAAGCAAACTAACTCATTCTTCATCAGATTCAAATTTGGTCCACTGGCCAAAAATCTAAGGTCTAAATATTGGTCCACATATTTACAGACAGACAATACAACCAACCAGTTATTTCAAATATATAAAGTTTAAATATCCTGTGAAGATTAAACAAATCTTACGTTTTCAAGTAAATAAAGGAAATCAATTCAAAAAATTAAAATACTGTTACAGCTAAGAAAAATATTGAAACCACATACAAAAGACAACTATGCAACTGAATCTTGTATTTTGGGGCTGTAGGATTTGTGGGACTGAGAAGAAATACTTACCGTAAAAATATTTTATGACATACAAACATGAAAGCTAAACACACGAAAGTACAAAAGAAGTGAGAGTGAGGAAACTTGTAAATGAAAGAAAAAAAAAGTTACATTTGTCATTAAAAAAAAATCTATCAGAATTAATTACTTGAACACAAGACACCCACTTCAGTTTTTTTTTCCACTTGATACGTATGTACTGTAGCAAAATTTCCTCTAAAATGTTTCAACACAAAGCATTTAAAAATAAAGGCTATTCTGGTAAAGCACACCAAACTTGTAACATTCTGCCCTGCAAAATGGCAAATAATGAGACGGTTAGGAGAGTAACACTTACCTGTAACCACCATGCTGGTCATGTTAGAGTTTGGACTACTGAGAACACTGCCTGAGAGTAGTTCGTCAGATCCTCTCTATAAAAACAAGAACAAATTAGCATAAGACCCCTTTAAATTTAAAAATGTTAATCTGAAAGTCACTTCTCTGTAACTTTTCAAATAGTGTCACTGAAAAATGTCAGGGGTTACACTAGTGAGAATAAAAAAAATTTAATTCCCGAAATAATAAGTTAACTCCACTCTCCTATTCATAACTTCCTTTCTCACAAAGCCAACAGTAGGTCCTTCCTTCCATTCACCCAAGTCCAAAAGGCAATACTAGATTTCATAATCAAAAGCTTTGGAAAACTACATCATTTTTTTAATACGCAAAGCAGTTGAACTTTCTCACAGACACTCCGAATCCTTCAACCTCATATCCTTTACTCATCCAGATAACTCAGGTCTTTAGAAAATGAGAACTTCACACTAATGATCTGGACAACTCATCTTCATAATCATTGAAATTAAACAGGTATACGTTTCAATGGCTAGAACACTGTAAGCAAAGGCAAAATCTATGGAATGAGAAATTTCTTTCTGCCAAGATAAGAAGAGACAATCATGTCTTCAAATCCTTTAAAGAAAAATCATATGAATCATATGTTCATATGTTCTTAGAACTACACAGTTTGTTCAAACCAAGCAATGTCATTTCAGCTGTTTTTAAAATGTGCATACTTACAAAAGTATATATGAGCACACTAATTTTAAAATAGCTAATCAATTGTTTTGCCTATTTGAAGTATGTATATACTTACATACATTGGTAAGCAATATTTAAAATAACTAAATCAATACTAGCTGATTTAGACAAACAGTACAAAGCTGAATGCAACCACCTAAATGGAAAAAAAATATACAAAGGAGGTAATTTATCAGAGCATTTCAGAAAGTCCAAAACAACTCTAATTAACCATAAGCTTCATGCTAATCTGTGTTAAACTCATTCTTTAATAAGCTGTATCACAACAAATATAAAAGTGATAAATATTCATATGTCATTGTCCTCACTGTTTTAAAAGTGAACTTTTTATTAACATCAAGCTCAGAGAAATACAAGAAGAAAAATAAAAACACAGTATCAAGTCACATTAATGCCACATTTACATCATCTTTAATTTTTTAATCAAGGTATGGAAGATACAGCACGGCCATGTTTTATAAAGACATGACATACAGAATTAGATACTTAAGAAATCTTTAAATTGTGGTCCCTAGAGCAACATTAAAAACCTGGAAATTTCCTTAGTGAACTATGCTCTCAGATCCATCCTAGACCTACTGAAGAAAACAATGGAGACAGGATCCAACAACCTGAGTTCATTAACAAGCCCTCCAGGTGCTTCTAATGAATGCTAAAGTTTAAGAACTGCTAATAAACATTACTGGTTAACTATCAACAACAAAAATGTTTCCTAGTTTTTTTCTTTTTAATTTTTTTAGAACACTGTTAGATTTAAAATAAAATTGAGAAGAAGGGACAGATTTCTCATATACTCCCTGCCACCACACATGCACAGCCTCCTCCATTATCAGCATCCTCCACCAGACTGGTACATTTATTACCAAAAATTATTAATGTATCATATCTACCCAAAGTCCAGTTTAATAAATTAAGGTTTAATACTGTACATTCAATGGGTTTGGACAAATGTCTAGTGACATATATCCATCTTTTAACTTTTTTTAAAAAACATTATTTTCACTACTCCCAACATCCTCTGTGTTCTGGCTATTATTCATCCAGACTCCTTCCAACCCCTTAATTTTGTTGTCTCCATAGTTTTGCCTTTTTCAGAATACAGGTGGAATCTTACAGTACGAAGCATTCTCAATTGGCTTCTTCCATTTAGTAATCTGCATTATGCTACCAGGTACCCCCCATGCCTTTTCATCACTTGAAAATTCATTTTGTTTTACTGATAAATACCACATTGTTATGTACCACAATTTACTAATCCATTCACCTACTGAAGGACATCTTGATTGACTTCATGTTTTGGCAATTATGAATAAAGCTGCTGTTAAGATCCATGTGCAGGTTTCTGTGTATATGTAAGTTTTCAACACCTCTGAATAAAAATCAAGGAGTTGCTAGATCATATAGTACAAGTATGTTCAGCTTTGTAAAAACAGCTTATTTGTTTTCCAAAGTGGCTATATAATTCTGCATTCCCAACAGGAAGCTGAGATTTCCTGACACTCCATATCCTCCCCGGCCTTTATGGGTGCTGGGGTTTCAGATTTTGGCTATTCTGATAGTGTAGCAGTATCTCACTGTCTCCATTTTTCATTTACTTAATGACATATGATGTGGAGCATCTTTTCATATGTGTATCTGCCATCTGTATATCTTCTTTGGTGAGGTGTTTGGTCCACTTTCTAATCAGGTTGCTTTCTTACTGCTGAGTTTGAAAGTTCTGGGTATTTTAGATAATAGCCCTTTGCCCCGTGTATTATTTGCAAGTATTTTCTTCAAGTCTGTAGCTTGTCTTCTAGTTATCTTTCACAGGGAAAAAATTACTGATTTTAATCAAGTCCAGCTAATCAATTATTTCTTTCTTAGGTTATGTCTTTGGTGTTGTACCTGAAAAGATACCTTTATACCTAAGTCACTGAGATTTTTCTCCCACATTATTTTCTAAGAGTTTTATAGTTTAGCATTTTACATTTAGGTCTATGATCTACCTTGAGTTAATTTTTGTGAAAAGTTTAACGTCTGTCTCAATTCATTCTTTTGCACATGGATTTCAGTTGTTTCACTAGCACTTGTCAGAGAGACTATCTTTGCTCCACTGTTTTGCCTTTGCCTCTGTCAAAAATAGGTTTGACTATATTTATAGGGGGCTCTATGCTGGGCTCTCTATTCTGTTTCACTGATCAACTTGTCTATTCTTTCACAAAAACCAGGCTGCCTTGATCACTGTGAAGTGAAGTGAAGTCACTCAGTTGTGTCCGACTCTTTGCGACCCCATGGACTGGCCTACCATGCTTCTCCGTCCATGGGATTCTCCAGGCAAGAATACTGGAGTGGGTTGTCATTTCCTTCTCCAGGAGATCTTCCCAACCCAGGGATCGAACCCAGGTCTCCCTCACTGCAGGCAGACGCTTTACCATCTGAGCCACCAGGGAAGCTCTCTTGGTCACTGTAGCTTCATATTAAATCTTGAAGTTGAGTAGTATCAGTCCTCCAACTTTGTTATTCTCCTTCAATACTGTGTTGGCTATTCTGGGGTTTTTGCTTCTCCATATAAACTTCACAATCAATTTGTTGATATCCATAAAATAACTTGCTGGAATTTTGACTGGGATTGACTCTATAGATCATTTTGGGAAGAACTGACATCCTGACTATACTGAGTATTTCTATACATGAATATGCATTTCCCAGGTGATGCAAGTGGTAAAGAATCCACCTGCCAATATAGGAGACGTAAGAGGTGCAGGTTCAATCCCTGGGCTGGGAAGAACCCCTGGAGAAGGAAATGGCAACCCACTCCACTATTTCTCACTTGGAAGATTCCATGGAGAGAGAATCTACTTGCTAAACACCATGAGAGCACAAACTCACACAATCAATAAAAATACAAAATAAATTTAACAATGACACACAAAAAAGGATCAATAAAATCAAGCTTTTGATTTTTTGAAAACAACAAAAGAGACAAAACAAAAAAAGATAGCTAATTATACCTCATTAATCCATGCACATAAGAATAAAAGCTCAGGAAAAAACTGAAGCAACCAGATTAAAAAAACTTAGCTCAGTGAATAACCTCATGGAGCATAATGATACCATTTTCTTACAGTTGTAGGACTTTTAAGAAAAATAAACTTCTAGGCTATTTATGCCACTATGTTCTGCATTTGCATTTTGTTGGCACCCCACTCCAGCACTCTTGCCTGGAAAATCCCACGGACGGGGGAGCCTGGTAGGCTGCAGCCCGTGGGGTCGCTAAGGGTTGGACACGACTAAGCGACTTCTCTTTTCATTTTTCACGTTTATGCATTGGAGAAGGAAATGGCAACCCACTCCAGTGTTCTTGCCTGGAGAATCTCAGGGACGAGGGAGCCTGGTGGGCTGCCATCTACGGGGTCACACAGAGTCGGACACGACTGAAGTGACTTAGCAGCAGCACAGTGGCTTAGACTTTACACTAACATATACATACCCCTGTAATGTGGAAAAAAAAAAAAAAAAACACTGCATATTTCAATTAGCTAGCTCTATATGAGCAAAAAGAAATAAAATTGGATCCCCACCTAATATAGTGTAGTAACTTTTTTTTTGATGAATTAGAGACAGAATAGATAAGACTTTAAAATTTTTCAGAATATCTTTTTATCTATAAGTGTAAGTCACAAAAGTGGATCACAGACCATGTAATGAATACCTCAGTAAGTTTCAAAAATAAGAAATTGTACAGATTATAATATTTGATCAAACATGATATTTTAATGAAAATAAGAGAAAAGAAAAACAGAACAAAATCTAATTGTAGTTTATTCAGATAAGATTTTGAAACAGTTTCTAAAAATTTGAGCCAAAAAATGACTCTAAACTTCAGAGTAATAAGAAACTTTAAAAGACAAGTTACTCATAAAATAAGTAGCAAGAGATTAGTTTTCAGTACATGAAATGAAAATTACCCTTAATCTTGCTAACAGTAAAAAAAAAAAAAGAAAGAAAGAAAAATCAATACTAGACTTATATGCCATCTCACTTCTCAGACTGGCAAAATCCCAAGCATTTCAATATGCTGGGCAGGCTATGGAGAACTGAGGAACCTGCATTTATAACCAGCAGTATAAAGAAATGAGAAGATTTTCCATATTTAACCAGTGAGTGATTTCCAGGGCATATTTACCTTCCAGGGCATGTTTATCATTATGTTAAAAAGTCAAGATATTAAACCCTGTGTATTCTGTGCTATCTTTTCTCTAAGATGCTAGGAGGGAGCATGCAGAAAAAACTCACATTTGCTTCTATTAAATAAAAGAATAAACCAAGAATTAATGAAAGTAGAAACCCTTTGTAAGGGGATAGAATAAGCAAAGTAGAATGAGCAGGAGTAGAAGACATCTACGAATGTAGCTTGTTTTGCAACTTTGGAAAATTTATTCAAAGTGAAAAACTATTCCCTAAAAATGAAAATCAAAATGTAACAAACAAATCTAATTATTAGGGTGATGGTAGAACCACACACAAAATTATCTCAATAAACTTTAAAATCCTATAATTGAATTGGGCTAACCAAAAAATTTAAGTAAAAATAAAAGACAAGTTTTTCATTTTTACCAAGAACTTTACTGAACAACACATTCACTATTTTGTTCCACTACTTTCTGCCATTTTTCAGGTATAACTTCATAATTCTTATCATTTAAAAACTTTTTTTTTTTGGAGTAAAGAACTATATCAGGTGCTTTTTACAGTCTTCTAGGGAACTGAAATCTTTTCCATTAAGTGAATTTTGTGAAGACCAAAATAAATGGAAATGCAAAGGTGCAATATCTGGTGAATACAGCTGATGAATCAGAACTTCCCAGATAAGTTCTAATAGTTTTTTTTTTTTTTTGGCCTGGTCATTAAATAAACATTCGGTATTGCATTATCCTGATAGAAGATTATACATTTTCTGTTGAATAAATCCACACACTTTTTATTGGGTGCTGCTTTCAGTTGGTCTAATTGGTAGCAATATTTATTAAAATTAATCATTTGGTTCCCCAGAGGGAGCTCTTATTAGAGAACTGCTTTCCAATCCCACCATATACACAACATCACTTTCTTTGGATGAAGACTGGTGTTTGGCTGGTGGTACTTCAACTCTCTTGTCTCACAATCTCTTCCATTCCACCTGATTGTACAATATCCACTTTTCACTGCTTGTCACAGTTTGTTTTAAAAACAGAACGTTTTTGCTATGTTCAAGTAGAGAACAGCATCGAGAAGGTTTTCTTCACTAATGTGGAACCCAGACATCAAATCAATTAACATAACCAAGCTGGTGCCAATGATTTTCAAGGCTTGATGTGACTATTTTGAGTATGTCAGCTATCTCCCACATGGTGTAACATCAACTGTTCTCAATGAATGTCTCAATTTGATCACTATGGACTTCAACTCATCTACCCAACCTTGAAGAATCATCCAGCAAAAAATCTCCAGCATGAAAACTTCAATTAACCACTTCTGACGCGTTTGACCAGTCACAGCACCTTCTCCATATACTACACAAGTCCTTTTTTGTGTTTCAGTTGCACTTTACCTTTCTTGAAATAAATATGCTGAAAATGTTGCTTTCCCCTCCGTCCTCAATTGTAAAATGGCTGCACAAAAATTCACCAATTTTAATAAGTTTTTTTTAAATGCATGCTGATATGATAGCTGTGACAATACGATCTAACAAAATTGTTTCAAGTGAACAAAGTTAAAAAAAAAAAAACTAACAAAATTGTTTCGACTGAAGTTAATACAAAGATAACTAAGCAATACTAGAGTCATCTTACAGAAAAAAACAAACAAACTTGTGGCAAACCCAATACTATACATTTTTCATAAAATACACTTTGAGGACAAAAATAATTGCAAAACAAATCTTAAAATTATATTGTATTTCAAAAAATATACTACAATGTTAACACTGGTGTTGCTTTTTAAAGAAATATATATGCAATTATGTTAACATTAGCAAGCATTTTCAACCTACAAGAGATACCAACAAAAAAACTAGAAAGGGAAAAATAGTAAAATTATGTACAAATTGGAAATGAACACAAATATATATGTCTTATTTTACTAGATTTGTCAAGTGAAAAAATTTGTAAACAATAACAAACCTAAAAGACATTGGCACCTTTGCACCCACAATTATTATTGTCTCTAAGGATCAGGTCCCACTAAAGGACCATGATTTCCAGCTAACTAAAATTTTGGAGGAAAAAATAATACTTTAGGTAAGTAGCAAAATTAGTGATATTATGAGCTGCTGATGGCCCAAGATGAGAAAATTTAAACATTTTTAAAGAAATGATCACTGCAGTAAGACTAAATGTAAAAATCTTTGCTTTCACAATAACACTTTGATCAACAATAAAAAATTCACGTTACATTGGAGTTTAGGCTAGAGTTAGCAGCTCATAAATTTTTAGCAAAAATCTCTCCTGTTTTTCTTTTAATAAGGGTGTTTTGGTATAACCAAATATTTGAGAGGAAAAGTTCTTCTGAATAGAAAAATACTAAGTAACATATGCAGGAAAAGAGTATCACCACTTTTGCAATACCCAGTGGAATTATGCAATTATTAGCTACTAAAACCCACTAGTACAGAAAGATGATGGAGCACTCTATACTGGATGCATCAAGCAGAGAACACCTGAACCTACTGGCAAATGTCAACATCACAAAAAGATAACTAGACATGTTCCTTCTAGGGTGATACATTAGAAACTACACAGTACATTTACAAAGTATTCTTGCTGAAAATTAAACCTGAATCTGATCAAGTTTTATTACCTAACTACAAGTACACAAGAGATAAAGGATATGAGAAACAGAAAAAATGACAACACAGAGGTAAAGTCAGCAAAAGCATAATTTTCAAAAATTTGTACGGAATAGATGACCCAGTTTCTCTAATAGGAAATCAAGAAAGGGGAAGGGAGGAAAAAAAAAAACTGTCCTATTAACAGACTTGCTTATCTGCACGCTATGTCGCTTCAGTTGTGTCTGACTCTTTTCCAGCCTATGGACTGCAGCCTGCCAGGCTCCTCTGTCCATAGGGATTCTCCAAGCAAGAATACTGGAGTGGGTTGTCATGCCCTCCGGCAGGGATAGAGACAGAAAAACACCAAATCAGTAAGCTGACTTTCCTTGATCCCTGCTTTTAAAAGAAAATATACAAGATTTCTTTAAAGTGATCAGGAAATTCTGATTACTACTGTTGGAGATTACATGGCATTAAGAAATTATTTTAGGGACTTTCCTAGTTGTACAGTGGATAAGACTCCACCTGCTAATGCAGGGCACATGGATTTGATCCCTGGTCCGGGAAGATCCCACATGCAGAAGAGCAACTGAGTTTATGCACCAGAACAACTGAGCCCACACTCTTTTAGGGTCCCTGCTCCACAAGAGCAGTCACCACAATGAGAAGCCCGCACACCACAACTAGAGAAAGCCTAAGTTAGCAACGAAAACCCAGCACAACCAAAAAGAAGTAACTTAAAAAAATTATTTTAGTGGTGGGGTGGGATGGGCAAAATAAGTGAAGGTAATTAAGTGATACAAACTTCCAGTTACAAGTCAGTTACTGGGATGTATGCACAGCATGGGGAATGTAATAATAATATTGTAATAATTTTACATGGTCACAAATGGTTACTAGACTTACAGTGACCAATGTGTAATGTGTATAAATGTTGAATCATTATGTTGTACTCCTAAATCATAATATAGTATGTCAACTACACTTCAGTTCAGTAGCTCAGTCGTGTCCGACTCTTTGCGACCCCATCAATCACAGTACACCAGGCCTCCCTGTCCAACACCAACTCCCGGAGTTCACCCAAACCCACGTCTATCGAGTCCGTGATGCCATCCAGCCATCTCATCCTCAGTCGTCCCCTTCTCCTCCTGCCCCAAATCCCTCCCAGCATCAGAGTCTTTTCCAATAAGTCAACTCTTCACATGAGGTGGCCAAAGTACTGGAGTTTCAGCTTCAGCATCATTCCTTCCAAAGAACACCCAGGGCTGATCTCCTTCAGAATAGACTGGTTGGATCTCCTTGCAGTCCAAGGGACTCTCAACAGTCTTCTCCAACACCACAGTTCAAAAGCATCAATTCTTCTGTGCTCAGCTTTCTTCACAGTCCAACTCTCACATCCATACATGACTACTCGAAAAACCATAGCCTTGACTAGACGGACCTTTGTTGGCAAAGTAATGTCTCTGCTTTTCAATACAACAACAAAAAAATTCTTTAAAATTTTATTAGATATAAAAATATCTTCAAGAGGAATGATATAAAATTATTGCTAAGATTTGCTTTAATATTCTTCCAAAGGAAGGCAAAAGAAGTCTACTATTATACCACTCACCCCACTTTCGTACATTTTGAAGCTTTCACAAAGCTTAAAAAAGTGAAAAGGGTAAAAGACACTGATGGAAGAAATTGAAGAAGATGCAAATGGAAAGATTTCCATTTGTGCTCATGGATGCTCATGGATTGGAAGTATACTGTTAAAATTCCCATACTACTCAGAGCAATCTACAGATTCAATGCAATCATCAAAATTCCAATGACATTTTTCATAAAATAGAAAATATCCTAAAGTCTGTATGAAACAACAAAAAATCCTTAAGAACCAAAGCAATCTTGAGAAAGAACAAAAGGGGAGGCAGCACACCTCTTGGTCTTAAACTGTAATATAAAGAGTAACTCAAAACAGTATAATATGGGCACAAAAGCAGACTATTATAGATTAACTGTACAGAGTTCAGAAATAATCCATGGTCAATCAGTTTAAACAGAAGGAGCCAACATACACAGTGGAGAAAAACAGTCTCTCTAAAATGATGCTGAGAAACCTGGACAATCTCATGCAGAAGAAAGAAATTGGACCACCATCTTTCACCACACCAAAATTAAGTCAAAATATATTAAAAATTTGAACATAATGGCTGAAACGATAAAACTCCCAGAAGAAAACGTAAGTAGTAAGCTCCTTGAAATCAATCTTAGCAGTGACTTTTTGGATTTGACACCAAAAGCAAAGGCAACAAAAGCAAAAGTAATTAGACTATGTCAAACTTTAGCTTCTGTAGGGTGAAGAAAACCATCAACAAGATGGATGGAAGGAAAAATGTGCATATCATACATGAAATGTTAATATCAAAAATATATAAGCAACTCATAGAACTCAGAAAAAATAAACAGTACGATTAAAGAATGGGCAGAGAACATAAACTGACATACAAATGACCAATAGGTACACGAAAAGGTAATCATGAATCAGTGAAATGCCGATCAAAATCACAATAAAGTATCACCTCACACCTGTTAGGTGGGTAGATACTATCAAAAAGAAGTAACAAGCACTGGCAGGGATTTGGAGAAATGGGAACACTTGCACAATGATGATCGGAATGTAAACTGATGTACCCACTAAGGAAAACACTATGCAAGTTTCTCAAAAAATTTTACAAAGTGTAACTGCATGATCCAGTAATCCCATTTCTGGATATTTATCTAAAGGAAATAAAATCACTATCTAGACATTAGCACCCCCATGTTCACTGTAGCACTATCTACAACAGTCAAGACAGGCAAACAACTTAGGTCTCCATCAATGGATGAAGGAAATGTGGTTAATCTACACATTCACAACAGCCATAAACAGAAGAATTCACCATTTGCAACAACATGCAAATTAGGTAATAGGGCTAAGTGAAATAAGTCAGAGAGAGAGAGACAAACACTGTATGATCTCATTTACCTGTAAACTCTTAAAAAACAAAAACCCAAAACACCGAATTCCAGAAGCACAGTCTGGGGCAGTAGGAGGTGGGGGGAGGCAGTAAAGATGGTGGCCAAAAGGTACAAACTTGGAATTCTGACATAAAGCAAAAAAGCCAAAGTGGAAGTCGCTCAGTCGTGTCCAACTCTTTGCGACCCCATGGACTGTAGCCTGCCAGACCCCTCTGTCCATGGAATTTCCCAGGCCAGAATACTGGATTGGGTAGCTATTCCCTCATCCAGGGGATCTTGCCAAGCAAGGGAAAGAACCCAGGTCTCCCTCATTGCAGGTGGATTGTTTACCAGCTGTGTAACACATGCTGATATAGTTAACAATATTTGAAAGTTGCCTAAAGTAAATCTTAAAAGTTCTCAGCACAAGGAAAAAAATTTAACTATGTGTGACAATGGATGTTAACTAAACTTATTCTGGTAATTGTTTCGCAATTTATACATACATCAAATCATGTTGTATACCTGAAAATAATACAATGTTATATATGTCAATTATATCACAATCTCAAGAAAAAAAAAAAAGGAAAAAGAGAACTCTACAAATCAAAGCTTACTGCCAAACGTATCAACTGATTTTTCTTAATCTTAAATGCATTTTTAAATAAGAAAATAAACATGTTCAGCATGTAAAGTGACAAAAAATAATAAGACAAATCTAGCTGGGTAGAACGAGATAAAAACAGAAATTAGTGAAATATGAAACAAAAAACTACAGAAGCTGGTACTTTGAAAAAACCAGTAAAATAAGGCCTCTGACAAGAAAAATAAAGGATAAAATATGAATATGTGCTTTTAGCAAAAATAGAAAAGGGGAGAATTAAAAAACGCTATAAAGTTTTGAGAATAGCAAAGTACTGAATAACTGAATAGATCAGTAAACTTTGATGAGAGGTGGGAGCATGGATCAAGAGGGAGGGGACATATGTATACCTATGGCTGATTCATGTTGTATGCAGAAGCCAATACTATATTGAGAGGCAATTGTCCTCCAATTAAAAAGAAATAAATCTGAAAAATAACTTTGGAAGAAATCAAACTATCAAAAAAAAGGCTCTCTCTTTCCTCATGCCTTACACATAAGCTGTTTAAATCCTTTCAACATGTAGGACAAATGATGGGAAGTACAATGCATTCGCTTTGGTAAAATTGCCAGTGACTTATTTTCCTTTTTGCCTAAAGCATTAAGTTTCTGCATTGAGCATGTCTTTTACAAATAAAGAAAATATCTTGGAGAAGAAATATGCTCTCCAATTAATTTATAAATTTAGTACAACTATAATCAAAAATCAAAAGTCTTCATGGAACCCAGCCATCTTGTCTTGTATACACACACACATATATATAAATATATATATTAAATGAAAAAAAAAAAGTGCCAAGGACAGTTTTTAAGAAAAGTTGTGAAATTTACTCACCAAAATTCCAAGGCTTATCATGATGTTACATTAAATTAAGACATGTATTGATAGCAACAGGATAGTCACAAACAATGAAACAGAAGAGATAGCCCAGGGAAGTTTCTCACATATATGGAAACACGACAACTAAGACTGCAGATCAGTAGGAAAAACATGAATCAATCAAGTCTGTAGCAAATTTGTTAGCCATAAGGGAAAAAAAATCATATAACCTTTATAACACACTAAAATTAAATTTCAAGTAGACTGAAAATAAAAATTTTTAACGTTTAAATTAAAATCTGGAAGACTATATAAAAGACCAATTTAAAACAAATTTCTTAAAGCTAAAACAAATTTGATGTTAGTATTTCCAAATCTAACCATCAATTAAAAAAAAAAAGCTACGGGCAGGAAGTTTATCTGTACCTTGTACAACAAAGCTTTAGTGCCCACAATACATAAAAACTGCTAAGAATCAATAAAAGGAAAAGCTCCTTAAATCAACATATAAAACTCCAAGAAAATAAATGAAAACTTTGAAGCTGACTTCTAGTAAAGTGCTCCTTCTTAGGATTTACAGATTTACAGGACATCCCCCCTGGCTCAGACAGTAAAGCGTCTGCCTACAATGCAAGAGACAATGGGTTCAATCCCTGGGTCTGGAAGATCTTCTGGAGAAGAAAATGGCAATCCATTCCAGTATTCTTGCCTGGAAAATCCCATGGACGGAGGAGCCTGGTAGGCTACAGTCCATGGGGTCGCAAAGAGTTGGACACGACTGAGCGACTTCACTCACTCACTGGCTCACTTACAGATTAAAGAACTATAATAAAAAGCATCACCATCATTTGAGTAGTTATGTACCATTCTGTGCTAATTCTTTTACATATTGTTCAATCAAGACAACTTTTGAAATAGGTCCCGTTAAACCCATTTTAAACGTTGTAAAACTGAAACTCAAAGGTTACCTTGTTCAATGTTAACTCGTTTGTTAATTCTAAATCATGTGTTTTTAATTTGACAAGATCTGCACTGACAAAACATTTCTTTTTCATCATCAATAATTCCAACCTATATTATATTTTAATATTGCATCTTTATTATAAAAATTTTATTTGGACTTTCAAGATACACATCTTTGCATATATCCTTTAATACTGATGATTAGATATTTATCGAGAAGACTATGCTGAGCATAAACAGGTTTAACAAAGTTATTTAAATGAATGTTCTTGAAAAAAGTATCACACAGACGTATGCAAAAAAAAAAAAAAACCAGCTATCATGTATCTATTAATGGAAAAATATTCCACCACTTACAAAATATTACTAAAAATCAAGAGAACTTGATGGCCTCTAGATCCATCCACCGACACATATGGAAAACATAATAATTGTAACATCAGAATACAATCAGTAGATGCAGACTATGGGTAACTCTGTATGACCAACAACCAGTTTTCTTCAAAAATAAAATGTAATTATAAAAGCCTCACAAAGATAAAAGGATAACTTGCAGATTGAAAGAAATTTATTTACTGAATGTGTTGATCTTATTTGATTCTGAACCTTCCGTACCACTAAAAATAAAACCAGTAAACATACTATAACTTTTACAAGACAAATAGAAATCTTAACACAAATTTGGCACTTGAGAACATTAAGCAATTGCTGCTTTTTTTTTTTTTTCCTTTTGAGGGAGTGCACTGTGGTTGTATTCCTTTAAATTAGAGAGGGTGGGGGGCGGGGTTGGGGGGAGAGAAAGAGAGAGAACTATCTTTAAAAGAGACACAACAAAGCATTTACGAATGAAAAGAAATACCCAGAATTTTTCTCAAAATAACATAGGAGGAGAAAAGTAGAGTCTGGATAGCCTAAATTTTAGGAATGGGTTGTTTGTTGATGATTGTTTGGACTGAGTGACAAATAAATAACAGTTTATGATACTACTATGTCTTTTTTCTATGTTCAAAATTCACAACAGCTATAACAAGAATCATTTCTCAAAAACACATTTCTTCCATAATTTTTCTGTTATATTTTATTACTTTTCAAGTAAAAAAATTACCTAGCCACCTTAGCCCTTCATGAATAGCTAAAACTAAATTAGGAAAGGTATTTAGCTTTCAATTTAGCAACACAAATGAACCAAATAAGATATCTGAACAGTTAACTACAGAGGCTCATGATTCTAAATCATATTGCTCCATATAATACCAAAGCTAAGGACTTTGCAGCTCAGCCAAGACATTCTAAAAATAGAATAATGAGCTACTTTCATATATGGAAGCTTACAGGTACATGGTTTTTCCAGTAGTCATGTATGGATGTGAGAGTTGGACTATAAAGAAAGCTGAGCACTGAAGAATTGATGCTTTTGAACTGTGGTGTTGGAGAAGACTCTTGAGAGTCCCTTGGACTGCAAGGAAATCCAACCAGTCCATCCTAAAGGAAATCAGTCCAGAATGTTCATTGGAAGTACTGATGTTGAAGCTGAAAATCCAATATTTTGGCCACCTGATGCAAAGAGCTGACTCATTTGAAAAGACCCTGATGCTGGGAAAGATTGAAGGTAGGAGGAGAAGGGGACAACAGGGGATGAGATGGTTGGATGGCAACACTGACTCAAGGGACATGAGTTTGAGTAGACTCCAGGAGTTGGTGATGGACAAGGAAGCCTGGCGTGCTGCAGTCCACGGGGTCACAAAGAACAACCGAACTGAACTGAACCGGTATATGGAATACTGCCTACCACATGAAGTACAATCTTTCTGCCTACCTATCTGACATCCTGTATTTCCTCTCCCTCCCACATACAAACGCTGCAGTAAAATTCAAATGATTCAGCTGATTGTTCAATGGTTATGAATCTGTGCCAGCCTACTGGCACAACTTTAGACATGTCTTTCCCTCAACATATATTGCTCAGTTCTGCTCCCAAACATTTACATGCACTGGTCACAATCCACTAATTTCATGAAATCTACTCTGATTCTACCAATTAATGTTCCCTGCTGTAGCCTTAGGGCATTTTAGTAAACCTTGTATTAGTATATTTATGTCTTTAACTAGATGAGGTCCTAGAAGACATAGCTCTTTTGGATCTCCAGGGAAAAGGAAGAAGGTTAAGCAGTAAAATTGGCATTGACCTTTTTACTGATAAGTAGCTCATGAGATTATGAACATATTGAAGCCAGAGACCTTTCAAGAGTCATTAAGTATACTGAGTATGTACTATGTAATATGTACTACCAATGATGGAAAATCAACAAAACAAGTAAGGTCTCTGCCCTCAAGAAACATATATTCTATTCTTAGTGTCTCTGAATCACCAGTTTTTAACATAGTGCTGTCATTTAGTAGACACACTATAAATGTCTTTAATTTGAAATTCTAATATAAATACCCTAGCAAGAATTATGTAACATTTTAAGAAAACTCAAAACCTAAAAATCTGAATAACAGTGTTTGGTTAAAATACTGGTCATCAATCAGTTATATTCAACTACTATTAAAAAGGTTACGTTTAGTACTATTTTATTGCAATTATCTAGGAAAGCCAATGATGCTGAATAAAATACCCATATTACAACTTAAACAGTCTTTGCATTCAGCAGTTTACAACTGGTGCTTTCAAAATTCTAGTGAAATTTAACCTAAAAAAAGCTAACTACTTGGGCCCATTATTCTGCAAGAATTTCACAGAGGCAAAATGGTTAAGCGTATAGAAATAAACCTCTGAAACAAATTACAAAGAATTTAAAAAAATTTTTTAAAGAAATGCTATGAACTTTGCATTAAAATCTACCACATTTCCTTTCTGTTTCACAGTCTCACTGACCTAACCAAATAAAAAGGGATCTATAAAGAAAGCTAAGTGCCAAAGAATTTATACTTTTGAACTGTGGTGGTGGAGAAGACTCTTGAGAGTCCCTTGGATTGCAAGGAGATCCAACCAGTCTATCCTAAAGGAGATCAGTCCTGGATGTTCATTGGAAGCACTGATGCTAAAGCTGAAACTCCAATACTTTAGCCACCTGATGAGAAGAGCTGACTCATTTGAAAAGACCTTGATGCTGGGAAAGATTGAAGGTGGGAGGAGAAGGGCTAGGCAGAGGATGAGACGGTTAGATGGAATCACCAACTCAATGGACATGAGTTTGAGTAAACTCCAAGAGTTGGTGATGCACACGGAGGCCTGGTGTGCTGCAGTCCGTGGGGTTCGAAAAGAGTCGAACACAACTGAGGGACTGAACTAACTGAACTAAAATCAATGAAAACATTCATAGGGATAATGAAAAATGAGATTTCAACATACCCCAGAGCTACAAAAACTGGATATTCTATATGTAATATAAATTGGTTAACATTAATAAAGGACTTAGTTCATGGAAAATACTTTTTATGTACAATCACATTTAATATTCAAAGTTTGTAATCTCAATTCTAAAGAAACTTAAGTTTAAAATGTTTAAGTATCAAACAGAAAAAAAAGCTGAATTATACTACTTAACAATTCAAATGGGCTTCCCTGGTGGCTCAGATGGTAAAGAACTGCCTGCAATGCAGGAGACACGGGTTTGATTCCTGGGTTGGGAGAATCCCCCAGAGAAGGGAATGACTTCCCACTCCAGTATTCTTGCTTGGAGAGCCCCATGGACCAGGGAGCCTGGTGGGCAACAACATCTAAATGCCCAAAACTGTATCAAAAAAGTAACAAAACTGTAGGAAAAAGTACCTAAAATGCATATGAATCAATTATCTTTTCATATAGAGTTGGACAAACAAGATAATCATTAAAATAGATCATATATTCAAAGAGGCAGTTCACAGAAACAGAAAACCAAAGTTTTAAAATCTCAGCTATTTCAAAATATAAATTACAAAGCTTTTTTTTACCCTAAAATTAGCTAATATTCTAAATTTTGTTTAAAACTCAGAATTGGTAAGGGTGCAGAAAAACAAGCACTCCCATACACAATTGTGGAAAACAAATGAGTAAGAATCCTCTTGGCATTGTGGTTTTAATAAACTCTTCAGCTGTAATTTAATTTGACACAGTATTTTTACTTTTAATATGCTCACTTGTTAACTGCAAAAATAATTAAATCAAAATATTAGTCGATGCGGAACTAAGCTGTGATGTGTAAAGCAACTGCACTGTGATGCACCCATGTAACAAAGAAGACAAAACTATAATTGCAGAGACCATACTAAGTAAATTTTTTAAGTGAACTTCTACTTCTGACCAAGAAGGTGTAACAATGCACCAATCTCTGCCCTACTTAGGAAAACAAAAAAGTCACACATAACATATACAACACTGTTTTTCAAGACCACTGGACATTAGACAATGACGGACCATGGGATAGGCCATGATTGTTCCGGCTTACTGGCTTGAGAAAGTCCAGGTCAAGGCCCAGCTCCAATAAGGAAACCGGGTTGATCTTCAAAAATTCCCTGAGAGTTAAAAGTCAAAAATCCAAGATCAAAGCAGCTCAAGTTTGTTTGGCAGAGTTCAAGAGAGAGCTGCACAGAGAACTCTGGAAATTCTGCAGAGAATCCTCCCTGAGTATTCAATGCACGTGCATAACTATGTAAAGTAGAAGGTTATTTCTCTTGTTGTTTAAGTCTTTTAAAAAGATAAATGGCTAAAGAATGCACTATAGAATTTATAACATGTAAAAGTAAAATGTTATAATAACAATAGTACACAGGCCAAAGGGGGAGAAGTATTTTAATACTTTAATGGCAGAGAGCCAGGAGGAACTACAAACGCCTCATGATGAGGGTGAAAATGGGGAGTGAAAAAGTTGGCTTGAAAACTCAAAATTTAAAAAAACTAAGATCATATCATCTGGTCCCACCACTTAATGGCAAACAGAAGGGGAAAAAGTGGAAACAAGTGACAGATTTTATCTTCCTGGGCTCCAAAATAACTGCAGACAATGACTGCAGCCATGAAATTAAAAGACACTCGCTCCTTGGAAGAAAAGCTATGACAAAACTAGACAGCACATTAAAAAGCAGAGACATCACTTTGTCAAAAAAGGTTCATATAGTCAAAGCTATGGTTTTTCCAGTAATCATGTACAGATGTGAGAGTTGGACTGTGAAGAAGGCTGAGCGCTTAAAAAATGATACTTTGAACTGTGGTGCTGGAAAAAACGCTTCAGAGTTCCCTGGAAAGCAAGGAGATCAAACCAGTCAATCCTAAAGAATATGAACCCTGAATATTCACTGGAAGGACTGATGCTGAAGCTGAAGCTCGAATACTCTGACCACCTGTAGCCTAACAAGAACTACAGTTTAAACTGAAGGATACAAATAGTCTGAAAGTAACACAATGGAAAAAGATATACCTACTTTTGTGAACTCTACTCAAATCCAAGATGACTGTATTAATATTAGAAAAAGTATACCTTAAAGCAAAGAAGGTTACCACGAAAAATGGTCTTTGTATAATAATAAAGAGGTGAATATATCAAGAGGACATAGTAATCTTAAATATTTATGCACTAATTGTAATTTCAAAAATATGAAGTGAAAATGATAGAAAAGCAAGGCAAAACAAATGAATGCACAATATAGGAGACTTCAATATCATTTTTTCAGTGAGTGACAGCAATAGAAAGACATCATTTGAACAACATTACCAATAAGCATGACCTAATTGACATGTACAGAACACATCGCCCAACAACAGAATACATCTCTCTATAAAGAAAATTAACAGGATATATGATATCTAAACCATAAAATAAAAAATTACAAAGATTCAAGTCCTCCAAAATATGTTCTCCAGGCACAGTGAATTAAATTAGAAACAAAGTATATGGAAAAATTCCAAATACCTGGAAATTAAATAACATACCTCTCAATAACCCATGGGTCAAAGAAATAAACATAGTAGATGTACTCTGAACTGAATGAAAAGATGCTTACATGTCAAAACTTGAGGGATGCCATGAAAGCAATATTTATATGAAAATACATAACAATCTTCTGTATTAGAAAAGATACCATGTCAACTACATCAACTTTAATATTAAATACGAAAAAAGCAAACTAAATACAAAGCAGAACATGAATACAGCAGAAATCAATGAGAAATGGAAAACACATGAAGCCAAAAACTGATTATTTAAATTAATAAAATCAATGTATTTCTAGCCAGACTGATAAGGGAAAAGAGAAGACACTAATTATCGGTATCAGGAATGAGAGAGATGACATCACTATAGATGCTAGTTATTAAAAACATAAAAATGTAATACAACAAACAACCCTACAAATAAGTTTAGCAACTTTGATGCAAAAGTTTAGCAACTTTGATGAAACAGACTAATTCTATGAAAACAAAATTGCCAAAGTTCACGCAAAAGGATAATCTGAATAGTCCTATATCTATTCAATAAATTGAATGTGTAGTTTAAAACCTTCCACAAAAAGAGCAAACCCATATAGCTTCACTGGTGAACTGTACCAAAACATTTAGGAAAAAAGTAATGTCGTTTAATGTATTTAATTTGAGCAACAAAGTAAGAATGCTTGCTCTCCTTATTTAAACATTGCACTAGATGCCTTTTCATACTTAGTGACTGAACAACTAAATGCCATAGGTAAGAAAAAGAAAAGACATTCAGATAGAAAATATGATAAACAGTGTACACAGAAAATCTGATGGCATCTACCAAAAAACTGTACCCTGTAATAAAAATGTCTGGCAAATGTGCTAAATACAAAAGCAATAGGCAAAAATAATCTTTATTTCTATATATTAATAACAAATGGACATTTGTTTTAAATATTACTTAGAATAACACCAAAAAAACCCACAAAATAAGGATAAATCTGAGTAAAAAAAAAATCTGTATAGTGAAAACTAAAAACACTGCTCCAGAAAGTAAAAGACTGAATTAAATGTTAAGATAATTTGTGTTCATGGGTGAAAAAACTCAACATTAAAATGTTAATTTTCCCAAAATTGCTCTATTGATTCAAGTTAATTTCAATTAAATCCCAGCAGGCCTTTCTGTAGAGACTGACTCATAGGAAAATGTAAAGGACCCAGAAGAGCCAAAACAACTTTGTAAATGAACAAAGTTCTACTTTATTTCAAGATCTGATATAAAACTACAGTAATTAAGACAGTACATTTTTGGCTACTAAACAGACAAAAACGGGTCAATGGAAAAGAATACAGTACAGACAAAGAATCATATGTAGATACATAATTGTTTTTGACCAAGATGCACAGCCAATTCAATAGAAAAAAAGTCTTTTCAACAAATCATGCTAAAAAAAGTGAATGTCCATATCCAAATCCAAAAAATCTTGATCCATACATTGCATCATATTAAAAAAAGTTAAAAAGAACTTAAATGTAAAACTAAAAACTATAAAATCTATCAGAAAACAAAGGAGAAATCTTTGTGACCCTGGGTTTCACAAAAATGACCTGTTTTTGTTACTTAGTTGCTAAGTCACTTCAGACTCTTTTGTGACTCCATGGACTGCAACCCACCAGGTTCCTCTGTCCATGGTATTTACCAGGGAAAAATACTAGAGTGGGTTGCCATTTCCTTCTCCAGGGAATCTTCCTAACCCAGGGATCAAACCCGTATCTTCTGCATTGCAGGTGGTTTCTTTAGCCCTGATCCACTGGGAAGCACTCACTGAGCCACCAGGGTAGCCCTAAGGATGACTCAGATATGACCAAAACCATGAGCTACACTAACAAACACCTGTTAGACTTAAATTCATCAGAATTAAAAAATGCTATTTTTCAAAACACCGTTGAGAAAATCAAAACAAAAAAGGCAGAAAATACTGTAAACCATATATCTGATAAAGAACCTATAACCAGAATGTAGACTTCTCAAAACTTACAGAAATAAATCAATTCGAAACGTGGACATTTAAATACTTAACCAATGACATACAGCTTGCAAAAAAGTCCATGAAAAGTTGTTCAACACCAAAGACACTAGAAAAATGAAAAATAAAACGACAAAGAGATTACCAGTTCACATCCATGAGACTGTCTATAATTAAAAAACAGTAACAAGCACTAGAGAGGATGCAGATGGAGGACGCCACCAGCAGTAAACTGGTAGCAATGTAAAAATTTAACCACTTTGGAAAACTGCAATTCGTTAAAAAGTTAAACATTTGCCTAACTATATCATCTAGCCATTCTACGTCATTTCCCCAAGAGAAATGAAAGCACTTGTTTACAAAAAGACCCGCACAGGAATGTTCACAGAAACTTTATTTATAATAGACTCAAACTGGAAACAATCCAAATGTCCATCAAGAGCTGTGTGGATAAAACAAACTGCTGTATGTCTGTACAATGTAGTACTACTAAGCAATAAAAAGGAACGAACTACTGATACACAACATGGCTGAAATTCCAATATAATGCCGAGTGGAATGATCCAGGGAAAGAGGATACATACTGTATGACTCTTTGTTGAAAATTCTAAAAACTGCAAACTAATCTACAGTGACAGAAAGCAGATCAGTGGTTGGTTGGGGAAAGAAAGGCAGAAGGGAGGAATTACAAAGGGGCAAAACGATACTCCTGGGGTTCATTATCCCCAGGATAATAGTAGTGGTTCATAGGTGTATATATGTCAAAACACTGTATACCTTAAATATAGGTGGTTTATCTCAAATTATAGCTCAATAAAGCTTTTTTTTTTTAAGACACAATATAGGCCAGTACACATGACATGAATCCATTTGTGTAACTAAACAAGGATGTTTATATGTGTGGTAATATGTAAACTAGTAAGTTCAGGAAAAAAAAAAAAGCACCAAAAAATTTTTTACATAATTACCTACACCTAAGAAAAAGGACTGGAAATCAGGGAGAAATATTTTTCACTTGAATTTTTTTTAACTACACACATGTATTACTTTTTAAAATTTCATGAAACCTTAATTACTTGGCACATAAATCTGACGCCAAAGGAAAAATTCTTAACCATTATCCTAGCAGATTATAAAAATACAACTTATCAAAACTTTTATATTAAACAACAGACCAAAAAAAGGTTAGCAACCACTTTAACATCATTTTCTAACATTCCCTCTTCAAACTACTAATGTATAAAACTGTCAATAAACCACATCTGAACACCCTCTTCAAAGCATCTTCATTTCTTTCTGCTTGTTCTAGGTTTTGTGAATTCCTTTTCTCCTTATCCAGTAATTGACAACTCAGACTTGCATCATTTATATTCTTTTTAAAAATTCACTACCAGAAGATATGCTTGGATGGTAACTACATCTGACCCTCTTAACTTAGAAAATAGCATTGCTGAATAAAAATAAATACACCTTCCCACAAAAAGCTCATTACTTCTCCCTCAATCTACACAATATGAACTTAACAGATAAGGCAAAATAGTACAGCGTGGACGAGCGTTTAACTAATTTACTAGATAGAAAGGACAGAAAATAAGCAAGAAAACACAAAATATCTCCAAGTGTTCTAAAGAATATCACACTGTTATTGATGAAATTTTAAGAATGCCAAAAACTATTTAGAACGGTCAGAAATAACTGGACTTTTGAGAGCAAACTGCCGCTCATGACCACTCAACACTTGAAGGAGGTAAACGTCTTGCATCCAACAAGTATTTGAGATCTAGGCTTGAAAGACATTTTGCCAGGTTTGGAAAATTAAAGATTTAAGAATCGTGCCCTAACAGGGCAGAAAGGTTTACAAACAAAAATTTGTAATACATCCCAATGTTAAAATGTACAAAGATTCAAGGAAATGAAAAGCCTAAGCACTAGATCTAAGGTTTAAAGTATGAATAATTTTTCTGGCCAAAGTGAGTGAGGAAAGATTCTAAACAATCTCTACTGTAAGGACTAACTTTCTTTAATAGACACACAAACCAACTCTATAACTTCTGACTCAAATTTTAAGCTAACTGCCCGAACAAGTTTCTTTATTCTCTTTAAAAATCAGGGTGAACTGATTTCTAATGAAGCTTATCACTGGTGAAAATATCTCAGACTTCATAACAGAAAAGCAGAGTGAAAAAAATTTTATATTACTATATCATTTAGGTCAAATCACTTATCTGTCCATTTAAAACTGTAAGTTCCTCTCAGAAAATTGGGTTATCATTTTATATTTACAAGAAGCCATGTCTGAAAACTTTTTCAATTCTTTGAACACCATTCATACTTTAAAATGTTATTCTCAGAGACTGCTTTTCTAGAAAAATTTATGGTTGTCTATTTAGGTTAAAACTATTTATATAAACCAATTTTAAAAATTCAACAAGTATTTTCCACTGGAATTTTTGTAAGCTATATTATAGTTTTCAAAAGTCAACAGAAAGTTTCCATTAATGATGATAATACACTAAGTAGACCGAGGAACCCAGTTTTCATTAGTTTTAAACACTGTTTTCCTACCTTTACGCCAACTGCAACCTCAGTGACAATTCTGTAAAACAAACAAACAAAAGCTTCAACCTCTAGTTATTCAAACGGTCATTGTTTGACTGAAACTTTTTAGGGTAGTTCATCATTCATAAATCTTCCACTTGAAATGCAGATGGAAACACACACACAAAGATGGTCAGTGGAACAAGCTTTCTCTAGAAATGACTTTCAAACGTGTGAGGAAACAGTTTCAGTGTTTTGTTTTGTTTTTTTAATTTCAAATAGCAAAAAGAACAAAATCCCAAAGCCTACATAATGTCCCGCTACACTTAGGTTAGAAACTTAATTCAACTCTTTAGTAATCTTAATAGGATAAGGAAACATGAAATTCAGTACAAATTTTGCCATCTATTTCCATGTTGATCTGGGGAAAACGGTGAAATCTGGATTTGTTTCATCTAGAAAATAATCTTTAGAGAACCTCTAGGATGACTCAAATTTCGTTAGTCTGTTAACTTTTATTAGATCTGCACTTGGTATCTTTAAAAAACATCAAACTCCAGATGCTTAAAAAAACCTCGTATTTTACTTCTGACCCTTCAAAATACAGTCACTGATTCCAATAAAAGATACTGTTTTCCTATGCTCCCAAACGGGCTGAATACGGCTATATTTCTCCCTAAAGGGTGCCTCCTTTAACAATGAGTTGAACTATTAGAGTCTTTTCAGGTGTGGAGCGTTAAGTACAAGGGAAACCCTGGTCTCCTATCATTTCCCGAAGCCTTTGCCTCACCTCACTTACTTAGCATTCTATCGCCAGCCTCAAAGATGCAGATGGTTCTGGCTTTTTAAGAGTTGTTTTTGTTTTTCCAGAAACTGGTCAAAGTAGCTGAAAAGATGGCCCTGTGTTTACTATCTGCTCTTCTTCCTGCCACAGCTCTTAGCCTTTGCCCATGTGACTGATGTCCACCACAAACACTTCGTATTTGAGATGATTTAATTTCTGGGCCCTTCTGCCAAGCCTTCAACGTTCTTAGGCCGCACAAAAAGGCAGTTTTCAGCCTCCCGCCCCCACCAGCAGACTCCAGTGAAAACAAAGGAGTGTGACATCTGCCCTCCCCCTTCCTCCCGCCGCCGCACGCCTCCCCGCCCCCCTTCCCCCGCGGCTCCCACTTAGCTCTCCCCGGAGCTCCCGCCACCGGCATCTCCCCCAGCCAGGGCGAGCCAGGCGGGGCCGAGAAGGCCTGGGACTTCTAGGGAGGGGGTCCGGGGAGGGGGCCCTCCGTTCTCTCAGCGGGGAGCCGCCCCCTCCCCCCAACGTAGGCCTCGCTCTCCGGCCGCTACACTCGCTCCCACCAGAACCGCTCGTCCGGGGTCCGGGTCCCCGGCTGCGGATAGAAATGGCTCCTAGGAGGGGGGAAGGGCCGGGCGAGACGTTCTGGGGCCCCCACCCCATCCCTCGCCGCCCCTCCAAGACCCGCTGCTTCTCGGGGTCGTCGCCCCGGTGCCGGCCAAGCCTACGAGTCCGCTTTCTTCCCGTTTTCTCGACCGGAGCCCGCCGGGGGAAGCCCAGGGAGGGGTGTGTGCGATGGGGCGGGGGTTGGGTAACGGCAGCCCAGCCCTGGGAGGGGCCGCCAGAGGGTTTCTGCCCGACCCCGGACGGGGCCACAGGCGGGGCCCCACTCCCCTCTCACACACCACCTCGCCAACCCCGTTACCTACCCGTCCATTGCCGAACCGAACAAAGCTTCGCTCACAAGAACCGAGCCACGCAGCTGGCGAGACACACAAGCGGAGAGAAAATGGCGGCTAGAGCCCGACGGAAATTGCCGAAGGTGCCGGAGCGCACGGGGCAGCGCGTGGCGGCGGCGGCGGCGGAAAGAGCCGAGCGCGCCGGCGCCCGGCTGCGGGCGGCGAGCGGCGGGGCGCGGGGACGACGGGGAGGGGGCGCCGCCGCAGTGGCCTCCAACGCGCCGCCGCGCGCCTGGGGCCCTCCGCCCTTTGCGCTCTGGGCCTCGGCCTGTTGCTGAGCAGAATGGCTTGCTTGGTTTCTATTGTACGTTCCTCCTCGAAGTCCCTGTTGCCCTCTCAGGGCGGTGTGGGTGGACTAGCACCCAGCCCTCCACACCTACTGCCCTGGACCTCGGGAGGGTGTTCCCTGGATCGCAGGACTGCCCAAAGACCTTCTCCACTTTTCCCTCCAAAGCAGGTCCCAACTTGGCTACCGTCGACTTAGATGGGCCAATAAAAAACTATTTCATAGCTTTTTTCTTTTTATTTTTACTATGCCATCTTTTATTAACAGACCCCTCCGTCCTCTCAAAACCAAAAACCAAAAGAAACTTTATCCCATTAACCAAGACCACTGCTTTAGTGAAAACAGTGCTTCTGAAGCAAGTAGACATCAGATTGAAACAGGCTTTTGCTTCCCGACACTTGAAGTTCCAAGTGGAGGAAGATATGATTCTCACCTCACTCAGCTGATGATTAGTGTGCACCTGTAGGAAATATTCACAATACCTGGATGGGAAAGAACACAGGTTGAGAGATACATTAAACAGTTGGTAAGAAATCTGCTACCAACAGTAAGATCTACCATTTGGAGGCTTGAAAGAGCAAGTGGGGATGGAAGTACTAGCTCCATCTTTAAAGATGGAGGAAACACTACGATGGGCTACTCAAATTGACTCCCTTTTCTATATCTCTCACCGGTCTCCTTTTAAATCTTAAAAGCATATTGGACAATTCCTTTAAAGTATTTTTATCAGAGGCTCAACGTTTGAAAAGGCATCCGTTTTTGAAAAATTTGCTCAGTGGGCGACTTTTCTCTATCCTCCATCCTTACACCGCAACCACAGCACACACATACGCACACTTCTAATCCTGGAAATGAAAAATGGTCTGTCTCTCCAATTACTCTCAATGACTACTCTGGGTTTTCTGGTATCTCCTTCATGCAAACCTCTTATCCATTTACTATTTGGAATTTCACTGTACTAAATATACTTTATGATTCATAAAATTACATTGTTTTTAACTTGAACAAAACTTAGAGAACATCTGGTCCAAACAGAACTCTTCAGAGCACTCACATGTTAAGAATTCTTGATTTGCTTTACGGATTAGAATTTCTTAAAAAAATAATAACCATTATTTCCTACAGTGTCTTCCCTTTGCCTTTAACATTAACTTGTGATACATAGAGGACCCATTATCAGTGCCATTAATAATCACTTTTCAAACGTTTGTGGTTTTGAACATGTATTTTCACTCAGCGATTAAAAATAGGTAAGCTCCCAAAGGCCAGGAACTCCATCATAATTCGCTGTACTCCCCAACAGTGACTCAATCAGTGTTGATTCATTAGCTCTTCTTTTATCTTGGCAAAGACAAACTGCTCCACCAAAGGAAACTTCTGTCCTTAAGTGGCAAAACAAACAAACAAAATTTATCCTGTTAACCAAGACCAAACTAATATTCACAAAAACGTGTTTTTCTTTTTTTTTTTCTCCTAATAAAATACAAGACTACGGACAGACAATAGTCCGTGTGCTTGCTTGTTTAGACCCATCACTTTCTAGAAAAAATTTAAGTTTCTTTACAAGTCAAGACACAAAAAGTAGTAGGTAAAATACATAAAGTGAAATAAAGAAATAAAACAAAAGGATGATACAACATAGGACCAGAAGTGAGACTAATGTAACAACTATATCACAAAAGCATTCTGATTAAAGATTGGATTCAAATCAGAGCTCTTTTCATTCAGTAGATGTGTGACACTAGACATGTTCATTAGCCTCTCCAGGAAAAAGTTGCATTCACTGATGTTAATGGGATTTCCTCTACTATAAATAAAAATGGGATTAAAAATAAGGCCTTCATCCCAGATGACTGACCTTAAAAGTCCTAATGTATGTAAAGCAGAACTCTAGCTCACTGATGGGATAGAGTAAATGCTCAATAAAGGAATAAAGGGTGCTATCATCATCCTATTTTGTTGTTGTTGTTGTTGTTACTAAGTATTATTATTCACTTGAGAAGGAACAGGTTGCAATTTTTTGGCCCTTGGATTTTTTAGCACCAATAATATTCATATAAATAAACCTATATAGAGACTTTCACAAAGGTTAAACACATCACTAACATAATTAGATTGGCTGATATCTAGTGGAATAAATCTGGGGAAATGTCATAGATAAATTTCTAAAACCTCATCCAAATCGAGATTTATGTGATTTTATGAGTTAACCATGGTGGAGATTATTAATCTCAACATTAGCAGATGATCAACCTTTGTAATATATGACAAGACTATATTAGTGTTTATGACTTCCTAACAAAATAAGGCAATAAAAATTAAAGTGCTTGTACAGTATTATTTTCATTTCAATATCTTTTTTCAGTATAATGATTTGTTCTTTCTCCTCTGAATGGTAAATGTTTTGACCTTTTACAGAGATTTACACTTATGTGAACAATGATTAAATCTAAATTTCAGTGTATGTTAAGTCAAAATGAGGTCTAATATTGATGCAATAAAAATAGGAGATAGGCTCTTTTCATAATATTCTGATTTTATTCCTAGCTTTACATCTTTCCTGCCTATATTACTAAAGACTTCCTTTAACTTTTTTATGCCGCTTTTCTTCTTATGAAAAGAGGAAATGATCATAGGATCAATTAGATAATTCCAGGGGAGTATGTATTTTTAGGCTAATGGAAATATTCTAAAAGTAAATTGTGGTGATAGTTATACAATATACTAAATATTAAAAAATTCATTGAATTATACACTTAATACTAGTGATTTTTATAATATGCAAATTGTATATCAATAAATCTGTGAACTGGAAAAAGCACGTATCTTTAACTCTAGCTACTGAGGAAACCCATCCTACCAGTTTACTGGTATATTCTTCCATATATATATATTTAATGTATAAATTGATTACATACAGAGTTACATAGGTTTTATTACAAAGTAGTAACCACAGTACACATTGTCCTGTAACTTATTTTTTAACTTAAAAATATATCTTAGAGATCTGTCCTTATCAGTAACCACATTAAGAATTATGTTATTCTTTATATATGTCAATGTGCAGGCTCAGTCACTCAGTCATGTCTGACTCTTTGCAACCTTATGGACTATAGCCCACCAGGTTCTTCTGGCCATGGGATTTCCCAGGCAAGAATACTGAGGTAAGTTGCCATTTCCTTCTCCAGGGGACCTTTGCAACCCAGGGATCAAACACATGTCTCCTGCCTTGGCAGGCAGTTTTTCTTTACCACTGAGCCACCAGGGAAGCCCCCATTCTTTATATGTAGCTGCATAATATTCCATCAAATAAGAATCATGATTTCTTTAACTAGAACTCATAGATAATACTTATGTTGCCTCCAATCTTGCTATTTACAAACAATTTTGTGATGAATATTCCTATTTCTAGGTCATTTTTCACATGTATGAATATATCTTCTGGATAGATACTATAAATTTCTGGGTAGAATTCACTTTTTATTTTAAAGGATGCTACCAAATTACCCCACAGGTGCTTGAGTCCTTGCAGGAAAATATTACCAATTCTTATCATTAAAAAGGGCTGCTATCTCTAATATACAAGGAGTTCCTAAAAATAAAAAAATCAAAGTCCAATAACCAAATTTTAAAAATGGGAAAGCATATGAATGAAATTTAACAAACATTATAGGAAAGTAAAAGCAAAAATTATAAATCCTCAGCCTCACTTATAACAAGAAACATCCAAAGTAAAACTGTACTAATGTACTAATTTCACCTGTTCAATGCCCACCTCCCTCCTCAACCTTAGGCAAATGTCACACAAAGCTCAGTACTGAAAGGATTCCTTTCTAAAGTATCAATTGTGAAAGTAGAATAAAGATACCTCTAGATATCAGTTCAGTTCAGTTCAGTCGCTCAGTCCGACTCTGCAACCCATAGACTACAGCATGCCAGGCTTCCCTGTTCATCACCAACTCCCAGAGCTTGCTCAAACTCATGTCCATCAATTCAGTGATGCCATCCAACCATCTCATCCTCTGTCGTCCCCTTTTCTTCCTGCCTTCAATCTTTCCCAGCATCAGGGTCTTTCCAATGAGTCATTTCTTTGCATCAAGTGGCCAAAGTATTGGAGTTTCAGCTTCAGCATCTGTTCTTCCAATGAATACTCAGTCCTTTAGGTTTGACTGGTTGGATACTGATTTCCTTTAGGATTGACTGGTTGGATCTCCTTTCAGTCCAAAGGACTCTCAAGAGTCTTCTCCAACACCACAGTTCAAAAGCATCAATTCTTACGGGCTCAGCTTTCTTTATAGTCCAACTCTCACATCCATACATGACTACTGGAAAAACCATAGCTTTGACTAGATGGACCTCTGTTGGCAAAGTAATGTCTGTGCTTTTTAATATGCTGTCTAGGTTGGTCATAGCTTCTCTTTCAAGGAGCAAGCATCTTTTAATTTCATTGTTGCAGTCACCATCTGCAGTGATTTTGAAGCTCAAGAAAATAAAGTCGGACACTGTTTCCATTGTTTCCCCTTCTGTTTGCCATGAAATGATGAGACTGGATGCCATGATCTTCATTTTTTGAATGTTTAGTTTTAAGCCAGCTTCTCACTCTCCACTTTCACTTTCATCAAGAGGCTTTTTAGCTCTTCTTCATTTTCTGCCATAAGGGTGGTATCATCTGCATATCTGAGGTTATTGATATTTCTCCCAGCAATCTTAATTCCAGCTTGTGCTTCTTCCAGCCCAGTGTTTCTCATGATGTACTGATATTTCTTCTGGCAATTTTGATTCCAGCTTATGCTTCATCCAGCCTGGCATTTCTCATGATGTACTCTGCATGTAAGTTAAAAAGCAGGATGACAATATACAGCCTTGACGTACTCCTTTCCCAATTTGGAACCAGTCTGGTGTTCCATGTCCAGTTCTAACTCTTTCTTCTTGACCTGCAGCCTTTCCCTTCTCCAGGGGAATCTTCCCAACCCAGGGATCAAACCCAGGTCTCCAAAATTGCAGGTGGATTCTTTACCAGCTGAGCCACCAGGGAAACCCACCTCTGGATATACTAAACATCAAAAAGTCTATTCCCTATGCATTTTTTATTTGGCAGTCTTCTGGAAGATATATTTCCCAATGAAGCAATGTATCAGTAAAGAAGACTTGGTACCCAGGAAACCAGAGAGCCAACAAGTAAGAGAAGAAAATTAGGTATCAATGAAAGAAGGCCTAGGCAAACAGCTATACAGTCATATAGCAGTCGTAGGGTTCCAGAGACCAGAGAGCTCCAGGAAACATTTCTCCAAGGAAAAACATGGAGCTTATAGACTGAAAGTGTCTGAATATATTGAGCAGAGTTTTATAGCACTGTTGGCAAGCTTAAGGGAAAAATTAATAAAAGATACATGGAAATGTTTTAAAAGCTAGCTTCAAGATAAACAAAAAGTTGTAAGGAGATATGATCATGTACACTGTGAATCAGTTATAAAAATAGTTACATCTCCATAAAAATGTAAGCATTGAATATTAATAAAATTAAGAGTGTGAAGCAATTTCATGGGAGGATGGAAGAGAAGCATAGATGTATGCATATATATATGTGATGGGAGTGCAAATTCTCATATTCCAAAGTAGGAAGCCAATAGATAATGTCTAGCATTGATAGGTGAGAAAATGGCAGATGAACATACTCTTCAGAAGCATGGAGATAAATACCAGGAAAATCAGGAAGAAGAGTTGAATGCAGTTGTTTCTGGGGTATAATACTTGGGGATAAGAAAAGGGTGAGACAAAAGAGTATAGTTTGGATTTTGTTTATTTCATGGTAAATCTTCTAAAACTACTTACTTTTTAAGTTTTGTGCATGTGTTACTTTGGTAAAAATAAATTTTACATTAAAAAAAGAAAGGATTAGATGGCAGCTAGCAAAGGACTGTCTTAGCACAAACATTGCCTCTTTTGTATTCTGCAAAAATGACTGCTTATCTACATGTTAACTGAAAAAAGCTCAGCATAGCTGGCTGTCCTTTCTATATTGTGCATATAATAAAGATTATTCTTGGAAGAGAACACAATAGTTTAAGCGGATCAGCAGTTTTTAGAATGATCATGCATAAAGAACTAAACTAGGGGAGCGAATGTGAAAAATAAAGAAAAATGCACAGAAAAGTAAAAGATGAAAAATATGCTAAATACAAAAGAAACAACATCATTTTGCTTTATAATATCATAAACTATGAAGTAGTATAAATGTATTATAAAATCCACATTATAATTTACTTACCTTTATGCAAATAACCACACAAATGATGACTGACAAGTGGTCTGCAAATAAAACTACAGCTTTGAAGCTCATTCCTGGAATGAGTAACTCTTCCAAACTAACTTTCTTTGTTAACTTCACACAAATGAACAAATTAACAAATAACAAATGAAACCTTCGGCCTTTTCAAAATCTATTTTAATAATCTAGAGTGTTCAAAGTAATTTGAATACATTTGCTCCTTAACACTGGCAATGAAAAGCTGAGAAATGAGAGCTGAAAATTGTTCAGATTTGGTTAAATCTCTTAATTATCTTGCAACGGATATTTCTGTTGCAGCATTGTTACTTCAAGTCTGATCTCTTACCCTCTACACCCATTTGCTATTAGAGAAAATAACGTATGTTTTTAAGGAAGAAGAAATGAATATGATTTTGTCCTTATTTAATGTATTTAATATTTATGGTGAAGTATTTTTTCCAAATTTGCAAGTGACAGGTACTTTATATTAGGAAGATAAAATCAGTATTCAAAATGATATTGGAAGGAATTCAATAGGAATATAAATGTAAATTCTCCTATTTAGGTTTTAAAAACAACTGTAAAAGATTCTGCATATTCAGGGGTATGTGGTTTGCTGATACATTCTATACAGAAAATATGAAGCATGGACCCAAAGCAATTAGGATTCTTAATAAAATAAAAGTATTCAATTAAGAAGGTAATAGTTCCATTATATTTGACTCAAATTTTTACCATGGACTTTGTTTAGTTGGAATGTGTTCTTAAAAAAAAATAGTTGTACCAGGATAATGGTAGAGAACAATATTGTTGGCAGCCCTATTCTCTTTATGGATAGCCATGCAATTTGGTGAGGGGTAAGCCAATCAAAGTAATCATCCCTCTCCTTCCAGAGTGATAATCAGGTCATCCAGACCTAAGGCTAATCAGAGCATGGCATTCCATTGAAAACAGAGGTTGGGTCAAGGATGGGTCAGTCAGCATGAAATCCCATAGACACAAACATGGAAGCATGTAGTTCTGATCAGTGCTGGTAACCACACTAGAATCACAACAGGAGACTGCCTAAACATAAACCTTACAGAAAGACAGAAAGAAACTCTTGCCTTCCAAAAATCTATTTTTAATAGGAGCCAGGGAGTTTCTTTTGTAAGCAAAATCTTGTCACTGCTCTGCCCAGAAGCTGGAAATGGAGCTTGATTTCACTTTGAGTAAAAGGCAAGGTCCTTACAAAGGTTTATAAATCTGACATGATCTAGTCCTCTGTCCTCTCTCTGTCCTCATCTGTAGTGCTGCTACTGCTAAGTCACTTCAGTCCTGTCCGACTCTGTGCGACCCCATAGATGGCAGCCCACCAGGCTCTATCCCTGGGATTCTCCAGGCAAGAACACTGGAGTGGGTTGCCATTTCCTTCTCCAATGCATGAAAGTGAAAAGTGAAAGTGAAGTTGCTCAGTCGTATCCGACTCTTAGTGACCGCATGAACTGCAGCCTACAAGGCTCCTCCGTCCAGGCAAGAGTACTAGAGTGGGGTGCCATTGCCTTCTCCGCATCTGTAGTGACTCTCCTTTTTTATACTCATTCCTTACTGATGTACTGGCCTTTGTTGTTAGAATATTCCAGGTACTGTCTCACCTTAGTATCTTCTCTAAATCTGTTTCTCTGCTCTTCCTTCAAATATCCCCTGCCCACCTCCTATGTACACCCGCAATAAAGTCTTCAAGTCTTCATTCAAATCTCAAAGAAAATTACCCTGATATAGCCTTTGTACCCCACTCTCAACAATCTCAGCCCCCTTTCCCTGTTCTACTTTTTCATTTTACTAAAAGCACCTGCCACATTCTAACTTACTATTCAATTTGTTTATATTTGTACATTTATTGTTTACCATCAGTCTTTCTCCACTAGAATATAAGCTCTAGAATGGTGGTTTATTTGAGGCCTGACATACCTTGAGTGCCTATTACAAATGCCTGGCACATAGTAGGTGCTCCTCAATCCTTTGTTAAAGGATGAATGAGCAACCTAGCTGCTGGATCACTTGCAGAAAACTGACTGTGGACTTGCCAATGATGTGAGCCAAGGTGATTCCTTCAGGGCTTTATACACTTGAAACAAAAATATCCTTTTTAGGCAACTGAAAGCAAACTAATTATTAACGTACTGAAGGATAGGAGATTCATACCAGAGAAAAAGAATGAAGGAGTTGGAGATGTTTTTACCCTGTGGAACATCAGTGAAGAACGTGTTAGTTATCTTCCAATAAATAAAGGGCTGCTAGGAAGAATATAGGCATATATTGTTCCACAAAGCAGAATGGATTGAAGTTATAGAGATCTCAGCTCTGTGTACAAATGGACCTTCTAACAATGAAACTGCCTCACTCTGGAATGAGCTGCCTCCGGCTTTAGCCAGCTTTCTGCTATCCAAGCAGATACTGAATACATCCATGGATCAGAGAGAGGATAGCAGAGGTCACTGCATTTGGCAGTAGATTGAACTCCGATTTTTAGAGTCATTTGCTACTCTAGAATCAGATCTGAAGTATTTTGATGTGAGCACTTTTAGGATATTTGCTTTACCCATAAAAACGTCTACCTCTTTCTTCATTCCTTGACTCTTTTTACTTGGATGGTCTTCCAGCAGTCAGATTTGTATCGTGAGAACCCAGCTCCTTTGGACATAGGTAATTAGACTAGGAATGGGCAGCTTAGGAAACTGAATCAGTCAGATTCTTCCACCTAGAAATTTAGAGATAGGAGAAAAATCTTTCAACTGGTCTTCTTATGTGATTAGAAAGGTAACATCTGAATCCAGAAGTAATGAACAATCATATTCTAGCATATGAATTCTACCATATGAGCTAATAAGTGAAGATAACTGGTCTGTAGAAGGATTAAAAGAATGTAGCTGATGCAAAGAAATAAAACTGAATGAGTGTTTATGCTGCTTGACTATCAGGCTTTCCAGTTCCTATTTCAGTCCTTCCTAAGGCCCAATGGTTTTCCTGTTCTTGAGTCTCTCTCGTTCTCATTTTCACTCTCGCTCTAGTAAGGTAGTCAAATTCTTTGTATTACTTGCATTTAATAAATATTTTATTTCACTTTTAACCCCTGTTTATCTGCATTTTTAGGTTCTGGATTAATAAATGAAATCTACCATTTATATATAAAGGGTAAAGGTAATATTCTCTATACACATTAATTGGGATGCATACTCTGCCAATTGAAAAAAGTAAATGTAGTGTGGGGAAATTGTAGGGATACATACGAAAACAAGCATAAGCTTTTGGCCAGATCTCCACCATGTGAACCGGTCTCATGGAAGTCAGATCTGCCCCCTGAAATAATCTCACCACCACTACTATCCTCTCCCTCAGTGCATGGGAACATAGGCAGAACACGGGAAAATGTTTCACAACTGGGAGAAAAGCTCTGATTGGTCATGTGTGCTGATTTGCATGTGGTTCAGATGGTAAAGCGTCTGCCTACAATGCGGGAGACCCAGGTTCAGTCCCTGGGTTGAGAAGATCTCCTGGAGAGGGAAATGCCAACCCACTCCAGTCTTCATGCCGGGAAAATCCCACGGACAGAGGAGCCTGGTGGGTTATAGTCCATGGGGTCGCAAAGAGTCAGACAAGACTGAGCGACTTCACTTTCTTTCACTTTCACTTTCAAATACTTCCTCCATGGTTGATTTCAAGCCACAAACATGAATTTGGGAAGATGTGAGCCTAATTGGTTCTCAAGCCTGTGTACAAGCCAGTTCCAGCATACCACTGATACAGGCCACCTTACTAAATCCAGAATCTACTTCCAAGCACATCAGCCTCAGGCTGGGCTCTTCTGTCTTGAATGCTTTTCTCCCTTTGCATGTTTTTCTGCCTGCCTTCTAGTCTTGTTCAGAAGTGACCCCACCTCAGAGAGGCCTTCCCAAACAGTTCTGCTTAAAATAACAACTCTCTTCCATTATTCTCTGCCTTACTTCTTTTTTTCTCCTTAAGAATTAATAGCCTAAGAGTATACTGTATGTTTAAATGTTTAATTGATTATTATTTGTCTCATCGCCCAAAATGCAAACTACAGGAGAGTAATAAATTTGCATTTTTTGTCCTTTGTTACTCTTCAAACACTTAGAACAATGCCTGGCACAAAGCAAACAGTCAATAAATCATTATGAAATGAATTAATGAATAGACTTCGCTAAATCAAGTGGTAATCATCTCTCTATTGTACGTGCTTAGCACAGTGCCTGGACCAGAATTGACACTCAATAAAAATGTTTGAATATATGAATAAGTGATTAGATATATAAGACAAATGAGCTAAAGTGGAAAGTTAGAAGAAAGTTTACTTAGAAATTATTTCTAGTGATCTGCCTGGACAGTAGATGGCATATCTTTTCCTCCTTATCCTGCTTCATCGTTTGGAAGACTGAAATATAGAAAAACAAATGACTTTACCTATTGATATAAAGTGTGTTGCATTTATATAAGGCTAGTAATGTGATTCAGAAAAGACTATCTGAATTAGAAATGGAAAGAGCAAAGGATAAGTAGTTCAGGAGAGCTGGCTCTTGTGTCAGTTGCCTAAACTGGGTGGCACTAAATGATTTTTTGCTAAAATAAATATTGTGAAATGGCATGATTAGAGGTTTCTTTCCAACTCAAAGAGTCTATGATCAGGTTATTTTACTTGAAAACATAAATTTTTTGATTCCTTTTTATGTGAGGCAAAATATCCAGTTCGAACAAAAATAAGTTTCTGGTTTATAAGTTACCATTCATGTTGTTGTTGGTGAGACAGTTATTTAACTAATGCAAGTTTAAATATGTATAAAATAGTTGACCACATGCAATAAGAGATATTCATTCATTCATTAGACAAGTATGTATTTACACAGTACATATTTGTATAATCAATAAATGTTTATTCATAAATATTTATTTGACTGTCCTATTTAATAGTGTAAATTGTCCCTGTAGCAAATCTGATCCTCTTCACCCTACTCTCACTTCTTCATAACATCTTTCAATATAGTAAGCAATTTCCTTTTGTATTAAATTTAATTTTTGTTTCCTTTCTTTCCTTCAACAGTCTCTCACCATGGACACTCACAAGGGAAAGCTCTTTGCTCATCAATGTACCCCAAGCCTTTATCTATAGCCTATATCTATAAGCATGGATCTATAAAATATTAATCTTATTAACAATAAATATTTGTTAAATGAAAGAATTTACACTTTCTATGTTTCAGACTCTATTTTAGGGACTAGGAATATAATCACACTATATGTGTGTGTATGTGTATATATATATATATATTCATGTATGCATACACACACATATGTCCATATATATGTCAGGAGATGATAACTGCTAGATAGAAAAATAGCAAGGCAGGGTAGAAAAAAAGGCAATAAATGAGAACTGAGTGATGTGTTTTAATAGGGAGATTAGGGAAGCCAATTCTGATAAAGTAATATTTAAGCAGAAACTTAAAAGAAGATAAAACAGTATGAGACTGCACTTTAACACTTTCTGTGTAAGTATGGAAATATATTGACTGTGGCTGTTCAAAATTTTTGAAAATTAAGTTATTTAACATATAATTTATTGGAAATGTACCATATTTTAAATCTCTGTGTGAGGTACTACAGCCACAAGGATGAAAACAAGCAAAGAAACAAAACAGTCCAACAGTCCTCAGCCTCATGTAATTTGACTTCTGGTAGAAGGAGAAGCCATTCCCTTCTCCGGTGGACCATGTTTTGTCAGAACTCTCCACCATAACCCATCCATCTTGGGTGGCCCTACACAGCATGGCTCATAGGTTCATTGAGTTAGACAAGGCTGTGGTCCATGTGATAAGATTAGTTAGTTTTTTGTGATTGTGGTTTTCAGTCTATCTGGCCTCTGACAGAAAAGGAAAAAAGGCTTATGGAAGCTTCTTGACAGAGAGACTGACTGAGGGGGAAACTGGGTTTTGTTCTGATGGGCAGGGCTTTGCTCAGTAAAACTTTAATCCAATTTTCTGTTGATGGGTGGGGCCGTGTACCCTCCCTGTTATTTATCTGGGGCCAAACTATGGTGGAAGTTATAAAGATAATGGTGACCTCCTTCAAAGGCCCCATGCACTGCCACACTCAGTGCCTCCAACCCTGCAGCAGGCCACCGTCAAAACACGCCTCTGCTGGAGACTCCTGGACACTCATGGGCAAGTCTGGGTCAGTCTCTTGTGGGGACGCTGCCCCTTTCTCCTGGGTCCTGGTGCACAAAAGGTTCTGTCTGTGCCCTCCAAGAGGCACAAACATGGTCCACTGGAGAAGGGAATGGCAAACCACTTCAGTAATCTTGCCTTGAGAACCCTATGAACAATATGAAATGACAAAGATAGGACACTGAAAGATGAACTCCCCAGCTCAGTAGATGCCCAATATGCTACTGGAGATCAGTGGAGAAATAACTCCAGAAAGAATGAAGAGATGGAGCCAGAAGAAAAAACAACAACCAGCTGTGGAAGTGATGGGTAATAGAAGTAAAATGCAATGTTATTAAAAAGCAATATTGCATAGGAACTTGGAATGGTATGTTCATGAATCAAGGCAAATTGGAAGTGGTCAAACAAGAGATGGCAAGAGTGAACATCAAAATTTTAGGAATCAGTGGACTAAAATGGACAGCGATGGGTGAATTTAACTCAGATGACCATTATATCTACTACTGTGGGCAGGAATCCCTTAGAAGAAATGGAGTAGCCATCATAATCAACAAAAGGGTCCAAAATGCAGTACTTCAATATATTCTCAACAAGGACAGAATGATCTCTGTTCATTTCCAAGGCAAATCATTCAATATCATGGTAATCCAAGACTATGCCTTGACCCTCAATGCTGAAGAAGCTGAAGTTGAATGGTTCTATGAAGACTTACAAGACCTTCTAGAACTAACACCAAAAAAAGATGTCCTTTGCATTAAAGGAGACTAGAATGCAAAAGTAGGAAGTCAAGAGATACCTGGAGTAACAGGCAAATTTGGCCTTGGAGTATAGAATGAAGTAGGGAAATGGCTAATAGAGTTTGCCAAGAGAACACACTGGTCATAGCAAACACCCTCTTCCAACAACACAAGAGAAGACTCTACACATGGACATCACGAGATAGTCAACACTGAAATCAGATTGATTATATTCTTCATAGCCAAAGATGGAGAAGTTCTACACAGTCAGCAAAAACAAGACCGGGAGCTGACTGTGGATCAGATCATGAACACTTTATTACCAAATTCAGACTTAAATTGAAGAAAGTAGGGAAAATGAAATCCCTTATGATTATACAGTGGAAGTGACAAATAGATTGAAGTGATTAGATCCGATAGAGAGCCTGAGGATCTATGGACAGAGTTTGTGACATTGTACAGGAGGCAGGGATCAAGACCATCCCCAAGAAAAAGAAATGCAAAAAAGGCAAAATGTTTGTCTGAGGAAGCCTTACAAATAGCTATGAAAAGAGAAATAAAACATAAACGAGAAAAGGAAAGATATACTCATTTGAATGCAGAGTTCCAAAGAATAGCAAGGAGAGATAAGCAAGCCTTCCTCTGTAATTAATGCAAAGAAATAGAGGAAAACAACAGAATGGGAAAGACTAGAGATCTCTTCAAGAAAATTAGAGATACCAAGGGGACATTTCATGTGAAGATGGGCACAATAAAGGACAAAAATGGTATGGACCTAACAGAAACAGAAGATATTAAGAAGAGGTAGCGGGCATATACAGAAGAACTATACAAAAAAGATCTTCATGACCCAGATAATCATGATGGTGTGATCACTCATCTAGAGCCATGCATCCTGGAATGCAAAGTCAAGTGGGTCTTAGGAAGCAACACTATGAACAAAGCTAATTTGGAGGTGATAGAATTCCAGTTGAGTTATTTCAAATCCTAAAAGATGATGCTGTGAAAGTGCTGCACTCAATATGCCAGCAAATTTGGAAAGCTCAGCAGTGGCCACAAGACTGGAAAATGTCAGTTTTCATTCCAATCTCAAGAAAGGCAATGCCAAAGAATGCTCAAACTACCGCACAATTGCACTCATCTCACATGCTAGCAAAGTAATGCTCAAAATTCTCCAAGCCAGACTTCAGCAGTATGTGAACCAAGAATTTCCAGATGTTCAAGCTGGATTCAGAAAAGGCAGAGGAATCAGAGATTCAGTTGCCAATATCCATTGGATCATCAAAAAAGCTAGAAATTTCCAGAAAAACATTTACATCTGCTTTATTGACTATGCCAAAGCCTTTGAGTGTGTGGATCACAACAAACTGGGAAATTCTTAAAGAGATGGTAATACCAGACTACCTGATCTGCCTCCTGAGAAATCTGTATGCAGGTCAGGAAGCAACAATTAGAACCAGACAAGGAACAACAGACTGGTTCCAAATCGGGAAAGGAGTACATCAAAGCTGTATATTGTCACCCTGCTTATTTAACTTATATGCAGAGTACATCAGGCAAAATGTATTTCATTGGGCTGGATGAAGCACAAGGTGGAATTAAGTTTGCCAGGAGAAATATCAATAATCTCAGATACGCAGATGACACCACCCTTATGGCAGAAAGTGAAGAACAACTAGAGAGCCTCTTGATGAAAGAGGAGAGTGAAAAAGTTGGCTTAAAACTCAACATTTAGAGAATGAGGATTATGGCATCTGGTCCCCTCACTTCATGGTAAATAGATGGGGAAACAATGGAAACAGTGTCAGACTTTATTTTGGGGGGGCTCCAAAATCACTGCAGATAGTTATTGCAACCATGAAATTAAAAGACACTTGCTCCTTTGAAGAAACATTATGACCAACCTAGACAGCATATTGAAAAGCAGAGAGAGATATTACTTTGCCAACAAAGGTCCTTCTAGTAAAAGCTATGGTTTTCCAGTAGTCATGTATGGATGTGAGAGTTGGACTGTAAAGAAAGGTGAGTGCTGACGAATTAATGATTTTAAACTGTGATGTTGGAGAAGACTCTTGAAAATCACTTGGATGCAAGGAGATCCAACCAGTTCATCCTAAAGGAAATCGGTCCTGAGTATTCATTGGAAGGACTGATGCTGAAGCTGAAACTCCAGTACTTTGGGCCCCCGATGCAAAGAGCTGCCTCTTTGGAAAAGACCCTGATGCTGGAAACAACTGAAGGCTGGAGAAGAAGGGTACAACAGAGGATGAGATGGTGGGTGGCATGACCAACTCAATGGACATGAGTTTGAGTAAACTCCTGGAGTTGGTGATGGAAAGGGAGGTCTGGCATGCTGCAGTCCATGTGATCACAAAGAGTTGGACATGGCTGAGTGACTGAACTGAACTGAACTGTTAAGGAGGAGCTAGGAAAATCAATTATTGAAATTCAGTTCAAAAACAAAAAATTCAATACAGCTCTAGTAAAACCAGAAGCATAAAGGAGGGCCCACTGTATTGGGGAATATGTGAGTTGAGTGATTGAAGCCTCAGGCCTCAGGTTGCCAATAAATGAGACAGGCAAGAGCATTTCAGATAAGAGGAAACAGCACGTGCAAAAGGGCATCAGGAGAAAGAATGAAGTGCTTAGAACCTGTGGTGGTGGTGGTTTATTCATTAAGTCATGTCTGACTCTTGAGATCACATGGACTATAGCCCGCCTGGCTCCTCTGTCCATGGGATTCTCCTGGCAAGAATACTGGAGTGGGTTGCCATTTCCTTTCCCATGGAACCTGTACAGAGAGGTAACAATGGTGTTGAAGATTTTGTTGTAAGGAATGAAGTGTGAAGAGAGAACCTGGTAATGAAATGTCTGTATATGCCTACCTATGGAGTTTGACTCTTAAGAGTCCCTTGTACAGCAAGGAGATCAAACCAGTCAATCCTAAGGGAAATCTACCCTGAATTTTCACTAGAAGGACTGATGCTGAAGCTGAACCTTCAAAATTTTGGCCACCTGATGCAAATAGCTGACTCTTTGGAAAAGATCCTGATGCTGGGAACAATTGAGGGCTGGAGGAGAAGCGGGGCGACAGGGGATGATATGGTTGGATGGCATCACTGACTCAATGGACATAAGTTTGAGCTAACTCTGGGAAATAGTGAAGAACAGGGAATCCTGGTGTGCTGCAGTTCATGGAGTCACAAAGAGCCAGACATAACTTAACAACTAAACAACAAAAAGAAAGGATTTTGAACATTATCCTAAAGGCAATGAAACAAGAAGCTGTTGGAATATTTTAAGCAGCAGAATATATGAGGTTTTGGTAAGTTTGGTAGGAACTCAGGGTAGATATTTCCACTTTAAAATTTTTGGAGTTACAAGACTGTTTCATAAAACTGTTACCCATTGCAGACTCTTGATATCTCAGAAGAGGGGGAAAGGCCAGAAGAGAGTTCATAGTTTTCCTATAATACTGAAATACATAAAGCACCAAGATATTTATGTCACTAACTTTTTCATGACACTTAGTATAGCCTGGAGATTGTCTTTGATTTGAAGCTTCTTAAAAGGAGAATTGGATATTTCCCCACTGATACTGAAAGCAGCTTTTTTGCCCCTTTCCTGTTTGCCAATTTCTATTCTCCTCTAACCTTAAAAGAATCTAATTATAGGAAAGAGATCACTAACCTGTCAAAACTAACACCTGACTTATGCCCTCCTGAATGCGCAGCAGCCTTGTCTAACTTGTTGATTTTTTTCCTATCTATAAAGAAGAATGAAGAATTAAGTAAAGAATAATTTGCTCTCAACTCCTAACAGTTCCCAGAGGATTCCTCCAGGCAGATCACTCTGAAAATAACATCTGAAGAGAGAGTCAGCCAGTCAGCACTCAATGGAGAGTGACTAGAACCCATCCTCCTGACCTGATGACTTACTGAGATTCTTCCCCCTTTTAAAACTTTAAAAACTGTCATGACACAGCAGAATCTTTGGAGTTGGTCTCTGGGCACACATCCACCATCTCCCCAGATTGCCTGCCTTTCTGAATAGAGCACATTTCCTTTCTACTGACACCTGTCTCAAATTATTGGCTTTTGAGCAGTGAAAATTGAACCTGATATCATAACAAAGTTAATGCTAGTAATCTGATGATATTATTTTGATTTTACCTTGATTAAGGTCAGGAGGGGCAGCCATGAGGAGATACTCCTCGTCCAAGGTAAGGAGCAGCGGCTGTGCTTTGCTGGAGCAGCCATGAAGAGATACCTCATGTCCAAGGTAAGAAAAACCCAAGTAAGACGGTAGGTGTTGCAAGAGGGCGTCAGATGGCAGACACACTAAAACCATAATCACAGAAAATTAGCCAATCTGATCACACGGACCACAGCCTTGTCTAACTCAATGAAACTAAGCCATGCTGGGCGGGTCTGATAGAATGTGGTCCACTGGAGGAGGGAATGGCAACCCACTTCAGTATTCTTGCCTTGAGAACCCCATGAACAGTATGAAAAGGCAACATGATAGGATACTGAAAGAGGAACTCCCCATATCGGTAGGTGCCCAAAATGCTCCTGGAGATCAGTGGAGAAATAACTCCAGAAAGAATGAAGGGATGGGGCCAAAGCAAAACCAATATCCAGCTGTGGATGTGACTGGTGATAGAAGTAACATCTGATGCTGTAAAAAGCAATATTGCATAGGAACCTGGAATGTCAGGTCCATGAATCAAGGCAAATTGGAAGTGGTCAAACAAGAGATGGCAAGAGTGAATGTTGACCTTCTAGGAATCAGTGAACTAAAATGCACTGGAATGAGTGAATTTAAATCAGATGACCCTTATATCTACTACTGCGGGCAGGAATCCCTTAGAAGAAATGGAGTAGCCATCATGGTCAACAAAAGAGTCTGAAATGCAGTACTTGGATGCAATCTCAAAAATGACAGAAAGATCTCTGTTCATTTCCAAGGCAAACCATTCAACATCACAGTAATCCAAGTCTATGCCCCAACCAGTAACACTGAAGAAGCTGAAGTTGAATGGTTCTAGGAAGACCTACAAGACCTTTTAGAACTAACACCCCCAAAAGATGTCCTATTCATTATAGGAGACTGGAATGTAAAAGTAGGAAGTCAAGAAACACCTGGAGTAACAGGTAAATTTGGCATTGGAATATGGAATGCAGCAGGGCAAAGGCTAATAGAGTTTTGCCAAGAGAACACACTGGTCGTAGCAAACACCCTCTTCCAACAACACAAGAGAAGACTCTACACATGAACATCACCAGATGGTCAACACCAAAATCAGATTGATTATATTCTTTGCAGCCAAAGATGGAGAAGCTCTATACAGTCAGCAAAACCAAGACCGGGAGCTGACTGTGGCTCAGATCATGAACTCCTTATTGCCAAATTCAGACTTAAATTGAAGAAAGTAGGGAAAACTGCTAGACCATCCAGGTATGACCTAAATCAAATCCCTTAAGATTATACAGTAGAAGTGAGAAATAGATTTAAGGGACTAGATCTGACAGACAGAGTGCGTGATGAAATATGGATGGAGGTTCATGACATTGTACAGGAGGCAGGGATCAAGACCATCCATACCAAAAAAAAAAAAGGCTATCTGAGGAGGCCTTACAAATAGCTGTAAAAAGAAGAGAAGCGAAAAGCAAAGGAGAAAAGGAAAGATATTCCCATTTGAATGCAGAGTTCCAAAGAATAGAAAGGAGAGATAAGAAAGCCTTCTTCAGTGATCAGTGCAAAGAAATAGAGGAAAACAACAGAATGGGAAATACTAAAGATCTCTTCAAGAAAATTAGAGATACCAAGTGATCACTTCATGCAAAGATGGGCACAATAAAGGACAGAAATGGGAGGGACCTAACAGAAGCAGAAGATATTAAGAAGAGGTGGCAAGAATACACAAAACTGTTCAAAAAAGAGCTTCATGACTCAGATAATCATGATGGTGTGATCACTCACCTAGAGCCAGACATCTTGGAATGTGAAGTCAAGTGGGCCTTGGAAAGCATCACTGTGAACAAAGCTAGTGGAGGTGATGGAATTCCAGTTGAGCTGTTGCAAATCCTGAAAGATGATGCTGTTGAAGTGCTGCACTCAATATTGCCAGCAAATTTGGAAAACTCAGCAGTGGCCACAGGACTGGAAAATGTCAGTTTTCATTCCAATCCCTAAGAAAGGCAATGCCAAAGAGTGCTTAATCTACCGCACAATTGCACACATCTCAGATGCCAGTAAAGTAATGCTCAAAATTCTCCAAGCCAGGCTTCAGCAATACAAGAACAGTGAATTTCCAGATGTCAAGCTGGTTTTACAAAAAGCAGAGGAATGAGAGATCAAATTGCCAACATCCGCTGGACCATTGAAAAAGCAAGAGAGTTCCAGAAAAACATCTATTTCTGCTTTATTAACTATGCCATAGCCTTTGACTGTGTGGATCACAATAAATTGTGGAAAATTCTGAAAAAGATGGGAATACCAGACCACCTGACCTGCCTCTTGAGTAACCTAAATGCAGATCAGGAAGCAACAGTTAGAACTGGACATGGAACAACAGACTGGTTCCAAAGAGGAAAAGGAGTACGTCAAGGCTGTATTTTGTCACCCTGCTTATTTAACTTGTATGCAGCGTACATCATCAGAAATGCTGGGCTGGAGGAAGCACAAGCTGGAATCAAGATTGCTGGGAGAAATATCAATAACCTCAGATATGCAGATGACACCACCCTTATGGCAGAAAGTGAAGAGGAACTAAAAAGCCTCTTGATGAAAGTGAAAGAGGAGAGTGAAAGAGGAGAGTGAAAAAGTTGGCTTAGAGCTCAACATTCAGAAAACGAAGATCATGGCATCTGGTCCCATCACTTCATGGGAAATAGATGGGGAAACAGTGGAAACAGTGTCGTATTTTATTTTTTGGGGGGCTCCAAAATCACTGCAGATGGTGACTGCAGCCATGAAATTAAAAGATGCTTACTCCTTGGAAGGAAAGTTATGACCAACCTAGATAGCATATTAAAAAACAGAGACATTGCCAACAAAGGTCCATCTCGTGAAGGCTATGGTTTTTCCAGTGGTCATATATGGATGTGAGAGTTGGACTGTGAAGAAAGCTGAGCGCTGAAGAATTGATGCTTTTGATGTGTTGGAGAAGACTCTTGAGAGTCCCTTGGACTGCAAAGAGGTCCAACCAGTCCATCCTAAAGAAGATCAGTCCTGTTCCTTGGAAGGCCTGATGCTAAAGCTGAAACTCCAATACTTTGGCCACCTCATGTGAAGAGTTAACTCCTTGGAAAATACCCTGTTGCTGGGAGGGATTGGGGGCAGGAAGAGATGGGGATGACAGAGGACGAGATGGCTGGATGGGGTCACCGACTCGATGGACATGAATTTGAGTATACTCTGGGAGTTGGTGATGGACATGGAGCCCTGACGTGCTGCGATTCATGGGGTCGCAAAGAGTCGGACACGACTGAGCAGCTGAACTAAACTGAACTGAATGCAATGGACAAATATTTTTTGTTATTAACATGCAGCATAGCTTATTTATGTCTCATCAAAAGCTATCTCGTTTTCATATTGTCTACCAATACAGGGGTTTGCTGAGTTTTAACAGCATCAAACAAATCTTGTCCCTGAGAGTAGAAGAATTTGCCACCTCAAATATGCCACTTTGGCATAAGAATGATTTTGAGCTGAAGGCAATTGAGAAGAAGCAGATGAAAGAAAGTCCTCTGTTCTCTTCCTAAATTGTTTACAAGGAGGACAAACATTTACAAAGATGTCCCCCATTGGAGACAAATTTAGAAATTTAGACCCTTATCAGCTTGGAGACAGCACCAGAAGAATCAGCATAACAAAGTTTACTAACTAGCCTTTACTAGCCATTGGATATACAGATATTTATCTTATATCAATTTGAGACCTAGAGGCTCCTCTTCCTTTGTCTTGTTACTTCTTAAAAAATTTTTTTATTCCTTTGTTTAAATACTGTATGAACGGAAGGTCTAGGCATCCCTTTGAGTTACTAATCCCTGAGTCTCTCCTTTCATACATGGGATATACATGTTAATAAACTTCTGTTTGCTTTTCTCTTGTTAATCTGTCTTTTGTCAGTCTAATTTACAGGCCCAAGTTGGAGAACCTAAAATAAACAGAGGAAGAGATTATTCCCTCCCTACATTCCATCGGACACATGAATATAGTTAAATAGAAGATGGCAGCCTGGCTACTCTGATGTTATATGTGCTTTGGAATGCAAAGTGACCAATTAGGGTATATTTTAAGCCAAGGTTTTAATAATTTATGAAATATATCTTTGGACCTTTTTTTAATACTTGTCAAGTGTAGGCATATCTTCTGTATCTCCTTCCCAAAATCTCTAAAAAAAAGAAAGAAAAAAGAGAAGATTTAGAAGCTACAATAAAACCTTTAGAAGAAAAACTCCACAATATTCAGATTTTTGTGGCTTTTAGAACTTCAGAGATTGAGTCAGACTTATATAAAGTTCATCTTCCCCAAAAGAATTCCTTACTTACAAACAACACGACTTAATTGTCTAAGTGTAAGCAGAATATTTAAAATACATTAACTATAAACTATTTCTAAGCACCTTCAACACCCTCAAGTACTTCAGAAGTAATTAATTTACATACAATTGATATGATAACTATGGTTAATTTATGAATAATTCTTATCTATTTGTTCAATCAGTCCCCTAAGGATTTTTATTAGTCAGCATATTGTTAACTGGAAGAGTTTGAGTTTCTTCAGACTTGACAGCAAATGAATAAGAGGAAATGGTGAAGTAGTTGCTGCCTTTCATCTTTGTCAAGTGAACTTGGACATTTATTTCCCCTTTCTTCAGTGACTATCTCATCTTGTTTGGTATTTTTTTGCTTAGGACTCATCACCATTATGTCTGTTGAAATGTGAAAGTGTTTGTCACTCAGTCGTGACTGACTCTTGCAACCCCAAGGACTGTAGCCCGCCAGGCTTCTCTGTCCATAGAATTCTCCAGGCAAGAATCCTGGAGTGGGTATCCACTCCCTTCTACAGGGGATCTCCCTGACTTAGGGATCAAAACTGGGTCTCCTGTATTGCAGGTGGATTCTTTACCCTCTGAGCCACCAAGTTGGATATGTCTGCTGAAAATATCCACCAGATATTTTATAAGCCAGAGTGGTTTTTTGAAGACATAATTAGGTACAAAATTAAAGTTTCCATCATATGGGGTCTGGACTCACTAAAATAGGTAACCTTAGTACAGTTAATATCTTATTTTTTGAAAACGGCAGAAGCAGGAAGGTCACTCTGACCTCCCATCACCCCCACCCCACCCCACCCCACCCCCTCGCCCACACACACACACACATCCCCTTCTTCTCTGAAGAAGAAGGACAATATGTGAAAGATTCACCCCCTGTACCAGAACAAAAGACAACATTCTTATTACCAGAGGTGGGGAAATCTGCACAAACAAACCTTGTTAAACTCACCCTTACCTTTCTAGTTATTTGTTCACCACCCATACCCCAAACTGCTTTGGTCAATTCTTCACAAACTTACTACTTCTTTTTCTAAGAGGAATAAAATAACAGCTTCCTGTTCTAGTCACTTCTTCAGGTCTTTGTTCTCTTGTGAAGGCTCCCTGTACATGTAAAAATTCAATAAAATTTTTATGCTTTTCCCTTGTTAATCTTTGTCAATTTGATTATAGACCCATCCAGGGACTCTAAAGAGGCCTAAGAAAACTCCCCCTCCCCCCAAATCTCTGCAGCTCACAATTTAATCCAAACTTTAGGGCAGGGAAAAATTCCTAAACCTTGCCCAATACATTTTCCTCTAGTGACTATTGGAAGCCTTTCATTGAAAAAAAAAATGTGGCGCTCCTATCTTGCTACAATCCTAAGCATGAATTTAGCTTGATTATCGGTTAAATTGGTATTAGGCACTCTAGTGGCCAACATGATAAGTTTTTGGCAGATAATGTCCTGAACCAGACAGAGGAGATTAGAGAGCCAGCATTTAACCTTTAGAAATAGATACCTATGGCTTTGGGTACAGGTTGCTATAAGGGTGGCTTTACCTGCAGCCCAGCCACATAAACTTACAGTGGATACTGAATGCAAGCAAGTGTGTTTCTGTTAGTCCAGTCTCTCTTAGAAAATTTACCTGTGCTTTCCTAGTACTCCAGTGTTTGAAAATGTTGTGCCCTTGTTATATGAAAATGACAATGCTGAACTGTGCTTTGAGTTGTTTATTTGAAGGCAGTGAAAGTTTACAGGTCCAGTCACTCTTTTCTTTCCTGTTCCTCTTATAAAAGGTAGCATGCATCCTTGAGACAGATGACTCAGAATGGAGTTTATCAATTGAATGCTCCCCATGTGTAAGGCATATGCCAGGCAGTCAGGAGATATGGAGGGACTGGTTTGAATTCTGCCCCTGAGAAGCTATTGTGGAGGCTTTCCTGCCACTAAAGATAAAGTTGGTGTGAATCACCAGTGTCCACTCCTGGGAGCTTACATTCTCATGATCTACTTTGCCTCCAGCTCCTGTGTCTATATTTTCTATATCCTTACACCTTGCACTAACATGTATGTGAAATTCAATCCCTTGTTTAGTTTACATAATAAATCAGCTTCCACCAAGTGTCCAGGAGATTGATCCTGAATATTTGGAGGTGAAAATGAAGTTATATTGTGCTGAGGTTAGACTTCTACAATGACTTTCTTTTTCTTCTCTCTTCCTGATTTTGTACTCTCCTCTCCTTTGAAGCAAAACAAAATGTCCTTCCTCTCTCATGGGTATAGTTTTCGTGACCATCACCTATTGCTTCAACTTGTCTTTGAGAGTCTCATTCAAAACATCAGGAAATAATTCTTCCTTGTAATACTGTTCTTCCCTAGAGGAATTCTGATGACTACATTTCTCTCTCCTTCCTTATAGGAGTATGAGAGAGAAATTTTACAAGAATTTAAAATTTAGAAATTTTAAAAAGATTTAAAATTTAGATTTGATTATTTAGAGAAAGCGTTTAACTACTGCTCAAAAAACAAAAACAAAACTCCCAAGTACTATACTCCCAACTCCTCCTAGTAGCATTCCAATCAAGGCTCTAATTTATCACCTTCTCTTTCCTCCACCTGAACAGTTAAGTGCCACTTGTGAAACATCTCCCAATCTTACAGATGTTGCCTCCATAAAATCACATTTTCAAAACTCAATTGGATCCTTAGCTTCTCTTATTAATCCCTTGAGTTGTACTCAGCTTCCTCTCCCTCAACTACTGAATCCAAATTGGCACAAATCTTATCAAACCCTCCATTCAGTTTTAGGCCACTTCCACTGAGAAAACTGAGGATGATATATAATTTTCTCAACTGGACATCTCTCACCTATGAGATAGTTTAGATAAACCATTCACACTTACTCTTTTTCTCTAATTTTGAGGATGAAGGGTACCTCTTGTAGTTCTTGGATATTATATCATCCAGGTCTTTAATCTTTCAATGACTCCCACTATCACTTAATTTTGTTCAGCGACAAGCATCTTTTCTTAACTCAATTTGACTCTTCTAACCACTATTCTTATTCATATTAACTCTACACTCCACAGGATCTCTGTAAAACCAAATCTGAATATGGAATCATCCTCCTCAAAAATTTTTAATGACTCCCTTTCACTGTAGATAAAGTCCAAGCTTATTTACATGGTATGCAAACTCTTCATGGTGTTGAATCTCACTTTTGGACACTCCCAGCCTCCCACTTTATGCCTCAGACAAATAGGACACCAACAGTTCCTGCACCTAGCATGTCATTCTTGTCTCAATGCCCTTGTTTACACCTGTTTATGACCTTGCCAACTTTCCCACAGTATGCTACACTGAATAACACGTTTCTTTTGCCCGATTAATTTCTGCTTACTTTACTGGAGTCATTTAATATGTCACACTAAAACTTTTTCTTTTTTTGCTGTAATAATATCCTGTGGCTCTCCATCACTTATTTTTATCTGTTATTTTCTAATTCCCTTTTTAAGTCTGAGCCCCACATACCTTATAGGTCCTTGAGGGTAGAAACTATATTATTTTTCAACCTTGATCTACCAAATCCTTTATTGTATTGCAATGTGAAACTCTGAATTTTTACTGTGAAATATTTTATCCATACCAGACACAAGTGCTCATAAACAAAGAATATTAATGGAATTAATACCACCTGGGTTAAGAAATAAGTGGCCAAGACCTGAGTAAATCCCTGGTAGCAATAAAGTTCACCAATCTGGGCATCTGGCCCAGCTGCAATGTGGAAAAGGTCCTTGCCCTAAAGCAGAAATTATGCCCACAGGGAGTAGGCCACTCTATATACTTTTTCTTCTAAGATTGCTATGTTCTATCTCCAACTCCCAGGAGTAATCAACCTGAACATATTTCTATATAGTGAGATCAGAATTCTTGGCTAATACAGCAGGGAAAAATGGAAACTTTGCTTGTAAATAGCCAAGACAAGTCAATCACAGATAAGAATCTGGGCTAGGCTCATTAGTATCCTTGGCCATAAAAAGTAATTGGGACCTGACATGCCCTCCTACCATTAAAATGATAAGAAACACTATAAAACTTGAAAAATGTAAACAAATGTTTTCATACATGGGACAACAAACAGTGCAAGACTGAGAAAAGGTAAAAAATGAAGTGAGCCCTATGATCTCTCCAACTTGTCCCTGAAGGCACTTTCTGAAATACGGTGGAGAGAGAATTAAACAAAGCACAATATGACAGTCTCACTAAGTTGAGGTGACAGATATTAGATTTAGAAGAGGCTAAATCATTTGAAGTTTGAACTGATGAGAAACTGAAACAGAAGGAAAGCAGAGGAATTGCTCCAGAAATCTGTAAGTTACCCTAGAGTCTACTGGCGAATACTGAGCTACACATGCATAGAATAAACCTCTGTAAAGCTGGTCAAAGAATGACTGATGATCTGTAAGCTGAGTAATGATCATTGCTCTCACAGGGCCAGGAGATATTTGAGCTCCAGTATCTTTGTCTGGGTATAGCCTTGGTGGCTCAGATGGTAAAGAATCTGCCTGCAATACAAGAGAACCGGGTTCGATCCCTGGGTCGGGAAGATTCCCTGGAGAAGGAAATGGCATGCCACTCCAGTATTTTTGCAGAATCCCATGGACAGAGAGCTACAGTCCATGGAGTCACATAGAATCAGACACAACTGAGCGACTAAGCACACATATAAACCATGGAAGAGAGTCTTCATTGAAAGTCCTGTGTATTCAGTGGAGACCCCAGAAATGTCATGCTTTAATAGTGGAGCTAAACAACCCTTAGTGGTGTTAGGATTACTCTTTACCTTCCCTGACCAAGCACCTACCCACCCCCGCCCCCCGCCTGGCCAAAAAATAAGTTAAATTGACCTGAAAGTAGCTAAATTGATCTGAAGTCAATATTAGTTGGTATTAGGCACTCAGTCTTGTCCAAATCATTGCAACCTCATGGATTGTACCCCACTGGGCTCCTCTGTCCATGGAGTTCTCCTGGCAAGAATACTGAAGTGGGTTGTCATTTCTTTCTCCAGGGGATTTTCCTGATCCAGGGCTCGAACCAGGGTCTCCTGCATTGCGGTCAGATTCTTTATTACCATCTGAGTTGTCAGGGAAGCCCAAAACTAACTTAAATGTCTACCAAAATAATTCAACTCTTTTTAAAAGACAGCAAAACATAACACAGAACAAAGTAAACTTTGCTATGTCTATAACTCAATACAAGTTTACATGACATGTATGGAAGCAGAAAAAGAGACTCATGCAAGAAAGATGTCAATTAATAGAAATATACCTTGAAATTATAGGGATGATGGGTTTTAGCCGAAGTGTTAGGGGAAGCACACTGATTGAAACCGCCCACGCTGGCCAGGCACCATAGTAATCATTTGCATGAATTGTTTTATGACAGGAGATCCTGATAAGGAATACAGAACCAATAAGCCACCACCAACTGGAAGAGTTCGGGAAAGGTCTAAAGGAGACACCGCATGTCTGTCCACTTCCCAGAATTCCTCTCGCTAGCATCCATCTTGGCTGAGCAATGCATGTGCTACCAGGAAAGACTCTGAATTAGAATGATTGGCCAAAGACCGCCCGGAAACTAATCCCATCACCATAAAACCCAACATTGCAGCCATGTGGCAGAGCAGTTCTCCTGGGTTTCCTTACCCTACTGCTCCCCACCCGGGTGCCCTTTCCCAATAAAATCTCTTGCTTTGTCAGCATATGTGTCTCCTCGAACAATTCATTTCTGAGTGTTAGACAAGAGCCCAGTTTCAGGCCCTGGAAGGGGTCTGCCTTCCTGCAACAGAAGTTTTAAAAGTGATTATACATATGCTTATAAATATAATGACAAATATAAATATTATGACAGAAATAAAAGATGGTTAAAAGATTATTTTATATAACATATATAACTAAGAAATTAAAAGATCACATGGAACTTCTAGAGCTGAAAAAGAAAATAGTTGAAATAAAATATTTTGTGGATAGGTTTAACAGAGCTTTTAAACACTGCTGAAGAAAAAAATCAATGAATTTGAAGACATAAAAATCAATAGAAACTATCCAAACTGATATATAAGAAGGAAGAAAAGACTGAACAAAATGAACAGAATTTCAATGTCCCATGGTACAATAGTAAATAATCTAAAACATGGATAATTGAAGTTCTGAATAGGGAGGGAAAGACTGGAAATACTTGATAAATTAATGAATGAAAAATTTCCAAATTTGATAAAACTACTAACTCACAGATTCAAGAATTCAAGAAACACCAAGCCTGATAAGCACACAAAACCCCCCTACATATGCCACATCATAATCACATTGTTCAAAATCAGTGATGAAGAGAAAATCTTAAAACCAGACAGAAGAAATAAAATATGATTGCAGATCTCTTTCCAGAAAAAATTGCAATCCAGATGATGTGCAATGACATCTTTAAAGTGTTGAAAAATTTTCCTTTCAAACTAGAATTCTATATTCACAGGAAATATCTTTCAGAAGTTAAGGAAAATGAAATCTTATTCCAGACAGATAAAGTTGAGAAAATTATCAGCATATTGGTACTATAGTTTCCTCAGATAAAAGGAAAATTATACTAGAGAGGGGATTGAATCCTAATGAAGGAATGAAAATGTTGGAAAATGTAAATATGTGGTATATTTGAAGTATTTTTTTTCTTCATTTAAAAAATTTTTTCAAAACATAATTGACTTCTTAAAGCAAAAATAAATAGCAATTTATTAGACCCAGGGAACTGAGGAGGGTACACAAGACAGTTTTCACACAGCATAATTCTTAGTTCAAAGGAGGGTGTTAATTACCATAAGATGGGATGAGGGTCATGATAGACAAGCACAGGCGTCATGGTTGATCCATCTTGCGCAGAAACAAAAGGAGACTTCAGAATATCTCTGCATTTTCAAGGTGGGGACAAAAAAAAAAAGAAAACCACTATTATCTTCCAATGCTTTCTAAAATTAATTTAGCCCTTTGCCCTTTGAAGCCCAAACCTGAATTACTTGATATTTACATTGAATAGTTCCTTAGCAACCATCTCATCTATATGGAGAATGGTACAAAATTGCTTTAATAGAGCTGAAAATTAAACAAATCTCAGCTATATCAAAATATTAGTATACAAACATATCTCAAAGATTTTTAAAAATTAAATTTATAGTCACCACACATCATTTCAAAATGGCCAGTGATGTATTAGTGATTGTAAATTTTTCAAAATAATAAAAAAGAATACAACTTACACTAACAAATATCTGCTATGGTTGCTTACTGAACATATTGTAACAGGTTATTGCGCCAGTACAGAGTAGCAGTTGGGAAGAAGGCTTTGTTAGGGATCCATGGTCAGAAAATGTGTCAGAGGTTCAGGGTTCCAGTTATGCTGTTGTTGTTGTTGTTAAGTCACTAAGTAATGTTGAAGTCCTTTGTGACCCCATGGACTGTAGCCCTCTAGGCTCCTCTGTCCAGGGAATTTCCCAGGCAAGAATAATGCAGTGGGTTGCCATTTCTTTCTCTAGGGGATCTTCCTGACCCAGAGATTGAATCCGTGTCTCCTATATTGTAGGTGGATTCTATACCATTGAGTCACTCGGGAAGCCCACTCCAGCTATATGAGAGACTTTAAATAGACAAATTCATAGAGACAAAAGGTAAAATAGTGTGTGCATGGGTACAGAGTTTCAGTTTAGGATGGTGAAAAATCTGGAGGCTGATCATAGTGATGGTAGCACAACAACATAAATGTACTAAATGCCCCTGAATTGTGCACTTAAAGTGGTTAAAATTATATATTTTATGTCTATTTTGCCACAGTAAAAAAAATATAAGCATTAATTTTTAAATTTAATATTAATAAACATTAATGAACATTAGAGTTGGTCAATAAAAATATGAGACAGTGAAATCTGAATGTCAGAAAAACAAAATTTTTTTAGTGTAAATGTGTAACTTGAATATTTGGGACCTACTTATAGTAAAAAGGTATTTGTTTTCTGAAATGGAGCATATTTATACTAAAATATCATTGTTTATATGAAATTCAAATTTCAATGGGAATCCTGTAGTTCTACATGCTAAGCATAGGAAAATTCAGTTCAGTTCAGTCAAACAGTCGTGTCCAACTCTTTGTGACCCCATGGACTGCAGACCACCAGGCTTCCCTGTCCATCACCAACTCCCAGAGCTTCCTCAAACTCATGTCCATGAAGTCAGTGATGTCATCCATCCTGTGAACTCATCCTCTGATGTCAACTCATCCTCTGTCATCTCCTTCTCCTCCTGCCTTCAATCTTCCCCAGCATCAGGGTCTTTTCAAATGAGTCAGTTCTTCACATCAGGTGGCTGAAGTATTGGAACTTCAGGTTCAACATCAGTCCTTCCAGTGAATATTCAGGACTGATTTCCTTTAGGATGGACTGGTTGGATCTCTTTGCAGTCCAAGACTCACAATAGTCTTCTCCAACACCACAGTTCAAAAGCATCAATTCTTTAATGCTCAGCTTTCCTTATGGTCCAACTCTCACATCTATACATGACTACTGGAAACACCATGGCTTTACTATATGGACCTTTGCGGGTAAAATAATGTCTCTGCTTTCTAATATGCTGTTTAAGTTGATTATAGCTTTTCTTCCAAAGAGCAAGTATCTTTTAATTTCGTGGTTGTGGTCACTGTCTGCAGTGATTTTGGAGCCCAAGAAAATCAAGTCTGTCATTGTTTCCATCGTTTCCCCTTCTATTTGCCACAAAGTAATGGGACCGGATGCCATGATCTTCATTTTTTGAATGTTTAGTGTTAAACCAGCTTTTTCACTCTCCTCTCTCACTTTCATCAAGAGGCTCTTTAGTTCCTCTTCACTTTCTGCCATAAGGGTGGTGTCATCTGCATATCTGAGGTTATTGATATTTCTCCCTGCAACTTTGATTCCAGCTTGTGCTTCATCCAGCCTGGCATTTCTCATGATATATTCTGCATATAAGTTAAATAAGCAAGGTGACATTATACAGCCTTGGCATACTCTTTTCCCAATTTGGAACCAGTCTGTTGTTCCATGTCCAGTTCTAACTGTTTCTTCTTGACTTGCATATGGATTTCCCAGGAGTCAAGTAAGGTAGTCTTATATTTCCATCTCTTTAAGACTTTTCCATGGTTTGTTGTGATCTACACAGTCCCTGGTAAAGAGTCCCTGGCTCAGCTGGTAAAGAATCCACCTGCAATGCGGAAGACCTGGGTTTGATCCCTGGGTTGGTAAGATCCCCTGGAGAAGGGAAAGGCTACCCACTCTAGTATTCTGGCCTAGAAAGTTCCATGGACTGTATAGTCCATAGGGTAACAAAGAGTTGGACACATCTGAGTGACTTTCACACAGTCAAAGGCTTTAGCATAGTCAATGAAGCAGAAGTAGATGTTCTTCTGGAATTCTTTTGCCTTTTCTATGATCCAATGGATGTTGGCAATTTGATCTCTGGTTCCTCTGCCTTTTCTAAATCCAGCTTGAATATCTGAAAGCTCTTGGTTTTTGTACTCCTGAAACCTATCTTGGAGAATTGTGAGCATTACTTTTCTAGTGTGTGAGACGAGTGCAATCGTGCAGTAGTTTGAACATTCTTTGGCAATGTTTTTATTTGGGATTGGAATGATGACTGACATTTTCCAGTCCTGTGACCACTCCTGGGTTTTCCAATTTTGCTGGCATATTGAGTGAAGCACTTTAGCAGCATTATCTTTTAGGATTTTAAATAGCTTAGCTGGAATTCCATCACTTTCACTAGCTTTGTTTCTAGTGATGCTTCCTAAGGTCCACTTGACTTCACACTCCAGGATGTTTTCCTCTATTTCTTTGCACTGATCACTTTGGAAGACTTTTTTTTTTTTTTTTAAATCTCTCCATGCTATTCTTTGGAACTCTGCATTCAGATGGATATATTTTTCCTTTTCTCCCTTGCCTTTTGCTTTTCTTCCTTTCTCAGCTATTTGTAAGTCCTCCTCACGCAACATTTTGCCTTTTTTCATTTCCTCTTTTTGGGTATGGTTTTGATCACTGCCTTCTGCACAATGCTATGAACCTCTGTCCATAGTTCTTCAGGTACTCTATCAGATCTAATCCCTTGAATCTATTTGTCACTTCCATTGTATAATCATAAGGAATTTGATTTAGGTCATACCTGAATAGTCTAGTAATTTTTCCTACTTTCTTCAATTTAAGTCTGAATTTTGCAACAAGCAGTTCATAATATGAGTCACAGTCAGCTCCTGGTCTTGTTTTTGTTGACTGTAAAGAGCTTCTCCAGCTTTGGATACAAAGAATATAATCAATCTGATTTTGGTATTGACCATCTGGTGATGTCCATGAACTTACTATTTATCAGATATTATGCTAGAGGCTGAAATATGTGGGGTATGAGATAGAATTCTGGCGTTTGAGTAGTTTTCTTAAGTTATGGTTATGCCTAGCCATATTAGCAATATGAATTCTGCCTTTATATAAATGTTATTAAATATAACAGTGACATATCTTCAAAAATTCTTGAAGTTTTAATTTTTAAGTGATTAGGAAAAAGAAAGCTAATAATAATAAAGAAAAAAAAAAAAAAACAAGAAAAGACCTATGAATTCATTCCCAGTTTTTGCAGTGTTTACTTGTAGCAGTCACAATGTTGTGTAATTTTTTTCATTCTTATTTAAAGAATACAATTAAAAGGAAAGGTTTTTTTTTTAAAGCTTATTTCTTTGTAAGAAAAACACAGTAAGTCATGCTTCTTAACCCTATTTTAGAATTTTAAAGTTTGTATTTATGATGTTATATATATATTTAGTTAAAAAATGACAGACTCCACTGTTGTTCAGCCAGTATTGCAATATACCACTAATCTCTCTCCCATGTATAATTTCTACTTCCTGCAACCTATCCCTGATGGATTAATCTTCCTATTACAAACTCTGATACTGTTACTTCCTCCCCCAGATTTTCAGGGGTTCCTTCTATATTAGAATAATATGGCAAGTCTTTGGCTTGGACTTCAAATTTCTCCAAAATTCATTCCTTTCCTCACCTCATTTCTCGCTCCTCTAGTGAACTCTATCTTTAAAACACTGAGTTATTTTATTCTTCAGTGTGTTTCTATATTTTGACGTCTGCCAAAACTATTTCTATTTTCCTAGCTCATTTTCTTCCTTGAATCTTTTCCGTTTTTAACATAGTGAGTTTCAAATGCTTTTTGCCTTGTTTGCTTTGTGTTGCTGAGACCTACTGAAAGAAACGTATTTTACTTGCAACCAAATGCACATGTATATGTACATTAAAAACAGAAGCAAAATTCTCCTGAAAGTATATTTTCCCTTACTTTGAGTCATAGAAAACTTCTTCTTGATTGTATTGTGTTTTGTTCTCTACCATTCCATATCACTAAAAGAAAATGCTAATCTCATCCCATTAGATTGATTTCTCAACCCAATTGTGGGTTACTGTTATATTCTCCAGTTGGAAACACTGCCTTAATGCTTATCTAAAATGTCCCCCTCCCCTCCTATATGAAGACCTTTATCCCTCTAATCAGAAATAGCCTTTCTTTTCTCTCTGTGCTGATAAGGGCTTTTACTACTGATGCACTTAATTAACATAAAATCTGACATTATAGTTATTTGTGTCCATTTTATGCCTTCTTGTAAGATTGTAAACTTCTCAAGAATAAGGCTGATATCTTATTTATTTTGTGTCCTATTTGATACAATATTGTAAAGTCTCATAGGAAGTTAGTCAAATGAAAGAAATCAGATAGTAGTCTTTATATGCCTCATCTAATCTACTCTAAAAGATTTGTCCATTCTTGAGCTGTATCTGATTTAGGGACACGATGATAAAATTCATTAAGGTGTTCTCTATTATCTATAATCACTTAATGCTGCTCTTGAGTAATTCATCCAGACACTGCCAATTCTTACAGAGCTTCCTATGCTAGGTCATATTTCTATGTTGGTTCCTTAAATGGGGTAGTAATTTTTACAATACTTCTGAATCTGATCTGATGCAGGGTGAGGCTGAGAAATCCAATCCTAGTTTTATAGCAGTTAGGAGGAGTCCTGGTATGTTAATGTCTTCAATCTCTCTTATTAGAACAAAATAATTAATGGTATGTTAATAATAGGGAAAAAGGAAAAGCAAACCACTTGAATAGAGAATAACATTTTTCAGAAAAGCAGTACTCAATAACATGAAAACATTCAAAGGGGGAAATCCTTTAAATATTGTTTAAAAAAAGCTTCAAAGAGGATACCCAAGTCATGCAACTGTTTTTTAACATGAAAATCTTCAAATACATTTCCCATGTAATGCTTAAAATTCTCATAGGGGGGGCTCCCTCTGGAGTAAAACTCTTTGAAGGTGAAATCTCTTCAATCACATGAGTTTTTTCAAAGAGAAAACATTTTCCAAATTTTCTTTAAGCCAGGGACATTCTTTAAGGAGGAATTATTTCTGAAATAGCAAAACTGCCTTTTCAGTGATGTGTGCGTTTTTAGATTCCTCCAGGTGAAGCCCTTAAAAATAATGAAAATAAAATATGACCAATAATATATTCTGCATTAAGTTTGGCAAGAGAAAGTAAGTTCTTGTCAGCCATGTCTGTAATATACTTCATTTTAATGTTATTAAAAATGTAAGTGCCTTAAGATTGTTAGATATATTGATTTAATTAAAAAAGGGAAACAAAAAGATTTTTCCTAGGATCTTCCTTTTGGCTTAAAAAGGCAGCAAGAAGAAGCTTATTATGTGTGGTTAGACTTAATTTCTAACTTTTATACTTAATGTAACCTTTGATGTGATCTTACCAGCAGTTTCTCTTCAACTACCTATTGTAAAGCTAATTTTGCAGGTTACTATGACATCTGAAGAGAAAAACTGCCAGACATCTTGGGTCAGATCCACTGCCCAGAGAGCTCAGTATTCTGTTAGTCATATAGATGATGTGGTTTTGTTGTCTGGCCATTTATTTGTTTATTCATCAACAAATACTTATTGCATTTACAATATATCATTTATTATGCTGTCATTACTCATGATATCTATATAAGAAACTTGGATATTTGCCCACCAAATAGTCTCGTTCTCATTTTCCTTTCTCCAGAAGCTTCTGAGATTAGTCACTGGAAGGACCAAAACAGGGGCAGGTGTTTTCACCCTTACAATTGATTTAGGCCTTGACCTCCACTCCAGACTAGGCATCCAGCTTACCTTTGTGTCTCTAGTGCATGTATTCCATTGCTTTAAAACAAAAGAACTACATACCAGGATTTCTAGGCTTAGCACAACCCAATACTGGCACCAGTTTTGATAGGTGTTGCATGTGACGCAAAATGCTCACTTTGTTTTGTAAAATAGCAACATCACTTGGAATACAAAAATTCATGGACTAGTGTACTTCACCTCTGTGAGAGTCTTCCTCCAAATCTATAAACTTAGTCTAATCATGACACGGTAGACATACTCAAATTAAGAGACAGTCTACAGAATTATGGACCACAAATCTTCATAAGTGTCTGTTAGTCAAGATCATGAAGAAACGAGGAAAGACCAAGAAATTATAACAGTTTAGAAATTGACTAAGAAATCATTATAAATGCAACATGGTATTCTGGGTTGAATTCAGGAACAAAAAATGATGCTAGTAGAAAAACTGGTAAAATACAAGTACAATACAATTAGTAGTGCCGTATCAATGTTAATTTCCATGTGTTGACAAATGTTTCATGGTTGTATAAGATGTCAGCATTAGGGAAAACTGGGTGAAGGGTATACGGGAACTCTATGTACTATCTTTACAACTCTTCTTTAAATCAAAAATTGTTTTATAATAAATAATTGAAAAATATATCAGTGCAGCTGTGATGTAGGGGAAGAAGCAACTTTAAAAGTGATATTTAAATGCTTGAGGTCCAGTAAATGCCACCTTAGTTCATGCTCTCTCCTGAGAATTGAATCAGCTTCTATGTGAATTTCATAGAAAAATGAATTGCATTGTCATACTTGTCTTTGAACCCTACAGCTGACTAGAAAAGTTGCAGGATACCTGATAAACAAAAGACATCTATGCTTGGCCTAAAGGTAGATTCCAATGCACTATCTCTGGATTGGAAAGAAAATTTTTTTTTTCTACTGGTTCTACTTCCGAATAATTAATTCAACAAATATTCACTGATGCAAAGAGGTCTCAGACAGTGAACTGGATGCTGGATGTACAAAACCCAATTCAATATGGTTCTTGTTCCCAAGTGTCTTACAGTCTCCTAGGGGAGGGAGACCTATTCACTCAATACACAGTTATTGTTTGCGTATGTACTCTATGCTAGCCACTATTCTTGGTGCTTGGGATGCAACAGTAGAACACATCTACGAAGACTCCTGCCCCGAAGGACTTTATATTCTCTTAGGAGTGGTTTTGGGGAAGACAGCCGATTTACAATCAGGGAAATATATTAGTAAATGATGAATCTTCTGATTTAAACCCAGGATTTGTGTTTGTCAGAGGTTTTTGGAGGCAGGTATGGCTGGCCTGTGTCATAATTTCCCTTCACTTGAAACGGTTACATTATGACTCATCTCCACTCATACATGGTCAAGCAGAGACACTGAGTGGGCAAGTAACGATATAATTATAATTACATATCCTCCAAAGGACACTTTAAAAATTATTTATTTATTTTGGCTGTGCTGGATCTTTCCTGCTGTGTGGGCTTTTCTCTAGCTTCAGCAACAGGGGGCTACTCTCTAGTTGCAGTGCTCAGGCTTCTCATTGAGATGGCTTCTCTCATTGCAGAGCACAGTCTCTAGACTGCATGGGCTCGTAGTTGTGGCTACCAGGCTCTAGAGTACAGACTCAATAGTTGTAGTGCTCAGACTTAGGTGCTCCGCGGCATGTGAGGTTTTCCCAGATGGGGGATTGAACCCATGTCTCCTGCTTTGGCAGGTGGATTCTTTACCTTTGAGCCACCAGTGAAGCCCCCAAAGGCATATTTGCTGGGCCAAGGAAAACTAACTTTGTACCTATGAAGTAGAAACTGTAATATGTCTGGGACCAAGGAACTTGCTACCTTAGTGGGTCTTTGTAATGATTTCCTCTATAGGCCAGTGAGTCCCACACCCATTTTAAGCAACACTATCTACTGTCTCCATTTATTCTCATTTACATTCAATATTTTTAACACCATTTTATTCTTTTTCTAGATGTCCTCAAGGTGTCCCAGTAGTGTCTGTTAAATAGTTCATACTAAGATAATTTTTCTTTGATAGTTGTGTAGGTATACAATTGTAATGACTTCAAGTAATGTTTCCTCTGTTTTGTCAACCAATGCAAGTATTTATATATTGTAGTTTTAATGTTATATTTTAATATTTCTACAGCTTATGCAATTCATCACTTCTTCCAGGCATTGTTTCAAAACTATTTTCATATTTATAATAAGAAAATAATATTAAAATTCAATAAAACAAACTGTAAAATTAATGAAAAAAAAGAATTGCTACATTGAATAGGTAAAGTACATCCAAAGCATTGCTGCCAACCTAGGGAAGTTAAATTGGAATAAACTGCTGTTTTAAAAATTAGATAACATATAAGTATGTATTTGAGGCCTCCTTAGACAGACTTTTTTGGCAAAAAAAAAAAAAAAAAAAATCCTGACTTTTTTTTACCTGTACTAAAACAGAATAGTTTGATCAGATCTTTTAAGATAAACTTTGCTTTGAATTTCACAAATGAAGCTTGGCTACCTATCAAAAAAAATTTTTTTAATGACATTTAAACTGTGCTTAAAAAAATACTAATTCTTGGTGTCAGAAATAAAGCAGCAATAACTCTTGGATTTGATTGTGTTCAACAACCATTGTTTTTAGCTACCTGACTTCACTTTGGAGGCATTTTGAATGAATTAGCCAGTGAAACTCTAAGCAGAGACACTCTGGACTAGTGAGAAGTAGGCCATAAGTCTCTGTTTCATCTCCTATCTCCATTTTCAACCCAGGGGCGTAATATACCCATGCAGACTTAGCTGAAAGCTATTTTGGGTTTGCCTTGCCCTTCTGCCATTTCTACCGTAAATCAAAGTTTCAAACTGTTGGAATCTATTCATATTTTAATGGTTACTACGAATTCATATATCTGTACTGGACAGAGTAAGAGTTCTATAAAAGCCTACATTATTCTCCAACCTGGAGAAGATTTTAAAGAGAAAAAAATAATTTCAACTCAGTTGTTCAGTTGTTTGTTTGGGTAGTCTGAGAAACCAATGGAAGATTAGAGGTCCATGAGATTTATTGGGTATAAAAGATAAAGGGATCGGTGCCCCCCAAAATGGGGAGAACATTCAGACTGCCAGGTGGGTTTGATACTTGTGAAGAGAGGAGGAGGAAGGATAGACCAATGCGAAGAGTTCTAAACTGAAGCTCAGTTCTGAGAAACTTCTGATCAGTCTAACAGAGAGTCCTTGAGCCAAAGCCACTCATTAAGAGTACCATGTCTTGTAAGCCTAATCTTTTCCCCTTCACCATGTTCAGTTTGTGTCTGGAAGCCCATAACCCTGATGTAATCAGTCTCCAAATGGGGTGGATCTAAAGGAGCTTTGGCTGCTGAGGCCTTCAATGAATTTTGCTTCCCGCAAGATGTATAAGCAGCACATTATCATGACCACATCACCAAATCCCTTAATGGAATATTTACATGTGTATGTAGTTGCTCAGTTGTGTCTGACTCTTTGGGATCCTTTGGACTGTAGCCCACTAGGCTCCTCTGTCCATGGAATTTTTCAGGTAAGAATACTGAAGTGGGTTGCCATTTTCCTCCTCCAGGGGATCTTCCCCATAACACACATCTCCTGTGTCTCTTGAATTGCAGGTGAATTCTTTACCCACTGAGTCTTCAGGGAACCTCATACCCCAAAACTTAAAGAGAATCCTATTTCATGGTTCAGTTCAGTTCAGTTGCTCAGTCATGTCCAACTCTTTGCAACCCCGTGGACTGCAGCATGCCAGGCTTCCCTGTCCATCAACCAACTCCTGGAGTTTACTCAAACTCATGTCCATTTCATGGTGCTCCTGCATAAATGACTCTCACTAAACGTTCTTTAAATATACTCTTGACTTATATTCTAGTGACTAATCAATAATTTAAAGGAGTCGTGAAAGTGAAAAAAAAAAAGATCATTTAAGAAATATATCCAGGACAAATTCATCTTGTAAATCTGTACTTAAATCTTTGAAGCATTCAGAAGGAATTAATTTAGATACCTACATTCTCTTTCACTAAGTAATTTTCCTCATGTTTGGGGGGTTGAAGTTTTGTGAAATAAAGAAAAATGAACCAAGTTAGTCTTTCAGTTCTGATTTTATAGAATTCATACATTGAATCATTCAACAAATATTTAGTGAGTACCTATGAAGTGGGTTATCTTTGTTAACTAAGCATTCCACTTTCTCTATATATGTACCAAGAAGTATCACAAATTTGCCTGGTTTAGGAAGACATGAATTAATTTGAATTAGTGAAAAGTTCAATTTATTTACTTATTTAAAAGTCTGCAATTATAAGAGCGAGATATTTGATTGGTAGAGACCTGAAAGACCATTAAGGACAAAAGTTCAACTCAAAAACGCTGGACAAATCACTTAGCAAAAGATAAGAATATATGCATATGTCTTACAAAAAAATTAAACAAAATTTATGAAGTTACCCTGAGATATATTTCTTGGACAATCTGTATGCCCCACTGACACTACTGCTCTAAATTATTGATTTGTTACTAAAGTATAAGTCAGGAAAACATATAAGGTAGGTTTATTTAGATGTTTTTTATTCAGGAAAATCGTGAAAATAGTGTATATTATATTTGCATAAGTTTATTGGGATATATATCTGTACACACATGCATATATATACATATATATATACACATGTATGTATACATATGTATACAAAGATACTTATTATGTGTATACATATAATAATGTCTTGCTCTCTGTCTATAGACAGACAGATATTGGTATCTATACATGTTTTTTTCCAGCAAAAGGCTTTGTTAAATTATTCAATTTGGTTGAAATTTTATTGATTTTTTCTTTGTTTAATAGGTTCTCTACAGTCTGAGGATGATACAAAGTTTTATAGGGCTTTTATTCTATTCAGTACAGATATGTATATTTGTTTTAATCATTAAAATATGTGTAGATCTCAAAAGTTCAGAAATTTAGGGAAGGGAATACACTGGGAGGTCCAAGAGAGCATCTTGGCAATAGCTTTTTAACTAGGTTTGCCTGAGGACTGTACTTCCTGAACTGGAAATGAAGAAAGAAGATGAAAAAGAGAAACAGAGATACATGAAGAGAAAGATGACCTGCTTCTCAATCAGCCTTTGTCCCTGCTTGGACTATTATCAGCTAACTTGTATAAACTGAGTCTAAAGTGAACTTATTGTTGAGCATGTTGGCCAAACAAGCAGATCCAAGTGATATTGCTTTATGTCTCTAAGTTTAAATTTAATGCTGTTTTTCAGTTCAGTTCAGTTCAATTGCTCAGTCGTGTCTGACTCTCTGCGACACCATGAATCGCAGCACGCCAGGCCTCCCTGTCCATCACCAACTCCTGGAGTACACTCAAACTCATGTCCATAGAGTCCAGCCATCTCATCCTCTGTTGTCCCCTTCTCCTCCTGCCCCAAATCCCTCCCAGCATCAGTCTTTTCCAATGAGTCAACACTTTGCATGAGGTGGCCAAAGTACTGGAGTTTCAGTTTTAGCATCATTCCTTCCAAAGAAATCCCAGGGCTGATCTCCTTCAGTATGGACTGGTTGGATCTCCTTGCAGTCCAAAGGACTCTCAAGAGTCTTCTCCAACACCACAGTTCAAAAGCATCAATTCTTCAGCGTTCAGCTTTCTTCACAGTCCAATTCTCACATCCATACATGACTACTGGAAAAACCATAGCCTTAACTAGACGGACCTTTGTTGGCAAAGTAATGTCTCTGCTTTTGAATATGCTATCTAGGTTGGTCATAACTTTGCTTCCAAGGAGTAAGCGTCTTTTAATTTCATGGCTGAAGTCACTATCTGCAGTGATTTTGGAGCCCTCAAAAATGAAATCTGACACTGTTTCCACTGTCTCCCCATCTATTTCCCATGAAGTGATGGGACCAGATGCCATGATCTTAGTTTTCTGAATGTTGAGCTTTAAGCCAACTTATTCACTCTCCTCTTTCACTTTCATCAAGAGGCTTTTTAGTTCCTCTTCACTTTCTGCCATAAGGGTGGTGTCATCTGCATATCTGAGGTTATTGATATTTCTTCCGGCAATCTTTTAACAATGTCTAAATAATGTAAGGACTTCCCTGGTGGCTCAGGGGGTAAAGTTTCTGCCTGAAATTCAGGAGACTCGGGTTTGATACCTGTGTTGGGAAGATCCCCTGGAAAAGGAAATGGCAACCCACTCCAATATTCTTACCTGGAAAATCCCATGGACAGAGGAATCTGGTGGGCTATAGTCCATAGGGTCACAAAGAGTAATGACTAGCCATACTTGATTTGTGAAATTCAAATCAATGTTTATCTAAAAGTTGATAATATTTCTTCTTTTGCAGAGGGATGGAAGAAAGAAAGTTCTGTTACTGTATAATATATATATATATATATATATTTGGTTAAAAGCAACATTTTATATGTTTAAAGAGCTTTCAAATATATACTAATAATTTTGTTTGTTTGTTTGTTTTGAGAAATGCTGCTCCTCTTAGTCAACCTTCACCAGACTCTGTTGTGTCCAATGTGCTAATTTATTTTTAATATTCTAAGTGATATTGCTATTCAACAAAGTGAGCAATTCCCGCCAAATGCTGTATATATACTCATTCACACAAATGACAAATGTTATGTTTCTAGAATTAATATCATGTATACATAATTGTGTGTGCTGAGACAATGAAAAATGATACTTCTCCTTTTTGAGAATAATTTATCACGTGACTTGCCTTAGTGTTGGTTTTAGTGGTATGATAAATAAAGGTTTGGTTGTATATTACTCTATTAGCTTAGTGTTACTGGTAACTTGACTCGCAAGGCTTTTGCTGGCCTTTTTACTTTTGGGGAAACAAATATAGGTAAAGTCATGATTGGAATAATAATTTTCTAAAATGTATTTCTGAGTAAATTCAACAGTATTCAGCAGAAATAACTTCATATATAGTCTATGATGGCTTAAATTATTGTTGAGCAAGTGTTTATTCCCCTCTTTACTTCCTCAGGAAGTATATTCTTTGCCTCCTTTGATTTTGAGATTGGGCATGTGATATACTTTGCCCAGGGGACTGAAGGTAGAAATGAATGTGTGAATTTTGAATGGAGGCCCTAAGAGGTAGTATGTTTTTACTTATCCCTACGGGAACTTCCAGGCTTTACCATGAGAAAAGCATTTTGCAGATGAATGCTGCCCCAAATCAGCCTGGGCTACTTAATAGGAGTATGGATTTGAGCCACTCCCAAAAGTATACACTGGACCCAAAAGCTGAAGTTGTTCTAGCCAGCCTGTAATCCTGTAAGCAAAATAATAACAATAAGAGTAACAACAACAACAATAATAGTAACAATAGTAACAACAACAACAGTAATAATAGTAATAAAAGCTTATTACTGGATGCCAGTGAGATATTGTTAGGTAGCAAAACCTAATATGTATGTTTAAGCACATTTTGCATTTTATTTATTCATCTTTGCTTATCTTAAATTTCTTGCTCTTTAGCTGAATTAAGGAATGGTCATAATTCACATCAAAAATAATTAACACAGCTGCTATAATTCATTCTTTTAGGATTATATATAACCACTTTATAATAGAATTTTATCATTTTTCAGCCAGATGACATGAGGACTAATTAACTTGGTTTCAGCCAAGGTGTCACCTTGATACACAGAATTTTACAATTTTCATTTGACTATTTACTTATTTTAAAAATGATAAAAATTGGTTTTTCTGGAGGTTACTAGTATATCCCTAAGTGATATATGTGGAGTACTTTATGATGTAGGCAGTATTGGCTGTATCAATGTTGCAAGTAGAAAGTGACCACAGTTACACTGTTTTCTACTTCTCCCTTTCCCTTCCTTTATTACTCAGTACATCATGAGAAACACTGGGCTGGAAGAAGCACAGGCTGGAATCAAGATTGCTGGGAGAAACATCAATAACCTCGGATATGCAGATGACACCACCCTTATGGCAGAAAGTGAAGAGGAACTTTAGTTTAATGAAAGTGAAAGAGGAGAGTGAAAAAGTTGGCTTAAAGCTCAACATTCAGAAAACTAAGATCATGGCATCTGGTCCCATCACTTCATGAGAAATAGATGAGGAAACAGTGGAAACAGTGTCGGACTTTATTTTGGGGGGCTCCAAAATCACTGCAGATAGCGACTTCAGCCATGAAATTAAAAGATGCTTACTCCTTGGAAGCAAAGTTATGACCAACCTAGATAGTATATTCAAAAGCAGAGACATTACTTTGCCAACAAAGGTCCGTCTAGTCAAGGCTATGGTTTTTCCAGTAGTCATGTATGGATGTGAGAGTTGGACTGTGAAGAAAGCTGAGCACTGAAGAACTGATGCTTTTGAACTGTGTATTGGAGAAGATTCTTGAGAGTCCCTTGGACTGCAAGGAGATCCACCCAGTCCATTCTAAAGGAGATCAGTCCTGGTGTTCTTTGGAAGGACTGATGCTAAAGCTGAAACTCTAATACTTTGTCCACTTCATGCAAAGAGTTGACTCGTTGGAAAAGAATCTGATGCTGGGAGGGATTGGGGGCAGGAGGAGAAGGGGACGACAGAAGATGAGATGGCTGGATGGCATCACCGACTAGATGGAAGTGAGTCTGAGTGAACTCTGGGAGTTGGTGATGGACAGGGAGGCCTGGTGTGCTGCAATTCATGGGATCGCAAAGAGTCAGACATGACTGAATGACTGAACTGAACTGAACTGAACCACTCAGTTTATGGTTCTAATTACTCTTGTGGTTAGTATTGTGATTTTAAACATTTACAGTTCTATATCTTAATTCACAAAATTTAGGTGTAACCTACTGAATTCCCTTTATATTGTATGAGAATTGATCTCCCCTACATATTCTTCCATATCTCTTCATGGCATCTTCCAGTTGCAGTCATTTTTATAATTTCACATTCTAAGGAGCTGTATATTGTCACCCTGCTTATTTAACTTATATGCAGAATACATCATGTAAAATGCTGAATTGGATGAAGCACAAGCTGGAATCAAGATTCTAGGGAGAAATATCAATAACCTCAGATATGCAGATGACACCACCCTTATGGCAGAAAGTGAAGAAGAACTAAAGAGCCTCTTGATGAAAGTGAAAGAGGAGAGTGAAAAAGTTGGCTTAAAACTCAACATTCAGAAAACTAAGATCATGACATTGGGTCCCATGACTTCACGGCAAATAGAAGGGGAAACAGTGAGAGATTTTATTTTGGGGGGCTCCAAAATCACTGCAATTGGTGAGTGCAGCCATGAAGTTAAAAGACGCTTGTTCCTTGGAAGAAAAGCTATGACCAACCTAGACAGCATATTAAAAAGCAGAGACATTACTTTGCCGACAGTGTTCCATCATTGATGGTTTTGAACTTTGGTGTTGGAGGACTCTTGAGAGTTCCTTAGACTGCAAGGAGATCCAACCAGTCAATCCTAAAGGAAATCAGTCCTGAATATTCATTGGAAGGACTGATGTTGAAGCTGAAACTCCAATATTTTAGCCACCTGATGCAAAGAGCTGACTCATTAGAAAAGACCCTGAAAGACTGGGAAAGATTGAAGGCAGGAGGGGAAGGCGATGACAGAGGATGAGATAGTTGGATGACATCACTGACTCAATGGACATGAGTTTGAGCAAGCTATTGGACTTGGTGATGGACAAGGAAGCCTGGTGTGCTGCAGTCCCAGGGTCAGACATGACTGAGTGACTGAACAACAACAAGGGGCTATTTAACTTAAATCACTCTATGACTATAAGCAAAGATTTTGTGACCTTTGATAATAACTTAAATCTAAAATTTATAAACTAAAAACAGCATTTGTAATATTTAAAGAATATACCCACTGACATACAAATTGTATAATTTACTGCAGAGGAAAAAGGTTTAATGGCAGGTCGTTAAAAACTATTGCTCAAAATTGAATGTTTTAAGATTAAGTTAAATGAGTGTTGTTCTGAAAAAACATTAATTAATTATTGAAAAGCATACCACATTTTTTGTCTCCTAGAATAACTTTTCTTGTGCAACTTTCTGTGTTTTTCTAAATTTCTGATTACTTTTTCTTTTCTTTATTGACAGAAGAAATTCACATTTCATATTCATATTTTTAAAAAAATAATCTACTAACTTTCTGAAGTGATGTTTCACAGAGCCTTCTTCACTTCTGCATTAATTTAGATTAGTAGTTTCTAGTCTTAGTGTATAGATACCATCCTGTAATTTTCTTACTTTTATATTTTGTATTAAGTCCATAACTCCTCAAAGCACATTTTTAACCCTTCAAAGATTTCTTTTTTGTTTTGTGGAACACATTTTTTATGAGTTCTTACATGTATCCAGTCCCTTTTTAGATGTTGAATTCTAGTTTCCAGTTTTAGATTTTGTCAAGCCCTCTCCTATTGTTTTCTAATATCCAGAGTTACTGAAACAATTCTGGTTCCCAATTCTTTGCAGGGCACTTATTGTTTCTGTCTTTAAGATTTTAGAATTTTCCTTTAGTCTTTGTAGTTTTTATAGATCATGAGTTTTCTTCCACATATGTCTAAAAATATTTCCCCCACTAATACTCATAGCATTTCAATATAGGTTTGTGCCTCTATTTATTCTATTATTGCTTAATTATGCCATTTCTTTCATTGTGTTCTATTAATGTTATGTTCTCACTTCTATTTTCCTTCATTATTTTTTTCATTCTTTCTCCGCCCTCTCTTCTTCCTTTTCTTGCTCCCTATCCTTGTTTTTTATTTCTTACTCTCACTTTCACTCTTGCTCACTTTCTTTCTTTCTTGTTAGATGTTGCATGTCCTGAATCAATTTTTCATGTTTATAAACTACTTTTATCATATTTTAAGTCTACTTATCTTTTTGCATTATATTCCTTGAAATTTCTTTACTTTTATTTTCTATACCATTGTTTGGTCTTATATGATATTCATTTTAGTCTTTAGATATACTATTCAAATTTTTTTGAGCAATAATTTTGCAGATTTCCAGGAACAAGTTTTTATCGGTTGCTCTTTTCTCAGGACATTCTGATAGTATTTAATGGACACAGTTCAGTACAGTTCAGTCATTCAGTCATGTCCAACTCTTTGCGATCCCATGAATTGCAGCACGCCAGGCCTCCCTGTCCATTACCAACTCCCGGAATTCACTCAAACTCACGTCCATTGAATCGGTGATGCCATCCAGCCATCTCATCCTCTGTCGTCCCCTTCTCCTCCTGTCCACAACCCCTCTCAGCATCAGGGTCTTTTCCAATGAGTCAACTCTTCGCATGAGGTGGCCAAAGTATTGGAGTTTCAGCTTTAGCATCAGTCCTTCCAAAGAACACCCAGGACTGATCTCCTTTAGAATGGACTGGGTGGATCTCCTTGCAGGCAAAAGGACTCTCAAGAGTCTTCTCCAACACCACAGTTCAAAAGCATCAATTCTTCAGTGCTCAGCTTTCTTCACAGTCCAACTCTCACATCCATACATGACTACTGGAAAACCATAGCCTTGACTAGATGGATCTTTGTTGCCAAAGTAGTAATGACCTAGGTTGGTCATTACTTTGCTATCTAGGTTGGTCATAACTTTTCTTCCAAGGAGTAAGCATCTTTTAATTTCATGGCTGAAGTCACTGTCTGCAGTGATTTTGGAGCCCCCCAAAATAAAGTCCGACACTGTTTCCACTGTTTCCCCATCTATTTCCCGTGAAGTGATGGGACCAGATGCCATGATCTTCGTTTTCTGAATGTTGAGCTTTAAGCTAACTTTTTCACTCTCCTCTTTCACTTTCATCAAGAGGCTTTTTAGTTCCTCTTCACTTTCTGCCATAAAGGTGGTGTCATCTGCATATCCGAGGTTATTGATGTTTCTCCCAGCAATCTTAATTCCAGCTTGTGCTTCTTCCAGCCCAGATCAACCCTGGGATTTCTTTGGAAGGAATGATGCTAAAGCTGAAACTCCAGTACTTTGGCCACCTCATGCGAAGACTTGACTCACTGGAAAAGACTCTGATGCTGGGAGGGATTGGGGGCAGGACCAGAAGGGGATGACAGAGGATGAGATGGCTGGATGGCATCACGGACTCGATGGATGTGAGTTGAGTGAACTTCGGGAGATGGTGATGGACAGGGAGGCTTGGCGTGCTGTGATTCATGGGGTCACAAAGAGTCGGACATGACTGAGCGACTGAACTGCTTATTTAATTTATATAGAGAGTTCAGTTCAGTTCAGTATATATATTATAGTATATATATATACAGCCTTGACATACTCCTTTTCCTATTTGGAACCAGTCTGTTGGTCCATGTCCAGTTCTAACTGTTGCTTCCTAATGGATGCAAGAGCCTCTCAAAAAATTTTTAAAGATATTATTAGAATTTTACTAGCATCTTGAATTAATTTTGTTTCCTATAGTGTTAATTGTCCTGTTTGTTCCCTTGATTCTTTTTGGTGTGGTATTTTTATCTCGTGTCTTTTTTTCCCTTAATTTCTATTTCTAATAATGAATGGAGAATAAAGTTGGTTAACAGGTCAATGCCATGAGTTTATTTTACGTAGACAGTAGAGGTTAACTGTTTTGACCATGAAATAAGACTTCCTGGCATAGAGTTCCTACTGAGCCACTTAAGAGCTATGAGGACTTGGCCCGGTCACTGCACCATTTCTGTACATCATCTGTATGATGGGAAGAATTGTATCTACCTTTTGGAAAATAGAAATTAAACAAGTTAATATATCTAAAGCATGTATAACAATGCCTACACATGACAAGTGTTATTGCAAATGTTAACTCTGATTACAACTGTGCAGATCTACATGTAAACATTTTCTTCCCTGAATGAGACTGCTGATTTCTAGCTCTGTCTCAATAATTATGTCTTGCAGATGAACAAACCTGTGTTTAGGAGAACAGAAGAGCAGGCAGGCTGGAGCTGTGTGTGCAGGAATGAACAGGCATGCTTCACTTAGGGTATGTTCCTCAAGCTGAGTTGACTTCCCTGTCTCTTTTCCCCTTTTGTCTTATAGGTCCACATTGACTCCTGTCTTCACCTTCTCTCTACACTATCACCAGGTATGTTTAGAATTCTTGACTTTATTTTGGGGGGCTCTAAAATCACTGCAGATGGCGATGGCAGCGATGAAATTAAAAGACGCTTACTCCTTGGAAGGAAAGTTATGACCAAACTAGACAGCATATTAAAAAGCAGAGACCTTACTTTGCCAACAAAGGTCCATCTAGTCGAGGCTATGGTTTTTCCAGTAGTCATGTATGGATGTGAGAGTTGGACTGTGAAGAAGGCTGAGTGCCAATGAACTGATGCTTTTGAACTGTGGTGTTGGAGAAGACTCTTGAGAGTTCCTTGGACTGAAAGGAGATCCAACCAGTCCATCCTAAAGGAGATCAGTCCTGGAAATTCATTGGAAGGACTGATGTTGAAGCTGAAACTCCAATACTTTGGCAACCTGATGTGAAGAGCTGACTCACTTGAAAAGACTCTGATGCTGGGAAAAATTGAGGGCAGGAGTAGAAGAAGATGACAGAGGATGAGATGGTTGGATGGCATTACTGACTCAATGGACATGAGTTTGGGTAGGCTCTGGGAGTTGGTGATGGACAGCGAGGCCTGGTGTGCTGTGGTTCATGGGGTTGCGAAGAGTTGGACACAGCTGAGTGACTGAACCAAACTGAACTGAACTGATACCTTCAAGAAGATTTTGCATTTCTTCAGAGGATAATTGTGATTTTGGGACAGGCATATGCAAATTTTTCAATATGGAGTAATTAAAGAGTGGGGATACACTGTCCTGGACTTCCCAGGTGGCACTAGTGGTAAAGAACCCATCTGCCATTGTAGGAGACTTAAGAGATGTGGATTCCATCCATGGGTCAGGAAGATCCCCTGGAGAAGGACATGGCAACACACTCCAGTTTCTTGCTTGGAAAATCCCATGGACAGAGGAACCTGGCAGGCCACGCTCCATAGGGTCATAAAGAGTCGGACATGACTGAAGTGATTTAGCATGCATTCATCCAGTGTCCCAGGTTTTTTTTATAGGCAGGCCCTTTATAAGTAGTTATGCTTCCTTCCAGGGCTCTTTCCTCTCCACGTACTGGATAATTCCAAGCTTGGAACCATTTCATATATACGCCAAAGAAATGACCACCACTCAGTTTAAGCTCTTTCCTGTGCAAGTTGTATATTGTGACATCCTTCTTCATGTATTCACTCTACAAGTATTTATTAAATCTATACGATGTTTCAGGTGCAGTTTAAGAAGTTGGGATCACAAGGATTAAAAAAAAAATATCCCACTATTATGAAGCTTAAAAGTAAGCAAATAAGTTCATTTTAGATTGCTGAAAGGGCATGAATAAAATAAAGAATAGAAAGAGATAGGGACTTGGGATGGAGAGATGAGCACTGTTCTATATAGAATCTTCAAAAAAAGCCTGTCTTTTTGGAGATTGGCACCCTCTGAGTATTGGATGAAGCATGAGATTTAAAGGCATTAATACTAGAAGCAGACAGTTTCAAGGCTCTTCCAGGAGTCCTGATGAGAGATCATAGAAAATTCCTTTAGGCACTAAAATGTAAACTACTTGAGAGCAGGTGCTTTAGTTACTGTTGTTTTCTACTTTGCATAAAACAGCCTAACATATGATAAGTACTCAGTAAACATGTGTAGCAAATACCCTCTTTCAACAATACAAGAGAAGACTCTACACATGGACATCACCAGATGGTCAACACTGAAATCAGATTGATTATATTCTTTGCAGCCAAAGATGGAGAAGCTCTATACAGTCAACAAAAACAAGACCAGGAGCTGACTGTGATAATGAACTCCTTATTGCCAAATTCAGACTTAAATTGAAGTATGTAGGGAACACCACTAGGCCATTCAGGTATGACCTAAATCAAATCCCTTATGATTATACAGTGGAAATGAGAAATAGATTTAAGGGCCTAGATCTGATAGATAGAGTGCCTGATGAACTATGGACTGAGGTTCGTGACATTGTACAGGAGGCAAGGATCAAGATCATCCCCAAGAAAAAGAAATGTAAGAAAGCAAAATAGCTGTCTGGTGAGGCCTTACAAATAGCTGTGAAAAGAAGAGAAGCAAAAAGCAAAGGAGAAAAGGAAAGATACAAGCATCTGAATGCAGAGTTCCAAAGAATAGCAAGAAGAGATAAGAAAGCCTTCCTTAGCGATCAATGCAAAGAAATAGAGGAAAACAACAGAATGGGAAATACTAGAGATCTCTTCAAGAAAATCAGAGATACGAAGGGAACATTTCATGCAAAGATGGGCTCGATAAAGGACAGAAATGGTATGGACCTAACAGAAGCAGAAGATATTAAGAAGAGGTGGCAAGAATACACAGAACTATGAAAAAAGATCTTCATGACCAATATAATCATGATGGTATGATCACTCACCTAGAGCCAGACATCCTGGAATGTGAAGTCAAGTGGGCCTTAGAAAGCATCACTATGAACAAAGCTAGTGGAGGTGATGGCAGTCCAGTAGAGCTATTTCAAAACCTGAAAGATGATGCTGTGAAAGTGCTGCACTCAATACGCCATCAAATTTGGAAAACTCAGCAGTGGCCACAGGACTGGAATAGGTCAGTTTTCATTCCAATCCCAAAGAAAGGCAATGCCAAGGAATGCTCAAACGACCGCACAGTTGCACTCATCTCACACGTTAGTAAAGTAATGCTCAGAATTCTCCACGCCAGGCTTCAGCAATACATGAACCGTGAACTTCCAGATGTTCAAGCTGGTTTCAGAGATCAAATTGCGAACATCTAGTGGATCATCCAAAAAGCAAGAGTTCCAGAAAAACATCTATTTCTGCTTTATTGACTATGCCAAAGCCTTTGACTGTGTGGATAACAATAAACTGTGGAAAATTCTGAAAGAGATGGGAATACCAGACCACCTGACCTGCCTCTTGAGAAATCTGTATGCAGGTCTGGAAGCAACAGTTAGACTGGACATGGAACAAAAGACTGGTTCCAAATAGGAAAAGGAGCACATCAAGGCTGTATATTGTCATCCTGCTTATTTAACTTCTATGCAGAGTACATCATGAGAAACGCTGGGCTGGAAGAAGCACAAGCTGGAATCAAGATTGCCGGGAGAAATATCAATAACCTTAGATATTCAGATGACAGACTTTATTTTTGGGGGCTCCAAAATCACTGCAGATGGTAATTGCAGCCATGAAATAAAAAGACGCTTACTCCTTGGAAGCAAAGTTATGACCAACCTAGATAGCATATTCAAAAGCAGAGACATTACTTTGCCAACAAAGGTCCGTCTAGTCAAGGCTACGGTTTTTCCTGTGGTCATGTATGGATGTGAGAGTTGGACTGTGAAGAAAGCTGAGTGCAGAAGAATTGATGCTTTTGTACTGTGGTGTTGCAGAAGACTCTTTAGGGTCCCTTGGGCTGCAAGGAGATCCAACCACTTCATTCTGGAGGAAATTAGCTCTGGGATTTCTTTGGAGGGAATGATGCTGAAGCTGAAGCTCCAGTACTTTGGCCACCTCATGTGAAGAGTTGAGTCATTGGAAAAGACTTTGATACTGGGAGGGATTGGGGGCAGGAGGAGAAGGGGGTGACCGAGGATGAGATGGCTGGATGGCATCACTGACTCAATGAAGGTGAGTCTGGGTGAACTACAGGAGCTGGTGATGGACAGGGAGGCCTGGTGTGCTGTGATTCATGGGGTTGCAAAGAGCTGGACACGACTGAGTGACTGAATGAACTGAAACTTGTGTAGCATGAGGGCATGGATGACCAGAGCAGTTTTAATGGCCATAAGTCAGAAACAAACCTGGGGTTTTTTAAAAAATATTTATTTTTATTTATTTGACACCCAGGCCCGTGCATTAGGAGTGCTGAGTCTTTACCACTGGATCACCAGGGAACCCCCAAGCTTGGTGTTTTTGACAAAGACCCGAAACTTTAATGTTAGGAAGGCAGATAATAAGAGATCAGAGTATTTTAAATAAGGTCTGAGAACTAGAGAGTAACCAGATATGTTACTAGAGAGTAACCAGAACCTTGTTCACCATGATGATAAGTTTGAATTTATTCTGTGATGGGGAACTGTTGCAGGGTGGGTCTCAACTATGCAATGCTGTGGTCTAATTTATAATCTGAAAAGGTCAATCTACCACTTGAAGAATATACTGTATGTACAGGGAGCAAGAATAGAGGCCAAGACAAGTGTTAGGAGGCTACTGCAGAAGTCATGATGAGTGATATTGGCTTGTACTAGCTAGTCACAGTAGAGAGTGTGACAATTGTTCGAATGAAGATTTATGATAAATACACAGCCAACAGAACACCCTTTAGGGTTGCAGTAGGAGATGGGGAAAGAATTAAAGATAACATCAAGAATTGGGGGCTAAATATATGTGTGAAGGGTACTGTCATTCATTGAAAAGGGAAAGAGAGAAAGACTAGGTTTAGGTGAGGTAGGGGAATTAAGAATTCTTGTTGTTGTTTTTTGTTTGTTTGTTTTTGATTTTTTGAGGTGTCCTATTAACTTAGGTTACCTGTCGAGGCTGTTATGATGAGTAGACAATAGATACATGAATCAAGAACAAGGGAAGGCAGATAAGGCTGAAAATACAAATTTAGCTCTAAGGGTTACTTAAAGACATGAGTAAGACAGAGGAGAAATCAAGAATAGAATCTTAGGGCTTTTCAACATTAAGAAAGATATGAATGTACTTTCAGTGCTCTATCTCCTCAAAAGGTGTTCTGTCCTAGTTTTCACAAAGGTGCTATGTCAGCACTTTGAATATGACCTTACCCATGTTTTGTCCTGAAGTTTAATAAAATGTCCAGTCTGCAATCAGTATTCTTAACCACTTTCAGTGCTGGTTTGAATCTTTTTTGCTTTAAATGTTTACCATGTGGAATTTGAGAAAAAAAGGATGTAAAAATGTGAGTTCAGAAACTTCACTAGATAACTGAACAATATAAATTTCTTCTGAGATCTTTCACATTTTGATTAAAAAATAAATACTGCACTCAAGGACTAATATTAATTTTGGAGACTCTGAATATCCTTATGACACTTGATGTCTTCATGAAACTGAAGAATTTCCACCTTCATATAAGTATCACATGTCATTATCTGCGTAAGTGATTAAGGGAAGTTTGCAAGAAATAGCTAAGCAGCTGAAAAATTAATTTAAAAAAATGTAATGCTGCTAGTGTTACTCAGGCATCATCCACAAATAGTATTGAATAGACAGTAATAATCAACTTACAATTTTAAGGTGCTCAGGATCAACAACAAAAACTCAAGAGAACATGTATTGTGTAATGTTTGAAATAGCAAATCTTTATTAAGTTGTTGTATGGAGATCATCTGATCATCTTATGCTGTCCCATATATATTTATTATATATGAAATTTTATTTTTCCATTCTGTTACTATCCCCAAAGTGGAAAAACAAATAAATAAGACATACTATTCATATTGTCAGGATTCTAAGATTATTATGATTCCCACTTGTTCATCTCAGAAAAAGGAGTTGTCATTCTGGTCTTCAGTTGGCTTCCTGGGTGAGAGGACTGAAACACTGAAGCTAGGAGCAGTGAGTCAAGTGAAGGTTAAAGGAATGATGAACAGAAGTGAATTAGGGCAGTATTTTTGTCCTGGACCTGCCATTATTGTGTGGGGCTTCACTGCACTGTTGTTTTGCTAAGAAAGTCAGACTTTGAAATTGTTCCTGTGTGTAACTATAGCTGGATGTTTATTTTTTTGACAGCAAAAAAAGCTGCAGAACCAACAGTCACCCACCTTGCAGTTTGGACCTGGTCTCTTGTTACAGTCCTCATTCCTCTAATCAGATACTTGGGGCCAACGTCAGTGACTTGCTGTTGAAACAGAAGTAATAATAGCCAAAGCAGAGATAAATTTCACATTATTTGTTATTAGTGAAGTACTTTGAAAATAACAGATGACAGGCTCTATGAGTTCAAATAATTCTACTATTAGAAGTAGGGTGTTAAATATATATGCATGAGGGAGTCAGAAAAGAAAGTGGATTCTAAGATCATAAATTCTATACTTTGTGGGAATTTGACACTGCCATCACTTGCTGGCATATATTGAAAATATTTAAGTGGTTGAACAATTATTTTAGCTGCTGACAAGTTGTGGGACTTAATACATAATAGATGGATGATGGGATGGGATGCTATTGCTTTCAATTCAGTGGAACAAACAAAAGAAAATTTAGGGTTGTCATTGTGACATTCAGAGTTTTCCCCACCCTTTAAAATTGTTTCCTCTTGCCAGAAACTTTTTCATGAAGTTTTGCTTTAAATTCAAATTTAGCTCTCTGCATAGAATCATGGTAAGCCCATCCTTATAATCACTAATGGTGTCATGATAAACATCTGCAGCTCTGACCAACTATGGCAGTCATTCTCCTTACTCTCTTTGAATTTGTTACATATGACTTTTGGTTCCTAATAGAAAATAAGGGTATTATTTTAACCACAGCTAAAAGGCTAGAGGCATTTGGTATTCTAAGAATGAGATGTCTTTTTTTGGAAAGTAAAGCTACTATAATTATTTTAGATTATAATATTGGCACAGAGAATGTAGTGCCAAAACATTCATATTGAAAATGTATATTATTGTACAATTAAGCCAGTTTAGAAACTTTAGTATGATACTCTATACTTACACAATATATTACCTCTGAGTTTCCCAGAATGTTCTACATACATACATATATTAGTTAAATCTCACAATGTCCTCATGAGGAAAGTATTAGGTTACAATTCATTTTTATAGTGGTAAGAAAACTTGGGGGAGGAAAGTAATACAAAAGGAAGCAGTTTGGTGGTAAAACAGGATTGGAATTCATAACTTCCAAGAATATTTTTGGTGGTGTAGTGGTGATTTAGTCGTTAAGTTGAGACCAAATCTAGTGACCCCATGGAGTGTAGCCTTCCAGGTTTTGCTGTCCATGGGATTCCCCAGGCAAGAATATTGGAGTGGGTTGCCATTTCCTTTTCTGGAGATCTGCCCGACTCCTTTGTCTCCTGCATTGCAGGTGGTTTCTTTATCACTGAGCCACCAGGGAAGCCCTTGAACATTTGTAGATATTTAAAACTACGGGTTCCCATGAACTGTGTGAGGGAGCAGATAGCTTCAGCAACTATTTAGAAGTTCATTGACCTGGAATGGTTTTTAATGAGAGATAATTCATACTGCATCAGCTTCATAATTAGGCATAAAACTAGGCCCTAATTCATGGTGGGTTGCCAGTTGGTTCCAAATAGACAGCTAGACACTCTAATCTGTTTTAAATGTTTTACTTTATGATACTTCTCTGAAATGATTCACAAAGACATTAATAAAGTATATTATATGCAGCAGAAACACACAGTCTCAATATGTCACAATTGTAACCTTAATAATCCAATGAATGTGTTTTCACATACAAATTCTTTTTTTTTTTTTTTTTTTGCATGGAAAGAAAACATTCACTAACCTCATTTTATATGACCATTAACCTTACAAAACACTTTACATAAATATTATGGTTTACTGCTAAATATACAAGATGGATCTAGAATTCCTGAGAAAAATGTGGAACCTCCTGGTAGTCACAACATGCCATGAATATTTTCTCTCAGAGGGGAAACCAATCTGATAAACTTCTTTATTTTAAAATTATTGAAATTTAATGTTACCCTCACCAGTGGTATTTATACTTTGGAAGAAAATAAGCCAGAAGAGGATGTTCATGGAAGTTTTACCCTTTGTGGAGAAGATAATTGTGGCTGAGCAGTCTTTTGGGTGATTCAATGATTTAAAAGTGCTTGATTTTCACAATAGAATGCCTCTGAGAAGATATCCAAGAAGATTGTAGCTAGTGAACTGAATTCAGGTAATGGTGACCTAGGGGAGCAAGGGAGATGCTTCAAGAATTAACTCAAGTAATGCCTCAGGCAGTTTGGCATATGTGTAAATGGCTGGAAAACAAATGCAAAGACCATTCAAGTCTGAAATTCTGCTGTAAGCAAAGGAATTACTTATTCGGAAAGAAAGGTTTAGATTCACAATGTCTAAGGAATGGACCAGAAAACAGAACTGAACTTTTAGTGAAAGTCACTCAGTCTTGTCTGACTCTTTGAGATCCTATGGACTGTATAGTCCATGGAATTCTCTAGGCCAGAATACTGGAGTGGGTAGCTGTTTTCTTCTCCAGGGGATCCTCCCAGTCCAGTGATCGAACCTACGTCTCCCACATTGCAGGTGAATTCCTTATCAGCTGAGCCACAAGGGAAGCCCTAAAATACTGGAGTGGGTAACCTGTCCCTTCTCCAGGGGGTCTTCCCAACCCAGGAATCAAACCGGGGTCTGCTGCATTGCAGGTGGATTCTTTACCAGCTGAACTATCAGGGAAGCCCAGACAATAGAATGTATTTTGCCATCTTGTCTCATTAAAAAAAAAAAAGTAAGAATGAAAGAGGATAATTTGAAAACCTTTGTTCCCATACAGATTAAATCTTATGCTCTAATATTCTAATACTTTAGTTTAGAGACAAATAGATATTTATAAAAATGTGCTTTATTAAATTTATTAAAATGTGGTTTATTAAAATACTATAGAGAAATGTAATATTTGGATTACTTTGTGTGTATTTTTATGTATGCATGTTTAGGATAAAGAAGAGTGAAGGAAAGAGAAAATAGGAAAAAAAAAGGATGGAGAGAAAAAAAGGGAAAGAATGAATGGGTAAAGGATTCCTGATTCACTGTAATTTCCATAAATAGTATGTTGTTAGTAAATTTGTTCTGAGTACATTTTAATGTTTATTAATTGTTTTGAATACTTCATATAGAAAAAACATTTTTTAAGGCTGTGCCTGAAATATGGAAGGGTTCATGACTTTGTACAGGAGACAGGGATCAAGATCATCCCCAAGAAAAAGAAATGCAAAAAAAGCAAAATGGCTGTCTGAAGAGGCCTTACAAATAGCTGTGAAAAGAAGAGAAGTGAAATGTAAAGGAGAAAAGGAAAGATATACCCATTTGAAAGCAGAATTGCGAAGAATAGCAAGGAGAGATAAGAAAGCAATCAATGCAAAGAAATAGATGAAAACAATAGAATGGGAAAGACTAGAGATCTCTTCAAGAAAATTAGAGATACCAAGGGAACATTTCATGCAAAGATGGGCTCAATAAAGGACAGAAATGGTATGGACCTAACTGAAGCAGAAGATATTAATAAGAATACACAGGGGTGTTGTCTTAAGATGGGAGAGGAATAGGATGGGGAGACTACTTTCTCCCCCACAAATTCATTGAAAGACCATCTGAACGCTGAGCAAATTCCACAAAACAACTTCTGAACACTGGTGGAGGACACCAGACACCCAGAAAGGCAGCCCATTGTCTTCAAAAGGAGGAAGGACAAAATATAAAAGATAAAAAGAGAGATGAAAGAGTTAGGGATGGAGACCCATCCCGGGGAGGGAGTCGTGAAGGAGGAGAAGTTTCCAAACACCAGGAAACCCTCTCACCGGCAGGTCTATGGGGAGTTTTGGAATCTCAGAGGGCAACATAACAGGCATGGGAAAAAAAAAAAACACACACACACACACAAACCCACAGATTACGCACCTAACTGCAACTTCCAGCAGATAAGTAGCCCAGACACTCACCAGCAAGTGGGAGTTGAACAGGGAGGTGCAGGCTGCATTGCTTAGGGTAAGGGTGAATGCCCTGAGGACAATCTGAGGGAGCTAACATGATATCAGTTTCAGTTCAGTTCAGTCGCTCAGTTGTGTCTGACTCTTTGCGACCCCATGAATTGCAGCACGCCAGGCCTCCCTGTCCATCACCATCTCCCGGAGTTCACTCAGACTCACATCCATCGAGTCCGTGATGCCATCCAGCCATCTCATCCTTGGTCGTCCCCTTCTCCTCCTGCCCCCAATCCCTCCCAGCATCAGAGTCTTTTCCAATGAGTCAGCTCTTCACATGAGGCGGCCAAAGTACTGGAGTTTCAGCTTTAGCATCATTCCTTCCAAAGAAATCCCAGGGCTGATCTCCTTCAGAATGGACTGGTTGGATCTCCTTGCAGTCCAAGGGACTCTCAAGAGTCTTCTCCAACACCACAGTTCAAAAGCATCAATTCTTCAGCACTCAGCCTTCTTCACAGTCCAACTCTCACATCCATACATGACCACAGGAAAAACCATAGCCTTGACTAGATGGACCTTAGTTGGCAAAGTAATGTCTCTGCTTTAGAATATACTATCTAGGTTGGCCATAACTTTTCTTCCAAGGAGTAAGCATCTTTTAATTTCATGGCTGCAGTCACCATATGCAGTGATTTTGGAGCCCAAAAAAATAAAGACTGACACTAACTGTGGGATAGCCAGAGAGAGAGAAAGAAAAAGAGAGAGAGAGAGAGAGAGAAACTTTCCCACGAAAAGCTCTAACCTAAGGCACTGCTGGGCCTGCTCACAGAACAAAGGACTGAGCGAATACCAGAGGAGAGCTAGCTAGCTGGGAACCAACGCATCCCCTGCCACTGGCAGGGAGGCAGGTAGGCGACAGCTAGAGCCAGAAGGCGAGGGGCAATCTCGCCCCCCCCCAGAGACAGCATTCTCTATCAAGCTGTGAGCAGGCTCCCAGTTGCTAACCAAGTTTTCCTGGGATCCTGGACAGTTGACATCTGCCAGGAGGACCGCAGCCAGAGATCAGCTCCTCAGAGGAGACACATGGAACACCTGAGATGGTGCTCCCACTGTGCACCCAGGAAACCAACCGGCTAGGACTGGGGAGGTGATAAGATGCACTACCCACCTAGGGAGAGCGTGCTCACTAAGCACCTGGTTGCCTGAGCTGCTCGGACCTAAGGGCACAAAACTCAGGCCCAACTGAGTCTGTGCTTTTGTGGAGTACCTGAGAACCTGAACCTGAGCAGCTTAGACCTGGGAAGTGCATGAAACCCAGGGCCTGCTTTAGACAGTTCCCCTGCAGAGCAACCTGGAGCCTGAGCAGTGTAGACCAGGAAAACACACATGCCATGAGTGGGGGAAAACCCAGTGTGGCCCAGACACTGCGAGCACTCCCCACACATGCCAGTGATATTTGTTTTCAGTGTTCCTTCCTCCTGACAGCACAACTGAACAAGTGAGCCTAAATAAGTGACCACTTTTGCCCTCTTGTGTCAGGGTGGAAATTAGACACTGAAGAAACTTGCAAACAGAGGAAGTCAAGAAAAACAAAAAAGAGGGAACTGCTTTGGAAGTGATAGGTGCAACAGATTAAAATGCTGTAGCTAGCACCAACTACATTGGAAGGGGCCTATAGACCTTGAGAAGTATAAGCTGGAGCAAGGAACTATCTGAAACTGAACTGACTCCACACTACCCTTGACAGCTCCAAAGGAACTCCTAGATGTATTTTAATATTATCATTTAAAACAAATTTTTTAATTTAAAAAATTTTAAGTTCTTTATTACTTCTTTAATTTTCATTTTTATAACCTACTATTTAAAAAAAGACCCTATTTTTAAAGCAAATTTCATATATTTTAGTAATTTTTGTGATTTTGTTTTGGCTTTTTAATATTATATTTTTGAGAGTCTAACCTCTACTCCAGATTTTTAATCTTTGCTTTTTGGTATTTGCTATTAATTTTATACCTTTAAGAATCCAATCTTCAGTACCCATTTTTACTTAGGAGTGTGATTACCAGCTTAATTGCCCTCTCCCCCTTTTGACTCTCCTTTTTCTCCCCCAGGTCACTTTATCTCCTCCCTCCCCTTCTTTTCTCTACCCAACTCTGTGAATCTCTTTGGGTATTCCAGGCTGTGAGGAACACTTAGGGAACTGATTATTGGCTAGATCTGTCTCTATCCTTTCGATTCTACCTCTTCTCCTCCTGGTCACCTCTATCTCCTTCCTCCCTCTTCTCTTCTCTGTGCACCTCTGTGAACCTCTCTGGGTGTTCCAGACTGTGGAGAATCTTTTTTCCATTAACCTAGATGCTTTATTATTGGTGCAGTATGGATGGAGAAGTCTTGTAAGAATAAGAATAGGATTGTAAGAATAAGACTGAAAACCAGAGGCAGGAGGCTTAAATCCAAAACTTGAGAACATCAGAAAACTCCTGAACATCAGAAAACTTCAGCAAACATTAATTGACAAGAGTTCACTCAAAAGCCTTCATACCTACACTGAAACCAAGCTCCACCCAAGAGCCAACAAGTTCCAGAGCAAGACATACCAAGCTAATTCTCCAACAATGTAGGAACATAACCCTAAGCATTAAAATATAGGTGGCCAAAAGTAACACCAAACCTATAGACACCTCAAAACTCACTACTGAACACTTCATTGCACTCCAGAGAGAAGAGATCCAGCTCCACCCACTGGAACACCAACACAAGCTTCCCTAACCAGGAAACCTTGACAAGCCACTTGTCCAACCCCACCCACAAGGAGGAACTTCCACAATAAAGAGAAACCACAAACTTCCAGCATACAGAAAGGCCACCCCAAACACAGCAATCTAAACAAGATGAAAAGGCAGAGAATTATTCATCAGGTAAAGGAACATGATAAATGCCCACCAAACCAAACAAAAGAGGATGAGATAGGGAGTCTACCTGAAAAAGAATTGAGAATAATGATAGTGAAAATGATCCAAAATCTTGAAAACAAAATGGAAATACAGATAAATAGTCTGGAGACAAGAATTGAGAAGATGCAAGAGACTTTTAACAAGGACTAAGAAGAAATAAAAAAAAGTCAATCAATAATGAATAATGCAATAACAGATAAAAAACACTCTGGAGGGAACCAACAGTAGAATAAATGAGGCAGAAGATAGGATAAGTGAGGTAGAAGATAGAATGCTGGAAATAAATGAAGCAGAGAAGAAAAAAGAATTAAAGGAAATGAGGACAACCTCAGAGACCTCTGGGACAATGTCAAAGGCCCCAACATTCGAATCATAGGAGTCCCAGAAGAAGAAGACAAAAAGAAAGGCCCTGAGCAAATACTTGAGGAGATAATAGTTGAAAACTTCCCTAAAATGGGGAAGGAAATAGCCACCCAAGTCCAAGAAACCCAGAGAGTCCCAAACAGGCTAAACCCAAGGCGAAACACCCCAAGACACATATTAATCAAATTAACGAAGATGAAACACAAAGAAAAAATATTAAAAGCAGCAAGGGAAAAACAACAAATAACACACAAGGGGATTCCCATAAGGATAACAGCAGATCTTTCAAGAGAAACTCTTCAGGCCAGAAGGGAATGGCAGGACATACTTAAAGTGATGAAAGACAAAAACCCAGATTACTGTACCCAGCCAGGATCTCATTCAGATATGAAGGAGAAATCAAAACCTTTACAGACAATCAAAAGCTGAGAGAAGCTAGCACCCCCAAACCAGCTCTTCAACAAATGCTAAAGGATATTCTCTAGACAGGAAACACAGAAAAGGTGTATAAACTAAAACTCCAAACAACAAAGTAAATGGCAATGGGATCATACTTATCAATTACCTTAAATGTAAATGGGTTGAATGCCCCAATCAAAAGACAAAGACTGGCTGAATGGATACAAAACCAAGACTCCTATATATGTTGTCTACAAGAGACCCACCTTGAAACAAGGGACACATACAGACTGAAAGTGAAGGGCTGGAAAAACATATTTCATACAAATGGAGACCAAAAGAAAGCAAGAGTAGCAATACTCATATCAGATAAAATAGACTTTGAAATAAAGGACATGAAAAGAGACAAAAAAGGACACTGCATAATGATCAAAGGATCAACCCAAGAAGAAGATATAACAATTATAAATATATATGCACCCAACATAGGAGCACTGCAATATGTAAGGCAAATCCTAACAAGTATGAAAGGGGAAATTAACAGTAACACAACAATAGTGGGAGACTTTCATACCCCACTCACACCTGTGGATAGATCAACTAAACAGAAAATTAGCAAGGAAACACAAACTGTAAATGAGCCAATGGACCAGTTAGACCTAACTGATATCTATAGGACATTTCATCCCAGAACAATGAATTTCACATTTTTCTCAAGTGCACACAGAACCTTCTCTAGTATAGATCACATCCTGGCCTTGTCTGGCCTTGATCAATTCAAAAAAATTGAAATCATTCTAAACATCTTTTCTTGGATCACAATGCAGTAAGATTAGATGTCAACTAGAGGGAAAAAGAAACTATTAAAAATACAAACATATGGAGGCTAAACAACATGCTTCTGAATGACTAACAAATCACAGAAGAAATCAAAAAAGAAATCAAAATATGCATAGAAACAAATGAAAATGAAAACAACCCCAAACCTATGGGATTCAGTGAAAGCAGTGCTAAGGGGAAGGTTCATAGCAATACAAGCATACCTCAAGAAACAAGAGAAAAATCAAATAAATAACCTAACTCTATACCTAAAGCAACTAGAAAAGAAAGAAATGAAGTACCCCAGAGTTAGTAGAAGGAAAGAAATCATAAAAATTGGGGCAGAAATAAATGAAAAAAACACAAAGCTCAAATCTTTGAGAAGATAAATAAAATAGACAAAACATTACCCAGACTCATCAAGAAAAAAAGGGGAAGAATCAAATCAACAAAATTAGAAATGAAAATGGAGAAATCACAACAGACAACACAGAAATACAAAGAATCATAAGAGACTACTATCAGCAACTATATGCCAATAAAATTGACAACTTGGAAGAAATGGACAAATTCTTAGAAAAGTAAAACTTTCCAAAACTGAACCACGAAGAAATAGAAAATCTTAACAGACTCATCACAAGCACAGAAATTGAAACTGTGATCAGAAATATTTTAGCAAACAAAATCCCAGGACCAGATGGCTTCACAGATGAATTCTACCAAAAATTTAGAGAAGCACTAACAGCTATCCTACTCAAACTCTTCCAGAAAATTGCAGAGGTAGGTAAATTCCAAACTCATTCTATGAGGCCACCATCACCTTAATACCAAAACTAGACAAAGATGCCACACAAAAAGAAAACTACAGGCTGATATCACTGATGAACAGAGACGCAAAAATACTTAATAAAACTCTAGCAAACAGAATCCAACAATATATTAAAAAGATCATACATCATGACCAAGTGGGCTTTATCCAGGGATGCAAGGATTATTCGATATTTGCAAAGCAATCAATATGATATACCACATTAACAAATTGAAAGATAAAAACCACATGATTTTCTCAATAGATGCAGGGAAGGCCTTTGACAAAATTCAACATCCATTTATGATAAAAACTCTTCAGAAAGCAGGAATAGAAGGAACATACCTCAACATAATAAAAGCCATATATGATAAACCCAGAGCAAACATTATCCTCAATGGTGAAAAATTGAAAGCATTTCCCCTAAAGTCAGGAACAAGACAAGGGTGCCAGCTCTCACCACTGCTATTCAACATAGTTTTGGAAGTCTTAGCCACAGCAATCAGAGAAGAAAAAGAAATAAAAGGAATCCAGATTGGAAAAGAAGAAGTAAAACTTTCACTGTTTGCAGATGACATGAGATCCTCTACATAGAAAACCCTAAAGACTCCACCAGAAAATTACTAGAGCTAATCAATGAATATAGTAAAGTTGCAGGATATAAAATTAACACACAGAAATCCCTTGCATTCCTATACACTAACAATGAGAAAACAGAAAGAGAAATTAAGGAAACAATCCCATTCACCATTACAACAAAAATAGTAAAATCCTTAAGAATAAATCTACCTGAAGAAACAAAAGACCTATGTATAGAAAACTACAAAACACTGATGAAAGAAATCAAAGATGACACAAATAGATGGAGAAATATACCATGTTCATGGATTGGAAGAATCAATATATTGAAAATAAATATACTACCCAAAGCAATCTATAGATTTGATGCAATCCCTATCAAGCTGCCAACAGTATTTTTCAGAGAACTAGAAGAAATAATTTCACATTTGTATGGAAATACAAAAAAACTTCAAATTGCCAAAGCAATCTTGAGAAAGAAGAATGGAACTGAAGGAATCAACCTGCCTGACTTCAGACTATGCTACAAAGCTACAGTGATCAAGACAGTATGGTATTGGCACAAAGACAGAAATATAGATCAATGGAACAAAATAGAGAGCCTAGAGATAAATCCACACACCTATGGACACTTTATCTTTGACAAAGGAGGCAAGAATATACAATGGAGAAAAGACAATCTCTTTAACAAGTGATGCTGGGAAAACTGGTCAACCACTTGTAAAAGAATGAAACTAAAACACTTTCTAACACCATACCATGCAGATGACACCACCATTATGGCAGAAAGTGAAGAGGAACTAAAAAGCCTCTTGATGAAAATGAAAGAGGAGAGTGGAAAAGTTGGCTTAAAGCTCAACATTCCAAAAACTAAGATCATGGCATCTGGTCCCATCACCTCATGGCAAATAGATGGGGAAACAGTGTCAGACTTTATTTTGGGGGGCTCCAAAATCACTGCAGATGGTGATTACAGCTATGAAATTAAAAGACGCTTACTCCTTGGAAGCAAAGTTATGACCAACCTAGATAGCATATTAAACAGCAGAGACATTACTTTGCCAAAAAGGTCCTTCTAGTCAAGACTATATTTTTTCCAGTAGTCATGTATGGATGTGAGAGTTGGACTGTGAAGAAAGCTGAGCACTGAAGAATTGATGCTTTTGAACTGTGGTGCGGGAGAAGACTCTTGAGAGTTCCTTGAACTGAAAGGAGATCCACCCAGTCCATTCTAAAGGAGATCAGTCTGGGTGTTCTTTGGAAGGACTGATGCTGAAGCTGAAACTCCAGTACTTTGGCCACCACATGAGAAGAGTTGACTCATTGGAAAAGACTCTGATGCTGGGAGGGATTGGGGGCATGAGGAGAAGGGGATGACAGAGGATGAGATGATGAGATGACTGGATGGCATCACCGACTTGATGGACGTGAGTCTGAGTGAACTCCGGGAGTTGTTGATGGACAGGGAGGCCTGGCGTGCTGCGATTCATGGGGTCTCAAAGAGTCAGACCCGACTAAGTGACTGAACTAAACTGAACATCATACACAAAAATAAACTCAAAATGGATTAAATGTAAGATCAGAAACTATAAAACTCCTAGAGGAAAACATAGGCAAAACATTCTCTGACATAAATCACAGCAGGATCCCCTTATGACCCACCTCCCAGAGTAACAGAAATAGAAGCAAAAATAAACAAATGGGACCTAATTAAACTTAAAAGGTTTTGCACAATGAAGGAAATTTTAAGCAAGGTGAAAAGACAGCCTTCAGAATGGGAGGAAATAACAGCAAATGAAGCAACTGACAATGAATTAATCTCAAAAATAAACAAGCAGCTCCTGCTGCTCAATTCTAGAAAAATAAATAAAAGAATGAGCCAAAAAACCAAACAGACATTTCTCCAAAGAAGACATATAGATGGCTAACAAACACATGAAAAGATGCTCAACATCACTCATCTGAGAAATGCAAGTCAAAACCACAATGAGGTACCATTTCATGCGTGTCAGAATGGATACTATCAAAAAGTCTACAAACAATAAATGTGGAGAAAAGGGAACGCTCTTACACTGTTGGTGAGAATGCAAACTAGTAGAGCCACTATGGAGAAGAGTGTGGAGATTCCTTAAAAAACTGGAAATAGAACTGCCATGCTATGCTGCTAAGTCACTTCATTGTGTCCAACTCTGTGTGACCTCAGAGACAGCAGCCTAGCAGGCTCCCCAGTCCCTGGGATTCTCCAGACAAGAACACTGGAGTGGGTTGCCATTTCCTTCTCCAATGCATGAAAGTGAAAAGTGAAAGTGAAGTCGCTCACTCGTGCCTGACCCTCAGTGACTGCATGGACTGCAGCCTTCTAGGCTCCTCCGTCCATGGGATTGTGCAGGCAAGAGTACTGGAGTGGGGTGCCATTGCCTTCTCCAGACAGCATACTGAGGGACCTTACTGTATTCCATATGACCCAGCAATCCCATTGCTGGGCATACACACCGAGGAAACCAGAATTGTAAGAGATATGTGTACCCCAAAGTTCATTACAGCACTGTTTACAACAGCCAGGACATGGAAGCAACCTAGATGTCCATTGGCAGACAAATTGATTAGAAAGCTGTGGTACATATACACAACTCAGCCATTAAAAAGAGTGCATTTGAATCAGTTCTAATGAGGTGGATGGAGCCTATTATACAGAGTGAAGTAATTCAGAAAGAAAAACACCAATACAGTATGCTACACACATATATATAGAATATAGAAAGGTGGTAATGATGACCCTATATATGAGACAGCAAAAGAAACACAGATGTAAAGAAGAGTCTTTTGGACTCTGTGAAGAAGGTGAGGTTGGGATGATTTGAGATAATAGCACTGAAACATGTATATTATCATATGTGAAACAGATTGCGAGCCCAGGTTCAATGCGTGAGACAGGGTGTTCAGGGCTGGTGTGCTGAGATGGCCCTGAGGGATGGGATGGGGAGGAAGGTGGGAGGGGGATTCAGGATGGGGAATATGTGTACACTTATGGCTGATTCATGTAAATGTATGGCAAAAACCACTACAATAATGTAAAGTAATTAGCCTCCAATTTAAAAAATTAATTTAAAAAAAAGAATGCACAGAAGAACTATACAAAAAAGATCTTCATGACCCAGATAATTACAATGGTGTGATCACTCACCTAGAGCCAGACATCCTGGAATGTGAAGTCAAGTGGGCCATAGGAAGCATCACCAGGAATAAAGCTAGTGGAGGTGATGGAATTCCAGTTGAGCTATTTCAAATCTTAAAAGGTGATGCTGTGAAAGTGCTGCACTCAATATGCCAGCAAATTTGGAAAACTCAGCAGTGGCCACAGGACTGGAAAAGGTCAATTTTCATTCCCATCCCAAAGAAAGGTAATGCCAAAGAATGCTCAAACTACCACACAATTGCACTCATCTCACATGCTAGTAAAGTAATGTTCAAAATTCTCCAAGCCAGGCTTCAACAATACACGAACCGTGAACTTCCAGATGTTCAAGCTAGATTTAGAAAAGGCAGAGGAACCAGAGATCAAATTGCCAACATCTGCTATATCATCAAAAAAGCAAGAGAGTTCCAGAAAAACATATATTTCTTTTTTTTAATTGACTACGCCAAAGCCTTTGACTGTGTGGATCACAATAAACTGTGGAAAATTCTGTAAGAGATGGGAATACCAGACCACCTGACCTACCTCTTGAAAAATCTGTATGCATATACAAGTCAGGAAGCAACAGTTAGAACTGGACATGGAAGAACAGACTGGTTCCAAATAGGGAAAAGAATACATCAAGGTTGTATATTGTCACCCTGCTTATTTAACTTTTATATGCAGAGTACATCATGAGAAATGCTGGGCTGGATGAAGCACAAGCTGGAATCAAGATTGCCAGAAGAAATATCAATAACCTCAAATACACAGATGACACCACCTTTTGGCAGAAAGTGAAGAAGAATTAATGAGCCTTTTGATGAAAATGAAAGAGGAGAGTGAAAAGTTGGCTTAAAACTCAACGTTCAGAAAATGAAGATCATGGCATCTGGTCCCATTCCTTCATGGCAAATAGATGGGGAAACAGTGGAAACAGTGACAGACTTTTTTTTTTTTTTGGCTCCAACATCACTGCAAATAGTGACTGTAGCCATGAAATTAAAAGACACTTACTCCTTGGAAAGAAAGTTATGACCAACCTAGGCAGCATGTTAAACAGCAGAGACATTACTTTGCCAGCAAAGTTCCCTCTAATCAAGGTTATGGTTTTTCCAGTAGTCATGTATGGATATGAGAGTTGGACTATAAGGAAAGCTAAGTGCTGAAGAATTGATGCTTTTGAACTGTGGTGGTGGAGAAGACTCCTGAGAGTCCCTTGGACTGTAGGGAAATCCAACCAGTCCATCCTAAAAGGGATTAGTCCTGAATATTCACTGGAAGTAGTGATGTTGAAACTGAAACTCCAATACCTTGGCCACCTGATGTGAAGAGCTGACTCATTTGAAAAGACTCTGATGGTGGGAAAGATTGAAGGCAGGAGGAGAAGGGTATGACAGAGGATGAGTTGGTTGGATGGCATCACCAACTCAATGGACATGAGTTTGGGTGAACTCCGGGAGTTGGTGATGGACAGGGAGGCATGGTGTGCTGCAGTCCATGGGGTTGCAGTGAATTGAACACAACCGAGTGACTGAACTGAACTGAACAGAAGTAATATTCTTATATAGCATAATAAAGTCAATTTTTTCATATTTGAAAGTTATTATGTATGTGTTCTTGTGGAGGTTGAGCATCTGGATTTTTTCCCTTCTGCATCATCTTCATCATCCTTCCAGGAGGATGAGACTGAGTGCCAGTTGACTTTGATTTTGAGAAACAAGCACTCAATATGGTTGCTAACTACTACTGTCATCATATTTAGTCTGGTTTTCTCTCCTCTTTCATTTCTTTTTATTTACTTATCTTAGAATTTAATCAGTGAATCCTTCGTAACCATATTTTTTTGCTGCAGTGTTTGTCAATCTTGGCCTGATCCTCTGGCCTTCCTTCCAGAGTGACTGTTTGTCTCACAGTCCTCAGGCTACAAGCACTCAGAGTCCAGGTAACTCTGGGTCCAGAGGCCCCACAGGGCTTGATACCAGGCCAGCATCCCTCAGTCAGGGACACCTGTCACACTTGCCCAAGAATTCCTGAAAAGTCCTTGCAAGAAGTTCAGTTCAGTTCAGTCACTCAGTCGTGTCTGACTCTTTGTGACCCCATGAATCGCAGCACGCCAGGCCTCCCTGTCCATCACCATCTCCCGAGTTTCACTCAAACTCACGTCCATCGAGTCAGTGATGCCATCCAGCCATCTCATCTTCTGTTGTCCCCTTCTCCTCCTGCCCCCAATCCCTCCCAGCATCAAAGTCTTTTCCAATCAGTAAACTCTTCACATGAGGTGTCCAAAGTACTGGAGCTTCAGCATTAGCATCATTCCCTCCAAAGAAATCCCACGGCTGATCTCCTTCAGAATGGACTGGTTGGATCTCCTTGCAGTCTAAGGGACTCTCAAGAGTCTTCTCCAACACCACAGTTCAAACGCATCAATTCTTCAGCGCTCAGCCTTCTTCACAGTCCAACTCTCACATCCATACATGACCACTGGAAAAACCATAGCCTTGACTAGATGGACCTTAGTCGGCAAACTAATGTCTCTGCTTTAGAATATACTATCTAGGTTGGCCATAACTTTTCTTCCAAGGAGTAAGCGTCTTTTAATTTCATGGCTGCAATCACCATCTGCAGTGATTTTGGAGCCCCCAAAAATAAAGTCTGACACTGTTTCCCCATTGTTTCCCATGAAGTGATGGTACCGGATGCCATGATCTTCGTTTTCTGAATGTTGAGCTTTAAGCCAACTTTTTCGCTCTCCTCTTTCACTTTCATCAAGAGGCTTTTTAGCTCCTCTTCACTTTCTGCCATGAGGGTGGTGTCATCTGCATATCTGAGGTTATTGATATTTCTCCTGGCAATCTTGATTCCAGCTTGTGTTTCTTCCAGTCCAGCATTTCTCATGATGTACTCTGCATAGAAGTTAAATAAGCAGGGTGACAATATACAGCCTCGACACACTCCTTTTTCTATTTGGAACCAGTCTGTTGTTCCATGTCCAGTGCTAACTGTTGCTTCCTGACCTGCATACAGATTTCTCAAGAGGCAGGTTAAGTAGTCTGGTATTCCCATCTTTTTCAGAATTTTCCACAGTTTCTTGTGATCCACACAGTCAAAGGCTTTAGCATAGTCAATAAAGCAGAAATAGATGTTTTTCTGGAACTCTCTTGCTTTTTCCATGATCCAGTGGATGTTAGCAATTTGACCTCTGGTTCCTCTGCCTTTTCTAAAACCAGCTTGAACAACAGGGAGTTCACGGTTCATGTATTGCTGAAGCCTGGCTTGGAGAATTTTGAACATTACTTTACTAGCATGTGAGATGAATGCAATTGTGTGGTAGTTTGAGCATTCTTTGGCATTGCCTTTCTTTGGCATTGGAATGAAAATTGACCTTTTCCAGTCCTGTGGCTACTGCTGAGTTTTCCAAATTTGTTGGCATATTGAGTGCAGCACTTTCACAGCATCATCTTTCAGGATTTGAAACAGCTCAACTGGAATTCTATCACCTCCACTAGCTTTGTTCATAGTCATGCTTTCTAAGGCCCACTTGACTTCACATTCCAAGATGTCTGGCTCTAGATTAATGATCACATTATCACGATTATCTGGGTTGTGAAGATCTTTTTTGTACAGTTCTTCCGTGTATTCTTGCCACCTCTTCTTAATGTCTTCTGCTTCTGTTAGGTCCATACCATTTCTGTCCTTTATCGAGGCCATCATTGCATGAAATGTTCCCTTGATGTCTCTAATTTTCTTGAAGAGATCTCTAGTCTTTCCCATTCTGTTGTTTTCCTCTATTTCTTTGCATTGATCACTGAAGAAGGCTTTCTTATCTCTTCTTGCTATTCTTTGGAACTCTGCATTCAGATACTTATAGCTTTCCTTTTCTCCTTTGCTTTTTGCTTTTCTTCTATTCACAGCTATTTGTAAGTCCTCCCCAGACAGCCATTTTGCTTTTTTGCATTTCTTTTCCATGGGGATGGTCTTGATCCCTGCCTCCTGTACAATGTCACGAACCTCAGTCCATAGTTCATCAGGCACTCTATCTATCAGATCTAGGCCCTTAAATCTATTTCTCACTTGTACTGTATAATCATAAGGGATTTGATTTAGGTCATACCTGAATGGTCTAGCGGTTTTCCTATTTTCTTCAATTTAAGTCTGAATTTGGTAATAAGGAGTTCATGATCTGAGCCACAGTCAGCTCCTGGTCTTGTTTTTGTTGACTGTATAGAGCTTCTCCATCTTTGGCTGCAAAGAATATAATCAATCTGATTTTGGTGTTGACCATCTGGTGATGTCCATGTGTAGAGTCTTCTCTTGTGTTGTTGGAAGAGGGTGTTTGCTATGACCAGTGCATTTTCTTGGCAAAACTCTATTAGTCTTTGCCCTGCTTCATTCTGCATTCCAAGGCCAAATTTGCCTGTTATTCCAGGTGTTTCTTGACTTCCTACTTTTGCATTCCAGTCCCCTATAATGAAAAGGACATCTTTTTTGGGTGTTAGTTCTAAAAGGTCTTGTAGGTCTTCATAAAACCGTTCAACTTCAGTTCTTCAGCATTACTGGTTGGGGCATAGACTTGGATAACTGTGATATTGAATGGTTTGCCTTGGAGACGAACAGAGATCATTCTGTCGTTTTTGAGATTGCATCCAAGTACTGCATTTTGGATTCCTTTTTTGACCATGATGGCTACTCCATTTCTTCTGAGGGATTCCTGCCCACAGTAGTAGATATAATGGTCATCTGAGTTAAATTCACCCATTCCAGTCCATTTTAGTTCACTGATTCCTAGAATGTCAATGTTCACCCTTGCCATCTCTTGTTTGACCACTTCCAATTTGCCTTGATTCATGGACCTGACATTCCAGGTTCCTATGCAATATTGCTCTTTACAGCATCGGATCTTGATTCTATCACCAGTCACATCCATAGCTGGGTATTGTTTTTTGCTTTAGCTCCATCCCTTCATTCTTTCTGGAGTTATTTCTCCACTGATCTCCAGTAGTATATTGGGCAGCTAATGACCTGGGGAGGTCCCTTGCCAGAAAGACCTACAGAATGATCATTTCCAGGGGACCTTCTCCTGACCAGTCTCACTGTACCCAAAGCTGGTCCCATGCTTTTCCACTCACTTAATTTTCCCAAGTCTTATCTTCTGTGCATTGGAGACAAGGTGCCTCCTCAAGCAGCTCTTGGTGATCATTTCTTTTTTAAAACATATTTTATGTATTTGTTTTTGTTGGTTCTCTTTAAAACATTTTTTTGATTTTATTTATTAATTTTTATTAGTTGCACAATTATAAAGGTTATGCTCCACTTACCGTCATTACAAAATATTGTCTATATTCTGCATGTTGTATAATACATCCTTGAGCCTGTCTTTCACCCAATATTGTACCTCCCACTCTCCCACTCCTGTATTGCTCCCCTCTCCCCACTGGTAACCACAAGTTTGTTCTTTATGTTTGTGAGTCTGCTTCTTTCTTATAGTATTTACTAACTTGTTTTATTTTTAAGATTCCACATATAAGTGATATCACACTGTATTTGTCTTTCTTTGTCTGACTTATTTCACATAGCATAGTTCCCTCTGAGTCTATCCATATTGCTGCCCATGGCAAAATTTGATATTTTATGGCTGTCAAGGATGGAAAATATTTCTCCATTCAAGGTCAAAACTTGGATCATGTTCATTCAAGGTACATGCGAAGCACAGTATAGTGTTACAAAACCTGTGTACAAAAAAGGGAAGGAATATATATTAGAACCAGTATACTTACTCAAAGACTAAGCATCCCATTATCAGACGGATCTAAGGTGCTTTCTTGGGTTATTTCTTACAAAGGGATGTAATTTAACATGGTGTTAATCCTGTTCTAACTGAAGAAACTTTTTAGCCTATTGGAGGTCAGGATTATCCAGACTGAAGTGGATGATGATAAGGGTCTGGATAACTGGGAGACAGAATGTGCCAAATGTCTGTTGACAGGATCAAGGATCATTAAATTGTAAATTTAGGCAATGTGATTTTATGCAGTAATGAAAATTAATGATCTACAATTATATGCAACAACATCAATTGATCCTTGAAACAAAATGTTATTTAAATAAAGGAAATTATAGAAGAATGTGTACTTTATAATTTTTATAGTCTCCCAACTAAGAAATCAAACAGTATATTGTTTAGATTTGAATACATTTGTGATAAAACTACTAGGGGTGGCAAGGGAAGAATAAACACAATTTTCAGAATAGTGGTACCCTTTGGGTAATAGAGAGGCAAATACATGGTACACAGAAGGGACACACAGGGAGATGTCACATTACTGGCAATGTTCTTAAATTGGGACTAGGTTAGTAACTGTTCAATTCATTGAGTCTCATAAATAATTTATTACATATATTCTTACATATGTGCCAAATATTAATCAATAAAAAGGATGCAATAGAAACCTGATTAAATAATTAGCTCTTTGTGTTACCATGGGCATTCTAAATTATCGAAAATAAATATTACTCTTCCTTAAATCTCTTCCAGGAGATTGCCAATTATGGGGTCTCAAAGGAAGATTTTATTTTGATCCTTATTATTTAACTTGGCTGAGGGTACTAAACAGAATTTCAGATATAAACTCAAAGGAAAGAAATTTTTTAAAAAGGAGAGAAATTGTGTTTATGCATGTGTATGTTTGTGGTCCCAACCCAAGGATCAAACGCAGGTCTCCGGCATTGCAGGCAGACTCTTTACCATCTGAGCTGCCAGAGAAGCCCCTACAAGCACATTGCCTATCATATATCCTTCTTCTAGAAGTCAAATTATTTAATAACTATGCCAAGCTCTTTGTGATCTCTAATGCTCGAGGAAGTCAGAAGAAGGAGAGAAAAAAAAAGTAAGAAAGACAGCGGTAGAATTCTGGTTCTTATCAACCTGATATGCTAATGAGAAGCACTTAAGCAAAGAAAACAAAAATCTCCATCTTAGCAAATTCCCACTCTTTCAGCTTGAAGAACAGCCATTCATTGTGTTTGATCAAGGGTATTCCTCACATACTAACCCTTGTTGTACAATTTGGAACTGTGGTGGTTTGACTGGAGTGAAGCTCAACTTGAGTTAAGTATATTTCATTACTAGTGGCAGATGTTTTCTCAGAAAGCTAATATTCTGCAGAATTAGTGCCTTTCCTGAATTTTTTGACTTTTGTCTACAGTGAAATCTGACTCTAGCCTTTTGTATGAAAAATCTGTTTCACAATCAATTAGAATATCAAAATTACTTTGCTATTTTGTTTCCATATTATCTGTCAGAAAGAAGGGCCAAATACAGTAATGGATTTTCTATGCTGGGATTTCCATTATTTAAGCTGCATATAATTTTTGATCCGAAAATGTTTTAGGAGAGAAACAGTGCGCAGCACTGGGCTCCTGTATGTGCTCTGGAAGGTGGCAAATAAGCATTTTCTGGTCTGGGCCACAGAAATTTCCTTCCTTTTTTGCCTCTAGCAAGTCTTTAGGGTGCTACACATCAAAACATAGCTTTTCTTCATTCATTTTCATGGGTTGCAAGGAGTTTGGAATTTTTAGGTTCAGAAACTGATACAGGCTTAGTTTGACCTTTCTCAGCATGCCAAATGCCCTCCAGTCCTCTGCACTGGAGTGTGGAGAGCAGAGCTGAATTCTCATCAGTCTCATGAAGGAAGGCAATACATCTGATCTACTGAATAGTTTCAAGCCAGTGCTTCAATAATTCAAAATATGAAGTTGCAGTCCATTTGCGGCAACGGTTGCTGAATCAGTGTCTATAATCTGTGCATTGAATATCCACCCAAGAACTGATCCTTGCCTTCCATGTCACAAATACCCAATTTTCTGATGTCATTGCCTTATAATCTTTAATTTAGAGGGAGAATATGGAATGTTAGCAAATCCTCTTCAGAAAAAAGTCATCTAGGGAGATTGTAGGTTTCTTCCCTATAGTAACTTTGGAGAAGTTTACTCTCTACAGATAGGAGAATCATTTGAAATCATGAGCCAAGGTCAAATATATTTCCAAGATGCTATGACAATTTATAAACAACTTCGCATGAATGAACACTGTAAGGATCACAGGATACATACTTCCAGTTGCAAAGGGACTCCTTGAATTTTGAGAGAAATTTTTAGAGAAGAATGATGGTTTATCATACATTTTGTCACCTGATGAAATAAGACTTTCCATGTTTTTTAAAAATAAGAAAGAATAAAAAAAAGGCTAGAACTTTAAATTCAAAAGTAGCTCAGTCATTAAACTTAAAAAGACAGCAAATAATAGAAACAGTAATTTGAAGTAAAAATTGTAGTCTTTTGGCTTTAATCTCACTAAATTAAACTCATTGCCTAATCTAGCTCATCACTGCACCTTTCCTGATAACTGTAATTATCTTGGTCTGTTTTCCCTAAATTTATTCCAGTGGTAAACTCAGGTATTAGCTTCAAATCTCCTCACTTCTTTCACTTCCACAGTTCTCACCAGGCCAATGAATTTTTCTTTTTTTTCTCACTGTTTTTCTAACATTATTTTAAAAAACTTGCTCACTAGCGAAATCACTCCAAAATCGTAGTTCTTTCCATATCTATTGTAGTATGGATTTGAATGTTTTAGATATGTATGTAACTTTCTTTTTTAAAACCATTATAGCTATACTTATAGACTTGAAGTTGCAGGTGGAAGTAAATTTATATTCTGATCATATCATACATTGCTTTTTAAAAACTTTTAAATTTTGAAATAATTTAAGACTCACAAGAGGTTGCAAAAAGTACAAAAATGTCTTGTGCATCCTTCACTTGGCTTTCTCTCATAACATCTCAAGTAACCATGCTAAATCATCAAACCAGGTAATTGTCATTGGTATAATAGCATTAAATAAATTACAAAACTTATTCAAATTGCACTAGCTTTTATATACACTCTTTTCTTTATGTTTTTATGCTTGAAATTATACCACATGCACAGATTTGTATTGTGACAACTTTTACAATAAGGATATTTTTCCTTGCCATAAAAAGTCCATTACCATAAAAAAGTCCCTCACCCTAACCCTTTACTGTCACACCCTTTTCACAACCCTAAAAAGTGTCCAACATTCATCTGTCCTTCATCACTCTCATCTTGTCATTGTTATATGAATGGAATTCTACAGTATTTAAGGTTTTGCATCTGATTTTCTTCACTTAGCATAATGCCTTTGAGTTCCATCTATGTTGAAGTGTGCATGTGTTCATGCTCAGTCGTGTCTTAACTCTGCAACCCCATGGACTGTAGCCCACCAGGTTCCTCAGTCCATGGAATTTGCAGGCAAGAGTACTGGAGTGGGTTGCCACTTCCTCCTCTAGGGAATATTGCTGACCCGGGGATCAAACCTGTATCTCCTATATCTTATGATTCTTTACCACTGAGCCACCTGGGAAGCCCCTATGTTGTTGAATTATCAATAATTTGTTACTTTATTACTCCTTAGCATGGGCAGTTTCATTATTCCTAGAAGGACATTTGAATATTTACATATAAGTTCTTGTGTGAACATAAGTTTTCATTTTTCTATGATAAATATTCAAAAGTGCAATTGGTGAGCTGTATGGATAAGTGTACTCACTAGCAAAGTAATGCTCAAAATTCTCCAAGCCAGGTATCAACAGTTTGTGAACCATGAATGTCCAGATGTTCAGACTGGATTTAGAAAGACAGAAGAATCAGAGGTCAAATCGCCAACATCTGTTGGATCATTGAAAAAGCAGAGAGTTCCAGAAAAACATCTACTTCTGCTTTATTGATTATGCCAAAGCCTTTGACTGTGTGGATCACAACAAAATGTGGAAAAATCTTAAACAGATGGGAATACCAGACCTTACCTGCCTCCTGAGAAATCTGTATGCAGGTCAAGAAGCAACAGTTAAACCAGACATGGGACAACACACTGCTTCCAAATTGGGAAAGGAGTATGTCCAGGCTGTATATTGTCACCTTGCTTATTTAACTTATATGCAGAGTACATCATGCAAAATGTTGGACTGGATGAAGCACAAGCTGGAATCAAGATTGCCAGGAGAAATATCAATCACCTCAGATATGCAGATGACACCACCCTTATGGCAGAAAGTGAAGAAGAACAAAAGAGCCTCTTGATGAAAGTGAAAGAGGAGAGTGAAAAAGTTGGCTTAAAACTCAGCATTCAAAAATGAAGATCATGGCATCCAGTCCCATTACTTCATGGCAAGTAGATGGGGAAATAATGGAAAAAGTGACAGACTTTATTATCTTGGGCTCCAAAATCACTATAGATGGTGACTGTAGCAATGAAATCAAAAGATGCTTGCTTTTTGGAAGAAAAGTTATGACCAACCTAGACAGCATATTAAAAAACAGAGACATTACTTTGCTGACAAAGGTCCATCTAGTCAAAGCTATGGTTTTTCCAGTAGTCATGTAATGGATGTGAGAGTTGGATTATCAAGAAAGCTGAGCATCAAATAATTAATGCTTTTGTGGTGTTAGAGAAGACTCTTGAGAGTCCCTTGCACTGCAAGGAGATCCAACCAGTCCATCCTAAAGGAAATCAGTCCTGAATATTCATTGGAAGGACTGATGCTGAAGCTGAAACTCCAATATCTTGGCCACATGATGAGAAGAACTGACTCATTAGAAAAGACCCTGATGCTGGGAAAGGTTGAAGGCAGGAGGAGAAGGGGATGACAGGATGAGATGGAGGGCATCACCAACTCGATGGACATGAGATTGAATACGCTCTGGGAGGTAGTGATGGACAGGGAAGACTGGTGTGCTGCAGTCCTGGGGTCGCAAAGAGTTGGACATGACTGAGTGACTGAATTGAACTGAACTGATGGGTAAGTGAGGGCTTCCCAGGTGGAGATAGTGGTAAGAACCCACCTGCCAGTGCAAGAGACTTAAGAGACTTGGCTTCAGGCCTTGGATTGGGAAGATACCCTGGAGGAGGGCACAGCAACCCATTCTAGTATTCTTGCCTGGAGAATGCCATGGACAGGGAGCCTGGTGGTCTACAGTCCATGGGGTCACAAAGATTTGGACACAACTGAAGCGACTTAGCAGCAGCAGCAGCAGAAATGACTTAACATACAGGCGCATGGGTAAATGAATATTTAACTTTATAAGAAATCGCTCAGATGTTTTCCAGGCTAGTTCTGCCATTGTCTATTTCCCTTGCAAGTGTATGAGAGCTCTAGTAGACCCACAACCCTATTAGCATGTGATATTGTTAGTATATTGCTTCTGAGTCATTCTGATAGGTGTGTAATGGTAGCTCCTCATGTCTTTAATTTGCATTTCCCTAATAGCCAGTCATTTCATGCATTTATTTTCCATTTGCATATCCTCTCTGGTGAGTTGTCTGTTGAAGTCTTTTATTCATTTCCTAGTTGGATTGTTTGTTTTTCTACTGTAGAGTTTATTGAATTCTTCATATATTTGGCTTACACGTCTTTTGTTAGAGATGTGATTTGCAAACAATTTTTTGCCCAGTTGGTGGTTTGTCTTTCTTGTGATTAGAGTCTTTCGTAGAGCAAAAGTTTTAATTTTTTATGAAGTCTAGGTTATTGACTTTTTCCTTTGTTTTTGGTGTCATAGCTCAGAACTCTTGGTCTAACTGCAAGTCATAAATAGTTTCTTGTTTGTTTTCTTCTAAAAGGTTTATAGTTTTTCATTTTGCATTTAGATCTATGATACATTTTGACTGGATAATTTATGAAAGGTGAGGTTTAGGTAAAAGTTCTTTTATTTTGTTTTTCCTATTTATGTCCAATTGTTCCAACAACTTTTACTGAAAGTTGTCAAAATTCACTGGCAAAGCCCAAGTAGAATCATCTCATTAGGGGATGTCAAGACTGGAACATCTTTCAGCAATCCACTCATTCTAGAGGAGAAAGTGAGACTCAGGAGGGGACAAAGTTTATAATTTTCTCAGTGTAGTTTTTTCTTTTCTGCTTTTTCAGATACAGTAACTTCAGAATGTACTTTTATTTTCCTGAATATCCATGTTTATCTGTTACCAAACTTAGAAATAATTATCTATGTATATTGGATTATATAAGAGTGAATATCATTGTAAATAATCTATACCTTCTAATTAGTTATTGGAGTTAGATCTCTGTTTAGGGGTGAACTTTTTTGACAATATGCTTCCTGATAAATATAAATTTATATGGAAAAGTGCTAATCAAAAGATAAAAGGCAGAGTTAGCAAGAAAATGACTGTAGTTTTTCTTTACATTTAGGCCTTGGTCACATATATGCCAAAACACTCCATCTGATTGAGAAGAAAATTGAAAATATTCTAAAGTGTGATTTTTTTTTTTTTTTACTATTTTAAGTAATAAAACAAATCAGGTGGAAAACAGTTAAGTAGCAACAATAAGTATTTAAAGCACTTATTACAATATTTAACATTGGAAGTGTATATATGTATACCTTCGTTTTCTACATTCTTTCCCATTGTGATTTATCCCAGAACACTGAACATAGTTCCTTGTGCTATGTGGTTGAGCCGTGTTATCCATCCATTCTATCTGTAATAGTTTGTATCTGCTGCTGCTGCTGTTAAGTCGCTGTATCTACTAACCCCAAACTCCTAGTCCATTCTTACCCTAAGAACTATGTTATAAACTGAAATAAAGGTTGGATATTTTTAATTTTGTTAAAATTTAATTCAGTTTTATATCACATCTTTTTTAGGCAGAGCATTTTAAAAGAAAGCATCAACACTTTTGATAATTAAAACAAAAATATTAGAAAACTTACTTGAAAATAAAGTGTAAAATATGCATTCTTTGGTATTATGGCTGAGTTTCAGAAGCATTGTTATTTTCATTTTTTTCTACTTAAATATGTGATTGTGAGTGACTCTTCCTTTAGGTCTAGAGGGAATTTGTGTTAGTTAAGAGAAACTAAAACATTTTACTGTATAATGTGAATGACCCATAACTTATAGCTGCCCAAGGCTGATATTTAATTTACATAACAGATACTTTGGCATTTTTCAATATTTTCAAGAGGGAATTTCATATAAAATCCTTAAGTTTCATATTCAGGACACTTCATATGCAGGGTATCTCTGCTACTGTCCAGACTGACTATACAAAAATAAACTAAATCAAACAAATTCTTTTGAATTATACTTTGTTAAAAATACACCACAGGAAATACCTTTCTTTTGTCAATGTACAGTGAATTCTAAGACAATTCAAGCAGAGTGCTGTAATGTATATGGGATTGAACTAAGAAAAGATCTTTATTCTATTTCCAGCAGGATATTGTGTGATTGTAAAATATGGCACTAGAAAAATTGATTCCTATTAATTCTCATTAAAAGTAATCGATGGGGAAAAATTTTATGTTATGACTTAGAAAGTAATTTGAGATAATTCATGGATTTCAATCTGCCTGTACTATATTTGTTATTATAGAAAATTATCTCTAAAATTATCCACATGGATATTATATATGTTTCTTTAACAGTTAATTTAACCAATAGCATAGGTGTATTTAATATATTCCCCTAGAGAAGGAAATGGCAACCTACTCCAGTATTTTTGCCTGGGAAATCCCATGGACAGGGAGCCTGGTGGGCTACAGTCCCTGTGTGCATGCTAAGTCACTTCAGTTGTGTCTGATTCTTTGCCACTCTATGGACCATAGGCAACAGACTCCTCTGTCCATGGGATTCTTCAAGCAAGAATGCTGGAATGGATTGCTGTATCCTCCTCCAAGGGATCTTCCTGACCCAGAAATCGAACCCACATCTCTTATGTCTTCTGCATTGACAGGTAGGTTCTTTACCACTAGTGTCACCTGGGAAGCCAGGGCTACAGTCCACAGGGTCGCAAAGAGTCAGACACAACTTAGCGACTAAGTGAAAGTGTTAATCGCTCAGTCCTGTCTGACTCCTTGTGACCCTGTGGACTGTAGCCTGCCAGGCTCCTCTGTCCATGGAATTTTCCAAGCAAGAATACTGGAATGGTAGCCATTCTCTTCTCCAAGGAATCTCCCAACCCCATACGCAGAGTACATCATGAGAAATGCTGGGCTGGATGAAGCACAAGCTGGAATCAAAATTGCCAAGAGAAATATCAATAACCTCAGATATGCAGATGACACCACCGTTATGGCAGAAAGCGAAGAAGAACTAAGGAGCCTCTTGATGAAAGTGGAAGAGGAGAATCAAAAAGTTGGCTTAAAACTCAACATTCCGAACACTAAGATCATGGCATCCAGTCCCATCATTTCATGGCAAATAGATGGGGAAACAGTGGAAACAATGACAGTTTTTATTTTGGGGGGCTCCAAAATCACTGCAGATGGTGTCTGCAGCCATGAAATTAAAAGACACCTGCTTCTTTGAAGAAAAATTATGACCAAACTATTGGTCATATTAAAAAGTAGAGACATTACTTTGCCAGCAAATGTCTTTCTAGTCAAAGCTATGGTTTTTCCAGTAGTCATATATGGATGCGAGACAGCTGAGCACTGAAGAATTGATGGTTTTAAACTGTGGTGTTGGAGAAGACTCTTGAGAGTCCCTTGGACTGAAAGGAGATCCAACCAGTCCATCCTAAAGGAAATCGGTCCTGAATATTTATTGGAAGGATTGATGCTGAAGCTGAAAGTCCAGTACTTTGGCCACCTGATGTGAAGAACTGACTCATTTGAAAAGACCCTGATGCTGGGCAAGATTGGAGGTGGGAGAAGGGGTTGACAGAGGATGAGATGGTTGGATGGCATCGCCGACTCAATGGACATGAGTTTGAGTAAACTCCGGGAGTTGGTGATGGACAGGAAGGCCTGGCGTGCTGCAGTCCGTGGAATCACAAAGAGTTGGACACAACCGAGCGACTGAGCTGAACTGAGGTACTGCACTGCAGGCAGATTCTTTATTGTCTGAGCCACCAGGGCAGCTCCCTAACTAAACAACAACGAAATTAAATATATTACATTTAAAATTATTAAAATTATTACGATGAAGGGTGTCGGGGAAAGAGCGAGAAGGAGAAAGGAGAGGGGAAAGAAGGGAAAGCAGTAATTGCTGAATGTTTACAATAGACTAGACACTTTTCATCTAATAGCTCAAGTAATCCTTGGAATAACCCTGTAAGGGAGTCATTTTTATCAATACTTTTCACACAAGCCATCTGAAGCCCAGAGACAGGGCATGTGAACTTTGCAGTTGACTGATTCCCCACTTTAAAAGGCTCCCATGCTTGATTTAATGCTTGGTCTTGCCATTTTGAAAATCTTAAAATTTTTAAACAAGCAACTCCACATTTTATTCTTGTATTGGACTCCATAAATCGTATAGTTTGTTCTATCCAGAGAGGTTAAACTTCTTTCCCCAAATTAAGATTTGAAGCCACTTCTATGTCTCTTCAAATAGTAAGACCAGAGTAAAACACCCACTTCAATCCTCTTCAACTACACTTCCAAACTGAAAATTTTAAGCTGTTTATGCTACATTTATTTAGCAGAGATGCTGAGAGATTGGGGGGGAAGGAGATGGAGAAGAAATACTCTTAATAGCAGTAACTTTTCTGCTTTTGGCTTGCTTCAAACCTGATAACCCTTCGTGGAAACCAGAGCTCTGCATAGTATATGTTCCATTTTTTGAGAAAGCTAGTAAATCTTATCAGTTATTTTGTTATTCCCTCATCCCCTTAATATATTAAAGACTTTCTCCCCAACCTTTTATAGTATTTTTCCAGAGAGAAATCCAGGAAAAAACAATTTTCTCCATCTCTTTACACTTTTGTTTTCAGACAAAATACATGTCCCTTATTTTGGAGTCCCAGGGCCCAACCTTTAATCAACTTTTGTTAACACACATGCCCTTTTCAGTATACAAGGCTTATATCTCCTAATCAAAGGTTATCTCTAACTCTCTGGGTAAAAAGTAAGGACTGGTACCAACATGGCACCTTTTCTCTGGGCTTTGAATCATGCCTAAGTCATTTAGGACACAGAATATAAACCAATGAAATAAAACATGAGTCAAAGCCTCAACCTAATCTTCTCTTTAGCATGAGAACAGTCTATAAACAGTGTGTAGAGTCTATATGCTCCTTTTTTTTGTTCATCCCTTTCTTTCTACCTTAAACATTTAGGAAGCGCCAAGTGTGTGTCAGAGATAGAAACAGGTAATGAGGATAAAAATAAATAAGACATAGTCACTTCCTTGATATCGGGAGTTAAGCCATGATGAGGGTCAAATACCACATGGAAGTATAGAGGAGAGAAGAACTGAGTAGAAATGACTGAAAATGTTCCTCAGACGACATAAGATTTGAATTGTCTTTTTTTATCTTTATTTTTTATTTTTTGATATTTCAACAGTTTATTCTTTTTTTTTTTTTAACTTTAAAATACTGTATTGGTTTTCCCATACATTGACATGAATCTGCCATGGGTGTACATGAGTTCCCAATCCTGAACCCCTCTCCCACCACCCTCCCCATATCATCTCTCTGGGTCATCCCAGTGCACCAGCTCCAAGCATCCTGTATCCTGTATCGAACCTAGACTGGAGATTCATTTCTTACATGATAGTATACATGTTTCAATGCCATTCTCCCAAATCATCCCACCCTCTCCCTCTCCCACAGTCTTTTTATATTAAAAAAAATTATTTATTTATTTATTGGGTGGTCTGGGTCTTCATCACTGTGCAGGCTTTCTCTAGTTGAGCTGAGCAGAGGCTGCAGTGCATGGGCTTCCCGTTACAGAGTGTGGGCTCTAGGGCTTGTGGGCTCAGTAGTTGTGGTGCATGGGCTTAGCTGCGCTGGGGCATATGGGATCTCCCCAGACCAGGGATTGAACTGGTGTCCCTTGCATTGGAAGGCAGACTCCCAACCACTGGACCACCAGGGAAGTCCCTTGAGTGCAGTCTTAAAGGGCAAAGCAGAGCTTACTAAACCAGAGGATGCTCCAGGTTAAATTCTCCATGAGAGTAAGAATGGCCTTGACATCATTTAGCACACCAAGTGGCTCATGACAATCTCTCAATATGTATTTCTGACCAACTGCATGGAGCAGGGTGCTCTAGGGGAAAGAAATACATATACAGAAGCTTCCAGTAGTTAAAAGATTGGTGACATCCATGGAATAGTGAAAAATTTAATGAAGCAAGACCTTACCCTTGATTGTGTAACACCTGCTTAAGCAACAAACTGTTGATAGTCAAGAACCCTACAGTCTACCTCAGTTTCTAGACAGAGAAATAAAACAGACTCAAGACTCCTATGTGTGTGTTAGTCACTGAGTCATGTCTGACTCTTTGGGACCCTATGGACTGTAGCCCACCAGGCTCCTCTGTTCATGGAATTCTCCAGGCAAGAATATTAGAATGGGTACCCATTTCCTTCTCCAGGGGATTTTCCTGACCCAGGGATCAAACCCAGGTCTCCTGTATTGCAGGCAAATGCTTTACCATCTGAGCTACCAAGGAAGCCTTCAAGATGCCTGGGTCAGAGATAAAGGACTCTGTATTCTCAGTATGGAAATTAACATGAGATTTATGTTTGCCTTGGTTTGCCATGTGCTGTAGAGACCCAGGTAGATGCTGTGTAATCAATGGGCTTATGGCCCCAGATGAACAACTCTGAAATCAAGGGAACTGAATCTTTTATAATAAGATAAAAGCAAACATGACAGAATTTCACAGTGGTTGTTGTTGTTCAGTTGCTCAGTAGTGTTTGACTCTTTGTGACCCCATGGACTACAGCATGCCAGGCTTCCATGTCCTTCACTATCTTCTGGAGTTTGTTCAGACTCATGTCCATTGAACTGATGATCCAACCAGTTCATCCTCTAACTGCTTTCTTCTTTTGCCCTTAATTTTCCCCAGCATTAGAGTCTTTTCCCGTGAGTTACACTTTGTATCAGGTGGCCAAAGTATTGGAGCTTCAGCTTCAATGTTAGTCGTTCCAATGAATATTCAGGGTTAATTTCCTTTATGATTGACTAGTTTGGTCTCCTTGCTGTCCAAGGTACTCTGGAGGGAGACATTATCACCTTCAGTTCAGTTCAGTCGCTCAGTCGTGTCCGACTCTTTGCGACCCCATGAATCGCAGCACGCCAGGCCTCCCTGTCCATCACCAACTACTGGAGTTCACTCAAACTCACGTCCATCGAGTCAGTTATGCCATCCAGCCATCTCATCCTCGGTCATCCCCTTGTCCTCCTGCCCCCAATCCCTCCCAGCATCAGAGTCTTTTCCAATGAGTCAACTCTTCGCGTGAGGTGGCCAAAGTACCAGAGCTTCAGCTTTAGCATCATTCCTTCCAAAGAAATCCCAAGGTTGATCTCCTTCAGAATGGACTGGTTGGATCTCCTTGCAGTCCAAGGGACTCTCAAGAGTCTTCTCCAACACCACAGTTCAAACGCATCAATTCTTCTGTGCTCAGCCTTCTTCACAGTCTGACTCTCACATCCATACATGACCACAGGAAAAACCATAGCCTTGACTAGACGGACCTTAGTCAGCAAAGTAATGTCTCTGCTTTTGAATATACTCTCTAGATTGGTCATAACTTTTCTTCCAAGGAGTAAGCGTCTTTTAATTTCACCATCTGCAGTGATTTTGGAGCCCAAAAAAATAAAGTCTGATACTGTTTTTACTGTTTCCCCATCTATTTCCCATGAAGTGATGGGACCAGATGCCATGATCTTCGTTTTCTGAATGTTGAACTTTAAGCCAACTTTTTCACTCTCCTCTTTCACTTTCGTCAAGAGGCTTTTTAGCTCCTCTTCACTTTCTGCCATAAGGGTGGTGTCATCTGCATATCTGAGGTTATTGATATTTCCCCGGCAATCTTGATTCCAGCTTGTGTTTCTTCCAGTCCAGCATTTCTCATGATGTACTCTGCATATAAGTTAAATAAGCAGGGTGACAATATACAGCCTTGACATACTCCTTTTCCTATTTGAAACCTTGGAGGGTGATAATGTTTATCTTTGTTTATACTGTCTTATCTTTGTTTATCTTTGTCTCATCTTATACGGCTTATCTTTGTTTATACTGTCTTTATACTAGACAGTAAATAAGCCTGCCCTCTGCCCTGTAGGGGAAGAAGGAAATGGCAACCCCCTCCAGTATTCTGCCTGGAGAATCTGTCTATGGGGTCACACAGAGTGGGGCTGCTGTCTATGTGGCTGCACAGATTCCGACATGACTGAAGCAACTTAGCAGCAGCAGCAGCTGCCATGTAGGGAGACTCTCTTTTAAGGCTGTTCTCCATACAAATGTACTCAAAAGAGATACTCTAAAACAAAGGCAGTCAGTGTATATCCTACTGGGCTCAGTGGCCATGTTGCTCTATGTAAGAAATTGAGAAACAATTTTTTTAAAGATACGGACCAGTATTATTAATAATTGACTATTCTCACCACTTTAGGTTCACACTACTTATTTAAAACTAGTATATGATACTCATTCCTTGTAAAGAAATCTTTACTGTTTACTTTCAAATATCCAAGTTGAAAGATTTAATGTAACTGCCAAAAAATGAGTCTAAATAATGCATTAAAAAGGAATGCATTTGAGTCAGTTCTGATGAGGTGGATGAACCTAGAACCTATTATACAGAGTGAAGTGAGTCAGAAAAAAAAATATCATATTCTAACGCACATATATGGAATCTAGAAAAACGGTACTGAAGAATTTATTTACAGGACAGCAATGGAGAAACAGATATAGAGAATAGATTTATGGACACGGGGAGAGGGGAGAAGAGGGTGAGATGTATGGAAAGAGTAACATGGAAACTTACATTCAGTTCAGTTGCTCAGTTGTGTCCGACTCTTTGCGACCCCATGAATTGCAGCTCGCCAGGCCTCCCTGTCTATCACCAACTGCTGGAGTTCACCCAAACTCATGTCCATTGAGTCAGTGATGCAATCCAGCCATCTCATCCTCTGTCGTCCCCTTCTCCTGCCCTCAATCTCCCAGCATCAGAGTCTTTTCCAATGAGTCAGCTCTTTGCATGAGGTGGCCAAAGTACTGGAGTTTCAGCTTTAGCATCATTCCTTCCAAAGAACACCCAAGACCTATCTCCTTTAGAATGGACTGGTTGGATCTCCTTGCAGTCCAAGGGACTCTCAAGAGTCTTCTCCAACACCACAGTTCAAAAACATCAATTCTGTGCCCAGCTTTCTTCACAGTCCAACTCTCACATCCATACATGACCACTGGAAAAACCATAGCCTTGACTAGACGGACCTTTGTTGGCAAAGTGATATCTCTGCTTTTGAATATGTCTCTGAATAATGTCTCTGCTTTTAAATAGATAGCCAACAGGAATTAGCTGTATGGCTCAGGAAACTCAAACAGGGGCTCTGTATCAACCTAGAGGGGTGGAATGGGGAGGGACATGGGAGGGAGGTTCAAAAGGGAGGGAATTATATGTATTCCTATGGCTGATTCATGTTGAGGTTTGACAGAAAACAGCAAAATTCTGTAAAACAATTACGCTTCAATAAAAAAATAAATTAAAAAGAAAAAAACATTAAAATCATGTGTCAAATTAGATTATCATATTAAGCAATGCCATTCGGACTACAAATTATCCAATGCATGATCATTAACAGCATACTGTTTTAATTTTATAACTAATATCATGTAAAGGCATTAGTTTATCTGTAACTTATTTATTATTACTTTGATATTACAAATAAGCCTGAATAAAAATGCTGAGAAATGTTCACTTCTAGAAAACAGTATAATTTAATAAATAAAAACACTAGTCATTTAAAATTTGCTTGTTGTTTTCTCTAATAATGTGCTTTATCTATGTGTAATATAACTTTGAGCTATGAGGGTTTTTTAAAAATTGGTAACTATAAAAAGAATTAAACAGCTAGATACATGAGGTGAGAATTAAACAATAAGAAAAACTAAAATAACTTTCAATATAAAAACAGATAATGGTAAATTAAATCATTACAAAAAATTAAGGTATAGTCTGTAACTTTACCTTGTTTTCTAATCAAAGAAGTAAAAGTATTGGTTTCCTATGCTAAATTTTCTTTTTTTTTGTTATTAAAACCAAACTAATAAAGCCATTAAAGATGATTCTATGAAGCAAATATCTATAGTGTCAAAAATACAGTTATCTTGTAGCAGGTTGAATTCATGTTCACATTATTATTTCTGCTCCTGCTTCTCTTCCTCCTTTATTTCTCCTCCCTCTTCCTCTGTTCCCTCTCTTAACCTTCCTCCTTTATTTTTGAGTTTAATGCAAATGCAGTAAAGTACTCAAATCTTAAGTGTACAGTTCAACGAATTTTTAAAATATATGTACAATCAGGTAGCTATCACCCAGATCAAAGGGAAGACGTTTTCCACCACCCCAGAACATTCCTTTGTATTCTCTTCCAGTCATTATCCTCTTATCAAAAAGCTATCAGTATTCAAGTCCAATCTCTGTAGAGTAGAATAGTTCTGCTCTTGAACTTCATAGGAATTCTTTTTGTCTGGCTTTAGTACAACATTATGTCTACAAAATTAACCCATGTTTTTGCACATTCAGTTCAGTTCAGTCGCTCAGTCGTGTCCAACTCTTTGCGACCCCATGAATCGCAGCACGCCAGGCCTCCCTGTCCATCACCAACTCCCGGAGTTCACTCAAACTCACGTCCATCGAGTCAGTGATGCCATCAAGCCATCTCATCCTCTGTCATCCCCTTCTTCTCCTGCCCCCAATCCCTCCCAGCATCAGAGTCTTTTCCAATGAGTCAGCTCTTCTCATGAGGTGGCCAAAGTACTGGAGTTTCAGCTTTAGCATCATTCCTTCCAAAGAACACCCAGGACTGATCTCCTTTAGAACAGACTGGTTGGATCTCTTTGCAGTCCAAGGGACTCTCAAGAGTCTTCTCCAACACCACAGTTCAAAAGCATCAATTCTTCTGCGTTCAGCTATCTTCACAGTCCAACTCTCTTCACAGTCCAACTCTCACATCCGTAGATGACCACTGGAAAAACCATAGCCTTAACTAGTTGGACCTTTGTTGGCAAAATAACATCTCTGCTTTTGAATATGCTATCTAGGTTGGTCATAACTTTCCTTCCAAGAAGTAAGTGTCTTTTAATTTCATGGCTGCAATCACCATCTGCAGTGATTTTGGAGCCCCCCAAAAGAAAGTCTGACACTGTTTCCACTGTTTCCCTATCTATTTCCCATGAAGTAATGGGACCAGATGCCATGATCTTTGTTTTCTGAATGTTGAGCTTTTTATGAATACATAGTGTTTCATTATATGAATATACTACAATTTATTTATCCAGTCGATTGTTGAGGGACATTTGGATTTTTTCTAGTTTGGCCATTAAGAATAAAACTGATATGAATATTTTTAATATATCTTTTGCTGAACATATACACTCATTTTATACTGGGTATATGACTGGGAATTGAGTTGCTGGGTCACTGGTAGGTATGCTTAACTCTAACAAATATTGCTAAAGAGTTTACAAAGTGGTGGTATTGATTGACATTCCCATCAACAGTCTCAGAGTTCTGATCACTCTAGATTAACTTCAATACTTAGAATTGCCAGTCTTTTAAATTTTAGCTATTTTGGCAGGTGAAATGGTATCTTTTATGTCTCCAATTTGCATTTCTTTCATGACTAATGACATATTCATACACTTATTGGCCATTTGTATATGCTGTTTGGTAAAATACCTGTTCAAATGTGTTGCCCATGTTTTAAAATTGGATTTTTAAAAATCTTTTTTGCATGTTTTTTTTTGAAAATCCCTGAGGATGGAAATGCCAACTCACTCCAGTATTCTTGCTTAGGAAATCTCATGGACAGAGGAGCCTGGAGGGCTACAGTTCATAGGGTCACAAAAGAGTCAGACATGACTTAGTGACAAGTCATGTAGAAAGTGAATAGCAAAATCGTGTAGAAATTCTTTATTCTGGTTATGAGTTCTTTGTCAGATGTATGTATTACAAATAAGTTTCCTCACTCTGTGTCTTGCCTTTCTAATTGCTTAATGATACCACCATAAACACATTCTTAACAGAATCCTGTTTGTCTATCTCTTTTTTACGGTTAATGCTTTCTATATTTTGTGATTTTTTTTTTTTTTTTTACATTTGTGATTCCTCAAATTTCATTGTATGCTTTGAGGCCACAAGGATATTCTTTTAGGTTTTATTCTATGCAGTTTTAAATCTTATTCTTCACATTTAAGTATATGACCCATCTGAAACTGACTTTTATGTACAGTATGAGATAGAAGTCAAAGTTCATTTTTACCCATATAAATACAAATTAACCCAGCATCATATTGAAATGATTACCCTTTCCTCAGTTAATTGTAGTGGAACCTTTATATATATAAATAATATGGCAATTACATAACCTTATAATAAATCTTCATATCTAGTAATGTAGGTCAATTAACTTTATTCTTCTTCCTTAATTATTATTGCTATTGACTGTATTTCAAGTTAAAATTTAGAATCAGGTTGTTAATACACACCACATGTGTACACACACAACTACTAGAGTTTTTATGCAGAATGCACAATTATTCCTTAATGGTCAAAATGAAAAAATTAAGTAAAAATCATTTATTTCTTGGTAAACTCTTGTGTAATTTAAGTTGTAGTTATGATTTGGAATAGGGGACAAAGAAGACACAAATATGAAACCATTTCTCCAGATATGATGATAACAATCACATCAAATGCATTTTAAAATAGTCTTTATTTTATAGAAAGGACTGAAATTTATTTAGATATTTTTGGAGTGAGGTTTCATATCTTTGATATTCTTTGAAATTCATGATGTTCAAACCTCTGCCCAAACCCCGTGGCCTCTCATTCTGTCTCACTAAGACTGGCTTGATAAGTTAATATAGCAATCTGCATTTCATATTTCCATTTTAATATAATTAAAGTTTAATATAAATAAATCAAATTTAATTCATTGTTATGCATAATGATATTATAGTAACCATTAAAATTCTTTAGAAGTTTTATATTGCTTTTGCATGTTGTTGTAATTTCTTTGATAATAGACTTTAAGAATACATATGAGAAATAAACAAGAGGTTGTATTTTAAAAAATCTTTCCATATAAAGTATCTATAGTGTAATGATAAAGTAGAATAAGAACATTGCAGGAAATTGGGCCCTGGTAGCTCAGTTGGTGGGAGAAGGCAATGGCACCCCACCCCAGCACTCTTGCCTGGAGAATCCCATGGACGGAGGAGCCTGGTGGGCTGCAGTCCATGGGGTCGCTAAGAGTCGGACATGACTGAGCGACTTCCCTTTCACTTTCCACTTTCATTCATTGGAGAAGGAAATGGCAACCCACTCCAGTGTTCTTGCCTGGAGAATCTCAGGGACGGGGGAGCCTAGTGGGCTGCCATCTATGGGGTCGCACAGAGTCGGACATGACTGAAGTGACTTAGCAGCAGCAGCAGCAGCAGCAGCTCAGTCGGTAAAGAATCTGCTTGTAGTGCAGGACACCCAGGTTTGATCCCTGGGCTGGGAAGATTCCCTGGAGAAGGAAATGGCAAACCACTCCAGTATTCTTGCCTGAATAATACAATGGACAGAGGAGTGTGGCGGGCTACATACAGTCCATGGGATTGCAAGAGTCAGATCAGACTTAGTGACTAAACCACCACCACCAGAGAGAGCATGGACCATCTTAGGCGAGGTCTGTATTTTAGTGGTTACACGATCAAGGAAGTTAATTAAATAACAAATCAAGCTAGCTGAGTTTTACATTTCTGCTTTTTAGAAAGCAACTGTAACTTGGAAACACACAAGCTGTGAAGTTTCCTAAAGACTGGGGCTGAAATTTATTTTAACACATTTGTAAATGACCCAGAAAAAGAAGGTAATATTCTGCAGTGAGCACTCAACCAAATATGGAAAGATAAACTTGCCTATAAACTTTGGATTATAGAGGCCATTTGGAATGTAAAGTGTTTCATGTGTCAATAGAGACATGAGAGGATATAATAAAATAATGTACTTACATTATTTAAAATCTGAAGTATTTCATTTCTGATTCTGGATGTTTTGAGTTATTGGCAAAAAATGCATTCTAGATCGTGCCCTGAAGTTAGAGTTAGAAACATATTAAAGGGAATAAACGTGGTTGAGAAGATCGGCGGTGAAAGTCTAAATTTAGATTCCACAGAGCAAGAGCTGAAGCCAAGAAGAGAAAAAGAATATTTACAGCATGAGGAATGAAGAGCAGTACAAACATTTAGGTAATGGCATGTGTCAGAGGAGTCAAGGTAGGAAAGAATTTAAAGAAACAGAATATGATTAGCAATGTCATATGTGGCAGAGAAATAAAAAGAATAATTACTGAAAAGGGCTAATGTGTTGGTAGATAGCAGGTCATTCATCACTGACAGTGAATATGAGATATATTAAATAAGTAGAACATTTTAGTTCAAAGGTAAGAGAGGACTTTCATCAAAATTTATAATATGAAAGATCTGAAAAGGGTAACTTACATGGATTGTTCACTGACTCCTGTAGAACTAGACGGGAGGCATCCTTTGGGATTTAAAAGAAGAAAAATGTAAAACAAGTAAGTGGTACTAGAGCTTTACATAATGGATATTGAAATTATGGAAATATATTACTTTAAGATTCAGTAATAGGTTGAAATAAGAATGTATTTAAAAAGGTTCAGATGCATGCATGGATGATAGATTCCTTACTCGATCTCGAGGGAAATGTCTTGGCATTCTACTGTTAACATAATGGAGGCCAAACATGTCCTCCCACAAACCATGTGTTTATACTGTTTTTAGGGCAGACTTTTCCAACCAGTAAAGCTGAGATGTGCACCGATACCACATTGTTTATTAGTTTCTATGTGAATAATTGCATAGTTTTGAAAATAGAGAGGAAAAATTACAAATCTCTCACACCCATAAAAGCAGTTGCTTAGATCCCTTGGGAAAATGCCATCTGATAAATTAAAGATGAATCAATGATTAAGGCCAAAGAAAGAACTGCAATAACAACAGAAAACTGTCCTTTCTAATCCAGAGGGGGGAAAAGCATCAAGATTTCGTCTTCTAATTTATTTTCTTTTTAAATTGAAGAGGCTAAAAAATGTACTCGCTTAGCAGAACCAGCAGGAATTATTGGCATGTTTCATTATAGATATCTTAAATTAATTAAACTTAAAAAAATCAAATTAGAGAGAAACGCCAGATAGCTTTACTTCTAAGGAATTTAGTGTATTTTATAGCCATCAAAGCCTGATTACTGGCAAGATTCTTAGCAAAATGTTATGTAAAAATAAATCACATTTCTGTTTTACAAATTGAGAAATTGAAAAATCAATAGCTTTTTCTGAGTTACCTACTGATTGCCATGGTTCAAATTTTATTTTGTTGGAGGTAACAGAGAGTGGGATGAAATCCTTTAACAGAGGGATTTAGAAGATTTAAATGGCATTCAGTCTAACACCAGTTCCATGGCAACCATACGGGCTATGCAAGCTGTTCAATGAAGAGCCAAAACATTTAGGTAGACAGGATGTTAACCCAACCAAGGTTGAAATGTGAACAGCTTAATTCTCTTAGCTTGAAATCTAAGCCATCAGCACAAGTACCTTGGTGGAGTCCTCCGTTTGGGGGACTATTCTAGCCAATGTGAATCATTTAAAAACTGAAGTATCAAAACTTGTCCCATCTAGTACAACACGAGCTTTCTGGTTCTGTAAAATTTGGAGAAGGCAATGGCACCCCACTCCAGTACTCTTGCCTGGAAAATCCCATGGACGGAGGAGCCTGGAAGGCTGCAGTCCATGGGGTCGCTGAGGGTCGGGCACCACTGAGTGACTTCCCTTTCACTTTTCAGTTTCATGCATAGGAGAAGGAAATGGCAACCCACTCCAGTGTTCTTGCCTGGAGAATCCCAGGGATGGGGGAGCCTGGTAGGCTGCCATCTATGGGGTCGCACAGAGTCAGACACGACTGAAGTGACTTAGCAGACTTAGCAGCAGCAGAAAACTGGTATTGCTTCAACTCTGGTCTTGAATACAATTTCAGAGGGCAGTTAGCATGCCTTTCTTCATTTGTCCAGCTAAGGCAATCCAGCCAGGGACAATTTGCTGTGCTTAGAAATTGGGAACACTGAGGCAGAAGGAAAATGTCACTGAGATATAAACAGACATGCAAGATTGAGAGCCACTCCACTGAGTAGAATAATCTGTACTTGTGTAGTTTTGTGTGCCTCCAATTCATTCAGTAATCTCTACATTCAGTTATTCAACAGTTATCATGAGCTCTATGGCAGAATGTGTGCTGTAAGCTGTCTATGGGGTTGCAGTGGAGGAAGCATTAGTCAAAGGTTGAATGTGACAGGAAGAGCTCACATTCTATCTGGGGAAGAGTAGAAGGGAAGACAAACACTAAGACAGAACATGAGAGCTTTGGGAAGTTCAGTTCAGTTCAGTTCAGTCACTCAGTCACGCCCGCCTCTTTGCAACCCCTTTGACTGCAGCACGCCAGGCCTCCCTGTCCATCACCAACTCCCGGAATTTACTTAAACTCACGTCCATTGAGTCAATGATGCCATCCAACCGTCTCATTCTCCGCTGTTCCCTTCTCCTCCTGCCTTCAATCTTTCCCAGCATCAGGGTTTTTTCAAATAAGTCAGAGTTTCAGCTTCAGCATTAGTCCTCCCAAAGAATATTCAGGACTGATTTCCTTTAGGATGGACTGGTTGGATCTCCTTGCAGTCCAAGGGACTCTCAAGAGTCTTTTTCAACACCACAGTTCAAAGCATCAATTTTTTGGTGCTCAGTTTTCTTTATAGTCCAACTCTCACATCCATGCATGACTACTGGAAAAACCATAGGTTTGGCTAGACAGACCTTTGTTGGCAAAGTAATGTCTCTGCTTTTTAATATGCTGTCTAGATTGGTCATAATTTTTCTTCCAAGGAAAACGCGTCTTTTAATTTTGGGCTGCAGTCACCATCTACAGTGATTTTGGAGCCCCCAAAATAATCTGTCACTGTTTCCACTGTTTCCCCATCTATTTCCCATGAAGTGATGGGACCAGATGCCATGATCTTAGTGTTTGGAATGTTGAGTTTTAAGCCAACTCTTTCACTCTCCTCTTTCACTTTCATCAAGAGGCTCTTTAGTTCTTCCTCGCTTTCTGCCATAAGGATGGTGTCATCTGCGTATTTGAGGTTATTGATATTTCTGCTGGCAATCTTGATTCCAGCTTGTGCTTCATCCAGCCCAGCATTTCTCATGATGTACTCTGCATATAAGTTATGTAAACAGGGTGACAATATACAGCCTTGACATACTGCTTTTCCCTATTTGGAACCAGTCTGTTGTTCCATGTCCAGTTCTATTGATTCTTGACCTGCATACAGATTTCTCAAGAGGCAGGTCAGGTGGTCTGGTACTCCCATCTCTTTCAGAATTTCACAGAGTTTGTTGTGGTCCACGCAGTCAAAGGCTTTGGCATAGTCAATAAAGCAGAAATAGATATTTCTCTGAAACTCAAATGCTTTTTCCATTATCCAATGGATGTTGGCAATTTGATCTGTAGTTCCTCTGCCTTTTCTAAATCCAGCTTGAACATCTGGAAATTCACGATTCACATACTGTTGAAGCCTGGCTTGCAGAATTTTGAGCATTGCTTTACTAGTGTGTGAGATGAGTGCAATTATGCAGTAGTTTGAGCATTCTTTAGCATTGCCTTTCTTTGAGATTGGAATGAAAACTGACCTTTTTCAGTCCTGTGGCCACTGCTGAGTTTTCCCAATTTGCTGGCATATTGAGTGCAGCACTTTCACAGCATCACAGCATTATCTTTTAGGATAGATGATGTGCTTTGTGAAGAATAAGCACTAACTAGTAGAAAAGCACCAAGCAAGCTCCTCTGTTCATGGAATTTTCCAGGCAATAATACTGGGTCAGGTTGCCATTTCCTACTCCAAGGGATCATCTCGACCCAGGGATGGAACCTGCGTCTCCTGTGTCTCCTACATTGATAGGTGGATTCTTCACCACTGTGCCACTTGGGAAGCATCATCCTATCCCTTTGCATATCTAATCCAGGGAATTAGATCTAGAAGTTACTCAATAAATGGGTACATTTTAATAATCGAGGTTCAAATGATATCAGTCTCTACAATCTTCACAAATGTGAATATTTGCTCCATCACTAATAGGATATTGCGTTTTAGAAGAATAATACATTTTGCTCAGTTGGGGTTTAGAGATTAATGGCTCTGATCCTGCGTGAGAGCCTCTTTATCAGTACAAGTCTTTTGTTACATTTCTAACTTGAAAGAAATTACCTGAAATTTCAATTTGTCTTGGATTCTCCTGCATTTGGTGGAGGTCACATTCTGTCACCCTGAAAGAGCAGCAGCTTTGACAGAACGTGTCTCAATAAGGAAAAGTTTGAGCAGTCAGTGAGATTTGATCATCTGCTCGATCCTGAGGTTTGGGGTCTTGATTACCCCCTCTCCACAGGAAGAAATGATGCTCTCATTTCCCTGAGCCCTTCCAAAGCAAGTCCTGACAACTCACCATAATATTAATAGAGAAATAATACCAAGAATAAACGATATAGCAATATTTATAAAACAAGGCACACATAAAAGGAGTCCCAATTAGAAAAGTTTTCATAACTTTTTTGTCAAAAGGAAAAAAATGCTTGAATTATCCAGCTTTTTGCTTTTGGAAATTAGCTGATTTATTTTACTTTTAAGTTATTTAATTATTTTTGGCTGCATTGCTGTGAGTGGGTTTTCTCTAGTTGCAGTGCCCAGGCTACTCATTGTGGTAGCTTCTCTTGTTTTGGAGCACAGGTTTTAAAGCTTGGGCTCAACAGTTGTGGCACATTGAGTTAGTTGCCCTGCAGCATGTGGGATCTTCCCAGATCAGGGATCAGACCCAGGTCCCCTGCGTTGACAGGCAGACCCTTAACCACTGGATCACCAGGGAATTTCAGAAATTAGCTGATTAGTACATAATTTCAGACCTATTGTATGGATAGTCAGGTAAATCAGTCTCATTTATAGATGACTTTGTTTTAAGATATCTTTTTCAGATCATATATGAAAAAACAGTTTGATGTCTGAATATGCAACTACAAATTTAACTGGTGTATAGACATATAATTTTTATAAATATATAATTTCTGTATGTTAATGTTTTAACATTGTGAAAAAGACAAATCTTTCTGTCTGGGGAGTCTGCCTCTCCTGGGGCTAGTCAATTCTTAGAGATGGCAAAGTGCTCAGTGAGGAACACGCCTTTGGTATACAAACTACTCCATCCAGAGCTGTCCCTCCACAATCTGTTTCGTTCACTGCAGGGGGCAATACTCCTCTGCCTTAAGCATCCCAGGGCCAGAATCCGGACAACTAGGGGTCATCTCTTGAGTTTACAGTACACTGGAATGATTCAAGCTAACCAGTCTTAAACTGTTTACCCTGCCCTGTCTTGCCTTTCCCACAGAAACTCAGTAAAGGCTGTGGTTGAAACTTTTTGCCCTTTCTCATGTCTTCTGCCTCTTGACCAGCCTGTGTATTTCCATGTGACCCTGTGTGGCGTGGCTCCTGTCTGTAGAAAACGTGCCCAGAGCAAATCATCTTCCCGACCCTCTCCTCTACCTCCTCTTGTGGCCACACCTGACTGACCGTTTCATAAAAGAACAGCAAAACATCTGACAAGTAAGAAGATTTAAGATGGAAGATGCAAAATGTAAATGTCACATGAAAATTAATTCTTTTGAGAAAATAGTTGGCTATTGTTATTTGAGAATGAAGTAATATTTTCCAGTGAAGATTAAAAGATTCGATGTCAACATCAAGGGACATTGATAGAGCCCTTGGGTTCCCTGTCACTCTTTGCCAAATTCTACTCAGAAACTGTGCACATAGTTAGTTGTTTATACTGGACCTCAGTCATAGGCCTCCCACCTCCCATCACTTCCACCAGTACTGCAAGCTTCACTTGAGCCAATTATTTCTTCTTTCATTCTGCTTCTATCTACTTTCCATGATATTTTTCCACCTGCTTTTGATAAACAGTGTGGGGGACTAAAAAGCATATGAGTTCTGAAATTAGATACCATTGAGTCAATTCCTATGTTACTATATATTCATTCATTCATGATTTTTATAATCAGATATACAGTGATTCACGTACTGAGTCTGTTGGATATTAGCTGTGGATAATGGGGAAGTTTTGTAACTTCCCTCAAAATTTATTTTTCATCCATAACTTGGGGATACTAATTACAGTTAATATTTATCAAGTGTTTGACAGATGCCAGGCATTGTATTAATATTTGTATTACCTCATTCTATACCCAGAGTGACCTTGTAAATTGTTTATTATTTTTCCTTTGCTTTGTAGATGAAAAAAGTGAGGTTTACAGAAGTTTCACCAAGATCACTTAGCTAATAAGTGAGATGATAATTAGAATTCAGGTCAACTTTTTACAAATCATATATATTTTTATGCATTCTCCTGTTATTCAACAACAGTGGCTTTTAATCTTAATTGCAGATCAGAATTTTATTTTTAAGTTACAGATGGTCTTTGGGGATTCTAATCTAGTAGAATTGGATAGGTACTGGAAATGATTCTTTAAAGTTTTACTGGTGATTCTTATGTGCTTCTAAGATTGAGAAACACTCATTGCCATAAAGGGTCTTAAATAGCATATTGTATGTGTAATGGGAATGATATTTTAAATATACTAATATTTGTATTTTGGTAGCATTTTTATTGACTAACCTAATCAGTCCAAGGTTTCTACCTACTTTGAAAATAGTGGTGTCAGAACAGGCTTGCAAACAGAAATGGTTAGTACTCCACTCTAGTACCCAAACAGGTCTTTGTCAGAAGTCTTGATTTTAAGAGTCAGGTTATATCAACAGAAACATCAAGGGACTAAGCACATAGTTCTCAAATGATGGAGACTCATTCCTTCATAATGTAAAGATGAATCTTCTTTCACCTGGGAGAGATAAAAAAAGTTTTTGCCTTCTGGAGAAGAAAGACATGATGTGGAGGAATGAAAAAGCATACCCTTTCTGGTCCTGGTGAGAAACGGATAGAAGAAGATAGAGGAGGTGGAAAAACTGACAGACTCTTGTTTCTCACCGTGTGTCAGGCACTGCTTTGAGCACTGTACCTTTTAAACTTATTTAATCCTTCTAATAACTCTGAGGGGGGAGGGACTATTATCGAATCCATTTTACAGATGAAGCAATTAGGGCACAGAGATGTTAAATGACTTGCTCAAGGTTGTACAGCTGGTAAATGACAGAGCTGAGACTGGAATCTAGGTGCTGGAGCAGTCTGTCTTAGGTATTAATAGCAATTTGTTTTCCATGGGGAGAATGAAACATGGCATGTTTCCCAGGCACACAAAGGGGAGACTACGAGTATCTAGCTTAGAGAAGCATGTGAATACACACACACACACATACCCCCCCCACACACACACTTTTCTGTCTTCCTGCACTCCCTGCCCCACCCGCTTCCAGCATGAATCAGAGCAATGATGTGACATTAGTGGGAAGTAGCCAGGTAGATAAGCTTGAAGTAAGCTCCATATTCCCATTACTTGCCTCTACATGGCTGGCACAAGGCAAGGCTCTAACAGGCCCCAATGAGAAAGCATAGGACTGCTGAACAGGCCTGTGGCTCAGCAGAGGCTAGGGTCAGCGTGAGGCTTCTGTGGAGTGGGCAGAATGATGGGCTTGATCAAGTGATATGATATATTTTTGCATCATCCTGTTGCATTTGGTTTCCTAGACTGCAAGCTTCTTGAAGGTAAGATTTACTTATTTTTTCGGTAAATGTATTGTGTATAGGACAACAACTACAATATTCAACTACTAAATGCTAATTTTAATCTGTCTTCATAGGCAGTTCAGATCTCTATTATCTGGTAATATGTGCATCCCAAATGATCTCAAATGTAAAAACATTGGAAGATCTCTTATAGTTGAACTCAATCCAGTGGTTTTGCTAAAGTTTGTCTCCAGGTTTTCCTGTTTATTTTGACCTTGGGAACACAAAGTACAATTCCTTCTTCCCACAAAGAAACAGTATAATGTTCTTATATGTTTCTCCTTTTAATCTCAGCAAAGCATTTCAACCTAAATTCCATCATCAGTGAAACCTCTATTATATAATATTATGTCAAGACCTTTTCAAGTTAGAAAAAAAGTCAGTGTTTTTTTCCACTGAGTAAACGTGTGGCTCTTTCATCTCACAACATACTTTTCAACTTAGTATTGTCATTCTATGAACCCAAATGATGTTCCTCATTGGATTCACATTGTCTATGAGACAGATGGAATTTTTTAATGAGCTGAATTAGAGAATCAAGGGGGATGACTTCCACTGTACTTGGTGATTTGATTAGTTTTTCATATTGGGCTCATTTTAGATTTTAAAATGTATGGGCAGCTCAAGTTACTTTTAAACTGTACAAAGAATGTATGCATGGTACATAGTGGGACTATTCTTAGTTCTCCTTTCCTCTCCTTCCATTCTTTTCCAAAACTGTCATATCTCAAAGTAGGACTAAGTCACAAGCTTTCTGTTTTACATGAATGACAGTAGTTCTTAATGCTAGACAGCTTTGCAAAAATACACTTCTGGTGTCCCACAGAGGGACAGAGATATAGGGTATGCACAGAACACAGGAAAATGAAATGCAGTACTCTCAGGCTTAAGGGTCAGTATAAACATCTCTCTAAAAAATTATAAATTATTACAGTTTAGGCAATTTGCTACTAAATTTGTTTTCATGAACATTAGCATTCAGTTCAGTTCAGTTCAGTTCAGTTGCTCAGTTGTGTCCGACTCTTTGTGACCCCATGAACTGCAGCATGCCAGGCCTCCCTATCCATCACCGACTGCTGGAGTCTACCCAAACCCATGTCCATTGAGTCGGTGATGCCATCCAACCATTTCATCCTCTTTCGTCCTGTTCTCCTGCCCTCAATCTTTCCCAGCATCAGGGTCTTCTCAAATGAGTCAGCCTATTGCATCAGGTGGCCAAAGTATTGGAGTTTCAGCTTCAACATCAGTCCTTCCAATGAACACCCAAGACTGATCTCCTTCAGAATGGACTGGTTGGATCTCCTTGCAGTCCAAGGGACTCTCAAGAGTCTTCTCCAACACCACAGTTCAAAAACATCAATTCTTCGGCGCTCAACATTCTTTATAGTCCAACTCTAACATCCACACATGACTACTGGAAAAACCATAGCCTTGACTAGACAGACTTTGTTGACAAAGTAATGTCTGTGCTTTTTAATATGCTGTCTAGGTTGGTCATAACTTTTCTTCTAAGGAGTAAGTGTCTTTTAATTTCATGGCTGCAATCACCATCTGCAGTGATTTCGAAGCTCTCAAGAATAAAGTTTGTCACTGTTTCCACTGTTTCTGCACCTATTTGCCATGAAGTGATGGGACCAGATGCCATGATCTTAGTTTTCTGAACATTAGTATTACCCACACAATAATTTTAGAGTAATATTGGTTAATAGAATGCAAAGGAAAATGTGAATAATCATTGTGTTTTTATCTTTCTATAATAGATGTCAATGAATTTCCTTATTTAACTATTGTCTAATGCACTTTGAAATAAGTGATAATTACTTTGATATTCTGTAGTCTTAACTCTTTGGTTAATCAATCCAGATAGCTTGCTGGAGAGAAGGTATTTAAAAATACAGCAGTGAAATTTTAGGTAAGTTAATTTGGTGACACAATTGTCAAAGTTAAAAGTTCCTTTGATCATATGGCATAAAATAATGAGTAAATGGTCATTTAACAATTGATTTCAATTTTACCTGCCAACAATAAAATGTTTAAAATTTCTTTTGAGTAAATGTGCAGTTTGACTATCTTATTCAATTCTTGACAATGCCTCTTTTCCTCAATATTTTACAAAGGAATCTGTATAATTAAAACAAATGGAACTGAATACTTGTAGAGGGATAATATCATCTTGCAAGATCTGATACAGAAAGGATTTCTCAAAGTGTGTTTACTTACAGATATAAAACTGTGAAAATGTCTTCGAAATTCATACACAAAATGGTCTTGATCCAATTGTTTAAGATTTTAATACATGAGTAGATGCAAGTCACTTGAAGTAACAAGCGATCATGTCAAAATATGCCAAAAACATTATATTAACAGCTTTCACCCCTGTTAATATTTTATAGAACAGAAAAATATTTCTGATGCTTTTGTCAGAAGCCTTCTTGAATCTTGACCTAATTTGTTGGAATGTTTTAAGAATTTAAAACTTGCTGTTATATCTCTGACTAGTTTAACTCATCATTCAGCTCTCTCCAAGAGTAAAGACACATAGCAAAAATAGCTCTTACATATCAACATTTAAATGAAAGCAGCCTCCATATCACGCAGAGTGGCTATTTGCTAATCAAATATTCACTGTGGCAATACTTATAGATGGTAGTAGAGAGCATCTGACCAAGTGTTATTGCTTTGCAGGAAAAGAAATGATGTTATTTCCTTTAGATATAAAGTCATTTCTTTAAAAAAATTAGCCTATTTAATGCATGGGAGATTGCCATATTCCTTCATTTAATGTTGCATTCTCTATAATGATTTCTGATTACCAAAATGCATAGTACAAATGCTAATCAGGGCCCTTTTCACAACAAATGTGGATGTTGAGTGCCTCCTAGGAGTTTAATCACAGTGTGTGATTCACACAGTAATGGGTCATAATTGCCCCCCACCAAGTTGTCTTGAGGGTCCCCCCCACCCCATTCCTGCTTCATTTTATTATCACTGGACCTTATCAACCGCTGAAATCTACCACATTTGCTTTGAAGGTTACAACCAATCTCTACATAAATACCTATACCCCAGTACGTTTTTCCAAGTAAAGTAAAGGATTGTATTTGATCTCTTCTCAGTCTTACAATAGATTAAAAAATAAATAGCAGTATTTATACAATTTTATATTGCTTTTAATTTTTTTCTTACCTGGAGACACAATCTGATTGCTATCTAGGTAATTAAATTAAATCTAGTTGGTAGCTTATGTATTGATGCATTAGAAAACTCTTTATTTCTGTTAGCTTCAGACACTGTAGGATTTATTTTCTCTTTAATACCTGGGGAGCTAAAACATATAAATAACATATAAATGTTATAAATAACATATAAATAACCATCAATTTAGAGAATAGCTGCCCCCATAATTTCTTTTTCTAAATGAAACTGGGAAGATTCCAAACTTTGTAACTTGCTGTTGTTAGAGCGAACTGGCCATCTGTGTGGCCTGGGAGGACTGTGGTGTCCACTTGGTGACTGCTTTGTGCATAGAGTCAGTGACTGGCTAGGTTGCAGGATTTCAGTGTTTTCATCACTTTTAAGTGTCTCTTGTGTGTGTGCTCAGTTGCCCAGTCATATCCAACTCTTTCTGACCCCATGGACTGTAGCCAGCCAGCCTCCTCTGTCCATGGGATTTTCCTGGCAACAATATTGGAGTAGGTTCCTTTCCCTCCTCCAAGGTATCTGATTTAGGGACGAACCCAGGTCTCCTGCACTGCAGGCGGATTCTTTACCAGCTCATCTACCCACAAATATGCACACACACCAGTTTGTTGATGCCTAAAGTTCTTTAAGCAAGCACACGCTATTTGTGTTTGATAGAGAAATCAGGCCTTAAATATTTATTGAGCACTTACTATCTGCCAGTCACTGTCTAAAGTTCTAGGGCAACAGCAAAGAGCAGGAAAAGTCCTTGCTGTCAAGGATCTTATAAACTCCTAAGGGTAGAGACAATACAAAGAAGTAACACAGTAGCTAAAATTCATAATAACATATAATGAGAGCAAAATTTGATAGCCAGAGAAGAGGGGGAGCACACTGGACACTAAAGTTGGAATGAGTGAGTTATGGAAAGATAGAAGGAAAATATGTCCATGCAAAATGATTTCCAAGACAATCTTTTACTTAAAAATTTTATCTCAAACTCAACCTATTTTTCTTCTTTAAAATTGGGTAATAGCAGAATACAATAGCAGAATTTTAAGTAGGCTTCAGGATCCTTTTTTTAAATTAAATTAAAAATTTTTTTTTCAAGAGTATTGCTGACAGTTTAACTCAAAAAGTTAAACATGGAATTATACAGCAGAGAGAGAGATCATTGGATGGCATCACTGACTCAATGAACATGAGTCTGAGCAAGCTCCAGGAGATGGTGAAGGATGGGGAAACCTGGTGTGCTGCAGTCCATGGAGTTGCAAAGAGTCAGACATGTCTGAGTGACTGAACAACAGCAAAATTATATGACCCAGAAAATTCACAACTAGTTATCTACCTGAAATAACTGAAAACAAATACTCAACCACGTGTATGTTCATAACAACTTTATTCAAAATATCCAAAAGAAAGGAATAGCGTAAGCGTCCATCAGTGGATGAATGGATAATTAAACTGTGGTACATACAGAAAATGGAATATTATTCATCTATGAATACTGACTGCAAAGAGTAGGACATGACTTAGTGACTGAATAACAACAGCAATGAATTTTGATAACGTGCTACAATGTGAACAAGCCTCAAAAATATGCTAAGTGAAAGAGGCCAGACACAGAAGGTCATAAGTTATATGTTTCCATTTATGAAATAGCCACAACAGAGAAATCTATAGAAATAGGAAACAGATTGATCACTGTCAGAGGCTGAGAGGGGAGGGAAAAATGGGAAATAACCGCTTGATGGGTATGGGCTTCCTTTTGGGATATAAAATTATTTTGAAGTTAGATGAGCTACTGGTTGCACAACATTGTGAATGTACTACATTCCACTGAACTGTTTACTTTTTTAAAGTTAATGATTAATTTTATGTTATGTTACTTTTACCTCAATAATAAAAAATGGTATTGCAACATGTTGACTACAGGATAAGTTTTGATAATATGGAATGCTGTCTGGTACTGTATAGAATTTCATTTTTTGATTCATTTTTTAAAACACATATTCACTGGTTGTATAACACTTGCCAAGCACTGAACTATGTGTGATCAGGAGAAACTTAGTTGGTATCTTTAGCATGCTGTCTAGATGGGATTTAGACAAATGCAAGTATTTCATGTGTGCCGTAGAAGCTTTCCTCCTTGGGATGCTTATCTTGCATTTTAGTAGTTAGCTATGTTGTTGTTGTTCAGCTGCTAAGTCATGTGTAATTCTTTGGGATGCTATGGACTGCAGCACATCAGGCTCCCTTGTGCTTCACTGTCTCCCAGAATTTGCTCAGATTCATGTCCTTTGAGTCAGTGATGCTATCTAACCAGTGATCCTCTGCTGCTCCCTTTCTTTTGCCTTAAATCTTCCCTAGAATCAGGGTCTTTTCCAATGAGTCGGCTCTTTGCATCAGTGGCCAAAGTACTGGAGCTTCAGTTTCAGCAACAGTCCTTCCAGTGAATATTCAGGGTTGACTTCCTTTAGGATTGGCTGGTTTGATCTCTTTGCAGTGTTAATTAAAAATTACATTTTTTTTCTTTTGTGGAAATGTGCAACAGATGTTTCCTCATCCACCAACTTTCAAAGCTGGATGCTTCAATGATTTCTTAAAATTCAACATTGAACCAACCATTGCAGTGAACAAAATAGATATTTGGGTCACTAAGGATGAGTCTATATACTAATAGCACAGTATTTGCAGATACAAATTCTAACCACCATTCTATCAAAATTTACAGCATTGTATTTTTTCTAAATACTTTCCACAGAGAACTCATTCAGCAACCCTATTGTCAAAAGTGGGAAATACTCATAGTTAACTAGTAAAATGTAAGATTAGCATTCCGATGTAATATTAATTAATATAATATTCTAATATTCTTGTATTTTAGTGCCCAGTGCATATTAGCGTTCCCTACTCCCTGAAGAGCTGCTACAGAAATACAGCTACTTGCTTTAAATTAATCATTTACTCTATTTAGTTTATTTAATCCAAGATTTCTTAAAGTTATTTCGGTACAGAGTTTCCTTTGTTTTTATTTTTGCACAAAACATGTATTATTATCTGACACAGCTGGTATTATATGGGTCACATATTGAGTCATGTAGTTTTAGTCTTTAAAGCTCTTCAATGAGTTAGCCCTGCCATTATGGCCAAATAATTTCCTGAGCAGTGATCATGGAGTAGACTTGTGCATCCATACACTGAGTTGGCTTCATTTTTCTACATAGTGCTTACTTATCACTTCTGAGATTATATTATAAATTATTTTATGTATCACTGTCTCTTCTTTTATTTTTGGCCAGTTTGTGCAGTACCATCTCCTTCTTACTCTAGAGATAAGCACTATGAATGTACGCACTTCTATTTTGTTCACTGCTATATCTCAAGTTTGTAAAACATCTTGGAACTTAAAGGTGATTAATGTATTTTTTGTTGAATTAATGATAGAGTCAATAACCTCAGATATGCAGATGACACCACCCTTATGCCAGAAAGTGAAGAGGAGCTAAAAAGCCTCTTGATGAAAGTGAAAGAGGAGAGTGAAAAAGTTGGTCTAAAGCTCAACATTCAGAAAACGAAGATCATGGCATCTGGTCCCATCATTTCATGGGAAATAGATGGGGAAACAGTGGAAACAGTGTCAGGCAGGCTTTATTTTTGGGGGCTCTAAAATCACGGCAGATGGTGATTGCAGCCATGAAATTAAAAGACACTTACTCCTTGGAAGGAAAGTTATGACCAACCTAGACAGCATATTCAAAAGCAGAGACATTAAGACATTACTTTGCCAACAAAGGTCTGTCTAGTCAAGGCTATGGTTTTTCCAGCGGTCATGTATGGATGTGAGAGTTGGACTGTGAAGAAAGTTGAGCGCAGAAGAATTGATGCTTTTGAACTGTGGTATTGGAGAAGACTCTTGAGAGTCCCTTGGACTGCAAGGAGATCCAACCAGTCCATCCTAAAGGAGATCAGTCCTGAGTGTTCCTTGGAAGGACTGATGCTGAAGCTGAAAGTATAATACTCTGGCCACCTTATGCAAAGAGTTAACTCATTGGAAAAGACCCTGATGCTGGAAGGGATTAGAGGCAGGAGGAGAAGGGGACGACAGAAGATGAGATGGCTGGATGGCATCACTGACTTGATAGACATGAGTTTTTTAAACTCCGGGAGTTGTTGATGGACAGGCAGGCCTGGCATTCTGTGATTCATGGGGTCGCAAAGAGTCAGACACGACTGAGTGACTGAACTGAACTGAACTGGATGATAGAGTAGGTACTGACAAATACATATCAGCTTACTGACTGGATTTTTAATATATGAATGTTATGTTCTTGTTCTACTAAGGGGAGATTTGAGCAAATCTGAATTGTAATCAGAATAGTTTAATAAGATTCCAAAAAAGAGCAATTTTACTCATTGTTTTATCTATAAATTTTTCTTCTTGGTCTTGTAATTAAAATAGGCAATAATGTTAATATTAGTATAAGTAACAAAAATTTGAACTGCCAGGAACATCTTGGACAGTAAATGAAAGAGAGGATTAGATGTATTATCTGTCCATGAACTCTATTTTACTTTATGACTAAACAGTTGGAGAAGACCTGGGTAAACTAACATTTTCTCTAAAACAACAAGATGAAAGCAACTATGATTAAGAGCTGGATGGTCCAGATCCAGATCCAAATGTGCCACGGAGCAGCTGGGTAAATCTTTGTGTGACTCACTTTCCTGGGCTTCTTTTTTGTTATCTGTAAAGTATAAGGACCAGATGAACTTGTCTTCCAGATATCCTCTGTATTTAGCATTCCATGATTCCCACAGTTCTGGATCAATTATATTCCTCTTTTATAAATCAGCCTCTTTAACTACTTACTCTCTTCACACTGTTTTGAATTCTTTCTCTGTGGATACATTTTGAGATCTCTTAGGAACTGAGTTCAATAGACCATTATCTGGGTTCATTGGGTCCTTGTTATTCTGAGGTCAGCTTCCATCCACTCTTCCGCCATCCATCACCAGTCTCCAGACCTCCCAACCAAACCATTTGAACACATCATCATTTTCTAGGGTCAGGATAAGGGTCAAACATCCCTAAAAGCACATTTCCCACCAACTAGAACTTAGTGTGCTGACTCTCATCATTCAAATCAACTTAGTCCTGGGGGATCCACTTGGGAAATCAGTCACAGTGTCAGTTATCTTGCTCCATTCCTGCCCCGTTCAGTTTATGGAGTGAGTATGTATGGTGCATATAGATTAAACCAGGCCTTCTGCTCTTCCCTTTACTTAGAGGCCTCTTCAGTGTTCGTCATGTCTCCCTATGGGAACTTCAGTGCTGCCTTGTTTTGCTTCAAGTATCCCAGGATCCCTAAACCAGGGACCTCAAGTCACCATTACCTTCTTATGTTTCTCTCTTAGGGGAGATTTTTCTGGGCCGGGTCCTCTGGGGGTTGTCTGCAGCTTTAGGCTTGAGCTTTGTTTGGAGCAGCATAGAAGTGGGAGGGGAGAAGGATAGTGTGGAGTGGGAGAAGTGGTATGAATGGAGATTTTGTAGCTACATTCTCTTTGTTGTCTCTCAACTGAAAAGGCCTTTGAGACACAATGAATCCCATTTAATGGGTTATGTTCATGAATTCAGTGCCTGGTGCTAATATTAAATCATATGCTAATATAAAATCAGTACATTGAGAAAAGAACTGTTCTAAATATCTGAGCTGGGGGTGGGGGTAGGATATGATGCAGTAAAATGTTCTTAAAATAGTGTGGTTCTTGTTGAATACCAAAAATTAGCATCATTTTGCTGGTACTAAACATCAGGTCAAGGAACCCCCAAATTTTAGGTTCCCACAATGGATTTTTCAGAGTTCGCAAAAACATGATCATCAAATTTTTATGTATTCTAAAACAATTAAAACAAAAATTCTTGGTGATATCATGCCAAGGTCATTTGGAGATTATTCCCTGAGCTGCTTTGTTTGAAATAAAAACAAAATTGTAATGTGAATTGTAATTACTTAGAACACTATAGAATAAAGCTACAGTAAATTCCTTCACAGTTGAGCTAAACTGTTTAACACATGGAATGTCTAATTGACAATTCTGTACAAAAGTGTAAATTTGTCAAGGAAGGATACACAACAAGTTTTTTTTTAACATCTCAGTGAGTGCTGTTGTGATTTGGATCTATTACTTCTGAATATTGCATGAAGCTGACAAGCACTTGTCATTTAAAGACCACATGGAGGCATTTAGTTTTCCATTTAGACATAATAACACATTATGCAAATAAGCTTGCAAAGGAAAGCTGGAGGCTGACATGAAATAAACTGTCAAACACAAGTTGCTAATAAATGAGCATTTCTTTATAGATTGTCTTAATTTGGGGAGTTGAAAAATACATTTGTCTGTGGTGAATCAGGGACCTTACTATAGTGGTACTTAACAAAGGATGCAATTTTTGACTTTACAACAACATTCCTTTCCTTCAATGATAATGAGAAGTTGTAGTTTAACAAAAACTCTCAAAACTTAAATTCTATAAAAAGAGATTTATAAGTAAACCATGTTTTCACATTTTCATGGTATAGAGATACATAAGCTTGATTTGTTCTTGTATGATTATTCACTCCTTAATGTTGTGCTGTCTATAATAGATCTAAGCATTTCAATTTGACCTAGATAACAGATTATTGGAATTCTGAAGAGTTTTGACACTTGTGATTTTGACAAGGTAAGATTTCTCAAAGGGATGTATCAAAATCTCCAGGAAGCCATCTTAAAAACAGATATTCTTGATAAGTTACTTAGGAATAAATTTAACCAAGGAGATGAAAGGACTATATATTGGTAACTACAAAACATAATGAAAGAAATTGAGGAAAACATAAATGAATGAAAAGATATTCCACATCATGAATTAAAGGCCTTAATATTGTCAAAATGTTCATACTATAGAAAACAATATACACATTCAATGCAACCCTTACCAAAATTCCAATGGCATTTTTCACAGGAATATAACAAATTGTTCTAAAATTTGTATGGAAACACAAACAATCCCAAATGGCCAGAGAAATCTTGAGAAAGAAGAACAAAGCTGCAGATATCATGTGCCCCAATCTCAAACTATATTACAAAGCTATAATAATTAAAACAGCATGGTATTGGCATACAACAGACATACCAATCAAAGGAACAGAATAGAAAGTCTAGAAACAAACTAATGGATATAAAATCCATTTCACAAAGGAAATAAGAATACACAATGTGGAAAAGAAAGTTTCTTCAATAAGTGGTGCTGGGAAAATTGGACAGCCACATGCAAAAGAAGGAAACTGGATGACTATGTTACACCATGCCCCCAAATTAACTCAAAATGGATTAAAGACTTGAAAGTAAGACTGGAAAGCATAAAACTACTAGAAGAAAACCCAAACAGTAACCTCCTTGATGTGGATCTTGGTGATGATTTTTTTTGTCTGACACCGAAAGCAAAAATAAGCAAATGGGGTTGCCTCAAACTACAAGCTTCTGTACAGCAAAAGAAACCATTAACAAAATCCAAAGTAGACTAGGAGAAAATATTTGCAAATCATGCATTTGATAAGAGGCTAATATCCAAAATATATAAAGAACTCATACAGCCTAATAGCAAAAAAAGAATCTGATTTTAAAAATGGGCAGAAGATATGAATAGACATTTTCCTGAAGAAGACACCAGATGGCTAACATGTACATATTAATCATCAAGAGAATGCAAATTAAAGCTATACTAAAATATTATCTCATACTTGTTAGAATGGCTATCATCAAAAAGACAAGAGGTGACAAGTGTTGATGAACAACATGTGAAGGAAAAGAAACCCTGGTACAGTTAGTGGGAACATACACTAGTACAGTCACTATGGAAAACAATATGGAAATTCCTCAAAAAATTAAAAGTAGAACTGCCATACAATTCAGCAGTTCTACTTCTGGGGATTTATCTGAAGAAAACAAAAACACTAATTTGAAAAGATGTATGCATACCCACGTTCACTTCAGTATTACTTACCATGACCAAGATATAGAAACAACCTAAGGATCCAATGATGGATGAATGAATAAAGAAAATGTGATATATATCGCTATGTATTTATCTATCTATATCTAATTTAGCCATAAAAAAGAATGAAATCTTACCATTTTCAAGAACATGGATGGGCCCCAAAGGTATTATATGTGGGATGTAAATATAAATAGATATGAGAAGGAAATGGCAGCCCACTCCAGTATTCTTGCCTGGAGAATCCCATGAATGGAGGAGCCTGGTAGGCTACAGTCCATAGGGTCGCAAAGAGTTGGATATGACTAAGCGACTTCACATCACTTCACTTCATATATAAGTAACCAAGCTCCTAGGTACAGAGAACCAATTGGTGGTTGCCAGAGGTGGAGGATTGCAGGGATGGGAGAAATGGATGAATGTTTTAGTTTAAATACATTGATTTTTTTTTTAAATGTGTATTCCTGAAAGCCTTATTAAACATGCCTATTCCTGAGTCCCGACCAAGACTGACCTAATCAATCAGAAGTTTTGAGGGCAAGTGGTCCACGAATATGCATTTAACAAAAGCACAGTCATTCTTACGTTCAAAATACTTTGAGAATCTCTGAGCTGAACAGTCCCTGAAGGTCCATGACAAGCACAATTTCAAGATTGCTAAAGCTGGAATTTATGTTTCAAATTGAATGTGACATAAAGTTGGGGATTGAGTCATTCAAGGTGAGTCTGGCTCAAGATGTAGCCTTTATGACTGACGTTTTGTTCTCTCTTTATCCTCATGTAACAATAACTCACAGGTGGTGCTAGTGGTAAAGAATCTGCCTGCCAATGCAGGAGACACAAGAGATGTGGGTTTGATCCCTGGGTTGGAAGATTCCCTGGAGTAGAGCATGGCACCCCACTCCAGTATTCTTGCCTTGAAAATTCCATGGACAGGGGAGCCTGGCAGGTTACAGAGACCTGCAAAGAGTTGGACACAACCAAGCACACACACAACAGTAACTCCAATGAAGTAATAGTAGAAATACAAGACTGAACTATTTCTCAGTGACAGTGGCTCATAGGGGCAGACTCGGTAGGGATGGGATATTAGTATTGGAGAATATGACTGGGAAAAGGGGAATGCCTAAAGGCCAGGGCACAGAGGTGAAGTTTAGTCTCCTCTCTGGAGCCTCTGTCCAGAGATAATTTTGAGGGCTTTTGGTTATTTGTTTACACAGAACATAGAAAAGATAGCAAAAGTTTCTTCAATCTCTCTCAAACCTCTTCTAGAACCCATAAGCCAGTACCAGAAACCAGGATCCAGGAATACTTTTCTTTTGCCTGGCTCTGCTGTTTGTGCTGTGCAGTGACTTGAATGGATTCCTTTCTGCCTCCTTTGATTTGACTCTTGAACTAGTCCACATTTTTGTCCCCTGTTGAGGTACCTGAAAAAATGCTCTGTTTATAGACAACATCTCTTTGGGGGCCATCCTAATCTATTTCTAAATATGTTGTCTGTTTTAGGCCATATATTGACAAAGACTCTCCTTGAACAAAGTTAATTCAGGCTCCTGGGACCCTTCTTCTCCATTAGGCCTTGTCCTTGGCTCCATCATTGCTAGACTTGCATAGCCAAGTTGTAGTAAGGATCCTGCTAAGTCACTTGATGCAGAAGGCCCTGCTCTCCATACCTGAGCAACTTCCTTACTCCTAGGATCTGGTCACCCTGGTCTGCCTTCAGCAAGAAGCCTACCAAGTCTCTTCAACAAGAATCTCCTCTATCCTTGATGTCTTCTCTTAGTAATTTCCCTTCTGCTGTCCCCATCATTCTGCTTGTTGGCTATGAATCCCCAGTTGCCTCTGCTATATTTGGAATGGAATTGAGCTCATCTCTCTCCCTTGTGATAGTTGTGACACCTATTTTAACAGCCCTAGATAAAGTCATCCTTACCATTTTTGCTTCCAGTTTTATACTGAGATATCACTTAGTGAATATCCATCATCTCATATAGATGTCATATTAAAGAAATAGGAAAAAATATTTTTTCCTTGTGATGAGAACTCTTGCTGCTGCTGCTGCTAAGTCACTTCAGTCATGTCCGACTCTACGTGACCCCATAGACGGCAGCTCACCAGGCTCCCCCGTCCCTGGGATTCTCCAGGCAAGAACACTGGAGTGGGTTGCCATTTCCTTCTCCAATGCATAAAAGTGAAAAGTGAAAGTGAAGTCGCTCAGTCGTGCCTGACCCTCAGTGACGCCATGGACTGGAGCCTACTAGGCTCCTCCGTCCATGGGATTTTCCAGGCAGGAGTACTGGAGTGGGGTGCCATTGCCTTCTCCTGTGATGAGAACACTTAGGATTTACTATATTAACAACTTTTATATGTAACATACAACAGTGTTAATTATATTTATCATATTATGCATTACATCTCTAGTAATTATTTATCTTATAACTGAAAGTTTGTATCTTTTGATTGATTGCCTTTATCCCATTCTATCTTATCCCATCCTCTGACTCTGGTTACTACAAATTTGATCTCATTTTCTATGACCTTGTTTGTTTTTGAAGTACAATTGATCTATAACACTATGCTAGTTCCTGTTATACAACATAGTGACTCATATTTCTATACATTTCAAAATGATCACCATGATAAATCTAGTTACCATTCTCTTACTTACCATTTTTACAAAGTCTCAGAATATTTTTTTCTTTAATAATAGATACATTCTTATAAAATAAGTTAGGAAACATTTAACCTAATCCTTTTGTTTTACAAACAATAAAAATGAGACTCAGAAAAGCTAAGTGATTTATCTAAAGTCCTCTTCTTGCAATGTAAGCCAATTCCTTTTTGTACTATAGTGAATCAAATCAGAAAAGCTGCTAGCTTTCACAGATCTATGTCCTGTACTTTAAACCCATGAATGTTCTGGTCATTCTGTCCTCTCTAGTAGGTTAGAGGGGAAAAAAAATGGCCATTTTTCAAACTTATGAACCTCAAGTTATATAGTTAGAGAGAATTTCCAAAGAAGGTTTATATACCTTTAATATATAAAATAGTATCCTGAAGCTAGATTTTTTCCATTAAAAAAATTCTCTCAATTTCTTCCATTTGATTGTTTCGTTCTTTAGTATAAGTTACCCAGCAAAAGGCCTGAAGAATAAACACATGGCAAGCAATTGTGATCACTCTTCCTTGTCCTGGCCAAAAGCTTATTAGATTATATTGATTTACCAGCTATTTCCTTGCAGAAATTGCCTAATTAAATGTTTAGTACTGCCTTTGAAGGTGAGGTCAACTCAATAGTTACTTTGGGTTCTAATTTTAGAAGCTCTCCCTTCTCTGATTATATTTTTGTTAATGAGAACTAAACATTGATGTCTTAAGTTGGCACCCTTTCCATTCTTTTACATATTATTTCTTGGAACAAAAATGTTGTTGGGAGTCTGAGTTTAAATTGGGCCCAATCACAGATAATTTTTACCTTGAGTGGAAAGATTATTCTCTTCTTTACTGGGAGGGATGGTGATATGGCAACCCTAGTGTTCTTTCTTTTTACAAAAGTTATTTGGGGAAAATTTCAGATTTCTTTTAAGCTTTGAAGCGGGTATTTCCTGCATTCAGGATGTTATCTCTTTCTGTGGGGAGTGGAGTCATAGGGTTCTTTCTTTAAGGGACATTTTCACCTTTATAAAAAGAAAAGACAATTTAAAGACTTTGTTTTGTTTTGTCATAAAGCACCATGTTCTATAACTTTGACAGTGTAGAAAGTACTCTTAGACTGGTCATTAGGGAGGAGTAGGATATACTTATTTGGAGTAGCTATGGCATTTTATCTTTTTTTCCTTCTTTTCAGGAACAGCTGGTCTTGTTCCTGTGGTAAGATAGGGTTGGCAAATCTAAATGGTGCAATCTATCTTCAGTCTAAGATGGAGTAAAACTTCATTTTCTTATAGATAGATTATCCCAGAGTACTTAATGTGAATACTGTTTAAAACACAGACTAAACATCCTAGATATCTAACTTCTTATGGTTGACAAAAGTCTTTATGAACCTTTGGTTCATTATGGCTGTTTGTTTAGAATTACCCATTTGAGAATTTTTTTTTTGGGGGGGGGCCGGGTATTCTTTCTATACTTACTTCCTTTCCCCATGAACAGCAAATTTGACCAATCATAAAAGATTGTGAGAAATGTAACTATGTTTGTACAACAGAGAAACTAAAAAGAAATTTTATTTGATCCCTGTTTTTGGTCACTGTGAAATTAAGGGCATCATCAACACTCTGGGGCATTTGAAAACGAATTTCCTTTTTGGAGGCTTTGATGGCTTTCAAATAGGCTGTGGGTTTACCACGCTTCATGGAGCCGAAGGACACGGGTGTCTGATGGTCCTGCTAGACATTTACACACGGTGGAATACTCCGCCACTTTCAGTTCAAAGCAAGTATTGTCTCCCGGGTTTTCACTTAGCTTCTTTTGCTGTTTCTCATTTATTTTGAGATAACAGTTCACTTCAAACTAGATAATCTTCTGATCAAAAAAAAAAAAAGCAAGTTAGTTCCTTTCCTTCATAAAACAACCTTTTCTTTGAAGACACAGTTCAGTAAATCCAATAAATTTTGAGGTAGCATGATGTTTCATTGGTTGGGTACTATAATATAATATGAAAACCAGAATCTTTTTAAGATGCTTTGCTACAAGTCTTTCTTTTGCTAAGTTTAGAAAACCTATTCAGCACATACTATAATTTGATACTATTAGCCTCAAAGTATTATGGGCAGTTGTCTCAGTATAATTTCAGCTTTTGAACTTTGTATGTGAAATAGCTTGAGAGCGAGCCAAACAGCAAATGAATGCAGTTGATTTGTTATTGAAAGGCTAAAGGGAATTCCAACATGAGTTCAAAATGCTGTTTAATAAGCAGAAGATACAGAGAAATTCATTTTAGAATTATAAAAAATAGGTTGACTTTACAAGTAAAACTTGAAGCCATGTTTTAGAAGATACTTCAGCTAGCAATCCGTCTCTGTGTGGGTGGTTGGGGATCTCATTCAGAGTTAACTGGTGATTTCTTTCTTCTCAAGTTAGCAAATAAAGTCAGTTAAAAACAAGCTTGGGTCTGACTGAGGAAAAACAAAACCAAAATAAAAAACAACTTTTTACTTTTTCCATTGGAAGTCTGAAAATGAAATTCATTTAAAAAGTTGTTTTGAGAGTCACAACTTTGGGATTCTTCCGAAAGTCTCCTGCAAATGTGAATGTCTAAGTGTATATTTGTAATGTGTATGCAAAATTCTGGGCAACATATTTTGAGATCCATTGTAAATGCCCAAACAGGTCTGATCTGTGCTGTGCTGTGCTAAGTCACTTCAGTCATGTCCAACTGTTTGCGATACTATGGACTGTAGCCTGTCAGGCTCCTCTGTCCATGGAATTCTCCAGGCAAGAATATTGGAGTGGGTTGCCCTGCCCTCCTCCAGGGGATCTTCCCAACCCAGGGATAAACTCACATCTTTTACATCTGCATTGGCAGGTGGGTTCTTTATCACTCTCACTACCTGGGAAGCCCAACACATAATTAGAAATATAATTAAAATTAAAATTCATACAAATGCTTTATAGACTCCTGGATGATAAAAATAAAAATGTCAGTGACTGCTGAATTGGAGTGTTAATTTGTAGAAGTGTTCTTCATTCATCACATGACATAATACTTAGAAGAATCTTACGAAATAGGGGAGGTTACATAATCTTTATTGTAAAAAGAGGGTAAAAATAATAGACTTATTGAAGATCAGCTATAAGCCACACATTGTTTAAACATTTTGCACATATTAACTCTTTTATTCCTCTTTAATGCCTTATGAAATAGATACTCCTGTGTCATTTTGCAGATAAAGAAATGAATACCTAAGAGAGCAGCATCTTTCCTGAGATTGTATAGCCAGCAGTGGTGGAGCTAGGATTCAAGCTGAGAAATGATAACTACCTCTTTTTACAGATGAGAAACTTGAGTTTCAGAAAGGCTAAAAAAGGTTCCCCAAGCTAAAACAGCTAGTAAATGATGTGCAGAAGTTCAAACAAGGTCTGTTTGGCTTTAGAATCTTAGCTTTTAACCATTTTATCACAATATTTACTTTAAACCCTGGTTTCTCACTTTTTAGTTTGATACCAGGACATTTAAGCTAATGAGTTCCTTAGTCCTGGCCACTATTTTAAAAAGATGTATTAGCTTCTTTCTCCAACTACATGATTTAAGGTCCATTTTATTTATTTTTTAAAGTTTGTTTTTAATTGGAAGATAATTGCTTTAAAATGTTGTATTGGCTTTTGCCATAGAAAAATTGAATCAGCGATAAGTATACATATGTTCCCTCCTTCCTGACCCTCCCTCCATCCCCCAATGTCCATTTTTATTTTGCAGCCTTAATATACACAGATTAATGGTTTTTAATTAAGATATTTTGCATGGTTCCAAATTGGGAAAGGAGTATGTCAAGGCTGTATATTTCACCCTGCTTATTTAACTTATATACAGAGTACATCATACAAAATGCCAGCTGGATGAAGCACAAGTCAGAATCAAGATTGTTGGGAAAAATATCAATAACCTCAGATATGACACCACCCTTATGGCAGAAAGTGAAGAGGAACTAAAGAACCTCTTGATGAAAGTGAAAGAGGAGAGTGAAAAAGCTGGCTTAAAACTCAATATTCAAAAAACGAAGATCATGGCATCTGGTCCCATCACTTCATGGCAAATAGATGGGGAAACAATGGAAACAGTGACAGACTTTATTTTCTTGGGCTCCAAAATCACTACAGATGGTGACTGCAGCCATGAAAATAAAAGATGCTTGCTCCTTGGAAGAAAAGCTATGACAAACCTAGACAGCATATTAAAAAGCAGAGACATTACTTTGCCAACAAAGGTCCTGTGATTTTTTTCCAGTAGTCGTGTATGGATGTGAGAGTTAGACCATAAAGAAGGCTGAGTGCTGAATAATTGATGCTTTGAACTGTTGTGTTGGAGAAGGCTCTTGAGAGTCCCTTGGACTGCAAGGAGATCAAATCAGTCAATCTTAAAGGAAATCAATCCTAAATATTCATTGGAAGGAATGATGCTGAAGCTGAGGCTCCAATACTTTGGCCACCTGATGTGAAGAACTGACTCATTAGGAAAGACCTTGATGATGGGAAAGATTAAAGGCAGGAGGAGAAAGGAACCACAGAGGATGAGATGGTTGGATGGCATCACCGACTCAATGGACATGAGTTTGAGCAAGCTCTGGGAGGTGGTGAAGGACAGGGAGGCCTGACGAGTTGCAGTCCATGGGATTGCAAAGAGTCGTACATGACTGAGTGATTGAACAACGTTTTGCATGGATGGAGGAGTATAAGATGCAAGGTGTATAGAATTGTATTAGAATCACTGGAGAAACATTTTCAAAATGCCATGTCAGCTGAAGGCTCTGAATACTACTACTATATCACAATGGGATGGGGTGGGGTCTTTCAGTAGGAGGAAGACTTGGTCCATGTAATTATAGAAAGGTTCCATAACACACCATGATATCATCTCTCATTTGACTGAATACTTCAAGAAGTTCACTCTCCATGCCTGCACAAGCTGTGCCATGTCTTTCTTTAAAAATGTTTCATATTGTAGATATAACCTGATGATTGCAAGGGACAATGGTGGAACTGTTTTCCTCTATCTGGATAAAGGGCTTTATGTTTAATTTGTGGACAGTATTATCATGCTATATGTGATCTGTAGGATTTTTTTTTCCTTACTGTGACTAAGATAGGTCTTTTCCTTTCTACTTCTCTATTAAATGTATCTCTTTTGAGTTCACTATTCCTATGTTGAGCGCTTTTTAATATAGATTTGGTAATCAATATATTAACTATTCTTCCATTTGTGTCATATGTAAATTTGAAAGGTAGGTCTTAATAAGCTGGTGATTAAAAAAAATTGAACAAAGTAGGACAGATGTGAAAATTTTAAAATTTTTGAACAAGAGCCCTCTCTCTGAGAGAATACTGTCTAGTAACATCTATCCATAGAATATGGATGTGATTGTTCAATAAACTAGTAAAATTTCTGACATTCTATTACCTAATAATGTTTAAGCACACAGGGTTTGAGTCAGACAGACACAGGTTCAAATCCTGGCCCATTGTTTTGGCTATGGACAAGTTATACAACATTTTTGAAACTTTGTTTTCTCCACTGAAAAGTGAGGTTAATAACATTAATATCAGAAGATATTAAAACATACATAAAAATATCTCCACTAGAACAGTACCTGACATATAGTAGTTATTCAACAAATGATAGCTATTATTATTGATATTATCATGAGAATTTAGAGAATTTGATCAACATATATGTTTTTCTATACCAGACCAAGATCTCATCAAAAAAAAAAAATAATAATCAGGTGTATTTGGCTTAGTTTACTTGGTGAATCTTGATGACCTATTAACATTTATATCTCTTATTCTTAAATTAATCTACTATATATTTTTAATCTCTTCATGTTTCTCAGTTTGTAAATCGTTTGACTGAGTTTCTAATGTTTCCATATACAATGAAATCAAATGAAACCTTGCTTTTCTTAATGCTAGTGTTAGGTACACCCCCCAAAACTGCTTTCTCTTGTTGAGCACCCAGAACTAAATAAGTAGTTAAGAAGATGAATTTTCATTCATGCCTTTATGTATGAAAAGTCAACTGTCTTTAGTTATCTTTAGCCACCACTTTCTAAAACTTCTCCAAGTTTGTTTTCCCATTGAGTTAAATAAAATGACCTGGAAAGTTTTAAATGCTAGTACAAAGTCAAAAGGAATAAACTGAAAGATTTTGTGGTAGGTAAGAAAGTTAATTATCAGCTATGATTTGATACTTTTATCCAATAGCTAATTTTACACAAAGTTATGTTTCATTGTGGATGACAGGATAGAGTGATTTTAAAGATTTATTTCATATTAAGTAAGATTTTGATGCTTTTGACTAAAAAGATATGTAAAGGATGGCTCAGATAGTAAAGTGTCTGTCTACAATGCAGGAGACCCGGGTTCAATCCCTGGGTTGGGAAGATCCCCTGGAGAAGGAAATGGCAATCCATTCCAGTACTATTGCCTGGAAAATCCCATGGACAGAGGAGCTTGGTAGGCTAAAGTCCATGGGGTCGCAAAGAGTCGGACATGACTGAGCAACTTCACACACCAAAGGACGTTCATGAGATCCCCAGAGGAAGTTGAATGGGTTTCTGAGAGCACCAAGAGAGAACTTTCCAAAGTACGTTTATTGGTAAGTCAGTCGAGGAATCCTTGACCAACATTTTTATTTCTTTTTTGTAGTTTTGAAATAACCTTATTTCTAAGATATCTGGCAACCTCAAGAAAATATATCCTAGCTTGTTCTGTGTACTCTATGTCTCATTTTAGACATTTCAGATTTCAGGAATAAGGTTAAGTAATTTTAAAACTTAATGCCTTGACGTAGAAAACCGCTGGCATTATTAACTTTCAAATCAATGAAGAGAGTAAAAGAATGTTTTAACAAAAGAGCTAATGGCTGTTTTCTTTAACCTATGGTTGGGTTAATTGAACAATATGGCCTTTTCTTGGGACACTAAAAGTAAAATGGAGAGTCTGACTTTTTATATCTGAATTCCGTAAAGTATCTGTTTGGCAACTGGGTAATACATGTCGATCTTATTTTTTCCTTAAATAGTCTTTCTTCATGGCAGGAATGATATGACTCTTATTGTTTAACATTTGTGTAGCACTGGCAATAGACTTGTCTTTGCTTTGAATATCATAGAGTGGGAATCATCCCATCCTGGTGCGCATAGTATAAAAAGAAGGTAAACCCAATAATAAGAGATAATGATGACAAGAATAAAGGTGGACTATTGAACAAGTACTCTGCTTTTTCTTAACAAACAGAAATGGGTAGGAGACTGCACACGCCTGGTGCTGTCATCTAGCATGCTGGTAACCTACTCTCTCTCTCTCAGCAAAGCTTAGTGAAAAAGCACAGCTGAATTAAACACAAAGAGGAACCCGTGGGCTTGTGGATGTAACTGTGCTTTCAGTAAAGCTTTATCTCAGTAACATGATGATTTAAAGCAGATGTGATTTTCCTAACATTGCTATGGTTTTGACCACCTAGTTCTTTTACTCCTTTGTGATTTTGAATGAATTATTGATAAGGAATACTTCAAAGGTACACAAAAAAATCTTTTACACTTAACATTTATAAAACAATGATGTTGATGGAGGGAGAAAGAAAACCCCTGTCAATATTTTTCTGAGACTAAACAATAACAAAGTGCCTTCAGGATTCATTTTAATGAGAAAAACTAGGGTGGCTCCGTGGAAGTCTCAAGACAGGCAGTGCACACTAGGAAATTAATTATTCCTTGGCAGTCAGGCAAATGTATGCGGTTTATGGTGGCATTGCAGAAAATAAATATTCTTTTAATCAGCAATGCTGGCTTATTTCCTCAAAGGTAACATCAAACTTTAAACGCATGAAGTCACATATTTTAAGATAGGATTCCGAAACAAAGGGTTTGCTTGGCTTTTCAGAATACTGTTTTCAGGTTACTGTTTGCACAGGGTTGCCTCCAAGTAAGTGCAGCTGATCCCTGAGTCTTGTCCACACTCAGAGAACAGGGTTATCATTATGGACAGCATTTTCTCTAAGCCTGACTGTGATCTGTGCTGGAGGAGACATTGACTTTCATGATGGTTTTATGGATCGATGATTCAGGTGGTTCTCCCGATAGCTCTGCTGGGTTCCTGGGCCATGTTTGCAAGTCAAAGCTGCATCTCCTCCCCTAGGTGGAATTTCTCAGCTCAGGGATTCACTTCTTAGCTGCCTCTTAGCTGCCTCCAGCTCAGGCAGTTGGCAGCTGACGGGGCAGCGCTACTAATGCAACCGAGTCTTCAAAGCGGCAGGTGATAAGAGACGTTGGGATTTTAACAGGGTAATGAATTAATTCACAAACTCACTGAGCACAAATGATAACTTCGGTACAATTTCTAGTTACAATTAGGAGGGGATTGCATTGTTTTACGGGATAAAGGTATTAGTTTTGATTCTTGTAATGTAATGTGTAGCATACTGGTATCTTTGAGGAAAAGCCAGGTTCTGGATGTGTGAATTTGCCCGTGACCAACTCCTGAAATGGATGCAAATTAAAATGAGTGATTTCTGTGATAGCAAAGTGTGCTGTAGCATAGCGTCTATACCCAGATCCCTAAGAGGGACTGGCAGAGGCTCAGAATTTCATTTTGCCTGAACTTTTATCCAAAAGCAGCATAACCAACCCTTCTCCAAATGTATCCCAAACTTTTATTCTATTTTGAGGGAATTCAGGCTGAACAAGCAATCTTTATGCTGTACGTCAACCTTGTAATTATTTCAGTGACTCCCTTCAAAATCAACAGACTCAAGACAATATCTAATTCCTGATTTCATTATGACAAAGGAATCATTCATATTTTCCCTATTGTTTCTGATGTTTCCCCCAAAATATTTCTATTAGAAAAAAGACAATTTTAAATTTCAGAGACAATCCTCAGAAAAACAAGTTCTCCTTTTTTCAGGGTTTGATTGGCATTATTAATAGTATTTTCAAAAAGGGAATTGTGAGTTTGTGTGTTAACACATAAGTATGTATGCTAATATCTATTTTAGAATTATCTTCTATCATTTTCATCTTTCAAATGGTTAAACTGCTAAAGGTAATCAATAAAATCTATTGTTTGTACCTGTAGAATGCTCAGATAAGTACCAGGTATACATGCTAATTAAAAATATCAGTTAATGATAATAGAGGTGTTAGATATAATGATAAAATACTCTTTTTTTCAGATGACTGACTTACATGGAAATGATATATTCATTCAATACAATGAATATTCAATGTGATTTAATAAATATTCATTGGACACCTGTGCTGGGCCCTAGAGATATTAAGATGAGAAAGCTTCAGTTTTGGTTACTTACCACGGTAGATTGCATTGTTGTTCTTAAATATTCACTCCTCTTCCTGTAAAAGGATTAGACCTCCCTAGGTGGGGATGTTGTACCTTGCAGTGTGTCCTGTGGGAGGGGGATATAGTTCTCTATCTCCTTGGCTGTGTAGTGGACACCATGCACACTACACCTAAGAAGATGATTTAAGAAGCATTATATGATTCTCTCGTCACTTTCTTTTTGCTGTAAGAATGGCAAGTCTCAACAAAGAGATTTTCCTAACTTGAAACATAACCCTAACCGTAATCTGAATCCTGGAATAAGAAGATTGAAAAAAGCTCACAACAACCGACCTGCAGCTGCCAGCGTGTACCGTGTTCATTGTTGTAAATCACTGAGATTTCAGAAGTTGTTTACTCACAGTGAAGCTAGCTGAAACACTTTGCCTGGAATTAAACTACAGTACATTAATTCTAAGACAATAAAATTTCTCACTGTCTGTTTAGTGACCTAGGACTAATTCTCATCCAAGAATACTGCAAACTATAGCTGTTTGTAACAGCCTTGGATGGACTGTGAGCAGACTCCATCCATCTGGGTTACTCTGGCCAAGTTTGCCTACTGTTAAATATTAGTACGTTAGCTGTTCAGCTTTCCTCATTGAGTGTAGGTCACTGAAAGAGCTAACTCTGTCATTATTTATTTGTCCTAGATGTAGTCACCTGGACCAAGTCAACTGGTAATTTAAGGTCAAAGCGTTCATATTTTACTTATATAGTGTGTGTATGTTAGTCACTCAGTCATGTCCGACTGTTTGCAACCTCATGGACTGTAGCCCACCAGACTCTTCTGTCCATGGGATTCTCCAGGCAAGAATACTAGAGTGGGTTGCCATTTCCTTCTCCAGGGGAATCTTCCCAACCCAGGGATCAAACCTGGGTCTTCTGCATTGCAAGTGGATGCTTTACCATCTGAGCTACTAGGGAAGTTACTTATCTAGTAGGGTGAGAATAAAGACCTGTTCAGGGTTAACATGTCAAGGTTATCCATCTCTGATATGCTATTGCCTTTCAGTATGTGTTAGAGAACAACAAACACTTGTATTAATAATTATTTTTCTCCTCCTAGGGTCAAGGTTAACATGAATGGAGAGAATTCTTGTCTAATCTACAGTAAGAGAAGGGTATGTTTGCATGAGAGCAAGAATGCAAGGATGAGCAAGAGAGAGAGAGAGAGAGAAAAGCAAGAGAGAGAGAGTGAAAAGTGAGAGAGAGAAAGAGAGAGAGAGAACTAAAGGTTTAACTAAGGGTTTCACCTATGTGCCTGCATGTACCACATACTAAGTGAAAATCCCGTTATATTAAGAAGACAAAGAAAAAAAAAAATCAAAACCCAAGATCATTGAATGTTTTTTGTGGTTGATTCATTTCAGGGTACATTTTTCTACAAGTCCTTTGCCAACTGCCTTTCTTGGACTTTGGTGGCAGGACACGTGAAGTGGAGGACATCAACATGCTGCTCCATTCTCCTCCCTTCCTGTGGCTCCTGCACCTTCTTTTCCCACCCCCTTGCAGCTGGGTGGCACATGTGATTGGTTGCAGCCCCTGGACCTGAGTAGAAGTGATGCTTGTCACTCAACAGGCTGAGGCTTGGCTCCCCGTCTCTCTTCTCTGCCGTGGTCATCCTGGGAGACGCATGCTGAGAGGCCAGGGCCACCAGATGGCATCTGAACAGATCCTGGCTCACTCACTGCTTGGACCTGAAAGGGAATTTTGTGAGCAAGAAATAAGGTTATGTATTTTACTTGTTGTTATAGCTTACTGTGGGCCAACATATGGCTTCTGAACACTTCTCATTTTTTGCCTTGGAACTAATTTTTTTTTTTAATTTTCTGATCTTCCTCCCTTCTTTCCTCTCTACTTTTCTTTCTTCTTTTCTTCATTCTAAAACTATTTATGGACCATGAACTATATGCCAAGAATTGTGATGATTAAACAGTTGAGACATAGATTCTGCCCTGTGGAATTAGAGGAGAGGGAGAATGACTAACAGTTTTTTTATTCCTTTTACCTCTACCAGGCACTCTACCAAACTCTCTCATTTAATTCTCACATCCACACCACAAGCAGGTTCTATTACTACCCCTAATTTATTGATAAAGAAATGGAGGTTCAGAGAGGTCAATGATAGGGCCCAAATCAGACAGACAGTGAGGGACCGAGCTGGGCTTCAACCTTGAGCTGCTCATTGCCAAAGCCTTGGTGATGAAACACTGGATAACTTTTGCTTCTCTGGAGAGGCTACACATTATTGTTATATAATAATATATATCATTATTATTATATTAATAAAATATGTAATGTTATATTCTTATATTATATTAATATATTATTATATTATAATAATATATATCATTATTGTTATTAATACGTAGATCCGTTAGAAGTAAAGATTTCTCCCCTCTTTGGATACGAGTTTGTTCTTTGATGTTTTGATCATAATGAAAAGAGTGTCAAGAGACTGAAGCAGTCAGAATTCCACTCCCCTCACTGGCTGTCTGAAAAATGCCTGGGCAGGTTCCGATGTTGCCCTCCGTGCTTTCATTCCTCTGCTAGAGGCAAGAGTCCTCATCTGAGTGGACAGCCTCGGAACCCTCTGCGGGTGCAGCTGGTGCCGGGATGTGTGTGGACACAAAGGGTGCCGCTCACAGTCCCGTCAGGCCCCGTGAGGACAACTGAGCAACACTGCCAACAAAAGAAGGGGAAGCAAAACCCCCTTTCCTGGAGAATATCCGTGGACCCGTGGCGACAACTAACCACAACTTTAAAACCACAACTTTGGGATGAAAGGGAGAGCTCTCCTCCAATTTACTTATGGTTTTGGCTTCTCAAAGGAGCTAGCAGGATTTTGAAACAAACTAAGTTTAAGTATGGATTTGTGAGGTCACCACTTCTGCCTCATTGCTGACAGAGAGCTTTTCTTGTTGGAATAGGAAAGGAACTTTGGCTTCTTGCGTAACACTTGATCCTGAGACCTGTTCATCTCATTTGCTTCTTCTGAGGAGCAACATTGGGGGTGCTCAGGCCTCCCTCTGGTATCCAGGACACCCGAGAAGCTGAGAACTGATTTCCCAAAGTGTGGGTCGTTGGTCACATGCCTTAGAAACACCTCGAGTCATTATTACTGAGGTGGGTTATGAATCCCACTGCTGACTCACTGAATTCAAAGCTTGGAGGTGGAATGGAGCTCTGAGCACTTCAACAAGCATCCAAGGGATTGTCACATGCACACCAAGGCTGGACAACAGTGGGCTGGAGGCCACAGCTTGCTCTCGACTGGCCCTGAGCGCAGGTCTTGCTGACGTTTAGGCTTTTATTCCTGTCTCATTTCTCCCCCTGACCCAACACACACATCATTTTTAATAGCCTTACGGAACTCCCAGCAATAACTTCTCTATTATAGATGACCCACTCAGGATGAAATAACTGCTTTCTTCATAGGGCAGATTACAGAAATACAACTTTCGAGAAACCACAGCTTCCTCTGTTGTTCTGCATTGTTGTTTAGTCGCTGAGTCGTGTTTGACTCTTCCGTGACCTCATGGACTGTAACCCGCCAGGCTCCTCTGTCCATGGGATTTCCCAGGCAAGAATAGTGGAGTGGGTTGCCATTTCCTTCTCTAATTGTTATGTATTATGCATTTTCAAATGAAATCTGACTCCTTGAAAGAAATTTAATGTTCACACTAAAAAAGTTCCCTTTAAAAAGTTAAAAGATGAGATTCATTGCCTTCTGCCTCCACATTACCTCCTGCAGGCATCTGTGCAGACACCTCAAAAAGCCACCAGAGGAAAGTGAAACTGGGGTCCATTTCACCCTCCCTTCATGCTCTTTCGTTACTACAGCTCCCTTTTGAAAATGGAAAACATTTCCTTTCCCAGAACCATTTTCTTCTTTGGTTCAATCACCTTCTCACACTCTCTTTCTATATTTATTTTAAGCAAATATTTATGTTTAGGAGCTGAAAATCTCCTCAGACAATTTACAGTGAAGCCCATGACCCAGAAGGATTAGTAAGGGGAGGAGGAGAGGACAGCAAGGCCCTCCCTGGTGAGTTTGAGAAAGACCGGGTTTGCTAGATGAAATGTAATGATCAGAATTCACGTATCTGTGGGAGGCTTGGCAAAAAAAAAACAAAACAAAACATCATTTCAAGCAAAGTTACAGGAAGAAAAAAACGCCTCAAACCCAACTCCCTCTTTCATAGCAGCAAGCTATGTAGGCTATGAATTATTTTACTGAACAGTGTTAAGTGCTTTCCTGTTGAAAAGTGAGGAACTTATTAATTATTTTAAGTTTGAAGTAATTAAGCCAAGCGCTGTCAGGCTGACATGGTTTTCTCAGCAGGCGGCTGGATTCTTCTAGCAGAGTGAAGGATTTTTCTAGTCCCATATGCTGAGCTACAGGTGAGCCAGTTGGTAAATATGTGACACCTTTTAATTATACCTTGTTGCAAGCTGTAGCTTGTCTTGTGAATTATTTGATCATTTGTTGCTCTCTCATGAAAGAGAAGCAATAGGTGAGTCTCCCTAGGAAAGGGGTAGGGGTAAGAACAGAGGAGTGACTGGGTGTATGGAATGGAGGAAAAGCAATGCTGTACTAGGGGCTTTAAGAGATTATTTCAGGGCCTGCAGATGACCTTCTAGCATAACTTCTGTAAAGTTTGTTGTCTCAGTTGGCAGAGCATGCTATTACATATAAAATGCAATAAAGACCCATTGTATGGCACAGGGAACTCTACTCAGCACTCAGTAATGGACTATATGGGAAAGGAATCTGAAAAAGAGTCAGTAGGTGTATACATATAGCTGATTGACTTTGCTGTATACCTGAAACTAAACAACCTGTAAATCAATTATATGTGTGGGCTCAGTTGTGTCCAACTCATTGTGGTCCCATGGGCTATAGCCCACCAGACTCCTCTGTATTTCCCAGGAAAGAATACTGGAGCAGGTTGCCATTTCCTACTCCAGGAGGTCTTCTCACCCCAGGGATTGAACTCGAGTCTCTTGAGTCTCCTGCAATCGCAAGCACATTCTTTACCACTGAGCCACCGGGGTCAATAAAACAAATATACCCCAATAAAAATTAAAGAAAAGAAAAAGAATGCTGATAGTAGCTGAGGAAACAGGTTTTTTGTAGCTGGTCCAGTCAGGCCTGGGTGGTAGGAAAGACTGAAAAGCCTTTTCTCTTCACCTTCTTTCTGGGCTGCTATCTCCCCAGTTATGGTGGCTCAGTGGTAAAGAATTCACTTGCCGATGCAAACGGTGCAGGAGGTGTGGGTTTGATCCCCGGGTCAGGAGGAGCCCCTGGAGAAGGAAATGGCAACTGCTGTAGAATCTAGTATTCTTGCCACTCTAGTATTCTTGCCTAGGAAATCCCATGGACAAAGGAGCCTGGCGGGCTACAGTCCATGGTGTTGCGAAAGAATCAGACACGACTTAGTGACTAAATGACGGTAACACAGCAAGCTATCCAGCTGGATTCCACGTGCATAACAGAGAGCTAACTTTTCCTCACTTAAAAAAATAAAATAAAATACAATTGCTTTACAATGTTGTGTTGGTTTCTCTATAACAGCGTAAATCAGTTATATGTACACAAATATCCCCTCCCTCTTGAACCTCCCTTCCCCATCTCACCTCTGAGCTCTCTGTGCTATACAGCAGCTTCCCACGAGCTCTCTATTTTACACGTGGTAATGTAAATATGTTAATGCTACTCTGTCAGTTTGTCCCACTCTCCCTCCCTCCTGTGTGTGCAAGTCTGTTCTCTACATCTGGGTCCCTACTCCTGCCGTGATAATAGGTTCATCAGTACCATTTTAGATTCCATATATATCTGTTAATATGAGATATTTGTTTTTCTCTTTCTGACTTCACTCTGTATGACAGGCTGTAAGTTTGAGGGACAGCTTTTGAGCTCACATTTTCTCAGAAGAAGACCAGGAAAATGGAAGATGGAAAGAAGGGGCTGAGAAAGCCCTGTTGGCAGTGGTAGAGTTAGACTGTTGCATATCTGCCAAAGTTTTCAAGTTCTTTTTTTGAAGGCTAAAATTCAAAGGTCTCCTTTTGTAACATTATGTTTCCAAACCTTCCAGGCATCGCTTTGGTAAGAGTCAGAACAAATTTGTCTTTGGCAATCCTACCCAGTGCCTACCACCGCTGCCATCTCTATTCAACACCAAGGGCAAACCAGTGCCTGCCTGCCCATCAGCCCTCTGTGTAATGAAGCTCGTTTGTAGCCTGGGGTTGCGATGTGTTGTCCATTTATTTCCTGTCCTCCAAGGCTCAGGAAATTTTCTTTTCTGGCCTAAAAGCTTATTTGTTCTTACTCTGAGCCTTCTGCTGGATAACTGGCTAATTTAACAATGACATTTGTGCTAATGTGTTGATCCAGTCACTCATTTATTTAATCACCATTAATTGACTGCCTACTTTATAACATTGTGGAAAATGCATAAGGCAAACATGGTCCTTCTCTCCTGGTACTTATCTACTTAGATGAGAGAAATCCTTCCTGACTTCCATATATAGTCAGCTTGAAACTCCGTCTTCAAATGGGAAAGAAGTATTATATTAATTATTTTTGTATTTTAATGCTCCTCTCTTTTTATTATTGAAGTATAGCTAATGTATAATATTATATAAGTGACAGGTATGCAATGAAGTGATTCACAGAAGTTATAATCCATTTGGAGTTATTATTAAATATTTGCTATGTTCTATCTGTTGTACAATATATATTGTAGCTTATTTTATACATAATAATTTATACTTCTTAATCCTCCACCCCTACATTTCTCCTCACTTCTCTCTCTCCACTAGTAACTAGTTAGTTCTCTATATCTGTGAGTCTGTTTCTTTTTTATCGTATTCACTACTTAGTTGTATTTTTTTAGGTTCTGCATGTAAGTAATCTCACACAGTGTTTGCCTTTCTATTCTGACTTACTTTTCTTAGCGTAATGCCCTCCAAGTCCATCCATGTTGCTGCAAATGGCAAAATTTCACTCTTTTTATGGCTGAATAGTAAGTTTAAAAAAAAATCTATTTAATTTCAAATTCAAGCCTCTATGTTGCTGGCCTAGTGGAAAATTTAATCTAAGTGATTTTTTTTAATAGTCTATACAGTTTATACACAGACAGGAGCCTAGGTTAGGCCCCCACAATCCCTGGGATTCAGAGCTTTCTCTGTAGAACTGAGCCCCCATAGTAGCTAGTTCAGGGGGAGGATGGGGAGGGCACAATCATGGAAGTGAATGAGGGTACCAGGATAGGAAAGAGGGCATGAAGGCAACCTCAGCAGTGAGTGGTCGAGGGGTACATTGAAAAGCTATAAGGAGGTAACTAGGTTAAGAGCACAATGTTGAGGGCACCAATATAGGATCTCTGAGGTCAGTATTTGTGAAGATTGGAGTGCACTAGTCCTGGAATATTATGAATGGGTGAAAGGCAAAGGAGTGGGGGCAAGGATTTCCTGAGAACCCTTTCTGAGGAAACTTACAGGGGGCCCTGAGGGCTGAGGAGTCCAGCTCCGAGGCAGGGCGAGAGTAGGGTGCAGGAAGGGGGCATCCAGGAGAGAGAAGACCCCAGGGCAGGCTGAGGGAGGGAAACGGCTGGCTGGCTGAGGGGCAGAGGGTGGGGGAGGTGACTGCTGGAGTACAGTACTTCACAACCAGTGTTCCAAAACCTCAGACTCAGAAAGGTACACACACACACACACACACACACACACGAGTCTCTTGGAACTCCCATGCCCATCTTTTTCCTCAGTGGAGACATGTAGCAAACAACCTTACTGAATTCCCAGGAAAGAGCCGCAGCTGCAGCTCTGGCCTGCTCATCCGTGGCATTTAAGCACATGCTGAGTTTCCTGTCCTCCGCACTGGCCCAGCATGAAGGTCACTGTCCAGGTAGTTCACTGCCTGCCTTGCTTGCCACCCTTTATCCCAGATTCCTTGAGGCCTGTCCGTGGTCTATTTGGGCTGCCCAACATTGCCCCCCTAGAGAAAGCAAGAGTTGTAGGGAGTGGTAAAACCTCAGGGAAGGGATTGGACATGGTCTGTAGCAGGGCACTTGACTGGGGGTCAGGGAGGCAGGGCTGCAGTGGGAAGAATAGCTGTGCAGCCTCTGGGGAGCTCCCACCTTCCTAGGGCAGCTCGTTCCTCAGACCCTGACCCGGCCTCTTCGCTCAGGGCCCAGCAGGTCCTCCTGCCTTTTCGTACCAACAGTGAGATAGAGACATGGTGGTACCAGAGCAAAGGAGAGGAAGGGGCACCAGGTAAAGGTTGGGAGCTGAGACAGAGGTACCAGTTTGTGACACAGAGCAGGTCAGAATGCCTGAAAGAGCAGCAAGGGGCTGGTGACAAGGAGATGGATATCATGGAACTGAGCCACAAAAGGATGATAATTCAATGGCAATCTAAGAACTCACACAAATTGCCAAGACTCTGGAGTGTCCAATTTATTTTTATCAGTGACTCCTACATCATTTTCATTTTTGCTTTATGTACAGAAAAAAGAACACTCAATACCACTGAAGTAGAAAATCCTGCATTGTTCAGTGCAGCAAGTTTTTGTATATAAAATAAACATAGCCATCATGTTTATAGTCAAATTTCTGAACATCACACTTCTGGTATCATAGCTATATGTCAACTGAAGAAAACCACCCTTATAATTTGAAAGGCAATACTAGCCAACAATGTTTTTCAAACAGTGGCAAAAGTTAACTACCTTTTCTTGGTTACTTTTTATAAGGTGTTTAATTAAAAATGTTTTATTAAGATATTTTACAGAATAATTTGCTTAAGCTAAATGCATATAAAATGTTACGTTCAGTTCAATGACTCAGTCGTGTCCGACTCTTTGAAACCCCATGGACTGCAGCATGCCAGGCCTCCCTGTCCATCACTAACTCCTAGAGCTTGCGCAAACTCATGTTTATTGAGTCAGTGATGCCATCCAACCATCTCACCCTCTATCATTCCCTTCTCCTCCCACCGTCATCTTTCCCAGCATCAGGGCCTTTTCTAATGAGTCAGCTCTTTGCATCAGTATTGGAGTTTCAGCTTCAGCATCATTCTTTACAATGAATATTCAAGACTGATTTCCTTTAAGATGGACTAATTGGATCTCCTTGCAGTCCAAGGGACTCTCAAGAGTCTTCTCCAGCACCACAGTTCAAAAGCATCAATTCTCCAGTGCTCAGCTCTCTTTATAGTTCAACTCTCACATCCATATATGATCACTGGAAAAAAAAAAGCTTTGACTAGATGGACCTTTATTGGCAAATTAATGTCTCTGCTTTTTAATATGCTATCTAGGTTGGTCATAACTATTCTTCTAAGGAGTAAGCATCTTTTAATTTCATGGCTGCAGTCACCATCTGCAGTGATTATGGAGCCCAGAAAAATAAAGTCTGACACTGTTTCCCCATCTATTTGCCATGAAGTGATGGGACCAGATCTTAGTTTTCTGAATGTTGAGCTTTAAGCCAACTTTTTAACTCTCCTCTTTCACTTTCATCAAGAGGCTCATTAGTTCTTCACTTTGTGCCATAAGGGTGGTGTCATCTGCATATCTGAGGTTATTGATATTTCTCCCGGCAATCTTAATTCCAGCTTGTGCTTCATCCAGCCCATCATTTCTCATGATGTACTCTGCATAGAAGTTAAATAAGCAGGGTGACAATAGACAGCCTTGACGTACTCCTTTAAACATGCCTTTTGTTCTACCTAAAATACAGATACAACTGCCTATATATATATATATATATATATATGCATGTTACTCGCTCAGTCAAGTCCAACTCTGCACTCCAAGGGCTGTAGCCTGCCAGGCTACTCTGTCCATGGAATTCTCCAGGCAGGAATACTGAAAGTGAAGTCGCTCAGTCCTGTCCGACTCTTTGCAACCCCATGGGCTGTAGCCTACCAGGCTCCTCTGTTCATGGGATTTTCCAGGCAATAGTCCTGAAGTGGATTGCTATTTTATTCTCCAGGGGATCTTCCCAACCCAGGGATCGAACCTGGGTCTCCTGCATTGTAGACGGACGCTTTACTGTCTGAGCCACCAGGGAAGTGGGTTGCTATTCTCTTTTCCTGGAGATCTTCCTAACCCCGGGATAGAACTCGTGTCTCTTGCATTGCAGGTAGATGCTTTACCATCTGAGCCATTAGGGAAGACTATATATATATGTATATATAATATTTACATGCTAATCATATTAATATATACTTTATATAATATATATTATATATTTAATAATATATATAGCATTACTATGAACAAAGCTAGTGGAGGTGATGGAATTCCTGTTGAGGTATTTCAAATCCTGAAAGATGATGCTGTGGAAGTGCTGCATTCAATATGCCAGCAAATTCGGAAAACTCAGCAGTGGCCACAGGACTCGAAAAGGTCAGTTTTTATTCCAATCCCAAAGAAAGGCAATGCCAAAGAATGCTCAAACTACCACACAATTGCACTCATCTCACACGCTAGTAAAATAATGCCCGAAATTCTCAAGCCAGGCTTCAGCAATATGTGAACTGTGAACTTCCAGATGTTCAAGCCGGTTTTAGAAAAGGCAGAGGAACCAGTGATCAAATTGCCAAAATCTGCTGGATCATGGAAAAAGGAAGAGAGTTCCAGAAAACATCTACTTCTTCTCTATTGACTATGCCAAAGCCTTTGACTGTGTGGATCACAATAAACTGTGGAAAATTCTGAAAAAGATGGGAATACCAGACCACCTGACCTGCCTCTTGAGACACCTATATGCAGGTCAGGAAGCAACAGTTAGAACTGGACATGGAACAACAGACTGGTTCCAAATAGGAAAAGGAGTACATCAAGGCTGTATATTGTTATCCTGCTTATTTAACTTCTATGCAGAGTACATCATGAGAAATTCTGGGCTGGAAGAAGCACAAGCTAGAATCAAGATTGCCAGGAGAAATATCAATAACCTCAGATATGCAGATGATACCACCCTTATGGCAGAAAGTGAAGAAGAACTAAAAAGCCTCTTGATGAAAGTGAAGAGGAGAGTGAAAAAGTTAGCTTAGAGTTCAACATTCAGAAAACTAAGATCATGGCATCTGGTCCCATCACTTCATGGGAAATGATGGGGAAACAGTGTCAGACTTTACTTTGTGGGGCTCCAAAATCAGTGCAGATGGTGACTGCAGCCATGAAATTAAAAGACATTTACTCCTTGGAAGGAAAGTTATGACCAACCTAGACAGCATATCAAAAAGCAGAGACATTACTTTGCTAACAAAGGTCCATCTAGTCAAGGCTATGATTTTCCCAGTGGTCATGTATGGATGTGAGAGTTGGACTGTGAAGAAGGCTGAGCACCGAAGAATTGATGCTTTTGAACTGTGGTGTTGGAGAAGACTCTTGAAAGTCCCTTGGACTGCAAGGAGATCCAACCAGTCCATTCTAAAGGAGATCAGTCCTGGGTGTTCATTGGAAGGACTGATGCTGAAGCTGTAACTCCAATACTTTGGCCACCTCATGCGAAGAGTTGACTCATTGGAAAAGACCCGGATGCTGGGAGGGATTGGGGGCAGGAGGAGAAGGGGACAACAGAGGATGAGATGGCTGGATGGCATCATTGACTTGATGGACATGAGCCTGGGTAAACTCCAGGAGTTGGTGATGGACAGGAAGACCTGGCGTGCTGGGATTCATGGGGTCGTAAAGAGTCAGACACAACTGAGCGACTGAACTGAACTGATAATATAAAATTATATATATATATATATATATATATATGTAAAATTTCTAAGCTGGAGGAGGGCATGGCAACCCACTTCATTGTTCTTGCCTGGAGAATCCCGTGAACAAAGGAGCCTGTGGGCTATAGTCCATGAGGTCGAAAAGTTGGACATGACTGAAGCAACTAAGCAAGCAGGCACAATATTTATTTATTTATTTTTGGTTTTCCTGGTTCTTCATTGCTGCGTTGACTATTCTCTAGTTGAGATGCATAGGCTTGTCACTGTGGGGGCTTCTCTTGTTGCAGAGATCTGACTCCAGAGCCTGTGGGCTTCAATAGTTGCAGTGCTTGGGCTGAGTAGTTGTGGCTTCTGAGCTATAGAGCACAGGCTCAGTAGTTGTGGCACTCAGGCTTAGTTGCTCCACGACATGTGGGATCATCCCAGACTAGGGATTGAAACTGTGTCTCCTGCATTGGCAGGCAGGATCTTTACCACTGAGCCCCTGGGGAAGCCCCCAGTATATATTTTTAATGGAACCCTATTTTATAATGTTAGCAAACTGAATGTGTTTTATATATGTGATCATAAAATATCATTTAGGTAAAGATATCATCCCCAAACCACCAAACTTTCTGGTCAAAAATTTAATGCTCATAACCAAACCAGCAGTGTTTAAAGTTTGGCTATACACATAAGCATTTTTATGGTTAAGCTTCCTAAGAGACTGTAAAATTTTTAACAGAAAGTCAAATATTGTGCAGCTTTATGAAGGTTTAAAGCCTACTTGCAAGCACTGCTGCCTGTGGGAAGAATTTGTATGTACAGTTGGGTAGAGACAGTTTATGTCTCATTATAGTAAACCTTTGCTTTACAGAGTTTTATAAGCAAGTTCAAGAAGACACAATTGGTTACAAACATCAAGTAAAATGAAATTAAATATTTGTTTTCCATTTGATATGTTTTAAGGTAAGTCCTCAGTTTGTAGCAGTGCCTATAAAATAAACACCTCTTGCAATGTTAAAATTTTTAAATATTCAATACAACATGTTTCTTTGGATTTGCTTACTTGAACCTGTGGAGATGCCCACAGCTCTTAGTCATCCTTGGTGGATTTGGCCTTGATTGGGCTCTCCCAAAGATTAGTGAACTAAAAGATGAGACAGCCTCTTTCCCTACATTCTTGCCTTTCCATTAGGGCATTCTCAGTTCAGTTCAGTTCAGTTGCTCAGTCATGTCTGACTCTATTTTTTTGAAGTCTATTTTACAATCTGCTTATTACCATGAAACAAAGATGCAATGTATGTACAACATTAAAAGGACTCTACACTAAAAAGACATTTAGAATAATGACTTTTTTTGATATACACATATATTTTGGAAAATGTGAAGATGCCAAACACAGAACTTTATGAAGAAAATCAGTCACCAAATGACAAGTTTATTTTAATGAAGAATTTTGGGAATTAGTTTGGTACACTGTATATGTATAGTAATATGTATAATTGAACAACTGGCATAGGGAATCCTAGTTCTAACAAAGGATGAAATATTAACTAATACCTTGTCAAGGTTTTAGTTAAAAGATGAAATATTAACTAATACCTTGTCAAAGAAAATTAGCTTCTCTCAAAACTTTTTTAGTGTGTGTAAATGTTTGTATTCAGTAAAGAGCAGAAATGGAGAGAGAATAAGTTGGCAGAGGAGTACGTGGACATGGAGTACATCTCTCTCCATGGATACATCAAAAATACACCTTCAAACACAGAAGTGCATGCAGAACACCAGCTGAGAGCTGACAGGAGTACCTGACCAGCAGAAAAGAATATATAAAAAAACCCATGCTAAACTTGGTAAGAAAACTACTTGTGGAATCTTTGTTCCTGACCAGGGATCAAGCCCTGAACCTTTGGAGTGGGAGCACTGTCTCTAAGACCCTAGACTGCCAGAAAACTAACCCTAAGGGGTTTCAAATGGTGAGAACTCACACAAAGGAAACCATTGGAATACAAGACCCAGCATCACCCAACCACCAGTAGCACCCTGTGCAGGATGCCTCATCTAAACAACAAACAAAACAAAAATACAAACCCAATCATCAACAGACAAAATAGCCACCTCACTCACCCTTGCCCATCAGAAGACAAACAAACATGCAAAACCTCAGCACAAATCTCACCCTGTATGAAGCTTACACAAACCACTGGACCAACCTTAGAAGGGCAGAAACCAAAAGGAAAAAAGAATTTAACCTGGAAGCCTGGGAAAAGGAGACCTCAAACACAATCAGTAAAAAAAATATATTGAAAAGGCAGAGAAATAATACACAAATGAAGGAACAAACTAGAAAACACAGAAGTCCAAATAAATGAAGAGGAAATAGGCAGACTACTTGAAAAAGAATTCAGAATAATGATAGTAAAGATAATCAAAAACCTTGAAAAAAAATGGAGAAAATGCAAGAATCAATTAGCAAAGCCCTAGAAAAATTAAAGAATAAACATAGACAAAGAATACCATTACTGAAATTAAAACTACTCTAGAAAGAATCAATAACAGAATATTTGAAGCAGAAAAATGAATCAATGAGCTGGAAGATAAAATGGTGGAAATAACTTCTGAAGAGCAGAATAAAGTAAAAAGAATGAAAAGAACTGAGGATAGCCTCAGATACCACTGGGACAATATCAAATGCACCAACATTTGAATTATAGGGGTCCCAGAAGAAGAGAAAAAGAAAGGGTATGAGAAAAATTTTGAAGAGATTGTAAAATTTCCCCAACATGGAAAAGGAAATAGTCAATGAAGTCCAAGAAGCACAAAGAGTCCCATACAGGATAAACCCAAGGAGAAACCCACCAGACACATAATGAAACTAACAAAGACTAGACAAAAAGAAAGAATATTAAAAGCAGCAAGGGAGAAGCAACAAGTAACATACAAGGGAAACCCCATATCCTTAACAGCTGATCTTTCAGCAGAAACTCTGCTGGCCAGAAGGGAATGGGAGGATATATTTAAAGTACTGAAAGGGAAAAATCTACAACCAAGATTACTGTACCTGGCAAAGATCTCACTCAAAATTGATGGAGAAATAAAAAGCTTTACAGACAAGCCAAAGTTAAGAGAATTCAGTACCACCAAACCAGCTTTACAACAAATGTTAAATGGACTTATATAGTAAAGAAATACATAGAAGAAACAATATCTACAAAATCAACTCCAAACAATTAAGAAAATGGCAATAGGAACATATATATCAATAATTATTTTAAATATAAATGGATTAAATGCTCCAATCAAAAGACACAGGCTGGCTGAGTGGATGCAAAAACAAGACCCATATATATGCTATCTACAAGAAGCCTACTTCAGACCTAAAGACACATATAGATTGAAAGCGAGAGGATGGACAAAAATATTCCATGTAAATGGGAAGCAAAAGAAAGCTGGAATAGCAATCATCATATCAGACAACACAGACCTTAAAATAAAGATTACAAGAGATAAGGAAGGACATTACATAATGATCAAGGGGTCAATCCAAGATGAAGACTGAACAATTGTAAATATATATACATCCAACATAGGAGCACCTCAATACATAAGACAAACACAAATAGACATAAAAGGAGAAATTGACAATAACACAACAATTGTAGGAGACTTTAACACCCCTGGTGGCTCAGATGGTAAAGCATCTGACTGCAATGTGGGAGACCCAGGTTCGATCTCTGGGTCAGGAATATCCCCTGGAGAAGGAAATGGCAATCCACTCCAGTACTCTTGCCTGGAAAATTCCATGGACTGAGGAGCCCGGTAAGGTACAGTCCATGGGGTCACAAAGAGTCGAACACGACTGAGCGACTTTACTTTCACTTTAACACCCCACTCACACCAATAGACAGATTATCAAAACAGAAAATTAATAAGTAAACACATGTCTTAAATGATACATTAGATGAGATGGATCTCATTGATATCTTCAGGACATTCCATCCAAATGCAAAATAAACCTTCTTCTCAAGTGCACATGGAACATTCTCCAGAATAGATCACATCTTGGGTCACAAATCAAACCTCAGTAAATTTAAGAAAATTGAAATCATATCAAGCATCTTCTCCAACCACAATCCTATAAGACTAGATATCAATTACAAGAAAAAGAAAACTGTAAGAAACACAAACACATGGAGATTAAACAACACATTTCTAAATAATCAACAGGTTACTGAAATCAAAAAAGGAAATAAAAAAATTTTTAGAAACAAATGACAATGAAAATATGACAACTCAAAACCTACAGGATGCAGAAAAAGCAGTTCTAAGAGGGAAGGGTATAGCAATACAATCCTAACTAAGAAACAAGAAAGACATCAAATAGACAACTTAACTTTACACCTAAAACAACTGGAAAAAGAAGAACAAAAAACCCCCAGATTAGTAGAAGGAAAGAAATCATGAAGATCTGAGTAGAAATAAATGAAAAAGAAATGAAAGAAACAATAGTGAAGATTAATAAAACTAAAAGCTGTTTCTTTGAGAAGATAAGCAGAGTTGACAGACCCTTAGCCAGACTCATCAAGAAAAAAAGAGAGAAGAATCAAATCAACAAAATTAGAAATGAAAAAGGAGAGTTTACAGCAGACAATGCAGAAATACAAAGGATTATGAGACTATTATTAACAACTATATGGCAATAAAATGGATAACGTAGAAGAAATGGACAGATTCTTTGGAAAGTTCAATCTTCCAAGACTGAACCAGGAAGAAATAGAAATTATGAACAACCCAATTACTAACACTGAAATTGAAATTGTGACCAAAAATACCCCCTAAAAACAAAAGCCCAAGACCAGATGGCTTCACAGAATTCTATCAAATTTAGAGAAGAGCTAATGCCTAGCCTTTTAAAACTCTTTCAAAAAATTGCAGAGGAAGGAACACTTCCAAACTCATTCTAAGAGGCCACCATCACCCTGATACCAAAACCAGACAAAGACAACACAAAAAAAGAAAACTCAACCAATATCACTGATGAACATAGATGCAAAAGTCCTCAAAAAAAATTTTAGCAAACAGAATTCAGCAATACATCAAAAATTTCATACACTATGATCAAGTTGGGTTTATTTCAAGAATGCAAGTATTCTTCAATAAATGCAAATCAATGTGATACACCACATAAACAAATTGAAAGATTAAAAATCATATGATAACCTCAATAGAAGCAGAAAAAGCCTTTGACAAAATTCAGCACCCATTTACAATTAAAATTCTTCAAAAAAAAAATAGGCACAGAAGGAGTCTACCTCAGCATAGAAAAGACCATATATGATAAGCCTACAGCAAACATTATTCTCAATGGTGAAAAACTTAAAGTATTCCTCTTAAGATCAGGAACAAGGGTTCCACTTTAGCCACTATTATTCAACATAGTTCTGGAAGTCCTAGCTACAGCAATCAGAGAAGAAAAAGAAATAAAAGGAATCCAGATCAGAAAAAAAGGAAATAAAGCTCTATTTGCTGATAACATTATACCCTAAAGATGACATAGAAAACCCTAAAGATAGTATCAGAAAATTACTAGAGCTAATCAGTGAATTTAGCAAAGTTGCAGGATACAAAATCAACACACAGAAATCACTTGCATTTCCATATTGCAGGAAATATGTTAATTCCATATTAACATGAATAATCAGAAAGAGAAGTTAAGGAATCAATCCCATTCACCACTGCAACAAAAAGAATTAAATATCTAGGAATAAACTTACCTAAGGAGGCAAAAGAACTGTACACAGAATATTATAAGACACTGATGAAAGAAATCAAAGACAACATAAATAGATGGAGAGATATTCCATGTTCCTGGGTAGAAAGAATCAATACTGTGAAAATGACTATACTACCAAATGCAATCTACAGATTCAATGCAACCCCTATAAAATTACCATTTTTTTTTTCACAAAACTAGAACAAAAAATTTCACAATTCATATGGAAACACAAAAGACTCTGAAGAGCCAAAGCAGTCTTGACAAAGAAGAATGGAGCTGGAGGAATCAACCTTCCTGACTTCAGATTATACTACAAAGCTCCAGTCATCAAGACAGTACTGGCATAAAAAACAGAAATATAGATAAATGGAACAAGATAGAAATCCCAGAAATAAGCCCATACACCTATGGGTACCTTGTTTTTGACAAAGGAGGTGAGAATATACAATGGGGCAAAGACAGCCTCTTCAATAAATGGTGCTGGGAAAATTGGACAGCTACATGTAAAAGAATGAAATTAGAACACTTCCTAACACCATACACAAAAAGAAACTCAAAATGGATTAAGGACCTAAATGTAAGACCAGAAACTATAAAACTCTTAGAGGAAAACAGGCAGACCATTCAATGACATAAAGCAAAATTGTTTATGACCCACCTCCTAGAGTAACAGAAATAAAAACAAAAGTAAACAAGTGGGACCTGATTAAACTTAAAACCTTTGCACAGCAGAGGAAACTATAAGCAAGGTGAAAAGAAAATCTTCAGAATAGGAGAGAATAATAGCAAATGAAACAACTGACAAAGGATTAATTTCCAAAATATACAAGGAGTCATACAACTCAAAGCCAGAAAAACAAACAACCAATCAAAAAGTAGGAAAAGACCTAAACAGACATTTTGCCAAACAAGACATACAGATGGCTAACAACCACTTGGGAAAATGCTTAACATCACTCATCATTAGAGAAATGCAAATCATAAGTACAATGAGATATCATCTCACACCCGTCAGAATGGCCATCACCAAAATGTCTACAAACAATAAATGCTGGAGAGGGTGTGGAGAAAAGGGGATGCTCTTGCACTGTTGGTGGAAATGTAAATTGATACAGCCACTATGGAAGACAGTATGGAGATTCCTAAAAAACTAGGAATAGAACCACCATATGGCCCAGCAATTCCACTCCTAGGCATATACCCTGAGGAAACCAAAGTTGAAAAAGACACACGTATCCCATCGTTCATTACAGCACTATTTACAATAGCTAGACCATGGAAGCAACCTAGATGTCCATCGACAGATGAATGGATAAAGAAGTTGTGGTACATATACACAATGGAATATTACTCAGCCATAAAAAGAACTGACATCAGAACTGACATTTGAATCAGTTCTGATGAAGTGGATGAACCTAGAACCTATTATACAGAGTGAAGTGAGTCAGAAAGAGAAAGATAAATATCAGATTCTAATGCACATATATGGAATCTAGAAAACTAGTACTTTAGAATTTATTTAAAGGGCAGCAACAGAGAAACAGATATAGAGAATAGACTTATGGACATGGGGAGAGGGGAGGAGAGAGTGAGATGGAAAGAGTAACGTGGAAACTTACATTATCATATGTAAAATAGATAGCCAAGGGAATTTGCGGTATGGCTCAGGAAACTCAAACAGGGGCTCTGATCAACCTAGAGGGGTGGGCTGGGGAGGGACATGGGAGGGAGGTTCAAAAGGGAGGGGATATATGTATACCATGGCTGATTCATGTTGAGATTTGACAGAAAACATCAAAATCCTGTAAAGCGATTATCCTTCAATAAAACAATAAATTTAAAAAAAAAGCAGAAATAGAACTAGACCAAAAAAATGCTCTTAAATGTTGAATTTTACACAATCCAAATGTTGATATTTTTCCTTTTTCCTAGGGCAAAAACAGATTCTTTACAGAAACCTCTTTTACAAACATACTGAACATCTGTGAAGTCACTCAGTCTTGTTCAACTCTTTGAGACCTCATGGACCCTAGACTGCCAGGCTCCTCCATCCACGGGATTTTCCAGACAAAAATATCGGAGTGGGTTGCCGTTTCCTTTTCCAGAGGATCTTCTCAACCCAGAGATCGAACGTGGGTCTCCCGTATTGCAGGCAGAGTCTTTACCATCTGAGCCACCAGGGAAGCCACAAGTCAAGGATATTTGAGGATCTCTCTGGTAAAAATGGAAGTTTAAACATAGTATATGAAAATACATAAGATGTTGCTTCTTATAATAAAATGCACTCATTTTTTCCCTGGAAAGAAGGAATCTCTCTTTTTTTTTTAAGTTATAAATTTCATAGTTGTGAAATAAATGTATTTTGTCAACTTGCTTAGGAAGTGTTCTCAGGAGCCAGAAGGAAAATAATTTTGTAAGATTCTAATTTCCAGGGAGTTGCTCACTGGGCAGATGTCTGAAATGGTACCATGAAGACAGTTCTCCTCTCACCCACATAATCTATTCTTCTTCAATCACATAGCTTATTGTGCATCTACTACAGGCCAGCCCTGTGAAGTGCCTAAGTCATAGGGTGGACGTTTGCTGAGGTAAGTGTTGATGAGTGGCTCAGCCACTCAGATTGATATCAGTGGAAGATGAATATGAAAATGATGCTGTGGAGCTGTAGGAGGAATAAAATTAGGAAGATGTGACGAAGCCTTTTAGGGACATTCTAGTATGCCTAAAATGTTCAGACTCCCTCTGCCCTTTCTTCCAAAATCCATGCAATGAGGGAAACACTGGCAAGTGTGAGTAATAGACAGGCAGGGTGAGAGCTGTGTTGAGAAAGACAGCTCTATTGGAACGAATCGAGATAAGAATCCCGGAGAGAGAATACAATAAGCCCAGAGGAGGAGGAACTCAAGTCCATTCTTAAAGCCTCCAGGGGGATGTACCTGAGTTTTTCCCAAATCAGAGTCCATAAGCTGATGTTCATTCTGCTTCTGCCCTAAACTAGTCTGTGCTTAAGGAATGTACACACCTGAAAAAAATATATCTGCATCCATGGCAGGAAGACACAGCTTTCTCTTAAAAAAAAAAATCGTTTCACAGGAGCCCAAGATGCTAAAAGATAAGGCATAAACTCTATGGAAAATCCTATATGCCTTTCAAAAATACTTGTCTACTGTATTATCTTTGTAAAACACGGTTCTGGTTCTTTTTCTTTGTTGTTTGCTTGGTGCCTCAGTGGTAAAAGAATCTGCTTGCCAATGCAGGAGTCTCAGGAGGCACCAGTTCAATCCCTGGGTTTTTGAGAAGATCCCCTGGAGGATCAAATGACAACCCAGTCCAATACTCTTGCCTGGAGAATCCCGTGGACACAGGAGTCTGGTGGGCTGCAGTCCGTTGGGTCACAAAGAGTCAGACACAACCGAGCATGCACGCATGTGTCATATTTGTAAAACATTGTATTGGGTATTTTTCTTTGTTGTTTGTTTGGAGTAAGCATTTCCTTTTTACAAACTAAATTACTTGAACATAAGCAGTGTAGAAGGGGTCAAAAAAGTCAATTTGTAAGAAAATAATTTTCTCTTAAATCTGAATTTTGTGTACTGCAGGACATTGGTAACTATTACCTACATCTCTTTCAACTAGTTAAATCCCAATATCTCTGGAAACTATCAATGGTGATTTATAGAACCTTCAAGATAGAACTACCTCAATCTCAAAAATGCCCTTAAATCCAGGCATGTATTTGTCACCCCACTCAAGCAACACCTAAAACCTTTACACACTTTCCACTAACAAGGTAGTACCTTGGCATATTATATGTTCAAAACCATTAGAAATAAAATTGATATGCTGGTTGGCATTATTTTTTTGAGAACTGACCTAGGTACCCATCAAATTCAGTACATCCTCCTTTGCTCAAAAAGTGGACAGGATAGCCATGAATATTGTGAAGATAACTTTGGTTTACATTTGAAAGTCTTTTGAAGGAGCTGTTGTCTGAACGGTGACATCTCTTTCCGTGTTTGTCTCGGGGAGGTTGTCACTGAGTATACTACCTGTTTTTCTGTGGGTGGAGGCATTCGTGTCTTTCATAAAGACTGCACATTTGTATCTCTGAACTGTATGTTTCTGTCTTAGCTAGAGAGCTCAAGGACAGCTTTGAATTGAATGTATCATGAAATGGACTAAAAATCAAGAAAAGCAACAACAAAAAGACTTTCGTAATTTCAACTCAGAAAAAACAGGCATTTGCAACTAAATTAAATGTTTGGTTTAGCTTGGCCCCTAGTGGATAGTAATGTTCATTTTCACATTGAATTGGTAGATTTTGCTTAAATGAGGGGCAAAACCAAATGACCCTGGAGACTGAATTACCTCTTAGCTTTGGAAATGGATTTTATCTCAAGCCATAATTGAGATGAATTTATGGTGAGTTGACAGAAAGCCTGGAAACATTTGCTCACTTGATACCAGGAGTACAGATAATCAGAGGAGCCAACTTCAGATGAACTACTTCCAATTTCTAGTAAATTCTGAAAAAATTCTTTATTTAATTAACATGAGGTAAATGCAAAGTTCCTTTGTTGCATAAAATTAAAGAATAATTTGCTTTTCTAAGCAAGTATTCGTGGGGTTCCCTGGTGGCTCAGCTGGTAAAGAATCTGCCTGCAGTGTGGGAGACCTGGGTTCAATTCCTGGGTTGGTAAGATGTCCTGGAGGAGGGCATGGCAACCCACTCCAGTATTTTTGCCTGGAGAATCCCCATGGATGGAGGAGCCTGGCATGCTATAGTCCATGGTGTCGCAAAGAGTCTGACAAAACTGAGCCACTAAACACAATGTTAAACATACAAATGAACAAACAGGTGTGTCCAACTAGGAACATCCAGGCAGGCCAAGGAGAAAGGACATCATTTGGCCCTGTGTGCAACAGTGCTGTTTGAGCTCCATGATGCCTGCCTTCCTTAACTCTGATGGAAAAGATGCCATTTGTTTGCGATTATAGACACCTATTGACTTCCAATTTTCACCAGTCATGTTCAGGTCTCTTGGGCTCTGGGTGCTTGTAGATTTTTGTCAGTCTTGCAGGGAGGGAACAACGTGGTAATGTAACTGGCACTATCTAGCTATATAAGATTCCTATTCTAATTTCAATTTAGTCTTTTATTGCAGTATCTTGACAAATATTGCCACATATATTTAGAATTATATATGTATATAAAATTCTCTTGGTTCTGAGTCTTTGCAGAATCCTGTATGCACACACACACATATTTAGTGCCAATAGATATGGTATGTATGTATGAGGTATGTATGTGCTCAGTCATATTTGACTTTTTGCAGCCCCATGAACGGTAGCCTGCCAGGCTCCTCTGCCCATGGGATTTCTCAGACAAGAATACTGGAGTGAGGTGCCATTTCTTACTCCAGGGGATCTTGCTAACCCAGGGGATCAAGCCTGCAGCCCTTGCATCTCATATATTGGCAGGTGGATGCTTTACCACTAGTGCCCCCTAGGAAGCCCATTTAGTACAAATGGGTACATTGAATTCTCAAAGAGCAGACCACATTTCAATAGAAGCCTGTGTTTCACTATGGTATCCCCCCAAATCAACATAATTTTCTCAGTAGATTCGGTTGTGTCCTCTTACTCTTTGGGCTTGCTTTGACTTCCATGTCTAGAGTAATAATGGGTGCACAATTACACCGCAGCTGCTGTCTCAAGAGCTGCTTATGGCCGGGAGGGGGGTGGGGGATGGAAATCTGCATTCAGCAAGTGTTTATTTTATGCAGTGGAGTGCCACACAAACTGTTCTGAGCGCTTACCAAAAAGTCATCCAGAAAGTACACTTCACAAACTCTAGTGTGTAACATGCAATTATTTTCTTTTTATCATAAAATATCCAAGCAATACTTTGATTTGATCTAGGAAAAAGACTTTCTACCAATTCTAATTTTTCCTGCAGGATGTGTGTTCGTGTTCTAAATCTTAACTTACCAGTACAGATTGTGAGTCTTGATGTGTGTTAAACTGTAGAGCCATAATAAAAGTCAAAGTGATTTGTCAGAAATTCGGAAGAGCTGTAAATGGCTACATTTCAATTTGTGTCTGCAAAGAGTAGGTGGTAGTAATTGCTTTAGTGAGATGACCAGGATGAAAGACAGTTAAAAAAAAATCTTAATTTCTTCTTTACGGGATTGTTACAGAGTCACCACTTAGAGTGGCGCCTCCCCGAACGCTCCTTGGTGTATTGTGCAGGAAGCTCCATTACAGAGAGCAGTGCTTTCACCCAGTCTCTGCAGGGTACGTGTTCTGTTACGTGAAGAGCATGACAAATCTGCATAGTTTCCAATCTCTCCTTCTATTTTCATTTCCACAATCTTAGAGGAAAAGAAACTCTGATAAAAATAAATGTAGCTGTATTGTAATCTTCCTGTAGTCTTGTGATTAAAGAAAGAAAAATAAATATTAAAAAAAGCTGGTTTCAGTTGGGAACACAAATGAAATGATTTATTTGCTTCTGCGTATACCCTTTATTTTTACTTTCTGATCATTCTACTGAGACTGGATTGCACTAGAGTCCCCAAGGTAATGGGGCCTGGTGACTAATCCACTGAGCCATACAAACTCCATCTGCTTACTCACTTTGACATTTTAATAATATTCCATTTGGACCTTTGTTCAATTTTGCTTTGTGTGCTACATCTTTGTTTTAACATTAAATCTGAAATAATTTACTATTATCAAATCTCCCTAATTAAAACAGCAGAGCTTTTTTTGTGGGAATATGTCAACTACGTATACTTTCCACAGGAAATTACCCACTAAAATTTGTCAATGGACCATCAAATTGCCCCTTTAGTTATTGCTTATTGTGCATTTTACTTGGAATAAAGAAAAAATATGTCATTAAAAAAGCAACTTCTTATTATATATCATCTTACTCTGAAATTTCTATATGAAGTGTTTTTCTCTGTAAGTACCATAATTGATTGTTCTAATGATATAGTAAAACAAGATAGCTTCAGATAATATTGCTGATGACAGAAGTAATGTTAAATGCTGACTTATTTTGTTTTATAAATATATGATTTCTTCAAATGAAGATTGATTACGATCTAGTATTTACATACATAAATCATACATATTGTGACAGACTTGTAACATGCTGTATGTGTTGCCCTATGGGATTTGATTGTATTTAGCATATGTCACAGTCAAAAGCTTATTAATTATTATTGATTAATTCATACACTCCCTTTCTGTCATACCAAAATATTGAGGAATATTATAGAAGGAAGAAAGAAGACTTAAACACACATTAGAAGATCCCCCAAATATTTATTCAAACTTTCATAGGACACTAAGTACACAAAAATCCTATAATGTAACCTAGATTTTATAGAAGCACAGATGGTAAAGCAAGTGCTAAATCATCTGCAGGATGTTAAGTTGCAAACAGAAAGTTAAGCAAGATCCAGACTGTAAAGCAACGTAGGCGTCTAAGTGTGAAAAGATTTAAATAATAGAACAGTAGCATGCAACACATTTTCTCTCTTTTCCAAGTAATCTCAGTATCATTAGAATTTACCAGTGACAGCCACTCTAAAAGGACTTCCCTGGTGGCTCATTGGTAAAGAATCCACTTGCCAATGCAGGAAACGTGGATTTTTGATACCTGGGCTGGGAAGATCCCCTGGAGAAGGAAATGGCAACCCACCCCAGCATTCTTGCCTGGAGAACCCCATGGACAGAAGAGCTTGGTGGGCTACAGTGCATGGGATCTCAAAAGACTCAGACACACAACAGACGGCTGGCTGCTCTAATAAAATAATTATCATACCTTAAATTTATGGAGTCCTCTTTAGAAGGTAATACACTTTTATACACATTGCGTGGGTGCTAAATTGCTTCAGTCATGTCTGACTCTGTGTGATGCTATGGACTATAGCCCACCAGGCTCTTCTGTCCATGTGATTCTCCAGGCAAGAATACTGGAATGGGTTGCCATGACCTCCTCCTGGGGATCTTTGTGATCCAGAGATCAAACTGATGTCTCTTATGTCTCCTGCACTCAGAGAGGTTGAGTGAATTGTGCAATATTACACATCCAGTAAGTAGTGGAGCAGAGTCTCAATTCAAGCTTGTGACCCCAAACCTGTGCTCTAAGTTTCATCAAGGAATGCTGGGAAACACCATATGTGGTGTCTTCTTTCCAGAGCTGATTCATTCTGAAATATTTCAGCCACCTTTTATAGTATATATTAACAGCCATGGTGTTAATGACCATCCAGTGATCTATATCAGTCACTTAGAGAAAATAAATGGATTTACTGTGCCAGGTTCATTGGTTCTGCCACACATTAATAATCTAGACAGGAAAAATGAGGTAGAGAGTTAAGATAATAATCAGACATCACCGTCACTGAAGAGATGGCTCACCTGTACAACAGAGAGGTAATGCTGTAAAGGACCTAAGATTTGGAGTTGTAAAAATCTGGGTTCATATCATGAATTTTCCATATATAAGCACAATTTGAGCAAATTAATTAACTTCTATAAGCTTTATCTTTCTTATCTATAAAATAGTTTTTTAAAAGGATTAAAAATATGTAGGGTTACTGTCACATAATGGGCACTCAGTAGGAGTTATTATTACCATGAATATGATTTAGACAGTGTATCTAAACAACACATTGACTTCAACTAGAAATGTCCAGGGGACATCATTTTAAGTATTAAATAATGAATATAACCACTGGTATCAATTTGCTAAATATTTAAAATACTTGAAGACTGAATATTAATCACATTGTTTTCCAGCTAGTGTAGGTAAATATTTATGATCTATATCTAAAATTACACTTAAAATAGAAGAAAAATTAGTAAGAATTTAAAGATCAGGAGTAAAATGTGGTTAGTCTCACAGAATTATAACATTTCATAATGTTTGAATACAGAAGATATAATGGCTTTTATCTCTGGAAAAGTGGGGAGATCAATTTATATTTGACATTATCAGCATATCAATGATAAACAAATTTTTAAAAATTAACAAATATCAGTGAGTACCCAAATATCTAAAAGGTGCCAACTCATAATATTGAAAAATCCTAATGTAAGAACATGGAAGAGGGGAAATCAAATAAGCAAAGAACAAAAAAACTATTAGAACAATAAAAGATGCTTTATTTGTATATATTTAATTCTGAAATTTAAGGATGGCCAATTGATAGCAAAACATCTTACTACAATGAAAGCTTTAGTTCCATCAAGAGAAGATACCAGATGGCAACTAATGATAAATCATTAAACTTTGTGACTCTATTTTCACTAGATGTTTTAAGTGTGTAACTTCTGAATGAGTTACACTCTGGGTTAAATTGTGTCCACCAAATTGTAAATCTGTAAGCAGAGAAAAACTGGGATCCAAAGTTTGGATCTAATATGTAAAGATTAACTGGGCCAATAAGAGATCTTCCCTAGCTAGATTCTTCATTAATTGTTTTTCATATAATAGAGGTAACCAATTGATAATTTAAATTACATGAAAAAAAATCCAAGTTTTCGGGGGATATGAGACATTGTTTGCTATCAGATAAGATAAGAAAGAGAAAGGAGTCTGTGAAGAAAACCCAAAGGGAAAAGGTCAGAGAGACAAGAAGTCTGTTTGACCTTAATGATAAGAACAAAGACAGTATCCTCTGAGAACAAATGAAAAAGATGAAAAGACAAGGGACCAGAAATATAACTAGAATAAAAAAGAGAAATTATCAGTTTATCTTTTCCAGTATAGAAAACTCACCAAGCAAGCGGAGTGAAAGAGATTAAAAAAAAAAAAAAAACTAAATTCTAGAGATGATTCAAGTTTAACAAAATTTTGAAAAAAGTGTTGTTGAGTACAGCTGAAAGCTTCAATAAAAGTACCAACAGAATGTTTCTCCTTTGCAAAAATGGTTATAAACTAAAAAGAGATTTGAAGAGTATTCAGGTCAACACAAGTCTAGACTGTCAATAATCCCCAGATCCCAAAAGACAATTTCCAGTCTGGCATATAAGAAGACTGGAGGTTGACATTTCATTCCAACAACAAGTAAAAGCTGAATATATTGAAAAATCAACTCTTCTTAGATCCACAAGAGAAGTGAGGTCACAGGGTAAACTGTTGTCCCCCAAAGTGGAGAGACTGACAGACAAGTGCAGAGAGTCATAACTTACTAATACAGAAACTCATGAACAGTAGCCTTATGGAAACTGGTACCACCAGAGAGAGAAAACCTAAAGTGGAATTGATGAATTGCTGAAATCTCAGTGTAGACAACTTCTGATAATTAAAAATTCCAGGAGCATCCAGACATAAGGGGGTCCCCACACTTTTGTGAATTTTATTAGTAGCTTGACCTGGTTCTCACAGTGAATACTGGAGAAAACTTTCCTTGTGCTTCTGGCAAGGGGAGGGGTAAAGGAATCATACTGAGATGTGTCAGGGCATTCTGTTTTCAACAAGATCTGTCCTTAAGAAAAATTACTTAGCTAGAACCTAACTTGCTGGGGTTTTATAATTGCCTAACTGACATGGAATAAGGAAAATACCCAACTCCAGACTACTTTAGCCATCCTGTTTCACTGAAGAAGTGGAAAGAGAAGGAAAATTAGAAACATACAAGCGTAGAGATAGAAAGTTTAAGAGAAAAAAAAATGAATGCAACAGATAAAAAATAATGTAACAGAAGTGAAGAATGCTTTTGATAGGCTTATTAGTAGACCAAACATGGCTGAGAAAGCACTCTTTGAACCTGAGGCTATCTCATTAAAAACTTCCAAAGCTGAAAGCAAAAAACTATGGAAAATAATCAGAAAGAGTGTCCAAAAACTCTGGGACAACTACAAAAGGTGTTCAGTCACTCAGTTGTGTCCGACTCTTTGCAACCCCATGAATCACAGCATGCCAGGCCTCCCTGTCTGTCACCAACTCGTGGAGTTCACTCAAACTCACATCCATCGAGTCTGTGATGCCATCCAGCCATCTCATCCTCGGTCATCTCCTTCTCCTCCTGCCCTCAATCTCTCCCAGCATCAGAGTCTTTTCCAATGAGTCAACTCTGCATGAGGTGGCCAAAGTACTGGAGCTTCAGCTTTAGTATCATTCCTTCCAAAGAAATCCCAGGGTTGATCTCCTTCAGAATGGACTGGTTGGATCTCCTTGCAGTCCAAGGGACTTTCAAGAGTCTTCTCCAACACCACACTTCAAAAGCATCAATTCTTCGGTGCTCAGCCTTCTTCACAGTCCAACTCTCACATCCATACATGACCACAGGAAAAACCATAGCCTTGACTAGATGGACCTTAGTCGGCAAAGTAATGTCTCTGCTTTTGAATATGCTATCTAGGTTGGTCATAACTTTTCTTCCAAGGGAAATGTGTAACATATGCATAATGGGAATTCCAAAATAAGAAGAAACACTTGAAACAGTAATAACTGGGAATTTCCCTAGATTAATGTCAGATACCAAACTACAGATCCAGGAAGCTTATAGCACACCATGCAAGAAAATTACCAGAAATACTACACTTAAGCTTGTCATTTTCAAATGACAGAAAATCAAAGGTAAATTCCTGAAAGAAAGATGAGAGGCAGGGAACCTTACTTGTAGAGGAGAAAAGATAAGAATTACATTTAACTTACCTACAGAAACCATGCCCTCCTATGCCCGCACAGCCACCGCTCCTAGGGTTGCTCCTCCCGGCCGGTGCCCCTGGCCTTGGAGCGGTGGCTGCACAGGTGTAGGAGGGCCTAGAGGAGCTATACCACGTTGAAGGTCAGGAAGGGCGGCGGTAAGGAGATACCCCTCATCCAAGGTAAGGAGCAGCGGCTGTGCTTTGCTGGAGCAGCTGTGAAGAGATACCCCATGCCCAAGGTAAGAGAAACCCAAGTAAGATGGTAGGTGTTGCAAGAGGGCATCAGAGGGCAGACACACTGAAACCATACTCACAGAAAACTAGTCAATCTAATCACACTAGGACCACAGCCTTGTCTAACTCAATGAAACCAAGCCATGCCCGCAGGGCAACCCAAGATGGGCGGGTCATGGTGGAGAGATCTGACAGAATGTGGTCCACTGGAGAAGGGAATGGCAAACCACTTCAGTATTCTTGCCTTAAGAACCCCATGAACAGTATGAAAAGGCAAAATGATAGGACACTGAAAGAGGAACTCCCCAGGTCAGTAGGTGCCCAACACGCTACTGGAGATCAGTGGAGAAATAACTCCAGAAAGAATGAAGGGATGGGGCCAAAGCAAAAACAATACCCAGTTGTGGATGTGACTGGTCATAGAAGTAAGGTCCGAGGCTGTAAAGAGCAATATTGCATAGGAACCTGGAATGTCAGGTCCATGAGTCAAGGCAAATTGGAAGTAGTCAAACAAGAGATGGCAAGAGTGAACGTCAACATTCTAGGAATCAGCGAACTAAAATGGACTGGAATGGGGGAATTTAACTCAGATGACCATTATATCTACTACTGCAGGCAGGAATCCCTGAGAAGAAATGGAGTAGCTATCATAGTCAACAAAAGAGTCCCAAATGCAGTACTTGGATGCAATCTCAAAAATGACAGAATGATCTCTCTTCATTTCCAAGGTAAACCATTCAATATCACAGAAATCCAAGTCTATGCCTCAACCATTAATGATGAAGAAGCTGAAGTTGAACGGTTTTATGAAGACCTACAAGACCTTTTAGAACTAACACCCAAAAAAGATGTCCTCTTCATTATAGGGGACTGGAATGCAAAAGTAGGAAGTCAAGAAAAACCTGGAGTAACAGGCAAATGTGGCCTTGGAATGAGGAATGAAGCAGGGCAAAGACTAATAGAGTTTTGCCAAGAAAATGCACTGGTCATAGCAAACACCCTCTTCCAACAACACAAGAGAAGACTCCTACACATGGACATCACCAGATGGTCAACACTGAAATCAGATTGATTATATTCTTTTGCAGCCAAAGTTGGAGAAGCTCTATACAGTCAACAAATACAAGACCAGGAGCTAACTGTGGCTGGCTCAGATCATGAAATCCTTATTACCAAATCCAGACTCAAATTGAAGAAAGTAGGGAAAACCGCTAGACCATTCAGGTATGACCTAAATAAAATCCCTTATGATTATATAGTGGAAGTGGGAAATAGATTTAAAGGCCTAGATCTGACAGATAGAGTACCTGATGAACTATGGAATGAGGTTCGTGACATTGTACAGGCAACAGGGATCAAGACCATGCTTATGGAAAAAAAATGCAAAAAAGCAAAATGGCTGTCTGGAGAAGCCTTACAAATAGCTGTGAAAAGAAGAGAGGCAAAAAGCAAAGGAGAAAAGGAAAGATATAAGCGTTTGAATGCAGAGTTCCAAAGAATAGCAAGAAGACATAAGAAAGCCTTCTTCAGCAATCAATGCAAAGAAATAGAGGAAAAGAACAGAATGGGAAAGACTAGAGATCTTTTCAAGAAAATTAGAGATACCAAAGGAACATTTCATGCAAAAATGGGCTCAATAAAGGACAGAAATGGTATGGACCTAACAGAAGCAGAAGATATTAAGAAGAGGTGGCAAGAATACACAGAAGAACTGTACAGAAAAGATCTTCACGACCCAGATAATCATGATGGTGTGATCACGAATCTAGAGCCAGACATCCTGGAATGTGAAGTCAAGTGGGCTTTGGAAAGCATCGCTATGAACAAAGCTAGTGGAGGTCATGTAATTCCAGTTGAGCTGTTTCAAATCCTGAAAGATGATGCTGTGAAAGTGCTGCAGTCAATATATCAGCAAATCTGGAAAACTCAGCAGTGGCCACAGGACTGGAATAGGTCAGTTTTCATTCCACTTCCGAAGAAAGGCAATGCCAAAGAATGCTCAAACTGCCACAGAATTGCACTCATCTCACACGCTAGTAAAGTAATGCTCAAAATTCTCCAAGCCAGGCTTCAGCAATATGTGAACCATGAAATCCCTGATGTTCGGGCTGGTTTTAGAAAAGGCAGAGGAACCAGAGATCAAATTTCCAACATCCGCTGGATCATGGAAAAAGCAAGAGAGTTCCAGAAAAACATCTGTTTCTGCTTTATTGACTATGTCAAAGCCTTTGACTGTGTGGATCACAGTAAACTGTGGAAAATTCTGAAAGAGATGGGAATACCAGACCACCTAACCTGCCTCTTGAGAAATCTGTATGCAGGTTGGGAAGCAATAGTTAGAACTGTACATGGGACAACAGAGTGGTTTCAAATAGGGAAAGGAGTACGTCAAGGCTGTATATTGTCACCCTGCTTATTTAACTTATATGCAGAGTACATCATGAGAAATGCTGGACTGGAAGAAACACAAGCTGGAATTAAGATTGCCAGGAGAAATATCAATAACCTCAGATATGCAGATGACATCACCCTTATGGCAGAAAGTGAAGAGGAACTAAAAAGCCTCTTGATGGAAGTGAAAGTGGAGAGTGAAAAAGTTGGCCTAAAGCTCAACATTCAGAAAACAAAGATCATGGCATCTAGTCCCATCGTTTCATGGGAAATAGATGGGGAAACAGTGGAAACAGTTTCAGACTTTATTTTTTTGGGCTCCAAAATCACTGCAGATGTTGACTGCAGCCATGAAATAAAAGACGCTTCAGTTCAGTTCAGTTCAGTTCAGTTCAGTCCCTCAGTCATGTCTGACTCTTTGTGACCCCATGAATCACAGCACGCCAGGCCTTCCTGTCCATCACCATCTCCCAGAGTCCACTCAGACTCACATCCATTGAGTCAGTGATGCCATCCAGCCATCTCATCCTCTGTCATCCCCTTCTCCTCCTGCCCCCAATCCCTCCCAGCATCAGAGTCTTTTCCAATGAGTCAACTCTTCACATGAGGTGGCCAAAGTACTGGAGCTTCAGCTTTAGCATCATTCCTTCCAAAGAAATCCCCGGGTTGATCTCCTTCAGAATGGACTGGTTGGATCTCCTTGAAGTCCAAGGGATTCTCAAGAGTCTTCTCCAACACCACACTTCAAAAGCATCAATTCTTCAGTGTTCAGCCTTCTTCACAATCTAAGTCTCACATCCATACATGACCACAGGAAAAACCATAGCCTTGACTAGATGGACCTTAGTCGGCAAAGTAATGTCTCTGCTTTTGAATATGCTATCTAGGTTGGTCATAACTTTTCTTCCAAGGAGTAAGCGTCTTTTAATTTCATGGCTGCTTACTCCTTGGAAGAAAAGTTATGACCAACCTAGATAGCATATTCAAAAGCAGAGACATTACTCTGACGACTAAGGTCCGTCTAGTTAAGGCTATGGTTTTTCCAGTGGTCATGTATGGATGTGAGATTTGAAATGTGAAGAGGGCTGAGTGCCGAAGAATTGATGCTTTTGAACTGTGGTGTTGGAGAAGACTCTTAAGAGTCCCTTGGACTGCAAGGAGATCCAACCAGTCCATTTGGAAGGAAATCAGCCCTGAGATTTCTTTGGAAGGAATGATGCTAAAGTTGAAACTCCAGTACTTGGCCACCTCATGCGAAGAGTTGACTCACTGGAAAAGACTCTGATGCTGGGAGAGATTCAGGGCAGAAGGAGAAGGTGACGACAGAGGATGAGATGCTGGATGGAATCACTGACTCGATGGACGCAAGTCTGAGTGAACTCTGGGAGTTGGTGATGGACAGGGAGCCCTGGGGTGCTGCGATTCATGGGGTTGCAGAGTCAGACACGACTGAGCTACTGAACTGAACTGAAATGAGGGAAATAGTGTCCTAAGAGGGTCTGAGAAGATGAAAGGTGAATAATCTTAGCCCAGTTTCTGAAAAAGGTAGATTCATTTGCAATATTTCATAGTATAGTAGAATCTTACAATAGGTTTAATTAACAAGAGTCACCCATCAACTTTTAAAAGAAGGAAATAACTTTCAAGCATATGAGCTCCTATAGGAGCAATCAGTCATATATAACTATATATTTATATATATAACTATATATGTGTGTGAAAAAAAGAGAAGTGAAAAGCTAAGGAGAAAAGGAAAGATATAAGCATCTGAATGCAGAGTTCCAAAGAATAGCAAGAAGAGATAAGAAAGCCTTCTTCAGCATCAATGCAAAGAAATAGAGGAAAAGAACAGAATGGGAAAGACTAGAGATCTCTTCAAGAAAATTAGAGATACCAAGGGAACATTTCATGCAAAGATGGGCTCGATAAAGGACAGAAATGGTCTGGACCTAACAGAAGCAGAAGATATTAAGAAGAGGTGGCAAGAATACACAGAAGAACTATACAAAAAACATCTTCGCGACCAAGATAATCATGATGGTGTGATCACTCACCTGGAGGCAGACATCCTGGAATGTGAAGTCAAGTGGGCCTTAGGAAGCATCACTACGAACAAAGCTAGTGGAGGTTATGTAATTCCAGTTAAGCTATTTCAAATCCTGAAAGATGATACTGTGAAAGTGCTGCACTCAATATGCCAGCAAATTTGGAAAACTCAGCAGTGGCCACAGGACTGGAAAAGGTCAGTTTTCATTCCACTTCCGAAGAAAGGCAGTGCCAAAGAATGCTCAAACTACTGCACAATTGCACTCATCTCACATGTTAGTAAAGTAATGCTCAAAATTATCCAAGGTTGGCTTCAACAATACGTGAAGCGTGAACTTCTGATGTTCAAGCTGGTTCTAGAAAAGGCAGAGGAACCAAAGGTCAAATTGCCAACATCTGGTGGATCATCGAAAAAGCAAGAGAGTTCCAGAAAAACATCTATTTCTGCTTTATTGACTATGCCAAAGCCTTTGACTGTGTGAATCACAATAAACTATAGAAAATTCTGGAAGAGATGAGAATACCAGACCACCTGGCCTGCCTCTTGAGAAACCTATATACAGGTCAGGAAGCAACAGTTAGAACTGGACATGGAACAACAGACTGGTTCGAAATAGGGAAAGGAGTCTGTCAAGGGTGTATATTGTCACCCTGCTTATTTAACTTATATGCAGAGTACATCATGAGAAATACTGGGCTGGAGGAAGCACTAGCTGGAATCAAGATTGTCAGGAGAAATATCAATAACCTCAGATATGCAGATGACACCACCCTTGTGGCGGAAAGTGAAGAGGAAATAAAAAGCCTCTTGATGAAACTGAAAGTGGAGAGTGAAAAAGTTGGCTTAAAGCTCAACATTCAGAAAACAAAGATCATGGCATCTGGTCCCATCACTTCATGGGAAATAGATGGGGAAACAGGGGAAACAGTGTCAGACTTTATTTTTTGGGCTCCAAAATCACTGCAGATGGTGACAGCAACCATGAAATTAAAAGATGCTTGCTCCTTGGAAGAAAAGTTATGACCAACCTAGATAGCATATTCAAAAGCAGACACATTACTTTGCCAACCAAAATCCATCTAGTCAAGGCTATGGTTTTCCCAGTGGTCATGTATGGATGTGAGAGTTGGACTGTGAAGAAAGCTGAGCACAGAATTGATGCTTTTGAACTGTGGTGTTGGAGAAGACTCTTGAGAGTTCCTTGGACTTCAAGGAGATCCAACCAGTCCATTCTGAAGGAGATCAGCCCTGGGATTTCTTTGGAAGGAATGATGCTAAAGCTGAAACTCCAGTACTTTGGCCACCTCATGTGAAGAGTTGACTCATTGGAAAGGACCTTGATGCTGGGAGGGATTGGGGGCTGGAAGAGAAGGGGACGACAGAGGATGAGATGGCTGAATGGCATCACTGACTCATTGGACATGAGTCTGAGTGGACTCTGGGAGTTGGTGATGGACAGGGAGGCCTGGCGTGCTGCGATTCATGGGGTCGCAAAGAGACACAACTGAGCGACTGAACTGAACAGAACTGATATATATAATTATATATAGTTTCTGATTTCAGTATGCATTTGGACCAATCTGCTTGTTATACTTGCCAGATAAAGTAGTGTGTCAAGTTCCAGTGTTCATTTCTTAGCTGACTGCTTGAAATTCAGAGTATAGTTTTCAAACAGCATCGGTGTGAAAAAATGATAGTTTGTATAACAAGCCCACAAAGACCACGTTTAATTTTCTGCTTTATTGACTATGCCAAAGCCTTTGACTGTGTGGATCACAATAAACTGTAGAAAATTATGGAAGAGATGAGAATACCAGACCACCTGGCCTGCCTCTTGAGAAACCTATATACAGGTCAGGAAGCAACAGTTAGAACTGGACATGGGACAACAGACTGGTTCCAAATAGGGAAAGGAGTCTGTCAAGGGTGTATATTGTCACCCTGCTTATTTAACTTATATGCAGAGTACATCATGAAAAATGCTGGACTGGAAGAAACACAAGCTGGAATTAAGATTGCCAGGAGAAATATCAATAACCTCAGATATGCAGATGACACCACCCTTATGGCAGAAAGTGAAGAGGAGCTAAAAAGCCTCTTCATGAAAGTGAAAGAGGGGAGTGAAAAAGTTGGCTTAAAGCTCAACATTCAGAAAACAAAGATCATGGCATCCAGTCCCATCACTTCATGGGAAATAGACGGGGAAACAGTTGAAACAGTGTAAGACTTCATTTTTGGGGGCTCCAAAATCAATGCAGATGGTGACTGCAACCATGAAATTAAAAGACACTTACTCCTTGGAAGAAAAGTTATGACCAACCTAGATAGCATATTCAAAAGCAGAGACATTACTTTGCCGACTAAGGTCCATCTAGTCAAGGCTATGGTTTTTCCTGTGGTCATGTATGGATGTGAGAGTTGGACTGTGAAGAAGGCTGAACACTGAAGAATTGATGCTTTTGAAGTGTGGTGTTGGAGAAGACTCTTGAGAATCCCTTGGACTGCAAGGATATCCAACCAGTCCATTTTGAAGGAGATCAACCCTGGGATTTCTTTGGAGGGAATGATGCTGAAGCTGAAACTCCAGTACTTTGGCCACGTCATGAGAAGAGTTGACTCATTGGAAAAGACTCGATGCTGGGAGGGATTGGGGGCAGGAGGAGAAGGGGATGACAGAGGATGAAATGGCTGAATGGCATCATGGACTCAACGGACATGAGTCTGAGTGAACTCTGGGAGATGGTGATGAACAGGGAGGCCTGGCATGCTGAGATTCATGGGGTCACAAAGGGTCGGACACGACTGAGCAACTGAACTGAACTGAACTGATACAATTATAGTAAAAATAAAATTATAGAGTTGCAATAACAATAGTTAAAATATAAATTAAGTAAAGGCAATGGTCATCATCTATGGGGTGCCATATTAACACACTTACTCCCTTTGAGCGTTTCCACCAATGTCCAAAGTCCTTCTAACATCCTAGAAGTCAATGGCTCTTTGAAGGTTTAATCATGTTTATTATGGCAAAATACTAGTTTCAGATCAAATTTATGAGATAGCAGCGTTGCATATTCCATAAGATGTGAATTTTCTCTATAGTACAATGGTCTATTCAATAATCAAATATACAGTCTACTTGTACTCTTTTAGTATTTTAAAACTTGGCAGCTTTACTTTACAGAAAGATTATTGGTGACATTCATAATTTATTTAATGATAAATGCTTCATTAAGAATATGGCATCCAAATCATAACATTATTCCTAAGTTTCTTTATAACTCAGTTTCCAGAAATGCATTGTGGGAAATAAAATAAAAATAAAAGGAAGTTCCATGCAGTTAATTTGGAGTTTAAAGAGATAGTTGACCAGGAAGCTGTCAATATAGTTAGAGAGATTTTTATTTTTATTTTTTAATATTCTTAATTTATTATTATTTTTATTTTACTTTACAATTCTGTATTGGTTTTGCCATACATTGACATGAATCCACCACGGGTGTACATGCGTTCCCAAACATGAACCCCCCTCCCACCCCCCTCCCCACAACATCTCTCTGGGTCATCCCCGTGTACCAGCCCCAAGCATGCCGTATCCTGCATCAGACATAGACTGGAGTCCTGTTTAGAGTTCTTGATATGTCATTGTACATACGGATCTATAAAAAAGGAGGCTATAATGCTCATCATTTCCAAGACTAAATTAACTCCAGAACATGCCCTGACTTTATTTTTCATGAAAACACTTTGAAAAATTATTATTTTGAAACAGAAGGAAAAAATTTAGATATTAAAAAAGACTATGGAAGAAGAAAAGATTACTAAGAGAGGATTGTGAAAAACTAGTCAGTTTTAGGAAATAGAAAAGAGTCACTTGAGGCAGGATGGCTTTAGAGTTAGACCTGAGTTGAAACTTTGTTCTATCCCTCTCTGGGCTTCCCCGGTGGCTCAGACAGTTAAGAATCTGTCTGCAATGTGGGAGACTCGAGTTTGTTCCCTGGATTGGGAAGATCCCCTTGGAGAGGGGAATGGCAAACCACTCCAGTATTGTTGCCTGGAGAATCCCATGGACAGAGGAGTCTGGTGGGCTATAATCTATGGGGTTGCAAAGAGTCAGACATGACTGAGCAACAAACACACTCTAGTTCTTTCTAGGTGTGTAAACCTTATGTTTATGTAATAAACCTTATGTTTATGTAATAAATAAATTATATATCCTCATGTTATATAATCTTGATTAGTCTCAGTTTCTTCATCCACAAAATAGAGAAATAACAATAATAACAACATGAGAGGGTATTTTTGAAAACTAAAATGAAGTTATTGGAAATCAAAAAAGGAGAGTCTAGATCTAGATTTAAATTATTTGGAATATTTATTTTCAAGGAACTACTAAAAGCAAAAGAAAACTAGCATATATCTTAGGTAAACACAGTTGGTTTCAAGTGAAAGCAAGGTCTGCAGTACCGGAGAGGAAGGAGCAAAAGCAATTCTATTTGCTAGATAGACCAATCCTCCTGAGAAATGTAAGAAAAATATGGGACTGTATAAGTATATTGCTATGTGCTGCTAAATATTCAACAGTTGGCTTTCTAGAAAAAAGCACACCAATTTATTATATTTGTCAAATTTCGTGGTATGAACACTCCCACCACGGCTGATTTTAAAGTGCCAACATTACACCGCAATGCATACTTGGGAAGAGATGTTAAGAGCTCAGTATTGAGAACCAGTGTAAGTCAGCTCCAGCACAGCTCTCTCTCTGTGTGTATCATACATGTGTGACCTTAAAGACATGAAAGTACTGATAAAATGGTATAAATGATCAGATTAAAATCTAAATAAAACTAAGTACTGATGCTGTTTCGAGGTGATTTACTGAAGACGGTGACTTTGAGCTTTGGACTATGTGGGCTCCTAAGCTTGAGCAATAGCAGAATAAGCTTCAGGCTCACAAAAGGTGGGTGGTCTAATTAAAGAGAGTATCTCTATAAAGGGACTCTAGAATGAGATCTTCAGGGTTGTTGCTCAGTCGCTCAGTTGTGTCCAACTGTTTACTACCCCACAGACTGCAGCAGCGAGGCTTCCCTGTCCTTCACCATCTCCCAGAACTTGCTCAAACTCATGTCAGTTGAGTCGGTGATGCCATCTAACCATCTCATCCTTTGTCATCTCCTTCTCTTCCTGCCCCCAATCCCTCCCAGCATCAGAGTCTTTTCCAATGAGTCAACTCTTTGCATGAGGTGGTCAAAGTATTGGAGTTACAGCTTTAGCATCACTCCTTCCAATGAACACCCGGGACTGAACTCCTTTAGGATGGACTGGTTGGATCTCCTTGCAGTCCAAGGGACTCTCAAGAGTCTTCTCCAACACCACAGTTTAAAAGCATCAATTCTTTGGCCCTCAGCTTTCTTTATGGTTCAACTCTCACATCCATACATGACTACTGGAAAAACCATAGCTTTGACTATATAGACCTTTGTCAACAAAGTAGTGTTTTTGCTTTTTAATATGCTGTCTAGGTTTGTTATAGCTTTTCTTCCAAGGAGCAAGTGTCATGATGTACTCTGCATATGAGAAATGCTGGACTGGATGAAGCACAAGCTGCTGAAGTACAAGCTGGAATCAAGATTTCCAGGAGAAATATCAATAACCTCAGATATGCAGATGACACCACCCTTATGGCAGAAAGTGAAGATGAACTAAAGAGCCTCTTGATGAAAGTGAAAGAGGAGAGTGAAAAAGTAGACTTAAAACTCAACATTCAGAAAACAAAGATCATGGCATCTGGTCCCATCACTTCATGGGAAATAGATGGGGAAACAGTGACAAACTTTATTTTTCTTTGGGCTCCAAAGTCACTGTGGATGGTGATTGCAGCCATGAAATTAAAAGATGCTTACGCCTTGGAAGAAAAGTTATGACCAACTTAGACAGCATATTAAAAAACATATACATTGCTTTGCCAACGAAGGTCCATCTAGTCAAAGTTATGGTTTTTCCAGTAGTCATGTATGGATGTAAAAGTTGGACTATAAAGAAAGCTGAGCACCAAAGAACTGATGCTTTTGAACTGTAGTTTTGGAGAAGACTCTTGAGAGTCCCTTGGACTGCAAGGAGATCCAACCAGTCCTTCCTAAAGGAAATCAGTCCTGAATATTCATTGGAAGGACTGATGTTGAAGCTGAAACTCTAATATTTTGGCCACCTGATGTGAAGAATTGACTCATTAGAAAAGACCCTGATGCTAGGAAAGATTGAAGGCAGGAGGAGAAGTGGATGACAGAGGATGAGATGGTTGGATGGCATCAACTCGATGGACATGAGTTTGAGTAATCTCCGGGAGTTGGGGACGGACAGGGAGGCCTGGCGTGCTGCAGTCCATGGGGTCACAAAGAGTCGGACACGACTGAGCGAGTGAACTGAACTTTGCATATAAGTTAAATATGCAGGGTGACAATATACAGTCTTGATGTACTTCTTTCCCAATTTGGAACCATTCCATTGTTCCATGTCCTGTTCTAACTGTTGCATCTTGACCTGCATACAGGTTTCTTATCTCTTTAAAAATCTTTGGTGTAATCCACTGTAGTTCCACCTTCTCCTGTATCCTCTGGGCACTGAATGGAAATTTGTCATCCAACTAATCAGATCAGGAGAAAAAAAATTACTCTAAGAGGTTTTAATCACTAGCTACTTCTCAAATGTATTGGCAGCCTACATGAGTGGTTCTGTAAATTTAAGCACTCTATAATCTAGAGTACCCTTATAAACATGTCACAAAAGTACAAGTTGTCTCTGGGGGCATGCACCTTCATCCCAGGCCTCAAAGCACATCCAGAAGCAATTTTGAAAGAAAATGAGCATTTCACAAACAAACAAGCAAACAAAAAACCCCAAAACATTAAGTTTAGAAGGAAACATGATACTGTGCATGAGACCAGAGGAAACAGCATAAAGCAGAAACAAGTCCCCAAATAATTAGAATATTAGAATAAAAAACTAATATGGTTATTATGTTTAAAGACATAGAAGACAAACTTCAAAAAATGTTCCCGGAAACAGAAAACAAAGAATTACCAATCACATTTTAAAAACAATTAAATAGAATTTATAAAATTTAAAAAGTATAATATTGTGAATGACTGCTTATTATAACTTAACATGTGTGAAAATTTGATGGTTAGGCTTTGTCAAAGCAGTTTCCTGGACCCTACTTTCGTAGTTTCTGACTTAGTTGGTCTGAAGTCAGGCCCAAGAAATGTCTTTTCTAACAAGCTCCCAGGTGACAGCAGTGCCATTTCTCTGAAAGATACACTTTGAGTAGCACTGTAATGAACACCCAGGGGATACATTTGATGACAGTTTAAATGAGCTAGAGAGAGAATTAATAAGTTGGAAGGTAGATCAGAAGAAATATGCAGACTGCATGCAGGAAATATAAACAGATGGATAATATAAAAGAAAGATAAAGAAACATGGAAAACAGAATAAGAGAAATAAATGCAGCAGAGGTATATTTGAAGAGAATAATGATTGAAGATTTTTCAAAAGTGATGAAAGCTACAATTGACAACATCAAGGAGTCAAATAAGTCTCAAATAAGGTAAGTTTAAAAATAAGTAAATAAAAAGGAAAGGGAGCAAGGTTTGCTCCTCAGCCAGCAAAGTGACTTGTTGGCTCCCTTGTTTGTGAGGGGCTGTAAGTGAGAAGAGACAAAGTACAGCAGCAGGGGAACCTTCTCCTCAGAAACTGGTCCAGGATTCCTTCAGTTGCAGCTTTGCCTCAGGAGACAGTTCAGGGATCTCAGAGAGCTGGAGTCTTGCTTTTCCTCTGATGTTGGCCAGAAACAGGGAAAGGAATTGAGTATTCCTTCAATTTATTCTACAAAATCTGGCGTCTTCTTTATAAAAAATGTTGGAGAGAACATTCATTTTTCTTTGGAATAATCCTTGAACCTGGTAGTAGGGTCATACTCATTTCCCAAAAGCGCCCATGTTGCGTATAACCAGAATTTGGTGAAGTCTTAATTTAGAGTTCTCTGGATATTTTTTTTCTTCTGTGAGTGTGTTCCAGGTCTGGAATGAACAGTGTGGATCGGTATCCAGAGGCATTGAAGGAAGATCTGTCTCAAATTTACTGTATGTTATAAAGTAACATATGTATGTTATATGTTTCTGTCATCTAAAGGAAAGTGATTTGCTTTATTTCAGAGACATTCTCAGTAATAAGAAACAAAACAAGGATTTTCTGTTAACCCTCATTGGGTGTAAAAATTATATTAACAGAAAATTACATTCTCTGAAGCACTCCTGTTACCTAGATTTTCACTTTGATTTGCCTAAGTATTTATCTATCACCATAGGACTAGACAATTGTATTCATTATAAATAAAGGGAAGCAAATGAAAACTCCCAGAGAAAATTCTCTCCTTCCCCTATTAATTTTAGTAAATTAATTTTACATCAGAATAAAATCTTTTTGGTGATATCACAAAATAATAAAAATATTACTTATCTAGATTAGTACAACTCATCGAAAATATCATTTTGTCAGTCTTTTGTTAAGTAAAGATTTATTGCTGGTTAGTGATTATTTCCTAGTCTCCAGCAGCTGGCCATTGAAAAACAGGAGTTTGACCTAGATGAGTCCACTTATATGAGGATTGTTTCAAAATACATAATACTAACCCCATGTATTTCAAGGATCAACTATAGGAAGTGCTGGGAATATAGAAATGAAGATCAGTAAGAGAGTAGATTTCTGCATCTGACTATACTGTTATAACTGACACCAGACAGCTTCTTCTGCCATCAGTTCAGTTCACTTCAGTCGCTCAGTCATGTCTGACTCCTTGCGATCCCATGAATCGCAGCACGCCAGGCCTCCCTGTCCATCACCAACTCCCAGAGTCCACTCAGACTCACATCCATCGAGTCAGTGATGCCATCCAGCCATCTCATCCTCTGTCGTCCCCTTCTCCTCCTGCCCCCAATCCCTCCCAGCATCAGAGTCTTTTCCAATGAGTCAACTTTTCGCATGAGGTGGCCAAAGTACTGGAGTTTCAGCTTTAGCATCATTCCTTCCAAAGAAATCCCAGGGCTGATCTCCTTCAGAATGGACTGGTTGGATCTCCTTGCAGTCCAAGGGATTTTCAAGAGTCTTCTCCAACACCACAGTTCAAAAGCATCAATTCTTCTGTGCTCAGCTTTCTTCACAGTCCAACTCTCACATCCATACATGACCACTGGGAAAACCATAGCCTTGACTAGATGGACCTTTGTTGGCAAAGTAATGTCTCTGCTTTTGAATATGCTATCTAGGTTGGTCATAACTTTTCTTCCAAGGAGTAAGAATCTTTTAATTTCATGGCTGTAGTCACCATCTGCAGTGATTTTGGAGCCCCAAAGAAAAAAGTCTGACACTGTTTCAACTGTTTCCCCATCTATTTCCCATGAAGTGATGGGACCAGATGCCATGATCTTTGTTTTCTGAATGTTGAGCTTTAAGCCAACTTTTTCATTCTCCACTTTCACTTTCATCAAGAGGCTTTTTAGGTTTTTAGTTCCTCTTCACTTTCTGCCATAAGGGTGGTGTCATCTGCATATCTGAGTTTATTGATATTTCTCCTGGCAATCTTGATTCTGCCATAATCAACTGTAAAACTGGACAGAACATATCAGGCAACTTTTCAGGCACTGAACATCAACAGGCATAACACTGTAATTCTGGGGGCAAGGTAAATGAGACATGGGACTTGTGATTGCTCAACCGTGCCTGGGGATGATTTCTGATAATGATGCAGGGAGCTGGTATCTGAGAATAGCATGGCAGCAGCCAGTGAGCTCAGGAGATTGAGATGCTAATTTCAGACAACTGAAATGAGTGGACTTGGCAGGATAAGGTATCGAAGTCAGAGAACTAGGCAGAATAGAGGCTCCAGAAATCTATGTGTGGTGTCCCCTATGAATCTGTGACTGAGGATTGGGCTGTATACATTCAGGGTGGAACTACTCAAAGCTCATTTAGACAGATTTGCACAGATGACAGGGTTTGGGTATTGAAACACTTGGAATATGCATTAAACTTTGCATGGATCTTGATAACAAAACATAAAACCAAGTCATTCCAGTACACAGAGCATGCATGCTGTTAATGTCCGAGTCTGTAACCTTATGAACCATAGCCTGCTAGGCTCCTCTGTCCGTGGAATTCTCCAGGCAAGAATACTGGAGTGGGCAGCCATTCCCTTCTCCAGGGGATCTTCCTGACCCAGGGACTGAACCTGCATCTCTTATGTCTCCTGCATTGGCAAGTGGTTTCTTCATCACTAGTGCCACTTGGGAAACCCTCCAGTACACAGGGACCAGCCAGCAATTGAACTGTCGATATAAGAATCAGTACTTTTCAGAAGAAGATGACAGAATAGAGTCTCTGCAATGTAAAAACAATGATGACTAGGATCCAATAAAAAAAATCACTAGACATACAAAGAAATAGACAATTACAATTCATATCAAGAAGAAATTCAGCAGATAGAAAGTAACCCTGAGAGGGGCCAGTTATTGAGCAAATAAGTAAGACAAGGATTAAAGGTAAACAATCGAAGTTCCTGCTCTCAAAGTCACTATAATTTGATAAGAGAATATGAAAACAACAACAAAAAAACAGGAAGTGTGAGGTGAGCAATACTAAAGTTTTGTGGTTGGTAGTATAGTTCCAGCACAAAACGGTAATGATCCAAAGCTTTGGAGTGGATTCAAAAAGTTCACAAAGCATTCAAAATGGATCTTAAAGGTTAAGTAGAAGCTTGGAAGGCTATGGAGGTAGAGAAATAAAGGCAAGACTGATTGAAACACAGAAGAAAACTATGTAAAGGTACATTGGTTTGAGAGAGTGACCCTGAAAGCATTGTAGTGGTTAAGAACATGGTTTCTCATCTGTAAAAGAGGAATAATAACAATACCTACTTCTTTGGGTTGTTGTGAAGATAAAAGGATAAGCACTTGATAATGTTAGTTATTATCTTGGGAAATTGCTTGCTGAGTTTTGGAAGAAGCTATGTACATCAGTATGGCTGCAGTATACATATAGGAAGAGAAGACTTAAAGCCTGCTGTGAAGCTAAAGCTAAATGGAATTGAAGATGTGAAGGTTCCAGCAATGTTAGTGCTCTATTAGCTCAGGGCAAATCCGCTCTTATGGGTTCTCTCTGGAGAGGCAAAGCCAGAACAAAAAATGAGCCAAGTGCATCGTTGCATCGTATGATGCCCACAGGAAAAACAACAGGCAGAGGGCAGTTATGCTTTCCCCAATGCAATAATGTCAATTCTTCTCTATGTGAAAGGCTAATAGACAAAATCAGGGTCACTATCCAAAGAGCTTAGTGTTCAAAGAAGTAGTTGCAAATAATAGCTACAGATGAGAAATAAGGTCAACACAGAGTAAAATTGCCAATTAGCTCTATATAAGCCAGATGAAATGTACCCTTGAGGATATAAACCGGATGCTACATTAAGAAATATAAGTATGGTCAAGAAAGTAATGATTGATAGAAATTGAAGTGTGTTAACAAATTCCCCTGGTGGGAGAAATAGCAATGTATCCTCCTTTCTCCTAGAAAAAGTTTTTAGATAATTTCCTAAACTGACATTTTGGTGGTTAAGAATTTTATTTAGTTTCTTTTATGCCTAAGCCACAGAACTTGACTAACAGTAATACAACATTCAATTACAAGTGTTCCTATTCCAAACATATACTCACCTCTCCCCATCCATCAAACCTTGATTGAATGCCAGGGCACTGCATCATGTCCTGAAACATTTGAAATTTGTCAAACAGGAGGGAAAATGAATCCCTGAGATATGGGCTTCCCTTAAAAAATGACTTGTTAGAATTTAGAGACCATCTGGAGAAGGACTAGCCTCTTTATCTACGCCCCCACTAGCTCATTCATCAGCAGCTCTTCCTGTGCTGCGAGGGATTAAAATAAGTAAATAAATGAAAGGAGTTCTAGCCTCTGTCCTTAAAGAACTTTTGGTCTTTAGTTAACATCCTGCCAGTACAAGGTAGAAAGGAACTGTTCGATTGATGGTTAATAGTTAGTGTACTCCAAAATATGCCAACAGCTCAGATAAAAACAGCTGAATCTATTATGTTAGTCATGAAATAACAACCTCAAAGCCAAAACTATTATTCATTTTGAACAATGATCTACTCATTGCTGGTAATAACATATATATGTATGTCTGCTGCTGCTGTTAAGTTGCTTCAGTCATGTCTGACTCTGTGCGACCCCATCCCTGGGATTCTCCAGGCAAGAACACTGGAGTGGGTTGCCATTTCCTTCTCCAATGCATGAAAGTGAAAAGTGAAAGTGAAGTTGCTCAGTCGTGTCCGACTCTTCGCAACCCCGTGGACTGCAGCCTACCAGACTCCTCTGCCCATGGGATTTTCCAGGCAAAAGTACTAGGGTGGGGTGCCATTGCCTCCTCCACTATGTATGTCTATATATACGTAAATATAGGGGGAAGGGCAAGGTTACAACTTTATCAGCTTAATCCTCATATGCTGCTGCTGTTAAGTGATTTCAGTCATGTCCGACTCTGTGTGACCCCATAGACAGGCAGCCCACCAGGCTCCCCCACCCCTGAGATTCTCCAGGCAAGAGTACTGGAGTGGGGTGTCATTGCCTTCTCCCCATATATGCTGCTGCTGCTGCTGCTGTTAAGTTGCTTCAGTCATGTCCGATTCTGTGTGATCCCATAGACGGCAGCCCACTAGGCTCCCCCGTCCCTGGGATTCTCCAGGCAAGAACACTGGAGTGGGTTGCCATTTCCTTCTCCAATGCATGAAAGTGAAAAGTGAAGTGAAGTCGCTCAGTCGTGCCCGACCCTCAGCGACCCCATGGACTGCAGCCTACCAGGCTCCTCCGTCCATGGGATTTTCCAGGCAAGAGTACTGGAGTGGGGTGCCATTGCCTTCTCCAGTTAAATAGCAAAACCTGTCTCTGAAGGCAGGAAGTTCTTTGATTTGGCTACACAGGAAGTATCACAGAATCAATGAGTTTGCACAGTGGGAATACAATTTCAGGTAGAATTTAACTTGGAAGTTTTTCTCTATCCATCAAAAAGCCAGGGCTGGTTATAAAGCCCTTCCTGTTGCCACAATACTCTAAGAGAGACAGTAAGAAGCGCAACACAGAAAAAAAGACTGTAGCTCCAAAGTGCGAGGGTAGAATTCAAAGTCATGTCAGATTCACTCTATGCTCATCCTCTTCCTCTGCACTTTCCTTTGGGGAAAAGACCATGGGCTGAGAAAGGTATGAAGTTGAATCCTAGGCTTTGAGCAAATTTCCTAATAGTTCTGCCTTTCATTTCTTTCATCTCTAAAATTTTCCTCTTTAGGGAAGTATCCGGTATGTAGATGCTCTTAATAAATGTTTGTTGAATGAGTGAATAAAACAAATAATAGTTAATTATGAAGTTGTGATGGTTAAAGATATACTATTTCTGTTTTATTTACAAAATGTTTTGCACATAGTAGGTGCCAAATAATTGCTCCTTTCTCTTCTCATTCCTTAAAAAAGGAAGCCACACCTTATACTTCTTTTGATTAATCATAATAGCTAGCATAATAGTAGAACAGCAAGTTCAGTTCAGTTCAGTTGCTCAGTCGTGTCCGACTCTTTGCGACCCCACGAATCACAGCACGCCAGGACTCCCTGTTCATCACCAATCCCAGAGTCCACCCAAACTCATGTCTATTGAGTCGGTGATGCCATCCAACCATCTCATCCTCTGTCATCCCCTTCTGCTCCTTCCCTCAGTCTTTGGAAAAGACCCACCATCAGGGTTTTTTCCAATGAGTCAGCTCTTCACATCAGGTGGCCAAAGTATTGGAATTTCAGCTTCAACATCAGTCCTGCAAATGAACACTCAGGACTGATCTCCTTTAGAATGGACTGGCTGGATCTCCTTGCAGTCCAAGGAACTCTCAAGAGTTCTCCGACACCACAGTTCAAAAGCATCAATTCTTTGGCCCTCAGCTTTCTTTATAGTCCAACTCTCACATCCATACATGAACACTGGAAAAACCATAGCCTTGACTAGACAGACCTTTGTTGACAAAGTAATGTCTCTGCTTTTTAATATTCTGTCTAGGTTGGTTATAACTTTTCCTCCCAGGAGTAAGTGTCTTTTAATTTCATGGCTGCAATCACCATCTGCAGTGATTTTGGAGCCCCCCAAAATAAAGTCTGACACTCTTTCCACTGTTTCCCCATCTGTTTGCCATGAAATCATGGGACCAGATGTCATGATCTTAGTTTTCGGAATGTTGAGCTTTAGGCCAACTTTTTCACTCTCTTCTTCACTTTCATCAAGAAGCTCTTTAGTTCCTCTTCACTTTCTGCCATAAGGGTGGTGTCATCTGCATATCTGAGGTTATTGATATATCTCCTGGTAATCTTGATTCCAGCTGTGCTTCCTCCAGCCCAGGGTTTCTCTTGATATACTCTGCGTATAAGTTAAATAAGCCAGGGTGACAATATACAGCCTTGATGGACTCCTTTTCCTATTTGGAACCAGTCTGTTCCATGTTTAGCTCTAACCGTTGCTTCCTGACCTGCATATAAGTTTCTCAAGAGGCAGGTCAGGTGGTCTGGTATGCCCATTTCCTTCAGAATTTCCCACAGTTTCTTGTGATCCATACAGTCAAAGGCTTTGGCATAGTCAATAAAGCAGAAATAGATGTTTTTCTGGAACTCTCTTGCTTTTTGATGATCCAGCAGATATTGGGAATTTGATCTCTTGTTCCTCTGTCTTTTCTAAAACCAACTTGAACATCTGGAAGTTCATGGTTCACATATTGCTGAAGCCTGGCTTGGAGAATTTTGAGCATTACTTTACTAGTGTGTGAGATGGGTGCAATTGTTCAGTAGTTTGAGCATTCTTTGGCATTGCCTTTCTTTGGGATTGGAATGAACAATGACCTTTTCCAGTCCTTTTGGTCACTGCTGAGTTTTCCAAATTTGCTGGCATATTGTGTGCAGCACTTTCACAGCATCATCTTCCAGGATTTGAAATAGCTCAACTGGAATTCCATCACCTCCACTAGCTCTGTTCGTAGTGATGCTTCCTAATGCCCACTTGACTTCACATTCCAGGTGTCTGGCTCTAGGTGAGTGATCATACTATCGTGGTTATCTGGGTTGTGAAGGTCTTTTTTGTACAGTTCTTCTGTGTATTCTTGTCACCTCTTCTTACTGTCTTCTTCTTCCATTAGGTCCCTACCATTTCTGTCCTTTGTTGAGCCCATCTTTGCATGAAATATTCCCTTGGTATGTATAATTTTCTTGAAGAGATCTCTAGTCTTTCCTATTCTATTGTTTTCCTCTATTTCTTTGCTTTGATCATTGAAGAAGGCTTTCTTATCTCTCCTTGCTATTCTTTGGAACTCTGCATTCAAATGGGTATATCTTTCCTTTCCTCCTTTGCTTTTTGCTTCTTCTTTTCAGAGCTATTTGTAAGGCCTCCTCAGACAGCCATTTTGTTTTTTGCATTTCTTTTCCATAGGGATGGTCTTGATCCCTGTCTCCTGTACAATGTCACGAGTCCATAGTTCATCAGGCACTCTATCTATCAGACCTTTCCCTTAAATCTATTTCTCACTTCCACTGTATAATCATAAGGGATTTGATTTAGGTCATACCTGAATGGTCTAGTGGTTTTCCCTACTTTCTTCAATTTAAGTCTGAATTTGGCAATAAGGAGTTCATGATCTGAGCCACAGTCAGCTCCTGGTCCTTTTTTTGTTGACTGTACAGAGCTTCTCCATCTTTGGGTGCAAAGAATATAATCAATCCGATTTGGGTTTTGATCATTTGCAAATATATTTTTGTTATTTAGTGGTACTCACCATTTTTGCATTTCCCTGGTGGCTCAGATAGTAAGATTCTGCCTACAATGCAGGAGCCCTGGCTTCAGTCCCTGGGTCAGAAAGATCCCCTGGAAAAGGGAATGGCTACCTATTCTAATATTCTTTCCTGGAGAATTCCATGAAGAGAGGAGCTTGGTAGACTACAGTCCATAGGATCGCAAAAAGTCAGACAGGACAGAACGATGGACACTTTCACTTTTTTCCCACCTCTTTTATAACAATAATTAGAATCTGAAGATTTGTGTCAAGCTAATGTATGCCAAGAACATTATAGTAATCTAGGCAAGCAGTCCGGAGAAGGCAATGGCATTGCACTCCAGTACCCTTGCCTGGAAACTCCCATGGATGGAGGAGCCTGGTAGGCTGCAGTCCATGGGGTTGCTAAGAGTCAGACTCAACTGAACGACTTCACTTTCACTCTTCACTTTCATGCATTGGAGAAGGAAATGGCCACCCACGCCATTGTTCTTGCCTGGGGAATCCCAGGGACGGCGGAGCCCAATGGGCTGCCGTCTGTGGGGTCGCACAGAGTCAGACAGGACTGAAGCGACTTAGCAGCAGCAGCAGCAGCAGGCAAGCAGTCAATAAACTGCAGGTCTGCAGGCTGTACCTTCAGGTATGTTTGACTTGGTCATGCACAGAAAAATGGTGCATATTTAAATGCCTTTAGAACACATTCTGGCTCTACTGTAGCCCCTCATAATTTCAGCCCCTCATAATTTCCTACTTTCTTATAGACTAAATTCATGAACTGTTTATTTCTCTCACCTTTCTGGCTGCCTTAGGCATTTAGCTACTTATCTCTGGGTTGAGTCTAAAGTAAAAGTATCAAAAATTTCACTAGAGAGATAGAGATATCTCCTTTAATAAAGCATAGATGGAAAAATCTTTCTTGATGGCAATTGTAAGGTGAGAACTCAAGGGTTGCTAAATATCTAGATGTATTCTTGACATCTTAACAATAATTTTTAGTCAAGGTATAAGTTGACTCAATATTGCTTGTGAAAATGAAACCTATATGAAAACAGTCAGATAATACTAACTTAGAGAACTGACTAAAAAACAATCTAATTTGACCAAAATATGAAGTAATAATAATTATGAAAAAATCGATTTTGTTCATGGAGGTACCTCAGAAATTGACCTATCTCAATTCAATAGAGATACCAATAACAGTTGAGTCATTAAAACTGCTCATCTAGAAATATGCATGTTAAATATAAAAGAAAATGAAAACAATCCAAATTTTAATTATAAAAACAAACTTCAATTTTTATATCCAGTCAACTGAATGTAGTTCAGTATCTTCAGCTTTAAATTTTCTGCCTAATTTTGAAATAAAACTTGTTTCCTTTTTAGTAAATCCTTTGTATTTTACAAACATGGAGCAGGTTTATTTGCTTCATTGAAGATCTGCATTTATTTTTAGAAGAAAATTTTGTGATTCAATGTGAAAAACAAATTTTGTATTTTAAACTAAATTAATCATCAGTTCCATGAAGTGAGGATGCAAAGAGAAATCTGTGTCCTGGAAGAGGATCTGCATTTGACCATGTGGGCACTCTGATCTCAGACATCCAGCCTCCAGACTGTGAGGAAGTTCTGTTGTTTCTAAGCAACCCAGTCTATGGTATTTTGTTACAGCAGTCCATATGAACTAAGACATAAATTATGTACTTCTAATTAAATTTGGTAATAGACTGTGGGAGGATTTATTTGTCTGTAAGTTTAATGATTTTATTTGGAAAAGAGAATTTGGCCGTCATGTAAAATTTGGGAGAGGAATTTCACTAGTGTCTTTAATCACAAAGTCTGACTGTGTCAAAGAATGTAACATTAAGGTCCTCTGTTATCACACAGTATCATTTTTGTCCTGTTTAATTCCTTGGACCATACTTGCTATTAGCTTTTAAAGTTTTTGCTCATCTATAACCCCATGTAGTCTTGGAGTCAGCTTTGTTGTTTGAAATGTTCTCTTGAATAAAACATCTTTTATTTCTACTGAAATTATTTTTCCCCTTAGCTTATATGCTGTGTGGAAAAGAATGACTTAGCATGTTCTAGAGTACCTGAGTTCTTCACCGTTTTCTGCATTTTGCATGTGCAGAATGAATATCTGTTTATTGAATGATTTGAATGAATCAATGGGATGGAGTGAACAAAGTCAGGGATTATTGAGAAGATGGAGATTGCTTTGTTTGGTGTTTTTACAACAAATTTCTTTTAAAAAAAAAGTTTTAATATCCCCCAGCAATCCTACACAATTAGAAATGGCATTATTTCCATATTATGCTTGTTGAAACTGAGGCACTTAATCATAACCCAAGGCTATGAATAGCTAAGTAAATAATATGCAAAATGATAAACCTAAGACTGGAATCCAAGTTTTATTACTGGCTATCTAGTCAAACCTTGAGTCTTGGTATCCACCCAACACTGATGGGCTTGAAAGGAACTGCAGGGAACTGTGGTAGGGATGTAAAAAAATATAATCACTGTTGGTTCAGTGAAAAAACAAAACAGAACAAATGAATTTAGAGGCAGACATCTGCAACAACTAAAATAAATACAAAAAGATGTACTTGGTTCTGGTGGGAAGGGAGTTCTGAAGAAGAGAAAATTACCATTGTCCAGCTATGAGAAGGACAGAAATGGCCTTATCTGTCTAGACCTATGGGTTGATTGGGAAAATTCCCAAAGAAATTTTTTTCTGTATTTACCTCTATTTGCTAAAAGTTGCCTTGGCAATTAAAAGCAGACCAACAGATGAACCCTAAGGAAAAGTTTTATACCTTAAAAATTATTTGGGAAATTAAATAAAAATTAAGTGTTTCAGATATTGGAAAAACATACAGAATATCTGAATAATCACATGTATACTCACTACTCAGATTCAGCATATGTTAACATTTTACCACATTTTTCTTCACTTCTCTTTTTAAAATAAAGAAGAAAATCCCAGTTTTAGTTGAAACTTCTTTCAATCCTAACCTAATCTCATTTCCCTTTCTCTCCTCAGATAATCAAATGCTTATTATTTCTCTACCTACAATGAATACAGTGCATCAGTTTAATTCAGTTCAGTCACTTGATTGAGTCCAATTCTTTTCAACCCCATGGACTGCAGCATGCCAAGCCTCCCTGTCCATCACCAACTCCCAGAGTTTACTCAAACTCATGTCCATTGAGTCAGTGATGCCATCCAACCATCTCATTCTCTGTTGTCCCTTTCTCCTCCTGCCTTCAATCTTTCCCAGCATCAGGGTCTTTTCAAATGAGTCAGTTTTTCAAATTGGTGGCCAAAGTATTGGAGTTTCAGCTTTAACATCAGTCCTTCCAATGAATATTCAGGACTGATCTCCTTTAGGATGGACTGGTTGGAACTCCTTGCATTCCAAGGGACTCTCAAGAGTCTTCTCCAACACCACAGTTCAAAAGCATCAATTCTTCTGTGCTCAGCTTTCTTTACAGTCCAACTCTCACATCCATACATGACTACTGGAAAAACCATAGCCTTAACTAGACGGACCATTGTTGGCAAAGCAATGTCTCTGCTTTTTAATACGCTGTCTAGGTTGGTCATAACTTTCCTTCCAAAGAGTAAGTCTTTTAATTTTATGGCTGCTATCACCATTTGCAGTGATTTTGGAGCCCCCAAAACTAAAGTTGGCCACTGTTTCCACTTAGGACTTCCCTGGTGGCTCAGACAGTAAAGTGTCTACCTACAATGTGAGAGACCTGGCTTCAATCCCTGGGTGGGGAACACCTGGAGAAGGAAATGGCAACCCACTCCAGTATTTGTGCCTGGAAAATCCCATGGATGGAGGAGCCTGGTAGGCTACAGTCCATGGGGTGGCAAAGAGTTGGACATGACTGAGCGACTTCACTCACTCATTCACTCACTCACTCACTGTTTGCACTGTTTCCGCATCTATTTTCCATGAACTGATGGGACTGGATGCCGTGATCTTGGTTTTCTGAATGTTGAGCTTTAAGCCAGCTTTTTCACTCTCATCTTCACTTTCATCAAGAGGCTTTTTAGTTCTTCTTCACTTTCTACCATAAGGGTGGTGTCATCTGCATATATGAGGTTATTGATATTTCTCCTGGCCATCTTGATTCCAGCTTGTGCTTCATCCAGCCCAGCATTTCTCATGATGCCCTCTGCATATAAGTTAAATAAGCAGGGTGACAATATACAGCCTTGACGTACTACTTCTCCTATTTGGAACCAGTCTGTTGTTCCATGTCCAGTTCTAACTGTTGCTTCCTGACCAGAATACAGATTTCTCAAGAGGCAGGCAGGTGGTCTGGTATTCCCATCTCTCTCAGAATTTTCTATGGTTTATGGTGATCCACACAGTCAAAGGCTTTGGCATAGTCAATAAAGCAGAAATAGATGTTTTTCTGGAACTCTCTTGCTTTTTCCATGATCCAATGGATGTTGGCAATTTGATCTTTGTTTCCTCTGCCTTTTCTAAAATCATCTTGAACATCTGGAAGTTCATGGTTCATGTATTGTTGAGGCCTGTCTTGGATAATTTTGAGCATTACTTTACTAGCGTGTGAGATGAGTGCAATTGTGTGGTAGTTTGAGCATTCTTTGGCATTGCGTTTCTTTGGGATTGGAATGAAAACTGACCTTTTCCAGTCCTTTTGGCCACTGCTGAGTTTTCCAAATTTGCTGGCATATTGAGCGCAGCACTTTCACAGCAGCATCTTTTAGGATTTGAAATAGCTCAAGTGGAATTCTATCACGCTCACTACCTTTGTTCATAGTGATGCTTTCTAATGCCCACTTGACTTCACATTCCAGGATGTCTGGCTCTAGTTGAGTCATCACACCTTCGTGATTATCTAGGTCATGAAGATCTTTTTTTGTATTGTTTTCTATGTGTTCTTGCCACCTCGTCTTACTATCTTCTGCTTTTGTTGGGTCTATACACCATTTCTGTCCTTCATTGTGTCTATCTTTGCATGAAATGTCCCTGGGTATCTCTAATTTTCTTAAAGAGATCTCTATAATCTTTCCCATTCTACTGCTTTCCTCTATTTCTTTGCACTGATCACTGAGGAAGGCTTTCTTACCTCTCCTTGCTATTCTTTGGAACTCTGCATTCAAATGGGTATATCTTTCCTTTTCTCCTTTGCTTTTTGCTTATACAATGCATAGAGTTGTACATATTAAAAATACTTCTCTTGCAAGTGCCTTTTAAATTAACATATTATTTTTGAGGTTAAAATGTACTGACACATGGATCGAGTCCATTTAATAAGTTGCTGTATAGTATTCCATTTTACGTGTATACCAAATATATTCTCCTAATCCAAGGAATATTTTGGTTATGACAAAAATGCTACTACAAATATTTTAGCATATCTCTAAGTATATGTTTGAGAATTTTTTAGAAGTAGAATTGCTTGACCAGAAGGTAGGTAGAGCTTCAATCTTGATCAATACAGTTAAATTGTTCTCTAATTAGGATTTACGCTAAAAGGGAGTCCTTGCTATTCTATATTCTTTCCAAAATTCAATGTTATGAGAATTTTAAAATTCTGCCAGTATTTTCAATGTGAGATTACAGCTAGTTATGGTTTTAATTTCCATTTCCTTGAACACTGATAAATTATCTCATGATAAGTTTATCAGCCATTTTGTATAAATTTGCCTTTATATGTCTTTTACCCATTTTTTATTGCTGAGTTTTCTTCTCTTATTCATTTGAAGGAGATATTATAATCTAGATCCTATTCTAAAATATTTTTATTTGTTAATACTTGAAAGAATAAAGTTTACAAAAAAGTCAGTATACCAAAATTCTATACTGTTTGGAGTTTGTTTTTTTTTTTAAATCACATTTGACCATAAGACCTCATGAGATCACTACTTTGATAATAGGATTTTTAAAATGACATTTACTAAAGGATGTCTTTGGATACACAGAATAGGCTGTACACTTTCAGATAATGTTAATGTTATATTTGTATGTTTAAATTTTGTACATTCTTTGGTATGGATTGCCCTCACCTAACAGAAAGAAAACTTTGGTAAATAAAAAACTCCAGAGAGGAGGACTCATCACCAAGTCACCCACCGTGATTATGCAGGTGCTTAACTACTGAGAAAGTTCAGATTTTGCAGGTTATTAGTTGAACATAAACTTAAGTGCCTGTGATGGTTAATTGAAGTGTCAAACTGACTAGGCTATGGTGCCAGATACTGGGTCAGATATTCTAGACGTAAGGGTTTTTTGGACAAGATTAACATTTAAGTCAGTGGGCTTTGAGTAAAGCAGATTCCCCTCCACAACGTGGATTGTGCTCATCCAATCAGCTGAAAACCTTGATAGAACAAAGACTGACTTCCTCTGAGCCAGAAGAAATCGTTACTGCAGGTGGCCTTCAGACTTGAAATGCAGCACTGACCTTCCCCTAGGTCTCTAACTTGCTAACCCACCCTGCTGACATCAGACTTGTGGGCTTCCATAATCACAGGAGTCAACTCCATAAATGTCTCTCTTTCTGTATATCAGTTCAGTTCAGTCACTCAGTCGTGTCCGACTCTTTGCGACCCCATGAATCGCAGCACTCCAGGCCTCCCTGTCCATCACCAACTCCCAGAGTTCACTCAAACTCACGTCCATCGAGTCGGTGATGCCATCCAGCCATCTCATCCTCTGTCATCCCCTTCTCCTCCTGCCCCTAATCCTTCCCAGCATCAGAGTCTTTTCCAATGAGTCAACTCTTCGCATGAGGTGGCCAAAGTACTGGAGTTTCAGCTTTAGCATCATTCCTTCCAAAGAACAGCCAGGGCTGATATCCTTTAGAATGGACTGGTTGGATCTCCTTGCAGACCAAGGGACTCTCAAGAGTCTTCTCCAACACCACAATTCAAAAGCATCAATTCTCCGCATTCAGCTTTCTTCACAGTCCAACTCTCACACCCATACATGACCACTGGGAAATGATACACATCCTATTTTCTCCATTTTTCTGAAAAACACTTATACAATGTCTTTTAATACATGGTTACTTAAGTAAACAGCTTTCCCATTACCAGAATACATTATGCTTTTTTTTTTTTTTGTCACAGCTGGCACATTGGACTGAGACTATACTCATGTCTTCCACTTCTATTTGGAAATGAAGGTCTTCTTCCATAGTTGTACTGATTACTGATTTGAGCTCATTAGAATCATAAAGATGGAGGCATCCCAAGAATTTCTTCCACATGGTTTATCCAGGCTGTGAAAGGCCCTGATGCTGGGAAAGATTGAGGGCAAGAGGAGAAGGGGGTAGCAGAGGATGAGATGATTAGATAGCATCACTGACTCAGTGCACATAGGTTTTAGCAATCTCTGGGAGACAGTGAAGGACAGGGAAGCTTGGCGTGCTGCAGTCCATGGGGTCACAAAGAGTGGGACAAGACTGAGCTACTGAACAACAACCACCATGGTGAGACCTGAGATCTGATTGACAAACAAAGAGCAGTTTTCAATGTTAATTTCTGATAAATGGTAATGGCCACTAGGACTGAACTGAGAAACTTTCAGTGAGAAAGAAGAGGCTGTGATCTAGTATTTATTTTAGAAGGCAGAGAAATACACATGCTCTGTATTTGTCATCGCTGGTGTGAGCTTAAATGTAAAAGAAATTCTTCTGGCTCACATGTTAGATAGCCTTATCTCCTCAGTGCCATAATTTATTATTCAATAATTACACTTATTGAATAATTGCATTACCTTTACTATAACCCATCAATATATTTGTTTTAAAATAAAGTACTGGGATTCTTTTGAATTTCTATACTTGCAATCTAACCTATGATACTTAGTAATGCATTGCGCTGGTTATTATTCAATATATTCATGAATTTATGTCTTTAGAAGGATCGTAGCTACTTGAGGACTAAACTGAGCCTTTTGCTTCTTTTGTATCCTGAGAGTTCAATAAATAGTGGCTGAATTGAACTGCTTCTAAGGGACCATGGAGTCTCAAGTCTTGAAGACTCTGTATGTAGCTGCAGAGAAAAAAGGCCAGAGTGTTCTTGGCATAGCCAAGAAGTGTATTAGAATGAAAATAGAAAGTATAATGTTACCCTTGAGGAAGAACATGTTCTGGTCACTACACTTCCAGAAAGCTATAACTGACTGGGAAAGGGGCCAGAGATTGACAGTTTTGGGTTGATAAAAATGCTGGAATAGCTTCAATAAAACAAATTAAAATGATCAGTATCATGGCTCTTTAGAAGCCTTTACTACCAAAGAAACATCTATAATAAGATAGAAAGAAAGAAAATTCTGTTAAATAGAACATGAGAACTCCAAAGAGATGACCTCTATTAAACTGGATTCCTGAGAGATCCTTGGGTCTGGTTGGCAAAGGATCCCTGGGTCTGGTCGTCTCATGTGGTTTTATCCACAGATAAAGTCATCAGTGACCCTGAATTAATAAGGAGATCACCTCTGCCCTTAAAGACTCAGTAGCAAGCTTGCAGTTACAGATTCTAGTTTCTTAAGATGGAAAAGACTTAAGTTGTCTCCAAATAACTGAATCTTTTTTTACCTCCTTTCTCTGTTAGAGACACAAGATGACTTTAAAGTTTTCCACTCAGATACTTTTAATCTACCCAGTCTGCTAAACCAGGCTTGATTCTGAAATATACTTATGTCTAGACTCAATGTCCCCTCATCTGTTATTCCAGCTGAAAGTATTTCCTGGGCCAATCACACTCTTGTCAATGTTGATGTCATGAAGTCATCCATGTCTTTCCTATGACACAGCCTTGGCCTTGATCTGGTTTGGTCCATTGTTGTCTTTGATTACTTAGTGTCTTTACATTTAAGACAGAGAAATGAATACTCTCTTCTTTGCAAAGAGAAATGGAAAGTAAATTATTGATTAGCCTATAAAATTGTGATCCATTAACCAAGTTTCTAAAGTTTAAGAACGAGAGTGGTGAAATTATCCCCCTTTCATAGCAGGAAGCAAGTCTAAGAAATAATATCCCAGAGTTTACAGACCAGGAATATAGAGTCCCCCAAAGAGCTTGAATCAGTTGAGAAAAGATTGATCCATTATTTCACTAGAAGAGTGTTTATAACACTGGAAAATGATATTGAGGGACAACCAGGCTTGTTCACTAGATGCAGCTGTTGACATCAGGTTGAATGAGCAGTTGTTTTAAATGAGACATTTTTCTTGTCATTTTTATGTTCATCACACTGTTGAAGTGGTGTGTTTTTTAGGTCTTTTTAATGTTTCCATCAGTTCATTCCAAAAGAAAAGTGATTAACTATACATCTTCTTGTGCTCAGCTCAGTTGCTCAGTCATATCTGACTTTGCAGGCCCATGGACTGTAGCCTACCAGGCTCCTTTGTCCATGTGATCTTCCCAGCAAGAACACTGGAGTGGGTTGCCATTTCTTTCTCCAGGCTGCATCTTCGTAGCTTCACCATAATAATAACGATTCATATTCATTGCATATGTATTGTGAGCTGAGTGCTTGGTGGAGATTTTCTCATTTCATCCTAATAATACTATATGGTCAATAATATTGTTAGATGCATTGTGCAGATGTGGAAACTGAGGCATGCAGATGCTAACGAACCTGCCAAAGTTCCCAGAGCAAACAACGGCACTCCAGGATGTGAACTCTGCCTGCACATTTAGCCACTTCGTGATACTGTCTCTATGACATGCAAGCCCTCTTCCTGATGAGTACCTGCTGTGAATGCTGGTATCTGTCTACTCTTTAGGCCTTACTTCAGGCCTAGCAGTATCTAAACCCATGTCCTGATGGGATCATTCCTACTGCAACCAGAAGCCCAGAAAGTAAAATTAATAAATCTACTCATGCCCAGGAACTTAGTAGATGAAATGTGAAAGAGACCATAGCAGATTAAAGTGATCGAAATGACAAAAGGTGAAATGTGAATGAAGTGAATGAATTACAAAAGCATGTATGAATAGTATTACACAAGCGAAGCAAATTCAATATCAATTCAATTTCTGACCACATGCAGAGGGAAAACAAGGGCAAAGGAGCAGAAGAGTTAAGGGTAATGAACAACTTTCTTACTTTGTTTCATTGTGCAACTACATATGGGATTCTGCTGCCATTTATTAACACGTAGAATTTAAAGTTTACCTAAAATGCCAATCATAACATCATGGAAGGCTAAGTGCCACCCTGCAGTGGAGAATGCAGTTGGATGTCAAATTAAAAAAAAAAAAATCCCAGTTTCTTTTCAATATTGTCACAGATTGAGTTTATTTTAGAAATTAACAATAAACCTTTTTAACAACCAGCGTGAGTCCTGTTGGGTGAGTCAAGTACTCATGTCTATAGACAAGTCTCTTCTGGATTATATAAGGAGAGACGGTGCTCAGATTCATACTAAGTCATCTCTTCTGTACAAGTTTTAAAGTATTCATCTTTGAGCAATATAGAGAGACTTAGTAATCCAAGCAAATGTACATTGTCCTGAAAGATAATGACATTTAAACTTGGACCAACTTGGGTTGGGCTTTGGCACCCCATTTTTAATGTGGGCTTGTAGGCTGATTTGTAGCTGCTTTGTAGCTTCCTGACTATGACATGGGGATAATTGCTGCTTTGGAGGATTATAAATAATACAGTACCTGGGAACGAATTGGTACTGTACACAGTAGGCCCTCTGTGAATGTCAGTAAATGTAATTATGCAAAGTTGCAGATTCTGTGCCATGCACATAGAGGAGCTTACTACATGTTAGTTGAATAAGTTTGATAGTGCTAATAGTGGGTGTTGCATCTGTGCCATTGGTGTTAAGAGAATGGGGGTAATGCATGTTCAAGAAATTCTTGCTGAATAAGGCCAACTTTCATTGGTTCTTAAGCCATAATACATAGGTAGCTATTTATTTGAACTATTTCTATAGCTAGACAGGGTAGCAAGTGCTCTATTAATCTTTCAGGCCAGGGGCTGAATCAAGAAAACTGTAAATGGGTAACACAGACAGTGTATAAGAAATATTAACAATTATGTATTCTACTTATTAAACATATTCAGACTATTCTTTTCTTACACATGCACCTATATATACACAGAGCCTCAGCAATCTCTCTTGTATATTTCTTCAAATATATGGATTTCCCTTTCTTTTGCTCATTTTCTACTCTTGATAGCAGCATGTATACAAGAAATGGTTCTTGACTACTAGCAAACCATCAGTGCCAAGGTAATAGTAAATCTACCTTGGTGTCACAGGGAACACTGATTACTGTCATGTACTGTCCTTTGGGGCAGCCAACCATTCCTGTTGATTATTACTATGTGGAAATATGAGCCAATACTGTGAGAGCTTCTGATTTCTCAGAAAAACTGGATATCAGGGTTTTGTGTGAGATTTAGGAAATTTTAAGACTGACACAAATATTACTAAGATGAATGAAAACGACTCTGTTTGCCAGGTGAATGTGGCCCAGTCAGGGGTCCTCCACTTCTGGGATCTAAGGCCTGATGATCTGAGGTGGAGCTGATGTAATGAAAATAGAAATCAACTGCACAATCAATGTAATGTGGTTGAGTCATCCTGAAACCATCCTTCTGGTCCAGTCCATGGAAAAATTGTCTTCCACAAAATTGATCCCTGGTGTCAAAAGTGTTGGGGACCACTGGGCCCAGAGGTTTGTGTGATCTCTCCTCTAGTTCTGGCTTCTCTGAGATGCCTCATTGCCTTCATCAGCTGAGATTGCGTCTCCAAATCCCTAGGTTGGAATCTGAGTGATTCCATTGTCAGAACCTGTATTCTGAGCTCAGTGGGCAGTGGACAGATTAGATATTGGGGTTGAGATCTTCTAGACAGCAAAGTAGCAAAGTCTTGAGGGTTGGTGCAATCTGAGTAGTGAGGGTTGGTGGGGGGAGCAAAATTTCCAGATAGAGTCATTCAGGGCATGTTAGGAGTTTCCAATATATGGGAAAGAGTGAAGGAGCAGACAGTGGATGGAGAACCTTGCAGGGGAAGGAGGGAATAGATGTCTGCCCCTAAGGCCTGATCACAATTGCTTAGCTGTAAGGTTCTGGAGGGAAAAGGGGATTGAGAGAATGAAGAGAGATGCGGACTAGAACTGCAAGGGGGGCCTGTTTCAGATGCGGAATAGATGGATGCATGATGCAGAGCCACTTGGATCACTGATTGAGGGCTCCCTCCTCACTCATCAATAAGAGCAGGCTGAGCTCCAAAGCCTAGGAAAGGAATGAACCTGAAAGTTCAGGAAGGCCCTAGAACTAGCTAGAACTCTGCCTAAAGTTCAGCTGTGAACAAGGAATCAGGAAGGCCAATATGTCGAGCATGGTGCAGGATGGCTCAAGAGGCCACTTATTCCGCCCCCCCCCCCACCACACACAGAGAGAGAAGAGCATATTCACATTGAGAAGATCGGGAACTGTATCCACAATCCACTATAGTGATTGTGAGAGTCCGAGGGAGATGCCTGAAGTAACCGTCTCAGAGCTGACACTGAAGAAGAGTCCTTTCTGAAAATGACTTGAGAGACCGTGTGTCTTTGACAAGCAATAGACATCCCAACCACTTTGCAGTGGATTCCCACCTAGCATTATTCTGGCCCTTAGACTTACCTGGGGAACTGATGGCATGGACCTGCCAGGTATCTTTTTGTAAGCGGGACCAATGAGCTTCTTGAGAAAGAATTCATTCTAGATGGATGGGAGCCAGACCAGACTAGGTTGACTCAGTAAGAGAATCTGAACGCCACCAAAAGGAGGGAGACACAATGCAGTGATGATGGATGGAATTTGCCTTAGGGATTAGAGCACTGGCCCCAGTCTCACTGGAGTCATGTACGAGGCCCATAGAAAGCTGAAATATTTTAGAAAATAACCCTCAACAATTGTTTCACCAAATATTCTGGCCACAAATAACACTGTTGTGTATGCACCCAGCGATGAAGATGCTAACAAGGAAACTCGTTCTTATCTTGGGATAGACACTGGTGAAACTTTCCTACATTGTGACCTTTAGACAGCAGTGCCTGGTGAGAAGGCAAGCAGGGCATCAGAAGACACTGTGGCAGTAAAGCTTCATGGAGTTTTCTTGAATGCATGGATGAAGCATATTCTGTAGACACCTAGAAATATTCAGGGAATAAGAAGGACTTAGGGGCAGGAGGAGAAGGGGACGACAGAGGATGAGATGGCTGGATGGCATCACGGACTCGATGGACGTGAGTCTGAGTGAACTCCGGGAGCTGGTGATGGACAGGGAGGCCTGGCGTGCTGCCATTCATGGGGTGGCAAAGAGTTGGAAACGACTGAGCGACTGAACTGAACTGAACTGAGAGAAGAGTCTGAGGTCCTGCTTGAGTAAGGAACATAAACTGTTTCTATGAATATGACCCCTTTCCTGTGTGCTTACAATCTGCTAAGGCTTAGTACAAACTTGTGTTCCATTTTTAAGTCAGAACAGAAACTGCCTGTGCTTTTCTACTATCAGTTAAGCATAGTCAGTAAATCCTTTTAACATGTGAAAAGACCTGAGCAGTTCTGACAGCAATAGGCATCATCTCAAAATGTAGTGTCCTGAGGTTCTTTGACCGTAGAATACTATTTGCACTCTGGATTGTGACAGTCTTTATTACCTGGAAAATAATCTGCTTTATTGAAAGACACTGATGGATAGAGACATGTGGGTGGATGCACACAAGCCTGTGCACACACACACAGATACAGACACACAGAGAAGTATGTAGAAAGAGAAGTAAGTATATAGAACTGCTGGTCATGAAATTCATGGTTTGAGACACCAGTTCACATTTATCTTCCTGATGGTCTTTATTTGAAAAGGGACTCTGGAGGATGAGAAATGGAAAGGAAAAGATGTAGAAAGTGAGATAATTGTTTCTTGTTCCACTTTTAAGACTATGCCTGAAATTAAGTGGCTTGTTAAAAGGCTCATGTGAGGAAAATGTGCTGGCTTTATAAGAAAACACAAAAACACTGCATACAAACCATATTCCTTTTTTTTCTGCAAATCTTTTCTAAAATAGAATTTAGATCATGAAAACAGCCAAAAAAGGAATGATAGTGCATTGTTAGGTAATTATATCGTAAATCATTACGCCATATATAGGGTCTCTTTGGCAGACACTTGCCATCCTGTGTTTTTCATTGCAAGTGGCTTACATCAGTACTGACATCTTCCAGATGTTAGTAGCTTTGATTTTTTTCCCCTGTGTTGCAAATGAGTTGGCATGGAAACAACTCTTTGCTGGCAACATGACATGTGATTCAAGGCAAAATGCATTTTAACACAGATGAATAGTTCAGGAATCTGCCTTTAACAAAAGTCATTTTGAGAGCTGCTTTGAATTCGTTGGTGTTTTGTGGCAACTTTTTCAATGAAGATGGGAGAAATCAAAGCTTTCCATGTTACGCAATGTAGTTATTGCTAAAATGTGATTTGGCTCTCTTGTTGAATCAAAGCATCAGGTTTAGAAATGGACTTTACATGTAAAGAACCTGAACAAAAAAAAAGCCTCACTCATTGGAAATTACTCACTTATTTTAAAGAACAAACCCTCTAACACAAACCAAATATGGGGCTGGTAACCTGCTCATCCAGACCAAGAATTAGAGCTGTGATTATTTCAGATGGTTTGGATTTTTTCCCTTAAGAAGATGTGGAGAAGAAAAACAGATTCTCTTCAATTTCCCTTGCTAGCCAGCACTGTGCATCCACTCTGCAATCTCTCCATCAGAAAGGCTAGGAACATAGAATGTTCTTCCAGATACTGGGATGGAGCTCCTTCTGCTTGCCCAGATAGTGCTTGTCCATTTCCTCTTCTTTCCCTGTTTGGAGCACAGGGAAGCACCACACTTCTTGCTCCTTTGCAGGAAAGTGGGCTATGTTGACTGATTTGGTGGCAGGGGCTGGGAGAGGAAAGGATGGATGATATCCTTATGCATCCTCTTGCTCTATTTTGGTGTTGGGAGGCCAAATATTCCAGATGGTACAGCTACAAATCACGAAACTGTTATTAGCCTGGGTCCCAGAAACTTTGTTGAAAAGAGTCTTCAAAGATTACTCATGGAGGACATGTAGCTGAGTGTGAGAAGGAAAGTTTTTTTTGTTTGTTATCACTAAGATTCTGAAGTTGGTCATTACCATAGCATAACTTAGAGACTATTCAAGTCTTGATATATTTTAGAGATTTATTTTGTTATTTTCAGGTGCAGAAGTCATGTCAAAAGCATTTTTGCAGCCCCAGGGTCTTGATGAGGTCTCATTGCATTGTTGAAGGAAGGAATGACTAAAATGTAAACACAATAGTTACATTTATTTTTTTACTATTGCATAATTTGTGTCATTTGCTGAGTCTTTTCTAAATGCAAAGTACTATTTTCTAGGCCAACAAAATACCTAAGACATTGCCTTTTCTCTCCCAAATTTACCATTTTATCTCATTTACATATATACTTTAAATAAAGATTTCTGGGGAACTTTTTTCTTTAATAATAATAAATTTCTATTGCATATACTGGGCCTCATTTACAAAGTCAGTTTGACCTAAACAATTAAAATAATGTGGCTACCATTAAGTGTGACATATCAGCATTTAATACTCTAAAATACAGCCATAATCTTAATAGGCCATGTTACATGTGACCATGTAGTTCATATGCTGTATAAAGTCTCTGATCCTTAAAAGAGCTATGTGAGATAAGGAAGCATAATTTAACTACAATCTCAAGATCTGGAGACAGAATACATGAGTTAGAACATCTGTTGTTGCACTTCTTAGCTATTATCTCCCTGGATAAATCATTTCAGCTTTCTGAAATTCACGTTTATCATTTGGAGTTAATAATACAATTGTTCTGAGGATTAAATGAGTTTGTATATTATAGAGGGTTTAGAAAAGCATTTCACTCATAGTAAGTGATCAATCCATTTTGACTACTACTACTATTTCACAAATGAAGAAATGAAGCTCAGAAAAGTTAATTATCTTGCCAAAGATCACACAGCCAGAGACAACCTCAGGTCCTCGTCCTTGTCACTGTAGTGCCCCACTCTCTATCTCTCAACAGACTGGCTCTAGACAGGTGGTTTATTCAAATGTAGCCTGGCTAGACACAAACTAATGGTGTGCACTTTTCCCTTCTGCTCCTTTATTTTCTCATATGCACAAATAATGTGACCCAAATGTTCATTAGACTATTATCAGCATTTAAACATTTTCTGTAGTCAGGAATCAGTAAGCACAGAGGCAGTATATGTAGTAGAAAGACTTTGGTATCTGACGCTGAACCTCAGTTTCCTCATCTGTAAGATAGTAGCAATACCCCAGGCAGGACTGTTGTGAGGATTAAGAAGCTTGCACACAGTAGGTGCTGTGTAAGCCACAGCCATCACCATCACTACTACCATCATTGCCAGTTAGTCTAGAGCAGTTCACTTACAGGGAAAAGTGGAGCTTTCCACATACCCGAGGCCACAGCTCAGTAAGCTACTGCTTAGCCTGTTTATTTATGAAAGTTCTTTATCCCATTTAGTGGCTGAATTGTGGCCTTAGGGCAACTATAGCGCTGCTTCCAAGTGTTAATTTCATAGCAATGCAGCAAGCTGATGGAGCAGGCAGCTCAGGCCACCAGCTGTACGGAACGATTCCCTCTGCCATCTGACTGTGAGCTTAGCACCCAGATTTCACAGGAGAGAGGGTGTGAGGGGGCTGGTCTTCTGCTCTGTGCTTGAGAGATGTGGTTCCTGCCACAGAAAGGGAAACTGTTGTGAGTGATCGGGGTCCGCACTGCTAAGGCAAAACAGAAAATGATTTCTTATTAGTAGTAGTTGTCCCATTAATAATAACAATAGCCACACAGTAACAAAACAGTCTCTGTCTTTGAAATATAGGAGAGAAATAATTGGCCCAGAAAGACATTATCAGTTGGAATGTTCCACATTTGTTTGATTTACCATCTTCAAGCAGTTCAAACAGCTTTACCCAATAAAATGTCCTGCTCGTGCACTGAAGCTTCCTTTATATACTTGTTTCTATAGCTTGGAACACTCTGGCTGCAGAAATAAGAAATCAGAATAGACCCAATTTACTTTACTGATATTTGAAGGTAATTTTTCCCCTTAATGAATGCATCTGTTTGGATGATAACTTATGCATTAGATGATGCGCAAGTGTTTTTATACTCTCTATTTTGATTATGGAGCTTTAATGTAGAGTTGCATCCACTCTTTGAATTTTCTCTGCCATTCAGTCACCCACCAGAGGGAATAGGCTGGAGAAAATGCCAGACTGACTTTTCTTCCTTAAGTATTTTAATTTATTAAATAAATGACCTAATAGGTGGCATCAAGACAGTATTTCTCTGCTTTGTACTGACCTTATTGAGAGTTAATCAGTTTCATGATGCTAATTAGATGTTAGCATTAGTGTTCTGTGCATGCATGGAAATAATGGCTCCAGCGCACAGCACACTCCATGTCCAAGACTGGACTCTCTTATGCCCAAAACAGTCATGGGAATCTTTGAATTTGTTCAACTCTTCAAAGTGGTGTTGTGTTGTGTGCTTCCTTCTAGACTCATGAAGGAGTATGTTCAGTGTAGTGTGAGCAGAGGACACACAGTGTGGGAAATTAGTTACACAGTTGCTGTTTCTGTCATATTGTTAATGGGGATTATGCATCTAAATTTCCCTGTAGTAGGAGTTCATAGTGGACACTAGGAAGATTTTAAAACTCATGAGAGAATTTAAATAATGAATAGTATGGTATTTTAGTTCAGTGGAATTTTAAACTACCTTTGGAAATGAGCACATCTTTATCTTACATAAACAGTCTATATATTTAGGCTTCCTGTCAAAGTTGATATAAGTATATGTTTTCTTTCAATGTGGACTTGGTTTCTGGTGCTAGGAAACAGTATTTGACAGCGATGCCCAGTGTTTTGGGATCTTCTTGGAGAAAACTATGTAAGATATTAAGTTGTTTTGACAAGTAGCTTTGCATTTACAGAATGTTTATTCCACACTATTACTTAGCACTCTGGCCTACTAGAGGAGTCATCTTCATGACACTAACTTGCATAAATAAAGGTCCAAACAAACAAAGAACTTTCCCTTACATCCTGATCTGTGCTGTGCTTACTAAAATTCAATATGCTTCTTGAACAGAAAAAATACAAATCATGTGTAAATACTGTAGTTTTTCATTTTTGAATCATTGGTTTATATACTATATAAAGCTACAGAATCCTCTGTCCCTCTTTCCCTCAAGAAACTACTTCCTACTAAATTAAAAAAAATTTTTTTGGAAGAAATAAAACATGAAATGGAGTTTCTCAAGTAGAAGTGGAAATGGAGAGACATAAGAATCACTTAGACACCTCTTTAAGGTCACCAACAGGGTCCTTGGGGGGCACATTCATAGAACCTTAGGCTTTCAGGAGCAGGGTTCAAAACCCACAATTTAAACTGATCATATGTTGAAATAATGTTTTAACAATTTTTCCAAAATAAAAGAGAGAACAACCAGTAAAACTGACCTTCTGGATACACTAATGTTAACAATAAATAATTAATTCAGTCCTTCCTTTACTGCCAACAGCACTCATTTCCTAATCAAGTTGTGAGTGGGACTATCCTCGAATAGAACAGACAGTAAAGAACACACTTTCCTCATTGGACTGACCAAGAAGAGTCCTGAGCACTCAGAGCCAAGGGTTTCTTGTTTTGTGTCACTGCTGCCATTGCCCATGTGCACCCATTAGAATAGTGTAGCCCTAAGAGTAACTCACTAAATTTAGTTCAGAAAGGGCAGAGATCTCATCTTGATCTTCCTTGCAGCCTGGTACCAAACACAATACCTTGTTGAATGGAAAAAAAAAGAAAAAAAGAATTTTCCGAGGTCTGATCTCTGGCTTATGAATTTTCCTATCCATTTTACTGAAATTTTTCCATTGGATTATGATTATTCCTCATTTTCTATTTTCTTTTACATGATCTTCATTGGTACTATGATGAGGATAGCTTTTAAATTTTCAGTTAATGTTGACATGTGTTGAAATTCCAGGAGTTGGATTCAATAGGATCAGTTGGAAAAAAGTTTCCTTCATTTTTATTTTAAATGGTTCACAAAAAATTATTCATTCAATTAGGGGGAAATCCTATTGATATATTACTGTTGCAGCAGGTGTTTTCAGACTGGTTCCTAGAATGAAGTCCAGAATGAAAAATCTGCAAGAGAAGTAGCATTTTCCTTGTGTGGAAATGCCTCACTGTCTTTGTAATACAATGAGGTCTTAGTCAAGGTCCCTGTCCTCCAGGAGTTTACAATCTCTTTAGGCAGATGGAACGTGTATAAGTTACTACTAACAGTACAGGTAACATGCAAGATATTACAAATCAGTGATACAGAAAGTAAGCTGGAGGAATTCAAACATAATGATGTCATTTAACTTGGTACCTGAAGTCTCATGTTCACCAAGGAACTTGGGCAGCTGTGCCTGCTAAAGATGCTAAGCAAAGAGAAACTGAAGTCTACCTTGGAGTAGAGACCTCAGGGATAAATACACTTCTTTTGCCTTCTTCTGAATCTTTGGCACTTAGGATAGTGCTTGGTACATATTTGATGCTCCTTAAATACTTGTTCAGTGAAAGAATAAATGAAGAAAATGCTGTGGTACTGAAATCTGTTATCTGCCCTTGCAGCCCCTAGTTGGGAATTAGTGAATTTCAAATGATAGCTATTTTGATAGACAGCTAGGAAGTGTTAGGTCATATTCAATAATGATTAGTAACAATATTCAAAATATAAAGAAGAAAGTATATTAAAATCAAGTAATGGAAAGAGTTTGTTCAGGAATAAAGTTACTACAAAAATTATAAACTGCATTCAGTACTTTGCTTTTGGATTGCAGATTCTGATGAAATCTGGTTTTGAGGTAGAGGAAAGGTCATGGCAGGTCATAAAGCCTCCTCCAATCTTAACTCAGTCTTTATAAAACTCTCTGAACTTGAAGAAACATTAAGAGGAAGATTATTCTCATGTATGTTTTAAAAGTAAATATATTTCATTTGGAAGGTGGCCTTAATGAGGAAGAAAGAGTCAAGGAAGACAAAAAGAATTAAGGATGAGTGTTTGCATGGCAACATGAAGCGAGCACCTGGCTAAGTTTTCTGACCTGATATTATATGTGGAAAATCCACAAAGGTGTACGCTGTGTTAAGAACTGCTGTTTTCAGGCTCACAGTATATCAACTGTCATTATGAGGAGCACTTACCATTCCAAAAGTAAATTCTAACCACAGTAGTTAGCCTTAAAGGCAAGTGAGTCAACAGGTTCATCAGAATAGGCAAACACCTATAATTAGTATATAGCACATCATATATGTATTTAAGCATTTCTAGATAATGAGATCATCTGTGCCTTGAAGTCAGTAAATTTTGCATTTATTTATTCAACAAATATTTACTGAACTTCTACTATGGGACCACTAAGCACTGGGGCTAAATGATGTGTAAGTCAATCCTGGCCCCCATTCTCATGGTGCATTCAGCCTGGAAGGAAGTCTAGCAAAGGAGCTGTTGCGTAAAGTGGCTCACTCTGTTAAGTGGTGTACTATGGGAAGCATGGGTTACTTTAGCAACACACTGAAGGAGCATCTAATCTGTACTTGGAGTTGAGGAACCTACCAGGAAAAAAGTAGTGTATGTAAACTGAGGCTGGAAAAATGAGAAAGAGTTGGCCAGGCTGATAAGTCCTTTACAAATCCTTATAGCACCCAGAATGGCATTCATAGATTGGATGCCAAGTGATTTGACTTTATCTAAGTTTTTCATTTTTGAGAGCTTGCCACAGATCCAGCTTTGCACTAGGCACTGGAAGAGATTCAAGGGAGTATAAGACTTTATCTCTGTAATCAAAGATTCTACAACTTAGTTGAGGAGGAAAAAAGTACACACATTGTTCTTGAATTGTTTTATACACAAGGGGATATAATTAATTACTGCACGTGTAGTAGAGACAGTGAGTACTAATGCCTTGTCAGGAACATGAAAGATTGAAATAAAGGTGGAGTGAAAAAAGTGGATATAGGAGAAAACATGGGGGAAAAGAGACTTGAACTGAATCTGTGTTGTAGGACTTGATGTTGGCAATGAATTTGGCCACAGAGAGGAATGGTCAGGGAGGAGATCGAAGGTTTGGTTTAGCAGAAGATATGAGTCGAACTCATTTTGGACTGAATTTTATAGACCATGGTGCCTGGTTATAGGTTCCTGAATGGGAGAATGCCAAAGATGTCTTTATCAGTTGCCAACAAGGCAAATCATCCTTTCTCTTTAACCAACAATACTTTTTTCCTCTTGATGGGCATTTTGATTGACTGACATTTTGCACAATGGCAGACTTTCAGAGAGTCTCTGATACAAAAGTAAGCTGTTAATTCCCTTCTAACAGAAAAGAGAGAGAGAGACCTTAAAAGATAAAGGCTGGCTGTGCTTCCCATGAAGGGGAGAAAGGGAGCCAGAAGCTCTGCCTTGTCATAATTACTCTAACATTCTCTCCCAGTACCCACATGCCCTGCCTCCACCATCTTTCTAATCCTTCTTGTCTTCCATAGCAGTAAGTTCAAGTCATATGTTCATTCTCCAACAGATTATCCTGTCTCATTATCACTGTTACTAAAAAAGATATATCCATTTTTGAAGGAGTGAGGATGAGGCCAGAGGAAGGAACCCAAAGATGCTGGTTAATAAGTACTGAGAATCCAGTCAGTGAGAGGGGCAGTTGTTATTTAGTTGCTCAGTTGTGCCTAACTCTTTTGTTACGCAACTCTTTTAGTAGCCCACCAGGTTCCTCTGTCCATGGGATTTCCCAGGCAAGAATACTTGAGTGGATTGCTGTTTCCTTCTCCAGAGGGCAACAGGATTTATAATAAGTCCTTATAATAAATTTCATTATTTATTTATAAAGATGGTATTCATTGAATTTGAATGATCTCAGTTGTCTAAGGAATACAGGTTACATCAATGTAACCTCTATAATCTGCCACGGGTTCTTACCACATGCAGTACCCTCTGCCTAGAATGTTTCCAAACACTCACTCACCTGTCTTTTGCCTGGCCTTCTCCTATTCAAGTTTCATATCTCAACTAAAATATAACTTCCCCAGAGAGATCTTCCATGAGTCCTTTAGATTCTTCTCATTGTTCTCTTTTGTGCATCTGGTCTTTCAGATTGAAATGTATATTTTACATTCAGTGCCTCTGACTTCTTCTGGACTGTAAACTCCTTGCAGACAGGGAGCATTTTTGTTTTGTCAACCGCTCAAAAATTGGAGCCAGTACCATGCCTGGCATGGAAGATGCCCCAACCCAGTGTTACTGAATGTGTATATCATACAGCTGCTGCCCGGAAGGGTGGGGAGTTTGTGGAGAGAAATGATAAGGCATTGCCAGAGACAGCCAGCTAGCGGGCTATCAATGGACAATGAATAAAAGAATTCTGTAGTTGTCAGAAAGAATGGGTTTGTAATAAATCAGCAACCTGAATCCTGAGATCAGGGCTCAGGAAAGCTGGCTGGACCATATCTCAGTGTTGTTTTCTTCCCAGTATGAATTCCAAGATAGGATCCTCATTTCCTAGATTCTAATAGTTTTAGTATTCTACAAGTTCTTGTCCTTTTCTCTAGTAAATTGGAACATACAACCAGTTGGAAAATACACTGAATTAAATATTCCAAATTTTGAAAATCCCCAAATTACCAATCAATCAGTAAATCAAAGAGGATTTTATTACCAATTAATGAGTCTTTACCTTTATAGTCTCTTTCAACAGAAGAGGAAGAGTGATCCTGACAAAGGGTTTCTGCCATAGATCAAGTCAGATATCAGAGCTATTCACTTGCTTGTGTGGAGCCCTAGGATTTGTGTTTAGAGGGTCCCTCCTCACACTGTTGTCATGGCTTCTCATTTTCAGCAGACATTACACACCACTCATCACTCACTCTCTGTGTCAGAACCTTATCAGCATCCTGAGCTGTGGCTGCCTCTAGTGGATGGAGAGTTTCCCAGCTTACCTCAAAGAACATCAATCATGCTTCATTCTTAGTGTTCAAACTTGTTCATCAGTTAGAAACAACACTTCCTGCAGCCTCAAAAATTATTTCTGAATAAACACAGGACTGAGAGCAGATGAAATGATTGACAGCTCATAACTCCTCCAGTGCTTTATGTTTCGAAACCAGTGTGTATGCAGATGTCTCTTCATTATCAACGTTTGGATGTCACTTAGTGTAGCTGCTAGTGAGAGAGAAACTGCATGGGTTAGATTGTCAAGCATCTTACCAGGGCTTTTGTGCTTGTAGCAGACATTCTAGAGAGCTCTGAACCAGCCTTGAGATTTGAGTAGGAAAAGAGCTATCACATGCAGATCAGGGAGGGAGCTCACGCAATTGTGATATGGGGAAAATTTGTTTTCAGCAATTCTTCTTTCTTTGCATTTTCTTTAAATATCCCCACAACCAAAGTAAGACTCCCTGCTGAGATACGTATAAGCACTCTAAAATAAACAGATGTCCTTCTTCCACCAAGGATTAATCATGGCCACCAGACTCCGATCCCCAGTTTTGGACTTGGAGCTACTTGAGCAAAATTGAGGTAGGAATGGGTGGGGATGAAGGTAGGAAGTTAGGAGGGGAGAGCGTAGTGGGTTAATTAAATAAGCTAATTCCTGATAATGGGTAAAATCTGGTCATGAAATTTCTTTCCAGGCATCTGATGACTTAATATGGACAAAGTGCCTTTGGTGGAGGGGCATCAAGAATTTTGTGGCTGGCAAGGGGGAGGGTAGGTGGGAGAAGGATAAATTGGGAGTTTGGGATTAGCAGATGCAGACTATTACATATAGAATGGATAAACAATCGGGTCCTACTGTATAGCATAAGGAACTATATTCAAAATCCTATGACAGGACTTCCTTGGTGGTATAGTGGATAGGAATCTGCCTGTCAGTGCAGGGGACATGGGCTTGATCTCTGCTCTGGGAAGATCCACATGCTGAGGCGCAACAAAGCTAGTGTATTGCAACTACTGAGCCCATGTGCCTAGAGCCTGTGCTCCTCAGCAAAAGAAGCCACCCTAATGAGAAGCCCATGAGCCACAACTAGAGAAAGCATGCAGGCAACAGTGAAAACCCAGAGTAACCAAAAAAAAAAAAAAAATTGTTATTGTTGTTTAGTCCCTAAGCCATGGCAACCCTATATACTGTAACCGACCAGGCTCTTCTATCCATAGTGTTTTCTGGCAAGAATACTGGAGTGGGTTGCCATTTCCTTCTCCAGTGGATCTTCCTGACCCAGGGGTAAAACTCTCATCTCCTGCTTGGCAGGCAGATTCTTTACCCCCTGAGACATCTGGGGAAAAAAATATCTTGTGACAAATCATAACAGAGAAGAATATGAAAAACAATGTATGTATGTATAACTGAATCACTTTGCTGTACAGCATAAATTAACACTGTAAATCAATTATACCTGAAAAATAAATTAAAAAAGAATTTTGTGGCTGGTTTGAAGGGAATATATATTGAAATATCATTGCTGTGCCACATTACGTAAATGACAGGGGTACAAAGGAGTGATTCACAATTTTTGAAAATTATACTCTATCATTATTATAAAATATTTACAATAGTCCCCATGCTGTACAATATAACATGTAGCTTATTTTACATTCGATAATTTGAAGTGGATATTTTTAGGAAAGGATGGGCTTTGAAACTCCTTCAATCATTTGATGGAGGTGTCAGTCTTCTCTGCCAATGAAGGCCAACTGTCATATTTGCATAATTTGGAAAGACAATGATGGCTGCCAACTGCTTTTAACTGGTCCTGTGCTGGATTTCATCAGATTCTGCCACTCCTAAGGAGTATGTTCAGAATTCACTTGGGCAGTGGCAGTAAGCCTATTGGCATGGAATAATCATAGAGCTCAACACTGCATAACAAAGCCAAGCTCATGGCTCAAGTTCTGGGAGATTTCATCTATTACCAGTTATCCTTGATACTAGGAGAAAGTTTGGGGTCTAATAACTACTTGTAGGGTATGATTTTCAGGGCAGTGGAATCAGTAAGGCTACGTGGGTCACATACAATAAAAGAGAAAGCTTTAGTCACTCAGTCGTGTCCAGAGTCTTTGTGACCTCATGGTCTGTAGCCCACCAGACTCCTCTGTCCATAGAATTCTCCAAGCAAGAATACTGGTGTGGGGCCCCCCACTAGATTTTTAAGTCTCGGAGAACAAGGAGTCTGTTCTGTTTACCATTGCATTGCAAGAGAATAGCACAGTTTGGGTCTAGAATAAATAAATGGTAAACAGTGATTGTATGAACAGCAAGGCTTTCCTCACTCTCTTTGATTCTTATCATCTTACCCTCCTCCTTTCTTTCATTTGCAACTTTTTGCTCTACCCTACTCCCAGTGCATGCACTCACATTAAGTGTCAGCAAAAATTGAGTGCCACAAATTTTCAGGTTTAGCAGATACTCATGACTGAATGAAACCCAAAGATTCTCTTTACTGACAGCACAGTGAATTGAATAGTTGCTTTCTTATGGCTACTTGCAACAGAAGGAAGGATAACAACAAAATAGTAACAGCAAAGACTAGAGAACAGAGGGCTTATGAAATATGCCAGAGTCATCACATCTAGTGTCTTGTATTTTAAGTAACGAGATGCACCCAGAAGGCCAAAAGGCTGTGGATGTTAAAGTTTTAGTTTTTGCATCTGAGTAAGATGGTTCCACAGCTCTTACATCATAAAGGTGATTTGTTCATTTACTCATTTATTCAAAGTGTTAAAATCTTTCTAAATACTCAGTTCAGTTCTGTTGCTCACTCGTGGTTGCTTTGCGACCCCATGGACTGCAGCATGCCAGGCTTCCCTGTCCATCACCAACTCCTGGAGCTTGTTCAAATTCAGGTCCATTGAGTCAGTGATGCCATCCAACCATCCTCTGTCGTCCCCGTATCCTGCCTTTGATCTTTCCCAGCATCAGGGATTTTTCCAGTGAGTCAGTTCTTTGCATCAGGTGGCCAAAGTACTAGAGTTTCAGCTTCAGCATCAGTCCTTCCAATGAATATTCAGGACTGATTTCCTTTAGGATTGACTGATTTGATCTCCTTGCCGTCCAAGGGACTCTCAAGAGTCTTCTCCAACATCACAGTTCAAAAGCATCAATTCTTCTGTGCTCAGCTTTCTTTACAGTCCAACTTTCACATCCATACATGACTACTGGAAAAACCATAGCATTGACTAGATGAACCTTTGTTGGCAAAGTAATGTCTCTGCGTTTTAATATGCTGTCTAGGCTAGTCATAGCTTTTCTTCCAAGGAGCAAGTGTTTTTTAATTTCACAGCTGCTGTCACCATCTGCAGTGATTCTGGAGCCCCCCAAAATAAAGTCTCTCATTGTTTCCATTGTTTCCCCATCTATTTGCCATGAAGTGATGGGATCAGATGCCACGATCCTAGTTTCTTGAATGTTGAGTTTTAAGCCAATTTTTTCACTATCCTCTTTCACTTTTATCAAGAGGCTCTTAAGTTCTTCTTTGCCTTCTTCCATTAGAGTGGTGTCATCTGCTTATCTGAGGTTATTGATATTTCTCCTGGCAATCTTGATTCCAGCTTGTGCTTCTTCCAGCTGAGCCCTTCACTTGATATACTCTGCATATAAGTTAAATAAACAGGGTGACAATATACAGCCTTGATGTACTCCTTTCCTTATTTGGAACCAGTCTGTTGTTCCATGTCTGTTTCTAACTGTTGCTTCTTGACCTACATACAGATTTCTCAGGAGGCAGGTCAGGTAGTCTGGTATTCTCTTTAAGAATTTTCTACAGTTTGCTGTGATCCATAGTCAAAGGGTTTGGCATAGTCAATAAAATAGAAGTAGATGTTTTTCTGGAACTCTTTTGCTTTTTCTATGATCCAATGGATGTTGGCAACTTGATCTCTGGTTCTTAGGCATTAATGATGCATGCATGCATGCTAAGTTGCCTTAGTCATGTCTGACTCTTTGTGAACCTATGGACTGTAGCCTGCCAGGCTCCTCTGTCCATGGGACTCTCCAGGCAAGAGTACTAGAGTGGGTTGCTGTGCAGTCCTCTAGAGAATTTTCCTGACCCAGGGATCAAATGCTCATTCCTTACATCTTCTGCACTGGCACCACTAATACCACCTGGAAAGCCCCAGGCATTAATGATATGAAATAAATAAAATAAGATTCCTGTGTATGTGTTTCTCATCATCTTGTGGAGATACGTATGCAATGTATCCCCAAAACAATGGCCTACAGAGAAAAGTCATTGCTATAGCATCCTTCATTTTTTCACTTCAGTTCTCATGGGGCAAAAACTGAGCCAACACCAAGCCCACTTTCTCGGTCAGACAATCAGTTTGGGTGGAGTGGCTGTGGAATCTTCTAGTTTTATGGTCAAGATAATGAATATTCAACTACTGTATGTGAGTTGAGAGCATAGACCCATCCTGTTAGTGAGTAGACAGCAATTGGAGCAAATCTGCTTTTCTAAAACATCCCCAAACTTATTTTGGGCCAGTTTGGGTGAGTTCATGAGATTAGATAAATCACAGAATGGATGACTCAGCAAGAGATTGTTGAGACAGGTAACAAAAGAAGACATCCACTAGGGACAAACACAACGAACATACAAAGTGAAATGAAAGGAAACCAATCAGACATAAGAAGCGAGCCTCACCACTGACACTCGACATGTCTGACAGGACTGTATCAACAAGCTGTGATGTATTTTCTGTTGGCTGTTCCTGGTCTATTTTTCTCTCTAGACATCTTTCTTTAAAAAGAAAATCCAGATTTCTAGGGTTGGGCAGAGTGTTGGGAAGAAATGACAGGAGGCAGGCCCTGTCAAGGAAAGACATTCTCTCTGGAAGGAAGTGAGGGGCCAGAAGGGAAGGCTGGCTGCTGCAGGCAGTCTTCCGTGCCGCCCTCCATGTGTCTTTTCCCTCCCACTTCTGTGGGCACTTTCTTTCTTGGCTCAGGGAGGATTTAGGAAAGTCACGACAAAAATCCTGTCATGCGCGAGAAAAGGAGAAAAAGTTTTAGATCTCTGCCTTTTCACAAATGGAGAGTTTCTTGGAAACCGATGTGCAGTTTGAGATAGGAGCTTTGCCTTGTTAAAGTCACTCTAACGTTCTCTCCAAGTTCCCACACGCCCTGCTTCAACTATCTTAACAAAGGAAACAAACCACCCCCTCCCCTGCCCCCCTCCCCTGCCACTGCCCCGGCCACCCACACGGAATCTAAGTTTATTGGCAGCCAGCGTCATCTATCCCAGGGCTACTACCTCTAACGACTGTTGATTTATCATGAACTGATTTGAGACATTTCCCCTTTGATCTTCCACTGGCAATGTTTTTCTCCAGTTTCCTCACTGCCTCCCTCAGCTCTCATTAATTAACTGCTCTTCACTCTTTGACTAGACATGAGTCCTTGTGTTTGACTGTAGTGAATATTATGACATTTTGCAAACACACACACACACACACACACACACACACACACACACACAACCCAGGGAGGCTATCTTAGGGAACACACAGGCAAAGGAGGTTAGCTCAGAAAACCCATTTAAAAAAAACCTGTTGCAGCAAGCAACCTAAAAAGAAAAGGGAGGAAAACAGGCTGATGATTTGGTGACATTTACTTATTCCTGATATGATATTTGAAAAGGCAAATACAGAAGCTGGCACTTGCTATTTAATTGAGGTTCAGGTATTTCAAAGCTCGCTTATCTCCCCAGCCCGTCTGGTGTTTCCATGGTGTTCCTTTTCCGCTTCTATTAGTCTGGAACGTGGGTAGCAAGTTGATGAACATTTTTAATGAGTAAATCCTTTTCTACACCAAATTTTATAGATAATTAAATCTGATTTATAGGGCAGGTTTCAGCGACAGTGGAAAAAAAAGGAGAAAAGAAATGCAAAGAGGAGGGAGTCCAATTATTGGAGCTCTGAGTGAGACTCCGAGTGGGCTTGGCTTTGTTTGTATAACCTTCTCATCAGACACTTTGCAGGGCTTGCAGTGAGGTTTCTGGTGCAGAATGAGACTGCATGTTGGCTTTGCCATAGGTTTTTGGTTTAGTTTGTTTGGTTTTGGCTTTTAGGTAAAGAAGTTCTCTAGTCCAAGAAACAGAGCCTGGTCTTTATTCACTGTTCCTCCCTTTTACTCTGAGTCATGCTGAAAGAAAAGTCATTCATCAAAAGCCTTAGAGTGCACAACTAAAGAATTTGCCTTTGAAACTTGTATTTGTTAAGCATCTTCCATATAGCAAACACCATTCTCAATGCTGAAGATATAGCAATCAGCAAGGTAGGCAGTTCAGACTCATTGTGACGTGAAATAGACTCAGTGGAAGATAATGGAGACAAAAGGCAGTGTAATACTTATAAGGAAACAGAGACCAGAGAAGGAAGGAAAAGTGGATTGGTCATCATCACACACCTGGCTTATGCCTGGTGGAGTTGGGTCTAGAGTTCAGGTCTCCTGGCTTCCAGGCCAGACTCTTAATACACCGTTTTTTCTTGATCATTTGTGGAATTTGTTTAAAGCAATAAAACTGGCAACAGCTTATGAGTTGAAACAGCTTGCACAGTTCTAGGTAACTATATCAATTGATCTGGAAACACTATGTCAAGTAGTTGTTCAAGTTCAACTTCGTTTTGAATGGCCATATATGTTTCTAACATCTCCTCCATCCCTCTATCTGTTTGTATTCATTAATGGATTGAAAAATTGGGGTTTGGTTTGAGTTATAGGTCCTGAAATATTTGGTACTGCTGAAGTTTAATCACCTATAAGATTGTATCAATAATAGTTCTCTAGCTTAACTCCTCTCCTAGGGAATGTGTTCAAATGGGTTTTTAAAAGCCAAAATCACTCTCATTGTCAATCACCACTGTCATCTTCAAGAAACTACTGAGTGATACATATGTTAGATACCTTATATGAAAATTTAAAAAATAATCAGTCCTCTGAAATGAGACAAATGGCATGCTGCCAAACTTTTCTCTAGTACTTAACTTAGACTAAGATGTCAAGAAGCACATACCTCTACGGGTAGCCCCTACAGTAGTGAAGAGTAGTGTGTGCATGCTCAGTCATGTCTAACTCTTTATGACCCCATGGACTGTAACTCATCAGGTTCCTCTGTCCCTGAAATTTTTTCAGGCAAGAATACTGGAATGGGTTGCTGTTTCCTTCTCCAAAGGACCTTCCCAACCCATGGGTAGAACCAGCATCTCTGGTGTCTCTTGCACTGGCAGGTGGCTTCTTTACCACTGTGCCACCTGGGAAGTTCAAGTGTACGGGTAGCCTTCTTGCACCTTTTTTTTCCTTTCAACTTTTTTTCTGATTAGAATCGTAATATGAAGTTGTAGCTAATTTGCATGTAACAGAAAATATATCATATAGAAAATAAAGCTCCATCCCCATAGAGCCTCCCGGATGGCTCTAGTGGTAAAGAACCCACCTCCTGATGCAGGAGACTTAAGAGATGTGGGTTCAATCCCTGGGTCAGGAAGATTCCCTGGAGGAGGGCATGGCAACCCACTCCAGTATTCTTGCCTGGAGAATTCCATGGACAGAGGAACCTGGAGGTCTATAGTCCATAGGGTCGCAAAGAGTTGGACACGACTGAAGCAACTAAACAGGCATCCCCAGAAAGAATTATTAATATGATGATACATACTGTTCTAAATTTCTTATGTATATACCAACATGGGAACACATGCACGTGTTGCAATATTTCAGTCACTTAATCTTGTAGTTTGGTTGTTTGTGCAAGTCCAGACATCCAAATTCATGTCTATATTTTTCAACAGCTAAATAGTATTTGCTGTAAGGTTGGACAATGTTTTATTTATTACCAATTTATACTTAATTAATTTGGGGTTATTAACTACTACTCTATCAAAATGAATGCTACAAAGTTTATTTTTGCATATATTTATTTGTGAACTATGCTTATTAACCTAGAATTCCTTGTTTTGCTTTTAGACATAAAAATCAAAGCACAGTGTCTGATACACACACACACATACACAATGTATTATATTAACATAATTCATATTTCTGGGAGATGGTGATGGACAGGGAGGCCTGGTGTGCTGTGATTCATGGGGTCGCAAAGAGTCGGACACGACTGAGCAACTGAACTGAACTGAACTGAATTCATATTATAGTATATAGAATTTAATAATAATAAATTATAGTTATATAGTTATATTTTAAAATATGCAATATATTTATTGTTAATATATATTAGTATATATTTTATGTATGTATGCACAAATTTCTTCCCATAGTCAAAGAATTCTATCCTGTAACTTTGAAGGTAGTTCAAACTCAAAGAAATTCCCAAATTATCTATTCTTCTTCCTCAACAAATCATGCAATTGTAAAATGAATAAATCTACATTCTATACCACTTGGCTGGGCTCTGTTGTTTAAAGTTGGGTAAATGAGATGGTGGTTCTTAACAAAACTAATTTAAAATGCAGTATAGATTAAAAAAAAAAAATTCTTCATAAATCAAGCTGCTACTACTCTAAGTCAGTTAAATCAATCTCCCTCAAGGAAAAACCTAAGGACCCAAACTCCTTTATTAGAAGGATTTATTACATGTCTCTGTGGTATATTGATTTTTTAGTTCTGTTCCTTTAAGAAAATGGGGGTTGTAGAGCTGAGACTGATACCAAATGTTTGGAAATCACCCTCATAATTGTATTTAGAGACAATAAAAGTAATGTGTCAATATGAAGGAATTAGAAACGTTTCTTTGAGACTACTTCTCATTCTAACTAGATATACCTGTTACTTCCACCTGCCATCCTCACATTAACCCTCATTAAGGATTAGTTTTTAAGTTTGTGAGGAAAGAAAGCTTGGGATAAAACTTTAGCAAATTGTTCCTTATATCCTTCTTACTGCTGGTATCTTGTCACTGTAATGCTAGCTTTTGCTTTGGTTTTGGCTTCTTTGCTTTGATCATTTGGCCTGGAACAATGAGTCTTTGAAGTTCTGTCTTTGCTCTTTGCTGTGATGCAAGTCTGAACTTCAGCACAGCCTTCTCTGTGCCCCAGCTCTGAACTCTTTCCTAGTTCCACTTTGTCAAACACAGACTTCAAAGCATAAAACCATCTGCAGGAAACCTTAAAGACAGTTGATATAAGACCCTTATTTAAGAGATGAGGAAACAAAGCCAAGAGAGGTTAAATGAATTGTCTAGAGTCTTATAGCAAATAAGGATTAGAATTCATACCGCCTGACTCTCAGTGCTGTGTCATTTCAGTACACCTGTCATCCTCTCAGGGTTTGAAGCTCTCCTCAAGGATAGGTTGGCCCCTGTCAGCCTACGTCTCTCATAGACTTGGCCCCCAATTTTGCCATTCACACCAAGAATTATTGCTGCTTGTATCATCTGACCAAGAATTAGTGATTACTCCTTACCGTAGACTGAAGTGGACATAAACAATGGGTTTTCAAGGTATCTATTTAAGTGTCAGCATTGGTCCTGTGAGTAAAACAGGATCCTTCTGATCCTCTGACTGATGACCTCTATGTCTTTGGGGCTTTAAAGATCTCATGGAAAGATAAGCCCGGAACATTATTTTCTGTTTTAATATCTGTATGAATACCTTACACCGTTAATTCAGCTAACCAGAAAACATCGTATATTTTTATAGGAGTTAGTCTCAAATTAACATCTTTAATGACATGCTTTTTTTAAATGCTCAAGATGTGAATGCACAATACCATGTATGGGGTGTCAATAGCACAGTGTTTACTGTTAGATGAATAATGCTTTGACGCCAACTCTCACCACTTGCTAGCTGCATGACCTCGGGGTACTCAACATAAGTAAATAAAGGTCAGTTTTCTCAACAGTAAAATCAGGATTATGATACTTGTTCTGAAAGGCTGTTATGGGAATTAAATGATATATGAGTTAATCCAGGGCCTAATATGGAGCATGGTTTCCCTGGTAGCTCAGTGGTAAAGAATCTGTCAGCCAATGCAGGAGACGCAGATTCGATCCCTGGGTCAGGAAGATTCCCCTGGAGAAGGAAACGGCAACCCACTCCAGTATTCTTGCCTGGGAAATCCCATCGACAGAGGAGCCTGGCTACAGCCCATGGCGTCACAAAAGAGTTGGGAGTGACTTAGTGATTAAACAACAACAAATGTGGAGTATGGCCCCTTTGGCGTCCCCTATAAACTCTACTTTGCTTTCTTTCCCAGTCTGTTCTCTCCACTTTTGCCACCCAGAGGCCCCTGCTCCAAGAGGAGTGGGAGAGAGTTGTTAAAGACTAAAGATATCAAGTTTAGTTTTTCTTCTTCTTTTGAAATCGAGAATTTTTGCTGAAGGTGTTGCATTAAAAATGGACTTCTCAAAAACCACTTGTATCAGTAGTCTGATCATTTATTCCTTGATGAGAAATATTTTAGTCTATTAGCAAGAAGAAAGATTAACTTCACATTAATCAAAAACTTCATGATGAGTAGAAGTGTGCATACATCACAGAAATGGCCAGGGAAGTATGCCATCATGACTGGAAAAGTGTGTTTTGTGTCTTGACTGCAGTTTCAGACAACTGCAGAGGAAACTGAGTACTCAGGTAACTGGGCAACCTGAAAATGTTTTTCAAAATCCATATGTAGTTATTTTTTAAAAGAGAAACTTGATTTTATGATTTTATTTTACTTACACTCTTTCTTCTCCTAGGTAATTAATTTCTTCCTGGTCCTCTGCCTGGAAACAGTAGGAGAAAATGAATTTCTATTTAAATGTGTGTTTCTAAATTAGCAATCATCTCGGTGACGTGCCATGCTTAGTGTAGTTTATGTTGTGGTTATTGTCTGTTTTCTAAAAATAGCTAGAGACGGCTATGTGTATCTAGGTAATTCCCTGGATGCTGAACCAGGACATGACAGAGGCAGTCACTTGGGAGCCATTTGGGGGTTCCTGTCATTGTTTCTGGCATGAGGCAAGGTGTAGATCTTATCAAGAGAAAGTGATTCTGACTCCAGTTGGAAATTCTCCTCTGGCTAACATAAGTATCTACTCAAAAACTTTGGTTACAAAGTCTAGTTAGATTTAGGATTATCACTACCAAAACCTGCCATCTTTGAAAGCTGTGAAGGGAAGACCTGTTGAAAATTCAGTAGTCACAAAAATAAAGAAGGCTTCACAGGGTGTAAATTCACTGTCAGAGGTGGAGAGCTGTTATTTAGCTATATACTACTATGCCATTCTATCAGCAGATAATGGGACAGAACGATTCAGGAAATGGTGTCGCTGGGTTGGAGAGTCTGTGTTTGTGTGTTTGTATGTGTGTGTGTGCACGCATATGTGTTTAATAAGGTCCACTAAACTCTCAACCATCCATCAGCAGCATTCTCCTCCTTTATTTTTGCTTTTTCTCCAAGGCTCCCTGCTACGCTGAATGTATACAGAGTAACTTTAGAGACGCAGCAGTGTATCAGGGAACGGGGAAGCATAAGTTGTGAGTCTCCTCGGAGAGTTGTATTGGGTTTATAACCCATTTGGAAATGTAACCACAATTTCATTTCATCCCAGAGACCCCCATGGAGCAGTAACAGGAGAGAGGAGGATGATTCACCTAATTTCTTTGATGTAAATTTAAAATTTCTCCTGACAGTTTATGCTGGAAGACTGGGGCTTGAATGTATCATCCTGGAGAATTTTTGCTGTTGCCCAGAAATGTGGGGCTAGAACGAGCAGATGCTTGGAAATGCCATTGACATTTCCAAGTTTTTATAGCCCTGGTACATAGCCTGCTAACTCCAGCATGCTTCACACATGGAGAAGGATCATCTGTCATTTTGATGCCAAAGTGATGCTCACAACTCTAAATGAAATGGATTGCTTCTTTCTACCTCCTGCTTGGATAAAGTAGAGGCATTTCAAGCATTTATTGGTCACCTTGAGTATGCCTGAATGGCAGAGAAGCACTAGTATTTGCTCTGTGGCAGTGGAAATGAGGGTCTCCAGGCTGCTCATGAAGACAAAAAGTGCAAGTTTCTGCCATGCTAAATTGGGCATGATTTATTTGGTAGAAATGACTTTACAGAGAAACATACAAATAAGAGTCATTAAAAGTTCATTTAATTTGGAAACAATTAACATTCAAATAGCTGGTGCACAGACACACCGTTCTTTGTATTTAAATAACAGTATTTACCTGGATAACTCAGCAACTTGCCAGCACTGAAAAGCTGGACAACTTCCCAGACAGTAGATATTTTGCATTTTGAGTTGTAGACATTACAGTCAGCAAACCTCTATGGCAGGTCTCCCTGCTTTCAGGGAATTATTCCTTTATGTAATACTCAATGCTTGAATATTAATAAGGAATAGACTGAGGTCAAGATTATTTTATATTTCTATTGGATAAATGACAGTAGCCAGGGACCTGGTTAGAATCAAGCTGCTTCTTCTCTGGAAACCTAAAGATAATGACAAGATCAATCAATATTTACCAACCATCCACTCTGACCACAAGGTATATTGGAAGTCTTGTTATTATCTATGAACTGGATGTCTAATGGGTTCCATAACTGTAACTTATCTGTCAAAGGCATGTAAGACGATCCTGCCAAGGCAAATTTTCTTTCCAGTGCCTATGTGTGTATGCGTGATAAGTTGCTTCAGTTGTGTCTGATTCTGTGCGAGCCAAAGGCCTGTAGCCTGCCAGGCTTCTCTGTCCGTGAGATTCTCTGGGCAAGAATACTGGATTGGGTTGCCCTACCCTCTTCCAGGGGATCTTCCTGACCCAGGGATCAAATCCACGTCTTTTATAAATCCTGCACTGGGAGGTGGGTTCTTTACTACGGGTGCCACCTGGGAAGCTCTTCTAGTGCCAATCAGAAGTAGTTATCTTAAGCCTTGGGTGTATGGATTTGTTGAGCAGGTGGCTCTGGGACACATCCTAAAGACAGGTAGGCAGATCTCCACTGGGAGACTGGAGTCTGGGCCAGAAAAACTCTTATAAGAGATTAGGATTTGGGGCAATCCAGCAGTCCCAGAAGCTGCCTGTGTTCCTAATATCACCCTCCTTGTAACCTTCCAACTACTCGCTTCACTAGGTAACTGTCTGGTGGGCTCATTTGCCTTGAACTGGAGAGCTAAGCTACTTGGCTTCCACCTGGAAGTTGGATTCCATTTTCAATCTTTGGACAGGTGAATTGAGGAGAAGGCAGATCCAGTGGTTCATCCCTAGGTCAGGCTTGTTGACTTTCCATCCAACCATCACCTTTGTGAAGAAAATTCTATCTTGAATCTCAATTCCAATAACTGGGATAAATCCTTGGTATTCCCACGGGATAAATCCTTGGTACCCCCAAGGTACCTGCCTCTGCCTAGAATCCTATATCCTCCACTGCTATGATCCTGTCCTGCCACCTGAGTCATTTAATGAACTTTTTATGAACCTGAACTTTTAGTGTTTGTGGCTGGCTTCTCTTACCTGTTGCCAGATTTCCCCAATATTGACTGCCTGCTGCCAACCCGGCTCCTGATGCTGCATTTGCCTTCCTCGCCAGCACACCTGTTGCTCACCCCTGATGTTCCCCTGATGCACATTCGCCATCTGCCTAGACTTCCTCCTATCTATTTCCTGCTGCTGGGGTTGTGTCCTGCCCTGTGTCTGAAACTATACTTAGAATATAGTTTGCTACAAATGAATATGCAAAACATTCAAAACCAAGATAGATATTTAATTTGTCTTTTTCTCTACCAAGCCCTGGCTATGGAATATATTGCTTATGAAACATTGCAACACTGAGAATATTTGTATAAAAAGCTCAAGCTTGTGAGATGATGGCCCTGAACAAATGAAATAGCATCTGTATCTAAAAAGGTGAGTGTGGATTAAAGTGCTGGAAATGGGAAGTAAACAATATCAAATATAAATAATTTTAATATTTCAAAGGATATGTGCCTTTGTACCAGAGCCAGATGATAGCTGTCTTTCAACATGCCAAGGGATATTTATTAAGTGACAGGAAACCTTGATGTGAATGCTCCTGCATGGGGGAGAGGCGAGAGAATGAAATACCTGGCTGGTCAGGTGTCAGGGGGTTGCTGAAACAGAGGCAGAAGGGAAAGTGCCCTTTCAGGGAACCTGTGTGTTGACAGAAAAAGTGAGAAAGAGGCTTAAAAGAGCAGAGATGAATGGAGGTTAAGGGCCTAAGAAACAACAATTTGAAAAGGATTAGGATGAAGGAAAGGAGAGATAAATAGAAAAGAAATAAGATTAGGTGGTGACAGGGAGGGCAGGAGGGTAGGGTGTAGGATGGCAGGAGAGACAACAGAGGCAAGAAGAGCTGATTATATTGGAATTCAGTTTAAGGAGAGTGAGTAACACATGAAAGTTCAGAGTTAAAACAAACATTCAGTAGGCTGAACCAGGAAGGTCTCCAGTTAAGTACACGAAGCAACCATCCTCATACAGGCTTTCCCAAAGTCAAAATGGTCTGGGCCCAGACAAGAAAAGATGTCTCTATTCATAGATCAAGGAGGGGCCTTGACAAGTGCCTGGTAGAGATACCAGGGAAGAGCTAAGGGAAACCTAAGACTAGGTCTTAGGAGGAGCAGTAAGAACGCACACCAGGGACAGACCATTGAATTCAAACTCATACCAGAGGAGCCAAGAAAAGGAACCCCTTAACTGTAACTGATCCTTGATATTTATTGATTTGTGTCTCAGAAGTCCCTCCTGCAGGAGGGCCCTTCATCAGCTATATGTGTATTACATCAGAAGGCAGCAGAGCCAAGCAGAGGGGTCACCAGTGGGCTTTAGGCTCAAGGCTTTGGTTTGAACTCTGGCTCTACCTATTATGGGCTATGTAAGCTTGAACAAGTTGTTTAATCTCTGTGTACCTCAGTTTCTTCATCTGTGTAACAGCAACAATAATAGAATCTACTTCTCTAAGTTTCTATGAGGATTAAATGAGATAATGTTCTTATTGATATTAAAGGTCTCTGTTAACATAAGAAAGGAGAGTGTGTTTCCCTGCTTTCAGTCACCTCTGGATGTTCTGCACATAACTAAAGAGAGAGTAATAATAACTAATGGGGTGAATCACTAGGTATAGTGACAGACGGGAACCAGACTGATTGCGGTGGTCATTTTGCAGTGTATACAAATATGACTAGGTAGTATACCTGAAACAAAATAATACTATATGTCAACTAAACATAAAAAAAAAAAAAGACCAAGCAAACAACAAACAACCCTAATGAGAACTGTAACTGGAGGAGCCTTCTGTTTGCATTCTATCCTTAGCTTGGAGTGGGGTGTATGTGGCAGTCCATTTCATGGCAGAGTGCAAAGAAATCACTCCCTTCCCCATGAGGGAGCCAACAGCCCAACTAACCCTTTGAGGTTGCATGATTTTGATTTTTTTTGGACTCCCAAGCAGCATAGTTGATCAAGGTCTACATATACTGTTTTAGCACTCATTCAACTTGTTGAATACAACAAATTGTGAAAGAGTTTAAAGTATGAGTCATATTTAACACTACATCCAGCAAACACATTCCATTTGAAAATAAACTAGAATGTTCATGGGTTGAATTCTGCAAAGGTAATTTCATGTCAATGAGAAGTGATATAATAGATGATGCTGAAAGAAATGTGAGACTGTCATACACTTGAGGTGCTAAGGCAATTGACTAATGGGAGCTAGGCCATTTGAAATATTCAGCCTTGGATATATTTTAGAGTTATGAATCTATTTATAAGATTGTCATATATCATTTAGTTTGTTCCCTTCACAATGCTAAAGCTTTTTACAGAGAATGAAGCCAAAGAATTGTTGGGCAGCAACAATTCAGCATTTTGACCAGCTGCTGTACCTGTCCAAAATAGTTAGGTCAACTTCTATCAGATGAGAAAATTGCTTCCTTGGTGTGAGTTAAGCACAAGTGGGAAGGGGTGCTAACCTTTCAACGTTTTGAATATGTTAACTCATTTCTTTGCTTAGTAGTCAAAAGTATCTATATTCCTTTCAAGAGTCTATTTGTAATTGTTTCAAGAACCTCTTTTTGGACTATATACTTAAATATTAAAAAATATTTCCTTAGGACAAAAAAGAATCTTAGTGAGTGATTTTAGGATGGACCTATGGAGAGTATCTCAGTGTTGACAAATTCTGGTAGCCAGGCTGTTCTAGTGGTTGCAAATGTTTTGGATGCAGCTTCTTGTGGTAGAGCTTAGTTCCTCAACAGAGAGGGTTCTAAAGCCTCTTTCAGAGTTGATGTAAGATTTCTCTCTCAAGGAGCTATGCAGCATATTCAGCCTGTAGCTTCTGGGAATACCATCTGTGTAATGATTACAATTTTGAGAAGTGCATGGTGGCCTTCACATCCTGGAAAAAAGCCTCATGTTGATATCTTTACCTACTGACACAGACGAGCTGGTATTGACTGCCATCTGGCCCTCTTGGGCCATTTTCTAATTCTGTGAAAAATGCTGCAGTATCCTCAAATATCTTCCCATGAACCCCCTGAAACTTTCCATGAATTCTGACTCTGTCATGACTGTGATGTCAACTCTTCAATACCAAATGATGTGATTGCTATGCCCTTTAGTAAAATTTATTTTGAAGTTTTCTGAATATTCTTTTATGATAGTGCTACCTTTTATACTTTAAACATCAGTGATATTATGAATGTAATAAGTGTAGTTTCAAAAACACACATTCTGGTAATAGTAGGATTCATAGACTTTTGCAATATGGACAGAAATATATTTGCTTCTCTGTATTTTCAGTTTCAATAACAACTTGAGTACATGCATGAAACTTTCTTCTATAATTGCTCTCACAACTCAACCTAGGAAGTTGAAATGATCAAAAAATAAAGTACAATGAACAAAAAGCATGGAAAATCTGTACCAAAATGGGAAACTTGGGAGCATTACCATTTTCCTGACTGCTATTTTGACTGAATTAACTATAATACAGATGGAATAAAGTTGAAAGAAATCACTGCAGTTGGTATACACTCTTTCCCTAACACAGTAGTAAAAACATAGCAGGAAAAGAGCAAAGTAGCTGGTAGAACCCAACTGACACCTACTAAATGCAATGGCTTAAGACTAAGTATTTAAAAAACCTAAGATCATGGCATCCAGCCCCATTATTGCATGGCAAATAGAAGGGGAAAGGTGGAACTAGTGACAGCTTTCCTCTTCTTGGGCTCCAAAATCACTGCAGACAGTGATGTAGCTATGAAGTCAGAAGATGACTGCTTCTTGGCAGGAAAGCAATGACAAATCTAGACAGGAGGTTGAAAAGCAGAGACATTACTCTACCAACAAAGGTCTATGTAGTAAAGGCTATAAAGGAGATCAGTCCTGGGTGTTCACTGGAAGGACTGATGCTGAAGCTGAAACTCCAATACTTTGGCCACCTCATGCAAAGAGTTGACTCATTGGAAAAGACCCTGATGCTGGGAGGGATTGGGGGCAGCAGGAGAAGGGGATGATAGAGGACAAGATGGCTGGATGGCATCACTGACTTGATGGATGTGAGTTTGAGTGAACTCTGGGAGTTGGTGATGGACAGGGAGGTCTGGCGTGCTGTGATTCATGGGGTCGCAAAGAGTCAGACACAACTGAGTGACTGAACTGAACTGAACTGAATGGTCTTCCCAGTGGTCATGTATGGCTGTGGGAGTTGTATCAGAGAATTGATTGCCTTTGAACTGTATTGCTGGAGAAGACTCCTGAAAGTCCCTTGGACACCATGAAGATTAAACCACTCAATCTTAAGGGAGATCACTGGAAGAAACTGATACTGAAGCTGATCATCTGATGAGCACAAAAGACTCATTGGAAAAGTCCCTGATGCTGGGAAGAATTGAGAGAAGAAGGAGAAGACAGCGTCAGAGGATGAGATGGCTAGACAGCATCACCAATGGCAATGAACATGAACTTGGGCAAACTCCACGAGATGGTGAGGGACAGGGAGGCCTGGTGTGCTGCAGTCCATGGGGTCACAAAGAGTTGTACATGCTGGGTGACTGAACCACAACAAATGCAATGGGCCATAGGACAGCCAGAAGTATTCTCATTAGAATTTCTTTTTCTTTGAAGACTGATACCCTGAGTTGTGGCTTCACTGGGAGGTTGTAAAGTGTATGTAAACAGGCACACTATATAAAATGCAGTAGTAACATATTGTACTAGAATAGTAAATAGAATTCTAGCTGAATACAAGTGGTTATTTTCCCTGACTGGCGAGCAACACCAGAAAGGAGGCCTGGACAGGCACACAAGGTAAATAGTGTGGAGAAGAGGACACTAGAAAGCTGAGGATAACTGTGGCCACGCCCTTCAATATCTGCTTGGAGACCATGACATGGCCTTCCCAGGGCTTGGGCTCTTCTCCCCCATCCCTCAAGTTGGTTCGGTCTTGTACACAGTGCATTTTATCTGCACTTCTAAATGAGGTCTGGAAAACGGTTTCTCACCAGGAAGGTAAAATGGAGGTTGGGAGTAATGTACTCCCGTGCTTCTAAGCAAATGTGAGGCCACTAGATCCAAATTTTCACTCAAAGATAAATAATAACACGGAGCAACAAAAAAGATTTTTCAACCTAAAGGACCAAGGAAAATAGGGTAATTTAGAGTAGAAAGTTCAGTTCAGTTCAGTTGCTCAGTCGTGTCCGACTCTTTGCGACCCCATGAATCGCAGCACGCCAGGGCTCCCTGTTCATCACCATCTCCCGGAGTTAACTCAGACTCACCTCCATTGAGTCAGTGATGCCATCCAGCCATCTCATCCTCGGTCATCCTCTTCTCCTCCTGCCCTCAATCCTTCCTAGCATCAGAGTCTTTTACAATGAGTCAACTCTTCGCATGACGTGGCCAAAGTACTGGAGTTTCAGCTTCAGTATCATTCCTTCCAAAGAAATCCCAAGGTTGATCTGCTTCAGAATGGACTGGTTGGATCTCCTTGAAGTCTAAGGGACTCTCAAAAGTCTCCAACACCACAGTTCAAAAACATTAATTCTTCGGCGCTCAGCCTTCTTCACAGTCCAACTCTCACATCCATACATGACCACAGGAAAAACCATAGCCTTGACTAGACGGACCTTAGTCGGCAAAGTAATGTCTCTGCTTTTGAATACACTATCTAGGTTGGTCATAACTTTTCTTCCAAGGAGGAAGTATCTTTTAATTTCACGGCTGCAATCACCATCTGCAGTGATTTTGGAGCCCCCCAAAATAAAGTCTGACACTATTTCCACTGTTTCCCAATCTATTTCCCATGAAGTGATGGGACCGGATGCCATGATCTTCATTTTCTGAATGTTGAGCTTTAAGTCAACTTTTTCACTCTCCTCTTTCATTTTCATCAAGAGCCTTTTTAGCTCCTCTTCACTTTCTGCCATAAGGGTGGTGTCATCTGCATATCTGAGGTTATTGATATTTCTCTCGGCAATCTTGATTCCAGCTTGTGATTCTTCCAGTCCAGCATTTCTCATGATGTACTCTGAATATAAGTTAAATAAGCAGGGTGACAATATACAGCCTTGATGTGCTCCTTTTCCTATTTGGAACCAGTCTATTGTTCCATGTCCAGTTCTAACTGTTGCTTCCTGACCTGCATACAGATTTCTCAAGAGGCAGGTTAGGTGGTCTGGTATTCCCATCTCTTTCAGAATTTTCCACAGTTTATTGTGATCCACACAGTCAAAGGCTTTGGCAGAGTCAATAAAGCAGAAATAGATGTTTTTCTGGAACTCTCTTGCTTTTTCCATGATCCAGCAGATGTTGGCAATTTGATCTCTTGTTCCTCTGCCTTTTCTAAAACCAGCTTGAACATCAGGGAGTTCACGGTTCATGTATTGCTGAAGCCTGGCTTGGGGAATTTTGAGCATTACTTTACTAGCATGTGAGATGAGTGCAATTGTGCGGTAGTTTGAGCATTCTTTTGCATTGCCTTTCTTTGGAATTGGAATGAAAACTGACCTTTTCCAGTCCTGTGTCCACTGCTGAGTTTTCCAAATGTGCTGGCATATTGATTGCAGCACTTTCACAGCATCATCTTTCAGGATTTGAAACAGCTCAACTGGAATTCCATCACCTCCACTAGCTTTGTTCATAGTGATGCTTTCTAAGGCCCACTTGACTTCACTTTCCAAGATGTCTGGCTCTAGATTAGTGATCACATCATCATGATTATCTGGGTCATGAAGATCTTTTTTCTATAGTTCTTCCGTGTATTTTTGCCACCTCTTCTTAATATCTTCTGCTTCTGTTAGGTCCATACCATTTCTGTCCTTTATCGAGCCCATCGTTGCATGAAATGTTCCCTTGGTGTCCCTAATTTTCTTGAAGAGATCTCTAGTCTTTCCCATTCTGTTCTTTTCCTCTATTTCTTTGCATTGATCACTGAAGAAGGCTTTCTTATCTCTTCTTGCTATTCTTTGGAACTCTGCATTCAGACGCTTATATCTTTCTTTTTCTCCTTTGCTTTTCACTTCCCTTCTTTTTACACCTATTTGTAAGGCCTCCCAGACAGCCATTTTGCTTTTCTGCATTTATTTTCCATGGGGATGGTCTTGATCCCTATCTCCTGTACAAAGTCATGAACCTCATTCCACAGTTCATCAGGCACTCTTTCTATCAGATCTAGGCCCTTAAATCTATTTCTCACTTCCACTGTATAATCATAAGAGATTTGATTTAGGTCATACCTGAATGGTCTAGTGGTTTTCCCTACTTTCTTCAATTTAAGTCTGAAGTTGGTAATAAGGAGTACATGATCTGAGCCACAGTCAGCTCCTGGTCTTGTTTTTGTTGACTGTATAGAGCTTCTCCATCTTTGGCTGCAAAGAATATAATCAATCTGATTTTGGTGTTGACCATCTGGTGATGTCCATGTGTAGAGTCTTCTCTTGTGTTGTTGGAAGAGGGTGTTTGCTATGACGAATGCATTTTCTTGGCAAAACTCTATTAGTCTTCGCCCTGGTTCATTCTGCATTCCAAGGCCAAATTTGCCTGTTACTCCAGGTGTTTCTTGACTTCCTACTTTTGCATTCCAGTCCCCTATAATGAAAAAGATATCTTTTTTGGGTGTTAGTTCTAAAAGGTCTTGTAGGTCTTCATAAAACCGTTCAACTTCAGTTCTTCAGCATTACTGGTTGGGGCATAGACTTGGATAACTGTGATATTGAATGGTTTGCCTTGGAAATGAACAGAGATCATTCTGTCGTTTTCGAGATTGCATCCAAGTACTGCATTTTGGACTCTTATGTTGACCATGATGGCTACTCCATTTCTTCTGAGGGATTCCTGCCTGCAGTAGTAGATATAATGGTCATCTGAGTTAAATTCACCCATTCCAGTCCATTTTAGTTCACTGATTCCTAGAGTGTCGATGTTCACCCTTGCGATCTCTTGTTTGACCACTTCCAATTTGCCTTGATTCATGGACCTGACATTCCAGGTTCCTATGCAATATTGTTCTTTACAGCATCGGACCTTGCTTCTATCACCAGTCACATCCACAACTGGGTATTGTTTTTGCTTTGGCTCCATCCCTTCATTCTTTCTGGAGTTATTTCTCCACTGATCTCCAGTAGCATATTGGGCACTTAATAACCTGGGGAGTAAGAGGAAAAAAGAAAAAAAAGAAGAAGAAGCAAAAAAAAAAGAGTAGAAAGACATCATTTTAAAACAAGTGTTTTGAAATGAAGCAGAAGTAAATTTGCACTATCTACTTTGTGCACCCCATCAAATTCCAGAGTACATGAACTTTAGGATGAGATTAAAGATGAAATGAGAGATGAAAGAGAGAGGCATAAGAACTGTATTATATGCACAACCAGAAAGATGAGAAAATAACATAATAGTTCTGAAATAGAAGAAGCAAAATATGTATTAGAAGCAGGCAAAATCAGAACTGAATAAAATCAGATACGGAAATAAAAACTGAATAAAGTCAGATTTGGAAGGAAATTAAGCAGAGTTTACAAAATTAAGAAGAAAGGAAAAAAATTAGGAGACTTGTGAAACTCAGTGAGGAAATCCAATACACAAACATTATATGTTTCTGAAAAAGAGAGAAACAAAGCAGAAAGAAGAATCAATCAAGTTATTTCTTGATTGCAGAATAGAAATACCTATTTGAGATTTCAGAAAGAAATTAGTGGATTCAAAGACCTTACCATGTGCCCAGCAAAACAAATAGGAGAGAAAAGCTAGACACATTATAGGGACATTTATGAATTTCACAGATTCACAAATAATTTTCATAATCATCTTGACAGATACTTAAAAAAGAATAAAAGTCAGGGGGTGAATTTCCTTTGACAACTCTAAAAATCAGAATAACCATAACGTTGATGATGATGAGTGACAGAAATTATAACAAAGACTTCCTGAGCATTTTAATGCATCAGGTATTATTCTCTATGCTTTTACAAGATAGGAAATTAAAACCTCACAACTAGTTTAAGGCTTAAGTGTTTATAATCTTTTCGTTTTGTAGAATAATATTTTTAATATGGGCTTCTTAGGTGGTACTAGTGCTAAAGAGCCCACCTGCCAATGCAGGAGATGTAAGTGATGTGGGTTTGATCCCTTGTTGGGAAGATACCCTGGAGGAGGGCATGACAACTCACTCCAGTATTCTTGCCTGGAGAATCCAAAGACAGAGGAGCCTGGTAGGCTACGGTCCATAGGGTTGCAAAGAGTTGGACAAAACTGAAGTGACTTAGCACACAGAACATTTTTAATATGCCTAAAACAATAAAAAATTTAAAAATAATAATAGAATACAAAATACAGTACCATGAATCATAAAATGTACAAAATATAAGATGGTGGCTTAATTAAGACTAGCCAGATTAATTATGATAATAAATACAATTAAGTTAAATTCCCCTATTAAAAAATGACTCATATTGAGTAAACTAAATATAACCAAAAATCAAACACAATTCTATGCTGTCTATAAATTCAATGCTTCTATGCTTTCCTACTGCCTCAAGTAATTTAGAACATTTGAAAGCAACAGGATATGCAAAAGTATTTAAAACAAATGAAAAGAAAATGTAAATAGACAAACACTGTTAATAAAATAGATTTTAATGAAAAAGATCTTTAAATGAATAAAGAGGCTAATTTCAAATCAAAAAAGTTATCAGTGTCTTAAAGCAATATACAATATACAATCACTGTGGGAAATAGAAATATCCCTCTATACTTCAAAGATTAATAGCAAGAAACAAATAAGGATCTAACAGATTTAGATGGTTTTGAAACAGATTTAACACATTTAACTAATACTTTTTTTCTTAAATCAGAGATAATATATTTTATTCATGCATGTAATAAATATTTTTTAAAATTTCAAAATATGTTACATTAAAAAAACTCTTTAAATATATAAATGCAAAATAGCAAAAAGTATGCAGGATTCATTGTTTGAACACAGTACAAGAAAATATATCTTAAAACTCCCTTACTCCAGCTGTTCAGGAATTAAACAATCACCACAATTTCCCTAAATAATTATTAGATTAAAGCAGGATTCAAAATTGCAGTTTCAATGATAAGAAAATAGGGAAACTGAGAACAGCACATATCAAAACATGAAGGATCCAGTCAAAACTATAATCACAGGCAAAATCAATATACTTTAATGATTTATGAATGAAATGTATTTTAATATGTTACAGCATAGCTATAAAACAAGGGAAAATTTATGAATCATTCCCATTAAATACAGCAAAGATGTCTGATATTATTGCTATTATTCAACATTCTTGAAAAGTTTCTAGCCAAAGCAACATGTAAAGAAAAAGAATTCAGATAAATATTATAAGAGATTTACATGATGTGAATTTTCCAAGTGGGAAATGAATGAAATATAATTCAATAAAAAGGTGAAATGCAAATAAAGTATAGAAAAATTAATAATACATCTGTATATTATCAATAATCGGAATGAAATATAAATGAAGCACTAGTCACTTTAGAAATACAAAATTTATATAAGTTCTTGAATAAACTTAACAAGAAAGAAACTCATTAAACTTGTTTTTAATTTTTTATAAAAGAATCATTATAAAGCTATAGTTATAAATTCTGTCACTAAAAAGTTAGACAAACAGAATAGTCTAGAGACCTCAAAAGCAGACTCAAGTTTATGTGGAAAATGAAATACAATAGAGGGAGCTTGAGAAACCTATATGAAGGTCAGGAAGCAACAGTTAGAACTGGACATGGAACAACAGACTGGTTCCAAATAGGAAAAGGAGTACGTCAAGGCTGTATATTGTCACCCTGCTTATTTAACTTATATGCAGAGTACATCATGAGAAACGCTGCCTGGAAGAAACACAAGCTGGAATCAAGATTGCTGGGAGAAATATCAATAACCTCAGATATGCAGATGACACCACCCTTATGGCAGAAAGTGAAGAGGAACTAAAAAGCCTCTTGATGGAAGTGAAAGAGGAAAGCAAAAAAAGTTGGCTTAAAGCTCAACATTCAGAAAATGAAGATCTTGGCATCTGGTCCCATCACTTCGTGGGAAATAGATGAGGAAACAGTAGAAACAATGTCAGACTTTCTTTTTCTGGGCTCCAAAATCACAGCAGATGGAGATTGCAGCCATGAAATTAAAAGACATTTACTCCTTGGAAGAAAAGTTATGACCAACCTAGATAGTATATTCAAAAGCAGAGACATTACTCTTCCAACAAAGGTCCATCTAGTCAAGGCTATGGTTTTTCCAGTAGTCAGGTATGGATGTGAGAGTTGGACTGTAAAGAAACCTGAGCACCAAAGAATTGATGCTTTTGAAGTGTGGTATTGGAGAAGATGCTTGAGAGTCCCTTGGACTGTAAGGAGATCCAACCAGTCCATTCTAAAGGAGATCAGCCCTGGGTGTTCTTTGGAAGGAATGATGCTAAAGCTGAAACTCCAGTACTTTGGCAACCTCATGCGAAAAGTTTACTCATTGGAAAAGATTCTGATGCTGGGAGGGATTTAGGGCAGGAGGAGAAGGGGATGACAGAGGATGAGATGGCTGGATGGCATCACAGACTCGATGGACGTGAGTTTGAGTGAACTCTGGGAGTTGGTGATGGACAGGGAGGCCTGGTGCGCTGCAGTTCATAGGGTCGCAAACAGTCGGACACGACTGAGTGACTGAACTGAACTGAAGGTATTAATAGAAAAGAGACAGATTGTTTAGTAGATGGTGTTGAGAAAAATGTCTTACTATATAAAAAAATAAGATATGAGGCATAGAGAAAGATTCCAGATGGATAAGGTATCTAAATTTGAAGGTAAAACCATAAAGCTAATAAAAAAAAATAACACAGAAGAATATCTTGGTACCCTAATTGTGGAAAAGTACAACACTTCAGGATCATGAAATAGAAAATTGCTCAACTTGATTACATCATACTAAAGATGTTTACTGAATGTTGGACACCATTAGGACTAGTATCTAGACTATACATGAGCATTATATGAACAGATAAGAAGCAGATACGAACTCCAATAGAAAAATGATCCCAGAGCATATGCAGAGGTAGTTCATCAAAGAGAACACCTAAGGGACTGATAACCTTACAAAGTGATACTCAAAATCATTAGTAATTAGATGAATACAAATTAGAATAACAATGAATATCCCTGAAGATCTGTCAGATGGATAAAATATTAGCTGATACTGCTAAGTATTGGTAGGTGGAGGGAACGTAGGAATACTCAGGCACTGCTGGTTGGAATATAGAATAAAATAGACAACCTGTAGCAAACTGGCATGGAGAAGGCAATGGCAACCCACTCCAGTACTCTTGCCTGGAAAATCCCATGGGCTGAGGAGGCTGGTAAGCTGCAGTCCATGGGGTTGCCAAGAGTCGGACAAGACTGACTGAGTGACTTCACTTTCACTTTTCACTTTCATGCATTGGAGAAGGAAATGGCAACCCACTCCAGTGTTCTTGCCTGGAGAATCCCAGGGACTAGGGAGCCTGATGGGCTGCTGTCTATACGGTCACACAGAGTCCGGCACAACTGAAGTGACTTAGCAGCAGCAGCAGCGGCAGCAAACTGGCAATACCTAACCAAATTAAATAAAGGTATGCCATATGACAAGTGATTCCTCTCCGTATAAAACCATAAATGGAAGTGAATGAGAATGTTCCTTGAAACATTGTTTGTGTTGGCAGAAAGTTGGAGGCAATCCAGCTATTCTTTGCTGGTGGAATGAATATATAAATATTGTGAATGCATTCTATGGAAATCCATACTGGTTAAGACTAATGAGCAACATTTAGATGTATACTTAGAGGAACCTGGCTAAAAACCTTAGGTGGAAAAAGGCAAGAAACAATAAAATCTACGACACACAATAAAATTTGTGTAAATTAGCAATTCATGTACACAAATACACATTTTACAGAAACACACAGAGGACTTGAAAAGATATAAAAACAAATGAAAATTGTTATATTTGAGGTAAGATTTTTTTTGTTTAGGCAAGGTAAGAAATGGGAGTGGGGAATAGAGGTCAAAAAGAATAAATAAATAGGTTCTTGCACAGCAGTGTAAAAGAATTAAAAACAGGAAGGAAAGAAAGGAAGAAAAGGAACTAGTAAGCTTAATATACAGTAGGATGTTTTTCGAAGGACTAAAAGAAGGATGTTACTAAAAGAAAATGCATGCCATATTCTCAGATTTGAAAGTTCAGAATTATAGCTATGTCAATTTTCAGAAAATAGCCTTAAATGTCATTCAATTCCAATAAGAATTTTTTGGATGTTGCTTTTGTGACTAAATGTGGTGATTAGGTGCTGGATGCCTTCATTTCTAACTCCCTTCCTCTTTTCCTACTGCTCTGTATCCTGCAGGTATGACTTAAAGAGGCTGCATTACAGGCTTCTCTTACCTTCTGGTTTCAAGTTGAGTTTGTCTGGCAATAGATCAAGGGTAGGAGGTGGGTTATTGGTGGGGAGTAGTGTTTATTTTGACCCATGCCTCCTTGCTCCAGATCACTGTGAACCAGATGAAGTGATATCAAGATCTTGACACAGCTCTTTCTGAACCCTTAGAACTAAGGGTGATAATGGTTTTTGACTGTAACTAACTCCAAGATGATGCACTATTTATAGCTGCATAAGAACAACCACAAAATTTTTGCAGAAGATTAACAAGGAGGAACTTGTACTATTAGATAAGCTTTGTTGTCCAGTCCAGTCATGTCTGACTCTTTGCAATCCCAGGAACTGCAGCAGTCCAGGCTTCCCTGTCCTTCACCATCTCTTGGAGTTTGTATCCTAAACTACAGTAATTAAAACAAAGTGATTGTAGTACAAGGATATACTAACTATGGGAAAGCCCTGTTATATAACCTTAGATATCTGTGCTCTTATTTGTGCATGTATAAGTATGATTAAAGGTAATATATCAATAGTTTGGGGAAATTTAACTATTTTGCAGCTAAAAGGTTAAATTCTTATGTCACAGCCCATGCTGAGATAAATTCAAGTTGGATAAAACAGAAATCTAAAAAGAAAGATATACTTAAGCATAAAGATAGAAACTATAAAGACAGTGACTGATTTGATTATATAAAATGTATAAAAATAAACTGTTAATATGTTAATTTATAGAAGTAAAGTTAAAAAAAATGTCAAATAAAAATACATTACAAGCACATGTACCATGTGATTCATAGTAAATGTAAATATTTCCCTTAGTAAATATGTCACCAAACAAGTTCCTTAAATTTCAGTGATGGGCCAAATGGTATCTTTGCCAGAAAAGATGATGCTTTCATAAGGCTGATTATTTTATTGGAGATTTTAAGTATCTGAATGATAATAGTGAGAAAGTTCACATTTGAAACTTTCTAATTAGACTATGAAGGGGTTCAGAATGAGCTTCCCAAGATATGCCACTTTGGCATGTGGACTGTGTTGAGCGGATGACCCAGCAGGCTCAAGAAAAACTTTTGCTTCTCCTTTAACTATCTAAAAGAATTTAGATAGGGGTGTGGCCCGGAGAGAGATCTATTACTAAGAGAGACTTTCTATCCAAATGATCTATCTGTTTAGCAGGACAAACATCTAATTACCAAACATCAGCTTTTCTTATTGTTCTGTGAATCACTCTGCATCCCTTTGAAGTCCAGGGCCCCCACCCCATTCCTTAGCTCATGATGGCATCTAAAGCTCTACCATACTGTTCTTCCTTAGGTCTCATTGTCTGTGCAGAGCCTCTGTTAGTACCCAATTATATATTTTCTCCTGTTAACCTATTTTCAGTTTCAGTTCAGTCACTCAGTCGTGTCAGACTCTTTTTCACTCCATGGACTGCAGCACACCAGGCTTCCCTGTCCATCACCATCTCCTGGAGCTTGCTCAAACTCATGTCCATTGGGTTGGTGATGCCATCCAAACATTTCATCCTCTGTCATCCCCTTCTCTTGCCGTCAATCTTTCCCAGCATCAGCGTCTTTTCCAATGAGTCAGCTCTTCACATCAGGTGGCCAAAGTATTGGAGTTTCAGCTTCAACATCAGTCCTTCCAATGAACACCCAGGACATGGCTGCAGCTACTGACCTAGGATGTGAGGTATCTGCTCTTGGCTGCTCCAGTGCTACACAGCCATTTAATAGGTTAAAGCCTAGTTACCTATCTGTGTTTTGATTTTGTAACCTTGTAACCTGTTACAAATGATTTTGTAACAGGATTAGATTTTGGTCTGCTTAAGTAGGTCATCCATGGTTTCTTTGTTTAATTAAACACCAGTAATCCCTATAGACTTCCCTGGTGGCTCAGACAGTAAAGAATCTGCCTGCAGTGCAGGAGACCTGCATTTGATCTCTGGGTCAGGAAGATCTCTTGGAGAAGAAAACGGCAAACCACTCCAGTAGTCTTGCCTGGAGAATTTCATGGACAGAGGAGCCTGGTAGGCTTCATTGCATGGAGTCTCAAATAATGGGACATGACTGAGTGACTAACATTTTCACATTTTCAATGCCCTGGAGAAGGAAATGGCTAACCACCCAAGTATTCTTGTCTGGGAAATCCCAAGGACAGAGGAGCTTAGAGGGCTACAGTCCATAGGATCGCAAAAGAGTCAGACACGACTTATTGACTAAACAGCAACAGCAATGAGGTTACAATTATTCCCATTGTTTAGGTCACAAAACATTCAGCTTTCCATTTTTTGAGGGGCCAGATCATTAATTGAAGTTGATAATAATATAAGAAGTGGGCATTTGAATCTTACCACTTTTTGTGGAAGTTCCTGATATTGTATAAGAGGCAGTGATCAAGACCATCCCCAAGAGAAAGAAATGCAACAAAGCAAAATAGTTGTCTGAGGAGGCCTTACAAATAGCTGAGAAAATAAGAGAGGCTAAAGGAAAAGGAGAAAAGAAAAGATATACCCATTTGAATGTAGAGTTCCAAAGAATAGCAAGGAGAGATGAGAAGCCTTTCTCAGTGATCAATGCAAAGAAATAGAGGAACAGAATGGGAAAGGGTAGAGATCTCTTCAAGAAAATTAGAAATACCAAGGAAACATTAATGTTAGGTAGTTAGAATAGAAAAAAGGAGTCGAAAATGGCGGCGTTAAAAGACAAAGGGAAATGTCCTTGAAAATAGAACAAAGGAGGGCTTGAGGAGGGGAGTAAGGACCTCAGGTAAAACATACAGCACTCCTGGCTAGCCCAATTTACATAGGGCAGGCCCAGGGGGAGGAGAAATAACATATAAAAAGAGGAGCGAAAATTGGGTCGGGGACCACTCTTCTCTTTGTGTCTTTTGGATCGGCATGCCATCATACCTTGAGGATGTATTTTCCTTTACTTTCTAAATAAAACTTAGCTGTAACACAGAGCTGTAACAGTGGTCCGTCCAAGGGCTGTGAGGCTTGTCAGTCCCTCTCTTCAAATTTTTGTTGCTATGAGACAGAACCGAGGAAATTACATACTCCCCTGACATCTATGGTGCTGTTTCTTGGATTTAACCTGGCTGAAGCAACCTCAGCTTGGCCCCCTGCAAGGAGGAAGCCAAGCACAGCAGGAGCCCAACTGGGCGAAAGCTCCTGCAGTGGAAGCTGAACGCAAAGAAAACCCAGTGCAGAGAAAGTGACAAGAAGCCCAACATGCTGGAAATGTGGACAGTGAAAAACAAATTCAGCAGAAAGCTCACGCAGCTCAGTCTCAGATTCCAGAAGACCTCTGATTAAGGTAGGAGATCCTTGCTCCTATGGTTGGAAGGACGTATGCCTAACAAAATCTTCATTCCTTTACAATCTCTCGTTTCTTATTTCCTTAAACCCCCTGAACAGGCGAGCAGCAGTGGTTGCAATTGAGGGACTTTGGCAAGGGCTTCTCCTCCGTATGTCCCAAAGGCTCCATTATCTCCTGGGCCCCAGTAGCTGTTACCCAAGCTGTGGGAGTTCTTCTGTCCTTAAACTTCTTTGTACTAAGGATCAGGCCAATGAAAACAGTGAGCACAGGTCAGGTATTTAGCAGATTTTCTGCCAGGTTATGAAGGGGATTCCCCAGCATGTTTTTCCCACCACTTTTTCCTTCTGTTCTCAACTCCTCTCTCCTGGGACTTGAGCCCAGCCAAAACCCATGGAACCTGGCTTCAGGACCTAATGAAACTTGGGCTCTGATGTCTCGTTGCAAAAATTCAGTTAGAGACACTGCCATAGGTAAGAGGTGGATTTTTCTCAGATTCAGAGAGAACCACACTCCACAGGGTGTGGGCCATCACAGAGGGCAAGTGCTTCGGCCATGGAATGTGGTCTGGGTGAATTCATATGCTAATGAGTGGGAGGATCATCCCAACCATTGGGGACCCACCCACTCTTCCTTCTTTAGGTGGTGACTTGGAACTGTCCTGCCTCCTTTGGATGTGTCATTTAACTTGCAGATTGGGGATCGAGGTTTAGTTGAATTTGACTTGTCACCTTGGATCCATTTGGTTTTAATTGGTTTATGTTATGCCCTTGGGCTATGTCATTCTTTCAAAAGTTGTGCCCTGCTCTCTTCCCTCCTGTTTCTTGCTCTTCTCCTGAGCCCTGTCCAGGCCCACAATGTTGCCTCTATAATCTTCTGGAAGGACAACCAGAAAATAGCTGTCCTTTGGGAGGGAAATACTGTTTAATATCCAATCTATCTAGATATTCAGGCCTTCATCTACCATTCTACAGCATGCGCAACAACAGCATCTCTCAGTGGACCCGCTAGTGTGGGTGACAGGCACACAATGTCTGCTAGAAGTCCATCTGTTGGCATCCCTTCAAAGACAATTGGGCTTCCAGGGATAATGTTTGCCACTTTGGGAGTTAGCCCTGCAGGCTGTTTGGGCCCAAACCCTTACCACCCTTCTCCTAAAAGCTATAGACATACCCCCGGATCAAATTTCCCCTCCACTTTTATGGAACATCTAGTCTGTTGCTTCTTATGAATTTGTTCTCAAGCCACTTACTAACTCCTATAACCAGGACCCTGCCCCCTTGTAGGCAACATTGCTCCACGCTGCTTATTATTAAGATACTTTTAATGCTAACAGGGCCAGATAATCCACTCCTTTCTCATTACTTCTGTTATTACCTAAAGGGGGTCTATGATAATGAAATGTTTACCATTGGAGACACCCTAACCTGCTCTTATGGAGGACTAGGGGAGGAAATCAGTGACTTGCATTCTCTCAGAGCAGTAAGAGGATAAGGCTTATGGCTGTTTCAACAGGTTCCCAGTCTCAGGGCATGGCTTGGATTGTTTCACATCATGATATCTATTTCCATCTGTGGTGAACAAACTGGCAATAAATTAAAATTACAACCCCTTAATCCTACCCAGCACATGTCACTCTAGAGACTTTGGGGATGCCCAACTCCAGCCCCAGGGTCCCAGGAGGTTGACCTGCCTTGACCTGCCTAGGGATCTGGTCCCTGGGAGGTTGTCATGCCTCAGCCTGCTCGGGGATCCATCAGTCCAGGATGCCAGGAAGTCAACCTGCCTTGACCTGTCTAGGGTACTGGTCACTGGGAGGTTGTCATGCCTCAAACTGCTCAGGGATCTGTCAGTCTGGGGGATCCCAGGAGGTCAACCTGCCTTGACCTGCCTAAGGATCTGGTCCTCAAAAAGTTGTCACGCCTCAACCTGCTTGGGGATCCGCCAGTCCAGGGGTCCTAGGAGGTTGACATGCCTCGACCTGCCCAGGGATTTGATCTCCAGGAGGCTGTCATGCCTCAGCTTACCTGGGGATCTGCACTCTGACCTGGGGATGCCTGGCTCTCAGGTTACAACAGTACTGGGTAGGATAAGCTTCAGAAAGTCTCACCCCTAAGGAAGTCCACCTATGGAAATTAAAGGAAGCCTATTACTTGTGGGACTGTGCCCAGTCTCAGCAATAACTCAGGAACCCATTGAGAACCCCATTGCCTTTCTGGCCTTTCTAAAAGTTTCTAAAAGTTTACCAACCTGGACTTAGACAATCACCAGGGACAGGTGATTTCAAAGGACAAATTCCTGTACCAGTGTGCATCAGACATCAGGATAAAGTTACCAGCTACAGCAGCAGGATACTGCTGCCTCTTTAGATGAGATGATCCAGACAGCCACCAATACCTTTTATAACAGAGAACAAGAAAGGGAGACCAAGGCCCAGGAAAGGGAGAATAGGAAAGAGACAAGCTATACACAGATGCTGGCATCCTTCCAGAAAAGCAAACCCCGAGTCTTTAAAGGACAAGGCAGGAGGCAAATGCCTAATCTGTAGACAGGTGAGGCATTGGGCCAAATAGTGTCCAAACCATGACAAGTCTCCTAAAACAGCTTGCTACAAGTGTCATCAGTTGGGACATTGAGCCTCAAGAGCCTCGGGATCCAAGAGCCTCAAGGTCAAGTGCCAATGTTTCCCTCACGATGGTTCAACAGGACTGAAGCAGCCTGCTCCAGCCAGCCCGCCTGTCACAGATAACCATCACTGGGCTGGAGCCAAGGGTGCAACTGGATGTGGCAGGTAGGTCCGAGAATTTCTTGGTTGACACCGGGGCTACCTACTCTGTCCTGGCTTCCTACTCTGGAGCCTTCTCCTCCCAAACCTGTACCATTTTGGGTGCTACAGGAAAAACAATTACTAAAAGATTCACCTGAGCACTTCTTTGTTGCTGGGATGGACAAATATATTCCCACCAGTTTCTGGTGGTCCCTGAGTGTCCTACTCCCTTATTGGGAAGAGATACTCACTAAACTGTGGACCACCCTTGTGATGGGAAGCTTTTCAGCCCCTAGAGCCCTATAGTTTCTGGTTACTACTGAGGAACCCATTACACCTTCTCCAATAGAGAGGGACCAAAAACTATGGAAGAACAAAATTAACCCCCTTAACTCAAGCACCTGCCTTCAGGTTGTGAGACCCAGAAAAAGTATTCCAACTTTATGTCCATGAAAAAGAAAGAATAGCCTTGGGAATGTTAACTCAAAGGTTGGGATCTGAGCCCCCAGCCTGTAGCTTACTTATCCAAGAGGCTCGGCCCAACCACCTGAGGTTGGCCTGCCTGCCTTCGAAATCTTGCAGCTATTGGGATCCTGATAGAAGATGCTTTAAAACTCTCTTTTGGGGGCAAACTAACTATTTTCACCAGCCACCAAGTGAAATAACTCCTAAATGGGAGAGGCCATTTATGGATGTCTGATCAAAGAATCTTCAGATATCAAGTAGTGCTGATGGAAAATCCAGGCCTCACTATATCTCCTTGTGAGGTTCTTAACCCAGCCATCCTCCTGCCTACCCCCAAGGGCTCTCTCCCCTTTCACTCTTGCCTAGAAACTTTGGACCACTGGACAAAACCCCAAGAGGAATTGTCAGAAGATCCTCTGACCAATTCTGAGGAAATCTGGTACACTGATGGAAGCAGCTTTGTCTTGGATGGAAAAAGAAGAGCTGGATATGGAGTAGTCTCCAATTTTGAGACCATAGAGGCTAAACCTTTGCCCCTAGGTACTTCAGCTTAATTAGCTGAGCTTACAGCCCTGACTCGAGCTTTAAAGCTGGGAAAAGGAAAAAGAGTAGCCATTTACACTGACTCCAATTATGCCTTTCTGATGCTACATGCACATGTTGCTATTTGGAAAGAAACAGGCCACTTGACTACTCGAGGGTCCCCAATCAAACATGGTGATCAAAGCCTTAGGTTCTTGGAGGCACTTCATCTGCCCACTGAGATTTTAGTCTCCCATTATAAAGGACACAAAAAGGGAGCACGGAAGTGGCACAAGGGAACCAAACAGCCCATCAGGCAGCTAAGAGATAGCATTATAGTACAATGATCTAATAGGGGTTGCCACCTTAGTTCCACAGACTAATTTGCCAGAAACTCCTTCATATACTGAAGGTGAGACTCTTAAACCTAAGAGTGAGGGCTTTCAAGATCATATGGGGTGGTTCCGTGGGAGGGACTCCTTTTTTGCCTGGGAATCTCCAATGGAAGTTGGTTAACTCCTTATGTGCCACCACTCATTTAGTGGGAAAGGCCCTCCAAAGATTACTAGAAAGATCCTTCAGAGGAACAGGTCTTCAAACGACTATAAGGCAAGTGGTCACCTCTTGTCCCACTTGCCAATTAAACAACCTCCAAGGACCTCGAAGACCTGAGCTGGCCCAGCCTGTCCAATGATGTGGGACCTACCCAGGAGAGGACTGGCAGATGAACTTCACCCAGATGCCAGTTTCTCAAGGGTATAAATACCTATTAGTCATGATAGATACATTCACAGGATGGATTGAAGGTTTTCCCACCTGGACTGAGAAGGCTGAGGAGGTGGTAATAAAAAGAAAAAAAAAAACTGTTCCATGAAAGCATTCCAAGATTTGGTCTGCCCAGGTCATTACAAAGTGACAATGGAACATCATTTACTTCTAAGGTCACCCAAGGGGTCTCGAAAGCATTGGGCATTACTTATTATCTCCATTGTGCCTGGAGGTCTTAGTCTTCAGGAAAAGTAGAAAGTGCCAACCAATTCTTAAAATCAACAATAACAAAGATAACCCAGGAGACCTCCCTGGGATGGAAGGAGGCTTTACCAATATCCCTCCTCTGCACCCATATTGCCCCTAAGGAACAGGTTGGTCTTAGTCCTTATGAGATGCTATGGGAGACTTTTTTTTTTTTTTAATGCCAATGACCTCTTCCTAGAACCAGAGGCTCAGACCCTCCAGTCTTATACCATGGCCATTGGGCAATTCCAACAGGATATATGCTTGTGGGGTGTCAACCAGGACCCAAAAGACTCTAAAGTCATCACTATTTGCTCCAGGGGCACAAGTCCTAATTAAAGTCTGGAAAGATGGGTCCCCAAAGGCTTAACTCCATCCCACATGGAAGATCCCCTACCCTGTAATACTTTCTACCCTCACAGGAGTCAAGATTCCAGGACATGACTCCTGGATTCACTACTCATGTGTCAAGCTGTGGAAGAAGACAGAAGAGGACACTCAATACACCTGTGAACCCCTGGGAGATCTCAGATACCTATTCAGGACTACAAATGAGTGCCATTCTAATGAACACCCCCAAAATTAAGTTTCTGGGGATAAGATTTTCCAGGACAGCTCTAAAGAGCCAACACAGCTTGGCAGGGTTTGTACTCCAAAACAGACAAGAGGTAGATCTCCTGATCCCTGAACAAGGAGGGACTTGAGCCATCTTGAGTGAGACATGTTGTTTCTGGGTAAATACCTCTAGCTAAGTTAAAGAAAATCTCACAGTCCTCAAGAAAAACATTCAGACCCCACAGGCTCTCAAATAACAAGCTGGAGAGTTCTCCAGGTGGCTGCAGTCTCTCTTTGGGGGATCCTCCTGGGGATGGGAAATTTGGAGTTGGCTAATGCCCCTCCTAGTCCTTTTCATCACCATACTGATGCTGCTTGTGATTGCTCCATGTATTATCAATTGTCTAATACATTTTGTCTCTGCCCAGGTCAACAAGCTACAACATGTAGTGCCAGTTGAACAAGGATACATAAAACTACAGCCGACCACAGAAAAAATATCACTCACCCTTAGCTGGACACTGCTACAAGGACTCTGAGGCTTGAGACTAGCAAGAGGGGGAGGCCCAAAGCCCCCTTGCCATCCCAGTTCAGCAGGAAGTAGCCAGAGAGACCTGTCATCTTAAAAAGTAAATTGTGGGAGTGGATCTGGTAAGATCTTTACAACCCTGAGACATTCTTTTGATTTATTGTAACAACCAATTAAAAAAGTATATAGCTCCTTTGCTAAAACTATCGAAGGGGGCACTCTCTGTCCTCCTTCTGATGTTTCTGTCAGAAGCTCTCTCTGTCCCTTTTCATACTTCAGTAAAACTCTAATACACATAAGCTCTTGAGTGATCAAGCCTGGTCCCTGGTCCTGAAGCTAAATGTTCGTCTGAGATCACAAATCCGACACCATTCACTGTAAGCTATCACTTCTCCATCTTTGGCTGCAAAGAATATAATCAATCTGATTTTGGTATTGACCATCTGGTGATGTCCATGTGTAGGGTCTTCTCTTGTGTTGTTGAAAGAGAGTGTTTGCTATGACCAGTGTGCTCTCTTGGGAAAACTCTGTTAGCCTTTGCCCTGCTTCATTCTGCACTCCAAGGCCAAATTTGCCTGTTACTTCAGTATCCTCTTGACTTCCTGCCTTTGCATTCCAGTCCTGTGTGATGTAAAGGGCATCTTTTTTGGGTGTTAGCCATCTTTTTTGGGTGAGGCCAATTAGCCAGATGGTGATTGCAGCCTTGTGAAAAGACGCTTACTCCTTGGAAGGAGAGTTACGACCAACCTAGATAGCATATTCAAAAGCAGAGACATTACTTTGCCAACAAAGGTCCGTCTAGTCAAGGCTATAGTTTTTCCAGTGGTCATGTATGGATGTGAGAGTTGGACTGTGAAGAAAGCTGAGTGCCGAAGAATTGATGTTTTTGAACTGTGGTGTTAGAGAAGACTCTTGAGAGTCCCTTGGACTGCAAAGAGATCCAACCAGTCCATTCTGAAGGAGATCAGTCCTGGGTTTTCTTTGGAACGAATGATGCTAAAGCTGAAACTCCAGTACTTTGGCCACCTGATGCGAAGAGTTGACTCATTGGAAAAGACTCTGATGCTGGGAGGGATTGAGGGCAGGAGAAGAAGGGGATGACAGAGGATGAGATGGCTGGATGGCATCACCGACTCGATGGACGTGAGTCTGAGTGAACTCCAGGAGTTGGTGATGGACAGGGAGGCCTGGCGTGCTGCGGTTCATGGGGTCTCAAAGAGTTGGACATGACTGAGCGACTGAACTGAACTGAACTGAACTGAATTAGCCAGCATGGTCTAAAATATTGACAAACTGACTTTTATGGATGAAGTTTGCTGATGCCTACTGTACAGGAAAGGATTACCAAAGTAGAAATGAGCAGACTTTCTGAAAGGCTTTTAAATTGCTTCAAGTCACCTTGATTTTTATTTTTTGAGGAAATAAAAATTACAAAGACATTGGACCTCTCCGGTTTACATAACAGAATTGTTATGTTTTGTTGTTGTTGTTTGATCATATCTTTAATTGGAAGATAATTGCTTTACAATATTGGTTTCTGCCATACATCACCATGAATCAGTCATAGGTGTAACTATGTCTCCTCCCTTTGAACCTCCCTCACACCCCCCAACCCATTCACACCCCTCTAGGTTGTCACAGAGCACTGGGTTTCAACTCCGTGTCATATAGCAAATTCCCACTGGCTATCTACTTTATGGATGGTAGTGTATATATTTCAATGCTAAAAGCTATTTTCTTAAAAAGCAAAGACATAATCATGAGCTATCTTCTATGGAGTAGTGCTGAGTAACAGTGAATTGTTCATTTACCAGTGGACCTTAGAAGCTATTTAAGCAGGTAATATATGCCTAAACCCAGTGAAAATCATTGACAAGTCTAGAGCAGACAGATTTGGGACTTGAGTAGGTATGTAGGAATGATTAAAGTAGTGGTCAACAGACACGACCTTGGTTCTGGAGAATCTGGGAATGAACTGGGAACTTCCCAACACTAAATGAATGGGGAAATAAAGATGTCTGCACCAGAAACAGCTTAAGAAGCTCCTGAATGGGGCATTACACTTATCAATTTTTTGTTACTTATAGGGTTATACCCCATCCTTCTACAATGTGAGATACGACTGTCAGAAAAAGTTGTGGAAGCCTTTTTTTTTAGAGTATGCTTGAGGAGTGCTATGGGCTAAGTTGCTTCAGTTGTGTCCCACTCTTGGGGACCCTATAGACTGTAGCCTTCCAGGATCCTCTGTCCAGGGCACTCTCCAAGCAAGAACTGGAGTGGGTTGCCGTCCCCTTCTTCAGGGGACCGCCCTGACTCAGGGGTTGAACTCATGTCTCTTACATCTCCTGCATTGTCAGGTGGGTTCTTTACCATTAGCACCACCTTGGAAGCCCCACCTGAGCAGACCATTCTGTCTCACTATAAGAGAAAACATTAGTATCTATACAGGGACATAGTACTATTCGCATCTGTAAATACAATAACAAGACAACAGGCCAAAATGAAGTCACTTACATTAAGCACAAGATCACCAGACTGAGACTTAATTACAGTTTCAGCTCTCCCCAAAATGGAACCTTAAAACAGTCAATCATCAATAAGGAATCACGTAATAAGCAATAGTTAGGTAATCTACTTGAGATCCTTGTCATCCCCTAAAAGAAAATGACCTTGTAATAACTCACTTTTTTTTTTTTTTGGTCTAGAATAACTTCCTTGTTCCCGCTCTCTTCTGTCTATAAAAGTCTTTCATTTTGTACAGCTCCTCAGAACTCCTTTCTATTTGTTAAATTGGATGCTGCCCAATTCATGACTCTTTGAATAAAGCCAGAAATGCTTTTAAAATGTACTCAGTTGAATTTTGTTTTTTAACAACCTCAAATGCTCTGGATGGTTTCAAACCAGATATAAAGATTCTTCATGTAACATCTGAAAAAGAGGATTAAAAACCATAGATAAGTATGTTCCAACATGAGAGGGGAGAAGAGTGGTGGAAATTTGCTTTAGAGAGGAGGGAACAAGTTCCCCAAAGGGAACTTTTGAGGATCCAGGTAAAGTGGGAGAATTGCTATAATGGCAAATTATACTGATATAAAGAGCAAAGACAAAATTACAGTCCAGAGAGAAGAGAGAACAAGAAGGACTAGCAAAGTGAGAAAAGGGTAAAAATATGAAAGCTAGAAGATAAAGAGAATGGAAAGAGGAGTCAAGAACAGATAAGATGGTGTTACCTCATATGATAGAGCACTCCCTCCATTTTTGAAGACCTGATTTGCCAGGGTTACAAAGGGACATGATAGATTATAATATACAGTGCTTTTCTTTCAAGGAACTGGCAATCTGGGATTGGGGGTGGTGGAAGAGAAAACATGTACACATGATATTAACGAATACTCCAAGGCGGTAAAAGGAATGCAATCCACAGAATCATAGCAGGTGGTTTAGCCCACGCAGATGTGAACTGTAAAACATATTTCTTTTTCATTCCTGAATTCCTTTTTAAAAACCTGATTTCAGTTAAAAAACTGATCACTGATTTCAGTTAAAAAAAAAAAAAGGTACCTAGGGCAGTAGTTTCCACTAAGATTATCCTGAAGTTCAAATCCAAGTGGCATAGATAATCAAAAAGACCATGTATATATTTGCATTTAAAGTTGTATGATTTACAAGTTTTTGCATTTCCACACATATTATGCATATAATTATGTTGACTGTAAGATCTGCTCTTACACATGATATTAAACTTTTAGTAGGCCAGAGGGAATCAGTTCTTACTTTTTCTTGCCCTCTTTCCTCTTATCATCCTCTGTCATTGATCTAGCCATCTCATGGGAGAGGACAGCTAAGGTACATAGTGACTGGGTGGCTGAGGGCTAAGTGGTGATAGGGATTTCAACCAGACCCTAGGTGGGAGAGCACTGGACCCAGGTGATGAGGGCACCATGTTCTCACAAAATCATAGGAGACTATGTGTTTGGCATCAGAGAAAGGTTCAATCAACACCTGTAAAAAAATGTGTGAAATAATATTAGTAAAATTAGTGATTATTCACATCTATTTTCTTTTTCTGACCTATCTGAAAGACATAATCCCTGAGCCACAAAGATGAATACAAATAGTTACCATTTATTGAAAACTTGTTAGGTACCCAGTATTGTGTTACTTTATACACAGCTTTTCATTCTATTTTTAAAAAATATTTATTTACTTTTTTAAGTAGCTATTGCTATTTGCACAATTGAAACAAAGGAGACTTAGACAGGTAAGTGACTTGCCCAAAGTCACACAACTAGTAAATGTCAGCACAGGGATTCATTGATCGATTCAAATAATGCTTACCGAGTGCCTCACGTGTGCCAGACACTGGTGAGGCACTATCGGTTGTATTTTAGAGTCATGCTAAGTACTATACATAATTAGGATAAATATTTTCTGGCTTAAAACTGCTTATTCTTTGAGTGTCTCTCTGGAAAACAGTAGTAGAACCATTCACCCATTCACTGAAGTCATAAATCCAAAGATCCATCTTAGATTATACCTACTGCACCAATTTTCATATTTTCTTATATTATCTTACAGCTTTGTCCCTGGTCTCCATGCCCTTAGAAAACGAGAGGTAGCCAGACATGGTAAGAACGGCATTCTGTTCAGTTCAGTTCATTTCAGTCGCTCAGTCATGAGCGACCCCATGGACTGCAGCACGCCAGGCCTCCCTGTCCATCACCAACTCCCGGAGTTTACTCAAACTCATGTCCATTGAGTCAGTGATGCTGTCCAACCATCTCATACTCTGTTGGCCGCTTCTCCTCCCGCCTTCAATCTTTCCCAGCATCAGGGTCTTTTCAAATGAATCAGTTCTTCGCATCAGGTGGCCAAAGGATGGCATTAGGCATCTTCATTTCCCAGTGCTTAACACTGAGCTCAGAACAATCAGGATGTAATGTTTGTTGAAGAAATCCTTGAATAAGGTTGTTACAAGTGAAATTTTGAAAACAAATCTGTCCATGAGATAAGAACTTATTTAAATATACATATACCCTGAGAAAGTTTTCCTGGGCATAGACCATACGTATTGACATAGCCACATATGGTATTTGTAGATCTGGACAATTTCAAATGAAGTGCCTTTAGTCAGAAATAGATCTGTACTGTAAAGAGCCAATAGATATAGCTTGCTCTATCATATAAGGTAATAATTCTGTATGGATGTGGGGGAGTAACTGTCATGTTCAAAGTAATCCTAGAAATCAGGCTGAGTCTTCAGACTTGCTAAGAAATGCAGATCTTAGATAGTCCAATAAACCAAATGTTGATTTTTTTTGCAATGAGTTATCATTTTGTCAACCACTTCCTCCTCCAATTCCCAATGCAAAATGTACCAGCCATGGTGACTTCAATTCATTTTAATAAACAATTATTTTAGACTGCGTGTCACGTGTGCTCACTCAGTCCTGTCTGACTCTTCACAGCCCCATGGACTGTAGCCTGCCAGACTCCTCTGTCCATGGGATTTTCAAGGCATGAATTCTGGAGTAGGTTGCCATTTCCTCCTCTAGGGGATCTTCCTGATCCAGGGATCGAAACTGCATCTCCTATGTCTCCTGCACTGGCAGGCTGATTCTTTATCTGAGCCACCTGGGAAGCCCACTAGACTGTGTGTCAGGAGTTTAAAAAATATTAGCAATACATAAACGTGAGGATCAGAAATTACTGAGTAGTGCATAAGTAGAATTTCTGCCTTCAAGGAGATAAATGAACACATCAGTCCTTTAAAGCTTATAATGTGATTTCATATAAACTATCTCTATGACCTGATTTTCATAAATATTGTCTCCATTTTACTGTGGAGAAAACTGAAACTCAAAAGTAAATGAATTGCTCAGGATCATATGACTGATGAGGGTTAATATCTAGGACTTCTGATGCCAAAGCTTTGCTCCCAAATCATACTGCCAAGTTCCTGTGGAAATTCATTAATTAAGTTTTCAGTAACTCATTAATTAAGAAAATACTTACTGAACATGTAGGCTGTTCTAAACATTTGGGATATGTCACTGAACACAATGAACAAAGATATCTGCTCTCAAGGTGCTTATTTTCTCAGCTTTCCCTCCATGAGTGGAAAATCTACCTTTGGATGGGAAGACTCTGTCTGCTGCACACTAGGCTTTCAGATTCTTTCCCCTTAAGGACAGTAGCTTACTCTGTGGCTTCTTGGACTGCAAGCATTTGGGTTGGCTAGTTTTCATTACATGCTATCAATTTGGCTGCTGCACATATCAGTCACCACAAAGTTATTTAAGAACACAAGACTGTTTGCCTTTAATTAATTTAAATATAAACACACAATCTGAGGAAAATTAAGTAGACAAAAACATTTTCATGCATCATTGGCATTTTGCAAACATATACAGTGTAACCTGTTAATTACATTTTCTTTCACAAACTGTTTATCTTTTCAAAGCCTTGCCTAATAACTTGATGCTTCTCACTTACATTTTTAACTGCTTGTGATTCATTTTTCCAGGCTGTTTCCGGAGGGATTGCTATGTCCCAGATGAAAAGGAATATTAGAATAATGTGGTGCAAATAGCATATAGTGTCTCATTTTAGCCCAAAGACCATGTGGGATTGTTAGACTAGGCGTAGGACTTAGATAAAATGATGCAATGAATTCTTTCCTAATCAGTGCTCTTTCTTTAGTTTGAAGGAACTAAAAGATCTATAATAGAAATTTCTAAAATTTGATATATACCCCTCATATGTATCAGATGGAATCACCATTCATGCAACTAGTGAGATGATAGAAAATACATATATTGCTCTTTGTCTCTGGCACCTGGCACAGAGTTCCTAAAACCCTTGTAAATTCTTAAGTGATAAGAGAGCACTAAGAGCATTTTTTGTTTTAATGAGATGATTCTGAGTGTGCTCCTGGATGGGAGCTGTCACCACAAAGACCATGCCATGGTTGGAAGCTTGGAATTTATAGCTTCTTCTACCCACCCCATACTCTAGAGAGGGGCTGGAAATGGAGTTGATAATTATGTGCACATGAAGAAATCTGCACAAAAATCCCAATAATATGGGGCTTGGGGAGATTCCAGGTAGGTGAACACACTCACAAACCAGGAAGGTGACTCATCCTAACTCACCAGGGACAGAAGTTCTTGTGCTCGAACCCCATCCCATACCTTGCACTATTTGGCTGCTCACCTTTGTCCTTTATCATATCCTCTAAAATCTGCTAAACATAAGCAAGTGTTTCCTTGAGTTCTGTGAGCCACTCTAGCAAATAATTGAATCTAAGGGGAGGAGGTCATGGGAAACTCCAATTTGTAGCCGAGTTGGACAAAAGCTGTGGGTAACTCATGGGTCTAATACTTGTGATTGGCATCTGAAGGGGGAGGCAGCCTTGTGAGACTTCACTTGTGGGATCTGACGCTATCTCTGGGTAGTTAGTGTCATAACTGAGTTAAATTGTAGGATATCCAGCCACATCAGAGAAAGGCTTGGTGGTGGAAAATCTCCCACTCATTTGGTAGAAATGTCAGAAGTGAAGTGTTCAAGAGGAGAAAGGTAGGATTTTTCAATATACATCCCCAAACTGGATCCAGGAATCACTGTCACTGTCTTTTTCCCTCACCCCCAGTACCATCAGTGACGAACATTGGCTCAGTTCTGGTCATTAGTCATTTAAACATACTGCCATCTCTCCATTCCATTCAAACTTTCATCTTCTGTTTCAATGATTACATTAGAGTCCAAGCTCTAAGATCCACCACAGAAAATAGGGGTGTAGTAAGGAGTTCACCCAAAGCTCCGGCCATATCAAGTTAATTGCAGTTTCCTATGGGTCCCATTTCTTCAGATCTACATGGCTTTGCTTATCCTGCTTTCTCTTTCCATAAAGCTCTTTCCTTTTAATCTTCTTAAAATTCTTTGTTTTTCACACTCTGATCAGACGTCCTTTCTCTGCCAAATGAACATTTCTCCTTCTCACATTCTCCTTTCTCTCTTCACGTGGTTTAGGTAGAAATGGCTTCTCTCGTTTGTCCCCTCTGTACCCAGTGCAGCAACTAATGCTCTTCTAGTCATCTTTCCCTGCAGGCCTGTCTCTCTCCTACACTGTTTGTGCTCTGATAGTAGGTATGAGGCATGCATTTCTCTAGCCCCTAGTAGAGTGACACTCTATGAACTCAGGGAATCCTACTGGATAAATAAATAGACATCTTCAAACTTCGTGCTCATCTGTGGTGTAGCCCTTAAAAGAGTTTGTAGGGTTCCGTTCCTGGAAAGTGGTTAGATGGGCTAACTTTTTTTGCTTATTCTTTTCCATTATGTTGCTCTCCTTCTTCCCCAAATAGGCATAAAATTTCTATCCAAATAACATTTGTCATGCATGCATGCTAAGTTGCTTCAGTCCTCTCTGACTCTTTGTGACCCCACGGACTGTAGCCCACCAGGCTTCTCTGTCCATGGAATTCTCTAGGCAAGAATACTGGAGAGGGTTGCCATGCCTTCCTCCAGGGGATCTCCCTGACCAGGGATGGAACCCCGCATCTCATATACCTCCTGCTTTGGCAGACGGGTTCTTTGCTGCTAGTGCCACCTGGGAAGCCTGACATTTGCTATGTCTTAGCCAAATAAGTGCTCTAGAACTTTCAGCAGTGGAAGTGGTTCTGCTGCTCCTGGATGTTTCCTTGCAACTAGTTACACTGGCACCAGCTGGCGGTAAATGTCTTGGTCACAGTGTCAAAACCGTAAGCCATATGCTGTGCCTGCAAACCGCATGGGGTTTCTTAATCATTTCTCTTGTATACTTTCAAGAATAAAGTTTCTTAAATGATTTTGTGTGTGTGCATTATTTACACTCTCGTGTATCCCACAAAGACTCAGAGGACTTGAACTTGCTAGCGTTACTGATATGTACAGTCAGTTCACCTTTGTTGTATCATGCATGCTGGTCTAAGGCACATCGTAAAGTTTTGAAACATAAAATATAAATCTGATCAGAATGGGTGAATCTGATAATTCTTAACAGGCAAAGTACACTTGTTCACCCAGCAGAGCCCCTGAAAACTATGGTGTTTGGCAATAACATCAACATTGATTTATATTAATTCTTTAATAGAAAAAATCTAGGGATAATTTTACTGTTCAAATTTATGACTCAAACCAGGCACAAACATCTGCTTTTAATGATTTCTTTAATATCTGCTAGATATTTCTAAATAGCTGACAAAAGCAGTTACCAACAGGTTGAAGAAAAAAATATAAGAAAAATCAAATTTATAATGGAGAGATTCTGTCATTTTTACATAAGAGCCATCTTCTTTGGGAGCATCCTTTGAGAGCCATGAAAATTAACCACTCTTTTGGTGCAAACACTTAAATATTAAAAAATTTGATATCCCATACTACAACCTGAGAAAAATGAAGATTAGGTTGTGTCTATCTTGGCTCTTCCAGTTTTCTCTGCCAGGTGGCTCTTCAGCACCAATCCCTTCCCATGAATGTTCTGACTGTTGTCTTTTCTTCACTACTTCATCCTATTCCTTTATAGCCACAGTGGCTTTTACATTCTATTAGAGTCCTATTTTTATAAATGATTCCCCAACTAGACTATGAGCTCACTGTGGACAGTACTCACATGAGTACATTTGCACCTAGCACAGGATCTCAGCTAGATCTGGTATTTTAGAAAAAATGGTACTGACAAGCCTATTTGCAGGGCAGAAATGGAGATGCAGACATAGAGAAAGGACTTTTGGACACAGTGAGGGGAAGAGAGGGTGGGAGGAACTGAGAGGGTAGCAATGATGTGTATTTATAAAGTATCAGGTGTAAAATAGATGGCTAGTGGGAATTTGCTATATAACACAGGGAGCCCAGCTTGACTGTTCTGTGACCACTTAGAGGGGCAGAATGGTGGGGGTGGTTGGGAGGGAGGCTCGAAAGGAAGGGGATATATATATATGTGTATATATATATACATATATATATATATATATATACATACACACACACACACACACACTTATGGCTGATTTGCACTGTTGTATGGTAGAAACCAACACAACATTCTAAAGCTATTATCCTCCAGTTAAAAATAAAAATTTTGAAAAAGACTTCATCAATAAATAAATAAATCCTAACATCCTTCTTATTAATTATAGAAAATCTGTGGTCTCTGTTTATGAACTTGATCGACATTCTCTCTTATTACAGTTTTTATCATAGAATTTAGCACTTTGAGTTACTTCAATATTAGAGAGCTGTCTTTTCTCTACGGCTGCTACCTTACATGGGAAGGGAGCACTTTCCACTTGCTGGCCTCTGAAATTTCTTTGCCCCTCAGTCTCTTGGACCGCTGCCTTTGCTCTCTATGAGATGAGCACAGGCAGATATGGAGCTTCATAGTTAGACATACATACTGTGATGTCAGGTAGGATTGCATCCCAGCTCTGCCTCTTCCTAATTGAGTGATCTCAGTGATCTACCAGATCTTTGTGGTAGATCCTGCCATTGACCAGGGACTTAAAGATGTTAGTTTTGCTCTCATGTTTGCTTGTGTTTTCTCATCTTCAAAACAGTATAATGATTGGATTTTCCTTATAGGACTGTTGGAAACACTAAGTGATAGGATGTGTAGGTTTTGTAGAATAGGATCTGAATTATGGCAAGTGTTTCCTAAATATTATTGTTGTGATTCCATATTTAAATGGTAGAAAGGGTTTTATAAGCCAGGTCTTGCTGATAGGAAGAACATCTTACAAATTAGGGAGTGAGATGAAAGCAGTTCTCTAATTAAATAAACATAAATTCTCTGAAACTTCCTATAATGCTGTTAAAGATACCTCTAGCTACTGCAGCTTAAGGTTTTTCTGTTTTATCATTTCATATCATTTCACCATGTTATATAGACCCTTCCTACTTTAATTATGTTCCCTGGACTAGCAGTACCAATATCACCCAGGGGCTTGTTAGACATGTAGAATTTCAGGATCCACAGAAATCCTACTAAATTAGAATCTGAATTTTAATAAAAACCCTATATGATTTTTATGCATAATAAAGCTTGAGAAGTACTGACATAGACTATACTGCAGTCTCCTTATTTAAAAAAATGAGAATAATCAAAGTACCTATCTCATAGGTTTGCTATGAGATTAAATGTGCTAATCTATGTACAGCATGTTGAACAGTGTCTAACAGAGCAAATGCTAAATACGTCTTCATATATATGGAGTGTTGAGAAAAATGGTATGGCGTTTATTGCTCTCTTTCAAATGGTCACAGAAAACACAAGCCAAATATTGTGTTCAGTTTTGAAGTGAAATGAAATGAAGTTGCTCAGTTGTGTCTGACTTTGTGGCTCCATGGACTATACCTGCCAAGCTCCTCTGTCCATGGGATTTTCCAGGCAAGAATAGTGGAGTGGGTTGCCATTCCTTTCTCCAAGGTATCATAATTTATATAAACATTGAAAAACCACAATATATTCAAAAGAGAGTGATCAGAGTGTTGAGGAGAACAAAACTCTGTTACTAGGAGAATGGTTAGTGAAACTGGGACTAGTTAGGCTAGAGAAGAACATACCTGTGGGAGAGAATAACTGCCTTTAACTGCCTTTAGAAGATTCAGATTTATCTTTGTGACTCCAGATGGTAAAATAAGAACATATGCATAGAAATGATAGAGAGAGATCTGATTCAAAATAAGGAACAGATCTAATTTCCTTAGAGTCAGATCTGCTCAAAGTGGGATGGAGTTTCTTGCCAGAGAGTGGGTTCTCTACATTGTGATGTCTATACAGAGACTGATGTTCATTTTTCTGGGACAGCAACAGAGATTCACACAAGGGGTGGTTTCTGAGGTGACTTCCAAATCTAACATACCTGGTTTTATGAACACTATCACTGAAGAGGCACTTAGCCTTCATCAAAATTTTAGAAACTTCCAACACTTTTGGTGTTTAGGAAAGTTACAGCAATTGACTTTGACAATCTGTTATGTAGCTAAATTCCTGTACATTCTTTCTTTCTTTCTAAATAGTTCCTTGTCCTTCTTTTTCACATTTCAAAAGCAAGAGAAAAGGACAGTAAATTTAAGTCTTTCTATAACCAGTGTGCAAACTGTCTTCCACTAAGTCGAACCTCTTAAATGAAGAAATGATAATCTACTTAACTCTCAAAGGAGAATATAGCTACAGCATCTCCCTTTAGTCTTCTAGGCATTTTCTTCTTGAAATTATGGTACACTGAATAGGACTTCCTTTGCCAAAGGCATAGGAAATTTGTATGCAAGGATTACATATTTCTACAGTAAGAATTTAGAAGGAGTATTCTAAGATCCTGGACCTACTTGAAACAATCTGTTTTAAAACCAATGTAAACAAATGTTAGAATTGGAAGTTCCCTGATCAACTAAGTAAGACGTTCAAAACCCATCAAGGCTCATTGCATCACCATATTATTGTATCACTGCTTTCACCAAAAGGAGTAAACACTAGAAAAATCCCAGGCACCAAGGCAAGACCATAGAGATAATACAAGTTGGACTAGCTCAAATGATAAAATCAAATTCCTTAATCTAACCTATACTAGGGTGAAGAACTATAACAGAATGATTGACTAGTTTTTCACAAGCAACAATTCGTCTTGAGAAGCGGTAAAGGGCAAAATGGGATGTTAAATGAAAACTTACTGGCAATCCACCATATGCCAGATATTCATGCACACTTTTTCACTTAAGTCTCACACTAAGAGGAAGGCTAAGGTATTCTCATTTTCTAGATGAGGCTAAGAGAGGTTGAGCTACTTACTCAGTCACACAACTAATTAATGGCTGAACTGATATTTTATATTCTATGCTTTGATTTCCAAAGTAGCTACACTTTGCTAATTAGACCCAGAATGATGGAATTTACTTTATTTCTGAGATTCATCAGCAAACAGAAAGGTAGAATCTCTTCTAAGAAAGTGCTCACTGTCAATTACTTCAATAACTTGACAGACAGTGTTCCAGGTACATAATGACAAACATGAAATTTTTGAGTGAGAAGAAGGCAGTTTTTTATTTTATTTATTTTATTTTTTTATTTTAGAAGGCAGTTTTTTAAATGCATATGTGTCTCAGAGCATTTTCAATGCTTCCAGTCAGACTTACCCTTACAGATTTACCTTTACTCTTTGAAGCAATACAGAAAGGGAAGGCAATTTGAAGACTACATTTTGCAGAGGAAACCAGCTAACCAACATCTGTGTACTCTTTATGCGGGGCAAAGTGTGTGGGACAGGGGTTCAAGATTCCGAGATTACAATGTTGGAATGATTACCATTTCTTGTCAGCAGAAGGCAAAGGAATTGAGATTGGCTCTGATAGAAGTGTCAATAGTTAAAACTATAATCACAACCTCAGGAGAGATCAATGCCTACTGTACAAGAGGATTTAAAAATCCAATAAATAAAGCTAAATAGAGCTACTGTATGGAACGGTGGCATAAAGCCATGGTTTACTGGCAACATGGAACATCATTGCATAATATGTTGTATCAGGCATTGTGAAGCCCAGCCTGCGATAGCCAGAGAGAGGTTGTTAAGTGATTGACCAAGTTATATGATTTACAGGTGTTTTTGTGTACCCTTTCACTGGTCGGTAACTTATTCAGGAGGTGGCAAAGGCTGAAACCCAGATTGGCAATTATGTTACTGATTTTGAGTTTGGAAAGAAGCAAGGAAGGGGGTCAAAACATGGTCTGGAATCCACAGGTGGCTTCCAATTTGTCTATAAGGAGGGAGTTGAAAGGAAAGCTCAGAAGACATCTTAAATCACATTTGTGTAATCATATTTAATAGACAGGTGGCGCATTGTAGAATTTATTTAAAGCGAGGCTCTATGTGTGCTTCTGTGTGTGTATTTCCTCAAAAACACACAGGCATTATTGAAAATGATGGCATGTAGTCATTCTGGGCTCTAGCTGGCATGCAAGAAATAACAACGGCAGAGCTGTTGTCTTCTTCGTTGCCTCAAAAGAGGAAGAAATGAGTTTCTGTTGTTAAAGCCACGCCTGTTGTCACAATTTGTTTCTTTCTCTTCCTTTCTCTTTCTTTTTTCTTTGCTGCCTGTTATATAAAGCTACGTTTTAATTTTAAAAAAGCAAAATAAAATAGAGTTATTTTAGGACAAAATATTAAATATGAGAGTGATTTGGAGCTCTGAGTTTGTTTTTAAAATTAAATAGAGAGTCAGCGTGTGGTTATTGTAAATAGGCGAAGCTTTAGCTCTCCCTACAGGCTTTTGTTACAGTAGCTGTCTAAAAGCAAGTGAAGATCAGAGCTGAAAATCATCCCGAAGTATTCATCAAAGAGAGTGATTTCCTTTGTGCAAGACAAAGTCACCAGCTGTTACCTGGGTCGGCAGCGAGATCGTGCAAATTCCTGCTGCCAATGACACTTCATCACATTAGTGAGACTACTGAATTTTTCTTTCTTTCTTTCTATTTTTTTATTTTTTAGTGGTTCTCAGCTTTTTGATGGAAAAAAGAGTTGGAGAGTAATAATAAAAATAACAACCATAACAACAACAGAACAATTACAGAAAAGGCAGGCAGAAAAGCCGATTGGGCCTTTCAGGGTGTCACATTCTTTCTGGAGCATGGCTTTGGAGACCAAGGTTTGCACTAGAGCTGCTGGTTCTGGATTTGCACTCAATATTAACGCCAGATGGGAACAATTGTCTATTAGCATAAGCCCTGGTTAAAAAACAAACAGGCAGTAAAATTTCTTAATACCAAAAAATAAAAACCAGTTTATAAATATACTTTAGGTCATACCCCCAAACCCAAAGGGGAAATAACCCTACATGTTATTTAGTGTTGCACCAAATCAGTTACCACCATCATCATTAATAATCAATAATTATTATTGTAGTAGACTCTCCTTTATTCATTAACTACTGTTAGCTATACATTCTGCTGAATTATATTATTTAGTCCTCACAATGCTGCAAACATGGAGGTGTGCTTATTCTTTTTCATGGAGAAACAAACCGATTTAGAAGGTAGACTTGGCCAAGGTCACCCAGCTAACCCACTGTAATTCAGTTCAATTCAGTTGCTCGGTTGTGTCTGACTCTTTGAGACCCCATGGACTGCAGCACAACAGGCTTCCCTGTCCATCACCAACTCCCAGTGCTTGCTCAAACTCATGTTCATCGAGTTGGTGATGCCATCTACCCATTTCATCCTCAGTCACCCCCTTCCCCTCTTGCCTTCAATCTTTCTCAGCATCAGGGTCTTTTCCAATGAGTCAGTTCTTTGCATCCAAAGACAAAATCATTGGCCAAAGTATTGGAGCTTCAGCTTCCACATCAGTCCTTCCAGTGAATATTCAGAACTGAATTCCTTTAGGATTGACTGGTTTGATCTCCTTGCAGGCCAGACCGGGCTCAAACCCAGGACTGTCTGACTATAGAACCAAGACAACTCTGCTCTACTGGGCTGTTTGTTGCCTTTGTTAACCAGAATGTTATACTGCATTGGTTTTGTTTTTAAAGGCAATACTTCTAGATATGGCCTAACAGCAACAATCCATTCAAACAATATTATTACTTTTTAACAAGCACACTTAGTATTTATGACATGCTAGAAATGGGCAATGGAGAAGGCAATGGCAACCCACTCCAGTGTTCTTGCCTGGAGAATCCCAGGGATGGGGGAGCCTGGTGGGCTGCCGTCTATGGGGTCACACAGAGTCAGACACGACTGAAGTGATTTAACAGCAGCAGCCGCAGCAGAAACGGGCAAAGTATTTAACGGACACATAAAAATTGTTAAAAGGAATCTGGCAAGGAGAACGTTAAGATGTAGGGCCAGAGAATATGGGTGAATTAGATAAAGAAAGAAGTCTAAAGAAGGTGAAGTGAAGTTGGTTATTGAATCACACAGGCTGTCCTGGCTAACAAGCCCACTGAGTAAGCCAAGAAAAACAAAAGATATCATTATACAGGAGTGGATATGGGGTTAGATTGAAATGATGAATAACAGGAAAGAGACAAGGATGGATTTTTTTCAGCTTTTTAAGAGTTAGAAATTAGGGAGAGGACCCAACATTCCAGCATTCACTTGTCTCATAAACATTGCTTGAGTGCCAGGGATAAAATTAGTAAATGTTTCATGCCTCCTGGTGCTAAAGATTGAGGAAGGAAAACAGACCTATAAGCAATAAAATGTCATGAGCATTCGGATAGAATTTGTGCAAGACACAGTGTAGCCAAGAGGAAAGAGTAGTTAAAATTCTGGAGAAGAGAATGTGAATTGAGGTTTCATAAAAGAGGAAACAATTTAATAGATTCTTGAAAGATAAAGAAAATTTTGCCAAGTGAACTGGGATAGTGAGGGTGGGCGGGGAGAGAAAAATATTTAGGGGAAGAAACAAGACATGTGAGATCATAAAGACATGAGTCCTTGGGGAATCTGTGAGTAGTTTTGAATGGTTGGAAGAAGTTTTAGGATTCAAGGGGCCTGCGCAGAAATGTAAGCCTACAGAAGTAAGCAAGGTCATAGGGGTTTCATATGGGGAGGTAAGAAGTTTGGACCCTATTCTCCTGGTACTGAGTAGTCACAAAGAATACGATAACAGTGCTAAGTGCTCAGTCATGTCCAACTCTTTGCGACCCCATGGACTGTAGCCCACCAGGATCCTCTGCCCATGGGATTTTCCAGGCAAGAATACTGAAGTGGGTTGCCATTTCCTCCTCCAGGGGATCTTCCCGACCCAGGGATCAAAAGAATGAAAGATATTAATTTTTTAGAAACTACTCTTGTAGCTGTGTGATAGGTAAATAGGGGGCTAAAGCTGGAGGCAGGGAGACAAGGCAATGGATGGATAATCAATGGTTGCAACAGGGAGAGAAACAAGTGGATTCATGCAAGAGACAGAGCAAACAGGGTCTACGCCTGATGAGACGCTGGAAGGGACTGCACTGCATTCTGAAAGAGAACAATGGATTTTGGAACTGTGCATGAAAGAATGACCCTGCTGCTGCCCTGTGGAAAAATACCTGGGTAATTTTACACACATGCTATTTTTCAACCTCTGCGCTCTCAGCGGTTAATACAGCTCTTGACTTAAAATATTCCTATTTCTTCAAATCTGTCATGTCGTAAAACCAGAATTTTAATGCTTAAACCGACTTTAGCAGTTCTGTAGTTCTAAGCAGTCCCTTTCTCCTCACTGTGCCATCAGATAGATAAATAATTGAAAGACAGAATAGTGAATTTGAAGCAGGGCTGTGACTAGAACCAGACAACACCTAGGCCATTGCATTCAATGCTCCTTAACCAAGGACAATTTTGGGTTCAATTCCAGGAAAGATTATGTCTATTCAGATAATTTTTATCTTTCCACTTTACCTATGCTGCCAGAAAATGTACATCCAAACTTACTATTCAAGTATTGTAATTTGCTCAACTCAAATGACTTAAAGCCCCTCTTCTTCCTTCTTCTATGAGAAGAGCTTTGTTCTGTTTTAGCCCTGAATACCCTATCTTGTTTTACATTTTAAACTGCCCTCATGTCAGCCTTTACGTCCTTTCGGATACTGGTGAGAATGTATACATATAAACAGATTTATCAACAATTAGTTTCCTTCTAAGCAGGGATACAACTCTGTAATTCCTATCAATGATCAATGTTGGAATCATTATGAGATTTTTGTAAACTTGGAATATAAAAATTTCAGGGGACTTTTCCATTTTTTAGAAAATGTCTATTTAGGATAAAGAATTGGAAGCATCCTTGGAATTTTGGACGTAAAAGATGTCTCAGTGCTGTGTTTGCCTTTGTTTGAAACACCACCAGGCAAGCCTCTTCATACTAATGGCACTTGCTTCATATTTTGTTATCCCAGCTTCTGTAGTCTCCCGCAGAGCCTTTACTTAAAGATTACTTTGATAATTCAGTCATGCTTCCTTCTCTCCACCTCCAGTTCAAATATTTTTACTTGGATTAAATTAAAAAATCAGAGGAAAGTGTGTGAAAGCATATAAATCTAGTCTTTAAATTATACAAACTTAAAAAGGTCTAATAACACAAGTAGAGGAAAAGCATAGGGATTCTAGCTAGAACGAAGGCAAAGGGAAATCTTTCTTACCACGATGGGATAAATATGTATCTTCTCTGCTGGAGGCACACGGGAACTTTCTTGTAATATATTAGTTATATGGCCAAGTTCTACAGTTAAGATTGCGACATGTCTGTGTGCTAAGTTGCTTCAGTCATGTCTGACTCTTTACCACCCCATGGACTGTAGCCCTCCAAGCGCCTCTGGCCTTGGGATTCTCCAGGAAAGAATACTGGAGTGGGCTGCCATGTGCTCTTGCAGAGGGGATCTTCCCAACCCAGGGATAGAACTCCTGTCTCCGACATCTGCTGCATTGGCTGTGGGTTCTTTATCACTAATACTACCTGGGATGCCCTAAGATTGGTAAGCTGTCTCTTTGTTGGCAGATGGGGTGGGTGGGTGGGAAGTGAGTTCCATTGCAGGTTTAACAAGGTATACATTAGAAGGGACGGGCTATTTCAGTGAATGTCATCAAAACGGTGTATGAAGAAACAGGCCTATGACACCCACAGAAAATATAGAATGAATGAACAGCTTTATAAATGATATCATAAGGTGAGAGTTTTTAATATACCAACAGTCAGGACCTGGGGTCTAACATGCCTGGGTGTATTTATGGTGGCAATGGAAAGGGATGTTTGAAATTAGAACGAATTCTGGGACATAAGATGATCGTAACCATAATAAATATTAGTAGATTTTTGAAGTACAATGAATAACTGGAAATTGAGTTCACTGTCTGGCATGCTTACTGTTTGAGTGGTAGTATGGGTGAGTCACTTAGTCATGATCGACTCTGCGACCCCATGGACTGTGAACTTTAAATTAAGTGGAAAGTTTAACTTCACACCTTTAGTACTTTTTCAACTTTTTCTGACTATGAAGAATAGCACGAAAGACTTTTAATTTTAACCACTCACTACACACACACATACATACGTGTACAAAAGTGAAACAGAAGTTTCAGGAAAAAAATACTCTTATAAAATGTAATATATTTGGATTCTTTTTTATTCTATGCTTTTACATTCTATCATTTTTATTGGGATCCTGGTGTGAGTCTCTAAACAGATTCCAAGACCCACTAATGGGCTGCCACTAGCAGTTTGAAAACCACTGCTTAAGATGACTACTGTAAAATCAGTAAACTCGACTTAAACCAAAGGATCCATTGATCTGGAAGGTAGAAAACTAAACAGAAGTAGGATGACTTCAATGGATTCATATGAAAGCAGAAGCAAAGAAATGTTCGATGTTGAGAAATTGCAGAGAATAAATTCTTAGTGGGAGATTTATTAGCTTTATGGTCCAAGAACCATCACTCTTAGAGTCAGTATTCTACTTGGTGGTAGAAAACCCAGGGAGAGGAGAAATACAATGTTATTTTTCTAATAAGACATTGAATCTCTATTAATATGATTTTCTCTTGCAATTATAATCTGTTGTAAGCCAGCACTGCAGGGACAGAGTAAAATTCTCTCTTGTGCAATGCCTGGCATCCTGTTGGCAGCCAGCATATGTTTATTATCGGTAATAACAATAATAACACTAATAATGATAACGGTGATTAGAATCTTTTGCAGTCACATCCAAGGCTAGGATTATAAGTACTCTTTTTCTTTAGTTTCTGTTTTTACTCCCCATGGTTTATACTTCTTCCAATCTTGAAAATACACTCCCTACTCCCCTTCTGATTGAGTCTATTTGGCAAACGTTAATGTTTCTGTGTGTTTTTCTTCCTCATGGACCCCCAAACTAAATACCTTTGCATTTATCTCCTTGTTCGCCTTACCAGAATCACCGATGAGGTCAACATAGCTTGGGAAGGGAGATTTAATTGTTAACTATTGCTTCAGAAGCCATGGAGAGAGCACAGACTCATGCAGACTATCATTTTATAGACATATTTATGTACATATGTATGTTTCTATAACAACAGCACACTTCACCTTAATTTTCCCAAATTCTCAGTGATGAGTTTAATTTTAAAATTAACAAATAGAAGCAAACTCCAAAAGGTTTTTTTTTTTCTTTTTAAATCAGTGTGTGCTTTCTTACCAGACTCTATCAAATTTTGTAATTTCAAATTGAGGCTCTAACTCTACAGTGATGTAAATATAAGTGAGACTGAGAGAAGTAACTACCTACCAGCTGGAGGGCAGGGATGCCCAAGGATGATTGTGACAGCAGGACAGGGGAGGGAACCATGGCGATAAGGTGAGAGAGAGTCATGGGAAGCAGAAGACAGGAGGCAGATTCCAATGTAGCCACAGTGATAGGGAGATGATTCAAGTCTAACCCAGGGAGAAGGTAGAGAATAGAAGTGGACAAGAATGGGCTCTGGTAATGTGAAGGGGAATTACATGTAGGGAGAAAAGAAAAGAGAAAGAGGAGAAAAGGGGCTTTCTAGCCTTGCCAGTCTAGAGAGGAATTTTAAGCTGACATCATCTTTCATAACCGGAGCACTGAATTAACAAATATTTACTTGCTTTAATTCAACTTTTTTTCCTCTTGCATTAATCATACCTATAAAACAATTTCCATTTCCTTACCTAAGTAAATATGTCTTTAAGAAATTTCTCACAGTCTAGCATTAGGCTCAATGCTGCCATGTGCTGCCAAGTAGTACTGAAAAATAAAACATTCTTAATTATTTTTATTAACTATGGCTTCACCTCTTAGTTGGTATCACATTCAATTGAGAGTCAGTTATTGATGGAAGGAACATACTTCTTATTTATACTTGTATAACCTGGGAGTTATGATTCAAGCCACTACATGAGTTGGAGGCAGTTAGGACAACATGGTTCCCATATTGCCTTGATCGCTGGTTAGTTATAGTACTTTCAACTGTTCCCTCATTTGAACAATGAAAGTAATAATATGTGCCTTATAGGGTTACTTTGGGGATTAAAATGCAATAGTGAATGAAAAGCACTTAATACAACTTAGCACCTTTTAAAGGGCTAGCAAAATGCTATCGTTATTATATATTCCTTAGAAGATTGTGATGTTGTTCAGTCACCAGATCGTGTCTGACTCTTCAAGACCCCAGTGGATTGCAGCATTCCAGGCTTCTTTGTCCCTCACCATCTCCCAGAGTTTGGCCAAGTTCATCTCCATTGCATCAGTGATGCCATCCAACCATCTGTCGCCCTCTTCTCCTTCTGCCTTCAATCTTTTGCAGCATCAGGATCTTTTCAAATGAGTCTGCTCTTCACATCAGGCAGCCAAGTATTGGAACTTGAGCTTTAGCATCAGTCCTTCCAATGATTATTCAGGATTGATTTCCTGGGGTTCATGTTTATATAGAAAAATGCAGGTAGGAGATTATGATTAATTTTACTATTTTTGTCAAGTAGCATCATATACGTGTGCATGTCATGGACCTGTCTCAGGTACCCAATAAAGAGGGTTGAAGGGGATACAGGAAGAGAGCATTCACTGATCACAGGCAGCATCTACATCCTCTGCTTTCTTAGACCTGTGGATATGAAAAGCAGTGTTAAACACCGTGACATCTACAGCTCTTTATGTTAAATAAACCAAGGCCTCCCATAAGTTAAAATGATTTTCTTATGCAGAATGACACAGGGTTATCCAGTTTGCCAGAGAAGTGCAACTGAGATTCTTCTATAAGGGGAAAGTGCAGGTAGTCTGTGTTTAAAGCGGCAAGTACCACGTCAAGAAAATAAAAGCCCCTCTCAGTTCAGTCAATGCATTTGCTTAGGCCCTAACAAACTAAGAATGGAGGTTAATTGACAAAATGATACTTGTCTAACGCTGTCCTGGGTGTTGCGCTCAGGTGGATGTGTGAGACAGGGATCCTGCTGTGCTGACAAGGATGATTACTGTAACTGACTTGTCGCCCTCAAGGGTGCATAGCTTCTAGAAGGTTTTCACCCCGGAATCTCGCTGTTGTGCTAGAGCCTATCCAAGGAGTGTTGTAAAACCAGAAAGCCAAAGGACAGCATAGTTTACACTTAATTTAAGTGTGTTGAGGCAACGCCACAGATTGACACTGGCCCATTAAATGCTGTGGTGGAAATTCTGCTTTTTTTTGCAACTTATACAAAACTTATTGAGCGCTTAGCCATGTTCAAGGCAGCGTGTTAAGAACTCTATAGACTCTGTATCTCTTTCTATTCCCACAGTGATTCATTGAGGTAGATATCAACCTCCTACAGATACAAACAGAGAAACTGAGGCATCCCAGCAATGTCATTACCCTGCACTTTCAGTTTTCCAAAGCATTTAATATCAATATATTAATCCAACATCTCTTTGTCATGGAAGGTTGAGTCATCTACTGACAAAACAATGGTCATATACTGTGACACAGCTCAGAAAGCAGAAAATGATTTCTTAAACTTGTTTTGATTGTGTGTGTGTGTGTGTGTGTGTGTGTGTGTATGACATCCCTGGTGGCTCAGATGGTAAAGAATCTACCTGCAATGCAGGAGACCTAGGTTCAATCCCTGGTTCGGGAAGATTCCCTGGAGAAGGGAATGGCAACCTGCTTCAGTCTTCTTGCCTGGGAATTCTATGGACAGCGGTGCCTGGAGGGCTACAGTCGATGGGGTCACAAAGAGTTGGACATGACTAACAGGGACTAACACTTTCACTTCACACACACACATCACACATTGGGACTACAGGGGAAGGAACTGTGTGGGCTTTCAAGTTGAAGAGGATGGGGAATTCCAAACTTTTGTTTTCTGAACTCTTGAGAGTACAATCAACATTCACGGGAAATATCAACACACTTGATATGGAGCTTGGAGGAGATGGTAGGCTTGCTGTCTGAATTCTGACAGTTTGAATGAGAAGAGCAAACCAAATAGCAAGTTACACATGAACATGCACACTGAAGTGACACACATTACCTTTCATAAATATATCTTCCCATTTGCAGATCAACCCTGGAACATCCTTATTCGGAAAAGTTTGGGTCCTACGGAAAACAGGGAAGGATTGTGATTGTTTCAAAGCCAATAGGACTGTGAGCTATGCCTTAAGCTAAACATAATAACAAAAACTCTTTCTAAGTGGGAACTAGTTCTATTTTCCTGGTCATCAGAGCAAGACTCTTAAAACCAAAATATCTCATAAGTGCCTTCTAATGGATTTATTGCTTTATTTATTCTGCTTAGAGGAAGTTGTGGAGAAGGCAATGGCCCCCACTCCAGTACTCTTGCCTGGAAAATCCATGGACGGAGGAGCCTGGTGGGCTGCAGTCCATGGGGTCGCTGAGAGTCGGACACAACTGAGCGACTTCCCTTTCACTTTTCACTTTCATGCATTGGAGAAGGAAATGGCAACCCACTCCAGTGTTCTTGCCTGGAGAATCCCAGGGACGGGGAAGCCTGGTGGGCTGCCGTCTATGGGGTCGCATAGAGTCGGACATGACTGAAGTGACTTAGCAGCAGTAGCAAAGGAATTTGGGGGCAATTTGAATTTGCATCATTAAAATATTTTTGAAAGTGTGCTGGCATTTCAATTGCTACAACATGTGGGCAGTGATCATCCATCCATATGCTAGACACACAAGCCATCGTGCACATTCCAACAGGTTGTCGCATGTACGAATACATCTGCCTCTATTAATATGCCTGCTTTCCTCCAAAGCTCACTTGTGGTTATTTCAAGCTCTTTCACCCAGTCATTTCTAGATTCTATTTTCAGTCACATAAAATATAACTAAATCTTCTAATCAGTATATGGATATTTATTCTGCAATATGTGAACCGTGAACTCCCTGATGTTCAAGCTGGTTTTAGAAAAGGCAGAGGAACCAGAGATCAAATTGCCAACATCCACTGGATCATGGAAAAAGCAAGAGAGTTCCAGAAAACCATCTATTTCTGCTTTATTGACTATGCCAAAGCCTTTGACTGTGTGGATCACAAGAAACTGTGGAAAATTCTGAAAGAGATGGGAATACCAGACCACCTAACCTGCCTCTTGAGAAATCTGTGTGCAAGTTAGGAAGCAACAGTTAGAACTGGACATGGAACAATAGACTGGTTCCAAATAGGAAAAGGAGTACGTCAAGGCTGTATATTGTCACCCTGCTTATTTAACTTATATGCAGAGTACATCATGAGAAACACTGGCCTGGAAGAAACACAAGCTGGAATCAAGATTTCCGAAGAAATATCGATAACCTCAGATATGCAGATGACACCACCCTCATGGCAGAAAGTGAAGAGGAGCTAAAAAGGCTCTTGATGAAAGTGAAAGAGGAGAGTGAAAATGTTGGCTTAAAGCTCAACATTCAGAAAATGAAGATCATGGCATCCGGTCCCATCACTTCATGGGAAATAGATGGAGAAACAGTGGAAACAGTGTCAGACTTTATTTTTGGGGGCTCCAAAATCACTGCAGATGGTGACTGCAACCATGAAATTAAAAGACACTTCCTCCTTGGAAGAAAAGTTATGACCAACCTAGATAGTATATTCAAAAGCAGAGACATTACTTTGCTGACTAAGTTTGGTCTAGTCAAGGCTATGGTTTTTCCTGTGGTCATGTATGGATGTGAGAGTCGGACTGTGAAGAAAGCTGAGCACCAAAGAATTGATGTGTTTGAACTGTGGTGTTGGAGAAGACTCTTGAGAGTCCCTTGGACTGCAAGGAGATCCAACCAATCCATTCTGAAGGAGATCAACCTGGGGATTTCTTTGGAAGGAATGATGCTAAAGCTGAAACTCCAGTACTTTGGCCACCTCCTGCGAAGAGTTGACTCATTGGAAAAGACTGATGCTGGGAGGGATTGGGGGCAGGAGGAGAAGGGGAGGACAGAGGATGAGATGGCTGGATGGCATCACGGACTTGATGGACGTGAATATGAGTGAACTCCGGGAGATGGTGATGGACAGGGAGGCCTGGCGTGCTGCCATTTATGGGGTCGCAAAGAGTCGGACACGACTGAGCAAATGAACTGAACTGAACTGAACTGAACTGATTCCTCTGTTAAGTCAACACCTTTTTTTTTTTTCCTCTCATTTGTTCAACACACCAACCCTGAACTCAACGTTTCTTTGTACAACTGGATATGTCTCCCCCAGTGTTCACTCTCCTCAGGTACCCTTTTAAGAATCATTTTCTAAGTTCTCTTTAGACAAACTAATAGGTTCCCCCATACAAAGGACTATTAGGGACACAGGAAAAAAGCAAATGCATACAAATATGCATTAAACAGTAACTGGTGAAAAGAGGATTGAGAATGGTGATGGCAGTTTCACTGTCTCTTAATTTAAATATGAGTCTTATGCTGTATATATTATCTTATGCTGTATATATTGTTCATATTTTGCTGTATATATTGTTCATATTTTAATATAAAATCCTTGGAGTATATATTAAGAGTTACACTCTTTTTCACTAAGTCTTCATCACTGAATAGTGGAGACAGTAATCAGCTACTTTATCCTCAGGTCTTGGGAACAACCAAGGAGTAAAACAATATTTAATGGAAAATCTACCACCAAATCCCTAAGAAGTTTAACAGTCAAGGAAGACTTTTTGTTCAGGGCTGCAGCAGTAAGAGAGAGAGACCAGAATATAATCTGAACTCAGCTCTGCTGAAACAAAAAGGTGGGAGAGATTTACGAGTTAGGGTGAGGGTCATCATAGGCCTCTGTTTCCTTATTGGCTTTATCAAATGAAATAATAAACTTTCTTGTATCTTATGACAGGAGGTCATTTCACAACCTGGAGAAAGACACCCCCAAAAGTTAGGCTCCTTCCCTACCATAGAAACTGGGAAAGAATGGAGCTGTTTTCCTTGATACTTTTCAAAGAGATGGCTCCCAGGTCCTTAAAAAACACATTTTTGTTTTGTAAGATTGGGAAGAATCTTTTTAAAAGATTTATGTCTCCAAGGAGTAGAGAAAGAATTTCCAGGGACAAGTTTCCTAGAGCAAATGTTCTAAGGAAAGCAACACCAAGGCCTAGAATCTAGAAGCCTGTCTCAAGTTTAGTCACCCTGAGGAACACTGTGTCCCTGGGATCAGGTGTGTTTTTAAGGGTAGGAGGAGAAAGCTGTGGACAACAGAGGCTTTTTTGCTTTCTGAGTTTTGATTTCAGTCAGTCCCTTGTGTGTTGGGAAAGAGTATGACCAAAAGCAGAAATGATGTGTCCCTTAATGCAAACTGTGGCAAAGAGCAGCCCCTGGGGGCAGACGTCCATGGTGCCCTCTCCCTGTCTGCCTGAGTTATTCCCACCTCTCCACCCCATACCCAGTACTGCATGTGACTTAGAAAGGAGTAAGGCTGGAAGCGCTGAGGCAAAATGGCACCTAGCTGCTTTGAGTTCAGTATTAGCATCTCCTGAGAAAATTGTTGGGGCTTCCCAGCTTGCTGTGACACCTAGCATTAAGAGAGAAAAACAAAGAAATCAGTGGTATGCCCATACCCAAGGTGGCATGAGGCAAGAGTTATTAACTTGAGAAAAAAGCCATCTTCCTCAGGTTAAGAATTTTGAACGATTTTGAAACTTTAGCATTCTTGTCAAAGATAACTGACAGTTTTCCCTTTCTGCTCCCCGAGGCCCCTCGTTAGACCTTTCTCCACACCCTGCCACCTTGATGCCCAGAATTCTTAGACGTTTGCTGCCCTCCGAGGCTGCGGAGGCCCTTGCTCCCCACATTAGCCTTTGCTCATTAGGGACGTGGCCTGGTCTTGACATCTGGACTCCGCATACACTATTTGTTATTCAGATCCTGCCACCCCTGCATCTAGCAGCCTGAAGTTTCCAAAGAGCATAAATGTATGACAGAATTAGGAAGAACTGGATGCGTTTATTGCGATGCTACGGAGGTTGGTAGACACATCCTGGGACGCAAGGAATGCTAATTGCAGCTGTGCTGTGAAAGATGAGGCTCGGCTTTAGCCCAGAGATATTTGCGATGAAGAGCAAGTCACTGAGCAGACAGCGCTGGCTCCCTCTGCTCGCTGCACCCTGTGGCTCAGCCCTCCTTTTTATTTCTATTTTCTCCCTTCACTAAATTCACCTTCCCTGGTGCCCAGCTCCTGCTCAAGGCCAACACCCTGACAGACAAGCAATCTCACAGTACCTGGGGGGAAAAAAGCTGTTTTAACTAAAATAGATCAGCCGGGATATTTTCTTTGACAATGCTCTCTTCATGCAGTTTATACTTCTCCTACACACTGCCCAAGGGGATGAAAATGGAAGCCAGCAGGGAATTTACGTCTGAGTCATCTCTCACCTGCTTCACTCCCAGGGATCACCGAGGCTGTGTCTAAATGCAAAAGCATCTCTCCGTTTTGTTTGAATTCATTGTTCAGGAGAGCCTGGCCATGGGACTCAGAAGGCGGGAGTCACTCCCCTCCCTTTGACAAGTCCATCCCTTTTGGCTTTGAACTTTAACTTACTCTTTCCCTACCTCAGTTTCTTTATCTGTTAAAGCGGACCTTGGCCGGAAACCAGTGGTTCTTAGCCATGGCTGCCTGTGAGAATAATCTGGGAATCTTAAAAAAAAAAAAAAAATACAACAAACAATGAATGCTGGGGTTCCAGCCCCAGAAATAGATCAAAATCTGTGCCCAGGGTTCTGGCACTGGGATGCATTTTTTTTTTAAATTTAAACAAAATTTTTATTCACATATTCTAGTCACTTTAAACATTATTATTTCTACTTGACATAGAAATATAAAAAATACATGTAAATAAATAACTAGACATTACATTTTCTGGGTAACTAACAATCCCCATATTTTAGTCTCCATAGACCTAGGATAATAGGGTTTTTTATTTTTATTTTTAACTGGAGGATAATTGCTTTACAATATTGTGTTGGTTTCTGCCATCAACATGAATCAGCCACGGGTATACATATATCCCCTCCATCACTTTTTTTTAAATTTAAAAATTGTTTTGCCATGTTGTGTGTGCTGGGTTTTGTCATTACACACACACACACACACACACACACACACACACTGGAATAGTACTCAGTCATAAAAAAGAACAAATTTGAGTCAGTTCTAGTGAGGTGAATGAACCTAGAACCATTATACCTTGTGAAGTAAGTCAGAAAAAGAGAAACAAAAATAATATAATAATGCATGTATATAATCTCTAGAAAAATGATACTGGAATGCATTTTTAAATCTTTCAAGATGCTTTGTAACATGCAGGTAGATTTAGAACCACTCAATTTGGAACTTCACTAAGTATGTGCCTGAGGACCAGCTGTGTTGACATCATCTGGGAATGAAATGCAAAATCTAGGACCTCATACACATATGAACCTGCATTTGAGCAGCATTTCCAAGTGGTCTGTATAGGAATTTGATGACTAAAAAAAACCATTTTCTTGTCCACAAATTCAAGCCTGAAAGAGAGGTCTGCACACTTTCTTTCAGCTCTGCCCCACAATATATGGATTGTGATTTCATTTCAATCATATGTATAGCTTTTGCTGGCACTTTGTTTAATAATTATTTTGTGAGTATCTACTTTGTGCCAGGAACCATATGAGAGGCTGAGAATGAAAAGCAAGCAGGAAAGAGATGGTATCTACCACCACAGAACTTCAATCACTGGGGGAAGCCAGAGCCTAACTAAGTTATCACATAAGTGTTGTATGTGGGAATAGAGAAAATATCGGAAATTATGAAAATACCCAGTAGTCAGCAATGAGATTGGCTAGGCCAAGGAAACCTTTCTGAAAAATTAAGTTTAAGCTTTATAACTACTGCTTCTTGTGAAAATATTGAGCTGTTTTCATATTTATAAATACTGATTATTTATGGAAGAGAACAGGTTGATTGAGCCCTCTCTGCCTTTATATTTTCAGACAACTTTAGACTTAATCCACATGCAATTTAGCAATTACCCTCTGAAACCGTTCTCACCAAGTCTACCAATGAACTCCTTATTGCAAAGGAGGTCTATTGTCTTTCCAAGTCACAATTTACTTGTTGATCTGTAGTGTTTAATAGTTAAGGCTACTCCCATCCTGACGTTCATTGTCTTACCTTGAAAGTGAAAGTGAAGTCTCTCAGTCGTGTCCAACTCTTTGCGACCCCATGGACTGTAGCCTACCAGGCTCCTCCGTCCGTGGGATTCTCCAAGCAAGAATACTGGAGTGGGTTGCCATTTCCTTCTCCAGGAGATCTTCCCAACCCAGGGATTGAACCTGGGTCTCCCGCATTGCAGGCAGATGCTTTACCATCTGAGCCACCAGGGAAGTTTCCTCAAATGGAGAGCTTGAAATATCAGCATGCTCGTGGCTTGTGGTCAGTTTCAGAAGTGTGGTAGACTGAATAATTGTCCTCCCACCTTCTCACCAAATGTCCTAATCCCCAGAATCTGTTATCTTATATGACAAAGGAACGCTGTAAGTATGAATCAATTAAAAATCTTGAGATGGGTAGATTATCTTACATTATTTGGGTGGGCCTTGAACACCATCACAAAATCACAGGGTTATTTATGAGGGAAGCAAGAAGTTCAAAGGAAGAAGTTCAGTTCAGTCACTCAGTCGTGTCCGACTCCCTGTGACCCCATGAACCACAGCACGCCAGGCCTCCCAGTTCATCACCAATTCCCAGAGTTCACTCAGACTCATGTCCATCAGGTCCGTGATGCCATCCAGCCATCTCATCCTCTGTCGTCCCCTTCTCCTCCTGCCCCCAATCCCTCCCAGCATCAGAGTCTTTTCCAATGAGTCCACTCTTCACATGAGGTGGCCAAAGTACTGGAGTTTCAGCTTTAGCATCATTCCTTCCAAAGAAATCCCAGGGCTGATCTCCTTCAGAATGGACTGGTTGGATCTCCCGGCAGTCCAAGGGACTCTCAAGAGGCTTCTCCAACACTCGAGTTCAAAAGCATCAATTCTTCAGCGCTCAGCCTTCTTCACAGTCCAACTCTCACATCCATACATAACCACTGGAAAAACCATAGCCTTGGAAATATGTTAGTGGAAGCAAGAAATTGAAGTAATGTAAGGAAGAGTCATGAGTCAAGGAACACAGGTGGCCTCCAGAAGCTAGAATATACATTTGCCCCTAGTGTCTCCTGGACTTTGCTGGTGGCTCAGATGATAAAGAATCCACTTATAAGGCAGGAGACCTGGGTTCAATCCCTGGGTTGGGAAGATCCCCTGAAGAGAATGGCTACTCACTCTAGTATTCTTGCCTGGAGAATTCCATGGACAGAGGACCTGGCAGGCTATAGTCCATGGAGTTGCAAAGAGTTGGACATGACTGAGCACGCACACATACACACACACACACAAACACACACAGGAGATGTGATAGCAGAAGCAAGAAGTTGGAGTCATGCGGAGAAGGGTCATAAGCCAAGGAATGCAGGTGGCCTCCAGAAACTGGAAAATACATTCTCCCTTAAGTGTCTCCTGAAGAAACCAAGCCTGCTGATACCTTGGCTCTGGTTCAGTAAAATGGATTTACAATTTTTGATCTCTAGAGTAATAAGAAAATAAATTAGTTTTGTTTTAAACTGTTAAATTTGTGGCAGCTTGTTACAGCAGCAATTAAAAAAGGAATGGAAAAGGAACTGGTGATTGGGAAGAATAAAACAAGAATCAGAAAAGTAAGGCATATTATTAAACTGGTTACCCCTGTGGGCGTGTGGGACTCAGTCCCAGTGGGGACCCTCTGAGGAGTCACCTATAATGCTAAGTCTGCCCAAGACGTGGAATAAAAAGCAATCATCCACCAGCTTCCATCCTCACTGTTTAAGCCTTGCAGGCAGTATTAACTTCCTTGTAGTTTTTACTGACTTGGGTTCTTGGACTGTTAATCAGTAGAAATTGATAAGAAGCCAGATAAGGAAATTCAGGTAGGGTCTTATGGGGACTGGTGCCATAGTATGAGAGAGTGAAAACAAGGTTGCGATCCCCTTGCTTTCTTCCTGGGGTGGGCTAAGCTGGTCCCTTAAATGGGGTGAGGGTAGGAGCAGATCCATGACTTGGGCCTGAGGGGTGTATTAGGTGGTCTACCTACACGCTTCATGGTGCCACGTGCAGAGATCATGTGCAGATCCTACTTTTGCTGGCGGTACCTCAGAAGTGTCGCTTACATTTCAGTCTTTTTCTCTCTTGTTTGTAGTTTGTTCCAATTGTGCACGCCTGCAGTTACTTTTAGTCCCTTATTGCTTCTTTGTCTTCTGTTGCTTGAGAAGGCATTTGTCCAGGTGCATGCAGTAAAGGGTCCCAGATCCTATTCTGTCTCACTTTCAAGAGAAGGATTTTAAAAAATACATTTGTAGACTCCGTTGGGGGACAGAATTTAGTGGGAGACATAGTTAAGAAATTCCATAATTAAACTTCAGGGTGGTAAGTGGTAATGCTAGAGGTAAGCTTGTAATATAATGAAAATATAAGAAAGTTTGCATAAGGACATGGGGAAAGCTTCATGGAGAAATTGGTTACTGAATTGATGAGCATGAGTCTCTTAAGAGACTAGGAAAAAGAAAAGTCATTCCAAGAATAAAGACAAACATATACTCAGACAAGAAAGTAGAATGGCTTATTGGAATGGCAACCCACTCCAGTGTTCTTGCCTGGAGAATCCCAGGGACGGGGGAGCCTGGTGGGCTGCCGTCTATGGGGTCGCACAGAGTCGGACAAGACACTAGTGACTTAGCAGCAGCAGCAGCAGCAGCAGACATTTTGTACAAGTGAGTATTATGTTTTTATGGTCCATGAAGAGAAGGTGAAAGGGTGAACTGAAATGCATATGCAGAAAGGCTTTTGTGCTGTTGCTATTTGCTTAGTACCTTAGCATAGGAGGGAACAGCTACCCACTCCAGTATTCTTGCCTGGAGAATTCCATGGACTGTATAGTCCATGGGGTCACAAAGAGTCGGACACAACTGAGTGATTTCACACACACTTTTAACACAGGAGAATGAGGCCTGGGGTCATCCAGCAGTGAGCTCCTGACAAAAGTCTCTTGAAGAAAGCTCACTTGGTTCCAAGCAGGGGTATGGGAAGAAAACACCAATTATAGTAATATGATTCTTTAAACCTCCCTTCAGTGAATTTATAATTATAAAAATGTCTTCAGTTATCAGCATCCACTTTACAGTTTCCCTCAACATTGTTTCAAGGAGTTCCACAAAATAGAGGAAAAAAGTTAATTAGAACATAAAGCGGGAAAAGTTTAATTCCTTTTTTCAAAAGGAAGCTGGCTTCAGTTTATACAGGCTTAATGATAATTCTATTTTGTGACTAACAATAATTATTCATGAACAATTACATAATATAAATGTGAAAAATGTCTAATTAGAAAATAAACAAATCCCCTAAATTAGGTATTTATTATTGCAATTAGGTATTATTAGAACCAATAATGGCATGATGGCAACACAAGATATTAATGAATACATGATCAGCCATTGAATGTATTTTGTTACGTCAGGAATAAATTTGACATTTTGATGAAGACGTTTAGTTGAAACTTATTGCAAATGTAAACAACCTAGAGCAATAATTCCGCACTACTCTATTACTCTTGTAGCCAATTAAAAGCAGAATTTCTTGCTGTGATGAACCTAGATCTGTCTTGGTTAATTGAAAGGTGAAATTGTGATGACGTGTGAGGTCACATTTCTATGTCTTGAATTTATAAGAAAAGTGTCCTGAATATTTTATTAGCACATAGAAACAAAGGAGGCTACTAGTTTTCTTTGAGGAAAGGCTTAATTAAGAAGAGAGATTTAATAAGCCTTGGCATTTTAAAACTTTGTGGTTGCCATGATGGTATGGAATTATGTCATGCATAATTCTCAGATAGTCCTGGTTTAAGGGTTAGTGTGTGATTTTTAGATTACACTTTTGTCAAGCTAAAAATCCAGGAGGGAGGCTTACACTGTCAACTGCCTTACAGACTTTGTGAAATTTCCTTAGTACATTTTTGGATTTCAGTGATATGGAGCAGATCAGCCCTCCACGGAAATACACACTCAGTACTTGGTGAGACCTGTCTTGTGCAGTGAAGGCAAGGCATACTGAACATCCCCCAGGAGTCCTTTCAAGACTGAGACTAGGTTGGAATTCCTGGTGAGTTTTGAGACCCTGTTGGTTCCTGCTTGAACTTCCACACTGACTCATACTCTCCTGGACTCTTGAAATCAGTTCCGTGCTGACTAGGGCCAGAATGACCTGAAATGCATGGTATTGACTGATCCATAAGAAAACTAGCCTTTCAGATGGCTAGGAAATCTCGCTGAGATGATCAGGATTCAGGATTTATGGTTTTGTTCAGTATGAGATTTATTTCTACATTGGAAAAACTGAAATCAGCTAAAATGGGACAGGTACATTGAGAAAAAATACCATTGGGATTTATATCTCCTGGTGAGGTATTTTTTACACGAATATCTTACTGTTAAGAATCACATAAGTGAGGCCCTTAGGCTGGGCACATGATACCACTTGACAGTGAAAGTGCACATTTTGAAGCTGGTTCTGAATCCTAACATCATCTTTGGAGACTAATTTTGGATTGAAAAAAATGAATTTGAGACCTGTGGCTGTTTGAAAGTTTGTGGGCACGACTGTGAAGATTGCACAGTAGTCCTGTGCTTAGACCCAGGTCAGCTTCTATTAACAGCAAACTGAGAAAGAGAAGTCACTCTTGCTCATACCATTATGTGCCAGCCACTGGGATGATCCCATTCACTTTTCACAGCTCTAAAAATTATCTTTGTTTCAGAGATTAAGAATTTAGGGGGCTTCCCTGGTGGATCAGACAGTAAAGAATCGGCCTGCAATGCAGGAAACTTAGGTAAGATCCTCGGGTCCGGATGATCCCCTGGAGAAGGGAATGGCTACCCACTCCAGTATTCTTGCTTGGAGAATTCCATGAACAAAGGAGCCTGGTGGGCTATTGTCCATGGGGTCACAAAGAGTTGGACTTGACTGAAGCGACTAACACTTTCACATTTTTACTTCTTAAGAAGTGGCCTACTATGGAAGAAAGCATAGATTTACTGACTCAGATAAAAATGCATCTCCTGTGCTTGGACCTAGGTCAGCTTCTAGGAAAGTGATAAAAGAGAAGTAACAATTGCTGCGTACCAGTATGTGCCAGTCACTGAGATGATCTCATTTACTTCTCACAGTTCCACAAAGTGGGTATTGACTTTGTTTTAGATGAAGAATTTAAAGAAAGACACCTGTTGAAAATCATACAATTAGTTATCACCAAAGTTGATACATAGAGCAGTTTTTCTTTGAGTCTGTAAATCTGCTCTTTCATCCATAGCAGACCACTGGGCAATGGCCCCCCACTCCAGTGCTCGTGCCTGGAGAATCCCAGGGACGGAGGAGCCTGGAAGGCTGCAGTCCATGGGGTCACTGAGGGTCGGGCACGACTGAGCGGCTTCACTTTCCCTTTTCACTTTCATGCATTGGAGAAGGAAATGGCAACCCACTCCAGTGTTCTTGCCTGGAGAATCCCAGGGACGGGGGAGCCTGGTGGGCTGCTGTCTCTGGGGTCGTACAGAGTCAGACACGACTGAAGCAACTTAGTAGCAGCAGCAGCAGGAAGTAGATTTACTGGGATTCACCTGAATTTCTTAACACCTAGAAAGGCCTCAGACCTATTATATATATTTAATAGTCACAGTATGATGGAAACAGTTTAGGCTCAGACTATTCATTTGTAGCAACCCAATGAGGAACTGGTATTTATTTCATCAATGTTAGATACGGTTTAGACTTCAAATCTGCTGGTGCTTGCTTAGGCCTTGTTTGTTAGTATTCTGAGAAAAGAGTTAAGAACCTGGGTTCTGGAATCAGATAAACCTTGATTAGTATCTATTCTCTACTCACAGAGCTCTGTTACCCTAAGGAAGTTACTTAATCTCTCTGAGTCTCAGTTTCATAAACTGTAGAATGGAAATAAAATAAAATAATGAATGCAAAGTATACATGGCAACTGCTCAAGAAATGCATAGAAAGGAAAAATAGGAGAAAATGTCTTTACAACATTATTTGTCCAAGTAAAAAAAGACAAAATATGAGCCTTTTAAAACTCACAATTAGATTTTTTGACCTGTGTTTTATTAGCCTAGAAACAACTTTAGCAGATTACCTGCAGTAATCTGGGAGCTACAAAAGGACAGCAGAGTAACTAAAATCTATTCACCAGCAAAACAGAACAAATTGCTGCATGTGGATATCGCCTCATCTATCATTTCCTTAATCCAAACTGGTTCAAATTCAACAACATTTCACATTTTCCATCCCATTTCCAGTTGCATTTTGAGGTGCATAGTTAGTTAAAATTGCCTTTTAACTGGTGAAAAAAAAAAGATTGTGAGTTTTCATCTTGTGTCTTAATGCCTTATACACAAATATCACTACAACTCATATACTACTGTATGGTCAAACTTGACCTGTCAACTTAAGTATGAATCCTCAGTGCACAGGGAAGAGAGTGAAAACATACTTGTTTTGTTAACCCATCTAAAGAGATGGGAACACTTGTTCTCCATGCAGACTTCTGTTTCCAACCATGACAGTCAACCCACACAAAGGACCCTTTACTTCCCTCAGAACTGACTAATCAGTCTACCCTAGGAAACCTTGGGAAGTCAAAGGCAAGAGAAGCATGAGAAAGCACCTATGGGAGCCCCTTTTTAGTGACTGGCTCACCTAGCTTTGCTGGAATGAATTGCTTGTGTTGTTGAAGGTGAAAGTGTTAGTGGCTTAGCTGTGCCCAACTGTTTATGGTCCCATGAACTGTAGACCGTCCAGGCTCCTCTTTCCAGGGAATTCTCCAGGCAAGAATACTGGAGTGGGTTGCTATTCCCTTCTCCAGGGGATCTTCCTGATCCAGGGATTGAACCCAGATCTCCTGCATTTTAGGCAGATTCGTTACTATCTGAGCCACCAGGGAAGCCCCCAGTATACTTTGCTGCTAAGTCGCTTCAGTCGTGTCCGACTCTGTGCAACCCCATAGACGGCAGCCCACCAGGCTCCCCCGTCCCTGGGATTCTCCAGGCAAGAACACTGGAGTGGGTTGCCATTTCCTTCTCCAATGCATGAAAGTGAAAAGTGAAAGTGAAGCCGTTCAGTCGTACCCGACCCTCAGTGACCCCATGGACTGCAGCCTACCAGGCTCCTCCATCCATGGGATTTTCCAGGCAAGAGTATGGGAGTGGGGTGCCATTGCCTTCTCCACTAGTATACTTTACCATACAATAAATGACCTTTCATTTTTCTCCACAGAGACATGGCTTAGGAGGCCCACATGTCTCACTCTGGCCTTTTGGCCTAAAGAAAAAGCTACTTTTCTGGGTAAATGACTCTGAGACTTGGATGAACACTCAACCATAGTTAAAGAGCCAATGTGTGCATCTGTGTGTGTGTATGCACGTGAATACAGGAGGGCAGGTATTGAAAGTGAAGGAAAGTTACATGGCTCAAAATAACCTGGAGTTAAAACGCCCCTCCAGGTCCTCTCCACCATTCTATGCAAAACAAAGAACTCTCTCACTGAAAGAAAAAAAAAAGGACATTAAAAAAAATGGACATTAAGGTTGATTACACCCAGTTCCCAGCTGGTCCAGCCTCTGGCCGATCTCCAGAATTCCTTGCCCCAGTCTTTTAAGAGATTACTCTGAACAACCTTGGAGAAGGACAGGCCCCCTAGGACAGTAGCTTTCGACTTATATGCCTATATACACTTACTCTTTTCTTGGGTTAGTGCAGCCACTCACTAATCTGACTGCTGCCCCTTCTCGCCTCTTTAAAGGTGATCTGTTCCAGTAAAATGCTGGTCTCATTCTTTCGGAACCTCATCTTCTCTAACTCCCTTACCCAACAGAAAGGTGAAGTGATCTCTTTCTATTCCACATTAGAATATTCTCTGGGGTATGAAAAAGAGAAAAAAATCCAGTGTCTTCTTCCAGAAAAATCTATCAGTTATTCTTTTCCAGTTTCTTTAGCTTTGAAACAAGTCACTGCGTAGAAAGAAGGCCTGCAACTAGGGGCATTGTGTAATCTGTCCACTGAGCAGAATGCGGGAAATAGGCCATGAGGGAACTGGAGCTTAAGTGTAGTGAACTCCAGAGAGTAGTTGCAAAGAATCGCAGTGCCCACAAGTAAGCTACACAGAGAACCAAAAACAGGTCATTGGCTTCTGCCCTGCAATTTACAGTAACTGCCAGCAATATTTCTACATAGGGGAACACGCTTTACACGACAGCTCTCCTTGCAGGAAATCTCCATCCTGGGGAGTTGAAATTGCATTAGGATTACTTCTCTGCAAGCACACTGACACCAATATGCAATATGTGGTATGAGAAACCAAAAAACCATTAATCTAAGGCAGGAATTTAAACAACTGTGTCTAACTCTGGAAGAATTCCATTAAATTAAAATGCCTTTCTGAACTGAAACTGCTTTGACTAAACTCAACATTACAAATAAAGATTTAGTTTAGTAAAACACTCAGAGTTAAATGTAAATGACCCCCTCCTCCGCTTTTATTCCAAATTTTTAATTGGAGTCTTTGGAATTGAATAAATTCATTAATTCATTCATCCATCCACTCAGTCAAATGTTTATTGAGCACCTAGTCAGGGCCAGGCATTGTGCTAGGGATTAGGGTAATAGATATAAATAATGATCCGTGGCTTCAAGGAGCATACAGGCTAGTGTTCCAGATAGATGAAGAATCAGATAATGATGACTGTTGGGTAAGTCTTGGACAAAGACTTTGAGAGTAAAAAGATACAAGTTCACTTGGGTTCTCAGTTAATTAAATTTGGTTTCTGTATAGCAAGTGTCTCTAAGTGAGGGTGCCTGCCTCAGTTGATCCACAGTTTAGATTCAAAAAGGACAGGAGAGTTCCAATCAATATTGTACCACCTTTCCTCGAAGAAAATACGCTTTCAGGAATATTTCAACAGGACTTGACCTAGAATTCCTAGTTATATTAATAACCAGCTCTGGAGTAAATGTCACATTTCAGCCCCTGCCCACCTTCTATGAGAAAGCGACTTGCTCGTGACTTTACATTCATAAATATGCTCACAATGCCAAGGGATGTTTTTTTTTTCTTCCATCAATTCATTAGATCTGCTCACATGAATTATTTATATGCAGTGCTAAAAATGATTCTGAAACATTACAAGAATTCAATATCAGTTTTCACAGTGGGATTTCATCATTTTAGCATTGCAGCATGGTAGCCTAATGCAATACTAATAGGATATGGTGCTAATAGGGTACAACGAGAATTCTCTCTAATATGCAAACATTTCCATGTTGTCTTATTATTTCTTTTAAGTTAATATGCTATGGTGATAATATGATGAAATGAATTAGCTTCATATCATTGTCTGCATGAGTTGTGCATATTAATGGCATCTTTCTTCCCCCACCCCTTTGAATTCACTTGGAATGAGCTTGAAAACTTACCCTGTAGTTATGCTTATGTTAATGAGGCTGTTTAGTAGGAAACATCCCTGCCTTTGCTTAGCCAGCTGGAGAAACAATAGATGCGTGTCCTCTCTCTTTGGAATGAAATGTTTTCTGGCCTCCTTTCAAAGGGTCTATCTCCAACAGGCTGCTTTAGTATTCTCTACTTGTTCACAATCTCAATCCACCCATGTGTTAGACATTTTACCAGCAACATTTAACCAGATTGTATATTTCTATTAGATATGAAGTAAATCTTTTCCAAGAGAAACTAGATGCATGGCCAACTGGCCCAATGTTTTGGAATATTTAAACACACACACACTCACACACGTACACACATGCAAGCCTACATGCATATATACATGAAATGCGTAGAAATATACACATATTTGTGTGTGTGGGTTATGTATAGACATGTTTACATATGTATACAGACATCTACATATGTGCTTCTTTGTTTTTGTGTGTAAATTGATTTAAAAGTTGGTGGAATCCTTGCCATAACCAGCATTTCTTTTCTGGCTGTTAAATTCTGGGTGGATTAGGTCCAGTGAGTAAGAATCCTCCAGATTTCAGTGTTTATTCATTTTCAGATGTATAACCAAAAGCCAGATGCTTATCCAAATCTTAGCTGACATTTACAAATCATGAATTTCTCACCCAAACCTGTGTGACCTTTCCTCTTGAGTTGCTATTAGGTTCAACTAATTCAGTTTCAGAAATCCCAGATGTCAGCACTCTCAGGAGATTTCTAAAGCTCCCTCTTACCCTTTCCATCAAATAACTCCAAAAGGTGCCTTAATTATGATCAGGGCCACCGCCCAACTGTGTGGTGAAAAGTGAAAAGTTAGTCACTCAGTCATGTCTGACTCTTTGCAACTCCATGGACTGGAATCCGCAAGGCTCCTCTATCCATGGAATTCTCCAGGCAAGAATACTGGAGTGAGTAACTCTTCCCTTCTCCAGGGGATCTTCCCAACTCAGGGATGATCGAACCCAGGTCTCCTGCATTGCAGGCAGACTCTTTACCATCTGAGCCACTAGGGAAGCCCAACTGTACGGTACCTTTTGGTGCAAGTTAGCAAAAGTGCCTGTTTGGAACAATATAACCTCTCAGGAACTGGTGTGGCAAGTGATACTGGGTTGGATTTCTTTCTCTTGCCCCTGTAGTGGTTCTTCCGGGTTGCAGTTCCAGTGATGTTTTCACCTTCTCTTTTGAGAACACCTCTGAATGGGAAAGTTCGTATTTAAATGGTGGTCTGAAGTTATACAATAAGCAATCCAAGTTCTACACTAACTGTGTGGCTTAACATGTCTGTGGCTCAGTTTCTTCTTTTGCAAAATGAAAGAATAGAGGCTCTGATGATCTTTAACTCCAACTATAGTCTGTGACTGAATAATGAGAAATCTTACCATTTTCACACATTTGATCGGCAAGATTGGATAGTATAAGAGAAAAAAAAGACATAACTCCAAAAGGAAATGTGGGTGATTTAAATATTAGGGTTTAGATTCTAGGCTTTTAAATAGATTATGCGTATATTATGTTTCTTTAGCAAAGAAAGTTACAAAGAAAAATGTAGATGTATTATACACATTACACATAGATCTATTATTAAGCTGAAGTCAAATATGCAACATTTGAAAGATCTAGGCAAAATGTATATTTTAAGAACATTTAATATAGTCCCTGGTTATTGGAATTAAATACCATGATTAGACTGGTAAGAGGACAAAGAGGGATCCTTTTAGTCGAACACTTAGAAAGTATTCCTAAGTCCTCTGATAAAGGGAAAATGATGACAAAATCTCCCTCACCCCGAATCAGATGTGAACATATATTTTGGTCACTTTACATTGACCCAAGGAAGAATCAGATTTGTCTTATGAAAGACTTCCTGTTTGTACACCATTTGAAAATGGAGACTAAAATAATAAAATTTGAAGAGGGTCAATCAAGTAACATTTGAACTAGTTCAGTTTCTTTAGCAGACCATTATTTCCTTGAAAGTTCGAGTTACTCCTTTATAATTTGTACTTACCTTCCTTTCCCTACTGAGACCTGATCAAAGCAGATGGCCTTTTTGCAGTTCTGTAGGTTCTGGTAGTGAAAGGCTTCACTTGTCTGGTGTGATTGTACATCTTTGCCTTTCTTCAGTTTCTTCTTAAGGTAGCTAGCTTTAATTGGAGTTAGAAATGTACTCAGTGTGTAAAACACTATTTGAAAAATGAAATTTGACTGTAGCATTGATAAAAACTTTCTAAGCTTAAAAATGTCATCAACAAAGAGTCTGGTACTTCTTTAATTATCCGATTTCCAAAGCTATATACTACATAATTCCTTGTATAATCAGAGCTTAAATTCTGAAGAAACTCATATGGGTGACATTTCCTCTCAATTTCAAATGGGGATTATTTTAAGAGGATACAGAACTTAGAAATATTTCAATGGAGCTGATATTTAAAGCATATTTAGTGGCATTTATGTTTTAATCTGCTTATTGACTAGGCATTAAAGAGAGCACTTAGTATTTTAGCAGTGATGAAAAGGACCATACATTGTTTGATATAATGAATTAGTCAGTATTTCCAGAATGTGGGGCTAATAATTTTTCTTTAACTTAGAAAATGATGTAGCCTCTTCCTAGTGAAACATTGCTATCTGAAGGACTTTTCTTATTTGGATTTTCCTCTGCCACTGGGACAAGGAACTCCATTTAGAGACAGATTCTCCCAAATTACATAAATATGTAGAGATTTGATGAATTCCATTGTTGTGCTACTTTCCTATTTTACAATGATTAATGGTAATAAAAAGCAATTATGAGAGCAATAATATTAAATCTTTGTGCACATGCTAAGTCACTTGAGTCATGTCCAACTCTTTGCGACCCTATGGACTGTAGTCTGCCAGGCTCCTTTGTCCATGGGATTCTCCAGACAAAAATACTGGAGTGGGTTGCCATCTCCTCCTCCAGGGGACCTTCCCGACAGAGACTGGACGAGTGCCTCGTCTCCTGGATTGGCAGGCAGGTTCTTTACAACAAGCACCACCTGGGAAGCCCATGGTAAATCTTTAACCATTGCCAGGATAATGTTAAGAACAGAGTACCAGGAATATCAAGGTGGAAAAAAGTTTCTTCTCTCAAGGAACTTTCATACCAAATTGCCACAAGGCCTGGTATACCTAGGCACTTAACATTTGTTGAATAAATAAATGGTGAATGATTTTGGCCCTAGTCATCAGGATAGTTTGTTAAAAAACTAGTCTAGATCCCATAAGAATACCTTATTAAATGATGAGGAAGTTGACAATCAGCTATTACAAACTACTCTATGTGGGTTATGTTTGTCTAATGACAAAACATCCATCAGATCAGTCACATTAGAGAAACAAACTATTTTTTGTGATATAATAGATTATTTAATAAGCTGCTCTATTTTCATTTTTTTTGTTGCCACATTAAATGAATACAGCAAAGAATAAACAGCAGTTACCAAAAACAAAAAGCAGAGATTTAACATGAAAAGCAATGGGTTCTCATGAGCTGTGATGTGTGGATACTGGTCAGTGCCTCCAAATATATGTAGGGCTCCTTCTTTTAATTTTCTATCAATTCTGCTGACTCCAAACAATGATGTGAGTTTCTGAAAGTAATATCTATTTAAGTTTGGCGTGTTTTTCAACTGCAAGTCATTTGATTCAGTTTTACCTCAAATCCTTAGCGGCACCAAAGTAGATTTCATTTAATTTTCTTAGCTATTTTTTTCAAATGTTGCATATTCGTGGGGAAAATTTATTCCTTTGTATGTGAATCAATTTCTTTTAAATACAGAAAGCATCCCCTGACTATTTCTTTTTTACAGAACATCAGCAAAATCTAAAATGAACACTTATAAGTAATTTGGATATGAATCTAAAGGAACAATAGCTGTAATAGTCTTTCTGTGAATATCATTATAAGGTAAAATTAAGTAAATTGATGCAAGAAGTGAATGAGATAACACAGAATAAATCAAATGAGCATTGCACCTCTACATCTCCTCCAGGATACTTCCTCTTTCATCTCACCCAATCTTTGTTCTAAATATAGCGAGGTTATACCACCTATGTTCTCATGAAACTGGCATTTCTTGGACATTGGACTCTGTTTAGACATCAGTAGATGTGGACACAAAGCAGAGTTATAACACTGTGAAATGATGAGATGCTAATGTCACATAGAGGCAGGTTGGGTTAAGCCTGAAAGCTCTTACTTTGTTCTTTCATTCTGACTCTTTTTGCCTCCATGAGAAATTGTCAACAAATAATTAGAACTCAAATGAGCTTTCAAAACCATGGAAGGGAATAAAGATGAAAAACAGCTGAAACATATCTGCATTTCTTTTTCATAAATTGTGAGCATTATCAAGAAAATCTCTTTTTCATCTGGTCTAGGGTTACTCATAGATGTTGTCTAGTAAGCTGTACTTTAATGTCATTTTCCGGATATTCAATTTTTTATCAGTTACTTGTGTTTTGGAAGAGGATCCTTGAGCTTGGTCTTGACTCTTTATATAGAATTAATTTATACATGGTTAGTCTCAGGAAAGAAACATTTATTAACATTTCAAGTATCTGAAGATAAATTTTCAAATCTCACGAACAGCTTCCATTTATTTAGTATTTATTACATTTTGGATACTTTGCTAAAAGCTTTTTACACCTAATATTGTGAATTTCTCATAACAACTTTTAAAGTAGTTGTTATTCCCATTTAGCATACAAAACATTGAGTCTTTGAGATGCTGAGTAGTTTACACAAAAGTAAAAAGTGAAAGTGAAAGTCGCTCAGTCAGTGCGACTCTTTGAGACCCCATAGGTATAGTCTGTGGAATTATCTAGGCAAGAATACTGGACTGAGTAGCCGACTCCTTCTCCAGCGGATCCTCTTGTCTAAGGAATTGATGGCTGCAATCACCACCTGCAGTGATTTTGGAGTGCAGAAAAATAAAGCCTGACACTGTTACCAATTACTATAGGTTCTCCTTTTTCAAAGCTAATTTTATCTACATGGTGATCAATCAATTCACGTGTCTATTTAATAAATGGTTTTACAGAAGTATTACATACATACAGTAAAGTGAGTGAATCCTGAATTCACAGATTAATGGCTTTTTATAAAGTGAACAAATTCACAAAACTACTGATATCAGGAAATAATCCATGACTACTCACAAAGCTGATTGCAGCCATGAAATTAAAAGACGCTTACTCCTTGGAAGGAAAGTTATGACCAACCTAGACAGCATGTTAAAAAGCAGAGACATTACTTTGCCAACAAAGGTCCATCTAGTCAGGGCTATGGTTTTTTCAGTGGTCATGTATGGAAGTGAGAGTTGGACTATAAAGAAAGCTGAGCGCAGAAGAATTGATGCTTTTGAACTGAGGTGTTGGAGAAGACTCTTGAGACTCCCTTGGACTGCAAGGAGATCCAACCAGTCCATTCTAAAGGAGATCAGTCCTGGGTGTTCTTGGAAGGACTGATGTTGAAGCTGAAACTCCAATACTTTGGCCACCTGATGTGAAGAGTTGACTCTTTGGAAAAGACCCTGATGCTGGGAGGGATTGGGGACAGGAAGAGAAGGGGACGACAGAGGATGAGATGGTAGGATGGCATCACCGACTCAATGGACATGAGTTTGGGTGAACTCTGGGAGTTGGTGTTGGACAGGGATGCCTGGCATGCTGTGGTTCATGGGGTCGCAAAACAGTCGGACACGACTGAGCGACTAAACTGAACTGAACTCAGAAAGGAAGGACTCCTTGCATCCTTTTCTAAATACTGCTCCAAAAGAAACTACTATCCTGACTTTAATCACCGTAGATTAGTTTTTCCTATTTTTTGAACTTTATATAGTGGAATAATGCAATGTTCTCTTTGCTGTCTAGCTTTTTTGATCAGTTTTATGTTTGTAAAATTTGTCTACATTGGTACATGAGGGAATATTTCATTTATTTTCATTGCTTTCTACTGTTCCATTGTAAGAATATGTCACAATTTATTTATCCACCTGTAAACAAAGAACAAAGAGGATTACTCACCACCCAGTTCTATAAGGATTCAATCATAACCCACTACAGTCACTGCCTGACAGTGTACTCTGAGAGGAAATTAGACAGTTACAGAAAGAAGCTCTCTGTGCTTTGGACAAACAGGCCGCCTTAGATCGTTAGATGTTTATCTCAGGAAGAATTTGAATGAAAACAAATTCTTGCATCTTCCAATACATTGAAAAGCAATAAAATCATTAACGTGATATATATTCTTTGTGACTAGAAGTAATCTTTCAACAAGAAGTACATTTGACTGCATTTGACTGCAGCTATTCCCCAGTCAAAAATCATATATATAATATATGAAATTTGAATTATCTTTTTATTAATTAACTCTCTAGAAATATTCACCAGTAAAAGCTATCTTGACTTGAAGATTTCCCTGTGGGAAAATCTTCAAATATGAAATCAATTTCTTAGAATGAGGCTATTGAAATTTTCTATTTCTTCTTGTAGCATTTTTGTAAATTGTGTTTATCAAGTACTTTGTTTACTTCATACAAATCATTAAATTTATTGGATAGAGATTTTAATAATATCTTCTTTGATCTTTTTAATATCTATGGAGAAATTTTAGTTTTGTCTCCTTTTTCATTGCTGATACTGATAATTTGTTTTATTGTTTAATCTCATTTTTCTATTGGTTTATTTCCAGATGCTTACCAACTTATTTGGTCCTTTCAAATAGCTTACTTAGGACTTCCTTGGTGGCACAGTAGTTAGGAATCTGCTTGCCAGTCTGCCTGACTGCCAGCCAAACATGCCGTGAAGCAACTAAGCCTGTGTACTACTACAGAATCCAAGCTCTAGAGCCTGCTTGCAATACTACTGAGCCCACGTGTTGCAACTACTGAAGCCCCTGCATCTAAAACCTGTGCTCCAGCCAAGAGAAGCGACCACAGTGAGAAGCCTGGGCACCACATGGAGGGTAGCCCCTGCTCACTGCAATTAGAGAAAGCCCACGTGCAGCAAGGAAGACCTAGCACGGCCGCGGGGGCTGGCGCGGGGGCGGCGGCGGGAAGCACAACTTTGATTTTGACTTGGTATAGGCTAGAAGACTTTAATTAGATTTCCAATTGTTTTCTTGGTTCTCATATAATCCCCCCTGAAATTATATTTCTTAAAAACAGATTTAGTCACATCACTCTTCTGTTAATTATAACTTCACAGGCTCATCATTATCTATAGAATAAACTCCAAATCCATTTGAAGGCTTTCTTAAGCTGTGAAGGTTTGGTAGGAACTTTATTATTTCACCAGCTCTGAGCTTTCTAGTCTCATTCCTAGACATTTTCCCTCTTGAACCTTGCTGCTGCTGCTGCTTAGTTGCTAAGTTGTGTTGGACTCTTTGTGACCCCCATGGACTGTCGCCTTCCAGGCTTCCCTGTCCATGGAATTCTCCAGACAAGAATACTGGAGTGGGTTGCTTTTCCCTTCTCCGGGGGATCTTCCCGATCCAGGAATCAAACCTGTGTCCCACACTGCAGGCAGATTCTGTACCACTGAGCCACCAGGGAAGCCCTTCTTGGACCTTATGCACTATTAAATTTTCACTGCTGAAGCCCCTATCATTTTTGTGTAACACACTACTCACAATTCTTGTACATTTCAGTTATTTTATTATGCCTCATTGCCTTGGCCCTGCTCTTCTTCTGTCTATAATTTCCATTCTTTACTTCTACCTGGTGGGATATCTTTAGATCTCCCTTCATTGTTTCCCTTTCCGTGAGGCTTTTTAAAACTACTTTTACTACTCAATCTTTTTTTTTTTTCTCTCTGTCTCTTTTATACCCTATAGCAATCTGTCTCTCTTATTGGGCTGCAAGATACCTGAAGGAAGAAACTGAAGTACCTAATACATTGCCCCATACCCTATAGAGATTAAAAAAATGATATATTTTAAAGAGCTTCTATTATACATCTTTTTCCTTTACCTCTCTTTCTAAGAAAGTGTACCTTAAACATCAAGCAGAAGGAATGTGATAAGAATTTATAGAATTTTTAGGTGGGTATGCTACCATACTAACCACAATTAATAAGATTTATAGGAAAAATAAAAATAATTCATACTTTGTCAGTATCTAAATTCCTATCGTTATTCAGCAGGACCTGGACAGTCTTATTTGGCCAAGGGCCTCTGAGTCCACCCAGCCACATTCTAGTACCTCAAATACTGTTGATTAATTACTCATTTGGGGAATTTCCACATTCCTTACAACTAAGAATTCTATTATTCCTGTTGTCTTCTAGGAGGTAAGGGGATGTGCATGAGTGGGGATACATGGTGTTACAAATCCAAGCTGTGTCCATTTTACTAGCCAAGAACAGAGGAATAGGGAGTAGTAGTAGTTGCTCAGTTGTGTTCCACTGTTTGCGACCCCATGGACTGGAGCCCACCAGACTCCACTGTCCATGGAATTCTCCAGGCAAGAACACCAGAGTAGGTTGCCATACCCTTTTCCAGGGCATCTTCCTGACCCAGGGATTGAACCCAAGTGTCTCGCATTGGATGCAGATTTAAGGGAGTTTGATTGGGACTATTAACAAAGTTTTGGTAGGGTGTAGGGCAACCACAGTAGATAATATAGTTTTTAAACGATGTGAAAGTGAAGTCGCTCAGTCGTGTCCGACTCTTTGTGACCCCTTGGACTATAGCCTGCCAGGCTCCTCTGTCCATGGGGTTTTCCAGGCAAGAATAATGGAGTGGGCTGCCATGTCCTCCTGCAGGGGATCTTCCCAACCCAGGGCTCGAACCCGGGTCTTCCGCATTGTAGGCAGACGCTCTTACTGTCTGAGCCACCAGAGCAAGTATAACAGTGTTCTACTTTTATAACTGTTTCCAACGTCAGAGATAAGTATTAAGAGGAAAGAGTGATTACAGGTGTCCATAGACAGATTGCTGTTTGAAAACTATTTATAGGCCTGTTCGTAGATTTTGACTTAGGGATAGGACACAGTCTGCCTAAGTTAACTGCAGGGAAGGAGCCAGGGGAATAAGTATTGGGACATCATTCTCCTTCTGCTCTCCTATCCACCTATCCTTCCCTCCTTCATCCCTCCCATCCTTTCTCCTTCTACATGTCTCCTAGGGTTTCTTGTTGGCCAAACCTAATGGATTTCAAAGGATGTTGATGTCATCCAATGGGGCACAGAGCTGAGTCTAGAAGATGAGAGTAGATCTGGAGGCGAAAAACTAGCACAAGGACTTCAAAGAGAAAAGGCTTCACTCCATTTTCCAAAAGTAAAGGAATAATTTCTTTCACTTGACAGGATGATAAAGGAACCCATATGTCAGCATCTAGACTTTAGATTGGGGCAGAGGTTAGGGAGATTGTGTTCATCCTGAGGCAAGAAGGTCAAAAGGAATCCCAGTGTTTCATGTCCTTTCGTTTCACTTTCCTAGGTCTGGCCTCTTTCTTCTGCCTGTCCTTCAGTTACTCTCACATGAAAATCAAAGGTTAGTGTTACTATTAGCATTGCCCCAGTTACAAGCAGAAAACAGTCCTAACCACAAGGAAATAATTATAAACAAAGCCCAGTTAATTATACAAGACATTCTTGGCTGCTCTAATTAAGGCACAGTTCAATACTACTAGCTGGGTAATTTTTTTTTTTTTTAATTGTGAATAGATTTAGTGGGAGCTTGTCTAGTGAACAAATAATGAAATCAGTTTCTCAGAAAGAATCTGATTAAAAAAAAAATTGTTCACCAATCATTTGCTTTCTGCTATTTTATAGGACTCCTTCCCACTACGACACAGAGAAGTATGTGAATTTACTCTCCAAGGAGTCTGAAGCCCAAATTACAGGAAACTAGGGGATGTTTATTTCATCAAGTGGGAAGGGCATGAGGAATGGAGGATGACCCCACCAGGACTTGTGTGCTTGTGTATTACTGGTGCTTGTGGTGGCTTTTGTGACTGGTTTCTTCCTCAGGGATGTTTCTGTGTTTCACAGACTCAGTTCCCATGTGGATACAAACAGTGTGACAATGTGAGAAGTTCTCACCCACAATCTATATTTTGTTGTTGTTGTTCACATACATGCTAAAGAGGTACAGAATAGTCAAATACATAGTTGTAGACTCTTCATAGTTTGGATATCTAGGATATTGTAATATAAAATAAAGCTAGTGACCTTTATGTCAGATGAAAATAGATTCAAATCCTGGCAAATAAATACCTTTTCAGGCAGGCAGCTTAACTTTACTGAGACCTTTGTCTGTAAAATAGAAATTATATGTTCCTCATGGTACATGAAAAGTGAAACTGTTAGTGACTCAGTTGTGTTTGACTCTTTGCGACCATTTGGATCGCAGTCCACCAGGCACCTCTGTCCATGGGATTCTCCAGGCAAGAATACGGAGTGGGTTACCGTGTACTTCTTCAGGAGATCTTCCTGACCTGGGGATCCAACCTGGGTCTCTTGCATTGCAGGCAGAGTCTTTATCATCTGAGCCACCAGGAAGCTACATATATAAGTCATGGGGTTTATTTTAATTAATTATTTATTTATTTTTCAGTTTTACTTTGAGAACTGAGACAACATGTGAAGAACATCCTTGTTGTTTGGCACTTAGTAGATGTATAGTGATTCTTGGTTTTACTCCTCCTCAGTTATTTCCACTCTTATCTTCCAAATGCTGTCATTGTCTGTTCAGGATACCTTGGGGATGAGATTTTTTTAAAAAAGAGAGAAAAGTATTACTGGAAAGAGATGTGTGAAAAGAATAGTAATGAGGATTAAAATATACTATTCTTAGAGCTTTCCTTGTATTTTGTTTTCTCAGAACTTTTGGTTAATTGGAATTTCCTGTTTTTTAGCTGTCATGCATGTTCTGTAAGTAAACAAATGAGTTGGCCATTATTCAGTGAGTATGGTTTATGCTAAACTTGGATAATCACTAATTTAGTTGTTGAGTTTTTAAAATGCAGATTCAATCTGGAAAAAAAAAAGGAACAGAGGATCTTAAACTTACATTTAATTTACTCACAAAAGCAAATTTATCCAATTTATATAATTTGTGACAGACATTTCTAGTAAGATGTCTATCAATTATCCTAATCAGTTTCCAATTCCTACCAATTCTATCTCTGAATATTTCTCATCCTTGATCTTTTCCTTTCTATCTACAACACAGGATTCAAAGATGGCAGAATTTCTATTTTAGAGAAGTTACTTTGTTAAGGAGAGCAAATTCATGGAGATGAGTATGGAAGCAGAGTATCCAATCACAATAGCTAACATTATGGTGCCCTTACTCCATGCCAGGCTGTTTTAAGGTCCCTCTGTACCTAATTTCCTTCATTGATTATAACAGCCCCATTTGGAAAGTACTATTAGTATCTCTTACTTCACAGATGGGAAGAAATGGGTTTAAATCGATAGTTAATTTCCCCAGATCAGACAGCTGAGAAATAGTTGCAGAGTTGAGACTTTAGCAAAGATCTGCCTAATTCCAAAGTCCATGTGCTTAGCCACTGTGTTCTGGCATGGCCTACATGAAAAATAATGGGACCTTGAGCCAGGACAGTGTTATTTAGGGTGGGGATGACAGGATTGATTCCCTAAGTACTTAGTTGGTAAAATTTTCTGGACTTCATAATGCACCAAATATGGAAAATGAGAATAGAGGAGTCTTGGATAATTTGCAGTGCTTTTTTCTGAGATGAGGCTGGTACCATTTCCTGAGAGAGAGAATGTAGTAGGGGAGGTGCTCTAGGGATAGGAAAAGGAAGGGAGGAAAATGTTGATCCCTGTTTCAGACAAATTAAGTTTGACATGTCAGTGGAACACTCAGGAAGAGAAGTTTCAAAGGTATTTGACCATACCAGGCTAAAAATTAGGCTAGAGGTAAAATTTAGAAATCAACAATATGCCCTAAAGGTATAATAACATTGCCTGGGGCAGGGGTGGGGCAAACACAAGCAGTGGGCTTAGAATGCAAACTTTAAAAGGTACAGATAGAGAAAAAGGATTCAGGATTGTTGGATGATCAAGGAGAAGATGGAATTACTACAGGCAGTAGCAAATATCAAGATATACACCATCATCCATGTAAAATGTGGTTGATTTAATGTTAGGGTAATGTAAAGTGCCATAACAAATAAATACTCAAACTTTAATAACCTAACACAATAAGTTAATACCTATTCATTCATATTGGATAATCCTAGTTATCAGGCAACTTTCTTCCACTTGGTGATTCAGAAATGCAAACTTGATCCTTTATATGGCATGGCCATTCCCTAGCATCTTGAAGTTCTTGGTATCTATCTAATAGGTAGCCAAAAGAAGATGATATGCACTTGTTTCTTAACTACATTTGCCCAGATACATCACACATCATTTCTGCTCAAATTGCACAGAACAGAGCTAATCATATGGGTTCACTTAGACACAAGGGAGCCTGATCTATGTAGTTCTTGACTTCTCCCAAAGCGCTCTAAACTCTGGAAGAGACGGAACACACTTTTCAGTGGACAGTCATCTTTACTAGAGTAAGATTCAAACTGAAATGTCTATTCAAATGGGAAATGTGAAGGTTATTGGTGGTCCCAAACATGTGTTGGGAATGAGAACTTCTTCTATGGGTAGATCTATTTTTAAAATAATCCCTAAAACACTGGACTGGAAGAAACACAAGCTGGAATTAAGATTGCTGGGAGAAATATCAATAACCTCAGATATGCAGATGACACCACCCTTACGGCAGAAAGTGAAGAGGAACTAAAAAGCCTCTTGATGAAAGTAAAAGAGGAGAGTGAAAAAGTTGCCTTAAAGCTCAACATTCAGAAAACAAAGATCATGGCATCTGGTCCCATCACTCCATGGGAAATAGATGGAGAAACAGTGGAAACAGTGTCAGACTTTATTTTGGGGGGCTCCAAAATCACTGCAGATGGTGACTGCAGCCATGAAAGTAAAAGATGCTTACTCCTTGGAAGGAAAGTTATGACCAACCTAGATAGCATATTCAAAAGCAGAGACATTACTTTGCTGCCTAAGGTCCGTCTAGTCAAGGCTATGGTTTTTCCTGTGGTCATGTATGGATGTGAGAGTTGGACTGTGAAGAAGGCTGAGCACAGAAGAATTGATGCTTTTGAACTGTGGTGTTGGAGAAGACTCTTGAGAGTCCCTTGGACTGCAAGGAGATCCAACCAGTCCTTTCTGAAGGAGATCAACCCTGGGATTTCTTTGGAAGGAATGATGCTAAAGCTGAAGCTCCAGTACTTTGGCCACCTCATGCGAAGAGTTGACTCATTGGAAAAGACTCTGATGCTGGGAGGATTGGGGGTAGGAGGAGAAGGGGACGACCGAGGATGAGATGGCTGGATGGCATCACTGACTCGATGGACGCGAGTCTGAGTGAACTCCGGGAGTTGGTGATGGACAGGGAGGCCTGGCGTGCTGCGATTCATGGGGTCACAAAGAGTCGGACATGACTGAATGACTGAACTGAACTGAACTGAACTGGCCTTTGCTTCAGTCTGCCCATATGTGGACCCAGTTTATTGTCCCAGCTAAGCTATATGCTGCACATAATGTAGGTTCCCAAATTAGGTTCAGTAACCCAAATTGCAGAGCCTGGTTTCAGAATTCCTGTTCAGTGTCAGACTGTCTAAGTAAATGTATCAGCAATATAAGATGAGTGATGGAAAACTAATATTTGTGGTTGCTTTGTTATTTTAATAAAGCAGTTGGGGGTGGTCATTGGTGCTACATATACACACTCATCTTTTTAGGTACTTCTGTTAACCTATCCAGAAAAATTGAATACTGTAGCCTTTATAGCGAAGAGCAAAGTAAAAAGTCTATTGAGAAGGCGGTAATTGTGCTGCCGGTATTGGATGTCCTATAGGCTATTATTGCTGCTCAAAGCACTTGATGTATTTTATTGCTAATATATTATTGCTGCTTTAATTTAGTGAGGCTCAATTGTCTGTAACATATATAACATATACAATTGTAGATATAATCTTCAACTTATAATTAGAGAAAGCTATGCCATATATTTTAAAACTTAATCTTGTTTATAAATGTATGTATAAACTCATACTCAAAAAACAGTAGGAGGAAGGGGAGTACAGGATGAGGAAAAAAATTCAATTCAATAAGTATTTATCAGTACATTGTACCTGATATTGTGGGGTAGGTGGTATACAGAGCAGAAAAAGGAGAAGATGGATTTCCTGACCTCAAAGAAATTAACATATTTTCAGAAAGAGAAGATATATAGTCATGTAAAATGAAAGGCTATTGCTATCAGGCAGTGCCTGATGCTGTGCCCAAAGGTAATATGCAAATAAGACAATCTACTAAGCACAAAGAAGGGAAAGGCCCTATGACATGGAGGGGCAGGAAGGCTTTTTGGAGAAGATGAATATAATAGAAAGTGTCTACTTTATACCATACATTTTTAAGCTTTTGTTTGTTAGAGGTAAATATTATATCCAATTTAGAAAACTAGAGCAAACAAGATTAAAGAGTCTATCCTCATTAAATGCCAGAGCCAGGATTCAGAGGCAAGTCTCCTGGCACCCAGTCCAGTGACATTTTGGTCACACCATGTGGTATTCTGTAGACATCCTAGAGCTTATTATATTCTTGGGGCAATTTAACCTACCCATTTGCTCAAGCTTCTTGGATTCAAAGTGGTTCAGACAATAAAGAATCTGCTTGCAATGCAGGAGACCTAGGTTTGATACTTGGGTTGAGAAGTTGCCCTTGAGAAGGGCATGGCATCCTACTCCAGTATTCTTGCCTGGAGAATTCCCATGGACAGAGGAGCCTGGAGGGCTATAGTCCATTGGGTTGTAAAGAATTGGACATGACTGAGTGACTAAGTACAGCCCTGCAGAATATAGTCTATCTGATACCTTTATTAGAGGATGGTAGGAATTGGCAAAGCTCAGAATCACACTTTGCATTCCACTTTTGGGGAAAAAAAAGTATTTATTATAAAGAGTTTCAAGTTGAATATTAGGTTCCTTCACTCTTCCATCTCTTTCCAAATTTCTCTGTTTTGAGCTCCTTAAGCTGGAAAATCTGAGTAGGCAGGGTGTGGATTTTTTTACTCTCAATAGTTGTTTCTTTCATGGCAGTTGGAAGTCTGGACAGATGGACAGTTATAAGAATTAATTACTGAGTTTCTCATACTTTCCTGGTTGTTAAGCAGGTGATAACTTGCACTTTGGTAAACAGCAGCATGATGAATATATAGATACATTGGAGCCATTGAAATATGCTCACTAGCTTTCTGATACAGGAAAATGAGTCATACAGCAACAGTTGTAAACATCAAATTGGAAGAAACAATCTATTCACCATTGAGAACTAGTGACTTTATCATATACTCTAGCACAATCCACAGGAAGGTTGCCCTGGGAATTAATTAGGTTGATTAGCATAAATTGTGACAATACTTCACAGTCATAAAACAGTTGAATTTGAAATCTTCAAGTGACAGAATAGATTGAAAGTAATTAAGACAAGAGAGAGAGAGAAACTAATTACACTCAAAACTGAGCTGAGACTGTCCTATCTGAGATTTCCTTTGAAACTCCCCAACAGTAACCAAGAGAAAGTCTAAGATGTATATTTTTGAATGAGCTCTAGTATTTGTAGATATTTCTAAAGGTAGTTTTTTGAGACTGGTTTTTAACAGCTGTCTGGAAGACTTTACTGTATAAACAGACTTAAGACTGCCTAGAAATGTACACAAATACAGACAATTTGGCAAATGCAGTTAAATGATTTGAGGTTGGACAGGTTCTTGACTTGGTTCTTTTGAAGTAATGAATGATAAGTAATTCACTTTCAGATTTATTATTTTCTCAGAGTGTAGAAATAACATTAGATCAAAGGAAACCTAGTTATGAATGCTGAGGTCACTTCCTTACATTCAAGAAATTATTTTGTTAAGCCCTCAAACCAACCAAGAGAATTTATTCCCCCAATGAACAGAACTATTAAATCCAGCTAGGAGTGAAGTGCTTATACCTGTGAATGGTTAATCTAACCACTAATTCAAAGAGTCCTAGGCTGCTACCAAACAGTATTAAATTTTTGATTATTTTATGGCTTGTCCAAATGCCCAATCCCCCAAGCAACTGCTATAATTTACACACAAAAAGAAAAAAGCACAGGAAAAGAATATCCATCTTTTAACATTATCCACAAGGGTCTGGTTCTGACTGCACACATAAAACAAAATAAAAGTACCTAGCCTAAGCAATTAAAATGCTCTTGTTTTCTATTAAAATAAAACGTGTTCATTTGTGAATGACTCCAAAAGGAAGGCCTAAGGTCATGTTTTGCTTTGATAACAACTGTAGATTTAGTAATGATATTCAAATGACTTTAAACAAGAAATCTTCTACAATTTTCTTTCTTCCAGTACATTAACAATCAAATATTCAGAAAATGTAACTAGCAGAGTATAACAATACCAGCAGGTAAATTTTGCTTTTTATTTTGTTGACAGATGAAATTGGTAAAATAGAACCACAGAAACTAGCAGAAATAGTAGAACCGGGAAGGGTCATGGAAACCCTAATGAGAACTCTGTGGCCCAAAGATGTTAAGTGCTATCGATTAGGGTACACTGCTAATTACAAACAGAACCAAAGTCAGCATCCATGACTTCTGACTTTCTGTCTGCTGCTCTTTGTCCTATACTGAGCTTCATTAGCTCAAATAGATTGATGGTCAGATCTTGTGAGTTTTGAATTTAGGAAGCAACTGAAAGGTTCTACAGGGAAAGAGGGAAATGACTATGATATAAAGGTGGCTATCTCAATAAATAAATGCTATACCTTGGCTAAACATCCATATTCTGAATGTTCCATGACTAGTTTCTCAAAAAATTTGAAGTCTCAGAATCACCCCTTAAACTCACATTTTCCTCTCAATAAATAAACCAGCACAAAAGTTCACCAGGCCACTAAACTCCACCAGCAATCCTAATGAAAACTGCACTGCATGCCTGCCCCACCCATGCTGTACCCTCAGAAATCCCTGACTTTTTGCCCTGTCTCCTCGCCTGTCTAGTTTTATCTGCTCTTTGGCTTCCCTCTTGAGCATCCCAGCATGAGACTTTTCACAGTCCTTTCAACCTCAGTAGAGTCCTGTTCAGCAAGTCATTCGTCTCCTGATGCATCAACAAATTCTGCCGCTGGCCCATATGCACTGTCGAGTTCTCATAATGAACAACAGTGACCTTCACAGCGTGGAGGAACATCTGCCATAGAAGTAGCATCGGAAAGGTCAAGAGTTAATCTTGAGAGATCAATTCCTTTTACTTTTTAACTTTCATTTATTTTTTTTTTAAATAGTTGACTCTAGTTGTTTTGAAGCAAGTGTGAGCTTCCTATAGACAGTTAGTGGTATTTTGAGAGTCTATTGCCAAACACTGAATGACATAGCTAGTATCATGCAAAATTATTTATTAACAAATATTAAGGAGATGTGAGTAACGAAATGAAGCAATTGTCCAGCATCCTGGATGATGAGGCATCTTTGGGAATGTTGAGCATAAATTTCACTTTCTCTTTCCCATCAGATTTTTGGCATCTTATTGCAAGAGCCTCTATGGTAAGTCTGAATATCTGTAGCAGAGCCTGGCCAGCAACAGGAATTTCTTACTGGAGGGGAAACCTATACCTGCTTCAACCTACTGTTTGCTATTTAAAATTTCAAAATTTGTTTCCTTTTGTTTAGGTAGCAATAGTCTCCCTGGTGCCATCACTTCATGACAAATAGAAGGGGGAAAATGTGGAATCAGTGACAGATTTTAATTACTTGGGCTCCAAAATCACTGCAGACCATGACTGCAGCCATAAAACTGAGATGCTTGTTCCCTGGAAGGAAACCTATGACAAACCTTGTTGTTGTTGTTCAGTTGCTCAGATGTATCTGACTCTGCAACACATGGGCTGCAGCATGCCAGCAACCCTGTCCTCCACCATCTCCCAGAGCTTGATCAAATTCATGTCCATTGGTTGGTGATGCCCTCCAACCATCTTGTTCTCTGTCATTCCCTTCTTCTCTGGCCTTCAATCTTTCCCAGCATCAGAGTCTTTTCTAATGAATCAGCTCTACACATCAGGTGGCCAAAGTATTGGAGCTTCAGCTTCAGCATCAATCCTTCCAATGATATTCAGGATTGATTTCCTTTAGGATTAACTGGTTTGATCTCCTTGCAGTCCAATGGACTCTTAAGAGTCTTCTCCAACACCACAGTGCAAAAGCACCAATTCTTTGGTGCTCAGTTTTCTTTATGGTCCAGCTCTCACATCCATACATGACTACTGGAAAAACCATAGCTTTGACTATGTGGACCTTTGTCAGCAAAGTAATGTCTCTGCTTTTTAAAACATTGTCTAGGTCTGATATAGCTATTCTTCCAAAGAGCAAGTATCTTTAAATTTCATGGCTGTGGTCACCATCCACATTGATTTTGGAGCCCAAGAAAATTAAATCTGACACTTTCCACATTTTCTCCATCTACTTCCCATGAAGTGATAGGATCAGATGCCATGATCTTAGTTTTTTGAATGTTGAATTTTAAGCCAGATTTTTCACTCTCCCCTTTCACTTTCATCAAGAGGCTCTTTAGTTCCTCTTCACTCTCTGCTATTAAAGTGGTATCATCTGTATACCTGAGGCTGTTGATATTTCTCTCAGCAATCTTGATTCCAGCTAGTAATTCATCTAGCCTGGCATTTTACCTGATATACTCTGCATATAAGTTAAATAAGCAGGGTGACAATATACAGCCTTGACTTATACTTTTCCAGTTTTGAACCAGTCCATTGTTCCATGTCCAGCTCTCTCTGTTGCTTTTTTTCCTGCATACAACTTTCTCAGGAGGCAGGTAAGGTTGTCTGGTATTCCTATTTCTTTAAGCATTTCCCACAGTTCACAGGGATCCATGAAATCAAAGGCTTTAGCATACTCAATGAAGAAATAGATATTTTTCTGGAATTTTCTTGCTTTTTCTATGATCCAATGGGATGTTAGCAATTTGATCTCATATTGATCTTCATAATGCAGGAGACCCCAGTTTGATTCCTGGGTCACGAAGATCCACTGAAGAAGGGACAGGTTACCCACTCCAGTATTCTTGGGCTTCCCTTGTGGCTCAGCTGGTAAAGAATCCATCTGCAATGTGGGAGACCTGGGTTCGATCCATGGGTTGTGAAGATCCCCTGGAGAAGGGAAAGGCTACCCACTCCAGTATTCTGGCATGAGGAATTCCATGGACTATATAGTCCATGTGGTTGCAAGAGTCAGACAGGACTTTTACTTTCACTTCACTTTTCACTTTCCTCTGCCTTTCCTAAGTCCAGCTTAAACATCTGGAAGTTCTCCATTCACATACTGTTGAAGCCTAGCTTGGAGAATTTTGAGCATTACTTTCCTAACATGTGAAATGAGTGCAACTGTGCAGTAGTTTGCACATTCTTTGGCATTGCCTTTCTTTGGAATTAAAATGAAAACTGACCTTTTCCAGTCCTGTGGGCACTGCTGAGATTTCCAAATTTGCTGGCATATTGAGTGCAACACTCTCACAGCCTCATCTTTTAGGATTTGAAATAGCTCAGCTGGAATTCCATCACCTCCATTAGCTTTGTTCCTAAGGCCCTCTTGACTTCACACTCCAGAATGTTTGACTCTAGGTGAATGACCAGACCATCATAGTTATCTAGGTCATTAAGATTTTTTGGTATAGTTCTGTGTATTCTTGCCACCTCTTCTTAATATCTCCTGCTTCTGTTAGGTCCATACTGATTCTGTCCTTTATTGTGCCCATATTTGCATGAAATGTTCCCTTGGTATCTCTAATTTTCTTGAAGAGATCTCTAGTCTTTCCCATTCTATTGTTTTCCTCTATTTCTTTCCATTGTTCACTTACGAAGGCTTTCTTATTTCTCCTTGCTATTCTTTGGAACTCTGCATTCAAACGGGTGTATCTTTCCTTTTCTCCTTTGTCTTTCACTTCTTTTCTTTTCTCAGCTATATGTAAGGCCTCTTCAGACAGCCATTTTGCCTTTTTGCATTTCTTTCTCTTGGGGATGGTTTTGATCACTGCCTCCTGTACAATGTTATGAACCTCCGTCCATAGTTCTTCAGACACTCTGTCTATCAAATCTAATCCTTTGAATCTATTCGTCACTTCCACTATATAATCATAAGGGATTTGATTTAGGTCATATCTGAATGATTTAGTGTTTTTCCCTACTTTCTTCAACTTAAGTCGAATTTTACAATAAGGCATTCATGATCTGAGCCATAGCCAGAGCTCCTGGTCTTGTTTGTGCTGGCTGTATAAAGCTTCTCCATCTTTGGCTGCAAAGAATATAATCAGTCTGATGTCGGAATTGACCATCTGGTGATGTTCATGTGTAGAGTCATCTCTTGTGTTGTTGGAAGAGGATGCTTGCTATGATCAGTGCATTCTCTTGGCAAAACCCTGTTAGCCTTTGCCCTGCTTCATTTTGTACTCTAAGGCCAAACTTACTTGTTACTCCAGGTATTTCTTGACTTCCTATTTTTGCATTCCAATCCCCTATGATAAAAAGGACATCTTCTTTTGGTGTTAGTTCTAGAAGGTCTTGTAGGTCTTCATAGAACTGTTCAACTTCAGCTTCTTTGGCTGAAGAAGTAGTTGGGATATAGACTTGGATTACTGTGATATTGAATGGTTTGCCTTAGAAACAAACAGAGATCATTCTGTCATTTTTGAGACTGCACCCAAGTACTTACTACATTTTGGATTCTTTTGTTAACTATGAGGACTATTCTGTCTCCTCTGAAGGATTCTTGCCTACAATAGTGATATAATGGTCATCTGAATTATTAAAATCACCTATTCCAGTCCATTTTAGTTCACTGATTCCTAAAATGTCGGTGCTCACTCTTGCCATATCCTGTTTGACCACTTCCAATTTACCTTGATTCGTGGACCTAACATTCCAGGTTGCTATGCAATATTGTTCTTACAGCACTGGACTTTACTTTCACAGCCAGACATGTCCACAAATGGGCCTTGTTTCTGCTTTTTTCAGCCTCTTTATTCCTTCTGGAACTATTTCTCCACTCTTTTCCTACCAACCTGGGGAGTTCATCTTTCAGTGTCGTATCTTTTTTCCGTTTCATACTGCTCATGGGGTTCTCAGGGCAAGAAGGCTGAAGTGGTTTGCCTTTCCTTTCTCCAGTGGACCACGTTTTATCAGAACTCTCCACCATGACCATCTTGGGTGGGCTTGTACTACGTGGCTCATAGTTTCATTGAGCTGACAAACCTAGACAGTGTATTAAAAAGCAGAGACATCACTATTCTGACAAAAGTTCCTACAGTCAAAGCTATGGTTTTTCTGGTAGTCATGTATGGATGTGAGAGTTGTATCATAAAGAAGGCTGAGTGCTGAAGAATTAATGCTTTTGTACTGTGGTGTTGGAGAAGACTCTTGAGAGTCCCTTGGACTGCAAGAAGGTCCAACCAGTCAATCCTAAAGGAAATCAGCCCAGAATATTCATTGGAAGGACTGATGCTGAAGCTGAAGCTCCAATACTTTGGCTACCTGATGCAAAGAGCCAACTCATTGGGAGAAATTCTGATGCTGGGAAAGATTGAAGGCAAAAGGAGAAGGGGACTATAGAGGATAAGATGACTAAATACCATCACTGACCTAATGGAGATGAATTTGAACAAAGTCTGGGAGATAATGCAGAATGGAGGAGCCTGCCATGCTATAGTCCACGGGGTTGCATGGCTTCATGTTCAGTCACTTAGTGACTGAACCACAAAAACAAGAGAAACACAATCATAAATTTTTGAATAAATCTTATCATGAATGCCACACCTGCCTCTGACTTTGAAATGTATCAAATGGTTTATAAAAGGTTTTTTTTTTTTAAATTACACAACATATTATAGTAAGATACATGATGAACTACAGAAGCTGAGATCAGCCTGGGGTACAATTTTTAAATGTAAAGTTGAAGAAATATTCAAAATGAAAGTACTCCTTATGATTATTTGAATAAATCATGTAGAATTATCAATTTCCAATTTCTTGATCTGAAATATTAAGGTATTTCTAATATGAAGACAGAAAAAAAAGGCAGTTCTTTATGATGTATCTATCTGCATACAATTATGACCCTAACAAACACTGTCTAAGGATTTGCCTTCCTAGTGTTCAGTTCAGTGTTTAGTCTCAGTCACATCTGACCCTTTGCAACCCCATGAATTGCAGTACGCCAGGCCTCCCTGTCCATCACCAGCTCCCGGAGTTCATTCAGACTCACGTCCATCGAGTCCGTGATGTCATTCAGCCATCTCATCCTCTGTCGTCCTCTTTTACTCCTGCCCCCAATCCCTCTCAGCATCAGAGTCTTTTCCAATGAGTTAACTCTTCACATGAGGTGGCCAAAGTACTGGAGTTTCAGCTTTAGCATCAGTCCTTCCAATGAACACCCAGGACTGATCTCCTTTAGGATGGACTGGTTGGATCTCCTTGAAGTCCAAGGGACTCTCAAGAGTCTTCTCCAACACCACAGTTCAAATGCATCAATTCTTCGGTGCTCAGCCTTCTTCATAGTCCAACTCTCACATCCATACATGATCACTGGAAAAACCATAGCCTTGACTAGATGGACGCTCGTTGGCAAAGTGATGTCTCTGCTTTTGAATATGCTGTATAGGTTGGTCATAACTTTCCTTCCAAGGAGTAAGTGTCTTTTAATTTCATGGCTGCAATCACCATCTGCAGTGATTTTGGAGCTCCAAAAAAAAAAGTCTGACACTGTTTCCACTGTTTCCCTATCTATTTCCCATGAAGTGATGGAACCAGATGCCATGATCTTCATTTTCTGAATGTTGAGCTTTAAGCCAACTTTTTCACTCTCCTCTTTCAAGAAGCTTTTGAGTTCCTCTTCACTTTCTGCCATAAGGGTGGTGTCATCTGCATATCTGAGGTTATTGCTATTTTTCCCAGCAATCTTGATTCCAGCTTGTGCTTCTTCCAGCTGAGCATTTCTCATGATGGCTCAGATGGTAAAGCATCTGCCCACAATGTGGAGACCCAGGTTCGATCCCTGGGTTGGGAAGATCTCCTGGAGAAGGAAATGGCACCCCACTCCAATACTCTTGCCTGGAAAATCCCATAGGCAGAGGAGCCTGGTAGGCTACAGTCCATGGGATCGCAAAGAGTCAGACATGACTGAGCGACTTCACTTTCACTTTACTTTTCACTCTGCATATAAGTTAAATAAGCAGAGTGACAATATATAGCCTTGACTTACTCCTTTTCCTATTTGGAACTAGTCTGTTGTTCCATGTCCAGTTTAACTGTTACTTCCTGACCTGCATACAGGTTTCTCAAGAGGCAGGTCAGGTGGTCTGGTATTCTCATCTCTTTCAGAATTTTCCAGTTTATTGTGATCTCAGTGGTTGACTTCTGTGGCTGTGCAGGAGTCAAAGTTAATGAGAATAAAGGACGGAAGAGAGCTATTTTGATATTAATAGCAATACATTTAACATATTTAGTTGGGGAAAGGCTATGACATTTAGTCTTTGGATAATGTAGTGTGGAGGCAGGTAGAGCCCTTTCAGGTGTATGTGATTTCAGGGATTTTCACAATAGTGAGGAGCCTCTTAAGAGAAAAAGGAAAGGAGTATTGCTCTTTTTTTCCTTCTGCCAGACTCACTGATGTTGGAGGCATGGAGGGGTGATAGGGAGTCCTGAGAAGGAACTCATCATAAGGGAGGGGAGATTTATGGGCTTCACTCTAAATCATAGGTCTTTGGAGGGGGCAGGAATCTTCTACAAGCCAAGTCATCCTGTGAATTGACCTGAAAGAGCTTTATTTCCCAAGAATGATAATAAATAGGCTGCTGTAGAAAACAGCCTCAGTGATTCTGAGAGAGGGATGATACTCTCTTTTATCTAGAGGAACAAATGGGACCTTGGTCATTGGCTTGAGGTCAGCAGAGATGATGGCAAGAGAAGACAAGAAAAGGACTGGGAGTGGCCCAGTCAGATCGCATTTTTGCACACTGCTGAGTTTCGGCAATGTTATCAGACACTGATGATCCATCACCGGCATGGGGGGAGCAGTACTTGAGACAATGGCCACTGACCGGGAGCTTTCAGAACTGTAATTCTTGTATTAAAGCAAATTAGGCTATTACTCTGTAGTGATTCTATGGAACCAGGTATGTCCCTGCACAGTTCTTCAGTCCTGTGCGCCAGGAAATACAATTAGAAGAGGAGTCTCCATCAGGTTGAGTCTCCAAGAGACTATGGAGAACAGAGACCCCTACTGACCTGAGCAGTACTATGAGCATACAATTTACACGTAGTGTAAATAAGAAACAAATCATTGTATTAAATCAATGAGATTTTAGGTTAATTTGTTATTGTGGCATAACTTAACCTATACTGACAGGTAGTTTTAAAACCAAATACATTCTGATTTACTTCTGTGCATTTTCCAAAATATTGTGAACATTGTCAAACCTCATGAAACATTGATATAAATTATTCTGAGATTCAGACAGCCACAGAATAGCTTAGTTTAGCACAGTAGAAATATGTAGCATGGGGTCGCAAAGAGTCGGACACGACTGAGCGACTGAACTGAACTGAACTGAACTGATGTGCCGTAATATGTTGAATTACAGCACGTATTTTTACTTATGTTTTTTGTTTTGTGCTGTATTCAAATCTTTGTCACTGTGAGTTAGATGAATCTAGTTCAAGAACACCAGCTTGTAAAAGTTTGAATTTTATAATGTGTGAGAACTTAAAAGGTGATAAATCTTAATTTATCTTGCAGAGATTTTCCAGTAGTACATAAAGTTGAAAAAAATACATAGATTTTTAACTCAACTAGTCTGAATTGCCCATAAATGGGGCAATTGCCCATAAATGGGGGAAAAAGTTTAAAGATGTCCAATTTTTGTTTTGTTCTAGTCAAAATATTGGAGACTACTTAAACGCCTTTTGATCGAGGAATGTTTTAGTTACGTTTGTACATCTGTTTAGCAGACAATAGTAACATGATTTAGATGAATGTACCGAAATGGAAGGTTGCTCACGCTACATGTGATGGTCATGTTTATGTGCCAACTTGAGTGGGACATTGAATAGTCAGATTAACATTGTTTTGGGGTGTGTCTTGAGGCTGTTTCCAGACGAGGTTCTCATTTGAATTGGTGGACTCAGTAAGCCATCTTGCCTGTCCCGGTTGGGTGGGCATTTGATTCGCTGGGGGCATGAATAGAACAAAAAGGTGGAGGAAGGTTGAATTCCTTCTCTCTGCCTGACTGCTGAGTGGAAATATCAGTCTTTTCCTGTCCTTAAACTAGGGCTTACACCACTGGTATTCCTGGTTCATAGACCTTTGAACTCGGGCTTGAATTTATACCACTGACTTTCCTGAGTCTTCAACTTGTGAAGATTGTGGGGACTTCTCAACTTCCATAATTGCATGAGCCAATTTCTTATAATAAATCTCATTATAAATATATTATTTTCTTCTGGAGAATCCTAATTAACACAATGTTTTATGAATAAAACAAACAAGTTGTAGGACAACATATATAGTATAATCTTGTTTTCCTGTTAAAATTATAGTGTTTTGGCATGCATGCATAAAAATGGTTTAAAACATACACATCAACCTTAAAAGTGGTTATACTTGGCAAGAGGAAATGAGGACTTGATAAGGAGACTGATTTTTTATTTTCTTTTACTTCAAATAATTCTATGTTGTCTCGTTTCTATTTTACAATGAACATATATTCTTTACCTGAGACAACAAATAACAGCTAAAACAATTATAATAGAGACTGAAATAATACCTGATGGATAACTACAGTGAAATACTCTTTGACATACATACCCAATCTAAATATAAAAGACATTATTCTAAAGAGAAGACTAGACTATTCTTTAAAAAAGAAAACTATCAGATGAGGTCATTAAGAATTTGAAAGAGGTCACAGAAGTTGGAGTTATGTCTCCAAAGGGTCACCAAGGTGTGTCAGTGATGGCAAAGTTTACATGCTCTGATAGTAGCTAGTGTTCTCTGCCTAAGTCCATCTAAGAAAATTCTCTTTCTAAGATTTAAGGCCAACAGAGAAAGTGGAAGATAAAAACTGAGGATTCTTAGAACAGATTTGCCAGTTTTTCCTTCTCTAAACTTAACCAAGTATACAAATGACAGTCTTTTTTGTTAAAGCATTGATTTAGAAAATACATAAAAGGAGTCTTGGGTAAAATAAATTTGAAACTATAGCTCTAAATGAAATAATATAGGAAGCAGTTCTCTAAGTCTGGCTTGTTACATGGTGATGTGAAATAAAATTCTTAAAATAACTAAAATCTCTTATACCATTAAATAACCAATACATTCTGCCAACCTGGGTTTCCTAAGATCCTCTTGGGGCCCAGAATCATCTACGTGTATATAGTCACATAGCTATCCAGCTCTGTTCTAGAAGTGCCAAAGCTTCATTTTCTTTTGTGCTGTTTACACATGGCCGCTGAATAGTGCTACCTTTTGCAAAATTAAGATTTTCATGGACATCTTGTTCTTTATAATTTCAAAGAACAAATAAATATTCTATAGGAAGTGTACTTAAAATATTGCACAGAATAAAAAAGATTTGGACATAAGAAGTGATGCTATTTTAAATTTTCATTTTGAATTTTTCTGGTTGCAGTGTTGTAGAAAGGTGTGGTTAAGTACCCAGAATGGAGTACTTGCTTAAACCAAGGGGGATTTCCTAATCAGAAGAAAAAGCCTCCTGATATCAGCTGCAGGCTTGAGATATGGCAGGCCTGCCCTGAGTAGGTCTGTTAAATTCAAAGTCATTTCTCCATCCTTGTCAAGTGAATTGAACCCTCTGATTGTCTCTGCCTGGGACAGTGATCCATTTCTAATGTCTGAGGCTAGAGTTTTTGAACTCATAAACTGTAAACTGTATTAAATAAACTGCCTTCTGATTGATGAGTGCTGCTCTCATAGGCTAATTTCTCATCTAAACAGTGATATGAAAATTCTTGCTAAAGGGTTGGTGACAGGACTAAACGGGGGTAATAGCAGACTTAATCAAGAAAGACAAATGGGATTCATTAACAACTGGCACTCAGCAGACAATCTTCAGAGACTTCTTGGTACAATCTCATTGGTTCAATCGAAAATAATTGTGTGCTACTTTTATCACCGAATGCAGAACAAGCCCAGTGAAAAATTGTATTGGTGATATTAAGTAGAATTCACTTTTGGATTGAATTTTGTGCTCAGCAGCCCATTTTGGATGAGAGGAAGGAAGGAAAAAGAAATCCTGGGTTTCATGCTGGAGTTTGTTCTGATTAGTTTTTCCACATTGTTCATTCTACCCTGGTACTTATTTTATCAACTGGGTCATACCCTTATTGGCAGGGATATTTATACCAGAGGCATTTGGTTTCTGGTGGGTTTCAGGACTGGCACATGGTTCATTTTGCCCAAGTTCATTGAATTCCACTTTCAGTGATGCCATATCTTATCAAGCTGTTTTTGTTTGGCTTATCTGGCAAGGTTAACTAACTCTCTAAGAAGAGGCATGCTCCCCTTCTATAATGTAGACAACTTGCTAGGAAATTCTGTCTAAATCAGGAACTATTTTTTCCCAGTTCCCCTGCATTTTACTGGGAGAAATGTGACCAAGTTCTTGACAATTGTTTCTGAGCCAAGTTAATGTAGGCCATTCTCAGGCTTGTCCCATAATACTCTCCCACTCAGTCTTTCACTCTGTTTTCTTGATCTGTGAGCAAGAGTCAGAGGATGTGGCAGGTGGAGCCACAGAAGGAGCAACGAGGCATGCTTGAAAAGCACAGTGGATTTTACACTTTACAAGGAGAAATATGTATAAATGGCTTCTTGTTTGAAGCCACTGGGAACTGGGGGTTTGCTGGGGACAGCATCTAGCTTCACTTTGATGGAGGCAGATAGTTTTATGGCTGCCATTTGGCCTATTAGCTTTAGTGACCTTACTTCTTAACTGATCGCCTTAGCTTTTGATTTTGTGTATAATTGGGCTTTAAAGAAACTACCCTTTCACCTTGAACTTGCAAGCACCAAACCCCAGGCCTAGATGGATAAATATTCGTCACTGGCTTTCTCTTGTACCCTTCCCTATCCTCATTGGCCAACCAGGTTTAACATGTGACTGACCTTCCAGCCAGCTTTGCAGAGAGGAAATGAGATCAGACACACATAAAGCCAACTGACATCTTATTTTCAACTTTTCCCATCTTCAGCATAAAGTTGGTCCAGAGGCTAGGACTCTGCGCTCCCAATGCAACGTGCCAGGTTTCCATCCTTGGTCAGAGAACTTAGATCCCACATTCCCCACTAAGAGTTCGCATGCTGCAACTACAGATCCTGCATACTGCAACTAAAAAAAAAATCTTGCATGCTTCAACAAAGATTGAAAACCCCACATGCTACAACTAAGAACTGGCACAGCCAAATAAATAAACAAATATTTTTAAAAAGATTTTATGTAGGAATTTTAAGAAGATAACTTGTCCCAAGCTACCTGTCCGGCCAGATTGAGGGGAAGCAGAGATTGTGGCCCAGACGTTTAAGTGCTGTTTAAGCTTCTGTCCTCTGGGCTCCACTTCTGGAGATACTGGGATGACAATAGTTGGACCACTCTGAGACCCCAACTATGGTGGATGTTTTTGTGGCCCCATCTGCTCTCCTTCAGCTCTCACCATTCCTGGTACTGGTCAGTGGTGTCTAGTCTAAGCTTCTGCTGCTCTCCTTGTGAGGCTTTCATCTTAGCAGGTCTGAACTGCCTTCAGGGGCAGACTTCAGACTGTGAGAGATGGTACTTGGGGCATAAATAACCCAGCATCTTGCCTCCCATCCCCAACAAGGAGATAACTCTGTGGTATTCCCTACATCATCTCCTACATTTCCTTGTTGGGACCATAGTCCAGTTGCCACTCAGCTATAATGCACACTTCATGGTTTTCTGTCTCTTCACATCCCCATCCTCTTAAAACGGTTTCCTAGGATTAACACTCAAATTAACCACTTGCATACAACTCGTTTCTAGACAATACCATGTTTCATTTTGCAGATGCTTATGTCAGCTGTTTTTGAGAATCAGTAAATCAATAATGTGGTGTCTCTGTGGTGCAATCAGTTAGAATGTTCGGCTTTAATCCCTGATGCTGGGAAAGATTGAAAGGCAGGAGGAGAAGGGGGCAACAGAGGTTAAGATGGTTGGATGGCATCACCAACTCAATGGACATGAGTTTGAGCAAGCTCCAGGAGTTGGCGGACAGGGAAGCTTGGCTTGCTACAGTCCATGGAGTCACAAAGAGTTAGACATGACTGAGCAACTGAACTGAATGAACTAAAATCAGTAGTAGTGGCTGACCTCTGATGTAGTGAATTATACTTTGTTAAGTAGCAGATGTCAAATAACATTTTTTCTTCACACAACTTGTAATTGAATTAAAGCCAGCTAAATTTGCCAATCATAAAATAATTTTTTTTGGAGTACTAGAACACTGCAAAACTGCTGCTGCTGCTGAGTCGCTTCAGTCGTATCCGACTCTGTGCGACCCCATAGACGGCAGCCCATCAGGCTCCCCCGTCCCTGGGATTCTCCAGGTAAGAACACTGGAGTGGGTTGCCATTTCCTTCTCCAATGCATGAAAGTGAAAAGTGAAAGTGAAGTCACTCAGTTGTGTCCGACTGTTAGAGACCCCATGGACTGTGGCCCACCAGGCTCCTCCATCCATGGGATTTTCCAGGCAAGAGTGCTGGAGTGGGGTGGCATTGCCTTCTCCACAAAACTAATCACCAATGCATTTTATCCAGTTGAAGCAAACTTCCAGAAAATATGGTGAGTCCATCTCTCTCCTCTACTCTCATTCTTTTTTAAGGGTTCAATTGTAGTCTTTCAGGTATGCTACTAATACCAGAAGGACATAATGCCACTCTGTAGCTGGGGTTGAAAATTTCCATTCAAAATTACCTGCACCCAATTCAAGTTACCTGCACCTAGCAGGTGCAATGACCTGGCAGCTGCCCCAGAAATGGCATCACACTTCCACCTCTGCTCTAATATGTTCCTATTTATTTATGTAAACTTTACTGCCCAGTGGATATGCCAGTGTGACTGAGCAGGAGTTTGTCTTTCCTAAAAACTCTAGCAACTGCCTTATCACCCCTAAACAAGCATGGGATCTTAGTAATCTTAATAACAACTGTGAGCTTGCTAGGATAACACATCTTCAAGTCATTTGACAGAAGCACAAAATAAAGATTAAGTAAAAACATCAGCCTTACTCTACACTGCAGCGTCAGCCCAAGTTCTCCTCTCCATCCACTTTCTATCAAATTGCTGCCACCACAGCCTTCCTAATTAGAGATTTTGGAGCTGCTTCAGCTCTAGGAACAAACAGAGTGAGTGGCATGAGTATGTCTTACCTTGATTTCATGCCCTTTCCAAGATCTCTGTGCTTTCAACTGCCTCTTCCCCTTCACTTGACTGCCTCACTCTATGGCTTTATGGCAGCCACATTTCCCATGCCTTTCCTTGTCACTAGACAATTGTCAGAGTGAAAAACCAGCCCCATAGGATTCAGGCCAGGAGAAGATAAAATAATCCTTTACATTTTCAGCAGAAGCAGGTGATAGCATATCTTTGTCCTTCAGATACATAAGGCAGTACAGCCCTCACCTCTCAGCTCACCTTCTCCAGGACCCATGATAATGAGTAAGTTGAGTGGAGATCACAATTTTGAGGGTAAACTGCCAAACATCCGTCAACACCTACTGACGTCTGTGTTATTGCCCTGAAGTATTTCTTCAGGTTTTGAAGAGTGATGTGAGAGGGCCCTCCTGCATTGACTCTGGCCGCTGAGCTGTTGGAAGGGACACTTCTCAATATGCCAAAGTATTTCATTCCCTGCAGCTAAGGCTTAGCAGCTCTCTTCTGATGAAAACCACTAAGCAAAGGCTTGAAAACTCACCCAAAGCTATCGAAACAAAGGACAGGTGCTAACTGAAGCAGGAGAACCTGTCTTTCTAGCAAAATTCTTAAGTCAAAAAAAAAAAAAAAATCCTCAGAATGTGATTACAGAAATTTGACTAGCTGCTACTGAAGAAATTATATATGTAGCACACATTAAATATATCTATGCTCTTTTATTTAAATAAATGGTTGCCCACTATACAGGGATTACCCCATGTTTTGAAAGTTCACTTTACACCACTTCGCTTTTAAGAAAGACCTACATTAGTATAACTGTTCCTTGGTATTGGAAGAGGATTGATTCCAGGACCCCTACAGAAATCGAAACCCATGGATGCTCAAGACCCTTAAGTAAAGTGGTGTATTATTAGCTTATATTCTATGCACAACTTCATACATTCTTTAAGTCATCTCTAGATAGATTCTAATACCTAATGAAAAAGAAATGCTACATAAATAGTTGTAAATACAATGTATATGCTATGTACATAGCTGCTGGTATGCATCAAATTCACATTTTGCTTTTGAAATTTTCTGGATTATTTAAAAAAATATTTTTTTGATCATAGTTGAATATGTGGATGTACACTTGCAGATACGCAGGGCAGACTGTACCTGTTTTTGCTAATGAAAAGAATCCAGAGAGGATTTTTCACTTTTATGGAAAACAAAAGGCACAGTAGCCTTCAGCACTAGTTTTGCAGCCAGCCGCTTCAGAGGCAGAGCTCACCTGGAGCAGCAAGAGTGGCATCGCCAGGCTCCTTTCCCAGGAACTGCACTCAGCATCTTAGCATCAAGACCCATGGCTCTGAACTGTGTCTGTAAGCATCTATCAGTGCTTTATCTCCATTTATTTTCCGTACAGTTAGCAAGATGTGCCCTTGGGTAATTGCTTCTTCAGTTTACAAAAGGTTTCATAGAAATGCTGTCTCTTTGGATAGCAAGGGAATCCTGTACACAGTTACCTACATCACTGAATCACTTAATGTTAAGTCTTGGGGTTGTTCCATATCTCCCTTTATTAAAAAAAATCCTTGGTTTATATAATGTATTTATAAACATTATCATTACTGTTACATAAAAAGTTACATCATGTACTGGATTTGATTTCTGCAAGAAAATTATTATTCCTGCAGTTAAGTGGAGTGCATCTTCAAGTCAGCCTGATAATGTTCAAGAAGACATGTTTTCTGAATCACCAAAACATTCAAATATGAGAATTTTAGTGGTTAAACTATAGTGTAAAGACTAATGAATTACAGTAATCTTGCAAAGAGATGTTCAGGACTCAAAATGCCATGGCCGTGAATAACACGGTTTACAAAACATTTAGAATTAGTCATTAGCAAGCAATCACAAGTGAACTAACATAATTAAATAGATTTCTCTGTAGTTTATTAATAAAGTCTTTGTGTTTGCTTAATGTGACTAAGGAGTTTGCATTAGAGATGGGTATTATTTACTTGAGAAGACAAATATAAACTACCATGTTGAACTTGGATAGCTTTTCCTCCTTGACAATTTTTTCTATCACAGTCTATCTTGCTGTAGGAAAATAATAATTATTAAAAGTGGAGAGTGTGTCACTTGCACACTTTTACCATAATTATCTCATAGGTAAATTGATATCTTATTGTGGAGCAACTTGCCAAAGATAACTTCTAATCGTATATGTGGATATATATTTTTCCTAATATAGCCTCAGCTGCTATGAGCCAAAGCAATGTGTGTTCTTGTCCTCTGTGGATTTGGCCCAGCATCAAACACTAGATCTTGCATCTCACAGACACAGAGAAAAAATAGAGGCTGAGTTGAACCATGCTAAATTAGACACTAAAAATCATTTTTTATTTATGTCTTACTCCCTGCTTCCAGGTAACAACAACAAAAGAAATATTCGAAGAAGTTTTTCTTGCTTTGAGGTCACAATCCATGATACTGCTGGGAACTGAGTGAAACACGGTGTAAAAATAGAAAACTGTCTAATAGTGATTGCCAAATAGAAGTGCCACTTTTTACATGATTTCTAGGTCTGATTCATTGCTTTTGGAAAGCTGGCAACTTTATTTAAAAGTCTGATTTTTCCAGCTCCACAGAAACTTCTTGGGAAATAGGCAACTACAGTTTCTGAGATAAGTTTGGCACTTGTAGTAGGAAAGAGCGAACTTACTGGAGTCAGGGACCAGGAATGCAAGCCCCAGGGATGGTGGCTGAGGCTTCAAAGGGGCAAAGACTATGTAGAAAGCATCTTTTTGTCTCCTAGACAGAAAAGGATACTTTGTGGGAAGTATAACCGAGACTATAAGAACAGATAACGAGTTACGTTTGGTCCTGATTCCCTTACTTTCTTGCGAGGGAAAATTATTTAGCTGTTTGTTTCTTTAAGTATGAGTGAGGGATAATGATAACATCTACTTCGTAATTTAATTGTGAGGATTAAATGGGATAATCCATGTAAACCATCCAGCCAACCTAGTGTATAGTAGGTGTTCATTAATGTTATATACTGTTATTAACAATTCTATAAATTGCATCCTATAAAGGGGAGTGGGGGAATTGTTCTTTTCAGTATATTCTCAGCTAGACTATAATAGGATCTTTTTCTAACCAGCATTCCAACTGTAGATAAAGAATATAGTTGCTCAAACACAAACCTTAGGGCAGAAAAAGATGAATGATGGCCTTTCTGAAGAGAAATTGGATCCTCACCCTACTGATACCACTGAAGCCCAATAAATAATGCCAAGAGGGTCTCCAATGCCACCAATGAAAACAAGAGGTATATAATGACAGGTTTGAGATGAGTAATTTTAAAGCATGACAAAAAAGAGTCATTAGGACCTCTAAAATGAATCTGGAGGCTTCCCAGGGCACTATGCTGACCTTCTCTGGGAGATCTAGTTCTTAAGAGCGAACACCAACATCTGTTCTACCCTTGTAGAATGACAGTAAGCAATCACATAAAAGTGATAAAGAACAGCTGTAGCTACAACGAGTTAAAGCATTTCCTCCTCTATTCACGTGAATATGTTTTCGCAGCCTGAAAAGCCTACTGATATGTGGATAGGAAGGAACGTGCTTTAGGAAAGGGATTGGCTTGAGTCCTCTGGATCTCAAGAGGGGCTTGTACCCTCTGGGTTGTGTGATGCCCAGAAGGGAGACCTATGAGAGTGCTTCATGAAAATAGAGGTTTCAAGGCACCCAAATTAGGGGTCATTTACTACTGATGGAACCTGTGAATTAGAGCTGGGTGGCAATAAACGTAAGCTGAGATGTGGAAGTAGTAGGCGTGTTAACAACAGAGACCTCTGGCAATGAGAACAGGTAAGAGCTGAGGCCATCCATACTGATACTCTCAAACCTTCTTGGGGAAAGGCAGATCCTCAAAGAAATGTGCCAAATTGGGCAGAGACAGACTGTCCAAATAAGGCCCCCCACCCCCAAGTCTGATTACTATGCAGGAGGATTAGAGCATAGATGGACATTCCTTCTCCCTGGAGACTCCGCTAGAATTTGCCCCTGGTACTGAGCACTTATTCATTCAGACATTTCCCACTTGGTGAATGAATGACAAGCATTACACCCTCTCAGCTTTGCCTGGGCTGATATCTGGCATGTATCATTTCCCTCTTTCCTCAATTTTCCATTGTCAAATCATCCATTAAATTGGATTGAACCCGCCTAAGCCAGCCTGTCATGGAGTGCTCAGGGGAGATTACTTTGAAAGGAACAAGACCTTGGCTGTCAGGCAGGTTAGCACAAGCTCTCACCACTCAGCTTCTCACCTCGCAGAAGCCCTGTGACATCCTGGGGGGCTCAGGCTACCTAGCGTGCCCCCCCTTCTCAGCACCCTCTCTTCTGGTGTGGAAACTGTAATTACCCTGTTCTAGCCTCTAGACATTTTTTATTTTTCAAGGAGAGGACAGAGGATGAGGTAGAAAACTGGACATGTGAGCTGTCCTATGATATTTTATATTCAAGTCTCACTGTGTAACCTTCTGAGATAATTTCCCCAACAAGTGTTAGATAATTTGGGGAAGAATCTTAACTGTGAAACCGTAACTGATGTTTCCGTCAAAAACCATTTGTTTAAACATTAGACAAGGAAAGGGCCATGAAAGCAAGCTGAATTAGCTCCTTGTTCTTTAGAGAGAACTGAAACACATTTTTCTTGTACTGATCACTTTCTAGGGAAAGGTGTCTCCTCACCCAAGGCGTAATGGCAGCACCATTGTCAGGAAGGATGAAAAGCATGCTGACTTCAGGTGAAATGGGCAGCTGGCAGCTTTCAGGCTGTGTCCTGGGTGACACTTCATGTGGGTGACAGAGCTGCTGTGCTTCAAACAGGAGCCGGTAATCATCAGAAACTGACTATTGGAGAGAGCTGGAAGGAAAGCTTAGGGGAGAAAGTCTCAAACTAAATATATGTTCCCCAGTGTCCTATGCCTGATCCAGGTTTTGAAAAACCTTATTTGTGAATTCATCTACAGTCAATTCTTTTATTTATTTATTTATTTTTATATAAACAGATTGTCACTGTAGTTCCACAAGGCTGAAGAGGTGATGGTTAGCTTCTCTTGTTTCAAGTCTAAATTCAAGACTAATAGGAGGAGGCATAATTGCCCTATACTTTCTTACATTTGCTTTACTTTTCTAAAAGGAGTTTCTGTAATTTCCTCTGCAAATGAAGCCTCAATATTGCTGTTATTCAATCGCTAAGTCATTGTTGTTCAGTCGCTAATGCCATCTTTCTCCGACTCTTTGCAACCCCATGGACTGCTGCATGCCAGGCCTCCCTGTCCCTCACTACCTCCCAGAGTTTGCCCAAGTTCATGTCCGTTGAATCAGTGACACCATTCAAATGTGTGTTGGATTATATTTGCTTTAGTCTGTTCTCTTTTCCCCTCTCCTAAATGCCTTGGTTAAGAATGTTACTAACTTTTACTGGGTTTTTGACAGGTCTCTTAACTAGTTTCTCTACCAATAGTCTTGCCCCTTCAAACCACCTTTTATAATGTTGAAAATACCATCCAAAACAAAGCTGATTATGTCATTTTTCTTTTTAAAATCCTTCAGTATCTCCCCACTGCTTATTGTTCACTATATACTGTCCTTTTAAATGAAATTCCATATGCCAGTCAAGCTAGCTCAGGGATTCCATGAAAAGTCACTATGGGTTGTTCTATCGTACCTTGTGAATCCTTGTTCAGTATCTCCTTGCACCTTCCTTTTTGGATTTTCTGAAAACTCAGCTCCTTGCTTGACCCTCACACTGACTTGATACTTGGGTTGACAGCTCACTTTTAGATACATGAATCTGACTTCGTTGTTGGCCTTTTCTTGGACATAATTTCCTATATTCCAACTGGCTTCATGTACTACAAAGGTATATTAATTTGCAGTGCAAAGTTGCATTCATTCATCCATCCATCTATTCACTTAAAAATGGTGTCATGCACTATATTAATTATTGAGAACAGGATGGTGAATGAGTTATCTTGCTTAAAATTGAATTACTTACACTATAGTAGAGAATAGCAACAGTTAGAACCAGATATGGAACAATGGGCTGGTTACAAATTGGGAAAGGAGTACATCAAGGCTGTATATTGTTACCCTGATTATTTAACTTACTTACATGCAGAGCAAATCATGTGAAATGCCAGGCTGGATGAAGCACAAGCTGGAATCAAGATTGCCAGGAGAAATACCAATAACCTCAGATATGCAGATGACACCACCCTTATGGCAGAAAGTGAAGAACTAAAGAGTCTCTTGATGAAAGTAAAGCAAGTGAGTGAAAAAGCTGACTTAAAACTTGATATTCAAGAAATGAAGATCATGGCATCTGGTCCTATCACTTCATTGCAAATAGATGGGGAAACAACGGAAACAGTGACAGACTATTTTCTTGAGCTCCAAAATCTTTTCAGATGGTAACTGCAGCTATGAAATTAAAAGACTCTTGCTCCTTGGAAGAATCAGTTCAGTTCAGTTGCTCAGTAGTGTCCTACTCTTTGTAACCCCATGGACTTCAGCACACCAGGCTTCCCTGTTCTTCACCAACTCCCGGAGCTTGCTCAAACTCATATCCGTCAAGTTGATGATGTCATCCAACCATCACATCCTCTGTCATCCCCTTCTCCTCCTGCCTTCAATCTTTCCCAGCATCAGGGTCTTTTCCAGTGAATCAGTTCTTCGCATCAGGTGGCCAAAGTACTGGAGTTTCAACTTCAGCATCAGTCCTTCCAAGGAATATTCAGGACTGATTTCTTTTAGGATTGACTGGTTGGATCTCCTTGCAGTACATGGGACTCTCAAGAGTCTTCTCCAACACCACGATTCAAAAGCATCAATTTTTTGGCACTCAGCTTTCTTTATAGTCCAACTCTCACATCCATACATGACTCCTGGAAAAACCATAGCTTTGACTAGATGAAACTTTGTTGGCAAAGTAATGTCTCTGCTTTTTAATATGCTGTCTAGGTTGGTCATAGCTTTTCTTCCAAAGAGCAAGCATGTTTTAATTTCATGGCTACAGTCATCATCTGCAGTGATTTTGGAGCCCAAGAAAATAAAGTCTGTCACTATTTCCATTGTTTCCCTATCTATTTGCCATAAAGTGATGGGACCTTGGAAGAAAAGCTATGACAAAACTAGAGCACATTAAAAAGCAGAGACATTACTTTGCTGACAATGGTCCATCAAATTAAAGCTATGGTTTTTCCAGGAGTCATGTATGGATGTAAGAGTTGGATTATAAAGAAAGCTTAGTACAGAACAATTGATGCTTTTGAATTGTGGTGTTGGAAAACTCTTGAGAGTCCCTTGGACAGCAAGGAGATCCAACCAGTCAATCCTAAAAGAAATCAGTCCTGAATATTCATTGGAAGGACCGATGCTGAAGCTGAAACTCCAATACTTTGGCCACCTGATGTGAAGAACTGATTCACTGGAAAAAACTCTGATGCTGTGAAAGATTGAAGGCAGGAGGAGAAGGGGATGACAGAGGATGAGGTGGCTGGATGACATCACCAACTCAATGGACATGAGTTTGAGCAAGCTCTGGGAGGTAGTAAGGGACAGGGAAGCCTGGTGTGCTGCAGTCCACAGGGTTGCAAAGAGTCACACATGACTGAGCGGCAGAACTGAACTGGAGAATACAGATAAATCTTATAGAACCAAAGGATAATCTCACAAGAAGAAATGTCCAAACTGACAACTGGAGGATAAGCAGAAGGTAGAATGAAAAAAGAGGGAAGAATATATTATATCAGTGCCCAACAAGAGAAATTTCCAAAGGCAGAAACGAGATTGGGGAAAGTAAATGACAAGAGATGAGGCTGGACAGCTAAGCATCAGTGACATCACGATGGGCTTTATACACCAGGAAGGCATAAGATCTCATCCTGAGGCCAGTAAGAGGACTCATTGAGGCTATTAAGCAAGGGAGATGTTAACTGATTCAAACTGCAGTATAATGATTTTAGTTTTGTATATAGATGAATTTGAATGGTAAGTCTGGAGCCAAGGATAGCAGATAAGTATAACCTTTGTGAAAAGTGCTGACAGTAACATGGGTTCGTACGGCTGAGTAATACTCCATTGTGTATATAAACTACACCTTGCCTATCCATTCATCTATCAATGGACATTTAGGTTGCTTCCATATTTTGCCTATTGTGAACAGTGCTGCTATGAACTTTGGGGTTCATTTTCAAATTATAGTTTTTTTCCAGATATATATATTCAGGAGTGGAGGTAGATCATATGGTAACTTTATTTTTCATTCTTAAAGGAAATTTCATACTGTTCTCTATAGTGGCTATACTAATTTAATCTGCAAAACTTTCTTTTTATCTTCCTCTTCATTGGACAGCTTCTACTTAGCCTTCAAAATTTCATTCATGCTTGACTTTCTTAGGAAAACTTTCTTGCTGGTCTTCCTTTGAGAACAACACCCCTACAGGTCACCCTTGCCACATCCCACATGATGTTAAGTCTAGAAAGTTTTAGCAAAGATATTCCCACATGAATATGAAGTGGACTTCATCTTATGCTGGTAAGAGCTTCAAATAACTAAAACAAAAATTTTCCTATTGAAAGCACAACCACAGGTATTACTGATAAGAGGTGTATGTTAAAGTTTGATGTGCCCTGAGCGTTACCTAGTTCACCTCTCTTAGTTTATAAGTGAGGAAACTCAGGGAGGTTCAGTGACACTTCTGAGAACACACAAAGCACAATATCAAAACTGGAACTATTTTTGTTCTCCCAGTTCACTACCCTTTCTACTACAACAGAGCTATCCAAAATGCCCTTTTACCTATGAACTCTTCACTTACCTCCCCTCCAACCACCAGTCTTTGTCAGTGATCTTATAGCTTTTCCTTTTATTATGGGTTCTGGCATTGGGCCTCAGAATGGGAAGGTGAGTGCTCTTTTTGTAACTCTCTATGAGACTGCGAGCTCTTGACAGCTGGCACCATATGCTCGGTTACCCGCGGTTCCCTAGCATGGTAACAAGTATAGAGCAGGCTTCTATAAAGGTTGGCTGAATAGAACAAAGAATGTTAACAACTGAAAGTATATGCTAGTGTTGAATTCATAGGTAATATGTATGTGTGTGACCAGTGCAAGTTCAATGATCTCTATTTAGAACTCAAGTGCTATGTTACCTTGATGAGCATCACAGTTGCTTATCAAAACTCAAAGAGTGAAAAGATAGAACTGCTTTTTGTTATTATCATGCTAATAATCCTTACCATTAGAGTCTTTTTACATTTATTGTCTGCTCTTTATAACATATTTTAGCACAATGCTTATCATTATTTCAACCAAGTAAAGAGAGATTGAGGTTGAGAAAAATCTGTTAGTGGTCACTCCAGAGTCTTTCCTTCTCCTGACCCCTGACAATTCCTAATCTTATTCGTATGGATTTTTCAATTCTTTCCATTTCATGTAAACGGAATCATATAATACACCATCTTTTGTGACTTGTTTCGTTCACTTAGCATAATGTTTTTAAGGTGTTTCACTGTTTTGATATGTACTGGTACTTCATTTCTTTTTATGGTCAAGTAATAGAAGTGATTTTTTAAAAATACTTTTAAGAATTAATTTGTCCATATTTTTAAGGATTTTCATTGGTAAGAGAGCAACGGCAATTCTAGATAAATATTTAGTCCTTATTGTGTTGGTTGGGCTTCCCCAGTGGCTCAGCAGTAAAGAATCCACTTGCAGGGCAGGAGACACAGGTTCGATCCCTGGGTAGAGAAGATCTCTTGGAGAAGTAAATGGCATAAATGGCAACCCATTCTAGTATTCTTGCCTAGGAAATGCTATGGACAGAGGACCCTGGCAGGCTACAGTCCATGGGGTCGTGAAAGAATCTGACATGACTTAGTAACTAAACAACAAAAATGCTTCCAGAATGTGCTGGTTAAGTATTTAAAATTGGATTTTTAAATGTTAGAATGCAACAGGGCATTTGAAAGAGTGACTTGGAGCTTCTCAGGAAAAAAAAGTACACTTTTGGTAATTTTCTCTATCTCTTACAAGTCTTTCTTGATGTATTCTCCCCTTTTTTAACAGGAAAAGTAGGTAAGAGAACACGTCTAATGACTAACTAATCCCAGTATGCCCCTTCAGGGCCCTATGTATGTAATAGACCATCTTGTCACAGTAAAATGGCTCCTTCAGAACATACTGCAAAAGCATTAAGCCCTTTTATTGGATTACACAGATCCAGACTGTGTGAAAAGCTCAGCTTGAAAGTAGTTCTTCTCTGCTCATATCCCACTTTCCTCTCTTGGTAGCAGAAATTGTGTTCATGACATTGGTTAAAACATCTGATATTCTATGGGAAATTTCCCTCTTATTGGTAGTTTCTTATCATCAAGATTGTCTCTGATGATTGTTACTGCATTTTTCTGTTCCAGCTTTAGGGCAACGGGAAGTTCTGTCCATATCCAACAAACACCAGTCAGGAATGTTCCAGGTATGTGTACTGACCCTGTGTTGTCCTCTGTCACCAAGACAGTGCCCTTCTCAGCTGGCCTCAGGAGAAAGGGATGTCACAATAGAACCAGGGACCCCATGCCATGATTTGTGATTACTTTCTCATTGTATCATCAGGCCACTCAAGATGGCTGTTGTCTGTACACTCCCTGCCTGACCAGTACCTACTTTACCCACACTCTACACATATGATTGACCTTCCTACATATTTGTTCAGGCCCCAGTTAGTGATTGTTCTCATCAAAAAGTGTGGTGAGGGATGTACCCCTCTGCTGATTTCCCTGGTAACTCCCCCTATAAACTGACAATCTCCTCACATCAAGAGTGAAGACTGCTATTACATTCTGCCCACCACTGCTGCACATGGTAGGCTTTTGTCCCTCCAGGACCTTGTTTCAGATCTTTTATGATGTTTCAGAAGCCCCCACCTTCATTAAACCATTGATGTCTTTGTTGCTGACTCTGGGCTCTTTCTTGAGTCCTAAAACTGGGCAAGTATAGGCCTTGTAATCCTGCAGTTTCAGCCTAACACTCATCTGTTTTTTTCTCAGTGACTTTATCAGCATCCAGAGCTTCATAAATTCAACTAATATGAAATAGTAATAGCTAATATTTATTACTGAGTGACAACTTATCATGTTTGACCTCTACGAAATATTTTTAAACATTTATGGAGAAATAATTTACATATCACAAAATTTACCCTTTAAAGTACAGAAGGCAGTGGATTTTTACTTAGTATACTCACAGTTATAGAGCCATCACCACCATGTAATTTCTGAATATTTTCATTACCCCCCAAAGAAACCCTGCATCTATTAGTAGTCACTCCAGAGCCTCTCCTTCTCCTGAGCCCTGACAATTCTTAATCTTATTCCTATGGATTTTCCAATTCTTTCCATTTCATGTGAATAGAATCATATAATACACCATCTTTTATGATTTGCTTCATTCACTTAGCATAATGCTTTTAAGGTGTGTCATTGTTTTGATATGTACTGGTACTTCCTTCCTTTTTATGATCAAGTAATAATCCATTGTATGGTTTACCATATTTTGTTTATGTATTTATTAATTGGTGAACATGTGAGTTGTTTCTACTTTTTGACTGCTATGAATAATATTTCTATAAACATTCATATACAGGCTTTTGTTTGTGGACATAGATTTCTTATTTACTTGGACATCTCTATATACCTATATCTATATCTATCTATAAGGACTTCAAAACACTCTTCTACAGTATCTTAAGTTGAGGAAACAGACTTGTCAAAGTAAAATAACTAACTCAGTGTCAAATGGAAAACCAGTGCTCTTGGATAATCATCCTCACAGTCAGGAAACTTCAGTCATCTTTGCTCCCTTTCTTTGTCACTCTATAACAAGTAAGCCTCCACAGGCTATGAGTCTTTCTTTGGCTAACTGATTTCCATTCTTAAGGCTTTATATAACGTGATGGATAGTACTAATTGATTACCAAGTATGCATTTTCTCCTTCTTCCCATGACTTGGTTATTGGTTTCAAGGTGCATAGCTGAAAATTTCATTCCTTAGTTTCATTTCCATAAATGAGTGGCCATATGTAACATTCCTGGTCAATTAGAAATAAATATAATGTTGTTAGGTGGATAGTAAAAATGAGGTTTTCAAAACATGAACATTTTGGTTAGGATGAGCCATTTTATCCTCCCCATGCCCTCACTTTCCTGTAATATGACTAATAGCTACAGCTAGATGTTCAAGTTGGTTTTAGAAAGGCAGAGGAATCAGACATCAAATTGCCAGCATCTGCTGGATCATCGAAAAAGCAAGAGCATTCCAGAAAAACATTTATTTCTGCTTTGACTGTGTGGATTACAATAAACTGTGGAAAATTCTGAAAGAGATGGGAATACCAGACCACCTGACCTGCCTCTTGAGACACCTATATGCAGGTCAGGAAGCAACAATAAGAACTGGACATGGAACAACAGACTGGTTCCAAATAGAAAAAGGAGTGCATCAAGGCTGTATATGGTCACCCTGCTTATTTAACTTATTTAACTTATCTTATATGCAGAGTACATCATGACAAATGCTGGGCTGGAGGAAGCACAAGCTGGAATCAAGATTTCTGGGAGAAATATCAATAACCTCAGATATGCAGATGACACCACCCTTATGGGAGAAAGTGAAGAACTAAAGAGCCTCTTGATGAAAGTGAAAAAGGAGGGTGAAAAAGTTGGCTTCAAGCTCAACATTCAGAAAACTAAGATCATGGCATCTGGTCCCATCACTTCATGGCAAATAGATGGGGAAACAGTGGAAACAGTGGCTGACTTTATTTTTCTGGGCTCCAAAATTACTGCAGACGGTGACTGCAGCCATGAAATTAAAGATGGTTACTCCTTGGAAGGAAAGTTGTGACCAACCTAGACAGCATATTAAAAAGCAGAGACATTACTTTGTCAACAAAGGTCCGTCTAGTCAAGGCTATGGTTTTTCCAGTGGTCATGTATGGATGTGAGAGTGGGACTATAAAGAAAGCTGAGCACAGAAGAATTGATGCTTTTGAACTGTGGTGTTGGAAAAGACTCTTGAGAGTCCCTTGCACTGCAAGGAGATCCAACCAGTCCATCCTAAAGGAGATCAGTCCTGGGTATTCATTGGAAGGACTGATGTTGAAACTGAAACTCCAATACTTTGGCCACCTGATGTGAAGAGCTGATTCACTGGAAAAGACCCTGATGTTGGGAAAGATTGAGGGCAGGAGGAGAAGGGGACGACAGAAGATGAGATGGTTGGATGGCATCACCAACTCAATGGACATGGGTTTGTGTGGACTCCGGGAGTTGGTGATGGACAGGGAGGCCTGGTGTGCTGCAGTTCATGCGATCGCAAAGAGTCAGACATGACTGAGTGACTGAACTGCACTGAACTGAACTGATAGTCACCATCTTTTCACTCTGAAGAGAAGGCCAGGATAATTGCAGATATTGTGACCCTTCATTCTTGAACTACTCAAACAATTCCAGAAGCTGTCTACTTGCAAACATCTCTAGCACGTACAAGGGCCTTGTGCTTCAAAGGCACCAAGAGAAACTTGAGCCTTATTAGATGCCATGTACATGTGGTTAGTTGCTCAGAAATGTCTGAGTCTTTGTGATGTTTTGGACTGTAGCCCACCAGGCTCTTCTGTCCATGGGATTTTCCAGGCAAGAATAATGGATTGGGTTGCAATTTGTTTCTCCAGGGACTCTTCCTGACCCAGGGATCAAACTCGCATCTCCTGTGTCTCCTACATTGCAGGTTGATTCTTTACCTGCTGAGCCATTGGGGAAGCAAACTTAATAAGAATTATATATTGCTTTGTAGTTAAGAGATGCCATTTTACTTTTCTTATGTTGCTGAATGCAAATTTCTAATTTTAATGAGCCTTCAGGTCAATGGAATTAACCTTACATTTCCATTGTAAAAAATCATATTCGACTGTAAGGTCCAACTTAGGTGACCTTTCTAAAGACAACTTCCCCAAAACCTTATGGAAAGTGACCTCTTTCTGAATTCACTCTAGTACTCAATTTGTATTTCTCACTTGGAATTTGTAACATATTTGCAATATGGATATTTGTGCAGATCTCCTTTCCCAATTTTAGCCTTAAAGAATCTGGAGGATAATTTAAGGTATTGACATTTTATCTGGATGGTGCAAGCCTAAGGCAATAAAGAAGAAAAAGAAGAGAACCAAGATAAGCGACATTAATTCAAGCCTATTATAGTTGATCAGGGCTTCCCTTGTGACTCAGCTGGTAAAGAATCTGCCTGCAAGGCAAGAGACTTGGGTTCAATCTCTAGGTTTGGAAGATCCCATGGTGAAGGGAATGGCTACCCACTCTAGTATTCTGGCGTGGAGAATTCTTTGGACTGTATAGTTCATGGAGTCGCAAAGAGTTAGACACAAGAGTGACTTTCACTTTACTTTGCTTTACATTTGTATCCAAGCTTTCACATCTGTTCAGTTCAGTTCAGTTCAGTCGCTCAGTCGTGTCCGACTCTCTGCGACCCCATGAATTGCAGCACGCCAGGCCTCCCTGTCCATCACCAACTCCCGGAGTTCACTCAAACTCACGTCCATCGAGTCCATGATGCCATCCAGCCATCTCATCCGCTGTTGTCCCCTTCTCCTCCTGCTCCCAATCCCTCCCAGCATCAGAGTCTTTTCCAATGAGTCAACTCTTCGCATGAGGTGGCCAAAGTACTGGAGTTTCAGCTTTAGCATCATTCCTTCCAAAGAAATCCCAGGGCTTATCTCCTTCAGAATGGACTGGTTGGATCTCCTTGCAGTCCAAGGGACTCTCAAGAGTCTTCTCCAACACCACAGTTCAAAAGCATCAATTCTTCAGTGCTCAGCCTTCTTCACAGTCCAACTCTCACATCCATACATGACCACAGGAAAAACCATAGCCTTGACTAGACGGACCTTAGTCGGCAAAGTAATGTCTCTGCTTTTGAATATACTATCTAGATTGGTCATAACTTTTCTTCCAAGGAGTAAGTGTCTTAATTTCATGGCTGCAGTCACCATTTGCAGTGATTTTGGAGCCCCTCCCCAAAAATAAAGTCTGACACTGTTTCTACTGTTTACCCATCTATTTCCCATGAAGTGATGGGACCAGATGCCATGATCTTCGTTCTCTGAATGTTGAGCTTTAAGCCAACTTTTTCACTCTCCTCTTTCACTTTCATCAAGAGGCTTTTTAGCTCCTCTTCACTTTCTGCCATAAGGGTGGTGTCATCTGCATATCTGAGGTTATTGATATTTCTCCCAGCAATCTTGATTCCAGAATGTGTTTCTTCCAACCCAGCGTTTCTCATGATGTACTCTGCATATAAGTTAAATAAGCAGGGTGACAATATACAGCCTTGATGCACTCCTTTTCCTATTTGGAACCAGTCTGTTGTTCCATGTCCAGTTCTAACTGTTGCTTCCTGACCTGCATACAGGTTTCTCAAGAGGCAGGTTAGGTGGTCTGGTATTCCCATCTCTTTTAGAATTTTCCACAGTTTCTTGTGATCCACATAGTCAAAGGCTTTGGCATAGTCTATAAAGCAGAAATAGATGTTTTTTTGGAACTCTCTTGCTTTTTCCATGATCCAGTGGATGTTGACAATTTGATCTCTGGTTCCTCTGCCTTTTCTAAAACCAGCTTGAACATCAGGGAGTTCATGGTTCAAGTATTGCTGAAGCTTGGCTTGGAGAATTGTGAGCATTACTTTACTAGCATGTGAGATGAGTGCAACTGTGCGGTAGTTTGAGCATTTTTGGCATTACTTTTCTTTGGAATTGGAATGAAAACTGACCTTTTCCAGTCCTGTGGCCACTGCTGAGTTTTCCAGATTTGCTGGCATATTGAGTGCAGCACTTTCACAGCATCATCTTTCAGGATTTGAAACAGCTCCACTGGAATTCCATCACCTCCACTAGCTTTGTTCATAGTGATGCTTCCTAAGGCCCGTTTGACTTCACATTCCAAGATGTCAGGCTCTAGATTAGTGATCACATCATCATGATTATCTGGGTTGTGAAGATCTTTTTCATACAGTTCTTCCATATATTCTTGCCACCTCTTCTTAATGTCTTCTGCTTCTGTTAGGTCCATACCATTTCTGTCCTTTATCGAGCCCATCGTTGCATGAAATGTTCCCTTGATGTCTCTAATTTTCTTGAAGAGATCTCTAGTCTTTCCCATTCTGTTGTTTTCCTCTATTTCTTTGCATTGATCACTGAAGAAGGCTTTCTTATCTCTTCTTGCTATTCTTTGGAACTCTGCATTCAGATGCTTATATTTTTCCTTTTCTCCTTTGCTTTTCACTTTTCTTCTATTCACAGGTATTTGTAAGTCCTCCCCAGACAGCCATTTTGCTTTATTGCATTTCTTTTCCATGGGGATGGTCTTGATCCCTGTCTCCTGTACAATGTCACGAACCTCATTCCATAGTTCATCAGGTACTCTATCTATCAGATCTATTAAATCTATTTCTCACTTCCACTGTATAATCATAAGGGATTTGATTTAGGTCATACCTGAATGGTCTAGCGGTTTTCCTATTTTCTTCAATTTGAGTCTGAATTTGGTAATAAGGAGTTCATGATCTGAGCCACAGTCAGCTCCTGGTCTTGTTTTTGTTGACTGTATAGAGCTTCTCCATCTTTGGCTGCAAAGAACATAATCAATCTGATTTTGGTGTTGACCGTCTGGTGATGTCCATTTATAGAGTCTTCTCTTGTGTTGTTGGAAGATGGTGTTTGCTATGACCAGTGCATTTTCTTGGCAAAACTCTATTAGTCTTTGCCCTGTTTCATTCCGCATTCCAAGGCCAAATTTGCCTGTTACTCCAGGTGTTTCTTGACTTCCTACTTTTGTATTCCAGTCCCCTATAATGAAAAGGACATGTTTTTTGGTGTTAGTTCTAAAAGGTCTTGTAGGTCTTCATAGAACCGTTCAACTTCAGTTTCTTCAGCGTTACTGGTTGGGGCATAGACTTGGATAACTGTGATATTGAATGGTTTGCCTTGGAGACGAACAGAGATCATTCTCTCATTTTTGAGATTGCATCCAAGTACTGCATTTTGGACTCTTTTGTTGACTATGATGGCTACTCCATTTCTTCTGAGGGATTCCTTCTGCAGTAGTAGACAATGGTCATCTGAGTTAAATTCACCCATTCCAGTCCATTTTAGTTTGCTGATTCCTAGAATGTCGACATTCACACTTGCCATCTCTTGTTTGACCACTTCCAATTTGCCTTGATTCATGGACCTGACATTCCAGGTTCCCATGCAATATTGTCCTTTACAGCATCAGATCTTGCTTCTATCACCAGTCACATCCACAGCTGGGTATTGTTTTTACTCTGGCTCCATCCCTTCATTCTTTCTGGAGTTATTTCTCCACTGATCTCCAGTAGCATATTGGGCACCTAATGACCTGGGGAGTTCCTGTTTTGGTATCCTATCATTTTGCCTTTTCATACTGTTCATGGGGTTCTCAAGGCAAGAATACTGAAGTGGTTTGCCATTCCTTTTTCCAGTGGACCACATTCTGTCAGACCTTCCATCATGACCCGCCCATCTTGGGTTGCCCCGCCGGCATGGCTTGGTTTCATTGAGTTAGACAAAGCTGTTGTCCTAGTGTGATTAGATTGACTAGTTTTCTGTGAGTATGGTTTCAGTGTGTCTGCCCTCTGATACCCTCTTGCAACACCTACCATCTTACTTGGGTTTCTCTTACCTTGGGCATGGGGTATCTCTTCACGGCTGTTCCAGCAAAGCACAGCCACTGCTCCTTACCTTGGAGGAGGGGTATCTCTTCACGGCTGCTCCAGCAAAGCACAGCCACTGCTCCTTACCTTGGACGAGGGGTATCTCCTTACCGCCACTGTTCCTGACCCCAGTGAACCAATCTTGAGTCAAAAATATTTTTAAAAACTCCAGAAAATTCCACAAATACCCTGAATTTACCTCACACCAGCAACTATTTGCATAGCATTTACACTGTATTTGCAGCTATTTGCATTATATTTACATTATACTAGGCATAAATAATCTGGAGATAATTCAAAGTGTATGGGAGAATCTGTGTAGGTTACATGCAAATACGACAGCATTTTATGTAAGGGACTTGAAAGAAAGAAAAGAAATTGTAGTTGCTCATTGGTGTCTGACTCTTTGCCACCCCATGGACTGTAGCCTGCCAGGCTCCTCTGTCCATGGAATTCTCCGGGCAAAAATACTGGAGTTGGTTGCCATTCCCTTCTCCAGGGGATTTCCAGATCCAGGGATCGAACCAGGGTCACCTGCATTGAAGGCAGTTTTTTTTTTCTTTTCTTTTTTTTTTTTAACCATCTGAGCCACTGGGGAAGCCCCTGGCATCTCCATTTGTGGTGGGGTTCTGGAACCAATGCCCTTGAGATGCTGACGTTTTTCAGCTCACTTGTGCACTCAGTACGTGAGACTTCACCCGAAGATTCACATCTCAGTAATGTATAAATGAGAGAAAGAAGGGGAAATTAACCTGTCTGACTTTCTCTCATCTCCTGTTTTTTAGTGGGCAAGGTCTACCTTATGGGAAATTAATTTTTCATCTGGCTCCACAGGAGCTTCTGAGGAAGCCAAATCCCACACTCCCACGCATGGTGCTGCATCAGAGTATAAGAGTAGAGGGGTATTTGAAGAAGGCAGGTAGTCAACTGAGAGAGAGAGGAGACAGTCAGTGGAATCTGAGAAAGCGAGCAAGGACTGTGTCTAAGCCTTAAAGGTGGTTGCTGCTGCTGCTGCTGCTGCTAAGTCGCTTTAGTCGTGTCCGACTCTGTGCGACCCCATAGGCAGCAGCCCACCAGGCTCCCCTGTCCCTGGGATTCTCCAGGCAAGAACACTGGAGTGGGTTGCCATTTAATTAACAGTTAATTTTTAACAGAAGAAATGCTACATGCTCAGTATTTAAAAATTTAAGTAATAGAAAGAAATAATAAGAAGAAAATTCCCTCTAATCTTATTTTTCTATTAAAACAAGTCTAACTCTTTTGCATGTATTTACCATTTGTGTATATAGCTGTTTACAATATATACACATGACTTATTTACAATGGCATCCTGCTGAACCCAATTTTTAAATTTTATCTTTCACTAATTATATCATAAAATTCTTGATATTATTTACTATTATTTTACTGTTTAAGTCTTACTAGCAACATCGTTTTATAAAAATGTGCCATATTTTTGACAAATCTTTCATTTCATGGTACATTGGTTGTTAAAATTTATTTTGAGCTATTAAAACTACTAAAAATTGTGTGATGAACATTCTCATTGCTCCATTTATGAGAACTTCAATCATTTATTTTCTCAGTTGAAATTCTTGGATGTGGATTTGTACCATACTATGTGAATAATTTTAATTCTTTTGATACATGCTGTGAGATTATATTCCAGAAAGATTTTCTAATTTATGTTCAACTAATAATTAAAGCAGAGACGTTACTTTGCCGACTAAGGTCCGTCTAGTCAAGGCTATGGTTTTTCCTGTGGTCATGTATGGATGTGAGAGTTGGACTGTGAAGAAGGCTAAGCGCCTAAGAATTGATGCGTTTGAACTGTGGTGTTGGAGAAGACTCTTGAGAGTCCCTTGGACTGCAAGGAGATCCAACCAATCCATTCTGAAGGAGATCAACCTGGGGATTTCTTTGGAAGGAATGATGCTAAAGCTGAAGCTCCAGTACTTTGGCCACCTCATGCGAAGAGTTGACTCATTGGTAAAGACTCTGATGCTGGGGGGGATTGGGGGCAGGAGGAGAAGGGGACGACAGAGGATGACATGGCTGGATGGCATCACGGACTCGACGGAAGTGAGTCTGAGTGAACTCCGGGAGTTGGTGATGGACAGGGAGGGCTGGCGTGCTGCGATTCATGGGGTCGCAAAGAGTCAGACACGACTGAGCGACTGAACTGAACTGAACCGAACTGAATAATTAATTGGCTTCCTTGATGACTCAGTGGTAAAGACTCCACCTGCCAATGCAAGAGACATAGGTTTAACCTCTGGATTAAAGAAAATGGCAACCCACTCTAGTATTTTTGTCTGGAATATCCCATGGATAGAGGGGCTCCATGGGGTCACATAAGAGTCAGACACAACTTAGAGACTAAAGAACATCAAAAACAATAATTAATTAGAGGTCCTAATTTTATGTATCAGTCATGTATTATTCTTAGACATTCTTTTCTAAATTGTTGATGAAAAACAATATAGTATTGCTATTTCAAAGTTGCATTGCTTGATTACCATTGAAGATGAATATTTTATGTATGTTTCTAGACCATTAGCTTTTCTCCTCTTTGTGAATTGCCTATTTGTGCCCTTCATCATGATTTTAATTAATGAAGATTATAGGATTCTTTGAGGGCAGAGACTACATCTTATTCCTGCTGGAGTTCATCTCTGTCAGTGAATGCCCAGGCTGGGACTTCTATCTATTTGCAGAATGAAAGAAAGACAATTCTCTATTATGTTTTTACTTAGTTACCAATAAAAGAATTAAATTAATTGTGCACATTTGCATTTAGAGAGCAACAAATGACATTTTTTCTCCACAAAAGGTTTTTTTTTTTTTCCTGAAGAAAATTTCTTAACTTCTTTTCAACAATAACACCATTTTTAGCCTGAATGGATAAGTACAAGATTGGACAGATTCAGCTATTTTCACTTTTTTTTTCTTTTTTCCTCAGCAACTGTCAGATTTTTCTATTCTTACAAGTTATTTTGGGATATTCAGACACAAATAGAGATTTATTATCTCATTTCATTATAGAAAATGAAAGCACTAAAATAAAACATCTCAGAACCTCATCTTGGAGAACATTCTACAAACTTGTGCTTTTTCTGGATTATATTACACAACTAAGCCCACCAGGAAGATAATACTCAAACTTTTTTTGAGCCTAATTGTTCCTAAGCTGACCTGCTTCTTCTTTTTTCAGACCATTTTATTTTCAGCAGAACTCCCGTTTTCATTAAATCTGGGAATGTGCAAATAGCATAGATGCAAAGATTAAAAAAAAATTCTAATACAACAGATATTGCCCTTGAAAATGTATGCATAGGTGTACATATATAGAGACATACACACATTTATACATTCCTTCTGCATGCATGCTAAGTCGCTTCAGTTGTGCCTGACTCTGCAACCTTATGGACTATCGCCCACCAGGCTCCACTGGCCATGGGATTCTCCATGAATACTGGAGTGGATTGCCATGCCCTTCTCCAGGGGATCTTCCCAAGCCAGAGACTGAACCTGCATCTCTTACCTCTCCTGTGTTGGCAGGCGGGTTCTTTACCATTAGGGCCATCTGAGAACACCACATTCCTTTTAGGCAGATTATTTTTCATATTCACTTTTCTAAAGGATTCCATGTTATGCAGAGGAAGTGGAAGCCACCATTTTTTAAGGAAGCTATGAGGTCTCATGAACACAAATAGGTACATAATTCTGTATAAGACTGAAATTCTGGAGTCACAATAGTTATAGCACTTTGTTTTCTAAATAAAGTTATAAATGATTAAGGAGTGGCTGCCACAGACAAACACTCAAGTAAACCCTTGTATCCCTAATAAACCTGTAAGAATTCAAGTGTTTCCATGATTGTTTATAAAATAGTCCCACTTCTCTCAAGATGGCATCTCAGCAGAACATTGCACTGTCCCCTTCTACTCAGGCCCATCCACATGGAATCTTTGGATTGATAGTCCCACAAAGACCATGCCACTGGTTTTGGACATCATCTTTCCAGGAATCCTGTAGCCCACTCCCAATCCTAGCTGGTGGGCAGTTTTTTTTTCTTTTCCCTCCTCCAGAAATGCTCTTGACCATGGCTCTCTAACACTTAAAGCAGAACACTGACTTACTGTATATATTGTATTCTAGTTCTATCATTTTGGAGGAGGGGTTCCACTTGTATTTCTTTCTTTCCTTTTTTTTTTTTTAAATTGGAGTGCAGTTGCTTTGCAATGTTGTATTAGTTTCTGCTGTATAACAAAGTGAACCAGCTATTTGCATACATATATCTGCCCTGGAACCTCCCCCCGCCACCACTCCAGGTCACCACAGCACTGAGCAGAGCTCCCTGTGCTGTAGAGGAGTTTCCCACTAGCTACCTGTTTTATATACCTGTTGCAGTGTATATATGGCAATCCTAATCTTCCAGTTTGTCCCCCCCTTTCCTTCCCAACCCCCTCTGTGTCCACATGTCCTATACATCTGTGTCTCTATTCTGCCCTGCCAATAGGTTAATCAGTACCAGTTTTCTAGATTCCACATATACGCAGTAATATACAATTTTTCTCTTTCTGACTTACTTCAAATGACCATTGATTTTTTGATAGAATTTCATCATTTGGTTTCTCTAGAGATATATATACACTATGTATGTGTATTTATTTCACAAGAAGACTGTAATAACAGTCAAAAATAATATATATTGACATTTTTTAATTTAAAATTATATATTCTCACTATGTAAAATGTGTTAGCAACCAAATATCATATGCTATTTCCAATTATTTAATACTTAGGTTTTAAAACATTTTGACATTATTATAAACAATAGATTTAAAGAGACAGATTGTTCTGTCCATAGATATTTAACCTTATTTATTTCCTACACATTGTCAAGTGTATTGTATTGGATCTGTCATTTATCCATTAACTTGAAATACCACCTTTATCATGTACTAAATTCATATGTGTGTCTAGGATTTTTATCGTATTACTGTTGCTATAAATTCATAGTCACTGACTTCAGTCAGGTTCTCATTACTCATTTTTATATCTTCCATCTTCATGCTTGGCTACCATTTCCATTCCCTTCGGGGATTAGTTTTGAACTTCACTACAGCTCAACACTCCCTTCTAAACCATCCTGCTACTTCTTGAACCCCTTCTTCATCTATAAGATAAGGCTACCAGTATGGTTTTCCACAACATCCCTCCATTAGTGTTTTAAGGCTGCCGTAACAAAGTACCAGAAACTTAGTGGCTTATGACAACAAAAATTTATTATCTCAGTCCTGGAGACCAGAAGTCTGAAATCAGAACAGAAGCAGGACTATGTTCCCTGTGAAATCTGTAGAAGAGCATTCTTCTTTGCTCCTTCCTAGCTTCTGGGAGTTTGCAGCAATCCTTGGTATTCCGTGACTTGTAGATGGATCACTCAAGTTTTTGTTTGGATTGTCACATGGCTATAATTGCTCATGTGTCTTAACGTTGTCTTCCTTCTCTGAGCGTCTGTCTCTAAATGTCCCAGTTTTATAAGGACTTCAGCTATATAGAATTAGGGGTCTATTCTACTCCAGTACGATCTCTTGTTAGCTGATTACATACGCAGTGGTTCTATTTCTAAATAGGGTCACACTCTTCGGTAGTGGGGTAAGGACTTCTACATATATTTTTGTGACACAAGTCAATTCACATTAATCCCTTCTACATCCACCTGCTTATTATTCCCCTCCTTTTAAATCAGAGGATAAGGCTTTATTTCTGTTCAGTTTAATATGATGTACTTTATTCCAACTCCTCCTTTATCTTTTGAGACTTTGCTCCATCAGCTAACTCTTCTTTTCAGCACATTCATCTTCTGCGTTTCCACTGACAACTCCCCTGCTATCTGCAAACATGCTCTTGCCTTTCATCCTCTTGAAGGTGTCTGTCTTCTTTACCTGAAGCCTCTTTCCCTTTAGTTATAATTAAATATTTCCCCTCTTCTTTCCACATCAGTTCTGTCCATTCTATCAGCAGTGTTGACTGTTAATTTACAGTTTTCACAAAGAATTGATATCTGTGTCCTTTGACATATGTCATTGTGTGTACAAGGATAATTAAAGAAAGTCAAAATTGAGATGCCAATGCTAGCTGGTTAACTTATCTCTCTTTCTTGTTAAGGAACCAAGTTTTTCCTAAGAGCCTGACAGTGTGTAGGCCAATATTCTTGATTCAGGAAAATTATGAATGGCCTGAATGTTTGGAATTGTCCTTAAATTGTTGTAATGGAATGTTAGATATATTACATTATAATGAATTATTTTGTTACACTTAGTTTAAGATAACTGAGACTTGCACACATGATTAAATTATCTTTGTATCCCCAGAATTTGGCAGAGAGCTTGTAATTGATTGGGTGACAAATAAATATTTTTAGGAACAATGGACTCATGGATAAATTCGTAATGTCTTTTCTAAGATAGCTTATCTTATAAGGTGAAATCAATTTGTTCATATGAAGACCAGTTTTCATGCCTTGATCTCATTAATTCAGTACTTTAGCCAGCAAAACAGACTGGTAATTATAAAAGTTTTTTATAACAGGAAATAAAACTTCATTACCCAAACAGATATCCAATGGAACATTGTTTTGTGGAATTTTATATCAAATGAAGTAAAAATAATTGTACATTTTAAAACTATTTATTTTTACTTATAAGTTTAGGAAAGATAGATTTCTTTACGCAGAGATTCTTAGAGCCCACATATTATTTAGATTTGCATTTGGCTGCATGTGACAGAAACCTGATTGTGTAGATATAAACAAGTAGGGGTTTATGTTTCTCATGTAGGTAAAGCAAATGCTGAAATAAACAGCCCTGTTACCGAACCAAAGTTAAAGCCAATAAAGCCAATCTACTGACACCAGGTTGTGGTGACTGAGAGTGCAGCTTTTACTGTAAGGCGCCAGACAAGGAATCTGGGACAGCTGGTGCTCAAAAAGTCTGGACTCTCTGACGAGTTTTAGAAAAGTATTTTTTAAAATATTCTTTTTTTTAATATAGATTTTTTTTTCCATTGCAACATTTTATTGTAGCATCAGCAAAGGTCAGATTTCTGAAACTTGCGAACACTGGGCGATTTTTAAGTTGTAACATTTCACGTGGAAATATATAGATGTTTAAAGAAGTATTTATTTTTTGGTTGTGTTGAGTCTTCATTGCTTTCTCAGGGCTTTCTCTAGTTGCAGCAAGCAGGGGCTACACTTTGTTGCAGTGCACGGCCTTCTCACTGTGATGTCTTCACTTGCTGTGGAGCACCGGCTCTAGGTGCTCTGTGTTCAGTAGCTGTGGCCTGAGGACTTAGTTGCTCCACAGCATTTGGGATCTTCCAAGACTAAGGATCCAACCTGTGTCCCCTGCATTGGCAGGAAGACTCTGATCCACTATATCACCAGGGAAGTCCTAGCAAAGCATTTTCTAAAGGCAAGGTGAGGGGTTTCCCTGGTGGTCCAGTGGTTAAGGCACTGCCTTCCAATGTAAGGAGTACAGGTTCGATATCTGGTCAGGGAGCTAAGATTCCATATACCTCACAGCCAAAAAAACAAAACATAAAACAGAAGTAATATTGTAACAAATTCAATAAAGACTAAAAAAAAGAGATAAGGCAAGGGAGGGTTGTCTGAGGGTATGTGATCAGCTCATACACAGTTCTCTGGTAGGTTGGTGATGAAGTAACAGGGTGGTGTCACAGCGGTTAACATTATCAATCCTTAGGAGCAGGTAGGTCTGGGGGCTACTGCACATGGTCATCAAGAAGTTAATTTCTTTCATTTGTCGATGGGGTTAGCATCTGTAAGACAACTCAGGAAATGTGCATCAGATACTATTATCCAGATACTTCAGAGAAGAACCACTGCAGAGAAAAAGTGGAGGGTCTGTCCCAGAAGGCCCCATGTATTTTAACTAGCTACTCACTTTTTTACTGCTCAAATTTGTTTTGTATTCCAACTTAAGAACATTCCTCATTTTATTTATACATTTCCTATTTTGCACTTTTGAATGGTAGGTAAAATGTTCTCATGTTATCAGCAATGCTGGGATGTGCATCCTTACACTTGCCTCCTTGGGTACCTGTGTTTAGATATTCTGGGTCCTAATGTGGTACATCAAATTTTAAGATGACTCCTAAATTTTTTGTCCCCTAATGTAGGCAGCAAAAATAAATCTATCCTTTTGAGTATAGACAAGGACATGAATATGATGAATTTTATTCCCACAATTAGATACATTACATGACAAAGATGAGATGGTTTTCAATATCCAAAATCAGCTGAAGTTGAGTGAACCAGAAGAGATTATCCTGGGTGGACTTAATTCAATCCTTCAAAGGGGCTGGGCCCTTTCTGCAAAAAAAGATATGTGAAGCACGAGAAAGATCCTCTCACTAGTCTTAAAGAAGCAAATTCTCCATTGTGAAGTGCTCATGGAGGAAGTCATGTAGGAAGAAATTGGGAACAACTCCTAGAAAGCAATGGCAGTTTCTGACCAATAATCATTGAGAATATGTGGCTTCAGACACACAGCACAAGATATTCAGTGCTGCCAACAACAGTGATCTTGAAAGATCTTGAACCTCAGATCAAGACTGTAGCCCCAGTGATGTCTTGATCTTAGCTTGGTGAGACCTTGCTCAGCTGACCCAGCTAACCCATACCTAGATTTTTGATCCATAGAAAGTAAGAGATGATACATTTGTGTTATTTAAAGGTGGTAAATTTGTGTTAATATATTACATAGCAATAGAAAACTAATACACAGGTTATATACATTTTATATTTTATAAGATGACTTTTGGGGCTTCCCAGGTGGCACGAGTGGTAAAGAACCTGCCTGCCAACACAGGAGATATGGTTTCAATCCCTGGGTTGGGAAGGTCTCCTGGAGGAGGGCATGGCAACCCACTCCATTATTATTGCCTGGAGAATCCCATGGACAGACAAGCCTAGCAGGCTACAGGCCATAGGATTAAAAAGAGTCAGACATGACTGAAGCAACTTTAGCATACACGCATGCAAGCTCAAGATGACTTTTAAAAGATATTGAAACTAATTATGAATGTGTATTCCAACCAGAAGAAAATGAGAGAAATGAGAATTCTAGTGTTCTCACATCATTACTGCTGTTTTCTGGCTTTTTATTTTTTTTAAATTTGCCTAACAGTTAATGTTTAAATTAAACTTGTTCTAGTTACTCTTTAGAAATAATACTTTCATGTTATTAGTTCCTAAAACTATGAAGGATATAAGATGTTACACTTTAAAGCTAAGAAATTTTCCTATCATAGCTTCATTCATGAATATGTATACATATTCACATATGTATGCATATAATATTTCTCTCTGTGTGTGTGTATGGGTGTTCTTTCATCTGGAGATCTGAATACAAAGACTATTATCCATGGAGATGGCTATCCATACCTCAGTTTCCCACAAGGCAACTCAGTGAGGCCCATATCAATTTTTAAGCAGTCTTCTTAAGATACAAATGGCATACGATAATTTGCATGTGAAGTATATAATTTGATAAGCTTTGACATATGTATTGACATAAGCCTATGAAACTTTGGCCACAGTAAAGACAGTGTAGTTCAGTTCAGTTCAGTCGCTCAGTCGTGTCCGACTCTTTGCAACCCCATGAACTGCAGCACACCAGGCCTCCCTGTCCATCACCAACTCCCGGAGTTCACCCAAACTCATGCCCATCGAGTCAGTGATGCCATCCAGCCATCTCATCCTCTGTCGTCCCCTTCTCCTCCTGCCCCCAATCCCTCCCAGCATCACAGTCTTTTCCAATGAGTCAACTCTTCGCATGAGGTGGCCAAAGTAAAGACAATGAACACCATAATACATATACCACAAGTACTACTTGGGTCTCCTTTTAATCCCTTTCTTCTTCCCATTTTTACCTTTCCCCTTTCTCAGGAGACCACTAATCTGCTTTCTGTCAGTTTGGATCAGATTTTATTTTCTAGGATTCATACAAATAGAATCTTAGGATCTATACTTCTTCTGTCTGCTTTTTGTCACTCCACACAAATAGTTTGTGACTCATCCATGTTGCATGTGTTAATAGTTCATTCCTTTGTTGTGGAGAAATGTTTCAGTTTCCTAAATATTTTCATCAGTCTTTTAAACTATAATTGTTCCAACAGATTTGTAGTGGTATCGCTGATCTGCATTTTCTTAATGATTAATGAGGTTGAGCATCTTTTCATGTGCTTATTTGTTATCCATACATATTTGCTGGTGAACTATCTATGTTAAATTCTTTACCCATTAACATGTTTTATTATGGGCTTCCCTGGTAACTCAGCTGGTAAAGAATCCACCTGCAATGCAGCAGACCCCAGTTCAGTTCCTGGGTCGGGAAGATCCACTGGAGAAGGAATAGGCTACCCACTCCAGTATTCTTGGGCTTCCCTGCTGGCTCAGCTGATAAAGAATTTGCCTGTAATGCAGGAGACCTGGGTTTGATCCCTGGGCTGGGAAGATCCCGTGGAGAAGAGAATGGCTACCCACTCCAGTATTCTGGCCTAGAGGATTCTATGGACTATATAGTCCATGGGGTCACAAAGAGTCGGATATGACTGAGTGACTTTCACTTTCACTTTTATTATAGAGTTTTAGGAGCTATTTGTATAGTGTGGATACAGGTTCTTTGTCAGATAAGTGATTTGCAAACACCATTTTATTTGTGATTTGCAAGGATAATTTTTCAGTCAGTGTCTTGTCTTTTTACTGTGAAGAGTTCTTAATTTTGGAAAACTCCACTGTACCAACTTTTACTGTTTTTGGATTGTGGGTTTACTAGAAATCTAAAAATTCTTATCTTAAAGCAAGATCACAAAAATTTTCCTCTATCTTTTCTTCTAGAAATTGTAAAGCTTTTAGCTTAACATTTGGTTTTATTACCCATTTTTATTTGTTTTTTGAATTTGGTAAAGAGAAGCACTTTTTTTTCTTTATGTAGATATCCAATTGTTCAAGCACCATTTATTGAACAGGCTATTTATTCACCAATGAATTCATTTCACCTTTGTTGAAAATTAATTTCTTACATATAATGTTTTTTATTTCTTGACTCTTCATTCTTTTCCATTGATCTATTAATCTATCCTTTTTTGTGTCAATATCATCTTGTCTTAATTATTTTTATAGTAAACCTTCAACTTAGATATTTTAAGTCCCCTTTGTACTTTGGCATTCTCTTTGGAATTCTCTTATTTGGGTGTTGCTTGCTTTCATTTGACTCACCCTGGTCCAAAGGTGAGATGGGTACAACCCACAATATTTTGAAGATTCTGATATCAGAGTGACAGACCAGAAGATCAATAGTCATTATATAGTAGTTGTTCACTGAATGTGGCTTGTGAACCACCCACATTAGAATCAGCTTTGAAGCATGTGTATTTGCACGTGTGTGTGCACCTGTGCTATTAATGCTTACACTTCTGTGCTTGTGCCTGATCTACTGACTCAGAATCTCTAGGTGCAAAGGCCCCAAATCTGAACATTTAGTATGTTTTCTGTGATTCTTTTTTTAATATAAATTTATTTATTTTTATTGACACTAAAGTTTGATAATCACTGAGACAACAATCCCTGAAAAAAAAAACCCTTTCCAGTCTATTTTTTCACACATGATTAAAACCCATTTAATTATTTAGGTGGAAAGGAAGAAAACACTTTACCTGGCTATTCATTTATTCACTCACTTTCCCATTCACTCATTCATTTACTATAAATAGGCAGTAAAGACTAAAACATAATGACACAACTTGAAGTATCTGTGAAATCTATTTTTACAGACAGAATATGTTCTCCAGGTATTTGTGGCTTTCAGGTGATAAATTGGCTGCGGATGCTCCCAGCAGTTGGCAAACAGCAATGCTGTGATGGAAGGGGTGCCTTCAGGCATCTCCAACCCCAGGCTTTTTGCAGATGTCTTTAAACAATCGCAAACTAAAAGAAAGCTAACTTAGTTTTAAGCCTGTTCAGGAAAGGGCATTTTGCATAAAGCCTCCTTCATGCATTAGTTCTAGTGTTCAGTATACTTTTTTCCACTACAGTTTCCTGAGTGTCAACAATAGACACGAATTCTTATCACAGAAAAAGCAGGGATGGCCTGGGGCCATGGTACCCACCAGAGAAATATTAAGAAACTAATGATGATGGTTCCCATTGTGTTTACTCTGATGTCTTTCGTTGGTATATTCACATCGGTATCATAATGTTTGCTTTTTTTTTTTTCCATTCCTGTCTAACTCAAAACTTGTGCCAAGGAAATGATCTTATATAAACTCATTAATATCGATGCCAAATGATTGATATATGCATGGTGCCTTACACTGTAGAAATAAAATGGGGGGACTCCAGATATTAGAGCTATGATAGGTATTTTGGTGGAACCTCTCGTGTTGAAATTATTGCATTGAGGCAGTTTATTAATTTGTCTTCTCATCAGGCAGTTTTGGAAATTGTATAATTAAAACTTTCAAAGAGAAGGGTTAATCTTGTGAATAGTCATAGAAAATAACTCTTAGTGTTACAGAATAACATCATATCAATTTGACTTTCAAGACAGAGTACCTAGACATCAAGAATAACTTTACTGCCATAGAATAGAGCATGTTAAAGTTGGAAGAGGCTTTGATATACTGACCTCATTTTATAGGCAAGGAGGCTGGGGTCCAGGGAGGCGAACTGACATATAGTAAGTCACACAGATAACAAGTGACTATAATGTGACAGGGGATTCCAAGGTGCCACAGAGGTAAAGAATCCACCTGCCAATGCTGAAAACATGAGACACTGGTTTGAACTGTGGGTCAGGAAGATCCCCTGAAGGAGGAAACAGAAACCCACTTCAGTATTCTTGCCTGGAAAATTCCATGGACAGAAGAGCCTGGTGGGCTACCATCCATGGTGTCATGAAGAATCAGACATGACTGAGTGTGCATGCCCACACACACACCACATGATGTGGCGATCAGATATAGCAGCCTCTGAATAACACTACTGAAATAATTATCATGGGTTGACAACCCAGAGGAAGTAAGGAAGATGCCAGATCCCTACTTGTCTCATAAACATGGCAAAAGCTCTGTGGTAAAAATGCAAGACAAGGTCCTGAGTCCAATCCTTTGTGTAAATAAATAAACAAGTAAACAAGCAACCTCCAACTTTATCTCCTAATAATGAAGAGTTTTAATTTATTCTTAATGAGTGTATCCCTAGGGATATAGATGTATATTACCTTATGTTATATACTGACTAGAAAATGATTCACAGTCCCTCAGAAGACCCATTCCCTTGATTAGTGGTAAGTTAGGTTAGTTAATTAAGGTTACTTTAACAGTAATTAGTCAAGGCTTTAATTATGCTTCCAAGGTAGGAACATAGGAATACTTTGATTCTTAGTGACCCAGTTAACCAAAATGATGGGATTTCTCGTTTTCCATCTAACAGTGATTAGTAATAAGGAATAGAGGGAGAAAAGCTGATCCAAAGGGATTATAGGAACATTCTTAAACCAGAGTAAATCCAAGAGCAACAGTGGGCTTAAGATAAAAAAGCACCCTCTGTAGCTTCTGGACTAGCCCTGCAGGGAGAAAGGCCAAGGGGCTTGAGGCCTGGCTGACTTTGTCATGGAGAGCTCCAAGGACATTGGCCCACCAGACCAAGAAGCAAATGAATCAGAGTATAAGAAATAAGCAAGGGCCTCAAGTTATAGAGGGAGTCATGACAAATAAGCTGAAGTGGGAAAGTCCTTCCACAGCCATGGGAGTATAACTTACTTACTAAATGTTCTCTGTATGCTGAGCTTTTAGTGTAAGTGGACAGGAAGTAGTAGTCTGGTAGGGCAGACAGATTTGCAGACAGATAAAATACGCAGCAACTCACTAACTGTGCTAGCTGCAAATCTGTCTCTCTTATCAGACTGCTTGCAGACTAGAAAGCATTCTGTTATTCACCAAATTCACAGCTTCCCAGGTGGCACAGTGGTAAAGAATCTGCCTGTCAATGCAGGAGACACAAGAGACATGGGTTTGATCCCTGGGTCAGAAAGATCCCCTGGAGTATGGTATGGTGACCCACTCTAAGAGATATTCTTGCCTGGAAATATCCCAAGGATAGAGGAGTCTGGTGGGCTACAGTCCATTGGGTCTCAAAGAGTCAGACATGACTGAATGACTGAGCATAAAGCAAGTTCAGTAATATGCAAATTCAATATTTGGTCCTGAACCAGACACATATTCTCAGCAGCCTCATTTCTGTGTCTTACGATTCTTGACAGCTTACTATATAAAGCTCCTCCCCATCATTACCGGAAAAATCTCCTTTATTGTCTGAATATCTGACCACAAATACTCTTAAACCAGGACTAGATAATGTGGAATCATTTCATACATCCTTTGAACACTTATGAGTTTAATTCTACCTCTGCTATTTTGGGGTACACTGTACAGCTTCATCTGGTATAACCATATCAGTCTGTTAGTGTTAGAGGAAAAGTATTCCGCTTTGGACTTTATGGGAATCTGTACAGTATTGGTATCTAAAACCATTTGTTCTGTTTCATATGGGCAATTTAGGAGGTTTTCAAGAATAATTTTTGGTTATTGAAATTTTGCCTTTTTAGCTTTAGAAATTAATACCTTAACAAGAAATTTTACTGTTCTATATGTATCCTTCTTGAATCATAAGTTGCTCATTAAATAACTGCTGAATTTTTTCTTTTTTTTTTTTTTTTCTCATTAAACTTTTTTTAATGGGTCTCAAATTCTGTGACAGATTTTTGGTCAAGTTGTTTTCATTAAAAAGTACTGATTTTAAAAACTAATAACTTAAACTGCCACACACAAAACATATGGTCCACAAAAACATTCTCCTTTCCTTCTGAAGGTTTTACGATGCATTGTTATCATTAACCAGTCTTTTACTATTAAACTTAAATGGCCAATTGAGACAAACAGTTCTGAGACCGTTCTTCCACCACTGATTAAGACTGGGGTGGCAGGTATTGGGGATAATATTCATTTAGCCTTCTGAGCTTTCTGGGCAGACTTGGTGACCTTGCCAGCTCCAGCTGCCTTCTTGTCCACTGCTTTGATGACACCCACAGCGACTGTCTGTCTCATGTCACGCACAGCAAAACGGCCCAGGGGAGGATAATCAGAGAAGCTCTCGACACACATAGGCTTGCCAGGAACCATATCAACGATGGCAGCGTCACCAGATTTCAAGAATTTAGGGCCATCTTCCAGCTTTTTCCCAGAACGACGATCAATCTTCTCCTTCAGCTCAGCAAACTTGCAAGCAATGTGAGCTGTGTGACAATCCAGCACAGGTGCATATCCAGCACTGATCTGGCCTGGATGGTTCAAAATAATCACCTGAGCTGTGAAGCCAGCAGCTTCCATGGGTGGATCATTTTTGCTGTCACCAGCCACATTGCCACGACGGACATCTTTGACAGACACGTTCTTGACATTGAAGCCCACATTGTCCCCAGGAAGGGCTTCACTCAGTGCTTCATGGTGCATTTCTACAGACTTCACCTCAGTTGTTACATTGACTGGAGCAAAGGTGACCACCATGCCAGGTTTGAGAACACCAGTCTCCACACGACCCACAGGGACAGTACCAATACCACCAATTTTATAGACATCCTGGAGAGGCAAACGCAAGGGTTTGTCAGTTGGGCGAGTTGGTGGCAGGATGCAATCCAGAGCTTCAAGCAGGGTGGTTCCACTGGCATTGCCGTCCTTACGGGTGACTTTCCATCCCTTGAACCATGGCATATTAGCACTTGGCTCCAGCATGTTGTCACCATTCCAGCCAGAAATTGGCACAAATGCTACTGTGTCGGGGTTGTAGCCAATTTTCTTAATGTAGGTGCTGACTTCCTTAACAATTTCCTCGTATCTCTTCTGGCTATAAGGTGGCTCAGTGGAATCCATTTTGTTAACGCCAACAATTAGTTGTTTCACACCCAGGGTATAAGCCAGAAGGGCATGCTCACGGGTCTGCCCGTTCTTGGAGATACCGGCTTCAAATTCACCAACACCAGCAGCAACAATCAGGACAGCACAGTCAGCCTGGGATGTGCCTGTAATCATGTTTTTGATGAAGTCTCTGTGTCCTGGGGCATCAATGATGGTAACATAGTACTTGCTGGTCTCAAATTTCCACAGGGAGATATCAATGGTGATACCACGCTCACGTTCAGCTTTCAGTTTGTCCAAGACCCAGGCATATTTGAAGGAGCCCTTTCCCATCTCGGCAGCCTCCTTCTCGAACTTTTCAATTGTTCTCTTGTCGATCCCGCCACATTTGTAGATCAGATGGCCAGTCGTGGTAGACTTCCCTGAATCTACGTGCCCAATGACAACGATGTTGATGTGGGTCTTCTCCTTTCCCATTTTGGCTTAGGTTTAACGGTGGTTTTCACGACACCTGTGTCCTGGCGGCAAACCCGTTGCGAAAAGCTGAATTTTTTCCAATTCTGCCTAGACAGTGTTACTGTAATCACAAAAGGAGATGCCACAGAAGTTCAAAGACTGAACAAAATGTTACATCTTCAAGGAAAAGCAGGTGGAATATTCGGGAGCTATAAAGTCACAAGTTAGGGAAGCAAAAAGAAAACAGATTTGATAACATTTTCTGGCTTTGGTCCTCTGTTCTTTATGGCTTGGTACCACATACATTGCCTTCAGTTCTTAATGAGCATTCCCTGTTAATTATCTCTAGGAAACATTAGGGCTTCCCTTGTGGTTCACCTGGTAAAGAAGCTACCTGCAATGTGGAAGACCTGGGTTGGATTCCTGGGTTGGGAAGATCCCCTGGATAAGGGAAAGGCTACCCATTCTAGTATTCTGGCCTAGAGAATTCCATGGACTACAGCTCATGGGGTGGCAAAGAGATGGACACAACTGAGCGACTTTCACTTCAAGAACCATTAATGTTATCTGACAAATAACTCCCATATGTGGTTGTAGAACCTGTTTACTTCCCCAATTCTCCCTTACTTAGTTCTGGAACTATTCTCACTAAATACCCATGATTGTCTGATGGCTCCTAAACTTTGTACCCATGAAACTTTATCCTGTTCCTTCAGATTTTTTTTTTAATCCAATTGCCTACCTGAAAAGTCCTCTGGATTTCTAATAGGTCACAAAATTAACAGCCCAATTTTCCTCCTCTTCCAATACACTGTTGCTTCCAGCTCTTCCTTTTCCAACAGTCATTTCTCTAAGAGTTGCTCTAGCTGTAAACCATGCTATGTTTTATTATTCTGCAGCCTTTTCCACCCTGACATCCAGTGTACCCGCCAATCCTGTCTATCGTATCTGCAATATATGTTTCAAGTCCACCATGTTTTTCTCCCTTTCCCACAGCTGTCTCTATCTGAACACACACCATTGTTTGCCTGAAATACTGCAGTAGCCTCTACACTAGTCTCTCTGCTTCCCCTTCTGCTGCCTCTTCCCTCCACATTCCATTCTCTGCTGAAATGTTATAGTGAATCTTTAAAAACAAAATTCAGATCATGTCCATTCCTTGCTAAAACCTCCAATAGCTTCCCGTTATACTCAGAATGAAGTCCAAGGTCCTGAACATGCTCTGGAAGTTCCTACATGACTCAACATCTGTTTATCTCCATGAATCATCCCATACAACTCTCACTTGACCACTAGTTTCTACAATGACCTTCTTTCTAGTCTATGAAATGTCAAGCTTATTATTATCTTAAGGTCTTTGAACTTAACTGTTCTCTATACTTGGAATGTTCTTCTCCCAAGTTAGTCACATGGTTGATTTTTTTTTTTAATTTTTTTAGGTTTGAGCTCAAATGACCTCTCCTCAACAAGACACATTCTGTTCCTGTCCTCTATTACAGCAGACCCTTTGTTTTTTCATTGCACCCACTGACATCAGAAATGAAATTTTTCTGTCCTTGTGGAGTTATTACTTATCTTCACATTTTGTGCTCTGCCATGTCCTTGGCATCTGGAATGGTGAATGCACAGAGCAGACACATGAACAAGTGTTAAAGTAAGGGATGAAATTGCCTAAGGTGTATCTTATTTAGGTTTCTTGATAGTCTTTTGGAACTATCCTCTGGCAGTCCTCACTTTTTTCTTGCTTCAGTACCCTTCAGGGGTAATTTCAACTGAAACCTCTTCTTGTCCTACAGCCCCATGGGATGGGTTTTCGAGTTCTATCTTTCTCTTCCTCTGCTCCCCATTGCTACCACAGAGAGACAGGAAGTGGACACTTTTAGCACTGCAACTTCCAAAGCTGCTTCTAGCTTCTAGAGTCAAATCAGTGAACCATACAGCTGCTTCTATACAATTCTAAGGAAAATGACTTTGCTTTTGGTGGTTAAGATCAAACCATCTGTGAGCCATGATTTTGGTGGCCCACATAACTGTCAACGAGATAACTTTGTATTTTTCTATGCAACTGCTTCCAATGTGGGAAACCCGGGTTCGATCCCTGGGTCAGGAAGATTCCCTGGAGAAGGAAATGGCAACTCACTCCAGTATTCTTGCCTGGAGAATCCCATGGATGGAGAAGCCTGGTAGGCTACAGTCCACAGGGTTGCAAAGAGTTGGACACGACTGAGCAACTTCACCTCACCTCACCTCATGCAACTTTAATTTCCAAAGACTTAGACAGCAGCTTAAAGTAGTGATGAACCAGGGGAAGCCTGAGAAACACAACAATGTTGTGTTCACATCACTGCCCACCCCTGACCCTCAAATTGGATCTGGTCAGAGTCTGGGTTTGACACTTATAAGGCAGCTGGCCTTACATGCAAACAGCTTCCATAGATTTTCCTTTCCAGGCTGCCAGGCTTGCCAAGATATAGCTGGATCTCACCATAAACATGGGTTAAATTCCAGCTGTTACCCCTAGTTGCATGTCAAAGTACAGCTATAATCCTGACACAGGATTGACTAACATGCTTACAGAGTCAGAAAATTTCACCAGGGAGATGATATTGCAACTTGTTTCAAAGAAAATTTTGGAGAATTTAGACAGAGAAAAAAGTGAAGGCAGAGTGAATGGATGTGCAAAACCACAGAATTATGCAATCAGGGACTTAAGGAAAGTTATTAGGATGAGAATATAAGCAGAGGACAGAGGATGGGAAGAGATAGGGCTGGTAAGGGAAGTTGGCATCGGATTGTGAAGGGCTTGTGGGCTATTCCCAGGAACCTAGGTTTTAACAAATAGGTGAATATCACTGAACACATTTTTAAGCAAGGAAGTTGATGTCATCAAAATTTTTTTATGAAAGTAACTCTGGTAGGAGCATATATAATAAATTAGAGTGGGACTTAGGTAAAGAGAACAAACAGAGTCAGCCAAGGTCAAGTGAGAGAAGATCTAATATTGGATTGTGCATGCATGCTAAGTAACTTTAGTCATGTCAGACTCTTTGTGGTGCTATGAACAGTAGCCCACCAGGCTCCTCTCGATTCTCCAAGCAAGAATACTAGAGCTGGTTGCCATGCCCTCCTCCAGGGGATCTTCCCAATCCAGAGAATGAACCCACATCTCCTTCAGCTTCTGTATTGGACAGGCAGGTTCTTTATCACTAGTGCCACCTACAATGATGATGGTGGGAAAAGGATAGAAGGGTCTGATTTAATGGTCATTTCAAAAATAGACTAGAGCTGACAATGGCTCTGAGGGGTCATGGAAAATAAGTTTCAAGGGTGACTACTCAAATTTTGTTCTTGGGAAACTGAGGGATTAACAATGACATCAATTAAGATAAGTAAACCAAGAAGAGGCAGATCAGAGAAGGTGAAAAGAGAAGGGTCTTTGGGCTGTAATAATACAGACCAGAAGAAAAGTCTTATGTTACAGATGTAGCATTTAAGGTGGGAATTGTGGTCCTAGTAGGAACTAGAAATCTTGCCATTCCTTCACTTTGTTGATGGAATTGAGCAGTGTTATGACAGACATGGCATAATAGAAGTTTGTACTAAGGATTTGGATCCATATTGAAAAGGTAAGTTATCCTCAAATTCACTGATCCTTGTCTGACATTTGCCCATTCTCTAGCGTCCATTAGCAGTGTGTCGGCATTCTCACACTGATACATACAGAGCTCTTTGCCTTTTCAGTCTCATTGCACAAACACTGAATCACTGTCTGTGCTCTAGAAATAAGAAACCAATGTTTTGGTTTGTGATTTAAAAAATTATTGTGTGTAAAACAAACAGAGTTTGGAATACTGAACTAGGAGTTGAAGAGTTTTTTGGAGGAAGAGTTTTAAGGAACCTTGTCTTGGTTCCTTAAGTTAGATAACTTTTCTTTTTACCTTCTTTCTTTCTGTCTTTCTTTAAAATTCGGTTTTCTTGTCTAGAAAATTGTAATGGGGAGTGGTGGTGGCAGTTTTGGCTATGTTGCAGAAATCAAATATAAGTATCAGCTGGGGTGATCCTGGGATGGTGGCTATAACCTCTGTTATGTTGCTATTTATTTAAAGCAGCAAATACCAGTAGCAACAAATACTATCCAATGGAATTATGAGGTGTGTTGTGCAGAGTGCTCTGTGTTGCCCGGAGAAGAAACCCCTATCCAAGTCAATGCTGAGTGAAATAGGAAAGTGATTGAGAGCAGAGACCCTGAAGCACATTTTCCCAAGTACAAGTCCCATGATCATAGCCAAATTGTGGGAACTCTTTAAACATACTTTCATTATTGATAAAAAGAGAGATAGCAATTCTTCCTTCACAAAGTTGATATGATAAAGCAAATGATCTAAGTATTGAGGATATTGATTTATTCCCTCACACTTGGGTATAAGAAATGTCATATTATTTTTCTAAATAAAAATTAATCTCAGTTTACTAACAGTCATCCTCTAGAATACTGAGGCAGTCATTTTCCTTCATATTTGTTCTTCTCTGCCTCTGGTCACAGATAAATGTTCCCCAAGAGTCTGAGTCTAATTTTGTGGCTGGAAAGAAGGAAAAAACTCACTGTAGTGTTATTTAGATGCTCAGTGTTTAAGTCCACATGATCCATTCAAACATGAGCAGCCCTGCTATTTCTGTGTCAAGCTTGGGTGTAGGAGTCTTTGTGATGGCTGGGAGCTTAAGCATTAACAACCCAAGGTACAGCATGCAACATTCCCCTCCTCCATCCTGAGACAGAGCTAATAAATGTATAACACATTTCCTGACAGAGTTAAAACTAGGTTGGGTGTGGATCTTTATAATTTACAAAAACAAATGAAACCTCCACCCTCTTCACAGGTGTGGGGAATCTCCCCTTTCCTTGAATTCATGGTATTTGACCACTATTACTCCATGCTTCCTCCACTCTATCTTGGGCATTTCCCATATCATTTAACCTCACAGCATATTTACAAACAGTGCTACTATCTCTTTCTGAGTGTGTAATGGAAAATATGTTCTTTCCATTGTTGCCATACTGAGTCCCTGTTTGATTCATGCCAATTGCTTATCATACTACTTGGAACAGGATAGGTGCTCAGTTAACAAGAGTTGTGATATTCAGCAGCGTGTTGTTCAGCTTCCATATGTTGGAATTTTTAATAGTTTTTCTCCTGTAATTGACATCTAATCTTATTGCATTGTGATCAGAAAAAGATGCTTGGAATGATTTCAATTCTTTTGAATTTACCTAGGCTAGATTTATGGCCCAGGATGTGATCTATCCTGGAGAAGGATCCATGTGCACTTGAGAAAAAAGTGAAATTCATTGTTTTGGTGTGAAATGATCTATAGATATCAATTAGGTCTAACTGATCTATTGCATCATTTAAAGTTTGTGTGTCCTTGTTAATTTTCTGTTTAGTTTATCTATCCATAGGTGTGAGTGGGGTATTAAAGTCCCTCACCATTATTGTGTTATTGTTAATTTCCCATTTCATACTTGTTATCATTTGCCTTACATATTGTGGTGCTCCCATGTTTGGTGCATATATATTAATAATTGTTGCATCTTCTTCTTCAATTGAAGACACAACAACCCAAAACCTATGGGACACTGTAAAAGCAGTGCTAAGGGGAAGATTCATAGCAATACAGGTTTACCTCAAGAAACAAGAAAAAAATCAAATAAATAACCTAACTCTATACCTAAAGCACTAGAAAAGGAAGAAATGAAGAATCCCAGGGTTAGTAGAAGGAAAGAAATCTTAAATATTAGGGCAGAAATAAATGCAAAAGAAACAAAAGGGACCATAGCAAAAATCAACAAAGCCAAAAGCTGGTTGTTTGAGAAGTTAAATAAAATTGACAGACCATTAGCCAGACTCATCAAGAGACAAAGGAAGAAGAATCAAATCAACAAAATTAGAAATGCAAATGGAGAAATCACAACAGACAAAATAGAAATACAAAGGATCATAAGAGGCTACTATCAGCAACTATATGCCAATAAAATGGACAACTTGAAAGAAATGGACAAATTCTTAGAAATGTACAACTTTCCAAAACTGAATCAGGAAGAAATAGAAAATCTTAACAGACCCATCACAAATACAGAAATTGAAACTGTGATCAGAAATCTTCCAGCAAACAAAAGCCCAGGACCAGATAGCTTCACAGTTGAATTCTACCAAAAATTTAGAGAAGAGCTAACACCTATCCTACTCAAACTCTTCCAGAAAATTACAGAGGAAGGTAAACTTCCAAACTCATTCTATGATTCCACCATCACTTTAACACCAAAACCATACAAAGATACCACACAAAAAAAGAAAACTGCAGGCCAATATCACTGATGAACATAGATGCAAAAATCCTTAACAAAATTCTAGCAAACAGAATCCAACAACATATTAAAAAGATCATACATCATGACCAAATGGGCTTTATCCCAGGGATGCAAGGATTCTTCAATATTCACAAATCAATCAATGTAATACACCACATTAACAAATTGAAAGATAAAAACTATATGATTATTTCAATAGATACAGAGAAAGCCTTTGACAAAATTCAACATCCATTTATGATAAAAACCCTCCAGAAAGCAGGAATAGAAGGAACATACCTCAACATAATAAAAGCTATATATGACAAACCCACAGCAAACATTATCCTCAATGGCGAAAAATTGAAAGCATTTCCCCTAAAGTAAGGAACAAGACAAGGGGGTCCACTCTCACCACTATTATTCAACATAGTTTTGGAAGTTTTGGCCACAGCAATCAGAGCAGGAAAAAAAAATAAATAAATAAAAGGAATCCAGATTGGAAAAGAAGAAGTAAAACTCTCACTGTTTGCCTATGATATGATCCTCTACATAGAAAACCCTAAAGACTCCACATGAAAATTACTATAGCTAATTAATGAATATAGTAAAGTTGCAGGATATAAAATTAACACACATAAATCCCTTGCATTCCTATACACTAACAATGAGAAAACAGAAAGAGAAATTAAGGAAACAATCTCACTCACCATTTCAATGAAAAGAATAAAATACTTAGGAATATATCTATCTAAAGAAACAAAAGACCTATATATAGAAAACTATAAAACACTTTTGAAAGAAATCAAAGAGGACACAAATAGATGGAGAAATATACCATGTTCATGGATCTGAAGAATCAATATAGTGAAAATGAGTATACTACTCAAAGCAATCTATAGATTCAATGCAATCCCTATCAAGCTACCAACGGTATTTTTCAGAGAACTAGAACAAATAATTTCACAATTTGTACGGAAATACAAAACAAACAAACAAACAAACAAACCCGAATAGCCAAAGCAATCTTGAAAAAGAAGAATGGAACTGGAGGAATCAACCTGCCTGATTTCAGGCTCTACTACAAAGCCACAGTCATCAAGACAGTATGGTACTGGTATAAAGACAGAAATATAGATCAATGGAACAAAATAGAAAGCCCAGAGATAAATCCATGCACCTATGGACACCTTATATTTGACAAAGGAGACAAGAATATACAATGGAGAAAAGACAATCTCTTTAACAAGCGGTGCTGGGAAAACTGGTCAACCACTTGTAAAAGAATGAAACTAGGACATTTTCTAACACAATACACGAAATAAACTCAAAATAGATTAAAGATTTAAATGTAAGACCAGAAACTATAAAACTCCTAGAGGAAAACATAAGCAAAACACTCTCTGACATAAATCACAGCAGGATCCTCTATGACCCACCTCCCAGAGTATTGGAAATAGAAGCAAAAATAAACAAATGGGACCTAATTAAACTTAAAAGCTTCTGCACAACAAAGGAAACTATAAGCAAGGTGAAAAGACAGCCTTCAGAATGGAAGAAAATAATAGCCAATGAAGCAACTGACAAATAATTAATCTCAAAAATATACAAGCAACTCCTGCAGCTCAATTCCAGAAAAACAAACGACCCAATCAAAAAATGGGCCAAAGAACTAAACAGACATTTCTCCAAAGAGGACATACAGATGGCTAACAAACACATGAAAAGACGCTCAACATCACTCATTATCAGAGAAATGCAAATCAAAACCACAATGAGGTGCCTTTTCACACCAGTCAGAATGGCTGTTATCCAAAAGTCTACAAGCAATAGATGCTGGAGAGGGTGTGGAGAAAAGGGAACCCTCTTACACTGTTGGTGGGAATGCAAACTAGTACAGCCACTATGGAGAACAGTATGGAGATTCCTTAAAAAACTGGAAATAGAACTGCTATATGACCTAGCAATCCCACTGCTGGGAAACCAGGATTGAAAGAGACACATGTACCCCAATGTTCATCGCAGCACTGTTTATAATAGCCAGGACATGGAAGCAACCTAGATGTCCATCAGTAGACGAATAGATAAGAAAACTGTGGTACATATACACAATGGAATATTACTCAGCCATTAAAAAGAATATGTTTGAATCAGTTCTAATGAGGTGGATAAAACTGGAGCCTATTACATAGAGTGAAGTAAGCCAGAAAGAAAAACACCAATACAGTATACTAATGCATATATATGGAATTTAGAAAGATGGTAATGATAACCCTATATGTGAGACAGCAAAAGAGACACAGATGTATAGAACAGTATTTTGGACTCTGTGGGAGATGGTGAAGGAAGGATGATTTGGGAGAATGGCATTGAAACATGTATATTATTGTATGTGAAATGGATCACCAATCCAGGTTTGATGTACGAGACAGGGTGCTTAGGGCTGGTGCACTGGGATGACCCAGAGGGATGGGATGGGGAGGGAGGTGGGAAGGGGTTCAGGATGGGGAACACATGTACACCCATGGTGGATTCATGTCAATGTAAGGCAAAACCACTACAATATTGTAAAGTAATTAGCCTCCAATTAAAATAAATAAATTCATATTTAAAGAAAAAACAAAACAAAAAACAAGATTTTTGATAGATGACTTCTGTCTTCCTCAAACTCTACACTCCTGTGTCTCTGGAGGCAGATGTATTGAATGAATTATTGGATTCCATGCTCTGTCTCCTGGGTGGGTTCTGTCAATAGAGGAGACTAGAGAGAAGAAGGAGAGTTAGGCTGAGGGATTTATTTCCCTGGCTCCTCCCCACAGAATTATAGTGAACTGGCTACCTTGCTGTATGAAAGGGAACAACTCCTAACAGGTAGCCCAGGCTATAGAGCCTTTTCTCTCTGCCCTTGACTCTTCACTGTAGGCATGGTAACAGCTCCCACTCTTCCTAGCCTTACTGTCCCTATCTTTTTATGCATTTCCTCAATATGATCCACACTATTGGTAAATAGCTCCCACCTTCTTTCTTCATGATAGAATCCTGAATTTTTTTGATCCTTAGGTCCTCAATTGCTTCATGGCTTATTTTCTAAACTTAGAGGAATGTTGAAGTCAATCATGATAATTTCATCCCCATGTTAGCAAAAGACATGAACATGTGATAATATGCCAGTCAATGAAATAGAAGATGATGTCTTCTGAGATCACCTTGGAAAGTTTTTCTTGACTTTAAAAAGGGATGCCTGATAAAAATGCAGCATTTTTATCTTTGAATATTGTTGTGTAAGGCTATGCTATTAATACTTGGTTCTGTTATAGCCATATAGGGACCATGAGCAAAATCCAAGAGAACTGCAGAGAAAACTGACATCATTGAGTTGCTGAATTAAGTCCAGAACAGCCTATTGCCAAACACTTGATCTGTGATGCAACTTATTTTTTATAATTTATATAAATTTCAGTTGGAGTCTTATGTTACTAATAGCCAAAAAATGTCTTGATTGATTAGTCCCTATCAGTGTGCACACTTGTTTACCATTAGTACAAAGAATCTTGTTGATAGAAAAAATAATTATTCCAAGTGTTCAGTAGCTGCTATTTTTTTGCATTTCACTTACTGTAAAGTTAAGACCAAATAATAAGAGAAAACAAATCTGTATAAGATAAATATATCTAGCAATATAAAGTTCTGTATCATCTGGGAATGGCACAATTTTGAAATGAAAGGAGTAGGAATTGGGAAAATTTAAATTTTAACATATATTGAGAACAAACAGTAAAGTAGCATTTATAAGATTAAAGGAAAAAATGCCATTTGCTTTCTTAAATTTTCAATTTTACTGTGCAAATTATATAGCCTGAAAATGAAAAGCTATTTCCTTATAAGTTAAATAAAGAATGGACAATTTTGAAGACTCAGGTAACCTGTAATAAAAGTCATTCTACCAATGACTAACTTGTAATTTTCCAAGTGCTTGAGAAAATTCCAGGCTCATTATTATCATGATATAAATATTTGTTTAATATATTTTCTGCGTGAAAAGAGAGGTAGAAGCTGCAAGTGATAAGTTTTCATTCTCAGATACAGGCAGAAATAATAAAGTCATACAGTTGGGTTTTCCAGGAAAGATCCTATTTCTAACATGGATTGATTCATTCAGTTCTATGTCAGTGACTCAAGTGTTACAGAGTGTAAAGACCATAAGTCATATGACTCATCCTTTCCATGGTTTATTTCCAGAAACTCTATCAGTTGCCCAGAAAGAACTATAGTTTTAAATCTCTTACTCTCCCCAAAGTTCTTTATGATTGATTTCCTTCTTTTCCTTCAGTGCATTTTCCTTGAAGAGAGAAAGCTTGGAACAGATACTGAGAGGTAGGAAAGTTCTGCTATCGAAAACATTTATGGTTTTGTTGCCTTCTGTTTCCCTCCTCTTCACCCCTTATTTTCACTTTTAGGTGTCAACTCAGGTTCTGTTCACCCACAAGCCTAGACCAAGGAGGAGAGCAAAGTACGCTGACTCTAAGAAATAGCCACCTTTTCTATTATGACTGGTACAAGATTGTTACTGATACTAAAGCAAAAACAAAGGATTACACATATTATCCAATGTTCCTGTGTAAATCCAAAAAGACATTATTATTGACTGGGTTCGATATCAAGTCAGGCAAGTTATCCACAAATGGACTGAAGATAATAAACTTTTGGGGGCATCAGTATACCATACAACAATCTCACCATTCCCTAGAGCCATGGAGAAATTCATTTACTTCACATAGGTGAACCTTTCTCTTCCCTAGAGACCGTTTTGTTCATCTTAGCTCAATACAAGATCAGATCCATTGTCAGCAGTAACAATTTGTACTATGTTCTTTTCCATTGGGCTCAAACTTAAAGCATCCCTGAGCGGAAAATAAATGGCAATAGCTGTATCTCAGTTTTCACATGGGCATGGAGGGAGAGAGGAGGAACGAACTTAGAGAGAGTAAAACCTTTACCTGAAGTCATAAGTCCATCCAATCAATAAAAAGACAAGAAACTGAAGTCTGCCCTCAAAAACAAAACAAAACAAAAAACCCTAATCCACTTATTTCCTAACAATTCTGTTTTTTTATTATGTGGTAGGTAGATGATAATCTTTCCCTCCCTATAACTCACACAAAGAGTGAAGAGCCTTATTTTTGCTAAATTTTGAGATTGGCCTTGCCTGGCTCTCTATTAGAGAAAAAGTCAAAGAACATTATTTTTCTATTAAAGCAAAGGTTTATACATTAACTCGGAACTTCAGGACACCACACAGAGCTGAAGATAGAAGTTGGAGTGATAGTGACACAGAAATGAAATGAATTGAAATTGCCAGTGACAATAAAGCAGGAAGCAGTGGTAGGCAGTAAAGTCTTGTCCCTGAAAATCTTACAGCATTGCTGCTGGTGGAGGGAACAGTAATTTAAGACAGTTATGGGCCTAAAAAAAAAAAAAAAAAAAAAAGCAATAATAGTGAAGTCAGACCCAGTCTGTATGGGATGGATATTATTTGGTTTAAGACTGTGCAGAATGCATTTATGACTTTGGTTTAAAAAAAGAGAGAGAGAGAGAGAGAGAGAGAGAGAGAGGCTGACCCTGATGCAGTGAAAATTTGAAATGGGATTAGAGGTCTTTGTTCTTGGATTGTTGCTAAAGACAGGGGAGCAACAGTAAAAGAATGTCCTGGCACTAAATAGGCATATGTGTGTGCAGTTCCATCCACTCAAAGCTTAGAATCTGCAGACGCTCGCATTTTAGGGCTATATTTGAAAAGCTCTAAAAAGAAATGGCACTCTGAGAGAATATATACATATGTTCCTGGTCTCACTGAGGGAAGTGACCTATTCCATCTGGGAAACCTTGCATTATACAGGAATCTGGTTGTAGAATAAAGAACCTGGATAGACCCAGAGGGTTTTATGCTAAGTGAAATAAATTAGAGAAAGACAAATAATGTATGTCTTTTACATACAGAAAGACAAAAATTTGCTTATGTATGGAATCTAAAACAACAACAACAACAAAAAAATGAGCAAACATAACAAAACAGAAGCAGTTATGGATACAGAGAATAAACAGGTGGTTGCCAGAAGGGAGGGGATGGTGGAGGTGAGAAATAGATGAGTGAGATTAAGAGGTAACAACTTTAAGTTGCAAAATAAATGCTGCAGGTATGAAATGTACAATGTAGGGAATGCAGTCAGTAACTATGGTGACATATCTTATTAGACTTATCATGGTAATCATTTTGAAGTGTATGTGCTGTGCCTTACTTAGTCATTCAGTCATGTCTGACTCTTTGCGACCCTGTGGATTGCAGCCCACCAGGCTCCTCTGTCCATGGGGATTCTCCAGGCAAGAATATTGAAGTGGGATGCTATGCCTTCCTCCAGGGGATCTTCCCAACCCAGGGATCGAACCCAGGTCTCCTGCACTGCAGACAGATTCTTTACCGTCTGAGCCACCAGGGAAGCCCTTGAAGTGTATAAATATATTGAATCACTATGTTGTGTAGCAGGAACTAACATAGTTTTGTAGGTCAGTTATACTTCAAAAACAATCTCACAGGAAGAGATCAGTTTTGTAGTTAGAGGAGGGGGAGTGTGGGTGGGAGGGAGAGTTGGATGAAGAAGTCAAAAGGTACACACTTCCAGTTATAAGATAAATAAGTACTAAAGATGTAATATACATGATAAATAAAATTAACCCTGCTGTATGTTACATATGAAAATTAAGAGAGTAAATCCTAAGTGTTATCACAAGGAATATTTTTCTGTTTCTTTAATTTGGTATCTGTATGAGATGATGAATGTTCACTAATCTTATTGTGATAGTCATTTCATGATGTATGTGAGTCAAATCATTATGCTGCACACCTTTAACCTGCACATTATTGTGTGCTAAGTCACTTCAGTCATGTCTGACTCTTTTGGGACCCTGTGGACTCTAACCCACCAGGTTCCTCCGCCTGTAGGATTCTCCAGATGAGAATACTGGAATGGGTTGCTATGCCCTTCTCCAGGGGATCTTTCTGACCCAGAGATTGAACCCAGGTCTTCCACATTGCAGGCAGATTCTTTACTGTCTGTGCCACAAGGAAAGCCTTGCAGCTCAGATGGTACAATGGTATATATCAATTATATCTCAATAAACCTGAAAGAAAAAAAAATTAAGATATCAAGACATCGTGTGCATCCAGGTCTTGCCTCTGCCCCTTACTGTCTGTGTTATTCTGGGCATGTTACATTCTTTCTCTGATTTTTAATTTGCCATTTATGATATGGGATTATAATTATATTTAGTTTATAAGATTAGGGGGGTTGAATGAAAGAATTTTAAGATGTTTGGTCAATATCAAGCACTATATAAATGCCTCAAACTGCACCTACTATGTTGAAGTTAATAAAGGGAACATAGTTTTCCCCCTTCTAAATATACATGGATAGTCTCACAGACATTTTATATCAGTTGCTATCAGGGTCAGAAAAGGCAATGGCAACCCACTCCAGTACTCTTGCCTGGAAAATCCCATGGGCAGAGGAGCCTGGTAGGCTGCAGCCCATGGGGTCGCTAAGAGTCAGACACGACTGAGTGACTTCACTTTGACTTTTCACTTTCATGCATTGGAGAAGGAAATGGCAACCCACTCCAATGTTCTTGCCTGAAGAATCCCAGGGACGGGGTTACCTGATGGGCTGCCGTCTATGGGGTCACACAGGATTGGACACAACTGAAGCGACTTAGCAGCAGCAGCAGCAGCTAACAGGGTCTTGGACAAAATTGCAAAGGAGGCAAAATTTGCATCTTCCCAGTTTCCATGTGAAAACCCTATCCACTTGATTCTTCTTTCCTCTGTTATCCAGAGAACCAGATCAGAACAGAGGTGAAATGAGAGGATGGTGAAGTGAATGGGGCAAAGATTATGGCATGTAGACTCAAGGTCTTGGGTGTATAGAAATGCAAGAACTATTGTATAGTTTGAGACACGAAAAAATAATTTTGGTCTATCTTCAGCTCAGCCCAGCTTACCTGGAGTTACTATATCACACATTTATTGTGAAGTGAGCATATTTTAACATGTTCGAATTATGTCCATTATATGCCTAGAATCTTAGAAGATCTTAAAAGGGTCTGGTGAGGATGGTAAAGAAAGACTTATTCAGTACAGCTTAACCAGCATTTGGGAGCTAAGTTAGCAAAGAAAATAGACACAAATGTTCAGCTAGAACAAGATGTGTGTGTGTGTGTGTGTGTGTGTGAGAGAGAGAGAGAGAGAGAGAAAGAGAGAGAGAGATGAGGGATGAAGTTAGCAAGCATGACTCAGCAGTAGCTGGAGGACATTTTCAAAATTCACATATTTCTGTCTTTTTGCAGAACATACAGTGAAATGTGGGGCATAACATTCCGGGATATGACAGTTTCTGCTTCTCGGTGTATTCCCAGCTTCAGCAAAGGTCTTAGCTAGGTTCCTCTGTCCATGGAATTCTCCAGGCAAGAATACTGGAGCGGGTTGCAGTTTCCTTCTCCAGTGGATCTTCCTGATCCAGGGATCAAATCTGGATCTCCTGCATTGCAGGCAGATTCTTTACCATCTGAGCCACCAAGGAAGCTCCAGTGTATATTAGGCACTCAATAAATATAGAGCAAATAAATGAAAGAGCTATCTAAGTCAGGGAGTACCCACTGATGCCAGATGAAGGGAAGGGGAGAATAGTGTTGGAGTGTCTTGAATCAGGCATTAGACAGTGACTGGACTGAAAGTTACCCTGACTTAGGTGATGTAGCAGAAGAAATCAAATTTCCACAAGGGATGCTAAATAATAATAATATCATCAGTAATGAAATGAGTTTACTGTCTTCCAGGTGTTATAGAACATGGACGTTCATTATCACATTAGCGTTCCACTGTAGCCACTATCACCATTGCTCTTTTGTGGACAGAGACAGAGAAGTTACTTTTTTTACCTAATCCCAGTATTTGGCCAGACTGAGACTGAAACTCAAGGTGTTCAAGCTTCAGAACCTAGAACTCTTAATGACTACACTGTAGGAATCCTCAAGGGACCCAGGAAGAGGAAAACAGCCCCAATATGAAGGAGCTCAGGTGGAGTCCTGGTAATTAAGGCAGGAAATTGATCTGAAGAGACGATAACAGAAACCAGTTTCCATGAATAAGAGGCTAAGGTGGAGGTTAAAGTATGGGAGCAAGAAAGGAGCCTGGTTTCTTGACCTGGAACATAGGACATGCTCTAGGTTGGGCTAGAGCAGGACTGGGATGGTTCCATAGTTCAGACTGGAGGTCCTAGCTTGGAGAATAGAGTCACCAGCTAGAGAGAGAAAGGCGCACTGGATCCCACAGTCCATGGAATGTAGCCTGCCAGGCTTCTTTGTCAATGGAATTTTCCAGGCAAGAATACTGGAGTGGGTTGCCATGTCCTCCTCCAGGGGATCTTCCCCACCCAAGGACTGAACTCATGCCTTTTATGTCTCCTGCATTGGCAGGTGGGTTCTTTACCAGTAGCACCAGTTACAGGCAGTCAGAGAGAGGAAAAAACTAGAGTAGATTTCTCAAGAGCCAAAAAGGACAGAAGTATACTGTTTCAAAATGCTTGGAGAACTTGCTAGTGGCCTAAAATTGAATTATCAGCTGAACCATTATTAGAAAAAAGGAATCAGGATGTTTTCAGATGAACAAAAACGAGTTTATCACCAACAAAGTTGGTTCTTCACCAAAGACATTTCTAAAAGACTCCAAGAAGATGGAAATAGACCCCAGAATGAAGGTTTTTTTAAACCAAAGATTAAGAAATTTAAGCCCTGCCATCTAAATACAGCCTGTAGCCTGATTTTATAAGTTCTGAGAGCTAAGAATTTTTTTTGAAAACAGTTTAAAAAATAATTTTATTTATTTATTCATCTACATTTGGCTGTGCTGAGTCTTCGTTAGTGCTCAGGCTTCTTTCTAGCCGCGGTGAGTAGGGACTACTTTCCAGTTGTAGTTCTTGGCCTCTCCCTGCAGTGGCTTCTCCTGTGCAGCACTGGCTCCAGGGTGCTTCGGCTTCAGTAGCGGCGGCACGTGGGCTCGGCTGTTTCTGCTCCTGGGCCCTATAGCATGGGCTCAGTATTGTGGTGCGCATGACCACATGTTGCTACATGGCTTGTGGGATCTTCCTGAATCAGGAATTGGACCCATGTCTTCTGCATTGGCAGATGGATTCTTTACCACTGAGCAGTCAGGCAAGCCCCATGTTTTTTTCTTTTTTAAAATAGATTTATAACAGTTTTGGATTTACAGAAAAATTGAGCAGAGAGTACACAGGTCCCATGTACACTACTCTTCCCCACTTTCATTCCAGTTTCCTTTACTACTAACATCTTGCAATAGTATGTTACATATATCAAGACTGATAAATAAATATTGATGTATTATGTATGCATACATACATATAAACATAAGTACATGCATATATATTAGTAGGTGCACACCTTCGCAGCACACGCATGCCCACATTACTGATTGTTATGTCTTCTTCAAAAATAGATCCTTGTTTATTCCTGGTATGGTAGTTTCCTTTGAGGACAGGGTTTTGTTATGCAGAACAGAAGGCTCTGAGTATACTTCAACATTGCTACTTTTCTCTTCCTCCTTTCCAGAACAAGAGGGAATTTTTCCTCAGATATGAGCTCTTGGAACTGGAACTCATGAAAGTACAGGGACCTCCCTATGATGGGCCCTTTAGGAGTTTTAAGCCTCAAGCTAGTCCACACTCAGCCTTCAGCAATTGATCGATTGTTCCTACCAATTACTGGCTCCAGCTCCTGGTAAGTTTTGCATGCGTGCTTGTTATTTCACTTTAGTCATGCCTGAATCTTTGCGACCCTGTGGACTGTAGCCCTCCATACTCCTCTGTCCATGGGATTCTCCAGGCAAGAATAATGGAGTGGGTTGCCATATGCTCTTCCAGGGAATCTTCCCCACCCAAGGACTGAATCTGCATCTCTTATATTTCCTGCACTGGCAGGCAGATTCTTTACCACTATCACCACCTGGGAAGCCCATAAGCAGTGTAGTATAAAGCCACTAATATTATACATGAGGACCAGTTACAAAACATAGTTTTATCTTACCTAAATGCTTACAATTTTCTCACCATTGGTGGAGGAAAATAGTATGTAAAAATTCCTGATGGATTCAAATGCAAACAGGAAAGGTAAAAAATAAAATGAAGCAAAGAAAAAGCAGAATAAATACAAAATAGAAGAACTAATTCAAAATAAACTAGTGATCACAATAAATGTCAGTAGAGTAAATGTGCAAGTCAAAATAAGAATGTTTTCAAATTAGGATAAATAACAAAATCTCTCTATATATACTTTTTTCAAAACACAACCTTAAACATTTTAGACATAATAATGAAAAGTTAAAGGATAAATATTAGGCAAATACTGAACAAAGTAATCTGGCATAACTTTGTAAATATATCCACCTCTCTATATATATTAGACAAAATTGACTTCAAAGTAAAAATATGTTTGGGAGATAAAGAATATTAATGTTTAATAATAGGTAAGATTCTTGCAGAAAGATAAATCTAAATTTATAAGCACCCAATTCTATAATCTTCATATATATTTTAATGCATATATAGCAAAACTGACAGAATTTTAAAGAGAAATTCATCCATGAACATTCATAATAGAAAATTTTAAACTCATTTATAATGCTTTATAGAGACAGCAGACAGAACCACTGAGGATTTTAACAACATAATTAGCAAGTCTGACATAATGAGAATATCTACAACTCTGTAATAGGGAGGAAAAAGTCTGACTCCATATTAAATTTGTTTCTTTTACCTTAACTTTTGTATTATATTGCTTTGCTACAAATTAATCACTAAAGGGATGTTGCTTATAACAAAGTATACACACAAGCCCATCTCTAGGAACCCTGCCTCCCATGCCTGAACTAAAATACCTCTGTTCAGCTCACAGGAAACATCCTGACCAGGCCCACCTATGAATGGCTATAGGAAAGAAGCAATTACATATCTCTTCCAGTGTCTGGGCAAAACCAGGAAATGTTTGCAATGACTTATTGCCTTTTTTACTTTACATCCTCATCTCCCCACTCTTTGTTCTATGAAAGAAACTAGCATACAAACTTCAGGAATAGTTCATTGGGACACCAGTCTACCATCTTATTGGTTTGCTGGGTTTTCTGATTAAGGTTGTTATTTCTTGACCCAACAACTAATCTCTCGATTTATTGACCTGTTATTTGGTGAGCAGTCCAAGCTTGGACTGAGTATCCAACAATTAGAGAGTGTACATTCTTCACAAATATGCACAGAACATATATAAGAAATTTCTGCATTCTACATAAGCAGGTTCTTGCAAAAAAAAAAAAAAAACACAAAGAATTGTTGTCAAATAGGTGATCTTTTCTGTATGAAATGTATTTACTTTAGAAATTGTTAAAATACTAATTTGAATGGAGGTTCATGACATTGTACAGGAGACAGGAATCAAGACCATCCCCAAGAAAAAGAAATGTGAAAAAGCAAAATGGCTGTCTGAGGAGGCATTACAAATAGCTGTGAAAAGAAGGGAAGTGAAAAGCAAAGGAGAAAAGGAAAGATATACCCATTTGAATGCAGAGTTCCAAAGAATAGCAAGGAGAGATAAGAAAGCCTTCCTCAGTGATCAATGCAAAGAAATAGAGGAAAACAATAGAGTGGGAAACACTAGGGTTCTTTTCAAGAAAATTAGAGATACCAAGGGAACATTTCATGCAAAGGTAGGCTCAATAAAGGGCAGAAATGGTAAGGACCTAACTGAAGCAGAAGATATTAAGAAGAGGTGGCAAGAATACACAGAAGAACCATACAAAAAAGATCTTAATGACCTTTTTATCTTCACAAAAAGGATAATCACGATGGTGTGATCACTCACCTAGAGCCAGATATCCTGGAATGTGAAGTCAAGTGGACCTTAGGAAGCATCACTGCAAACAAAGCTAGTGGAGGTGATGGAATGCCAGTTGAGCTATTTCAAATCCTGAAAGATAATGCTGTGAAAGTGCTGCACTCAATATGCCAGCAAATTGGGAAAACTCAGCAGTAGCCACAGGACTGGAAAAGGTCAGTTTTCATTCCAATCCCAAAGAAAGGCAATGCCAAAGAATGCTCAAACTACCACACAGTTGCACTCATCTCACACGCTAGTAAAGTAATGCTCAAAATTCTCCAAGCCAGGCTTCAGCAATACGTGAACTGTGAACTTCCAGATGTTCAAGTTGGTTTTAGAAAAGGCAAAGGAACCAGAGATCAAATTGCCAACATCTGCTGGATCATGGAAAAAGCAAGAGAGTTCCAGAAAAACATCTATTTCTGCTTTATTGACTATGCCAAAGCCTTTGACTGTGTGGATCACAATAAACTGTGGAAAATTCTGAAAGAGATGGGCAAACCAGACGACCTGACCTGCCTCTTGAGAAACCTGTATGCAGGTCAGGAAGCAACAGTTAGAACTGGACATGGAACAACAGACTGGTTCCAAATAGGAAAAGGAGTATGTCAACGCTGTATATTGTTACCCCACTTATTTAACTTCTATGCAGAGTACATCATGAGAAACACTGGGCTGGAAGAAGCACAAGCTGGAATCAAGATTGCCGGGAGAAATATCAGTAACCTCAGATATGCAGATGACACCACCCTTATGGCAGAAGGTGAAGATGGACTAAAGAGCCTCTTGATGAAAGTGAAAGTGGAGAGTGAAAAAGTTGGCTTAAAGCTCAACATTCAGAAAACAAAGATCATGGCATCCGGTCCCATCACTTCATGGGAAATAGATGGGGAAACAGTTGAAACAGTGATGTGACTGCAGCCATGAAAGTAAAAGATGCTTACTCCTTGGAAGGAAAGTTATGACCAACCTAGACAGCATATTAAAAAGCAGAGACATTACTTTGTCAACAAATGTCCGTCTAGTCAAGGCTATGGTTTTTCCAGTTGTCATGTATGGATGTGAGAGTTGGAGTATAAAGAAAGCCTTGTGCTGAAGAATTGGTGCTTTTGAACTGTGGTGTTGGAGAAGACTCTTGAGAATCCCTTGGACTGCAAAGTGACCTAACCAGTCCATCCTAAAGATCAGTCCTGGGTGTTCATTGGTAGGACTGATGTTGAAGCTGAACTCCAATACTTTGGCCACCTGATGTGAAGAGTTGACTCATTTGAAAAGACCCTGATGCTGGGAAAGATTGAGGACAGGAGAAGAAGGGGATGACAGAGGCTGAGATGGTTGGATGGCATCACCGACTCAATGGACATGATTTGGGTGGACTCTGGGAGTTGGTGATGGACAGGGAGGCCTGACATGCTGTGGTTCATGGGGTCGCAAAGAGTCGGACACAACTGAGTGGACTGAACTGAACTTGGAAATTATAATAAAAGACCCTTTCAAATAATGTTTGTTTCTAAACAGGAATAATGATGAACATCAGAAAATATCTAGGATTGAAAATTGATGAAATATCCATTACTTAAAATAATTTTAATATTCTTATTTGTTGTTGTTGTTCAGTTGTAAGTTGTGTCCAACTCTTTGTGACCCCATGAACTGAAGCACACCAGGCTTCCCTGTCCTGCACCATCTCCTGGAATTTGCTCAGACTCATGTCCATTGAATCAGTGATGCCATTCAACCATCTCATCCTCTGCTGCTCCTTTCTCCTCCTGCCCTTAACACTCTTAATACTTATAAAGTTTGAAAAGTGATGACCTAAGTATTCAACTCAAAGCAGTTAGAAAAAGAACAGCACAATAAAATGAAAAGAAGTTGGAAGAATGAAATAATAAGAGGATAAATTAATTGAGTAGAAAAAAATAAAATAGAGAGGATCCACAGAGCCAGACACTCATTTTTTGAAAAATCTAATAAAATAGACACCTTCTGGCAAGACTGAGCAAGAAAGAAAGAGAGAGAATCCATCAAAGAAGCACATGAACAAAGAAAAATTCCTAACCATGTAAACAGAAAGAAAAGATATTTTTAAAAAGATCTTATGTTATTAAGTTTGAAAACTTAAGACAAACTGTTCAATTTTCTGGAGAAATGTAACTAGCCAATAGTGATTCAGAAGAATTAAAATCCTGACTAATCCTCAGTGATTAAAAAAAAAAGAATCAATAATTAATATCTAAGCCTCACCCTCTCCATCGCTACCAAAACTGGATATCTGAGCCAGTGAAATAAAAAATTCCAATCAAAATCTTGTTTTGTTTTGTTTTTTTTAACCTACATGGAACTTGACAGGATGATTATAAAGCATGTATATGGAAATCTCAAAGATGAAAATATCCACAATAATTTGGAAGAAGCACAATACAAGGAGATCTCCTTCCATATAAAAATACTTAATATAAGCTATAAAACTATAAACAATAATGGCAGTATGCATTGCTCTGGGAAAGATAAATACACCAATGGAATTGAACAGAGACTTGAAATAGATCAGTGTTTGAATAGAAAGCTTATATATGGCAGAGGAACCAATGCCTACCAGTGGAGGATAGGCTATTGATTAAATAATATTCAGACATTTCATTATTAATATAGCAAAAGGAAAAGGTCTCTAATGAAAGACCATAATTAATTTTGTGTGGATTAAAGATCTAAATATGATGATAGCAACAGATTAAAATGTATGGAGGAACTGTAAGACACTATCTTTATAATTTCAAAAGAGGAAGTTGGGAGGGCTATAGTAAACAAAGAGTCTTTGATTTTTAGTGGCTGAGTCCTTTCCAGGAAATAGGAGAAGTCTAAATATTTGTATCTGGCTAGGATCTTAAGTCAAAAGATCACTTTTCTGGTCTCTCAACTCTATTTAATTGAAGTTTCTGTTTATTAGTTTTTTTATATATGATTTCTGACCTTGTTTAAACTATGCTAGGCTAAGAACACACAGAACAACTGTACAAAAAAGATCTTCATGACCCAGATAATCACGATGGTGTGATCACTCACCTAGAGCCAGATATTCTGGAATGTGAAGTCAAGTGGACCTTAGAAAGCATTGCTATGAACAAAGCTAGTGGAGGTGATGGAATTTCAGTTGAGCTATTTCAAATCCTGAAAGATGATACTGTGAAAGTGCTGCACTCAATATGCCAGAAAATTTGGAAAACTCAGCAGTGGCCACAGGACTGGAAAAGGTCAGTTTTCATTTCAATCCCAAAGAAAGGCAATGCCAAAGAATGCTCAAACTACCGCACAATTGCACTCATCTCACAAGCTTGTAAAGTAATGCTCACAATTCTCCAAGACAGGCTTCAGCAATACGTGTACTGTGAACTTCCAGATGTTCAAGATGGATTTAGAAAAAGCAGAGGAACCAAAGATCAAATTGCCAACATCTGCTGGATCATGGAAAAAGCAAGAGAGTTCCAGAAAAACATCTATTTCTGCTTTATTGACTATGCCAAAGCCTTTGACTGTGTGGATCATAATAAACTGTGAAAAATTCTGAAAGAGATGGGAATTCCAGACCACCTGACCTGCCTCTTGAGAAACCTATATGCGGGTTAGGAAGAAGCATAAGCTGGAATCAAGGTTGCCGGGAGAAATATAAATAACCTCAGATATGCAGATGACACCACCCTTATGGCAGAAACTGAAGAGGAACTAAAAAGCTTCTTGATGAAAGTGAAAGAGGATAGTGAAAAAGTTGGCTTAAAGCTCAACATTCAGAAAACGAAGATCATGGCATCTGGTCCCATCACTTCATGGGAAATAGATGGGGAAACAGTGGAAACAGTGTCAGACTTTATTTTGGGGGGCTCCAAAATCAGTGGAGATGGTGATTGCAGTCATGAAATTAAAAATGCTTACTCCTTGGAAGGAAAGTTATGACCAAGCTAGACAGCATTTTAAAAAGCAGAGACATTACTTTGCCAACAAAGGTTCATCTAGTCAAGGCTATGGTTTTTCTAGTGGTCATGAATGGATGTGAGAGTTGGACTGTGAAGAAAGCTGAGCACTGAAGAATTTATGTTTTTGAACTGTGGTGTTGGAGAAGACTCTTGAGAGTCCCTTGGACTGCAAGGACATCCAACCAGTTCATTCTAAAGGAGATCAATCCTGGGTGTTCATTGGAAGGACTGATGCTAAAGCTGAAACTCTAATACTTTGGCCACCTCATGCAAAGAGTTGACTCATTGGAAAAGACTCTGATGCTGGGAGGGATTGGGGGCAAAAAGAGAAGGGTACAACAGAGGATGAAATGGCTTGATGGTATCACCGACTTAATGGACATGAGTTTGAGTGAACTCCGGGAGTTGGTGATGGACAGGGAGGCATGGCCTGCTGTGATTCATCGGGTCGCAAACAGTCAGACACGACTGAGCGACTGAACTGAACTGAAGCTAAGATATGATTTTTCTTATACTAGGTGTATTAAATGCATTTCGACTTTGATATTGTCAATGTATGATGCATGAGATATAATCCCATTACAAAATAAGGAATATTTGTTAATCTTGTCACAGGGATTGAAATAGTTGTTGTTTAGTTAGTAAGTTATGTTTGACTCTTTTGCGACCCCAATCACTAAAGCTCGCCGATTACCCAGACAAGAATACTGGAGTTGGTTGCCATTTCCTTCTCCAGAAGATCTTCCTGACTCAGGGATTGAACCCACATCTCCAACATTGTCAGGCAGGTTCTTTATCATCTAGCCACCAGGGAAACCAATAAATGTTCAGGCCAGTGAAAGGAAACTGATGTATAACAGCTACTGTAAGAGGATTCTCACTTCCCTGAGGATGAAGAACTGCTGCAAACATTCTGCTGAAACTGTCAGAAGAACCTCGAACTCCCAGAGGGCTACCAGGGCAGAACGGGGATACAGCCACCAGAGGACCAGAGTGGAGAGGATATGAGAAAGAAGATCCTTGGAGAGTTCATCTGAGGTGTGAGATCGAGACTTATTTTGACTTTTCAGTTATTTAAGTCAGTAAGCCTCTTTGTTGTTTAAATAATTTGGAGTTTAGAGGCTTTTATTTTATTTTCACCTGTTCCTGAAACATTTCTACCACAAATACTGCATAGATATTTTGACCTGAGAGGCTGAAGAGGGAAAGATATCTTGACTATTATTCAAAGATTCTTTGATTTCAAGGAACAGAAAGATACAATTGCAGAATGAGAATTAGCAGACAGATCTGTAGAAATGGAACCAAGCTACTAAGAAAAAAACAAAACCTTTTCACCTTACTCAGTAGGACCTCCAGTTTCTGTCATCTCTGTTTCTTGCTTGCACATAAACTCATCTCCTGTCTCTTGACAGGTCTATTTCACCTTTGGTACTTAAATTCAATAGATTTAGTTGTATACTGTGATCTATCTTTCTCCAAACCCTCCTCTACAAACAGTTTCTTCTCCAGTGTTCTTTTTCTTGTTGTTGAATCAACTATCCATCTTGTTTACTAATCAGAAAACATAAAGTCATTTTTCTCACCTTTCCCTTAGCTTTAAGTAACCGACATTCAATACATTATGAAGCTGCCTCCAAAATACTTGTCAAATTAATTTGTTTCTATGTTATTACTACCAGTACTTCAGTCCAACACTTATCATCTGGAGTCTTATCTGTTGCAATTGCTTCCTTTCCATTCTAATTTCCTCTCTTTGTACTCTCCAATCCATTTTCCACATTGCTGTGGTTCTTCAGTCGCCCAGTCATATCCAACTCTGCAATTCCATGGACTGCAACATGCCAGGCTTCCCTGTCCTTTACTATCTCCTGCAGTTTGCTCAAACTCATGTCCATTGAGTTGATGATGCCATCCAAACATTTCATCCTCTGTTGTCCCCTTCTCCTGCCCTCAGTCCTTCCCAATATCAGGGTCTTTTCCAGTGAGTCAGGTCTTCTCATCAGGTTGCCAAAATATAGGAGCTTCAGCTTCAGCATCAGTCCTTCCAATGAATATTCAGGATTAACTTCATTTAGGATTGATTGGTCTGATCTCTTTGCAGTCCAAGGGACTCTCAAGAGTCTTCTCCAGCACCACAGCTCAAAAGCATCAGTTCTTCAGTCCTCAGCCTTTATGGTCCAATTCTCACATCCGTACGTGGCTACTGGAAAAACCATGGCTTTGACTATAGAGACCTTTGTTGACAAAGTGATGTCTCTGCTTTTTAATATGCTGTCTAGGTTTGTCATAGCTTTTCTTCCAAGGAGCAAGCATATTTTAATTTTGTGGCTGCAGTCCAGTGATTTTGGAGCCCAAGAAAACAAAGTGTGTCACTGTTTCCGTTTTCTCCCATCTATTTGCCATGAAGAGATGGATCAAGATACTACGATCTTAGTTTGAATTTTAAGCCAGCTTTCTCACTTTCCTTTCTCCTTCATATAGAGGCTCTTTGGTTCCTCTTCACTTTTTGCCATTAGGGTGGTAGCATCTGCATCTGCATATCTGAAGTTCTTGATATTTCTGTCAATCTTGATTCCAGTTTGAGCTTCATCCAGCTCAGCATTTTTCATGATGTACCCTGCATAGAAGTTAAATAAGCAGGGTGACAATATACAGCCTTGATGTACTCCTTGCCCAGTTTTGACCCATTCTGTTTTTCAAATTTCCACTTTGTTGTGATCCACACAATGTCTTTAGTGTAGTCAATGAAGCAGAAGTAGATGTTTTCCAGGAATTCCCTGGCTTTTTCCATGATCTAGAGGAAGCTGGCAATTAGATCTTTGGTTCCTCTGCCTTTTCTAAATCCAACTTGTCATTTGAAAGTTTTTGGTTCATTTACTATTGAAGCCTAGCTTGAAGGATTTTTAGTACTGCTTTGCTAGCTTGTGAAATGAGTGCAACTGTGCAGTAGTTCGAACATTCTTTGGCATTGCCCTTCTTTAGGATTGGGGTGAAAACTGAACTTTTCCAGTCCTGTGGCCACTGCTGAGTTTCCCAAATTTGCTGGCATATTGAGTGCAGCACTTTCACAGCATCATCTTTTAGAATTTGAAATAGCTCAGCTGGAATTCCATTACCTCCACTAGTGGTTTTGTTTGAGTAATGCTTCCCAAAGCCCACTTAGCTTCACACTCCAGCAAGTCTGGCTCTAGGTGAGTGACATGGTTATCTATCATGGTTATCTGGGTCATTAAGACCTTTTTTGTATAGTTCTTCTGTGTATTCTTGCCACCTTTTCACACACTCTTTTGCTTGTTAGGTCCTTGCTACTTTTGTCCATTATTGTGCCCATCTTTGCATGAAATATTTCCTTGGTGTCTCTAATTTTCTTGAAGAGATCTCTAGTCTTTCCCATTCTATTGTTTTCTTCTATTTCTTTGCATTGTTCACTTAAGAAGGCTTTCTTATCTCTCCTTGCCATTCTTTGGAACATTACATTCAGTTGGGTTTATCTTTCCCTTTCTCCTTTATCTTTAGCTTCTCTTCTTTTCTTAGCTATTTGTAAGGCCTCCTCAGACAACCATTTTGCCTTCTTGCATTTCTTTTTCTTGCTACAATTGCTACAGTGAGTTGGCTTTTAAAGACCCATCCCTGTTTTCTGGATGAGATATGCCAGTAGTCTCATTCAACATTATAAACATTGACTCTTGAAACCATCAGTGTTCTGCAATGCTCAGTTCAGTTCAGTTCAGTTCAGTCGCTCTGTCATGTCTGACTCTTTGCGACCCCATGAATTGCAGTACACCAGGCCTCCCTGTCCATCATCAACTCCTGGAGTTCACTCAAACTCACGTCCATCGAGTCTGTGATGCCATCCAGCCATCTCATCCTCTGTTGTCCCCTTCTCCTCCTGCCCTTAATCCCTCCCAGCATCAGAGTCTTTTCCAATGAGTCAACTCTTTGCATGAGGTGGCCAAAGTACTGGGGTTTCAGCTTTAGCATCATTCCTTCTAAAGAACACCCAGGACCGATCCCCTTTAGAATGGACTGGTTGGATCTCCTTGCAGTCTGAGGGACTCTCAAGAGTCCTCTCCAACACCACAGTTCAAAAGCATCAATTCTTCAGTGCTCAACTTTCTTCACAGTCCAACTCTTAAATCCATACATGACTACTGGAAAAACCATAGCCTTGACTAGACAGACCTTTGTTGGCAAAGTAGTGTCTCTGCTTTTGAATATGCTATCTAGGTTGGTCATAACTTTCCTTGCAAGGAGTAAGCATTTTTAATTTCATGACTGCAATCACCATCTTGGTGATTTTGGAGCCCCCAAAAAGAAAGTCTGACACTGTTTCCACTGTTTGCCCATCTATTTCCCATGAAGTGATGGAACCAGATGCCATGATCTTTGTTTTCTGAATGTTGAGCTTTAGGCCAACTTTTTCACTCTCCACTTTCACTTTTATCAAGAGGCATTTTAGTTCCTCTTCACTTTCTGCCATAGGGTGGTGTCATCTGCATATCTGAAGTTATTGATATTTCTCCCAGCAATCTTGATTCCAGACTGCAGAGAAGAATCTGCAAAGCTACTGGACCACATTTGGCCCAGCATGCTTGATAGAAGATGGTCACCACTGCTGTTTCAGAATTCATGATTTTTTCCTCCAGCAGTTCAGCTTGCTGCTTCATGTGCCATATCAAAGGAACATTATTATCTTTTGTCCAGCCACCAACAGGGTGAAGGAGAAAGACAGGGAACCTGTAGGCCCTCTCTAGAAGTTGCTTTTAAGTATCCCGCATTAAAAGAGCATGTCCGTTGTACACTAGGTTTTGTAATTAAATACAAAGACAGCATCAGCATTCATGTCTTTAAACATCTGCTTTAGCTCAGTAAGAGTGGAATACTGATCAAGATCATTCATTCCAATAAATTTGGTCAAAGACTTGAAGGTCTCCTTATATCAGCCAATCTCCTTTCTGTAAAACAATCTTGATGTAGGGGTGGTCCTGAATGCTGTTCCTTCCTGTCTAACACAGTGCTCTTTCTTCCTGTGTTAAAAAAAAAAAAAAAAAAGCTCAGTATTGTGAAGAAGAGCCAAACAGTGACCCTTCTACATTGGGGAAAATGCTGTCCAGATGTCCAGCATTTATCTTTTTGAGTAGCTGTCAGAACTACAGGCACTGACAAATTAAAATGACACCCCCATCCAGAAGACAATCAAAATGAAAGTTTTGCAAGTTCTGCCTCTCTATCATAAAACCATTCAATGGGCTGGGCCAACCTTCTGCCAAAACCTGTAGTCACTGCATGTCCACTTTATTAATTTTTAATGCTGTAATTTTTCTCCATCTGTTTTTGCCAAATGAAGTTTATTTCCTGGCACACACAGGATGTCACAGGTACAACACCCTGTTCCCAGAGAAGTTCCATAACTCTTACTGCATACAATCATTTCTATCACAAGTCTATTTTCAGCATCAGTTCAGGGGCCTTTGGTCTTTTAACATTCAGAACTGATTCAAATGAAATCTTTAATTCTCTAGCCTGTGGTTTTTGTTAGAATCCTTTAATAGCTCTGTTCACAAACATACAGGGAAGCATCAACAAATACTTCCAAAAAAAAAAAAAAAAGGCAAACACACCCTGAGGAATTTGCCATGCAATATGGTGATCTTGAAAAAGAACACCTTCCCTGGTGGCTCAGATGGTAAAGGATCTGCCTACAATGCGGGGCCCAGGTTCGATCCCTGGGTTGGGATGATCCCCTGGAGAGGGAAATGGGAACCCACTCCAGTACTCTTGCCTGGAAAATTCCATGGACAGAGGAGCCTGGTAGGCTACAGTCCGTAGGGTTGCAAAGAGTTGGACACAACTGAGCAACTTCACTTTCTTTCTTTCTAGCCAGGGTGTGGCCCACCTGTTTCTTGTTGGTGGAAATGGTGGCAGCTGCCTCCAGCTAGCCTGTGGTGGCCCAGATCGACTGGTTAGAAGGGAACCCCAGCAGCCAGCACCAAGCAGCCTTAGGAGTCCAGGGGCCCTGCAGCTGAGAGGGTCTTCACTTCCCTGGTGATTTTCCTAGGGCAGGACCCAGGACAAGATGCTCCCTCCAGCCAAGAATCCACCTTTGGATTCTGACCTTGACAGCTTAAGCCAACACAGGACGCCCCTACTGAGGTTGACTTCCCTGGTGGCTAAGGCGGTAAAGCATCTGCCTACAATGCGGGAGACCAGGGTTCAGTCCCTGGGTTGGGAAGATCTCCTGGAGAAGGAAATGGCAACCCACTCCAGTATTCTTGCCTGGAAAATCCCATGGATGGAGAGCCTGGTAGACTACAGTACATGGGTCACATAGTGTTGGACATGACTGAGCGGCTTCACTTGTGGTGATCTTGAGTATTGTTGCTGTTGTTGTTCTGTTGCTAAGTTGTGTCTGACTCTGCTATCTCATGGACTGTACCTCACCAGGTTCCCCTGTCCCATTATCTCTTGAAGTCCACACAAACCCACGTCCTTTGAGTTGGTAATGCTATATAACCATCTAACCCGCTGCCACCCCCTTCTCCTTTTGGCTTCAGTCTCTCCCAGCATCAGAATCTTTTCCAGTGAGTCAGCTCTTGGCATCGGTGGTCCAAGTACTGGAGCCTCAGCTTCAGCATCAGTCCTTCCAGGGAATGTTCAGGTTTGATTTCCTTTAGGATTGGCTTACTTGACCTTCTTCTTGTCCAGGGGACTCTAGCATCCTCTCAAGCACTACAATTGGAAAGCCTCAATTCTTCAGCTCTTAGCCTTCTGTATGGTCCAGCTGTCACATTGGTACATGGCTACTGGAAAAACCATAGCTTTGACAATACAGATCTTTGTTGGCAAAGTGATGTCTCTACTTTTTAATATACTGTCTAGGTTTGTCATAGCTTTCCTTCCAAGGGAACTGCAGTGATTCACCATCTGCAGTGATTTTGGAGCCCAAGATCTCAAGTATAAGGTGGTATAAAATATGTGATGCACACTAAGCCAGCACCTGTAAACAGCTTAGTAACCTCTGCAACTCATCAAACATTTCCATCTCTGTTCAAGACTAAAGCCAAGGTTTTTATTGAGACCTTGATGAATGTTGTCACCATCCAAAGTGTAGCATGGTATCCTGGCAAGCCAAGTACTCCTCCAAAACCATGCTCACTGTGGTCTTTACTGCTCCAGATAAGCCTGTCAATGAAACTCTGCAACCACAAAACCCTCCTCTGGTTTCTACCACCTGGCCCTTGTTTCTGTCAACATTGAGCTTGATAGGTGCCTTTATTTGCCCTCTGCCTCTTCCAGTTCTGCACATTATTGCTCAATATGGCTTTCTTATACAGGTTCCCAAGGTAGTAGAGGTTCTCCATGGCTGTAGAGAGTACACAAGGTGCCAGGGTTCTCAGCCCCTGGACTGTACAAGGATGAGGGGAGGTCTGTGGGGGCAGGGCAGAGCCAGAGAGTATGCTCTGACTTATGCAGTTTGTGCTCTAGATTCTGGTTATGTGATCTGTTGGCTACACTTCTGATGTGGATCAGGGAAGTATATGGGACATGGGACTTTTCTTTTGATATCTTTGACTGATTTTGGTATCTGGGTAACATTGACTCAATAGAATGAGTTCCTTCTCCCTTTGTTTTTTGGAAAAGTTTGTGAAGGGTTGCTATTAATTCCTATTTAAATGTTTGATAAAATTCACCTGTCAAGTTATCTAATTCTGAGCTTTGCTTTGTGGGAAGTCTTTAAATTACTATTTCATTCTTTTTGTTATAGGTCTACTCAAATTTTCTATTTTTTTCTTGAGTCAGTTTTGGTAACTTGTATTTCTAGGAATTTGGTCATTTCCTCTAAATTATCTAATTTGCTGGCATACAATTGTTTACAGTATTTCCATGTGATACTTTTATTTTTGCAAGTTTGGTAACAGTTGCTGCTGCTGCTGAGTCACTTCAGTCCTGTCCGACTCTGTGCGACCCCATAGACGGCAGCCCACCAGGCTCCCCTGTCCCGGATTCTCCAGGCAAGAACACTGGAGTGGGTTGCCATTTACTACCTTTTAATTACTATCCCCAAAAGGTAATCATTATCATGCCTTGTATGGTAAACACTTCCTTAAGCTTGTATTCTTAAACACTATAGTTTTAAGTGTCTTCTGAATTTCACATGAATGAAATCATACAGAATATGTTCTTGGCTTCTGTTGCTCAATTTTATGTTTGTAAATTTATCCATGTACTTACAATTTGTTCATCTCATTGCTGTGTACTATTCCATCGAATGAACACAGACACACCTTGTTTCACTGTATTACAGTTTTTAGATATTAATGGTCTGTGACAACCCTGTGTCTAGCAAGTCTATGGGTGTTATTTTTCCAAAAGCATTTGCTCACTTCATGTCTCTGTCACATTTTGGTAATTCTCACAATATTTCAAATCCTCCGGCAAAAATATTTTCAACTTGCTGAAGGCTCATGATGGTTTTCATGTTTTATCAGTAAGTCATTTTTAAATTAAGGTTTATTTATATATATAGACAGATGCTATCATATGCTTAATAGACTATGCATGTGTACATGCCAAATCGCTTCGGTCGTGTCCGACTCTTTGCGACCCTGTGGACTGTAACCCACCAGGCTCCTCTCTCCGTGGGATTTCCCAGGCAAGAGCACTGGAGCAGGTTGCCAGTCCCTTCTCCAGGGGATCTTCCCAGCCCAGGGACTGACCCGAGTCTCTTACATCTCCTGCACTGGCAAGTGGGTTCTTTACCACTATCGCCACCCAGGAAGCCCCATGTTTACACCATCCTGTAGTCTATTAGGGCTTCCCAGGTGGTGCTATTGGTGAAGAACCCACTTGCCAATGCAAGAGACATGAGAGACATGGGTTCAATCCCTGGAGAAGAGAATGGCAACCTAATCCAGTATTCTTGCCTGGGAAACCGCATGGGCACAAGAGCCTGGCAGGCTGCAGTCTATGGGGTCTCAAAGAATTGGACATGACTGAGTACATACACACCTTACACGTAATATACTGTACATAGCAAGTGATTTTGAGTCACTTAATAAGCAATTGCACTGTGTGTTAATCCCTTTAGTATTTCTTTTTCTTTTCACGGCAATAAAAAGAATATTCCATTATTATCTGTCATATAGGTTCAATGCTGTTAACTCTAGGAGGTCAAAGTGTGACATAGGAGATATTGATCTAGTAAAAATAGATAAGAGGCATAGAGTTATTTAGTAACAACTCACCCGAGAGCTATGGATGATACACAAAGCTAAGATATACATGCCATTAATATATAGATATGTACTATGTAGAAAACTCACTAGCTCTACTTTCTGTGTCAGGAAATGTATAATTTTCCTTACTATAACCTCATTACATGAATTAGAGTATATGAGGGGAATTACCACACCTTTGATATTTCTATTTATCTCCATGATATATGTATGTGGTAATGTCCTTTGGTATTTTTATCAGGTGTTTGGATGAAGCTGGGTTCAAATGAACAAATAAAAAATTCTGAATAAGTTATTTTAAATATCACTGTTGTAAATATATATGTATATATGTACATACATATATTATACTATATACATATATAGTCATACATATAGTCTCATACATATAATGCTACTCATACATTTAAAAAATTGGTTGATAAAAATTTTATGAAGTAGTATAAAATATCAACAAATAAAATATTAGTAAATAAATGCAGACAATATCAAAATAAAATAATATTACATGTAAACAAATCTTAATTCCAAAGGCCATCTTCATATTGTCTCAAGATTTAGGTGCTTAATTTTAGTCGTTCTATGTTTTATGAGCTCAAATTGTTAGTACTTAGACATGACAATAAAAATAGTGATTTCATTCATATATATAAACTGGATCATTCATCTATCCATTTTGAAATTGTTCAGGCCTAATATATGCATAGCAACGATATATTAGGTATTTAATCAGGGAAGACAAGAGTTGGATTTACTAAAAGGATACAAATAAAAGTCTCAGTCTGAGAAATTATAACAAATTCAACATTGATTAAACATTGCAGACAAATGCAAGGCAATATGAGAAGGAATAAGACACACACACACAAATCCATTAACAACAATAATCATTGAAGAGGGACTTATTTTATCTCAGGAACTCTAGATGTTTCATCTGTATCATCTCTAATCCTCAGAGAGACACTCTAAGGTAAGCGTTCTTTCAATTTCAGTTACAAGGAAATTAAGTCACAAGGAAATGAAGTAACTAACACAGTGTTACACAGGATTACTGATTCTGGATTTAATCTCTAATCACCCAAGCTTCAAAGTCTGCAGAGGTCTTCCCTGGGTGATGCTGCCTACCTAGTGCAAGGCAACAAACACATCAGTAACAATGACACATCTAAGACTTGGGAATGGATCGCTTTCCAGATGTCAATTTAGGATTAAGTTGTTCTTTGTTTCTAAGATGAGAGTTGCCTTTCTGGAAGAGGTAATATTTGAACTGCACTTTAAAGACAGTTTTGAATGTGGAATGGAGTTGATGAAGGAAGACATTCCCAGAACAGGTCATAAAGACACTAAGCAATGTGAGAAATGGGAAGTTAAAGGCCAGGACTTGTCATAGTGTCAGTACCCAGATGGTTGGATCAAAAATGGAGGGGAACGTGGAGCAAGTAAGGATAGACAGAGTGGTGGAAGTACTTCTAGAGTATACGTCCTGGAAATGAGGGAGTCTGGGGTGGGGTAGGGAGGGGAGCGGATCATGGCTATAGAGCAAGTATGTGAGGCCTAGAGTCAGGAACCAAGAATCAGTAATGGAGGACTGTCCTGGGCCAAAATCAGGGACGTTAATGCAAGTCACTGAGTTTTCATAGGAAATCATGAATTAAGTATAAACAGGAATCATAAAGGGAAGAAAAGAATAGAACTATATTTATTCAATATCATCAATCTTAAGCACTATATTAAGAGATAATAAAGCATTATTGCACAATTGTCACATTATTTACTCCTTGCAACAAACCTTCAACCTGTATATTATTATTCAAAAATGAAGGAAATCAACCTCAGAATGCTTAAGAAACTGGCAAATATGGATATGTCTAGTGCTGACTGAGGTCAGGGTAGGTACTCAAGTCTGTATGCTTATAATGTCCATATTTTCCCCAAATACCAAATGTGTACTTAGCATGGAATACTGGCAACGGACTTTCTGAGCTGGGAATGAAAAAATATGTCAGTTCCTGCCCTCAGGATAAGCGCACCAATCATACAACTCAACAAAAAGAGGCCAAAAGCTTACTTTTGTATTTCTCTATCAAGTACTGAGTCACAACCTTTGTCCTTGAGTAAGAGACCGCTGACAAATATTGATCCAATCATTCAAATATTCCTACGTAAAAGATTTCCTTTTACACACATACTCTTTAAGATGTAGTTTCATCCATTTTGGTAGATGGCTTTATTTTCCTCTTTGTAACTTCCATGTAATCTCACTTGGGGAGGTGATCAGTTTCTGCTCTGTGACATTGTTCCAGAGGCCTCTCCCTACATCCCACTGCCCCCACTATCTCCCAGAATTTAGTAATAGGCCTGGGTGGCGAAGATCCCTTGGACTAGGAAATGGTAACCTACTCTAGTATTCTTGCCTGGAGAATGCGATGGAGAGAGGAGTCTGGCGGGCTGCAGTCCGTGGGCTCATAGAGATTTGGACACGGCTGAGTGACTAACACAACGTACTTGACTCCCATGCTATTTTCATTACTCTGTCTTTGGGTGTTATGTTTTTCACTGCAGTCCGTTGAGTGAGCAGCATAACTGGATCCCTGCTAAAATGTTCAGTTGAAGAAACAGCTCAAAATCAACAGCAAATCTAGTGTTACCATATTTGGAGTAAGGTTGTTGTTCACAGAACTGAAAGAAAGTAGAATGATTCTAATACATCGTAGAATAAATGAAGTAACTCATCATCAGTGTAACTCTATGTTGAGTTATATTTCCACTAAAGCACACGTCATATAGATATACCTCTAAAATAAAAAGGGGAAAGTGTAAAGTAAATTGCTTACATGTGATACTTTGATACTATAAAAGTAAGTCGTGTCTCTTTGTGGTATGGTGAATGATCTGTAAAACTTCACAATTTTATTTCAAACACAAATTCCTCTTGCTTTCATGTCCATGCATTCATTTTAGAAAGTGTCATTAATTCTATCCAGAAATTCTGAGTGTTTGTCATGTTAACATAAAATTATTGAATTTTAAAACCATCTCCAATAACATGAAGAAAACGAACTTGAAACCATTGTAGTATGATAGCAATTTTTTGCCAAAATTTGTTGGATCCTAGACTATTGGGAATTAAATAAAAACAATAACTTCAATTTTCTCCTGTATGCAATTAACTTTAAAATAAAATATAAGCTTCCTTCTCTTTACTTGGTAACATTTGTCACATCTTAAGAATCTTTCTACTCAGTATTGACTTGTACCTTCACTTACTACTCAAGGGGGTTAAGTTTCATAAGCTCACTGTGCAAAGTCTTCAAAACATTTACACTTTTGATTTACATTCATGCCTGAACAGACACACATGTAATATTCAGAAGTGGTTCAGTTCAAAAAAAGTGGTCAGAGAAAATTGTTACTGAGCCACAAATCCATTACCTTCATTTTCCATTATTTTGTTTAACCCCTACTGTTATCTTTTCCTGTCTATAATCCTCTTTCTTTCCCTTTAGCACCAAACTTCTTGAAGTGATATTCATACTTGCTATGCTCACATATTTAGTCTAGTTAACTGTTGTGCCTTAGGACCCAGATCACCTTAAATTTTCTCAAACCATGTGACAACTTTTTCCTCAAACCTTTGGGTTTATTTAACACTTTTAAGTAACATTCCCTAGTGAAACTCCACACTCTAATTTTCTATGTTAGCACTTTCTCAGAGTTTGCTATTGCCTCTGGCTTCTTAGTCTTGTTTCAATCTCCACTTTGACTATGTGTCCTGTAAAATGTTGACATTCTCAAGACCTGTATAGCCTTCTGCTATCTTCTGTATGTGATTCCTGCATGAGCTCACTCTTACTCCCATATTCAGTCACAGGCATTCAGTCACAATTTACATGTCACAGACCCAAATGAATATCCCTATGCCAGGATCACTCTGCTGAGACATAGAGCGACATGACGCAATTGACATTACTTCTCTACTTAGGCACTCTGTAACAATTCCAAGGTCACCATGACCAAAACTCACTCCAGTAATTGTTTTTCATATAATCTCCATCATTGCTAATGTACCACATCTTAGCTTAGATGACCTTGGGAAAATCATTTTTCATCTCTAAGTTTCCCTATATTTAAAATGAAAATAATAGTAACTTCAATGGATCTTTATAAGGATTTAAAATCAGTTACTATGCAATCCACAATAATGAATGCTAACCACCCAGAAATTACAATAGAATGAAGCAAACAATAATGCTGTCCTCATTTTATAGCAGAGGAACACAAAATGCAATAAGGTTAAGTAAATTGCCCGAAGTTATCTAGCCAATTTGTGCTCATGCGGGATTTGAATGAAATCTGGGTCCAGAGCCTGACCTCTTAATTGCTCCACTACCCTGTATGATCTTATATATAAAGAATATAAGGTACAATCCTTAGCACTTACTAGATGTATCAAAATCACAGTGATGAGGAGGAAGATTTTAAATGTTCTGGAAATCTGCATCTTAAAGAGCTCTCTCGTGAATCTAATATTCAAACGGGGTTAAGAACCAACATAGTAGATTCTCAAAAATGTTTGTTCCTTTTATCCAAACGAAAATAATTGAATCAATTTGACCCTCTGAACACTTTCAGAAATGCTGTAGCCATTAAGCCTAAAGTACCTTTTAGAAGGGCTGTCTTAGAAATTCATTTTTTGAAATGACAATAGAAGAGCAATACTAAAGACACACACATACATTAAAAAAAGCCCTCAGTATTCATATAACCAGAGGCATTTAATTCACACATTGTGTTTTCATTTGTACTGCATGATTTTATCCTTAGGAACAAGGGCTTTAAAAATATTAGACTTGTGTATAACCCAGAAAAATCACTTTCTTAAGATCATTAGGCTGCTGGGTACATACTCCATCTGGCCTAAAAATGTTTCATTTTACCTTTCCCCATCTACCAAATCATGTGCTTTCTCTCCAGCTATCACTTCCTCCCATTGTTTCTCAAACAATTAGAGTAGGATATTTCACCTTTTAGCATATACATGCAAAAAAACAAAATAAACCAAGTATACACAAAAGAGAAAGCAATAAAATAAAATTCTGTTCTCTTTTTCATGAGTCCTATTAGCGTGTATGTGTGTATGTTTATATATCTTATATTTACCTCAGTACACAATTTATTATTCGGATATCGCCAGATTTTTGTTGTTGTTTGTAAGTAGCAAGATATGATGCTTCCTAAAACAAACCAAAAGAGAATTCATTGGAATAATTTGGGCTGTTTCAATGAAATAAAGGAACGTGTATATAGATGTATATTTCAAACAGAATGGGAATTGAGGATGTTATGTGTTTGACAGTTCATCAGAAAGGCACAGGCTGAACCACTGCAACTTGGTGTCATTTTGATTTGGTTTCAGTGTATCCAAAGAGAACTTTATTGGTTTACCTTAATTCTCAAGATCCTCAGTTGAGCAGAATATCTATTGATATTTCCACCAAGACTGTACAGGAGGAGGAGAGGTGAATCTTCTGAAGAAAATTGGGCACAGAGCTAACCAAACAAAAAGAAGTTGGATAAGTTCAGTTCAGTTCAGTTCAGTCGCTCAGTCGTGTCTGACTCTTTGCGACCCATGAATCGCAGCACGCCAGGCCTCCCTGTCCATCACCATCTCCCGGAGTTCACTCAAACTCACGTCCATTGAGTCTGTGATGCCATCCAGCCATCTCATCCTCTGTTGTCCCCTTCTCCTCCTGCCCCAATCCCTCCCAGCATCAGAGTCTTTTCCAATGAGTCAACTCTTTGCATGAGATGGCCAAAGTACTGGAGTTTCAGCTTTAGCATCATTCCTTCTAAAGGACACCCAGGACCGATCCCCTTTAGAATGGACTGGTTTGATCTGCCTGCAGTCCAAGGGACTCTCTAGAGTCTTCTCCAACACCGCAGTTCAAAAACATCAATTCTTTGGCGCTCAGCCTTCTTCACAGTCCAACTCTTGCATCCATACATGACCACTGGAAAAACCATAGCCTTGACTAAATGGACCTTTGTTGACAAAGTAATGTCTCTGCTTTTGAATATGCTATCTAGGTTGGTCATAACTTTTCTCCCAAGGCGTAAGCGTCTTTTAATTTCATGGCTGCAGTCACCATCTGCAGTGATTTATGGCTGCAATCACCATCTGCAGTGATTTTGCAGCCCAAAAAGATAAAGTCTGACACAAGTTGGATAAGGGACGCTCTAAACTACAAATGTTCCCTCTCATTCTTATTGCTAGTTAGAAATATCACAAGTAGTGTTAATATAAAAATGTATTATATTGATTTTGTCATCTAATGTCTTCTAACTAAGTTTCTTAAGGTTTCACTGAATATTTTCAAGTAACTTTAAATGGTATGATTATTTGTTCTACTTATTGTGTCAGAAGTACCTCTAAGGCTTTCTCCTTTATAGATAATTCTATTAGTTTTCAATGTCACTGAATGATCTCAAATGTCACTCTCTGATCGCTATAGGGAAAGAGTTGTTTGCTTCTCAATATCTGTTCTCTTGAACACATGATTTTCATGCCTCTTAGAAGAGTGCATTTCTTAACCCTACAGCCTGCTGTAATTTGAGACTAAGTTCTAGCTAAGGTGATGTGCTGCTTCTGTAATTTCTTTTTAATGAAAGAGATATGATCCTTCCTCTGCCCTTTGTGAGCTGAAACCATATCTCAGAGCATGAGGTTGAGGGACTTATCTTGGGGATAACAAAAAAGCAGAAGGTCAGATACTTCCTGGACCCAGAAGACTATGGAGCTGCCATACAAGCCATGAATTAACTACATCAGGACTTTTAAGTGACAAATATCTAACTTGTTTAAACCATCATTATTTGGGGGTGTTTAGAGGATGAAATGGCTGGATGGCATCACTGACTCGATGGACGTGAGTCTGAGTGAACTCCGGGAGTTGGTGATGGACAGGGAGGCCTCGTGTGCTGCGATTCATGGGGTCGCAAAGAGTTGGACATGACTGAGCAACTGAACAGAACTATATCTTTATATATAACCTATTTTTATATCTACATCTATCATCTATATCTACATCTACCACTTCCCAGGTGGCTCCGTGGTAAAGAATCTGCCTGCCAATGCAAGAGTCACAGGAGATGCTGATTCGACCTCTGGGTCAGAAAGATCCCCTGGAATACGAAATGGCAACCCACTCCAGTATTCTTGCCTGGAGAATCCCAGGCAATGACAGAGTAGCCTGGCAGGTTACAGTCCATGGGGTCACAAAGAGTTGGACATAACTTACCAACTGAACAACAACAACAACCCGTATATACACATATTAGGTAGAACACTAAGCAAGTGATATTGATTCCAAGAACCATAATACAAAATTAAATCTACTTTCTTCATTGTCACATGTGTTGATCTCTCTGTCAGTGTGTTTCCCACAGTGTGTGTGTGTGTCTGTGTATGACCATTTCTCTTCTCTAAGCCTTGGTAAAACTACTTTGGAATCCTTGAGGACAGATTCTAGAGGTTAGGTATTAACAATTTAAAAGAGCAGTACTTTTATTGTTTAAGAATTGTATTTTAAAACACATTGTTCCTTTTATATGAAAGATCAGAGAAGGCGATGGCACCCCATTCCAGTACTCTTGCCTGGAAAATCCCATGGACAGAGGAGCCTGGTAGGCTGCAGTCCATGGGGTCTCGAAGAGGCGGACATGACTGAGCGACTTCACTTTTACTTTTCACTTTCATGCATTGGGGAAGGAAATGGCAACCCACTCCAGTGTTCTTGCCTGGAGAATCCCAGGGACGGGGGAGCCTGGTGGGCTGCCGTCTATGGGGTCACACAGAGTCGGACACGACCGAAGTGACTTAGCAGCAGCAGCATGAAAGATCATCTGGTTGGATTTTTGTATCTGAGAAGGAAATAAAAATATTAGGTTTTGTTCAAGAGATTTTAAATCATTGAGAGAAAAATTATTCTGTATAGCAATATTGAAGGGGTCTTCAGTTTGGGTTGAGTTACAACTGTTATGTTTCATAGCAAAAGTGGTTCCTAAATAAAATGTATGTGTTCCCTAGCTTAATCAGTTACCCTCTGGAGACTGAAGCAGAAATTGAATGATGGGAAGAGAATCACGAAGCTCAATATTCCTATTATGGTGACAGGGAAACTCTAAAGAGGATGAGAGTGAGTTTTAAACTCAACATATTTTGATAAAGACATGCCCTTAGACCAAGGGCTGGCAAATGATGGTTTGCTGGCCAAATCCAGCCCAAGGCCTGTTTTTGCACAGTCCATAAGCTAAAAAATGATTTTTACATTTTTAAATGGTTGAAGAGGAGAAGGAAGAGGCAGGAACAAAGAAAGAGGAGAAGAAGAAGGAAAAACCAAGAGCAGCATCTCCAGGAGAGTGCTCTGTGATCTGCAATGTCTAAGGTACTTATTGATCTTTTTCTTTTTCTTTCTTTTTTGATTGGAGGATAGTTGCTTTACAATGTTATGTTGGCTTCGGCCGCATAATAACATGAATCAGCCATATGTATCTGTATATCCACTCCCTCTTGAGCCTCCCTCCCGTGCCCCATCCCACCCCTCTGGGTATCAGAGAGCATTAGGCTGGGCTCCCTGTGTTATAGAGCAGCTTCCGATGAATTGTTTTACACATGATAGTATACACACGTCAGTGCTATTCTCTCGATTCCTCCCACCCTCTCCTTCCCCCATTATGTCCACAAGACCATGCTTTACATCCGCATCTCTATTCCTGTAAAGAGGTTCATCACTACCATTTTTCTAGAATCCATATATATGCATCAACATATGATATTTGTTTTCCTTTTTCTGACTTACTTCATTCTGTATAACTGGCTCTGGTTCATCCACCTCATCTCAACTGATTCAAATTCATTCCTTTTTACAGTTGTAAGATATTTAGTTCCTGGTCTTTTATAGATAAAAGTACTGATCCCTGTCTTAGACCCAAAATCTCAACAGTATGTAATACACTGAATTGGGGTATGGACAGTTTGTTCTTGCATACAATAGAATCAGAATGTTTGCTGAGTAAAAGAATCACTGAATGAATATTATGTTTTCAGTGGCAATAAGGACAATGGATCGCACATTATTTATTTACCAGTGGACTCTAAGATATGGAGTATAGTATAGTAAACAGTTGGAGTGAGAAATAATTTGGAGCAGAGTTGTTTTATTTGCCTTTAAAGCTATAGTATAGGGTTTATATAATCTCACCCAATAGCATTGTTTTACAATCTATACACTGAGTATAGAAAACTTGGATCAAATCGGCATCATGTATAAATTCAAATCTGCATCAAGTACAAATTCACTTGCCATTTTGCAGTGTCTGGTACATAGTGTTTTTAATTAACATGGTCAAATAGATAAATGAATACTTAACATTGTTATTGTAAACACTTATTCCAAGACTGCTGGTTCTCTTGTCTAGTAAAATAGTAACTTTGGCAGTGAGTCATTTTATGGCAAATATTTCCTTTCTCTCTTCATCTAAGAGATGTCTTTCTCATGTATGTTCCTCATTTCAAAAATCTGTGAGAAAGAAAACATAAAAGGACTTATAATTGACAAGAAACAAATTTTTTTTGTTGCTGTGTGAGCTGCCAAAGATGATGTAACTTAAAGGAAAAATGTCAAAAGGTGGTCAAGAGCTTAAGAAAGACCATTGGTCCTGGCGTTTCTCAGAGTGATAATGAGGCATGTACTGAATTTTTGTTCTTTGGTATGATTGTATGGTGAGTACTCCTTTTTACAGATTTAATTTTAAGAAGTAATGTGACACAAGCCTCAGTCTCATGGCAGGCTTTGTTCACAAACTTCTCATTTATGATAAACTTTAAGTACTCATGATCTTCGTTCCCTTCCCAATGGTACTTTCCAATTTAATCTATACACTAAAGGGAGGCTGTACCTTGAATGGAACGTAAATGATTTTTTCTTTTTTCTATGACCTAAGCACATCCTAAGAGAGACTTCAATCATTTTCAAGAGTTTGAGCCTAAAGGAGTGCTTTCTTCTGGGTAAGGTCAAGGCAAAGAAAAAAGAAGTAGCACAGCTCTGTGGTTCTCTGTTGTCCAGATCAAATCTTTGAACATATTCTTCTTGTCATCAAAGGACATCTCTGAAGGGCAACATATAGAAAATAAGATCCATGAGACTTTGGCTAATGTTATGGAAAAAAAAAAAAAGGATAAGGATAAGGATCAAAAATTTAAAAGGGCAATCTTGGCTTAAAAAATATAGAAAATTTCTCTTTGTCTTTTGTAACATGTGAGATGTTTAAATTATTTGGTCTATGGACATCTGGGCCACACTTGTGTGATAAGAGTTTAGCATAATAGAAGCATAACTGCCTGATGCAAATTATTTAAAAGAGCCTTTAAAATAGTCAGTGGAATACAGCTCACTAAAGGAGAAATAAAATTGACCCTTCAAAAAAAAAAAAAAAAAACTGACTCTTCAAAGAAAAATTGCAGCTTTTTTTAATTTTGGAGATTTGATAAGTTGAAATCTAGATAAATATGAACTTTCAATAAAACCACTTTAGATCATCAGTACCTAGTAATAAATAAGACAGAATGAGCATTGCCTCAGTCACTCGACAAACACTAGTTGAGCATCTATCGTTAACCAAGAACTGGGCTAAGTGCTGAAATAAAGACATCACAAAAATCCAACTTCTTCTTTTAAGGAGCTAAACAGTGTTGAAATGGATATGGGAAATCTACAGATCCAGTTCTCATTTGCAAAAAATAAACTTCTTTCCCTCGCTATGGGTCTTTCAAAACAAACTGCCATTTCATTTCATTAAACTAACCAATTTGAATATATACAGTTAATTTTATATTCATTTATTAATGCAGTGAATAAACATGTGTGGCAGCACTCAAGGCTTGGAAATAAAGATGAAGAAGACATTTCCTCTCAGAGAATGTACAATTGTCAGGTCTATATTAATATATGCTCAAATAAAATATTTAATGAAAGGTGCTATCATATTACTAATAATATTACTAAGAATATCTAACACTTACATAATACTTGCTATGTGTTTAACATATATCATCTTATTTAATCTTTCTAACAGCACTGTGACATAAGTGCACATTTTATCTCCATCTTATTAAAGAGAAAACTGAGGAAAAAGAAAATTAAATAACTTGTCCAAAGTCGTGGTTGAGTCAAATGGTTCCAGATTCTATCCTATTAATCTCTATATTCACAGGAACTTAGCAGAGCAAGAAATTATTTCTGATAAGATGATAAGAAAAAAGTTTCATGGAGGAGTTATCATTCACATATATTTATAAAAATATCTAAAATTTCATACTCCAGCTAGGAAGAACTGGTTTGTAGCAGACCACCCTCCCACTGAAAGCAAAAATAAAGCTGGATTTGATTTAAAAATTGTTGGAACACACCAGAAAGCAATCAAGGCAACAAAAACTTGGAGACCCTGAATTCCAGAGAGGAGGAAAACGAGTTAAGTGTGTTATTCTTGGCAGCTTTTCTCTTTGAGTCATTTGTTAGTGCATATGCAGTGTGGGTGGAAAGGCTCAGAAGCTAAAAGCAGACAGTTGAAAAGAGGCAGAGAATTACAGTGCCGTTTGGAGATTAAAAACTGAGTTCAAAGTCTAGCAAGATTTGACTACATCAAATCTTCTAGGTATTTAGTTAAGCCTTCTGGAGAAGTATACACTGGGAATAATAGCAAATTAGAAGACCAAGCCTAAAACCAGTTACAAGTAGCTTAATCCCTGACTGCATTAAGGAGGTCAGCTTCCTTGCTAACAGGCTATCATAGAGTTACAAGAAAGAAGGTTAGTGAATAAGATAGGTAAGTCAGTGAAAAATATTCATAAGGGTTAAGAGTAAAGAAAAGAGCATAAGAGGCATCTAATACATAAAGAATTTATATATGTTGATGCATAGACTTTGAAGACAGTAAGAAAGACCTGAATAAAGGCCCCAAATTATCCAAAATTGATGAAAGATATTAAGCTACAGATTCAAGAAACACTAGAAGACAAAACAGGATAGAGACAAAGAAAATGACACCTAGGCACATTATAGTAAAATTAACAGAAAGTAATGACAAAGGGAAAAATCTTGGAGGAAAAAAAAAGACAAAGTAACAGTTCTACAATTCTTAACTTATTTCTTACACAAAAAAGTGGAAGCCAGAAGAAACCTATATGAAAACCATAAATGGTTAAAAAAAAAAAGAAAAAAGATGACTATCTTAAAATTCTCCTCTTAGTAGAAATAGCTATCAAAAATGAAGTCAAAAGAAATTTCTTTATTAAAAAAGGCAAGACAGGAAATATTTGATGCCAGCAAAAACTCTTAAAAGGAAATATCTGTTTCAACAGAAGGAACATCACCTCACAGGGAAGAATGAAAGCAGAGAGGGGAAGACTAACAATGTAAATGGTGAAGTTGAGAATATGTTCAAATAATAGTGACTATAAAGATCAATAATAATGTACTGTGGTATTTAATCAAAATACATAACAAAAATAGCACAAAAATAGAAAGGGGTAATTGAAGTTAAAGTATTTTAATATCCTTGCACCATCTAGGAATGCTAATATATGTAAATACACACACACACACACATTTATATAAGATTTAGGAATTGAAGGATTCTTAGAAGAACCACCCAAAACACAAGTATAATAAAATAAAATGTTAAAAGTTAGTGAATGTATAACTTAAAAGGTAACAGAGGACAGAAATACAACGAAAAATACTTGATAAACCCAAAAGAAGTTAGGAAGGGAGAGAAAAGGAAAGCTAAAAGAAGTGGAGTAAATAGAATAAAATATTAAGATAGTAGTAAATCCAAATGTATCAATACTTGATTAAATTCATAATAAGATTATAAACTCTATAACTAATAGTCAAAGATTACCAGACAAGACAATTATATGTTGCAGACAGGAGAGAAAATCTTAAATCTTAAATATAAGGACCCACATAAAAGTGGAAAGTTAAGTAAAAGAAAAAAAGGTGTAACATTCAAACAGCAACCAGCATAAATTTTATGTAACTATGCCCATATTAGATATAATAGATTTTAAGACAGGAAGCATTACTGGAGGTAAAGAGGGGCATTTAATAATGATAAAAGGGTCAATTCATCAGGAATATATAATAATTTTAAATTTGTATGTACCTAATTATATAGTTTATAGAGTATACACTGAAAGAATTAATTAATATATAAATCCATGATCATAAGGAAAGATTTTTAATACAAAATTTCCAGAGAGCTATGGATAAAGCAGAAAAAAATCTGTAAAAGTACAGAATAATTGAAAAGAAAGATTAATCAACTTAACCCTAATTGACAATATAGAGCACTGGATCCAAGTAATCAATATACATGAGTGTACTTGGAATATTTCCCCAAATTTTCATATGGTGGACTACACATACAAAAAGCAAATCTCAGCATACTTCATATAACTGAAATAATACAGAGTATGCTCTGACTATAATAGATTTGAATTTGAAATCAGTAAATAAGAAAGTAAGTAAAAAATCTCCTAAAGTTTGAAAATGAAATAACCCATACATAAAAGAAGAATTATTAATCAAATATTGTTAATAGAAAATGTTTTGTGTTTAAGTATAATGAAAAGAGAATATATAACATTTGTGGTATGGGACTGAATACATCTTCAGAAAAAAAAAAAAAGCCCTCAAACTACATATGTGAAGAAAAAGCCTGAAAATAAATGATCTATATGTATCAATCTGAAGAAGTTAGCAAAAGAGCAGCAGTTTAAACCTAAATAAAGTACAGTGAGGGGAAATAATAAAGAACAGAATTTAATGAAAACATACAATAGGTAAAAATCAGTAAAATCAAAACTAGTTATTTAAAGGACGAAAACTAGTAAATACTTAGTAAGACTAACCAAAATGAAATCCAATAGAAACAAATCACCAATATTGGGAATGATAGGTAATGACTATAATTCCCTGTGCTATGCAACTATAGTTTTGTTTCATTTACTCTTTAACCCAGCAATCCCACCTGCAGAAAGTTAGTCTGAAGATGCAATCTGTAAAAATTACAAGTAAAAATATGCGCAAGATTATTCATTTTGGCATTAGCAAAAAACTGAAAAACAATTTAAATATCATGTAGAAAATTTAATATGCTCAGGTACATTCACACTCTGAAGTATTATGTAGCTGCTAAAAAGCAAATAAATACAAATTACAATAGAGATATCTTGAAGATAACATGGAGCAATTTCTAGGATATGCTACTGTATGGAAAAAGCTCAGTGCAAACATATACATTTAACGTGCTGTCTTTCCTCTAAGAAATAACAAGAATTTATACTATATAGATATTTGCTTAATTTTGCTGAAACAAATAAACCTTTACTAGGGAAAGTAGTTTAGTTGATTATCATGTGAATTAGGTGGGAATACAATGATGCTAAAGCTGAAACTCCAGTACTTTGGCCACCTCATGCAAAGAGTTGACTCATTGGAAAAGACTTTGATGCTGGGAGGGATTAGGGGCAGGAGGAGAAGGGGACGACAGAGGATGAGATGGCTGGATGGCATCACGGACTCGATGGACGCAAGTCTGAGTGAACTCCGGGAGTTGGTGATGGACAGGGAGGCCTGGCGTGCTGCAATTCATGGGGTCGCAGAGTCAGACACGACTGAGCGACTGAACTGACTGACTGAACTGACAGACATGACTATGATTTTTCTGAGTGTTTATTTAGAAGTTTTGATTTTGAGCCATGTGTTTTGCTAAAAAATAAATAAATCAATCAACAAAGATGGAGACAAAAAGGAACCTCATACTGAAATTGGACTTCCCTGGTGGCTCAGATGGTAAAGTGTCTGTCTACAATGTGGGAGACCTGGGTTCAGTCCCTGGGTTGGGAAGATCTCCTGGAGAAGGAAATGGTAATCCACTCCAGTACTATTGCCTGAAAAATCCCATGGACAGAGGAGCCAGGTAGGCTACAGTCCATGGGGTTGCAAAGAGTCGGACAAGACTGAGCAACCTCATACTGAAAAAGAGCAAAACCAAAGAAATTTAATGTCATACCTCATTGAAATTAATCCATGCAACTTTGAAATGCTATATTCTGTATCCTCAAACAGATGCATTCTGAGAATAAAGAGAGCTGAAAAAAATTATTAACTTTTCTTATAAAGTTTGTTTTGGTAGTGATATGGATAAAGCAATTCCAAAATTATTTTTTATGTATTATAGGACTGAGCAAATGAGTAAATATGTTAATGTTGGACACACAAAAAAATGACAGTCAAAAATATAGAGATGGAATACAAAGTCATGAAGTATTAATGCATGAGATTTCCCAGTGTGTAGTGAGAGGGAAAGATGATTTTAAGAGAAGTGAAATCTTTTCCCCATTTCAGCAGTTTGTAACATATGACAAACACAAAATGTGCTCTTTTTGTTTCTTTATCTGTCAAGGTTGAATAAATATTGTATTACATACAACAAAATGACTTTTCAAAAAATGTTAAAGAGACACTTTAACAATGATCAGGTGATCTTTTGAAATATAGGAGAAAAAAGAAAATGGTAGTTCAAGGTTTTGTTATAAATATTTTTTGTTTATATTGTGCTGATTGTTCAGCAAAGTTTTTTTTTGTTCAAGTATAGACTTCTGAGAACCCAATTTTGAAAAATAAACCAACTTTAAAAATATGAATAAAGAATATTAATGATTTCTTCAAAGGTAAAAGCTCACATTAGCCTTCAAATTGCAAGTACAGAGAGCACGTTTGCTTGTACTGAAGTGCCCTGAGCTGAGTGCAGTTATACATTTTGTGGAGCTATCAGACTATTTCATGGAAATAAGTCACCATATCAGCAGGGACAAATAGATTTTGATGAATAAGAGTGAACTAGATTTTACATGGTCACTGAATAACCATCTTCTCTTTTCTGTCCTAATTTTGTTAAAAAAAAGAAAAAGAAAAAGACACCCCCAAAGTAGATAAATATTACTCCTTAATTACTGGTAAACATTTGATTGAAAGTAATGATCTAATTGTAGGTAAATGGGCTTGCTGGCACATTCACCTACTGCCAGTCTAGACAATTGTCTAAAAATAACCTCAGATGTGCAGATGATACCACCCTTATAGCAGAAAGTGAAGAAGAACAAAAGAGCCTCTTGATGAAAGTGAAAGAGGAGAGTGAAAAAGTTGGCTTAAAGCTCAACATTCAGAAAATGAAGATCATGGCATCTGGTCCCATCACTTCATGGCAAATAGATGGTGAAACAGTGGCAGACTATTTTTTTTGGCTCCAACATCACAGCAGATGGTGATTGCAGCCATGAAATTAAAATATGCTTACTCCTTGGAAGAAAAGTTATGACCAACCTAGACAGCATATTAAAAAGCAGAGACATTACTTTGTCAACAAAGGTCCGTCTAGTCAAAGCTATGGTTTTTCCAGTAGTCATGTATGGATGTGAGAGTTGGACTGTGAAGAAAGCTGAGCACCGAAGAATTTATGTTTTTGAACTGTGATGTTGGAGGAGACTCTTAGAGAGTCCCTTGGAATGCAAGGAGATCCAACCAGTCCATCCTAAAGGAGATCAGTCCTGGGTGTTCATTGGAAGGACTGATGTTGAAGCTGAAACTCCGATACTTTGGCCACCTGATGTGAAGAGCTGACTCATTTGAAAAGACTGTGATGCTGGGAAAGATTGAGGGCAGGAGGATACTCAATGGACATGAGTTTGGGTAAACTCCAGGAGTTGGTGATGGACAGGGAGGCCTGGCATGCTGTGGTTCATGGGGTCGCAAAAAGTTGGACACGACTGAGCAACTGAACTGAACTGAAGTTTGGATTGGAAGAGCTGACACACTTATTTTCATTGCTGAGTTACACTGGTCAGGATTGGAGATGGAAGAAAAGAAAATGATTCCTTAGTCATTTTTAATAGATTGTCCCCACTCATTCATTAAATGTGGACACCTCAATCAGTTATTTCACTTTCTCTCCATGAGAAAGAATGAGTAAGAAGATGATGGAAGATATCAGGAATGTTAATCTAGAAGTAGTCCCTCTTCCTGGAAACAGTAGTAGGAACCAGAATCATTTTAAATTCTTGTGGTTGACTTTGAGCTGCAAATCTCAAGAATTAGCAGGTAACTGTTCAATCAATATGACAGTTTTAAGTGAAACTGGTAAGGTTAAAAATAAAAATGCCTAATAAAAAGTGTGAAATAATATTTTATAAACGCATATATACTTAGAAATATCCTGGGATTTGGGGCCGTGTAATTAAGCCTTGGGAACTTTTTACATCTTATGTAATTTTGAAAAAAATTTTTCCCATAAACTGTTAACACTGAATTAGATGCAAGGCTGAGTCAGAATTCAGATGTCTCAGTATAAAATACATTTTGTAGATCTTAAGAATGTATAAGTAATCATATAGAGGATATCCTGTAATAATAGCCTTGTGATAATGTAAATTTGGGTATATGGTAGCATAATTGGAGATTGACTCCTGTTCTTTTCAGTAGGCTTACCTAGACTATTTCATTAGTTCATAAAACAAGACTTCATTTTATGTAATTAGTATTTTTTCTCATTACATTATGGTAGAACGTTACTATACATGTTTATACATGTACTATACAATAATGTTATTTATTGACTAGCATCAAGTCTATAACTCTATATCTTTTATGCCTCAAAATATTTAGTGTTGAATAGATTGAACATGCAATATTAATTTGTGCCCTGAAGTCCACATGTAGTATTTTCTGCTTAAGTGAATCATTAGTGAAAATATTTGGATGTTCCTAATCAAATTGATAGTTGATGATGACATGGATTGAGTGTGGTATCTGTCTGTCTCATTATTCTTCATGTTAACAGAAACTAAGTCTACTTAAAGGAAAACATCTTAGTTTTATTTCTTTAGAAGCAGAGCCTCAGGGATTTATTGAGGGAGAGAAGATAAGGGAAGGGAAGAAGGTAAACAAAAGTGTGGCTCTAGGAGAGAGTCTACAGGCAATCTGATCTTACTGGAAGTATTGGGGAGTTAGATCCAACTGGAGGCAACGGTGTGAGCTTTTAAATAATACCCTGCTAGTTGTTGGCTCGGAGAACGCAATGGCACCCCACTCCAGTACTCTTGCCTGGAAAATCCCATGGATGGAGGAGCCTGGTAGGCTGTAGTCCATGGGGTCGCTAAGAGTCGGGTACAACCGAGCAACTTCACTTTCACTTTTCACTTTCATGCCTTGGAGAAGGAATGGCAACCTACTCCAGTGTTCTTCCCTGGAGAATCCCAGGGACGGGGGAGCCTGGTGGGCTGCCATCTATGGGGTCGCACAGAGCCGGACATGACTGAAGCGACTTAGCAGCAACAACAGCAGTTGTTGGTTATGGATCAGGGTAAAATGTAGGCATATCCAAGCAAGGCAGCTGCTGTCAACTAAAGGTTATCCCCTGGAAATGGTGCAGATGTAAGCTCCAGCTTCCAATGCCTGCAGCACTTAGGGTATGAACTTCTTGCTGCTCAGTCGCTTCAGTCATGTCCAACTCTGTGCGACTCCATAGACAGCAGCCTATCAAGCTCCTGCATCCCTGGGATTCTCCAGGCAAGAAGACTGGAGTGGGCTGCCATTTCCTTCTCCAATGCATGAAAGCGAAAAGTGAAAGTGAATTCGCTCAGTCGTGCCCGACTCTTCGCGACCCCATGGACTGCAGCCTACCAGGCTCCTCCGCCCATGGGATTTTCCAGGAAAGAGTACTGGAGTGGGGTGCCATTGCCTTCTCTGATGAACTTCTTAGGGCCCTAAAAAGAATCTTGATGTGCACTAACAGCAGTAGCTATACAAAAAGTGTGGGGAGAATTTTAATTATCCATTCTATTGACTACATTATGCCATATAGTTAGAATATAGCTCACCTCTCCCATCATGCCATTTGCATTTCTGAGTTTTGCTCCTGATCAAAACTTGTCTAGAAACACCTAGACTTCCTTTTCAGCCACAAAGTAGGAGCTGTTTCACTCACAAATAAGGAAGTGCACAGCAATTATACTTTAAATATAGAGACTCCCTTTGATACAATGTGAAAATAACATTGGAAGATAAACGTGGAGAGTTTTGAATCCATTTGAATCATTCCTCCACTTTCAGGACCCTTGTGTCTCTGTTTCCTATTACTCTGGAAGTCTGGGAGCTTTGTGGCTGACAAATAGAATATTCACAGAAATGAAAATATCACTGTTTATTCAGGCTTGCCACCTCCTTATCTGTGAATAAAATGTTAGGATTATTTTCATACATTTTTAAGTGGCATCCATTCTGGATGGGGAAAATAAATTGAAATTAAACTACAATGCATGTAGCATATGGCTACTTATTTTCCAATATCAGTTCTTCTCCTTTTCTATTTTAATAGAGCTCCTGAATTTTAGCTGGGTAGAGAGCCACGTAGAATAAATATTATATTTTCAATTCTTTCTTGGAATTATGTAGGCCCACATGAAACTTTGATCAAAGGGATTTCATTAGAAATGATACTTTCCATCTCTGATTCATGACCTTCAAAAGAAGATGAATGCCTCTGGTCTCCTTCCTCCTTCACCCTTCTTCCAATTGGAAAGGGAATATGGTGGTGATTACTTTTGGATTCCATGGATGAAATCAAGATGTTAGGATGGCAGAGAAACAAGATAGAAAAAGTCTGGTCCTTGACACTGTTGAGCCTTCATATCAGCCCTGGGCTTCTCCAATATAGTTTGTTACATGAGGGAGAAATAAAGTTCTGTTATACTTAAATAACTTTTATTTTTCATTTAGTCCAGCAACTGACTCTATAATTTCATTGGTTCATCAAATCTTTTTCAGTGATATCATTTTGTATTCTGATATTCTTAAAACAGTATCAACAATGTAAGGATGGATCCATTCTTCTATTGGAAAAAATTTGTTTTAATAATTTTAAGCAACATGTTTGACCTTTTGACTTTATTTAAATGATCATTATTATGAATCTGAGGATAAGGTCATTATCAACAAAAATATTATTTTTTCAACAGAGAATCAAGTAATCTGAATAAGAACAAACTGTTGTTATACTGCGTCATAAGGGGTATAGATTAGTTCATGTTTATGAAAAACTCTGAAATGTCACAGAGATAAAAGAACAATGTATCTTAATGCGTTTACTCTGTGACAAAGATTGTAAAACTGAATATGACTAGCAATTATGCAGAAAAAGTCATCTAGAAACAAAGAAAAAGCATATATATATCTTAAAGGAAATAGAAGTGAATGACAAACTATTGTTTCTACAAATTATTCCATCTATCTCAAAGTCCCATAGTATTGTTTGGAAGTATTATGGTCTCAAACTTCATAAAATAAGGTATTTGATACAGCACATCTTATTCAATTTGAAATAGCAACAAGGTCTTTGGGAAAATGTTTATGTTTATTGCCTTAGTTCTGGGACAGGTACCAATTTAGAGGGAGAGGGAAAAAAAAGATTAGCTTTCTTAGTAGAAACTATAAATTTTCCAAAGTACAATATATCGAAAACTTCTGTCAAGACTAGAGGTTACATTGTTAATAGGTTGAATTTAAGAGATTTCTTCTTACATAACAACACAATTGCATCTTCAATATACCTGATTCTAGTGAAGAAAACAAAGTTCTTTGAAGAACCAAGTCATCATAATGAAGCATAAAGATAAGTAGGAGGCAAGGGTAATTTGAAAACTGAGCTGAGTCATTGACTTTAAACTATTTTTTAACATGATATAATATGAAATAGATTTTTGTTATGTCAATAATTCACCCAGAGAAATTCAATAGAGGAAAGAAAACAATAGTGATAGTAATTTTTATACATTCGAATGGGAACTAAAATGAAGTTATTAAGCTTAAAAAGAAAAGTAACTTTAGTACTGTGCATTCTTATTTTGTGAAAAGTGCTTCTTTGGTATTAGAAGCAATTTTTTTCTTATTTCCATGGACCAGGTTTTCTGACTGAAGTTTATAAATGTATTGAGCTAGGACTATATGACAGGTGCTGAGCAAATTATAAGAGAAGGATGAGTAAGATAAGATGTTTCTTTCACATCTTTTAGATGTGCACTGATACACATTGTGAAAGTGTTGACTGGTGCAAGCATTCCAAAGAACAGTTTGTCGTAGTTAGTGCATGGGAAATATGAATACAATGGCACACAGCAATTTCCTCCTAGGTATAAATTTCAGGGACATACATGTCCATTAAAGAACATTAGAGTATTGTTGGGCTGCAACCTCAGGCTTACAAGACCTGTACTTACTCAGCCACAAGATCATAGAAAGGGTTCAGTGTCAGTGACAGAGACACCAATAGCTTAATGGATGGGAGAGCTTACAGGTCTGAAGCAAGGTCCTGGAGTGACACCCTATTGTGTGTGGCAGACAGCAGGCAGTAGTCTTTGCTATCAAAGCCAGAAGGAGATTACCAGTTATAGAGGGAGTTGACTGGGGTTGGCTCATTGGTTACCAGGGAAACCAGCAGTGGAGCACACCCCTCACTTCTCTTTTGATAAACTATCATTGTAGAGATAGTTCTCATCTAAGGATTGGAACAAACACTAGCTGGGGTCAGAGGCAAATATATAGGCATTTACTGACTCGGCTTTATGATTAAGAACAAAGGTCAGTCATACCAACTGGGTATAGATGAAGCAGGGTCTGGATGTGTAGGTTACATAGACGGAGCAAGGGAGCAACCATCTTGGGTGGCCTGACCATACAAGTATTTACTACAGTATTACTTGTGGTAACAGGAATTTGGAGACAATTTAGGTTAACTGCTCTTAATAGTGGATGTGCATTATAAAAAATATTCAGCAATTGGAGACAAACGGACATATAGAAGTATGTCAACATGATAGACCATAAAAACAGCTCCAGTTGACAGAGTGAAAAATCAAGTCAGTGTTGAATATAATAGCATACAGTTGAGTTCAGTTCAGTTCAGTCACTTAGTCGTGTCCGACTCTTTGCGACCCCATGAATCGCAGCACGTCAGGCCTCCCTGTCCATCACCATCTCCCGGAGTTCACTCAGACTCACACCCATCGAGTCGGTGAGGCCATCCAGCCATCTCATCTTCTGTCATCCCCTTCTCTTCCTACCCCCAATCCCTCCCAGCATCAGAGTATTTTCCAATGAGTCAACTCTTCGCATGAGGTGGCCAAAGTACTGGAATTTCAGCTTTAGCATCGTTCCTTCCAAAGAAATCCCAGGGCTGATCTCCTTCCGAATGGACTGGTTGGATCTCTTTGCAGTCCAAGGGACTCTCAAGAGTCTTCTCCAACACCACAGTTAAAAAGCATCAATTCTTCGATGCTCAGCTTTCTTTATAAGTCCAGCTCTCACATCCATACATGACCACAGGAAAAATCATAGCCTTGACTAGATGGACCTTTGTTGGCAAAACAATGTCTCTGCTTTTCAATATGCTATCTAGGTTGGTCATAACTTTTCTTCCAAGGAGTAAGTGTCTTTTAATTTCATGGCTGCAGTCACCATCTGCAGTGATTTTGGAGCCCAAAAAGATAAAGTCTGACACTGTTTCCACTGTTTCCCCATCTACCCATGAAGTGATGGGACCAGATGCCATGATCTTTGTTTTCTGAATGTTGAGCTTTAAGCCAACATTTTCACTCTCCACTTTCACTTTCATCAAGAGGCTTTTTAGTTCCTCTTCACTTTCTGCCTTAAGAGTGGTGTCATCTGCATATCTGAGGTTATTGATATTTCTCCTGGCAATCTTGATTCCAGCTTGTGTTTCTTCCAACCCAGCGTTTCTCATGATGTTCTCTGCATATAAGTTAAATAAGCAGGGTGACAATATACAGCCTTGACATACTCCTTTTCCTATTTGGAACCAGTCTGTTGTTCCATGTCCAGTTCTAACTGTTGCTTTCTGACCTGCTTATAGGTTTCTCAAGAGGCAGGCCAGGTGCTCTGGTATTACCATTTCTTTCAGAACATTAATGTCAATTAAATCATATGTGTATAAAATAATATTGCATGTTATATAAGGGCACCTAAAGATGAAAAAAAAAAAACTTTAACATTTTAGAAAGAATGACCATTAGAAGAGAAAAAAATTGAAGTGCAGAATGAGAATGAAAGGAGATAAATTAAACAAACAAATAAAAAAGAATAAATAAATAAGAAACTCTAAAGAGGGTCTTTTGCTGGAAAATCACAGTATTGGATCATTGCTATGGACTGAATGCTTGTGTCCCCTCTCTAAATTTATGTTGAACTCTTAATCTCCACTGTAATGGTATTTGGAAGTAAAAATTTGTAATATAGTAACATTTTTAGGTTGAAACGCTTATGAGTGGCGTTAGTGCCCTTATAAGAAGAGACATGATCTCTCCACCATATGAAACCATAACCAGGAAGAAGGTCCTCATCAAGAAACTAACCATACTGGCACCCTGATCTCAAAAGTCCAGCCTCCAAAACCATGAGAAATAAACTATTTATTGTTTAAGCCCTCTAGTCTGTGGTAATTTGTTATTGCATCCGGAACTGATCAAGACAATCATGAACTAATTAAACAGAGTAAATTTTCTACACTTACTATGAATATAACTGCAATTAAAAGAATTACATCATGCTTCTTATAAAACGGTGGTCTAGATATTTTGTATATGTTTTACTCCCAATAGCTAAAAATGCTGGGCTTCCCTGGCGGCTCAGCAATAAAGAATCAGCCTGCAGTGTACGATATGCAGGGGACATGGGGTTTGGTCCCTGGGCCAGGAAGATCCCTTGGAGGAGGGCATGGCAACCCACTCCAACATTCTTGCCTGGAGAATCCCATGGACAGAGAAGCCTGGTGGGCTACGGTCTATAGGGTTGCAAAGAGTTGGACATGACTGAAGCGACTGGGCAGCTAAAAATGCTAAACTGATAAGTCAAATACTCTAGATGAGTTTGTAAAAAAAAAAGGAAATGCCTACCAGTGTGGTGAGTATAATCTGATTGTAGGCCTACTTTGACAAGCATTTTGAGGTTTAAAAAAATATAATGGCCCTTTGAGAAGGAGGCAAGGCCATGGACCCACTTAGATATGTTGTTGGAACTCTTGAAATCAAAACCTTTGGATGCCAACAACTTTGGTGAGAGTGAAGACTACAAATTTTTATCTACCAGCAAATGGAGAATTTATACCTATAGTCCCATCATTATGCAAGCATGACATTTGAATTTACCCTGCTTGGGTGATATAAGAAATCTTAAGTGGAAAAATAATTTAAGGTGGTCTTAGGTTTGTCATGCCTAGAGTGCCTGGCAGAAATAAACACATCCTCTCTGACTGTACCTTTGATTGTACCTCTCTGGTTTGCACCTCAATTCACATTCCTCTGGATAGTCATATCAATAGGTTATTCACACAAACCAACATTAAAATCACATCGAGTAACCAGGTAAGAAAAAAGAGTTCAAGAAAAATCATGTAAAAGAGAATTAACCCCCACCTCAAAGTTCAGATTTTGGAATAATTAAAGAATATAAAGTGATTATATTAAAGACTATTAATGAGATAAAATGTAGGCCCCAGATATTGGTAAAGATTAAAAATACCATAAAAATGTCTAGACAGTACTTACAGGAAAAGTACCAAAAGGAACTCTTAGAAATAACACACACACATACATATATATTTATAATAGAAACTGAACATGATGTTGATGCTTTTGACAGCAATTAGAAATAGTTGAAAAACAAATTATTTAAATGTAGATTGATCCAGAAAAATGTCAAGTACAGAAATAGAGGTGCAAAATATGAAAAAGATGTAAGAGTTATGGAGATAAGAATAATTATTTTGAGATGCATCTATTCGACTTCTAAAAGAAAAGAATAGAGAAAAAAAGTGGCAAGATAATTAATAATCAAAGATATAAGGGCTCATTCCAGACTGATTAAATATAAGAATGATCAGCTACAAGAAACAAAAATGAAATCCAGAGATTCACATTTAAATACATTGGAATAAAACTATAGAAGATCAAAGACAATTAGAAAATCTTAAAATTAGTCATTGGAAAAAATAGAAATAATCCAACAAGGAAGAAAAATTAATGCTAAGAGCTGACTTTCCAACAGTTATCATAAAAGCCATAAGAAAGGGGAATAACATTGAAGAGACAATTACTATCAATGCAAAATTCTGAACCCTGCAAAATTATTATTCCAGAATGTGGTTGACATGAAGATATTTTCAGATAAGAATTTGCCAAATATTAATTAAAGGAAATTCTCAAGGTGGTAGTTGATTAAAAAAAATCCAGGAAACATGATGTAAAATGTGAGAAATAATGGTAAGTAAATTAAAAACAGACAAACAGGTTATTCTAAAAAATTATGGCTGTATAAATAGCAATGTTAGCCTCTACTTTGTGGGATAATGACTAGCAATGAAAAACAAAGATGGAATTGGAATTACTGGAGTTAAAGAATTCTGAAATAGCTGTATCATTCAGAAATATAGTATTTTTAGGGCTTCCCAGGCCCAAGTGGCTCAGCTATAAAGAATCTGCCTGCAATGCTGGCAACACAGGAGTTGCGAGTTCATTCCTTGGATCAAGAAGATCCCCTGGAGGAGGGCATGGCAACTCACTCCAGTATTTTTGCCTGGAGGATCCCTTGGACAGAGGAGCCTGGTGGGCTACAGTCCATAGGATCACAAAGAGTCAGACACAACTGAAGCTACTGAGCGTGCACGAGCATGAACATAGCAATTTGACTCTAGATTTTAGTGTAGCATATGTATTAAAAGTTTACCATTTGAGGGGAAATTGATGCACAAATAATTCAGTGTGCATTTTCTAAAAACAAGGACATTGTCATATAACTATAGTACAACTATCATAAATAAGAAGTTAACAATAGTATGTACAGTGTTATTATTCAAATATTGCAAGCACATTGTATAGAAAAAAACATTTTTCTCATCCAGAGTCCATTGCATGTATTATTTTTTGTTCTGTTTTTCAAAAATCTGGAATAGTGCTCAGTTTTTTTTTTGTCTTTCATAATCTTATGTTTTTGAAGAGAACAGACAGAACCTTTAAAAAAAATTGGTAGAATATGGCTTAATTTGAAATTGTCTGGTATTTTCTAATGATTAGATTCAAGTTGTGAACTTTTGGCAGGAATATTGCAAAATTAATTCTAAGTTCTTCTCAGCAATACTTCAAGTTCATTAATTCTTTTATCTACAGTGTCTGAACTTCTGTCGACCCCATCCAATGAATTTTCAATTCTAACACTTGTATTTCTTTCTTTTTTGACTTTATATTTCTCTCCTGAATGACTTCATCTTCTTATCCATTCTATCAATCCTTTCTTGAAAAGCATTTAATATGCTTAATTTGGTTAAAATTATTGTCTAACAATTCCCATGACGGATACATCTGAGTTTGTTTCTGTAGCACTCTGTGTACTCTTGACTACAAATTATATTTTCTACTTATTTTCATCATAATTTTGCATTCATTCATCCATTGTGTATAAAAGTGGATTCCAAATAAAATTATTGCCTTTGTGTTATTTTTCATTTTCCAGATATGCAAGCACTTTCAGAGTTTTAGGGTTAGAATGAGGGGTTGAACATTCAGATTCATTATAGGGTTGAATTGGTTTGTGTCTCAGCTGTTTTAATTAAATTGAGTTCTCATGCTAATAGTTAAACTCCTAATTTCCTAAACCTTAAAAAAAATTATATCAGCATTTGAACTGGGGAGTTGGGCTGCTATTTCAAATATTTTTGATTCACTTTTGCATTCAACCCCACTAGAACCTTGGAACAGAATCATCATATAAATCCGCAGGACTACATTTGTAGCCCTTTACCCACTGATATTTTCTCTATAAAAATCTGTGAATGGGGTATGATGGCAGACAAATTTTTGGTCAAAAAGTGTTTTTGCATTTCAATCAATTCAGTTCAGTTGCTCAGTTGTGTCTGACTCTGCAACCCCATGGACTGCAGCATGCCAGGCCTCCCTGTACATCACCAACTCCTGGAGTCTACTCAAACTCATGTCCATTGAGTCAGTGATACCATCCAACCATCTCATCGTCTGTCGTCCCCTTCTCCTCCTTCTTCAGTCTTTCCCAGCATCAGGGTCTTTTCCAATGAGTCAGGTTTTCGCATTCGATGGCCAAAGTATTGGAGTTTCAGCTTCAACATTTAGGGCTCTTCAAAATTCTGATAGTCATCTCTCATAGACCCACAATATTGTACAAAATTTAACTAATATCTCCTTGTGCCATTTTAATATTAATTAGTACATTTATTGAGAATTTATCATGTACCAGGATAATTTTAGACACTTTACATACATTAGGTCATCTAGCCTACCCTATCTATTTTATTCATAGTATTAACTAATTATTAATTTTGTTAAAAGAACTCAAGTATACCTGGGGTTTGCACTTTAAATTCAATGTTTTGTCTTCCTAGGATAAAGTGGATGTAAACTCAGTCAATCTTGGGGCCTTTCCCCCTCAGGTTAATGAAAAGACCCAGGATACTCTGAAGGTACTGTCACTGTGGCTCAAGACTCCAGATCCATTCCACAGGTGTGATGACCCAGTGGTCTCTTCTCTTTGAGGACCAGCTTTCTTCCCAAGGTGTTGCCAGGAGGAGGTTCCTGTCTTTACTCCTCCTGGAGCCTGTAGTCTTCTTCTAACTTCTGCTACTGCTTTTATTTACATAGACTTTCCCTCTTTCTTTTCCCAGAGACACGTCCTTTCCTCTTCCCTGTGAGAATAACTAGCATAATTTCCTCAATTACTTTTGGCATTTGGAAACAAAACCTAGGAAGAGAACAGCATGTTAGCTTAGTTCTAGATTTTTGTTCCTATCATTAATTGCTCTGAACGCTGATAAGCATAAAAGGGGACTAAAAGAAAAAGAACTAAACTAATAACAAAATGTCCTACAAGGTATGGGCTACCCACAGGGAGTTACCTTGGGCTAATTCATTTATTGCCTAACTTCCTCAATAGGCTGGGAGTATCATGAAGGGAGGGACCATATCTATTTTGGCCATCATTTGGTCATCTTTAGTATTTGGCACATGGAATGTGCTATAAATAAACAATTGGTGTTTGTTTATTTCTTTGGCCACACAGGGTGGCATTCGGGATCTTAATTCCCTGAACAGGGATTGAACTCGTGCCCTCTACAGTAAAAGTGAAGAGTCTTAACCACTGGATCACCAGAAATGTCCCAAGTAAACATTTGTCAAATGTGTAAATTAACATGGTAGACAGTCTACTATACCTACTTTGTCAATGGACTGCTAAATCCATGGCGATATTTTGGATATGGCTAGGAAGAATTCACCAAATTAAGCCACTTGGAATCTGATCAGATATGGTCATTCTTTTAAATTATGAAAGATTTAATTGTCTTTTATTAGAATGAAAATATTTACAGGAGAATACAACTTGAATTTTTTACTAATGTTTTAGCAGACTTAGAATATGTAGCTCTAGGCAGTACCTTATGGAGAAGTAGTACAGGTTAAACACCTTTTTTACTAATGTTTTAGCAGACTTAGAATATGTAGCTCTAGGCAGTACCTTATGGAGAAGTAGTACAGGTTAAACACCTTGAGAAAACAGGGCCCTGCAGAGAGGAGAGAAATCTGTTAAAAACTAATTCTTTCCAGGAATGCACTTGTCCTATGCTTGTAGCCATAGACAGTCATTTGGTGAGCATACACACACACACACACACACACACACGCACAGAGCAATCAAAGTAAAAGACCTTATAAAACATACCTTAATGTTTCAGCCCATTTTAGTATCAATATAAGGTAATCAGGAAGTATATATAATAGCATAATTAAATGGATTCATAGCTGATTATAAAGCCATACCTGAACAATATTAATAGTTGACTGATTTCTGTTTTATTTTTACTACTGACAAGTAGTCTACCTGGACAGTATCCTAGAATACATAAGATGTTGACTATCAAATTTTAATATCATGTAAAGTAAAAGTATATTTTATTGAGCACTCCCTATGTTCTAGGTAATATGTTTGCAATTTTATATATGTTCTGTTGAATCCTTTCTACAACCCAGGTCAAAATTTTATTGTCTTTATTTTATATTTTATATTCTCACACAAAGCATAACATGACTGCTAATGTTCTGTTGTACTTTGTGAAAGTTAACAAAGGGAAAGAAATATAATTAGGTTAAGATTTAAATTTGGCACATTTGTTCAAAATGAATGATTGTGTAAGATTGGAGTACTAGAGATATGGATTAGAGTATTTCACTCACAAATAACCAAGGAGATTTAGTTAACTGTAAACACAAAATGGGGCTTCCCTGATGGCTCAGCAGTAAAGAATCACCCTGCAATGAAGGAACCAGAGGAGACACGGGTTTGATCCCTGGGTAAGGAAGATCCCCTGGAGGAGGGCATGGCAACTCACTCCAGTATTCTTGCCTGGATAATTCCATGGACAGATAATTCTATAGCCAGGTGGGCTATAGCCCGTGGGGTTGCAAAGAGTCGGACATGACTGAAGCAACTTCGCACACATGCATGCAAAGTCAACATAAATCAAAAGTGTTACGGAGCTGCCAGGAAAAACTAACACAAATATTGTTGCTCTAATGGAAGAGCAAGTGGTGTCTCACTAGGAATGTCTCACTAGGGAATGGTGATTCCTCATTTGTTACAATGTGTACTGTTCTGGACACCAGTATGGAGGGACTTCAACAATCTGGACTGCATCAGCAAGACAGCAGTCAGGATGTTGGAGAAAACTTTAAATGATTAACAGGTGACAGAATCAGGAGAGAGAGAAGGGAGTGTAATAGGAATATTTAAACAATAATAACAACAATGTCATAATAGCTCTTTTTAACTGCATTGCATTTCATTGCTTCATTTCAGTATAACCCTGTAAGATTGAGGCTATAATGGTTTTGCTGAAATATTTGTTAAAAGAAACAGAAACAAAGTGAAGTCTCTCAGTCGTGTCCAACTCTTTGTGACCCCATGAACTGCAACCCACCAAGCTCTTCTGTCCATGGATTCTCCAAGCAAGAATGGAGTGGGTTGCCATTTCCTTCTCCAGGGAATCTTCCTGACCCAGGGATCGAACCCAGGTCTCCCACATTGTAGCATACTTTACCGTCTGAGCCACCAGGCAAGTCCAAACAAACAAAAAATCTGAGTCTCAGAAAACATAGGTAACTTCCCTCAGATCTCAGATATCAAATATTGTGATATTTAAAATAGATGATGATTTTTTTTGTGAAATTATGTTCACTTTACTATTTATGGCTGTCAAAGCAAGTTCTCACTCCCAGACTGGGGGAGAAGAGCTAGATTAATATAGACAAAGATTTTGGTTTGATATTTGGAACGAAGAAAAGCTTTCTAAAGACTACAAGCCTTTGAGAATGGAATAGTTGTCTCTGTGAGACAGTGAATTCTCCTCCCTGGAAGTCACTTGTCAAGTGTGTTGAAAATTGAACTCTGTTTGGGAAGTGCTGTGCTGTTCTTAGTCTCTTAGTCATGTCTGACTCTTTGCGACCCCGTGAACTGCAGCCCACCAAGCTCTTCTGTCCATGGATTCTCCAAGCAAGAGTGGAGTGGGTTGCCATGCCCTCCTCCAGGAGATCTTCTCAACCCAGGGGTCAAACCCAAGTCTCCTGTTTGAGAAGGATAACTGTCAAATAAATGTCTTCTCTGGTCTCTATGAATCTGGGGCAGAGGGAGGTGAAAACGCAAATATTAAATCTGAGTTATAAATCCATTCTGGGGAGATCTCTACTGAGTGGATTATGTCTTGTAAAAGATACATCCCAGAGTATATTTCTTCTTGTTACCTTCTGGCCCACTTTTTATCTTTCTAACTCAGTTGCTTGCTCATTTGCCATTCATTATGCTGCTCTTTGGGATCCCTAGGAATTCTGACTGGTTCCTGGCCTCAAGTAACTCATGTTTATATCTGCATGAGGTGCTGTGAGTCCTGAGACAAAGGTATGGATCAACCTCTCAAAGAATATAGATTATAAATGATTCATATCTCCAGCGAATTCAACCAGAGGGAGGAAAAATATTTACAGTGGAGAAGCTGGTTATTATGGATGAAAGAGTAAAATTTGACCAAGTAGAAAAAGGGAGTGGGGAACTTCAGTCATACTTTAGCTCATAGAAATGAAAGCTACAGAGGTAAAAGGAATGGCAAATAATTTAGTAGGATTGGAGGACAGAAACTTGTGAAAGCACATGAGAAAGGGCACGCTAGGGATTTTAGACTTGACCTTAAGGGTGATTGGAAGAATTAAAGCGATTTTAAAAGGGAGATGATGCAACATTATGAAAGTACATATTTTGGAGAAGCATCATAGAAGGCATTTCTATGGTTTACATTATTTGGCACTTTCTCCTCTGTGTTAGCACATATAGTCAAGAATCAACTTGAGTACACTTTTGGCTTCAATATAATCAGCCTTCTGAAAAACATCCATAATAAGAGATATTTCAGAAAATCTGTCATGAACTTATTTTGTTTTGATTCTATTTATAAATGCCTAGTTATAGTAAAGAGAGAAAAGAGCCAAAGTGTGTTTAACCTGGTTAAAATTTCAACTTCTCTAAATGTTAGAAGCTTGACTTCTTCAAAGGAAAAAAAAAAACAAAAAACAGGCAACCTTTCGAAGTTTTGATGTACACCTTTTCCATAAGGCTTTGTCCTTCCTGGTAGCATTCAGTCTGTCTACCCAGCAGCTTTTCCCAAACAATCAATCCAACAGGGCTCTGTTTTGCTTGTGTTCTTGGTCCTGTTCCTAGGAGACTGCTCAACCCATTGGCCAGAGTGGCCCCTGAATCTTCTTTGCTGCCCTCCTGGTGAACTTCCCCATGACTTGCTGGGCTGAGTTGCATTAAGCATGGAGACTTTCTGAGGTTCCAGCTTTCCATGTAAAACTGAGAGCAACCTTAACTTTCTCCCAGACCAATAATGACAGTGGTAAGAAGAGTACAGGTCTCTAAAAGAAATTACTACAAATAAATCTTATAATTAAAAATAGAAAACTTTGTCATCTAATGCCACTTCCTCTCCTTGCTCCCTCCTTAGACCAGCCTCTGTATTTACAAAACAAAATTCTGCCATCTACACTGTCCACATTCTCTTGATTAAAATCTTTCTGTTGCACTCATGATTAGTCTGGACACAATGTAGGTTTATTTCACATTGTGTCTTAAATTTGTGATGCAATTTACATAAATCTGATGGTAAAAAATTTGGTGGGGCTCTATATTCATTGTCTTACTTAAATGCTTACTTGGTTAACCTAACTGTACATGCTCACATTTGCTTTAGGGTGCGTGAGTGTGTGCTCACTCATGTCTGACTTTTTGTGGCCCCATGGACTTTAGCCTACCAGGCTCCTCTGTCCAAGGAATTTTCCAGGAAAGACTACCAGAGTGGTTGCCATTTTCTTTTCCAGTGTATCTTCCTGACTCAGGGATCAAACCCGCATCTCGTGTGTATCCTGCATTGGCAGATGGGTTCTTTATCACTGCACCGCTTAGGAAGCCCTTGCTTTAGGACAACCTCCTATTTATTTTGCTTTCCCTCAGACCTCAGAACTATTATTTAAAGGCTAAGTAAGAACAATTAAAGAGGAGCTTTCACGTGCCTTCAAATAAACAGTTGTCAGATTTCATCTTAAAAATGTGTGTGACATATCTCCGGAGTCAGCAGTAGTGAAACCGGTCTAAGAGATGAACTTGTCAGGCCCCTGGCTGGGTGGAAGAAGGGAGCTACTCTGGTTGTGTCTTTGCACTCAACACGGAGAGCAGTCATGAATACCAACCAACATCGTCTCTAATTACTGCTGTGATTAACATCAAAGAATTGGGTCCCAGGAGGCTTGCTTTCCTGAAGAAAATACAGTGCCATATGTTACAATATTTTTTTACAGTTCTCATGTGTTGTTGAAGTTCCCTCTGACCCAGAAATTGTCCTATTAAGTGTCTCAATTTGAAATTTATTTCTAAAATAGCAAGTTTTGCTGGTTGCTCAGCATTGACCTTTTTGGAAAATAAACTGCCATTTCACTTTTTAGGAAAATGTCCTATTCTTATTCTAGAGGTGTAAGCATAAGATGTAATTCATTTAAAGACAAAATAGAAGAAAAAAGAGGGTTTGATTGAAGCCTCAAGGCCTTTTCTCAGCATGGAGTCTGCTTGTCAAAGAGTGCATCAGTAATTAATACAGTTTAATCCTGCTGAACAAATTTTTCTGTTGAATAAAATATTTTCCTTCATTTTTTCCCATTTAGATGTGAAAGACCGAGGTTTCTGAAACATGAGGCTATGTGAATTAGTGAGAAGCGTACAGTGTTGGAAACTAGATCTTCTGACAACTATCTCACAGAATTGTTGTATTGTTTAAATGAGACCATATATAATGGACATGATACAAGGCCCAGTAAGTATAAGGATTTATTTTGTTATTTCTTCTAGAACACTGTTTTGAAAAATGTTACCCTGTGTAAACTTCTATAATCTATTCAAATATGTAAAGAGGTTAGAAGTAGTCACTCCCATTCTTAAAAGAAGAGGTTGAACAAACTAAAAATTAATGACTTTTATTGATACATCAAAGATATGAGGTCTCAGGGAAAATTACAACCTTGAAACCTGGTTAAGATAGGTAAAATTAGAGAGTTAGAGCTGAGATTTCTCTACTAGGAGCAGAAGCCACTGGAACAGTATTTTGACAAACTGTTGGAGGTTAAGTGTGGACGAGTATGAGAATAATAAATTTCTGGGGATCACAGTCTTTGGGAAGCCCCACATTTTTTTCATGGGTTTTACTTCCTGGGACCCTATCGAGTTCTCACACTGAAGATCTGAAGATCTCCTTGTGACTCGGCAGGTTTGAGTAACACTTGTATAATATATACAAAGTGTTCTCCATGACAAAGAGTTATTTTTCAAAGAAAAGACTTCACCAGAGCCTCATCCCACTGGAAGGAAGGGTATTTTTTTTTTTTTAATTCCAGCCTGCTGTAGCCCCCTTGTCTAATTTAGGAAGGGAAAAATGTCTAAGAAACAACTGTATCACAACCCGAGGACATAGGCCAACTAAGATTTTATCACAAAATTACAGAATGCTTCCCTTCTATACCTTCCCACCACTCAAAATAAGGCTGCAGTGTAACTGGGGCTTAGAGATGATAGAGCTATGACACAGACTCTCTGAAAGGAAGTTCTTGGTGAATTCCAAGGTCAACAAAGGAGAGAAAAACAAGGATAATAGAGGAATTCAAAGACTCTGGAACCAACAGCTAGTCAGATAACCATGAGGCTCTTCATAGCTTCAGCTTTTCTCTAGTTGCCACCAGTGGAGGCTACTCTCCAGCTGAGGTGCACAGGCTTCTCACTGTGGAGGCTTCTCTTGTTATGGAGTGCAGGTTCTCAGAACATGGGCTCACTCACTGTGGTGCATGGGTTTAATTGCCCTGAGGCATGTGGGGTCTTAGTTTCTGGACCAGGAATTGAACTCATGTCCTCATGTCCCCTGTATTAGAAGGCAGATTCTTAACCACTGGACCACCAGGAAAGTCCCTCCACTCTTTTTTAGATTGTTTTCCTACATAGGTCATTATAGGGTATTGAGTAAAGCTCCCTGTGCTGTATGGTAGGTCCTTTTTAATTATCTATTTTATTTATAGTAGTGTGCATATATCAATCCCAATCTCCCAATTTATCCCTCCCCATTCCTTACCCCACAGCTATCCTATTCCATGGTAGTCATCCAAGAGAAAAGAAGGTATATGTCATTACAATGACTTGTGCATGAATAAAGAAGTCTAATATCCATCAAAAAATGGATGGACAAACAAATCATGGTATAACCTTGCAATCATGGTATAATCTTGCAATACTACTCGGTAATAGGCTCAGTGAATGAAGTTTGACTAAAAAGGAGTACTTTCTACATGAAGCCCTTATTTATTTATTTACTGTGGATAACCAGTAATGACAGCATCATTTGTGGAAAACAGTATTCCCTTTCCACTGAATTTCTGTTGTATTAAATAGTTTTGTCAGAAATAAGCTGTTTATCTCTGTGTGGGTCTATTTCTGTATTCTCAATTGTGTTTCATATATTTGTTTCTTGTGCCACTGATACCATACTGTTTTTGTTACTGTAACACTTTATAAGTCTTGAAATCAGATAGTGTTAACTCTTACGTAGTTCTTTTTCAAAGATGTTTTACCTATCATAACTCATTTACATTTTAATATGATTTATAGAATCAGCTACTCAAGTTCTAAAAAAAAAATCCTTCTATAGTGCAAAGGATACTTTGAATTTTGAGATCGTTTTGGAGGGACTTGATATCATGCTAGGGCTTCCCAGGTGGTGTTAGTGGTAAAGAATCTGCCTGAGAAGCAGGAGACATAAAAGATGCGGGGCTCGATCCCCTAGAGGAGGGAATAGCAACCCAGTCCAGTATTCTTGCCAAGAGAATCTCATGGACAGGGGAAGCTGATGGGCTGCAGTGCCTAGGGTCGCACAGAGTCGAACATGACTGAAGCAACTGAGCACACAGGCACAGTGTCGTGCTAATACTGAACCTTCTGATCCGTAAACATTTATTTAGATTTTTGATTTATTTTGGCAGAGTTTTGTAGTTTCCACCGTCAAATGTTGCATATTTTGTTGTCAGATTTATCCCTTAGTATGTTTATAATGTTATATTAATAAACAGTATTTTATTTTTAATTTCTGATAGTTATAAATGATATTTTAGTTTGATCTTGTAGACTCCAAAATCATCAGACTCACTTATTAGTTCTAGCAGCTTAGATGTAAATCTCATAGTATTTTCCAACTAGTATTGGAACATACTATTTCCAACATAGCATTTTCTGGTGTCATCTATAAACAAGGACAGCTTTTATCCTCCTTTCTGATCTTCTTTTCAATCTTTTCTTACCTTATTCCACTACCTAGGACTTCCAAACTCCTTGTTGAATAGAAGTATTGAGAGTGGATAACCTTGTCTGTTTCTGACTTTAGGGAGAAATCATTTTATCTTTCAGCATTAAGTATAAAGTTAACAGTATGGTTTTGTTCTTCAAAAAGTTTTAAAAAGTATTACTCAATTCTTAGTTTGCTGATACCATTTATTAGGTATGTTTCCTGGGTGTAGTTAAAAGATTTTTCCTCATCTATAGTGGTCATATTGTTTTAATTTTTGAAAAATATGTATTTATTTGGCTTTGCCAGGTCTTGGTTGCAGCATGCAAACTCTTAGCTGCAGCATATGGGATCTAGTTCTCTGACCAGAGATTGAACTTGAGCCGCCTGATTTGGAAGCTTGGGGTCTTAGCCCGTGGACCACCAGGGAAGTCCCTGATTTTACCTTTTAAATTTATTAATGTGGAGAATTACATTGATTATTGAATGTTAAATAAAACTTGCTTTCCTGGCATTAACCCCATAATTCATTTTTATGCATTTTATAATTTGATTTACTAAAACTTTATTCAGAAGAAATGCATATGTACTTGCTCAGTCACTAAGTCATATCCAATTTTTTGTGATCCTATGGACTGTAGCCCACAAGTCTACTCTGTCCATGGGCTTTCCCATGCAAGAACACTAGAGTGGTGGATTGCCACTTCCCTCTAGAGGGGATCTTCTCAATCCAGGGCTTCAACCTGCATCTCCTGCAGGTTGATTCTTTATCACTGAGCCACCTGAAAAGCCCCTCAAAAGAAATATTGCTTTGTAATTTTTTCTAATGTTTTTGTCTGAGTTTGGCATCAGGATAATGCTAACCTCATTGAGTGAGTTGGGAAGTACTCCCTTCTCTTCATTTTTTCCCCCTAATTTGACAATGTCTGCCTTTTAACTTGACTATTGTAATGTGGTTATTGATATGGTTAGGTTTAAATTTATTGTGTACTATTTGATTTTTATTTGTTCCCTTTGTTATTTATTTTTTCATTTTCAGCCTCCTTTTAGGAGTGAATATCTTTATTTTATCTCCTACGTTGGCTTATAGTCATAACTCGTATCACATATCTTTAATATACCTACAAGTGAGATTATACTTCATACCTAAGAATTTATAACAGCATACTTCTATTTACCCTGGGCTACTGTTCCCCTATGCTGTTGTATGCTACCACTAATTAATTATGTTAACAAAGTAGTTTATTAATACTTGTTATAAACTTTCAAAGAAATGTTATTATTTTTGCTTTCATATTTATCTTTAAAAGAGATTTAACTATTAAGAAAAAAACTTGTACATTTATCCATGTAGTTATTATTACTGGTGTTCTTCATTCTTTTGTATAAATCAACATTTTGAACTAATGTTTAATGTTATTATTTTTCTTCCTAAAATACTTTCTTTAACATTTTTTATGGTAGTACCTTAATAGTGATAAATCTTTTGTATGGCTAAAAAGACCTTTTTTTCACGTTTGTTTTTGACAGTTATTTTCTTCCTAAGTAGAGAACTCTTGGTTGACAGGTTTCTTTTTTCTATGAATATTTTAATGATGTTATACTCTCCTCTTTTTTGCATTATTTCTGTTGAGAAAACTGCCATTATCCTTTTCTTTCTCAGTATGTATGTTTTTTCACTAGTTACTATTAAGGTATTTTTCTTTATCAAGTTTCTTGTATAATTTTACTATGAATAACTTTATTATGATAGCTCAGTTGGTAAAGAATCCACCTGCAATTCAGGAGACTCCAGTTCGATTCTTGGGTTGGGAAGACATGCTGGAGAAGGGATAGGCTACCCACTCCAATATTCTTGGGCTTCCCTAGTGGCTCAGCTGGTAAAAGAATCTGCCTGCAATTCAGGAAACCTGGGTTCTATCCCTGGGTTGGGAAGATCCCCTGGAGAAGGGAAAGGCTACCCACTCCGGTATTCTGGCCTGGAGACTTCCATGAACTGTATGGTCCATGGGGTTGCAAAGAGTCAGACACGACTGAATGATTTTCACTGTGCTATTGTGCTATTGCTATGAATTACTTTTAAATGGTTTTCTTGAAATGCCTTATTATTGGGATACATAGATAGAACTTCTTGAATCTAAAGATTTATAGGTTTTTAAAAAAATTACTTTGAAAAAATTCTAACGATTATTTCTTTTTTATTGTGTTCTGGGAGGCCCAATAACATTCTAGAAGTTGTTGCACCAATCACTGATACTGTCTTGTTTTTCTTGGTTTCTATTGCTATATCTTCAAGTTCATGAATATTTTCTTCTGCAATATCTAGTCTGAAATTAATTTCATCCAGAGTATTGTTCAGATCAAATGTTATAGTTTTTATCTTTAGAAGTCCAATTTGTATACTTATAAACATCTGGAATGTAGTTTTAATTACTGTTTTAATATCATTACTTGCTAATCCTATTATCTATTGGCTTTAGATTAGTTTTGATTGATTTTTGTCCTCTGTATGGATTTTATTGTTCTTCCTCTTGTCTTGTCTAATAATCTTTGATTGGATGCAAGATGATGTGACTATTATTTTGTTTACTCCTGAATATTTTTGTATTCCTAGAATTATTCATAAGTGAGCTTTATTCTTAAATAAGTTTGGCTACTAAAAGATAGTTTGATCCATTAGGGTTTATTTTTAAGATTTTTAAAAAGATTTATAGCCCACTGGATGTAGGGATAGAGCAGTTTTTAGTGTAGGGCTAATTATTTCCTACTGCTGAGGCAAGGCCCTTCTGAGCAGTCTGCCAGCATGCCAGGAATTGTGAGGTTTTCTTCTCTAGGTTATGGCAATATGCACGGTTCCTATTCCAGGGAGAACACTGAGCATGGGTGCCTCTATTCCTCTGACACAGTTCTAACCAGCTTTGGGGGTTTTTCTCTTACACGTGGTCAGTAAGTACTCTGCTCAATATCTGAGAAGGACCCTCTGAAGTCTCTGAAATTTTGTCTCTGTGTAGCTAGCTCTCTCTTCTCCAGGATTCTATCTGGCAAAATCTAACCATGTTGTTCTCCCCAAATTTTCAGCTCTACCTACCCAACTTGGAGAGTTGAAGGGCTTTTCCTGAGATTTCTTTCTGTGTGCTGTAAACTTACAGTACTTCAGACAGTAAGTTGGGGAAATCAAAACACCTTCCTTGCTTCCTGTCTCAGGATTTACTGCCCTTTCTTGGCTGGTATCCAGAGTCCTGAAAACTGTTTTATCATATATTTTGCTTGTTTACTTTTGGTTGTTTCAGGTAGAAGCAGAATGCATATGTTCCTTAGTGTAACTTCTTTAATAACAAAACATGCATCTCCTTTGAAACATGCAAAGCAATAAACTTATGCCACTCTATATACATCAATACACTAAATATGGCAAGTCAAACCTGGGTTTTATGATCTGTACATTTTGGGTAAGTTCTGTATAGAGCTGGAGTTCCCTGCAGGCTTTCCTATTACTGGTAGAGTGTCTCTATCATATACAAAAAAGGCTAGTCCCTACATGCTTGAGGACAGGAACTCCTATTTCAATACATATCAAGTGTTCACAATGGGAACTTAATGAAAGTTTAAAAAATATGTTGGATTTCAGTATGCTTTCCAATTGTATGATGGAAAAATTTGAAATTACTTCCATTAATTTTTTGTGAAAAAAATTCTATCAGGTAAATCAGGCCACAAGATTTAAAGGAAAAAAAAAAAGCAGGAATGAAAAATTAGGTCATGACACAGTAGCTATAAATTGTGGAAGAAAAATATCCTGATTGCTCAGTCCAAGTTTGAGCTTTAAATCTTTTACTAGCTTCTTAGCTTGCCTGTCATGTGCTGAGTCCTGGCAGGTGGCTCACTGCAGGGACTAATCTGGGAACATTCAGTTGCACAGAGAGCTACTAATCCCTGGAGGTTAATGGTGCAGGCTGAACTGATTGTCTGGCATTACCCACAGCCCTAGGGAACAATGGTTGGGATTCATGACCAACTCAACAAAATAGAGATGGGGTTGGAGGTATTTTCACCAGCCTCCAGCCTCAGAAACTATCCAAAAAGAACTAATGGGCCTAGCCAAAAGTTAGAATGGGTTACCCCACTTGTTCTTAAATCACGGAAAACAGCCTTACTTGGCATCATCTTTCTACTCTTCCAATTATCAGATTATGTAAAAAGCAGGATACAGAGGTATGGGAGAAATAAAGAATCTTCTAGAGAAATGGTACTGTAAACATTTCTTCCAAAGTAGCTCTAAGGAGAGTAAACATGATCTAAGACATCTAAGTAGCTTCCTTGTTCCTTCTGCTCTTTGGGGAAATAGATTACACCGTCAACCATGGATGAAATTTATTTGAAGCCTCAAACTTTTTCATGAAATTTTGGGAGCATTTTGCACTATAATTTTTCTATATATGTTTTAGCATTAAGTTTTCAATTACTTACTATTTAATTACTCAGCTTACTCTCCCTCCAAAGTATCAGATAAAATTGCTGCTTCAGGAAGATATGCTGCATAGAATTGGCATCATGCACCCAACACACAACCAGCTACCCTTAGGTATACACATAATCCAGTCAGAGAAGATCTCTAGAAGAATAAAGTATATCAGTCTCAGGAAATATGCTTCTTTATGCTCTGTAAGGATACTTTTATGCCTAATCATCAATGAAGGTATGCAAGAAATATTTTTCAATTTTCTTACTGATTAAATTTTGCTTCTTGATTTCTAAACTGTAAAGTACTCCTCACAAATCTCAATTTTTTGTTTAAAAAGAAACAAATGAAACCCTAGAAAATAACTGCAGTTATATTATAGAGGTATTTGCTTTATTTTATTTTTTCTAAATGCTTTTGCCATTAAATGACCACTCAACTTGGAAGCTGCCTGTAAACACAGAAGTGACTGGAATATTTTCTGGAAGTCATTAAAATTGCTTCTGTTAGGCAGATATCTCTTTCTTTTTGGTGAGAACATTTATGTCCTACTCTCAGCAAATTTTAATTATATAACATGCTATTTTCAACTATAGTCACCATGGTATACATTGGCTCCTTATAACTTATTCATCATATAACTGAAAGTTTGTACCCTTTTATCAACCTCTCCTCACTTTCCCCCCACCTCCATGTCCCAGCCCCTGGCAACTACTTTTCTATTCTCTGTTTCTATGAGTTTGACTGTTTCTTTCTTTCTTTCTTTTCTTTTTTACATTACACATGTAAGTGAAACCATGCAGTATTTATCTTTCTTTATCTGACTTATTTCACTTAGCATAATGCCCTCCGGGTTCTTTCATGCTGTCACATGACAAGATTTCCTTTTTAAAAGGTGACTAGTATTCCATTGTGTGGGCTTGAAGTTCTGATATATGTATCACATTTTCTTTTTCCATTTGTCAGCTGATGGACACTTAGATTGTTTCTATATTTTGGCTATTGCAAGTAACGTTGCAGTGATAATGGAACTACAGCTATTTCTTTGAGAATAATGGTTTTGTTTCCTTTGGAAATACACCCAAATGTAGGGTTGCTGGATCGTATGACAGTACTATTTTTAAGTTCTTGAGGAACTGCATTATTTAACCTCATTATTTTTTTGTAATGGCTGTACCAGTAGGGTACGAGAGCTCTCTTTTCTCCACATTCTTGACAGCATGTGACATCTTTTGTCTTTTCATAATAGACTTCCTAGTTCACTTTCATGCATTGGAGAAGGAAATGGCAGCCCACTCCAGTGTTCTTGCCTGGAGAATCCCAGGGACGGGGGAGCCTGGTGGGCTGCCGTCTATGGGGTCGCACAGAGTCGGACACGACTGAAGTGACTTAGCAGCAGGTATGAGGTGGTATCTCATTTTTATTTTAATTTGCGCTTCCTTGATGATTAGTAATGTTGAGCACCTTTGCATGTATTTGTTGGCCATTTATTACATCTTCTTTAGAAAAATGTCTCTCTTGGTCCTTTACCCATTTTGAAATGGGTTGTGTTATTAATTTGCATGAGTTTTTTTGTATATTTTTAATGTTAACACTTTATTGAATACATGGTTTGCAAATCTTTTAGTCTTTTGGGTAGGTTGCCTTTTCATTTTGTTGATGGCTTCCTTTGCTCAGCTGAAACTTTTTAGTTTGTTGTAGTCCCATTTGTTTATTTTGCTTTTGTTTAGGCTGCTGTTTTTAAAATCTACACATTTTATTTTTCTGGTCTTCAGAGAGCTTGAATACATGCGCGCGCGCGCGCACACACACACACACACACACACACACATATAACTAAGTAGGACATTTTATTGTTGAATAAAGTAAACTGTATAAAGCCAAAGGTAGATTTAAACTTAATAATTCCTTAGTAGTTATTTTTGGGGAAAGTCACTTAACAGAAGATTTTTTTCTTGTATTTTCCAACATTGATTTAATATAAAAAATTTAGTCAAAGTCCAACTTGAAGAAAGTTGACAAGGGTCTAGTCCTCCCAGTTGTTTAAATTACTTAAATGCTAATTTCTTTTCTAATGTATGAATTGGCTGCTCAATTATGCTGATGTGTAGATTTCTCAGCGAGGCTTGTAGGAAGATATTCTATAGGTCTCTATACTTTCTCAATACAAAATTCTAGACATGGCATAGATTCAGGCTGCTATGCCTCAGCACAGAGGGAGAATACCAATGTGAGCACTTAGAAATATTGAAATTATCTCTTTCCCCTCTTCATCGTATATACTTTTGTTAGCACTGTCTCTTAGAAATCAAGTCTTTAAAAGGAAACCATCCAGACACTATTAAAAAGAAAAGGAGAAGAAAGAAAGCCTAAAGAAAATACATGTCCAAAGTATGATGAGAAAAAGAAGCAGGTCACTTGAGAAAATTAGTGAGAAGAGTGATGGGAAAGGAAGGGAGAAACACAAAGGATTTCATGGGGGCTGGGAGTTAAGGTATGCATACTGAAATTACTTTGAAGAAAATGGGTAGAAGACTGTGCCAAATAAATATAGAAAATAATTTTCTTTTGAAGAAGAATATTCACTGCCATTTTTTGGGAAGAGAACATCACTCAGCATTTTTCAGGCTCAATGAAATTTCCAAGCTAATGCAGCTATCAAAACCACAAGGCAGGACTAAGGGAAAGTCTATGTTAGAATTTATTTTTGTTTTAGCTGTTTCTATGAGATGTGAGATGAGAGCCTCTCTTCTTTTGGACACCATGCATACTAGCGATATGTATTATTATCTTAACTTTTATAGAAGCAATTTCAAAATCCATGAAACTAAAAGACTGAAAAATGTTGAGGCATATAATAAATATTTGGGAGAGATATTTTGAACTTGATAAAGTGATAACATTATCTATTTTTCCCTTGATGGCTCATTTATCTGTGAAGCTCATGAAAGACAAACTATTCACAGAGAATTCCATCCATTTTGGATCATTCAGGCTCTGTAGAGAGAGAGCAAAAACATTAAAACAAAAACACAACAAAAACTAATAATTAAATGTAAAATTTCATTGACCTTCCATCCTAGGTTTCATCTAGAAACGTTTCCTCTATTTCTCAGCTGTTTGCTAAAGGTCTGGAAGTTCTCAGATGTTTTGACTCATACTGATACTTGGAGTTTTTAATTCCTTTGTCGAAACTGAAATTTTCTCCTATTTCTTATTTACAGAATAAAAGGGATGGTTTTCATGACTTGAACTTGTCTTCATATATTAGTCAGGACCTTTTGGCTGTCAATAACAGAAAGTAGCCTTAGCCATCTTAAACTAAAAAGGAAAATTTACTGTGTAAGGATACAGCGGTGACTTATATAACCAAAAACAGAAATGCATGTGGATCTTAATAGATAATGAGAATCAGGAACAGAAAAGGTATAAGAAACCTCTCTTTGTCTATTGTTTCTAGTTTTTTGTGCATTTTTTATTCTCTCTATTTAAAAACTTACTTTCTATTTGTACACCAAGTTCATAGCAGCATTATTCACAATAGCCAGAAGAAACCTGTGTCTATTGACAGATAAAGGGATAAACAAAATGTGGTATAATATCAGTATATACAAACAATGGAATATTATTCAGCCTTAAAATGGAAGGGGATTCTGACATGGTACAACATGAAGGAACCTTAAGAACATTATGCTAAGTGAAATAAGCCAGTCAAAAATAAAGGCTGAATGCTCCCACTTATATAAGTTACCTGGAGCAGTCAAATTCATAGAGGCAGAAAGTAAAATGGTGTTGCCAGGGTTGGTGGATGGGGAGGACAGGGAGTTGCTGTTTAATGGGTATGAAGTTTCCATTTTGCAACATGAAAAGAGTTCTGGAGGTTGGCTCCATAAAAATGTGAATGTACTTAACATTACTGAATTGTACACTTAAAGTGGTTAAGATGATAAATTTTCTATTCTGTGAATTTTGTCAAAATTAAAAAAGGGAGATAAATGATTGTAGATAATTAAATTTGTCTGGTAACAAATCTGTGCATGGATTTATTAAACCAGAAAGTGTTGCTAAGTTATGGGCACATACCACGTACTATTGGATGAGAATCGGCCTCTGGAGGCTAACAATAAATGTCAAACTGTTCACCATTGATTTTTGGTGAAAGAATATAGCTTAATAAGGAATTTAATACCTTTCTATGGTAAAAAAAAAAATTTAAAAACCCTGGCTTTCTCTGATTTACTGGTTGACATAATGGAAAATGCCTTCTTCTCCTTAGCATCTGACTTTATAGTACATTTTTAGCCATTTAAAAAGACTACAATAGTCTTTAAAATTTTAGAAATCTGATCTAGTTTTTTCAAGAGCTTACTCATGGTCCAATAAGGTATGATCATGAGGGATGTTTCATCTAATATAGGTATGTCTGCTAGCTGGCGCACCCTGTGGGGAGAGTGTAAGAATGTCAGCCCCACAGGAAGCTGGGAACATATCTTGGAGTCAAAGACACTTGCTCCTTGGAAGAAAAGCTATGACCAACCTAGACAGCATATTAAAAAGCAGAGAAGTTATTTTGCCGACAAAGGTCCGTCTAGTCAAAGCTGTGGTTTTTCCAGTAGTCATGTATGGATGCAAGAGTTGAGCTATACAGAAGGATGAGCGCGGCAGAATTGATGCTTTTGAACTGTGGTGTTGGAGAACTCTTGAGAGTCCCTTGGACTGCAAGGAGATCAAACTGATCAATTCTAAAGGAAATAAGTGCTTAATATTCATTGGAAGGACTGATGTTGAAGCTGAAACTCCAATACTTTGGCTACCTGATGCAGAGAACTGACTCATTGGAAAAGACCCTGATGCTGGGAAAGATGGAAGCAGGAGGAGATGGGCACGATGGAGGATGAGATGGTTGGATGGCATCACTGAATCAATGGACATGAGTTGATGACTGACAGGGAAGCCTGGTGTGCTGCAGTCCATGGGGTCTCAAAGAGTCAGACACGACTGAGTGACTGAACCGAGCTGAACCCTAGATCCTTGTTTGATTACAGGAGTCAGAGGGAACTAGGGGAACCCCTGAGACAACAGTCTCACATAGAGACAGGGTTACTAGCAATAACCAGGAGAAGAAGTCTTGCTGAGCATCTTAACCCGTTTTAGTTCCACAAAAAGGAAAAGAAGTTAGCATACAAAAGGATGAAAGCAGAAAGCTGAGAACTAGCTCTCAGATGTAAATTAAGGCAGAAGTGAGGGATCAGAATCCCAAGATCAGAAAGATACAGGGAAATCAGAACAGGAAAGAAAGGCTATGAATCAGAGGAGAAGAATTTGAGGCACTGGGTAGAGACTGTGTCAAAAAATCCAGATGGAATTCTGTCTTGAAAGTAGCACCTGTACTGGCCCTAGCCACACTTAAGTGTCTTGCTGTATATCACTACTTCTGTTTGCTTGCAGTCTATTTGGTTGAAAACAATTTGCCTAAAACCAAACTGGTAAAAATAATTAATATGACTCTTCTTTTGTAATTTTTTGTTTATGTGTTATTAATGTTGAAGCATTGGAGAAGGTGTTTAGAATATCAATGCTTTATTTTTTCATTTTTCAGAATTTTAGGAGTTTTTCTCCAGTTCTTTGAACTTCTATTTTCAATTTATGATAGATTTTCATCCCATCACACTTGCTTGTCTTATTTAGCAATACTTTTATGGTTTTGTACAAACTCACCAGAAACAAACTAACATCTGTTTTAATTAGTCTTATGATTAGTGTATATTCTAAGGAATCTGCAGAATTAAAGACATGATGTGATAAAAGGTGGTTGTGAAGAATGAAGTCATTGGAAATTGTTGAAGTTTGTTAATCACTACGATTACTTCGAACATTCTGCCTTTTTCATTTCTGTCTTCAAGTCTTTCCCTTATCAAAATAATGTAAGGATTCGCTGAGTCAGAAAATCTGGCATAAAGTTTTCATCTTCCCTTTCTTTAGTGAAAATATCAGTGGTTCAGAGTCATCTGCTCTCAGGAATTTTTCCATACATTGTTAGGTTGACAAATTTAAACCTAAGCTTAATGTGAGAAGCCATATTGTGACTGTATCTGTTTTTCATTATAGCTTCAATTCTGACAGTAACACTGAATAGTAAAAACACTTCTCTGTAAAATTTGCTGAAATGCACAAGAAATGTTCAACCAAAATAGAACACAAAATAGGGTTAAGTAAATGAAGTTAACATCACTGGTTAAAAATGAATCTAACCATTTTAATGAGCAAAATTACATAGCTAGTAAAATTTTTATTAAAAGTATGACTAAAAGTTGTGAAAATTACACCAAGATTCAAAAACTTACAAAATAATGTTAACTGGTGATTGAAAACATTGATTTTAGAACAATTACCTTTTGGACAAATGAGCAGAACAGATGTAATTGCCTATATATAAATTAAGAATGAGGAAGAAAAGAAAAACTTTGTCCCTCCCCCCAAAAATTCTGAAAAAATGACAAAAAAGCTTAATGGCTCATGAAATCTCACAAATCTTCAATTGCATTGAAATTACTAAGATGAAAAATCTATATCAGATGATATTTTTGACCAATTTATCCTTTCCAACAATTTGACTTCAAGAAAATTGTTTTAGGTCAATTTATTTTTGACAATACACTTTAAATTCTTGGTTTTTCTCAGCAATCCATTTCCCTCTGGCATTCTCTCTTGTTAAAGGCCATTGATTCAACAGGAAGACTTTCCCATTAGTTGCTGGAATAAAATAGGGGAGAAAATTCTTACAAGAATTCATCAACAGTTAACAGTTGCGAGACACATAAAATCACTCAGTCCAAGCCCTTCCCTTTTCAACTGAGAAAACAGAAGTCTGGACATTTGTGATATCCTGACAAAAGTCACTGTAAACCAAATGCAAAAGTGGAACTGGAGATTTTTAAAAACTTACCTAATTCAAGTGTGGTCTATTTATAATGTGTTAATTTCTGCTATACAGTAAAGTGATTCAGTTATACATATATATATATATATACATACACATACATACATTTTTTCATACTCTTTTCTTTTTTCCAAACTTTAAACTTTTAATTTTGTATGCTGTATAGTGATTAACAATGTTGTGGTAGTTTCAGGTGAACAGCAAAGGGACTCAGCCATACATATACATGTATACATTCTCCCTCAAACCTCCCTCCCATCTAGGCTGGCACATAACATTGAGTACAATTCCATGTGCTATACAATAAATTCTTATTGGCTATTCATTTTGAATATAGCAGTGTATACATGACCTTCTCAAATTTATCACAGAATATTGAATATAATTCCCTGTGCTATACAGTAGGACTTTGTTTATCCTTTCAATATATAATAGCTTGCATTTGCAAATCCTAAACTCCTATTCTGTCCCTCTTCCATGTCCTTTGCCCTTGGTAACCATGAATTTGTTCTCTATGTCTATGAGTATTTCATAGATAAGTACATTTTTTAGATTACATGTATGAATGATACCATGATATTTGTCTTTCTCTTTCTGACTTCTTTCAGTACGACAATTTCTAGGTCTAATCATGTTGCTGCAAATGACATTATTTCATTCTTTTTATGGCCAAGTAGTATTCCACTGTATATATGTATCACATTTTCTTTATCCATTCTTGTGTCAATGGACATTTGGGTTGTTTCCATGTCTTGGCTATTGTGAATAATGCTGTTGTGAATATAGGGTTGCATATACCCTTTTTAATTATAATTTTGTCTGGATATATGCTCAGGAGTGGAATTGCTGGATCATATAACAACTCTAGTTTTAGTGTTTTGAGGAACCTCTGTACTGTTGGTCTTCATTGTAGCTGCACCAATTTACATTCCCATCAACAGTGTAGGAAGGTTCCTGTTTCTCCACTCCCTCTCAAGCATTTGCTAGTTGTAGACTTTTAAATGATGGCTATTTTGACCAGTATGATGGAAAAAGATATTTCATGCAAATGGAAATAACAAGAAAGTAGGGGGTCCCGATACTCATATCAGACAAAATATGGCCTTTAAAACAAAGGCCATAAGGAAAAAACTGGAGATTAGACCTCATCTTCTCCTATAATTTCAAATACTGAATGAGAATCACTCCATTCTTTGGCTAAGTTTTAAAATCTGATTTTAAAAAACATGATTTTAACATTGTTGCTCCATGCTAAGAAGGTGGATACCGTGCTATTCTATTTGGTTCCTTTTGGGCATTAGGATAATAATAAAATTGAAAACTTATGCAGCTCTGACAACCAGACCGGCACTGTGTGGAACTCCTTTAATCCTCACAATAATACTGTGTAGGAGACACTGCTGTCCCCCAAGTGAGAGATTAAATACCCTCCTTACTAGGTAGTCCTTCCCTGTAACCACACCCCTTGTAACATGACATTGCAGATTCTTCCACTAAGAGTGAGGTCTTTTTTGAGTTGAGCTTGTGATTTGTATTGGCTAATAGGATGCAATAAGAGTGACGTCGTGGCAGTTCTGAGTCCAGGACACAAAGGCCTTGCACTTTTCTGTGCTTTTGTGCTTGGAAACCCATCACCACCGTATGCCTGAGCCTGAGAGCCTGCTTGAGGGGAGAGTGTGTGCATGTCTGCTCAGTCGTGTCTGATTCTTTGTGACCCCATGGACTGTAGCCCACCAAGCTCCTCTGTCCATGGAATTTTCCAGGCAAGAATACTGGAGTGTGTTGCCATTTCCTACTCCAGGGGATCTTCCTGATCCAGGGATCAAACCCATATTTCTTGAGTCTCCTGCATTGGCAGATGGATTCTTTACTACTGTGCCACCTGGGAGGCCCTTAAGGGAAGAGACCACATCCAGAATTTGTGAGAGAATCAAAACAAGATGGCAGGCTATGTAGTTTACGGTTGTGAAGCTATATAGCACACTGGTTCAAGAGCATGAACGCCAGAGTCACAAACAAGTCCACTTGAAACCAAAAGAAATACTGGATTTGAGACCATAAAAGCCCCATCCAATCGAATCATATTGATCTCAGGTGGCCTCGGCCTACACAGATTGAAGCGGGGCTTCAGTTTCCAGTGAGAGGCTGAGGTTGCGCCATGGTGGTAACAGCACTGAATCCTAGCCACTAGACCCCTGGTTAGTGATAAGGTCCTGGCTCTTCAGCTTTGCAGATAAAGAATTCCCCCAAAGACAGAAAGCAGTGAAATAAGTAAAGTATTTGTTAGGAAGTGAAAGAGTACAACACACGTGGATAGGCACATGGGTGGGCTCAGAGGCAGAGTCACATGCTTGTGGCAGTTTAAATCACTTATATGGGGCATTTCTTCCGGGTTTCTTTTGGCCAATCATTTTGATTTGCCTGGTTCAAAGTCCGAAATTGTTATATCTCAGGATCCTCCTGTTTGTGACCCACATCTCCTGGTCAAGATGGATTCTACTGAAGAAGCCTATGGGAACTTAGCATCACTTCTCTTTTGACCTCCAAGGAGTCTTCCTGTGAATGTGTAGTCGGGGAGGTCTCCTGACTTCGAGAATGAGAAATATGTGGTCTCTTATCTACAATCTAGGCAGGACCCAGGTTCTTTCCTCCATTGTCCTGCTATTTTTGTCTTGGAGTATCCATCCTGTGGCAGGGCAGGGGGAGTATCTACCCCCTGCCTCAATATAACTGAAGCAAGAATAAATGCTTTTTGTTTTAAACTGAAGAGTTTGAGGTTTGTGATATGACATAATGACAACTAAATTAAGGTATACACTCACTTTTATAAATAAGGGACTGAGGTATTGAGTGGTGTGATAACTGGCTCACAGTTCCAAAGATAATTGTAGCAGACATGGGATTCGAACCTAGGCACTGTGACTTTACCATCTGAGCCACCAGGGAAGCCCCAGGTGGTACTAGTGGTAAAAAACCTGTCTGCCAATGCAGGAGACATAAGAGATGCATGTTTGATCCTTGGGTCAGAAAGATCCCCTGGAGGAGGGCATGGTAACTCACTCTAGTATTCTTGCCGGGAGAATTCCCATGGACAGAGAAGCCTGGCGGGCTACAGTTCATAGGTTCACAAAGAGCTGGACACGACTGAAGTGATTTAGCATTCACTCTGCGACTATATCCTCCATGCTCTTATGCCATTGTTCCATTAAAAATTGGCAAGTGTGAAGTACATGACTTCATAAAGATGAACAGCCAACAATATGCCATCCTCCATCCATCCCAATAGTCTTGAATTGTTTATAGTAACAAAATAAAATAAAAAGTTCCCATCTCTTCCCACTTTCAGTTTTAAGTCTGTGATCCACCTTTTCGTTTATTGCCTCACCTCATCTCCATTCCACTTAACTGAATACTTTTCTCAACCATGGTTCAAAGTTTGTCTAAAATCCTTTGCCTCCACCCATTTTAGGTTCTCTGACTGGGGCCTTCTGAATTAGATTGACAATAAAACAGATCAACAGGAGAAAAAGAAACAGATGCTTACTAACATGTGCATTGCTCATACACGTGACAGCACATAGAGTATCTCAAAGGAGTGATTAGAAAACTTTACAAAATTATGTCCTGCTTTTAGGCAAGTAGGAGGAGGGCAGAGAGCTTTTCTTGCCCGTTTTGAAATTACCTTCAGCTCAAAATAATCCTTAGTCCAAAACCGTGTATTTTGGGATGGAATATTCTGCTACCCTTCACCATTTATGTTGTTGGCTGCCGTGGTAAGCATCTATTCCATCTGCCTCTCAAGCCAGAGGAGACCCTCTATGAGCACAACAACAAATAATCTACCATTGATAGTTTAGAACCACATTTTCTAATGACTCTACCTGCTCAGAAAAGCTTTCATCATGTGATAGGTGTGGTAGAAAAAGATGCTTATTTTGTGTTGGGACCATAACTTCTTAAGCCATGTTACTCTTTCAGTATCTCACCATTTGTCCTATTTCTCTAAATCACTTTGGTTATCAGCTGATTTTCTTTTCTTAATATTGTATCCTCACTTCACCAATAATATCCACTATGATCTTGGGTCAAATTATTTTCATTTGACTGAAATCCACCAGCTTGGCTTAAGAAAAAAGAGGGAATTCACGATACTTATAGAGTGTTTCGTGGTGTCCAGGTCAGGGACACAGCTAGGACTCCAGGGGTTCTGAGTCTCTTTCTAGTCTGTCTTTTCTATCTACAGATAGACTTTTACTAAGACATAGAGCTGACTGTTCCTAGTTATATAATAAAGGCCTGTCACTTTGACTGACTTTCTTTTTCTTACTCAGTTTGGTTCAAGGGCCAAACATCTCTGAGGAAATCAAGTAGAGTCAAAAGATGAAATAGAGAAAAAGGTCACTGATTGTCCCAAATACAATCCTGTGCCATTTCTGGCCTGGTCAATCTTGGCTGCAAGGAGAGGGTTACTGGGGTAAAATGGCCAAAGGAGAAAACTGGTGTTACCATGTAGATGTGAGAGCCCTTTGGGCTACTCAGAGAGATCATGAGAATCTAGGTGGGACAGCTTAGTAGCTGTATACTATTCTGTCTTTCCTGCATACAATCGTAGCCATTTCCCTGACTATGTCAGGAAAAGCTGAGTAATGTAGAGAAAAATGAACAAAACAAAACAGTTTTATGGCTTTGATGGTCTCTGCTTGAATTTCAGCTTGTTCATCTGTGTAATAACTGACAAACTTGCTGATATCCTTGAAACCAAGCTATATCTATAAAATAAAATTCATAAACTTTAGATAAGGCATACCCAGGCTTACCTTGTTGTTGTTCAGTTGCACAGTCATGTCCGACTCTTTGCAACCTCACGGACTGCAGCACTCCAGAACTTCCTGTCCCTCACCATCTCTCAGAGTTTGCCCAAGTTCATGCCCATTGCATTGATGATGCCATGCCATTAACCATCTCACCCTCAAATGCCCCCTTTTCCTCTTGCCCTCAATCTTTCCCAGCATCAGTGACTTTCCCAATGAGTTAGCTGTATGCATCAAGTGACGAAAATACTGGAGTTTCAGCTTCAGCATCAATTCTTCCAAAGGTACATCCAACTGAACTGCTGCTGCTGCTGCTGCTAAGTCACTCCAGTCATGTCCAACTCTGTGCAACACCAGAGACGGCACCCCACCAGGCTCCCCCATCCCTGGGAGTCTCTGGGCAAGAATACTGGAGTGGGTTGCCATTTCCTTCTCCAGTGCATGAAAGTGAAAATTGAGTGAAGTCGTTCAGTTGTGTCCAACTTCTAGCAACCCCACGGACTTCAGCCTACCAGCCTCCTCCGTCCATGGGATTTTCCAGGCAAGAGTACTGGAGTGGGGTGCCATTGCCTTCTCCATCTAACTGAACAGAGAGTTCCAAAGAATAGCAAAGAGAGATAAAAAAGCCTTCTTCAATGAACAGTGCATAAAAATTGAGGAAAACAACAGAAGGGGAAAGACTAGAGATCTCTTCAGGAAAACTGGAAGTATCAAGGGAATATTTCATTCAAAAATGGGCACAATAAAGGACAGAAACAGTAGAGATCTAGTAGACACTGAAGAGATCTAGAAGAGATAGAAAGAATGCATGGAAGAACTTTACAAAAAAGAACTTAATTAGCCAGATAACTACAATGATGTGGTCAGTCACCCAGAGCCATACATTCTGGAGTGTGACATCAACTGGGCCTGAGGAAGCAATGCTTGTTAATAAGGCTTACCTTACGTATCTAAATTCCCTTTCTCCATTCCTCCTAGATCTATGCACTCTCTGTGGGAAACTGGAGAAAACTTGGATGTGAATGCAGAGTCAATATTTTGCACTGTAGCATGAATGGCTTGTTGTTGTTCAGTCCCTAAACCGTGTCTGACTTTTTGTAACCCCATGAACTGCAGAATGCCAGGCCTCCCTGTCCTTCACTATCTCCTGGAGTTTGCTCAAACTCATGTCCATTGAGGTGATGATGTCATCCAACCATCTTAGCCTCTGTTGCCCTCTTCTCCTTTCCCAGCATTGGGATCTTTTCAATAAGTTGGCTCTTGTATGTATGGCTTGTAGTTTAATTTTCTTTTTTTTTAAAATAAACTGAAGTTTCTCTGCCCATGCTGATAATCTCTCATTTACAGTTTTGTATTTGCTCTTGTGGATCTTCCCACATTAACTATACCAACATTGCTTTGGACCAACTTTGCTCAGTTTTGAGATTCCATATGTATTCCATGGGCTTCCCAGATGGTTCAGTGTTAAAGAATCTGCCCGCCAATGCAGGGAACTCAGGTTCAATCCCTGGAAGATCCCCTGGAGAAGGAAATGGCAACCCATTCCTGCATTCTTGCCTGGAGAATTCCATGGACAGAGGAGCCTTGTGAAATACAGTCCATGGGGTCACAAGAGATGAGATATGACTTGGTGACTAAACGACAGCAATATATCCTGTGCTACCCCTACTGTCTCAAATGTATCAGATGTCCGCATTTTCTTTCCACACTCTCAGAGGGAAGGGATACTTTTTCTTTGGTTCTCATGTTCCCTACAATGCTTGACCTGAGCTAGCACATAGTAGGCATTCATTAAACATTTGCTGTAACACAATAACATTGAGCAGCAACTGTTATGTGTGAATAGGATTGTCAATTTGGTCCACAAAGAAATCACTTGTGGCAAGTCACAGAAATAGGATTATTTTTTCATCAGAGCATAATGTTGGTTCTTTGATTGGTGGAGCCTTTTTTTCCCTTGACAAAGATTTAAGCACACTGGGTGCTTTCTTTCAATTAATGCTAATGGCAGGGTTTCCAAAGAATACAGCAAATAAGAAGGATAAGAGACAAAGACAACATCCAAAGCTACTTTTATTAAAAAGTAATCTGCAGCTTATCTTAGTTCTTTTGATATCGAATATCCAAAGATACTATTTGAATATTTCTCCCACCAGTATCTCTAAGGTTTTGAAGCCAGGGGCTCACTGAGCTTCACCCTCATCTCTGGCCCAGGACAATGTGCAGCGCACACCACACACACCCCCTCTCCTTCCTCCCTCTAGTCCATCTTCTGCTGCTCTTTGCCCCTCCTCCATATTTATGAGAGGGGAAGGGCGGACGGTGGCTATCACGGCCTTATTATCTGTTTCTACAGAGTATGCTCCTTTGTCTTTTACAATTTCTCTCTATTCCTTTCTTTATCTGCAGCCCAAATCCTATTTTTGTGTCATTCTAAGCTAAATCTGCCAAACTATGGGGCTGACTACCCTAAACTGGAAAACGGATTGCTGGCACGTGTCTATACAGCATGTGTAACTGTAAATACCTAACTTTCTGTACCTGAAACCGATAGCGAGGTGACATTTGCTGAATATGGAAGTAGCTTATTGGATGTGTGAACTTGGTCAAGTTACTTAATCTCTTTCAGTATCAATTTTCTTGTCTATAAAGTGAGAATAACAGTACCTACCACATAGATTGGCTTCCCGGGTGGTGCTGGTAGAAAAGAACCTGCCTGCCGATGCAGGAGAGTTAAGAGAGGCAGGTTCAATGCCTGAGTCAGGAAGATCCCTGGAGGAGATCACGACAACCCACTTCAATATTATTGCCTGGAGAATCCCATGGACAGAGGTGCCGGGAGGGTTACAATGCATAGAGTCACACAGAGTCGGACACCACTGAAATGACTTAATATGCACACACACACCACCCAGATACAATATGAAATTAAATTGATAATTGTATAAGCATCTTATTACTGTTTGTCACATTGCCAATGCTAAAGAAGTTTATCTTATTTCATAGAAATGAATAACTTTTACTTAGTTATTATTGTTGTTGTTATTAATAAATATATCATTACTTAACATAATCCTGCTCCGTGAATGCTCACTGAGTTCAAGTATAAAATCCCATGCTAAGTCCTATAGAAAATATTAAGATGAATAAGATAAGGTATGAAGCTTAAAGGAGAGTAGAATCTGATGGGAATGAGATACTTATGCCAACTAACCATATTATTAGACAGAAGGTGGTAAATGCTAGACATGAAGTACAATCCAAAATTAATTAATCATGAGCAATTAATCATGAATGGTTGAATCTGGTAAGGCTTTATTGAAAAGGTGCTATTTGAACTCAACTGCGAAGAATAAGACAGGACAAATTAGACTGTAAGGAAGGAAGAGTACTGCAGTTTGAGTAAATAGAAGAAGACAAAAATAAATAGCTTATGAAAAAAATATTGGATGATTATCTCCCATTCATTTAATATTTTATTGTATATTTATCTATTTATTTACTTAGATAGTTAGCCAGTAACTTGTTTTGGCAATAACTTACATGCAGAAAAAGGAAAGGATTGCAGTAAACTGTCCTGGATCAGCATTTTCTATAATATGTTACTGATAGGGATTCCTGGTATTAGTAGTCCTATAGATATTGATATTGCAAAACATTGTTCCATCCTTTCAGATTCTACTAATATTCTAATAGTTTTCTTAATATTTGCAACCTAACTACTAACACATGTCATATACTTCCGGATTTTCTTACAGTATGGCTTCCCGCCCATCTCCCACCCCACAAAAAAATCTTGTATGACACAAGCTAGGCCAAGTTATGCTGCAGCAACAACCACAAAATCTGGCTTAGAACAACGAAAAATTGATTTCTCAGTCATGTGAACCGTGTCCAGAACCCTAGCGGAGGGGGGACGCTGCTCTCTGTTGTTACTCAGCGACAGACAGATGGAAGTTCTGTCTAAGTCACGCTTCTGCTGTGGCCAAGGAGGGAAGGATGACTTTCATGGTTCCCCCAAGAAAGGCTGCGTGGCACTTCATTCACACTTTTTTGTCCAGAGCAAGTCACAGGACCACATCTAATTTCAAATGTGAGGAAAGAAAACTTACTATGTGCCTGGGGATGGGGAGGAAAACTTGGATATTTGTAAACAGGCCTAATGACTACCATACTTAGATTACACAATTAAAATGAGACTGCAGAATTTCTCATTCTTTAATATATTGATATAAAATACAAATCTCCCAGAAGATGTTATAGTATGCAGACTGTCATTCTTTTCTGAATCTGAGACCATTTTTTTTTTCCTTCAATAATCTACATTATCATTACGTGGAATCCAAATTAGGAATTTTTTATATACCCTAAAGGCTATTTTTAATTGACTATGTTTATAAATAGGAACTGAGAAAGGATTGGTGTTCATGGACTTGAATGGCTGGTGATTCAGTCTGAACTTTTTCAGTATAATAGATAAAATAGATAATCTACAATTTTTGTCATTTGTGATCATCTGCTAAATGCCAAATCTTGTATCATCTATTTTCATACATATTTTCCCAACTAATGCTCAAAAGAGCAACCCCAGAAAGACAAATAACATGATTTCCATTTTGTATATTCTCATTTTGTAATTTTTGAGGAAATCAGAAATCAAGGAAATTGAATAACTTACGTACGACTTTGTTAGTGAGTGGCAGGGCTTGGGTTTGTATCTGAGCTGTGTGGCCCCTGAATTCATGTCCTTTCTTCTAGTATGAGACTAGGATGTTGACTAGAACCTCCCTGGGATGACTATTAAGGTTCTCCAGTGTAACAGAATCAATAGGATATTTATTCTATATCTATCTATCTGTAATGAGGGCTAGCAGCTCTGAAATTTATAGGCCAGGCCTGAAGACTGGAAACTCAGGCAGGATTTCTACATTACTAAGGCAGAGTTTCCCCTTCTTTTTCTGAAAACCTTAGTTTTCTTTCTTTCTTTTTTTTTTTTTGTGCTTCTCTTGAGGCCTTTAACTATCTGGATGAGACCTACCTATATTATGGACACTGTTCTGCTCTACTTAAAGTCAACTGGTTGTGAATGTTAATCCCATCTACAGAATACCTTTACAGTAACATCCAGACTAGCATATGACCAAACAACAGGGCATCATAGCCTAGCCAAGGTGATATATAAAATTAACCATGACAAAAAATAAATGCTCTTAAGAAAAGTTAAAAATAAAAATAGAAAAACAGCAATCTAAATTCTTAGCTTGGTACATCTAGGATGAAAAATTCCATTCGAGAGAAAGTTGTTTTTGTTTTTTTGGTTTTTCTTTCTATTCCTGCTCCTTATCTTTCAAATTAATTCTATCCTCAGGACCAGTAAAGTTGTCAGGACATTCTAACCTGGCTTCCACATCCCATCCTCATCTACTCAGGAACGATGCTCCTAGGACCCTGTTAATCAGGCTTTTTGTTTTGACTTTGTTTCATTCTCCCTTCATCTTCATTTTTCTGTTTTCTCATCACTAACTCTTCCTATAACATCAGTTTAAAATTTTTCCGTTTGTAAGTAGTAGCCTTCCCTGGTGGCTCAGTGGTAAAGAATCTGCCTGCAATGCAGGAGATGAGGGTTCGATTCCTGGAGAAGATTCCCTGGAAAAGAAAATGGTAACCCACTCCAGTATGCTTGCCTGGGAAATCCCATGGACAGAGGATCCTGGCGGGATACAGTCCATGGGGCTGCAAAAGCATCAAACATGACTTAGCAACTAAACAACAAGACTCTTTCAAGCAGAATCTTGCTCTGAAGCTTGATGTGTAAAACGGATGTTCAGCTCTGCTCTAAAGTTGGATAGAGATACTGGAATGTCACCCTTCCCCACCCTGAGTACACCCCTCTCACCCAATTTTACACTCTCATCTCCTCGTTGAGCTGCCATTCCGTCAGGGCAAGGTAGAATGAACACTATGTCACAAAGACACCATGTCAGTAGTTCCCCAGGCTGAAATGGGGGCCCCTCACTCCTACGGGAGATCCCCTTAGTCCAGCTTCAGATTAGTCCCAAGCTGTCCCTGTGGATGGGGCTCTTACTTCTACTGCAGCCCGAAATAATATTCTTTCCTTTGCTCTGTGAATTTTCCAGGTTATTACCAGTGACTGCTTCAGAGCTTGTCATAAACTACCCAATATGATTCGGTTATAGAAGAATTTACAATAGATTCCTGCAAAATACTGTGTTTTGGATCAATGACTTTTCAAGTGGCTTAAGCGCTTTAACAGCTCCATAACCATGTGTCAAACAGATGCAACCGAAAGAAGCAGTTATTGTTTGTTTACAAGAGTCATAATTTTCTTGTACTAATAACACATTTACTTCTAAAGTGTCTCACAGAAAGATGATGTCAAAGGGCTTGAGGCCTGGAGTATAAAACCTAACAGTTTGAATATTTTTATCTTAGAAAACAAAGGCCCCTTCTCCCTTGATTGAGTACAAAATTAGCAGTTCCAAAACAACAAAACTGACTTAATTGCTATATCATTAAGACATATAATTTATGTTAAAGTTCTAAGTGAGGTCTTCCCCCATAAAAGTTCTACCAGTAGCTTAGAAATTTTCATTTTGTGAAATAAACATGCATATTTGTTGCCAACTGCATTCTGAGGTTAAATTGGTAAAACAGGACTTGTATCTAATGGCCAAGTATGGCATGAATACTCTTTATTCCTCTTCTGACAGGGATTCAAGTTCCCCTGACCTAGATGCAAACTGTTAAGAGCGAACCTGTCGCACTGATCACCATTCCTATGTTAATATTTGTTTTACTTAGACTAAAAGATCCCTGGCCAGACACTGTGCCTATGTTATGTACTCTCAAATGCAAAGTATTGGCATTGTTCCAATTGCCACAATTGAAGCAAATAATGATGCTCTTTTAATAAAAAGGCACCTTGAAACCCTGTGGCTTGTCAGAGCTTGATTGTGCCAACTGGTTCCCTGCCCGGATCTCCTCTGCACACTAACTAATGATGGGCAAGGGTGCCATGGGGCCTTCGACCAATTAGTACACTGGTCATTCTGAGTCGACTGGAGCTGGCTGATACCTTGGGACCCTGCAGAATGGTCATCGCCTGGGAAACATCATGATGGTATGAGGGCCCAAATCTCTACACAAAGCAAAACATCTGTTTTAAAAGTATAACCGGTCCCAATCTCAGTGGAAGGAGCCCTGGGCTAGGCAGGGAGCTCAGGCTACCAGGGGGGGCCTTGCACAAGGGGGAACTTGGTCCCATTGTTTAGGACTTCTCTGCTTCTTTCAAGGTCTTTCTCCGTACTCCTTCCAGGAACAAGTTTTCATCATAATTTTTTACCATCAAGTTAATATGTTAATTTGTAAAGTTTTTAGAGTAAATGTTGCTTCACTTTGTACTGTGCTTAGTCCCTCAGTGATGTCCAACTCCTTGTGACTCCATAGCCCGCCAGGCTCCTCTGTCCATGGGGATTCTCCAGGCAAGGGTACTGGAGTGGGTTGCCATGGCCTCCTCCAGGAGATCTTCCCAACCCAGGGACTGAACACAGGTCTCCCGCATTGCAGGAGGATTCTTCACCATCTGCACCACCAGAGAAGCCCTTGCTTCACCTTCCTCCACCTGTAAGTACCGATTCTGACATCTCTGTAGAATACACTAGACACAGTTGAGATGAGGGCACGATGAGAGGACGTGATGATGATGACGACAATGAAGAGGATGACGACAGCAGACGTTTTTAGAAGGCTCATCTGACTCATGCCAGCTCTGGTTTAAGTGTTTTCCATGGAAAACCTAGACAGACAATTGTGCAGGGTGTTCCCTGAGCAAGGGTGACCTGGTAAGGGGAGGAGGTGAATGGGCTGAAATCTGGGGGGTCGCTTTGCTTGCCATGCTGTGTACCCTACAGAGGGATGTGTGTCCACCCTGAAAGGGCCCCTTTGTCTAATTTCCACAATGTGCTGCAAACCATTAGCAGCTATGCTCAGATGAACTCGTCTATTTCATCCCCACAACAGTTCTTTGGAGTATTGTTTTCAAATACTTTCAAATATGAGGCAATTAATGCCCAGAGAGTTTAATGAAATCCCCAAGAATACAAGTGACTGTGCCAGGATTTGAAAACTGCAGTCAGAGCAAAATCCACACCCCAGTGAACAGTAGCAGCAAGATTTGTGCCATGACTGCATCTAGAAGCTACCCCTTTTTTCTCCTATGATGGCACTTAAAATATTTTCTATATCATTTACATCCTTGTTCATACCACCCCTCCCATACCTAAGGTAAACTGAACTTTGCAAAAGTTTTATGATATACTATGAAATATATTCTAAATGTTTTCTAGTCTTAATCTTTAAATTATATTTTTAAGAGATGCCATATCATGACTAAGTCCAGAAAGAAAAGGATCATCAAATGTGGGGAGAGTGCAGGTTCCCACAGGAAGCTGAGTAAACAAAATATAACTTTGTGCTTTCTTATTCAGCAGCTGTGACCTTTCCTCTTTAGGCACTATCCAGTATATGCAAATGGATGTCTGGATGCACTGAAATGCTTTGTAAATCTTAGTGATAAGTAGTTTTTATCTAAATGTAAAAATGATACCTTTGTCCTCAAATAGTTGACATTAAAAGGTTTCTATGGGGAGATGGAGCAGTAAGGACATCAATGTGATTACGCCACCTTGTGGCAGATGATTGATTTTCAGCCTCTTTGGATCTCTGTTTATGGAGAATTTCAAGGGCTTCTTGGGCGTTGATAATATCCAGCTCTTTTCTGCGGCAAAGATGCTGATGTGAACTTAGCCCTGAGAATCAGCCTCTGTGTGTGTGTGTGTCTAGGGATGTTTTCCATTCACAAGTTGCATGACCTGTTCAGCATGTCATTCCTCACGACCAGGCTTACCCCATTCTTCAACTCTGCTCTCCCGAACTTAGTGGCCACCAACACAATGGAAAGTGTTGAAGCAGAAGGAATGCTGCACAAACTTCAGCTCAACACAGTCTAGAACCCATTTTAGCATGCTGCACAGTTGTCGCATACTCAAATATTACTTGCTAAGAAAATGTGTTACTAATAGAAAGTGGGTCTTGCTTGCTGAAGTCGCAATTCAGCATTTCTAAGACTTCCCACCTGTTCCCTAGGCAACACTCTGAACACAGCACCTCGTAGTTACTACAGTCATGTCAAAGCATGGTTGTAACTCTCAGAAAGAATGAGAAAAGATAGTGATAACTTCTGTAATTATAAATCCCTAGCAGCCTCCAAAGGAATAAGACTGAAGGATAAAAAATGCATGTAAATATAGGCAGACTTTTTCCAAGAAGGTCTCTGGCAAACACAATCATCTCAAGAAAAGAAAGGGGATTAGGGTTTAAATACGTAAGAAAAAAGAACTGAAAAGTAATAAAACTTCAAAAGATGCAATACATTACATTAATGCCACAAATGTGTCTAAGATATTTGAGAGAAACTAGAATGAATATTTTGAGTAATTTATTGGAGTCAAAGAGATAAGAGCCTTGAACATACTCGTTCTCAGCAGGAACAGGCTGTGGAAGGTGTTGATTGTTCTGATCAGGGAGAAGTATATTTAAAATGAAGAGAGTACATTTATGAAGCCTCAAAGATTTACAGTTGTGAAGCTGTTAATATAATCTGGGGATGCATCTCTAAATTTACTGAGAGATGAGCTCCAAGAAAAGAAATACTGAGGAAAGAAGTCTGAAAAGGAAAGAGTGTTATCTGAGGTGATTGTCACATGTCATCAAGACCAAGAAGAGAATAAACCTGACTAACATCTGAAGACACATGTAAACCCTTTCAAACCTTGGGGACAGAAGGACGGAGACCTGGGTGTTTGACAATCCAAGCCAGGCCTCAGGAGTGGGAAATCTGTGAACTTATCTGAGGAGAACAGAGCTTATTATGCCTGAGTGATAACATATCACTACAAGGGACTTTCAGAACTTAACATTCCTAAGGCATCTCTTGCACAGTTTGCAAGCATAGGTAGTGGTTTAAGTTGTTAAGTCGCATTCAACTTTTAAAACCCCATGGACCGTAGTGCGCCAGACTCCTCTGTTTATGGGATTCTCCAGGCAAGAATACTGGAGTGGGTAGCCATTTCCTCCTCCAGGAGATCTTCTTGACCCAGGAATTGAACCCAGATCTCCTGCATTGCAGGCAAATTCTTTACCAGCTGAGCTACCAGGGAAGCCCTGGCAGCATAGGAGGGGTTTCCAAAGGAGGCAAACCAGTTTTTAAGGAAGAGAGAAAACTTTGGGGGAGGGGAAGGAGAATTGAAGCTGTCACATGAGATGAATTGAATTTTAGACTCACAGCCAAACACTGCAGACCAGGGGTGGGGAGTGGGTGGGAAGCCCTAAGGATGTGGAAACCTATTACTGTATAATAAAAGGCTGCTGGCCAGTGAGTCTTAGAATAGATAAAAAATGAAACAATAATTAGCAGCATTTTAAATATCCCTCTAAAATAGACTACCAAGATTTTCCTCCCTCAGGAGGTCTATAACTAAAGATGGATATAAAATTGGGAGGGAAATTCTGAGTTTCTAGTGTCTGAATGGCAGTCTGAGTAATTTACCAGGTCTCTGGGAAGAAAAAGAGTAACTGTCCAAATTTTCAGTCAATATTTACCTCTTAGGTTAATAAATCTTGCTCCTGATCTCAGCAGAAGTCAATACCTCCTGATTACTATATGCATGTGCCTCTTCAGCCTTTCTGTTTACCCAAACAAGACATGGAATGAGTCACCCTTTTCCCAAGAGCCCTTCTCTTAGGTCATGGGTGTAGACTGAATAATTGCTCACATATCAAATGTGTAGGCAAGTTGCCAATAATTAGAGCAATAGCTCAATGTTTATTTGAATCACCAATTCTAATGTGTTGGCTTTTCCACTTTAGGCTTTGGGGGTGGTATTCAGAGGTGAAGCAGGGCTGAGGTATTTCTAAGAAGCATTCAAAGCTTGTAAACGAGGAAGTAGCATGGGAGGCAGTTGCAAAGAAGAAAAAATATATAGCATTTAAAGACTGAAAACAGATCTAACTTTGGTCCTGTTTATGCCGCTTAATGGCTACAAGTTACTCATTCAATTTCTTTGCACTTGAGCTGTTGGCTTTGTTAAATAGGACCGATAACTGGCCTTAAAAGGTTGTTGTGAGAATTAAATAGATCCCAAATATGGAAATGACTTATCTTTTAAAGCAAATAACACATTGCCATTTGAAGCCTAAGAAAGACATGAGTTTGAATCAGTCCCAGCAGTGAACCCATTAAAAAGAAAAAACAAAGCAAATTTATTTCTTTTTAAGGTGTATTGATCTGTTAGGAACATGATACTTTGAGAATATTTTTAAAGTGAGCTTAGCATGTGTACATTTCTTCATACTCATCACTTTCCCCTCACTTTAAAGGGTGCTGCTGTGACTCAAACATCTTAGCTCGGGAGAGATGATCAAGATTGGTGATTTTTCCCTCCTGCCTTCTTCAAAACAAATTTTTCTTTTAAGAAAAGCAGGGCAACTTACATCTTTATAGTTCAATTTGGTACATTATGTTGACTTGACGACTCTAATTTTGTCAAGGCAGAGAGAAAATGGAAACAGGAGACAATTAAATTCCATCGTGTATATTTACTAGATAAAAGCTATAGTTTGCCATGGAAGTTAAGTAGAATTCCAGCTCATCAGCTTGGGGTCAAAGTGATGGCCTCTGGGTTTTGTACACATGGTACACCATGGTGACAAAAAAATGACTGATTTAAAATGGCCAAACAAAGAAGTTTGGTGTTTGTTTTATGCAAATACGTTTAAGTGTACAAATAATTCTTTCAGTTCTACCAATTTGTGTTGATGGGAATAAGATGTCAATGAACTGGCACAGTGGGGAGAGATGTGCCTTAATCCTAGTTTGCTGTTGGATAACCCTAGGTGGTCCTCTTTACTTTTTTTTGGCTGCATTTCCCAGGGATAGGACTTGACTGTAATCTTTCCCATCAAAATATAAAGAATGTTTTAAATACTAATTATTTCATGCACTAAAAAATGTTCTGCTCTATTCTGATGTAAAGAATCTGGACATGTTTCACATTTTAAATAGCACTCTCAGCAAATTTTACAATCAGGTTGGTGAGTGAAGCTCCACTGAGAACAATGGTTCTTTGTTTATATTCTGAAGGGTCTTTTATAGTTTACTTCTCAATTTTTAAAATTTATTGAAAACATTTAAAATCTAAGTTTATCTAATTTATTTATAGCCATTGAAAAAATTAGATATAAAAGAAAGAAAAAAGTAAATTTTTAAAAAGTTAAAAATCCTGAAATCCAGATAAACCTACCGATCTTTCTCATTTTATTCAATAAATATTTTTAAATTATAAAAAAATAATACCTCCTCTTAATATGATGTCAATAGTTATAAGGTATATTAAGAAAAAGCTTATAATTTTGCCACATTACTGAGGTAACCAGAATTAGCAGTTTGGGCTTCCCTCATAGCTCAGTCCATAAAGAATCTACGTGCAATGTAAAGAAGACCCAGGTTTGATTCCTGGGTCAGGAAGATCCCTTGGAGAAAGAAATGGCAACCCACTCCAGTGTTCTTGCCTAGAGAATCCCATGGACAGAGGAGCTTGGCAGGCTACATAGGGTCACAAGAGTCCATAGGGTCACAAGAATCGGACATGACTCACAGCCTAAACCATCACCACCATGAATCATTTCTATTTCCCTCATGGCTCAGTGGTAAAGAATTTGCTGCCAAAGCAGGAGATGTGGGTTTGATCCTCAGGTCAGGAAGATCCCCTGGAGAATGAAATGGTAACCCACTCCAGTAGTCTTGCCTGGGAAATCCCATGGACAGAAGAGCCTGGTGGGCCACAGTCCATGGGGCTGCAAAAAAGCTGAACACAACTTAGCAACTAAACAACAGCAAATCACTTAGCACTTTCTTTACTCTCAAAATATATATGTAAACAAATAGATAATTTTACATATTATATGCATTATTCTGTAATCATATTTTTGATACTATTACTGTTAAATTTAGTAAGTATGTATTTACATAATACCTTTTCAGTTAGAAGTATAATGTTTGGTTGTATGAGTGTGCAGAGCATTTATTATCCCATGACTTGTGTCAGGAATCTGGGAGAAGCTCAGTTTGGTTGTTCTGGCTTTGGGTTTCGCTTGAGGCTGCAGTCAAGGTGTTGGCTAGGTTTGCAGTCACCTGAAGGTTTCACTGGGATGGGAAGATCTGTTCTCAAAGCAGGTTACTCACATGGCTGTTGGCTGGAGTTCTCAGTTCCTTGCCAGTTGTTGGAAGACCATATCTATTTTTTTTTTTTACATGTAGACCCCTACATAGGGCTGCTTGAGTGTCTGGCTTTCCCCTGGGTAATTAATCTGACAGAGAATGAGGTGAATGAATCAGTGTTTTTTATGACCTATCCCTGGAAGTTTCATAACATCATTTCCATGGTGCAGTTAAGAAGCATCTAAGTTGTTCTCCTCTTTGCTAACACACAAAGGTGATAAAAATTACCTATGTGTGCTGACATTTTTGTTTATGTCAGTTGCCAAAAGTAGTATTTCTCATATGACATTTCAATAGAAAACCGTTACACTATTTTTCAGGCTGGTGTAGCAATTCCTTTATTAGCAAATGAATGTTGGGGAGATCTTTCTTTACAACCTTATAGATATGGATGTTAAATTTTTTGCCAACAATGCACGTAACCACATATAATTATCTAGATTATTCCTATGTACTTATGTACCCTATAGATATAGCTGGTATACATAGGTAAAATGGGATATGTTCTACCATTTTTTAAACAAAAAATAGCCTCTTTTATTTATAACCTTTGCAATTTGGTTTTAAAATTTATTCATCAGCATATTACACACACATATTGTAAATGAATTTTTCTGATAACATATATAAATTTCTATAATTTCATCCTAATGGCTGAATAGCATACTCATTTATAAATGTATCATTATTTATTTAATAGATCAGTTATTGTTATTAATGTAAGTTGGCTACCATTTTTTTCTATTATTATAAAGATAAAGCACCAAGTATTTTAAAATGTACAGTTTTGAGGACTGATATGATGATTCTTTTCTCACTTCATTTTATAGTAATACACTTGGGCAGGAACTAAGCTAAATAAGTCATGAACTTGTTGAATGCACTTATGAAACTATGATTTCTTTGAGAATGGATATGTAAGAGTTTTTATCAGAAGACATATAAGAGTTGATATTGTTGATAAACAATATCCTTTTTTTTAATCTTTGATTATTGTGGGTTCTCTTCCTCAGAAAACAAAGCTGTTCTTTTCTCTCTCCACCCACTACCAAGTTCATAACTTTCTAGATAGGATTTCATTGAATTTGCAATAATTATGTAGTGTTTCTAGGCATCTGTTTGAAAACAAGGTGAGAGTAGTTCCTGTAGAAAATTTCTCCTCTTCCTGCTACTAGTTAACATTATTTAGCCTTTACTTTAATGCCAGATACTGCACTGAGTACTTTGTAAGAATTATCTCATTCAAGTCTCTCTACACTTTATGAACTATTGATATTTCCAGTTTTCAAATATGGAAAATGCATCTTAGAAAGTTTAGTGCTCATCCAGAATCCTGCAGCTATATATGGAGCACAAACCACATGGGTCTGACTCCAAAGCCTCAGTTTGTGACCACTACATTCTCTACTGTCAGTACTAATGCTATGAAACTTGCTTGAAGTTAAGAGTATTTGAAGACATTTGTGGTATGCAATATTCTTGGAAGGTCTTTACTATCACAGTAATTTAATGCTTCTTATCTTGCTATGTGCCAGCCTTGTCAATGTCAATTTTTTTCTTCTTCTGGCCTGTTTTGCTTTGTCAATGTCAATATTTTCAAGGGCAGATTTGTACACAGGAAAGATTATTCAGAGGCTGAGTTTAGTTAAAAGTATATTTGAGTCATTAAATGCAAAAATTTGAAAACTTAGTTCTTCTTTAATCTTATATTTATAAGTCTGGCAAATTTAGCAATCACTTTTATGAGGTCTTTGATTAATGTTTAGTCCAATTTACAAACTAAGTTAATTAAACTCCTTTGAACATTTTAAACTAAATTTATAAGTTAAATATATTTGACTTCTTATTTAGACACTTCAAATAGGTGATTTAAAAACAAATTTTCCAGAATACTTAAAATACCTCTAATGACTCTGATAAATTAAACCTAGAAATAATATGGACCTTAAGTTTTCTAAAATGTTTTAATATTTTATTCACTTACTGTAATTACTATTTAAGCTAAATAAAATTTCTGCTTAACTGCACAGGCCTAAATCAACTGCTAATTATACATTTTAGGTTGGATCATAAGTTTTACCTATTCTTTAATAAACTAAAATATTTTAAACATTATAAATACTCAAAAGTGAAGCATATTTCCTTAGTTCTTAAATATTAACACTATGTTTTTGATTATCTTAAATATATCTGTAATTAATTCTAAACTTTCAGTTCAATAAAATGCTACCAATGAAACATTTTATCCTAAGCAGTTGCTGGGGATAATTTCTTACAGATGAGTGTATATCAGGAGATAAGGGATAACATGATGAATGAATTATTTCTAGTGATCTGATAGGATATGTAGAACCCTATTCATAGTCATTATGTCACAGGCATGAAAACATTAAAAAACAAAAGAAAGGGTTGATCTCATAACCTAAGTATCCTTGACTTTCATCTACTCAAGGAAGCCTGTTACTCCACTTGAGCTCTGACCTCATTTGAAGATATGTGTACTCATAGTTACATTCTTCAAAGCAGAGGTATTTAATTTAACTGGCCAGTTAAATTAATTGTGATGGTGGCCAGGGAAATATAGTAGAGGTTGCCTATAAGGAGAAGAAAAGTAACTGTAATATTACCACCTAGAGATTCCCAAGGAAGGAAAAGTGGACTGTGAAGAAGGCTGAGCACCAAAGAATTGATGCTTTTGAACTGTGGTGTTGGAGAAGACTCTTGAGAGTCCCTTGGACTGCAAGAAGATCCAACCAGTCCATTCTGAAGGAGATCAGCCCTGGGATTTCTTTGGAAGGAATGATGCTAAAGCTGAAGCTCCTGTACTTTGGCCACCTCCTGCGAAGAGTTGACTCATTGGAAAAGACTCTGATGCTGGGAGGGATTGGGGGGCAGGAGAAGGGGACAACAGAGGATGAGATGGCTGGATGGCATCACTGACTCGATGGATGTGAATCTGAGTGAACTCCGGGAGTTGGTGATGGACAGGGAGGCCTGGCGTGCTGCGATTCATAGGGTCAGAAAGAGTCAGACACGACTGAGCGACTGAAATGAACTGAACTGAACTGAAATACTCTATATTGCTCAAGAAGCTCCTTTTCACTAAAGAGGAGTCTAATAACACTGACATTTTGGAACAATCCACAGTCAAGTGGTCAGAATCTAGGATTCCAGTTCTAGGAGAATGGAAGGGAGATGAGAACAAAGGAAGATGAGAAAGATATCCATGAAAGACCTACCACCGTAGATTGGCTGGGTCTACAGAGAGGTGAGTGAGATGTCCAAGTTACAAAATGCAAACTCAATCTTCTAATTAGGAAAAGTGATAAGATTAAGAAGGTATTTATAATGTTTATAATTGTACTTATAATATACTTATGTCTTATATAGCAAATAAGTAGTTTGGTTTAAGATGTTTCAGTATTGCTTAATTTAAAAGATGCAAAAATATAGCTCAGGTGATTTCCAACTTTTTTCTCATTCATTGTTGGCCTTTAAATTCAGACTTTGCCTTGACTTAGTATGGATTTTGAGTCAGAAAGGGTCTCAAGGAAAGTAGATGAACTTTAAATTAGCATAACTCAAGATTATTTGCAAAAATGCAGGAAGATTGTAGACAACCACAAGGGATGGTACTGTTAGACAAGGGGCTGGCTGGTAATAGCAGGAGAACAGCCACCATCCCTAAGCATGAAGAGGCAGGGGGACAGAGCAGCTACTAGAGCCAGGAAGGAGATGTGTAGAGAAGCTAGCATGAAAAGAGCTGTAACTTTCAGTATGAAGACATAACCACCAGGAGACCGTGTGGAGAGGGAAATAGAGGAATTATTGTGCTCCTGACTGTCCTCTCTTCCTCCAATCCTGCAGAGGTGCTCTCTGGTTAAACCCAGTAGGAAATCAGAGAGCAAGGGAATAATTTAATTTGTTCTGATAGGCCAGTCTCCCAGAAAGCAGAATGGGGAAGGAAAGAGAATTTTTCTAGAAGTGTAAACAGATAATAAGCAGCACAGCTGTCGTGCTTTAAGCCTCGTATATCCTCACATAACCACTTCTAGCACGAGAATGAGTGCTTCTCTTCATTTTTCTCTATTATTATTATTTTAGAAAGAAAGAAACCTTTCTCAGAAGCTTCCCAGATTTTCTCATAGATTTATTTTTCTAGCATGTTCCAATTACAAGGGTGAATGGGAAAGTTAGTATCGTAAGTGGAGGGACATGCAGGACACCACCCTTGAGTGGGCAGTCAACAGTGTGCAAGTTATAAGAAAACTGCTTTTCTTTGGAAATTTTGAAAAGATCCAGTAAATGACTAATAGTAAAAGGCTAATATGAAAAAGTGTCACAAGAGTGTGGAACAGCTGGAATTCTCATATATTGCTGGTTGGAGTGTAAAATGGTATAGCCACTCTAGAAAATAATACGATAGTTTCTCAGAACACCAATTATACTCCTACCATACAGTATAGTCATTCCATTTGTAGATATTACACACCAGAATGAAAGCATGCTAGTACAAACTTATACAAGATGCTCATAGCAACCTTATTTGTAGTAGCCTTGAACAACCCAAATACCACTCAGCAGATTATGGTGTATACGTACAATGAAATACAACTCAGCATTAAAGAGAATGAACTGTTGATACACACAACATGGATGAATCTCAGTTATGCTGAATGAAAGAATCCTGAGAAAAAGGAACACTATGTGAATCTATTTAATATAAAACTCTAGAAAATAGGTGCAAATTATACTGACAGAAAGCAGGTTAGAGTCAGTTCAGTTCAGTTGCTGAGTTGTGTCCACTCTTTGCAACCCCATGGACTGCACCCTAGGCTTCCCTGTCCATCACCAACTCCTGGAGCTTACTTAAACTCATGTCCATAGTCAGTGATGCCATCCAATCATATCCACCTCTGTCATCCCCTTCTCCTCCAGCCTTCAATCTTTCCAGCATCAGTTCAGTTCAGTTCACTCGCTCAGTTGTGTCCAACTTTTTGCAACCCCATGAATCACAGCACGCCAGGCCTCCCTGTCCATCACCAACTCCCGGAGTTCACTCAGACTCACGTCCATCGAGTCAGTGATGCCATCCAGCGATCTCATCCTCTGTCGTCCCCTTCTCCTCCTGCTCCCAATCCCTCCCAGCATCAGAGTCTTTTCCAATGAGTCAACTCTTCTCATGAGGTCGCCAAAGTACTGGAGTTTCAGCTTTAGCATCATTCCTTCCGAAGAAATCCCAGGGCTGATCTCCTTCAGAATGGACTGGTTGGATCTCCTTGCAGTCCAAGGGACTCTCAAGAGTCTTCTCCAACACCACAGTTCAAAAGCATCAATTCTTCGGCACTCAGCCTTCTTCACAGTCCAACTCTCACATCCATACATGAACACTGGAAAAACCATAGCCTTAACTAGACGGACCTTAGGCGGCAAAGTAATGTCTCTGCTTTTGAATATGCTGTCTAGGTTGGTCATAGCTTTTCTTCCAAGGAGTAAACATCTTTTAATTTCATGGCTGCAGTCACCATCTGCACTGATTTTGGAGCCCAAAAAAATGAAGTCTGACACTGTTTCCACTGTTTCCCCATCTATTTCCCATGAAGTGATGGGGCCGGATGCCATGATCTTCATTTTCTGAATGTTGAGCTTTAAGCCAACTTTTTCACTCTCCTCTTTCACTTTCATCAAGAGGCTTTTTAGTTCCCCTTCACTCTCTGGCATAAGGGTGGTATCATCTGCATATCTGAGGTTATTGATATTTCTCCCGGCAATCCTGATTCCAGCTTTTGTTTCTTCCAGTCCAGCGTTTCTCATGATGCACTCTGCATATAAGTTAAATAGGCAGGGTGACAATATACAGCCTTGACGTACTCCTTTTCCTATTTGGAACCAGTCTGTTGTTCCATGTCCAGTTTTAACTGTTGCTTCCTGACCTGCATACAGATTTCTCAAGAGGCAGGTCAGGTGGTCTAGTATTCCCATCTCTCTCAGAATTTTCTACAGTTTCTTGTGATCCACACAGTCAAAGGCTTTGGTATAGTCAATAAAGCAGAAATAGATGTTTTTCTGGAACTTTCTTGCTTTTTCCATGATCCAGCAGATGTTGGCAATTTGATCTCTGGTTCCTCTGCTTTTTCTAAAACCAGCCTGAACATCAGGAAGTTCATGGTTAAAGTATTGCTGAAGCCTGGCTTGGAGAATTTTGAGCATTACTTTACTAGCATGTGAGATGAGTGCAATTGTGCAGTAGTTTGAGCATTCTTTGGCATTGCCTTTCTTTGGGATTGGAATGAAAACTGACCTTTTCCAGTCCTGTGGCCACTGCTGAGTTTTCCAAATTTGCTGGCATATTGAGTGCAGCACTTTCACAGTATCATCTTTCAGGATTTGAAGTAGCTCCACTGGAATTCCATCACCTCCACTAGCTTTGTTCATAGTGATGCTTTCTAAGGCCCACTTGACTTCACATTCCGAGGTGTCTGGCTCTAGATGAGTGATCACACCATTGTGATTATCTGGGTCATGAACATCTTTTTCGTACAGTTCTTCTGTGTATTCTTGCCACCTCTTCTTAATATCTTCTGCTTCTGTTAGGTCCTTATCATTTCTGTCCTTTATCAAGCCCATCTTTGCATGAAATGTTCCCTTGGTATCTCTAAATATCTCTAATTTTCTTGAAGAGATCTCTAGTCTTTCCTATTCTGTCCAAGGAGCAGTGGCTGCATGGTCGCAGAAGGGACTAGAGGAGCTATCCCACGTTGAAGGTCAGGAAGGGTGGCGGTGAGGAGATACCCCTCATCCAAGGTAAGGAGCAGTGGCTGCGCTTTGCTGGAGCAGCCGTGAAGAGATACCCCATGCCCAAAGTAAGAGAAACCCAAGTAAGATGGTAGATGTTGCAAGAGGGCATCAGAAGGCAGACACACTGAAACCATACTCACAGAAAACTAGTCAGTCTAATCACACTAGGACCACAGTCTTGTCTAACTCAGTGAAACTAAGCCATACCCACAGGGCAACCCAAGATGGTCGGGTCATGGTGGAGAGGTCTGACAGAATATGGTCCCCTGGAGAAGGGAATGGCAAACCACTTCAGTATTCTTGCCTTGAGAACCCCATAAACAGTATGAAAAGGCAAAATGATAAGATACTTAAAGAGGAACTCCCCAGGTCAGTAGGTGCCCAACATGCTACTGGAGATCAGTGGAGAAATAACTCCAGAAAGAATGAAGGGATGGGGCCAAAGCAAAAACTATACCCAGCTGTGGATATAACTGGTGATAGAAGCAAGGTCTGATGTTGTAAACAGCAATATTGCATAGGAACCTTGAATGTCAGATCCATGAATCAAGGCAAATTGGAAGTGGTCAAACAAGAGGTGGCAAGAGTGAACGTCGACATTCTAGGAATCAGTGAACTGAAATGGACTGGAATGCATGAACTTAACTCAGATGACCATTATATCTACTACTGCAGGCAGGAATCCCTCAGAAGAAATGGAGCAGCCATCATGGTCAACAAAAGAGTCTGAAATGCAGTACTTGGATGCAATCTCAAAAACTACAGAATGATCTCTCTTCATTTCCAAGGCAAACCATTCAATATCACAGTAATGCAAGTCTATGCCCCAACCAGTAACGCTGAAGAAACTGAAGTTGAACGGTTCTATGAAGACCTACAAGACCTTTTAGAACTAACACCCCCCAAAAAATGTCCTTTTCATTATAGGGGACTGGAATGCAAAAGTAGGAAGTCAAGAAACACCTGGAATAACAGGCAAATTTGGCCTTGGAATGAGGAATGAAGCAGGGCAAATACAATAGAGTTTTGCCAAGAAAATGCACTGGTCATAGCAAACACCCTCTTCCAACAATGCAAGAGAAGACTCTACACATGGACATCAGCAGATGGTCAACACCAAAATCAGATTGATTATATTCTCTGCAGCCAAAGATGGAGAAGCTCTATATAGTCAACAAAAACAAGACCATGGCTTGTGGCTCAGATCTGAGCCATGACTGTGGCTCAGATCATGAACTCCTTATTACCAAATTCAGACTGAAATTGAAGAAAGTAGGGAAAACCACTAGACCATTCAGGTATGACCTAAATCAAATCACTTATGATTATACAGTGGAAGTGAGAAATAGATTTAAGGGCCTAGATCTGACAGATACAGTGCCTGATGAACTATGGAATGAGGTTCATGACACTGTACAGGAGACAGGGATCAAGACCATCCCCATGGAAAAGAAATGCAAAAAAGCAAAATGGCTCTCTGGGGAGGCCTTACAAATAGCTGTGTAAAGAAGAGAGGCTAAACACAAAGGAGAAAAGGAAAGGTATAAGCATCTGAATGCAGAGTTCCAAAGAATACCAAGAAGAGATAAAAAAAAGCCTTCTTCAGCGATCAGTGCAAAGAAATAGAGGAAAAGAACAGAATGGGAAAGACTAGAGATCCCAGCATCAAGGTCTTTTCAAATTAGTCAGTTCTTTCCATCAAGTGGCCAAAGTATTGGAGTTTCGGCTTCAGCATCAGTCCTTCCGATGAATATTCAGAACTGTTTTCTTTTAGGATGGACTGATTTGATCACTTTGCAGACCAAGGGACTCTCAAGAGTCTTCTCCAACACCACAGTTCAAATGCATCAATTCTGTGGTCTCAGCTTTTTTTATAGTCCAACTCACCTCCATACATGACCACTGGAAAAACCAAAGCTTTGACTAGACGGATCTTTGTTGGCAAAGATCCAAGGAGCAAATATCTTTTAATTTCATGGCTGCAGTCACCATCTGCAGTGATTTTGGAGCCCAAGAAAGAAAGTCTGTCACTGTTCCCACTGTTTCCCCATCTATTTGCCTGAAGTGATGGGACCAGATGCCAAGATTTTCATTTCTTGAATGTTGAGTTTAAGCCAGCTTTTTCACTCTCCTCTTTCACTTTCATCAAGAGGTTCTTTTAGTTTCTCTTTGCTTTCTGCCATAACGGTGGTGTCATCTGCACATCTGAGGTTATTGATATTTCTCCTGGCAATCTTGATTCCAGCTTGTGCTTCTTCCAGCCCAGTGTTTCTCATGATGTACTCGGCATATAAGTTAAATAAGCAGGGTGACAATTTACAGCCTTGACGTACTCCTTTTCCTATTTGGAACCAGTCTGTTGTTCCATGTCTAGCTGTTGCTTCTTGACCTGCATAAAGATTTCTCAGGAGGCAGGTCAGGTGGTCTGGAATTCCCATCTCTTTAAGAATTTTCCAGGTTGTTGTGATTCACACAGTCAAAGGCTTTGGCATAGTCAATAAAGCAGAAGTAGATGTTTTTCTTGAACTCTCTTGCTTTTTTGATGATCCAGCAGATGTTGGCAATTTGCTCTCTGTTTCCTCCGAATTTTCTAAATCCAGCTTGAACATCTGGAAGGTCATGGTTCATGTATTGTTAAAGCCTGGATTGGAGAATTTGGGCATTACTTTGCTAGCATGTGAGATGAGTACATTTTTGCAGTAGTTTGAGCATTCTTTGGCATTGCTTTTCTTAGGGACTGGAATGAAAACTGACCTTTTCCAGTCCTGTGGCCACTTCTGAGTTTTCCAAATTTGCTGGTGTATTGAGTGCAGCACTTAACAACATCATCTCTTAGGATTTTAAATAGCTCAACTGGAAATTCATCAGGTTTAGGGGAAAGGAATAAGGAAGGGATAAGTGGAGGATTACAAAGGGCAAAAGGAAACTTTGAGAGTGATTGAATGTGCTCATTATCTTGTTGCAGTGGTTTCATATATATGTCCATATATATGTCAAAATTGATCAAATGGTACACTTTACATTAATGTGCATACATTAAAATTATATGCATTGGCAATTGGAATATTTTTTCTCTTCAAGTTCTTCTGACTTTCCAATGTCTGTTTCCTCTAAATAGTTTCCAACTTTGTTTTAGGATAATCATTTTCCTACAATCTTCCATTGTCTAATAATCTTTAATGACTCGCCTTTAAAAATGGCTGTTACAAACAGACTGATTAAGATTTCATGTTTTTTCTGCTGTCTTCTCTCCACCCCATACTTGGTTTTATGCCATAATAAATGCCTTTTATGGCAACTAGATAGTTTCAGAAGGGTATAAAATCATCTAAGCAATTAGTCAAAAATGTTTTGAGGCAATGCCCTTTTCACATCTGTGGGCATTATTGTGTCCATCTTCTGTGATTTTCCAGTGGTGAAAGCACTACCATCAGACATCCATGACAGACTTTGCCCAGCTAGACCATATAATGAATGAGAAAGTTTGTGCTGCTCCTATAAGCCTATCACCTTTAGAAAACAAAGGACTTAGATTGTGTCCTTTTCTCATCTTTGCATACAGAATACACATGAGGCGTAAGACTACATTTTGGCAATAATCACAAATACTCAAGATTCAAGTGGAAATTTCTTAACTTTTTGTGAGAAATTCATATACATATATAGAGATAATAGAAATTTCATCACAGGGTGAGTTAGATTAAAAACAAAAATTTCTGGAGAAGGAAATGGCAACCCATTCCAGTATTCTTGCCTGGAAAATCCCATTGACTGAGGAGCCTGGTGGGTGACACTTCTTGGGGTTACAAAGAGTTGGAAGTGACTGAAATTACTTAGCACACACCATGCTATGAACACTGAAGTGCATGTATATTAACACGAATGGATAAAGAGGATGTGGTATATATACACAATAGAATACTACTCAGTCATAAAGAAGAATGAAATAATGACATTTTCAGCACGATGGATGGATTTGGAGGGCATTATGTTAAGTGAGATAAGTCAGATAAAGACAAATACTCTATGATATCACTTATATATGGAATCTTAAAAATACAACAAACTAGTGAATACAACAGAAAAGAAGACAACTTGCAGATAGAGAAAACAAACTAGCGGTTATCAGCGGGGAGAGGGGAGGGGAAGGGCCACACAGAGGCAGGTGATTAAAAGGTACAAACTCTTATGCACTAACTAAGCTACAAGGATATATTGTATAATAAAGTAATATGGCCAATATTTTATAATAAATATAGATGGAGTGTGTGCTTCCCTGGTGTCACAGACTGTAAAGAATCTGCCTACAACATGGGAGACCTGAGTTCAATCCCTGGGTTTGGAAGATCCCCTGGAGGAGGGCATGGCAATCCACTCCAGTATTATTGCTGGAGAATCCCCATGGACAGAGGAGCCTAGTGGTGTTCAGTCCATGGGGTTGCAAAGAATCAGACATGACTGAGTGACTACGCATACACACATAGATGGACTGTAACCTCTAAAAATTATGAATTAGGATGTCCCTCGTGGTCCAGTTGTTAAGAATCTTCTCTGCAATGCAGGGGATGGAGACTCAATCCCCGGTTGGGGAACTAAGATCCCACTTGCTGCTGAGCAACTAAACCCATGTGTCTCAACTAGAGGGCCTCTGCCAGTAAGGAGAGATCTCATGTGATGCCTTGAAGATCCTGAGTGCTGCAACTAAGAAGCAACACAGCCAAATAAATAAATAAATATTTTTTTAAAGTTATGAATTACTATATTGTATGGTTGCAACTTATACTGGCCATCAACTGTATTTCAATTTAAAAACAAAGAGTTTAGCTATTATTAAAAAAACAACCAAAGAATTTGCCCTATCGACCCTCCCCCCACCCCCGACAAAAAAACAAAAAAACACCAGCAACAACAGATAGCCAGGATAACCTGCCATTTCGTATACCAAGAGTTATCTCTGGAGCTTCCTAAGAGTTAAGAGCCATTGTATGAATTTATATAGAGAGACCAAATGAGGCTGTTTATGAGAAACTTGTTCTCAAAGTTAGTAAAGATTTTAGGCAGGAACTTGGCTGTTGATGGCAAATGGACAAGTAGATGTAAATGTAATTCAGCCCTTAAAATCTAAACCCATAGAAGCGAGGAAATTCACAGTTAAAGGAGGAAATGGGTTGTACAGCGCTTTCTCTAGCTGTGAAGCACAATGGGGTGTACTGAGGAACTGGAGATACCCCATAGTCTGAGGCTTGAAGGCATCGTTCATGTTTCATCCCTTACTTGCAGATTTCAGAACATTTATGGATTTGAATATTCCTTGTAAAGTACCATCTTTGGGGATACAGTTAGGAAGAAAAGAAACTTCAGTGTTTTTCCTTCCTTATTGCAACAAGGCTGGGGATGAAAGTACCAGGGTGAATTCATATCACATGAAAGAATTTGGGGTGAGTAATCTGAAATATCCATGTCCTGGCTGACTATTCCTCCAGGATTTCATGCATTCCTGATCCATGTGTACAGACCTCACTTCGGGCAAAGCTACTGGACAAACAGAGCTTGGTGTAACCCAGCAAGTTCTGTTCAGCTTGGATGTACAGAGTTTGATTTCTTATCAACATGAGAGCTATTTGGGACAATGGAAAATCATTTTCCATTTCCACTTCTCTCAACTATGGTATAATAAAATCCGTTTGGCTTGTGCACAATTGGGTGGTTGGCAGTGAAGAGAAAAACTCTGAAGTGACCTAGTAACACCCAGCTTGCATGTATTTTGTGGTTTGGGAAAAACAATTTTAAATATACATTTTTAAAAGTGTCTTAATCTTGATATGCTTTTAAGACTATACAGTAAATATGATACCTCAAGTGAAGAGCAGAGTCATAGCAGTTGAAACCTGAAAGTCTCTCTTTTGCCCCAAAATGAAAGAATGTTGATCCGGCACACAGAACATAGGCATGTATACATGAAATACACATGCATGCACGCACGCACGCACACACACACACACACACACACACACAACTAGAGCAGCATTCAGAGATCTGCAAAGAGATCTGAAGCACACTCTAGGGAAATAAACTGTATCTTTTCTGCCTTTTTCCTTTCAAATAAAGTTTCATTATGCAAGTTTGGGTATTCTACATTTCAGTGCAAAGCAGAATAAGAGACCCAAAGTATAGGGAGAAGGATAGTTGCCATCAGAAACAATGATCTAGGAGTGTTGTTATTGATGTCATGTGAATAAACACACTTTTAGTAAGTCAAGGAGCCTATATGGCCACCACCAAGATATAAAGAGCACGTGGCTATATATACTTAAAGTCTTAAAAATGACTCCACCTACACTAAAAGAAAAATGTTTATAATAATACATATATTGACTTCTGCTTTCTAGTCAATAACAAGATTTATTGTCCCACTCTTCAGTCAATTTTAACCTCTTTGGGTCAACAAATCTTGATATTGATCCCAACAGAAGTCAATACCTGCTTATTACTTACCTCCACATTTAGACGCCTACCAACAATTCTTATGGGCATCCCTTGACAGGCAAAAGTGAATACTCGCTATCTCCTTTCTATACAAAATACATTTCTGTGATGTTCGTGTATAATGTCACTTTTACAAGCCTAAGTTCAGATCTAGTTATAAAACTAAATGAAGAAAAAAGATAGATGGGTTTCAGTAATCTGTAACTATAAGCTAGACAGACGTTTAGTATTCATTTATAGTTACCCAAAAAATAAAATCATGCTTTTTTGTATTAATTAGTCTCAAGTCATTTGCTACATCAGAGATGATTAGACATGATCACAAAAACAATATTTTTGAGAGTGAAAATCTTAATCTGATAGTAAATAAAGTTTAAAATTCTAGACTATTTTAAATGCTTGAAAAGCAGACAAGTCATACATTGCAGCAATTATCCCAATGTCTGCCAAGCTCCAACATCTAAATGTTGAGATATTTGAGATATATAACTTTCATCGTAGTCACAGATATTCTAGGTTAGATAACTAAGCAGCTTTCAGGAAGGGATTTTTGTTTGTTTGCTTGGCAACTGAAAAGAAATGAAGATCAAGGAAGCAGCCTTGCCTGGGCTTTTTAATGAATGTGAGACAAGTTCTACCAAAGGCTATTATTAAACCATCCCCCAAAGTTGTTTGTTCCGCTTACGAATGCAGTCCTGGTTCCATAAGACCTCTAGGTGTAAAACAGCATCATCAGCTGTCTTGCTAACCTCACCTGTTGAAATATTAAAAAGGAAAAAATAATACCAATATGTACAAACCCAGAGGCAGACAAAACAAAATACACTCAGGGCTGTAAGGAATTAATTTTTCAAATTCAATAAATAAACCTCCATTGCATATGTATGCTAAAATGCTTCAAATTAAAATTCAAGAATACTTATCTTTTGTGCTGTCCTTGAAATACTCTGCCTTCTCTAGATTGACTCACAAACATCATAAGGTCCACATTTAAAACCTCTGTCTTGCCACAGGCAAAATGCCAATAAATAATAACAAAAAGGGAAGAACGAAAAAGACAAATGGAGCAGGTAACACAGATCACTTTATCACCAGCTGAAGTTTGCTGCTGCGAGTTCCTTCTCTTTCAGATTATATAATAGTGAATCAAAAGTGAAAATAAACTAAAAATGGAACATAGGAGAAAAAAACCACTTAAATACTTAGACGTGTGTTAATTCAGAATACATATAAGCTTTCATAATAATTTAAAGCGGTTTTCTAAAAGATGTGAAAGCATGCATGTTCTTTGAATAGCTTCTACTAGCTTGTTAATCAATTTTTATAAGTTTTGTCTAAGAGAGTTAATTTTTTAAAACTGTGCCACTAATTTCACATTATGTTTCCTGAATAAATTCATTAACTTCCCTACAAGTCTTAGTTGTTATTTTCCAAAATAAGAGGCTCAAAAGTGAAAAATGTGGTAAGGAAAAAGAAGCCTGCTGTCTTATCAGCTTCAAACTCCTTTTGAAAATGTAATTTAAGCACTTAGTTTGTATGTTTAGACATATCTGTAAATTCATCTTCAGGTTCATTTCCCAATTTTCCCTCTTTGCTTCCAAGAATTACAAAAACAGGATCATGTACCTTGTCATTCAATTTTCTCAGGCAGGTCTTAAAAGGGACTGTGAACAGGACATCTGTGACATGGCTGTGTTGTGTGATGTTTTAAAGGCTAATTTGTAATGGACTTAGGAAATATGAAATAAGAGAGATGATTTCTCAAGTTCAGCACTACTAACAGTTTGGAAGGGAAATTCTTTGTTGGAGGGAGAGGGGACCCCTGTGAATTATAGGATATTTAGCAGATTCCCTGGCCTCTGCCCCACAAGATGCTAGTAGTATCCCCTACCCAGGTGTGACAAGAAAAATATCTTCAGAGACTGCCAAATGTCTCATGAGGAACAGAATTGTCATAGCAAGATAGAGCATGGTTGGTAAAACATCAAGAAATATTGCAAAATCATCTACCACTATACTCATGACAGACTGACCAAATCAATGGCCATTTTGGATTACTGTATGCAAAAAAAAAAAAAAAAAGATTATTAAACCACAGCCACCAAAGATGTTCACTCTGCTTATTAACTGAGCCTTAGTTCTGACATCCTCAGATTTCTACTAAGTGAAAATACAAAATAGAATCCCTTAAAAGTGAAGTCTCCAAGTCTTGAGAGTAGAATCTTAGAATTTTAGAGCTAGAAGGAAACTTGGAGTGCATCTATAAAAGCATTCTCTTTATAGCTGGACAATGAACCTAGCAAGGATATATGGCTTGCCCCATTCACACAGCTATTTAGTAACAGAAACCAGAAACCATATATTTGAACTCTGATTCTAGATTCTTCTCTGTATACTAAAATGTAAATCTATTGACTATGGTAGATTGCAGGTTACTCATGGAACTTTTTCCCGCCCCATTCTTATATGTAAATTTAAAAGATGGTGATAGTATAAATAAAATTTGCTTCAAATTTTTAAGCACAAGACCTTATAACTTTACCATCTCAGACGATAGTTCACCTAGACTTGATCTTAAATTTAGTACTAAGCATATTCAAGTTGAAATCTACTTTAAAGTACTTTATTGTATTCTTTTGGAAGATGCTTGGCATAACTAATCAAATGTTACTAGATATTTTCACTTAAATATTTCTTCATCTCCTGAAACTTATCTCTTCAGATTTACCTCCAGATTTTCATAACTCTGTGAGCCTCCTAGTTGAAAAACTAACAATACCTTTTCTTACCTTTTTATTTCTTATTGTTTGCTAAACATTTTCAACATCCTATTTACTCCTTTTTGTCATAATATTTTTGAAAAACAATACTTTCTTTTCATACTCATTGTTAGCACACCATAGTGGTCCCTATCAATATGTATATAGACTAACAAGTGATGCCAAATTTATTTTGCCATATTTACTCCTTTTTACATCTACTACCAAACCCACCTTGCAGATGACTACCTGAGGATTCCTCCTGCAGAGTTTTATATCATGGATCTATCAATAAATATTCATGGAACAATTCCTGAGTTAAGGAAATGTTGTAGGCATAATTGCTAGGTGGAAGTAGTGAGGTGTGTCATGGAGAGGGAAGAATTTGTGGCCAAAGAAGTCTTAGATCAGGCCCTTACTTTCTGAATTTATTGTTTCAGTTGAAATGTACATTGCAGTTAACTAAAGTCTTAGTGCAAGGGCACACATACATGCAAATAGGTAAGTACAGAAACTTGTCATTTTCTGTTTCAAACTCCTGAGATGATTAATCTTTGAAAAATTTTGGTTTAAAGATAAATCTTAATGATAGTTTGTAAAGACCCTAAAATCCCATTTGTGATCATCTCCACACTATTATTTTCCATATGTGCTGGTTATAAAACCAGTTTTGGAATGCTATCAACCAACGTGCAATAGCAGCTGAAGTCACCATTCAGTTCAGTTCAGTTGCTCAGTTGAGTCCAACTCTTTGCGACCCCATGGTCTGCAGCACGCCAGGCTTCCCTGTCCATCACCAATTCCCGGAGTTTACCCAAACCCATGTCCATTGAGTTGGTGATGCCATCCAACCATCTCATCCTCTGTCATCCCCTTCTCCTCCCGCCTTCAATCTTTCCCAGCATCAACGTCTTTTCCAATGAGTCAGCTCTTTGCATCAGGTGGCCAAAGTATTGGAGTTTCAGCTTCAGCATCAATCCTTCCAATGAATATTCAGGACTGATTTCCTTTAAGATTGACTGGTTTGATCTGCCTGCAGTCCAAGGGACTCTCAAGAGTCTTCTCCAACACTGCACTTCAAAAGCATTAATTTTTCAGTGCTCAGCTTTCTTTATACTTCAACTCTCACATCCATACATGAACACTGGAAAAACCATTGCCTTGACTAGACGGACCTTTGTTGGCAAAGTAATGTCTCTGCTTTTGAATATGCTATCTAGGTTGGTCATAACTTTCCTTCCAAGGAGTAAACGTCTTTTAATTTCATGGCTGCAGTCACCATCTGCAGTGATTTTGGAGCCCTCCAAAATAAAGTCTGACACTGTTTCCACTGTTTCTCCATCTATTTCCCATGGAGTGATGGGACCAGATGCCATGATCTTAGTTTTCTGAATGTTGAGCTTTAAGCCAACTTTTTCACTCTCCTCTTTCACTTTCATCAAGAGGTTCTTCACTTTCTGCCATAAGGGTAGTGACATCTGCACATCTGAGCTTACTGATGTTTCTTTCGGCAATCTTGATTCCAGCTTGGGATTCATCCAGCCCAGCATTTCTCATGATGTACTCTGCTTATAAGTTAAATAAGCAGGGTGACAATATACAGCCTTGACATACTCCTTTTCTATTTGGAAACAGTCTGTTGTTCCAGTTCTAACTGTTGCTTTCTGACCTTCCTACAGATTTCTCAAGAGACAGGCCAGGTGGTCTGGCATTCCCGTCTCTTTCAGAATTTTCCAGTTTATTGTGATCCACACAGTCAAAGGCTTTGGCATAGTCAATAAAGCAGAAATAGATGTTTTTCTGGAACTCTCTTGCTTTTTTGATGATCCAGCAGATGTTGGCAATTTGATCTCTGGTTCCTCTGCCTTTTCTAAAACCATCTTGAACGTCTGGAAGTTCATGGTTCACATATTGTTGAAGACTGGCTTGGAGAATTTTGAGCATTACTTTACTAGTGTGTAAGATGAGTGTGGTAGTTTGAGCATTCTTTGGCATTACCTTTCTTAGGGACTGGAATGAACACTGAAATTTTCCAGTCCTGTGGCCACTGCTGAGTTTTCCAAATGTGCTGGCATATTGAGTGCAGGACTTTCACAGTTACCACTGGCTCTCTTCAAGCTGGAAAGGCAATTATATCACATGCTCAGACTGGCCAGTGAACACTAGGCTAGGGCCAGTTCAAAGGGACCCTTCTAGTTTTTCAGAAACAATTGGCTCAGACTAATATTTACTCAGGGTTATTTATTCATACTTGGAGAAGGAAATGGCAGCCCACTCCAGTATTCTTGCCTAGGAAATCCCATGGACAAAGTCTGAAACTGCTGGGATATAGTCCATGGGGTCGCAAAGAGTCAGACATAACTTAGCAACTGAATGCATTTGTTCATATGTCATCGCTCCACCAGTGTCTGTGTTCTTGGCTTACATTTTTGTCCTCATGTTAGATATGAAACTCAGGCCATTAAATGTACAGAAGAGTCGGACACGACTGAGCAACTTCACTTTCACTTTTCACTTTCATGCATTGGAGAAGGAAATGGCAAACCACTCCAGTGGTCTTGCCTAGAGATCCCAGGGATGGCAGAGCCTCATGGGCTGCTGTCTATGCGGTCACACAAAGTTGAACATGACTGAAGTGACTTAACAGCAGCAGCAGCAGCAGCAGGACCGAAAGATGGGAGACTATAAATCTTTGGTGAATCTTTTGTCCTCGTGTTAGAAATGAAACTCAGACCATTAAATGTACAGTAGCAGGACTGAAAGATGGGTGACTATGAATCTTTTTATCAGAACTGCCTCAGTTTGATCTAAGATTTGGATAGTGATTTAGCATTCATGTGTAATAATTATCTTTTCAGTTAAAGTTATATAGTCTCTCTATTTAAAATACAGTTGGCCTAGAGTAGTGGAAATTAAAACAAAAATAAGCAAATGGGACCTAATCAATCTTAAAAGCTTTTGCACAAAGAAGGAAACATAAACAAGAACAAAAGATGATCCTCAGAATGGAAGAAAATAATCGTAAAGCACAACAACTAACAAATCATTAATCTCCAGAATACATAAGCAGCTCATAGAGCTCAATAGTAGGAAAACAAACACCCCAATCAAAAAATGGGCAAGAGCTAATAGTCATTTCTCCAAAGAAAACATACAGATTGCCAACAGACACATGAAAAGATGCTCAACATCACTAATTGTTAGAGAAATGCAAATCAAAACAATGAAGTATCATCTCACACTAGTCAGAATGGCCATCATCAAAAAAATCTATGAACAATAAATGCTGGAGAGGATGCAGAGAAAAGGAAACACTTCTATGTTGTTGGTGGGAATGTAAACTGATAGTACCATTATGGAGAATAGTAAAGAGATTCTTTAAAGAACTAGGAATGAATCTGCCATATGACCCAGCAAAACCACTATTGGGCATATACCCTGAGAAAACCACAATTCTAAAAGATACATGTATCCCAATGTTGATTGCAGCACTATTTACAATAGTTAAGACATGGAAGCAACGTAGATGTTCATTGACAATTGAACAGATAAAGAAGAAGTGGTATATATATATATATACATATACATATACACACACACATACACACACGATAAAGGACAAAATGGTATGGACATAACAGAAGCAGAAGATATTAAGAAGAGGTGGCAAGAATACACAGAAGAACTGTACAAAAAAGATGTTCACGACCCAGATAATCATGATGGTGTGATCACTCATCTAGAGCCAGACATCCTGGAATGTGAAGTCAAATAGGCCTTAGAAAGCAGCACTACGAACAAAGCTAGTGGAGGTGATGGAATTCCAGTGGAGCTATTTCAAATCCTGAAAGCTGATGCTGTGAAAGTGCTGCACTCAATATGCCAGCAAATTTGGAAAACTCAGCAGTGGCCACAGGACTGGAAAAAGTCAGTGTTCATTCCAATCTCAAAGAAAAGCAATGCCAAAGAATGCTCAAACTACTGCACAATTGTACTCATCTCACATGCTAGTAAAGTAATGCTCAAAATTCTCCAAGCCAGGCTTCAGCAATACATGAACCGTGAACTTCCTGATGTTCAAGCTGGTTTTAGAAAAAGCAGAGGAACCAGAGATCAAATTGCCAACATCTGCTGGATCATCAAAAAAGCAAGAGAGTTACAGAAAAACATCTATTTCTGTTTTATTGACTATGCCAAAGCTGTTGACTATGTGGATCACAATAAACTGTGGAAAATTCTGAGAGAGATGGGAATACCAAACCACCTGACCTGCCTCTTGAGAAATCTGTATGCAGGTCAGGAAGCAACAGTTAGAACTGGACATGGAACAACAGACTGGTTCCAAATAGGAAAAGGAGTACGCCAAGGCTGTATATTATCATCCTGCTTATTTAACTTATATGCAGAGTACATCATGAGAAATGCTGGACTGGAAGAATCACAAGCTGGAATCAAGTTTGCCGGGAGAAATATCAATAACCTCAGATATGCAGATGACACCACCCTTATGCCAGAAAGTGAAGAGGAACTAAAAAGCCTCTTGATGAAATTGAAAGAGGAAAGTGAAAAAGTTGGCTTAAAGCTCAACATTCAGAAAACGAAGATCATGGCATCTGGTCCCATCACTTCATGGGAAATAGATGGGGAAACAGTGGAAACAGTGGCTGACTTTATTTTTTGGGGCTCCAAAATCACTGCAGATGGTGACTGCAGCCATGAAATTAAAAGACACTTACTCCTTGGAAGAAAAGTTATGACCAACCTAGATAGCATATTCAAAAGCAGAGACATTACTTTGCCAACCAAGGTCCGTCTAGTCAAGGCTATGGTTTTTCCAGTGTTCATGTATGGATGTGAGAGTTGGACTGGGAAGAAGGCTGAGCGCCGAAGAATTGATGCTTTTGAACTGTGGTGTTGGAGAAGACTCTACAGAGTCCCTTGGACTGCAAGGAGATCCAACCAGTCCATTCTGAAGGAGATTAGCCCTGGGATTTCTTTGGAAGGAATGATGCTAAAGCTGAAACTCCAGTACTTTGGCCACCTCATGCGAAGAGTTGACTCATTGGAAAAGACTTTGATGCTGGGAGGGATTGCGGGCAGGAGGAAAAGGAGATGACAGAGGATGAGATGGCTGGATGGCATCACTGACTTGATGGACGTGAATATGAGTGAACTCTGGGAGTTGGTGATGGACAGGGAGGCCTGGAGTGCTGCAATTCATGGTGTCATAAAGAGTCGGACACATCTGAGCCACTGAACTGAAATGAACTGAACTGAACTGATACACACACACACATACATATATAATGGAATATTACTCAGCCATAAAAAGAACACATCTGAGTCAGTTTTAGTGAGGTCGAGGAACCTAGAGCCTGTTATACAGAGTGAAGTAAATCAGAAAGAGAAAAACAAGTATCATATATTAACGCATATAAATAGACTAGAAAAATGGTATTGATGAATCTATTTTCAGGAAAGGAATGGAGATGCAGATGTAGAGAATGGACTTCTGGGCACAAGGGAGGATGGAGAGAGTGGGATGAATGGAAATAGTAGCATCAACATGTCTATACACTATTATGTGTGAGATGGACAGCTGGTAAGAAGTTGTTATGCAGCACAGGGAGCCAAGCCTACTGCTCAGTGATGACCTGGAGGGATGAGATGGGGGGAAAAGGAGGGGATGGAGGGACGGGTATGTACATTTAACTTTGCCTGGTTCACATTGTTGTATGGCAGAAACCAACACAAAACTGTAAAAAAACTTCAGTCAGTTCAGCTCAGTCACTCAGTCATGTCTGACTCTTTGTGACCCCATGGACTGCATCACGCTAGGCTTCCCTGTCCATCACCAACACTGGAGTTTACTCAAACTCACTTTCATTGAGTTGGTGATGCCATCCAACCATCTCATCCTCTGTCATCCCCTTCCCCTCCTGCCTTCAATCTTTCCCAGCATCAGGGTCTTTTCCAATGAGTCAATTCTTTGCATCAGGTGGTCAAAGTATTGGGGTTTCAACTTCAGCATCAGTCCTTCCAATGAATATTCAGGATTTATTTCCTTTAGGATCGACTGGTTGGATCTCCTTGGAGTCCAAGAGACTCTCAAGAGTCTTCTCCAACACCACAGTCCAAAAGCATCAATATATATGGTTGGAAATGTCACTCTGTATATAAGACACATATTTTGTATGTGGCCTATCCCTAACTTTTCTAGGAACATCCACAGCTCATATCCACATTGTTATGCAAACACCTATTGTCTACAATATAAATTTTCCCCTAGATTGCAGTAGATTAACTCAGTAGTGACAATCTGATCCAAACTGGGCCTCTGAATTCCTTCCTTGAGAGTTTGAACTTCAGAGTTTTGGAGTTTTGGCAGTTTCTTGTAGCTCAGACTGTAAAGTGTCTGCCTGCAACGTGGGAGACTTGAGATCGATCCTTGGGTCAGGAAGATGCCCTGGAGAAGGAAATGGCAACCCACTCCAGTACTCTTGCCTGGAAAATTCTATGGATGAAGGAGCCTCGTAGGCTACAGTCCATGGGATCGCAAAGAGTTGGACACGACTGAGCAACTTCACTCATTTGCTCACTTGTAACCAAAGATGTCAAATGTCAATTAACTTGGGAGCTCCTCATCAGCCAATTTTAAGCCATGAAATGGGACCAACTGGTTTACACAAAGGGAAAGAAAAATGGAACAGATGAATAAATGGTTACCTTGAATAGAGACAAAATGAATCCTGACACTCTTATATTCCCTGGTATTCCTGATAGTTCCTGAGCCCAACTGTATCCCCGACCAGCTACTATTTTTTTATTGAAGTACAGTTGATTTGCACTGTTGTGTTAATTTCTGCTGCACATCAGAGTCATTCAGTTATTCACACACACACATATACTTTTTAAATATCCTTTTCCATTATAGTTTATCATAGGATTTTAAATATAGTTCTCTGTGCTATATAGTAGGACCTTGTTGTTTATCCATTTTATATATATTACCTTAAATCTTGCTAACCCCAGTTATTATTTATGACATATATAGTTAATCTACTATTTCAGTGGTGTTGGTTTTAATTCCTCTTAGGGGAATATATAAAAGCTCTTTGAGGGTAAAGACCATGTCTTTTACTTATTTTTGCTATACCCTCCTCCTGTCCTGAGTCCACTGAAAGTGAGCATTTGGTAGTGTTTTATTTGAATTAACACATATGAGAGTAAAATATGGTATATTCCCTAAGGGAACCAATTATAAATTTTGTATAAAGGGGCGTTAAAAGTTAAATGAAAAAGCTCAGATTGGCAGAAGATAAAAAAGTTTAACTAACAGCTGCTACAGATACAGGGACATTTGAGGATGAATGATAGATATAAATCTTAAAGGAAACAAGCATATGAATAAATCAGAAGGCATGATGGCTAAAGAAAAGGGAAAAATAACCAAGCCCTACTTAATTATTTTTTTCTAAATCTAGGTATATCCATGTACCCTCCTCATCCTCTAGACTGTAAACTCCACCAAGCCATTTATCACACCTCCTCTGTTCATCATGGTACAGCCACCTCAATTTAGTGGGATTCAATGAACATTTCTGGCATGAGTGAACTGCACAATCAGAATACATTTCAGAGTAAGTATTTCTGTAGAGGTCATATGTACTTTCTAGAATTTCCAGAATATGGACCCAAATTCTGCAGTGGCAATCAGGGACTAATTGACATAAGCAAAGTATTAGAAATATCATTGATGAAATGTATATGGTCAGGGGAGTAAAACCTCTGTGCCATAGACACTAAATTCACATTAGTTGCAGGCAGGAAGACTGACAGCTGCCACAAACAAAGGACTTTGGTAAAAAGGAGTGATCGAACCAGCACAGACAGTGTGAGATTGGACCAATGCAGAAAGCAGAGTATGTAGAAGCCGATGTGACAAGCAGCAGAGAAAGGAATCAGCTAAAACCAGAAGGATGTTCCCCGGCTTCTCCTAGTTAAAGGCTTCATGAGCATCTCAGGGAGAAACAGATGCTGATTTTATCAGCCATATTTCTCTAGGTCTTAGTTAGAGATGACCTCCGAGTAGTCTAAGTGGCTTGAGACCACGAAGCTTGATCACATTTCAAGTTGGCTGCAAGTCCACTGAGGTCTTATCCATCTGTTTTTCTTTTCTGGAACACAGATCAAAGGAGCAACTATTATATGAGATCCTGCAAAACTAGCATTACCAAACATAGCCAATAAAAATATAAAACTTCCCATTAGGTTTAAATATCAGATAAATAACAAATTATTATTATTATTCAGTGTAAGTATATCCTATGCAATATTTGGGACATAATTACACCAAAAACTTATTTGCAATTTATCTGATTCAGATTTCAATGCATGTCCTATTTGTTTTCTGGTAACTCTTTGCTAAACTCATGAATAAAGAAACAGATAAATGACATGACTTCATGAAGGCTTTTAAATCTTCTGCTTAGAAGTGGCATTTGACATTTCTACTCTTCATACATTGACTAAAAAGACACATTACTAATTCTGCTATTGGCGGGATAAGAGATAGAATCCTCTCTTAGAGACAGATCTAACAAGGAAGGAGCAGCAGGATTATGATGGTAGTGCTATCTACTACAGGACTGAGTAAGAAATGGAAAGTTCATCAACAGTATGTGTTTGTGGGGAGGTGAACCCAGCACTTTTCAATGATCTTGTTTTCACCTCTGAAAAGGAGCTAAAACAATTCCTTCAATTGTGTTAAGGGGAAGTAGCTGGAGCAGGAAGGTGTCCCTGACATTCTCAGTCTCTCCTTCTCTGGGCTTCCAGAACAGTTCTTGCTGCTCTGCTCCTAGTTGAAGGAACTGCTTGAGTTGACAGTGAGTGGCCATTACTATTAGAATGGCTTCTTAGGCTTGTTTTAGGGTGAGCCTCCTGATACTAGTTAATTGGCTTCCCAGGTGCTCAGTGTGTAAAGAATCTGCCTGCAATGCAGGAGAAGCAGGCAGACGTGAGTTCATTCCCTGGGTTGGGAAGATCCCCTGGAGGAGGGCTCGGTGACCCACTCCAGTATTCTGGCCTAAAGAATCCCACAGACAGAGGAGCCTTATGGACTACAGTTCATGGGGTTGCAAACAGTCTGACACGACTGAAGCAACTAGACAGCATGCACCTGATACAAATGAGTGACTGGTGAACTGAGAATGGAACCTGAGAGGGAGAAGGGAACCGTTTTGCTAGCAGAGAACAATACACTTCTAAAGTGTTTTGTTTTGTTTTGTTTTGTTTTAAGCCATACCATGCAACTTGTAGGATATATCAACCAGGGATAGAACTGGGGCCCAAGGCAGTGAAAGCACGAGTCTTAACCACTCTACTGTCAGGAAAGTCTCATCTCTGCAGTGCTGGTGTTTGCCTGTGGCCCACGGCCTCTTCCACATCTCCTCCTTTGAGATGGCCTCCCTTCTGTACCCATTCCTCTTTCTTCCCTATTAAAGGAACTCTTGGTTCATATTTCACACATTTCAAGGGATATTTTGCTAGGGAAGAGAGCAACAGTGGATGGAGACATGAGCCGGTGATACACAGGATTTCCCGGTCCCTTAGGCCCTTCTGGTTTGGCTTAAGGTTTTACCTATATTCAAACTCCTTGTTGAAAAATCAATTTCTAACTTTTGTTACTGTTCTATATGTCCCAGAAGTCATTGTTTTCTTACTACAGTGTGTGAAAATTGCTCCTAGTTGATTTTCAAGGTCAATCATAATAGGAACTAGATCCCTGAAATAGCCCAGAATACGATGAATACATATCGTCTGTGTTGACTTCTATTTTGCTGGGTTTTTCTTTCCAGTTCAAAGATGTTTCTAAATATTATTTGCCTACCACATTATAATGTGCTTCATGTTCAGAGTTTGCCTAAACAGGACATTTGGCTAATGAAGTGAGATAATGGGGAATTAAATGGTTTTCAGTGTGAAGGGAATAGCATTATTTACAGGGTATATTGCCGATTAAGGAAAAGGAAAACTTTTTTTTTTTTTTAAAAAAGAGACAAGATGATAATTAAGTTCCTTAAACATACAGCATTCCCAGATTTTGATATGGTGCAATCTCTTGGGATTTACTAATTTAATACCAACCACACAATGATTGTCTTTCATATTGAATATGCTGGTATAAAATGAAACTTACGTACTGCCTGTCACAATTCCTGACACTTAACGTGAACTTGTAGGTGAAAAGTATAGTTCATCTGAAAACACATGACTATCTGAAATCCTCAAAATATGTTTTTTTTTTTCAGATGGAATTACTTCATCATAGTACCATCAGCACTAAGAAAGAAAAATGAACTATATGATTTTTTTCAACTGTAATCATTGGGGATTGACAAATGGGTAAAATAATGGGGCAGAAATCTGCAGATATTAAAAATATATATATTTAAATAAACTACGTGCTTCATGCTACAATAAAGCTTACCTGGCCCTATTAACGACATGTTTAGTTGTAAATACATAATGTATTGATAATTTTCAGCTTTTTTAAAGAATATCAAGTAATTGATAATTTTCACTTTTATACCTGTGTATGTTTAGGTTTTTTTTTTGTTTGTTTTAAATAACAAGAGTAAATTATTCTGTAGTTGAGGATGAAGATTCCAGAACTAGGAGGAGCATTTTGAGATCACCTCGTTCTAGGCTGGTAGAGTCTGGTTCAGATCCTTCCAATCCCTAACTTTTTACCTACGGCAGATGTTGCTGAACAGTGGAAGTCTTTTCTGAAGAGCCAGGGCTGCGAGTGACAGCCCTTAACACAGCAGTTCAGATAATCATTGGCAACAGGTTTGAGTTGATAGAGAAGATGGAACCATCGGGTTGTTGTTGAATGTCCAACCTCTTTATCATAAAGAAGAGAATACTGAGTCCTAGTAAGGCATAGGACTTGTCAAGGTAAGGCAGAAATCAGGAGTGGGTCTGCTCTGACTTACAAATCCAATGCTAATCTATTCTTTTTTTTTTAATTTATTTTTAAAAATTTAATTGAAGGCTAATTACCTTACAATATTTTGGTGGTTTTTGCCATACATTCACATGAATCAGCCATGGGTGTACATGTGTTCCCCATCCTAACTCTTCCTCCCACCTCCCTCCCCATCCCATCCCTCAGGGTCATCCCAGTGCACCAGCCCTGAGCACCCTGCTTCATGCATCAAATCTGGACTGGCGATCTATTTCACATATGGTAATATACATGTTTCAACACTATTCTCTCAAATCATCCCACCCTCGCCTTCTCCCACAGAGTCCAACAGTCTGTTTTTTACATCTGTGTCTCTTTTGCTGTCTCACATATATGGTCATCGTTACCATCTTTCTAAATCCCACATATATGCGTTCAGTTCAGTCGCTCAGTCGTGTCCGACTCTTTGCGACCCCATGAATCACAGCACACCAGGCCTCCCTGTCCATCACCAACTCCCGGAGTCCACTCAGACTCACGTCCATTGAGTCCGTGATGCCATCCAGCCATCTCATCCTTGGTCGTCCCCTTCTCCTCCTGCCCCCAACCCCTCCCAGCATCAGAGTTTTTTCCAGTGAGTCAACTCTTCTCATGAGGTGGCCAAAGTACTGGAGTTTCAGCTTTAGCATCATTCCTTCCAAAGAAATCCCAGGGCTGATCTCCTTCTGAATGGACTGATTGGATCTCCTTGCAGTCCAAGGGACTCTCAAGAGTCTTCTCCAACACCACAGTTCAAAAGCATCAATTCTTCAGTGCTCAGCTTTCTTCACAGTCCAACTCTCGCATCCATACATGACCACAGGAAAAACCATAGCCTTGACTAGACCAAACTTAGTCGGCAAAGTAATGTCTCTGCTTTTGAATATGCTATCTAGATTGCTCGTAACTTTTCTTCCAAGGAGTAAGCGTGTTTTAATTTCATGGCTGCAGTCACCATCTGCAGTGATTCTGGAGCCCAAAAAAATAAAGTCTGACATCGTTTCCACTGTTTCCCCATCTATTTCCCATGAAGTGATGGGACCGGATGCCATGATCTTCATTTTCTGAATGTTGAGCTTTAGGCCAACTTTTTTGCTCTCCTCTTTCACTTTCATCAAGAGGCTTTTAGTTCTTCTTCACTTTCTGCCATAAGGGTGGTGGCATCTGCATATCTGAGGTTACTGATATTTCTCCCGGCAATCTTGATTCCAGCTTGTGTTTCTTCAGAACTGATTCAAATGCATTCTTTTTAATAGCTAAGTAATATTCCATTGTGTATACGTACCACTACTTTCTTATCCATTCATCTGCCGATGGACATCTAGGTTGCTTCCATATCCTGGCTATTGTAAACAGTGCTGCGATGAACATTGGGGTACACGTGTCTCTTTCAATTCTGGTTTCCTAGATGTGTATGCCCAGCAGTGGGATTGCTGGGATGTATGGCAGTTCTATTCCCAGTTTTTTAAGGAATCTCCACACTCTTCTTCATAGTGGCTGTACTAGTTTTCAATGCTCATGGTTTAGGCAATTTAATTAAATGCAGTTCCTTTAATATGCCATTTTATTTTTGGATGGTGTTATTGATATAGAATATAATATAATCATTATCTATCCCAATAATGTCAGAAGAGAAACCGGGATAAAAATAGGGATAAGAAAAACAGGGATAAAATTCTATTTATCAAACAAAATTAATTAAAGAAGAGTTGCAAAAAAGCAGATACAGCATAGGAAATACTATTTTGTAAATAATCAAATTAATATCATCATTGTTCTAGCACTTCATAATCTCAATTGTTTAAAATGGTTAGGGAGAGGTGAGAGAGAATGAGACCTATAGCCTGTGAAATAGCAGATTCTGTCTCTAGAGCACTCAGTGTGCATATTTCCAAGTCTAAGACTGGTTTAATCAGTAATCTGTCTATCATCTGATGATGAATTGATCTACTGTAGAAAATTTTTTGTTGTTCAGTCACTAAGTCATGTCTGACTCTTTGTGACCCCATGGACTGCAGCACACTAGGCTTCCTTGTCCTTCACTATTGCCCAGAGTTTGCTCAAATTCATGTTCATTGAATCAGTGATGCTATCTAACCACCTCATCCTCTGCTTCTCCATCTCCCTCTCCCCTTCCCTTTACCTCACTCTCCAAGTTTGGGGACAGACACACTCTTCATTCCTCTGAGAAGGAAGAGGAATCACCTCTGCCATGGGCCTCTGGGACCTCATGTATTAAAATTTGTTATCAGGTGAAGACATGATAATACCATTAATGTTAAAATAGAAGTGACTTATAAATGTTACCCTCCACTGGGATATTTGCATTTTAATAAGCACAAAGTCATAAACCTCGGGAATCAGGAGTTTGGGGGTTGTATTGGTGACACAGATGTTTTAGTCTTCACTAAACTTCTCTCTGAACTTCTATCATTCTCAGGATCCAATCTTCCGAGAGGGGAAGATAGTAAAGTATAAACTTAAAGGTTGTCATCATGTAAATCAAACAACTTTATTGGACCTGGGGAGGAAATGGTCATGAGAGATTCCATCATAAATGTAGAAGCAAACTTCATCACTTGAAAAATAATTGTTTGTTTCTCTTGATAGGAAAAACTCTTTAACTTTGTTTTCTGCTTGAAAGATTCCTGTCCCCTCATTGACCCCAGGCTGAGGGGTAGGGTCTCTTTTTTTGAGATCCTGTCCTTCCAATAACTTGATGCTCAACTCCCCACACAGATGTTTCATCCTCTATTTTCAGGCTGAATCTCAGAGCATTGAGTTATCAGAAAGATCACTCTTAAATGCTGTTTTAATAATCTATCCCTTTTCTACGCTTTCTTCCCAAACAGGCTCTATTTATCATGTTCCCAAATGTAATTTGTAAACTACAAAGTACTAAATAAAAGTGAATGCACATTGTCTCCAAGATCATATTGTCATTTCAAGGTTTTCTGGTGCCAGGAGAAACTAACCTTAGGTAAACAGATTATGGTAGAGTGAATAATAAAAGGTGAGTCAAATTGTTACTGTTTGCAGAGGATATATGCTTGCTTAAACACACATTTTGGTGATCACTGTCATAAAATGTTTAAATTTCTAATTAGGGATTTCAAGTGGCCCTAAGAATAAGACAAGGAAAAAAAACAGCAAAAGGAACATGATGATTTAAGTTTTGATTATTGTATGACTAAGAATTCAAACAGGATAAACTCCAGTGTATAAGGAAAGCTGAGTGCAGAAGAATTGATGCTTTTGAACTGTGGTGTTGGAAAAGACTCTTGAGAGTCCCTTGGACTGCAAGGAGATCCAACCAGTCCATTCTAAAGATCAGTCCTGGGTGTTCATTGGAAGGACTGATGTTGCAGCTGAAACTCCAATAGTTTGGCCACATGATGCAGAAAAAAAAAAGCTAACTCATTTGAAATGACTCTGATGCTGGGAAAGATTGAGGGCAGGAGGAGAAGGGGACGACAGAGGATGAGATGGTTGGATGGCATCACTGACTCAATGGACGTGAGTTTGGGTAAACTCCGGGAGTTGGTGACGGACAAGGAGGCCTGGCGTGCTGTGGTTCATCAGGTTGCAAACAGTTGGACACGACTGAGTGACTGAACTGAACTGAAACTCCAGTAGTATTGTAGACTATGGTAGACTAACAAAATAAAAAGGACACACCAACTCACATACTTTGCATTTGGCATATTTCTGCAATTTGAAAGAGAGGGCAACTATCTCCTGTGCTTTGAGTGAGCACTGCCTGCTGGAAGAATGTGAAAAACTATAGAGTGCCCTCTGCTTTTGTTGAGCTCTCCAGTTTTTCTCATAACAGGTGTATCCAGTATTAGTAATGCTGATAAAATGTCCTTCCATGAAGAGGGGGTAGTTGAGGGGTTTATGAAATAAAAGATTTAATACATTCTGTGTATATACTTGCATGCATGCTAAAGTGCTTCAGTCATGTCCAACTCTTTACAACCCCATGGACTGCTGCCCACCAGGATCCTCTGTCCATGGGATTCTCCAGGCAAGAATAATGGAGTGGGTTGCCACGCCTTCCTCCAGGGGATCTTCCCAATCCAGGGATCAACTCCCTGTTCTTATGTCTCTTGTACTGGCAGGCAGACTCTTTACCACTAGTGCCACCTAGGAAGTCCAATGTATATACTTATTCCTCCTTCAAAAGCAACGTTTGAAAGAGAATAGAATATATAGAAACACAAATTTAAAAATTAATGTAATAAGGAAGCGGATCACTAAAGCTGCAGGAAAAGACTTCTGTGAATGAGGAATGAGATGCTGCAATGTAGATGCTGCAATATAGTTTTCCTCTAGACAGCAGTCTAAGAAATTTTTTTTTCCCTCTGAGTCTAAGCCTTCATGGAACTGACTGTACAGGTGCTGGAAGCATTATGCCTTGAGATATTTTGCCAAGGCAGTGGTGCTTCATTTTATACTAAAGAAAGCCACATTCTTCCTCATACTCACACACAAAAAAATCACACCTCTATTCAGAGCCCAAGTTGTCATCGGAAAGGAAAAGGTTGGAGTTCATTTATCATGTGCATTTCTATGGCTACAGAGATAATTGGGTTGATTCCATCTAGCCTTCTGCTTCTCTCGCATTTTAATTGAAAAGCCTCCTGAGTGTTAGAAGCACAGAGCTGGCCTGAGACATGAGGATATTTCACTTAGGCAGCAATGGACCAAAATGACAACCAGAAGACAGCCTAAGCAGTGTGTGGGACCAGGAGCCTGTTATGTGGCTGCTGGAAACTGACCAGCAAGGGGGCAGGGATGGCGCATTCTGTATCTGGTTTTTTGGTTTTTTTTTTGGCTTGAGAATACTTACAGGTTTCATTTCTGGCTACTTTTAATTCAACGTTTTTATCACAGCTTTTCCATCAGGTGTGAGTACCTGAAGACAGGACTGCTCTCAGCCTGAACAATTTAAAATGAGTCTGGTTGATTAAAAGAAAAGGCTCAAGCGCAAGTAGCATTGGAGGCATCAGAGAATAAACCAGCCTGTAACTTTTGGGTGGTGTTAAAATGGTCATATGTTTAATATCACTTAAATATTTTGTTATCAACCCCATCCCTATTAAAACTTTGCAGGTTTGGTTGGTCATTTTATGTGTGAGTGGGCTCTCTGAGCATGCTCAACGTATGCTTAGGAGATTAATTTATAAGCTCTTCTAACTCTGAATCTTCTGGTTTGTTCTGCCTCTGTGTTGTTTGCATAATGCACTTTTGTACAACTAAAGCGCTACCTATAAAGGGATTATTTTCATATGCAGTACATTAAAAATCTAGCTCAATTCACAGATCCCATTCTGTGTTTATGCCTGAGATAACAGGTGAAAAGTATCTCATTACAAGTGTCTAGGAAGCAAACAGAAGAACGAGAATGTTTGGGGAGAGAATGTACCCCTACTGAAATTAATTCCCCGATGGTTTTATTAAAGTCTGCAAATTGCATTATTTTCCCATCATATTTGAAATATTGCCCTCCCTTAATGCCTGCTCTAACCCATGCCATGCCATCTTCCCTGGAGTGTCTAGACATGGTGTCTTAGATTTATGTGTATGATCTCAGTGTGTTACAACATCATTCCTGACTAATGCATTATTACAATACTTACAGATATTCCCAAGTGCCACTGTATTGATTAGAAAATCACCAATCTGCATATGCACACCATCTGTGCTGCAGAGAAGCAAAAAAATGCAGGATGACATTTGCCTTATTCGAAGGAAGATTCAGAAACCTACTAATAAAACGAAGAGGGAATTCTCTTTTGCAAGGAAGGGAGTTGGCTTTTTAGAATTTAAAAAAAAAAAAGTGCACCATATGAATTTTTATAGAACTATCCAGTGTAAACCCAAAGTGTTTGAAACTCCTTGTCCCTCTCTCCTTTCTGGTAGATTGGAAAGCCCAAGTCAGCACGCAAACAGCATGCTTAACCATTTAGATCCTGAAAATGATACCATATCAGGACCACTGGTGCCATGAAATTGATAAATCTCAGCTCCACGGCAGCAGCCCTTTGGTGGAAAACTGCCTGTAGTGAGCAGTCAGTTGTGTCTCAGTGGAAAGGCCGAAAGCCTGCCTGCAAAAGATGAATGAGGCATTCACCTACTGGGCTGAAATGCTTTTAAAGGACAGGAATCTGTTTATCTTTGATTGATTGTTCAGTCTGATACTTTCCTTTATAAAGTTTATTGACTACAAGAACATAAATCAAAGAAAAACAAATCACAGGTTCAATTTTGGGGGCATTGACATCCTGCCATCTCTGCAGCTACTGCTCACACAAGTCAAAGGGCAGGAAGAAGGATGCAAGGGTGCAAGGGATGGGGGCAGGGGTGGGGATGGGAAATCACACGATGGAAATGGGCCCTAGGAAAGCCCTGCTCTTATTATTCTCCTAAAGTCTCATTAGATGGGGATACATCTAACATGTCTGGATACATACAGCAATTCCAGGCATTTAGGCAGCTGTTGGAACATGAATGATCAAGACCAAAAAATAACAAAAGGATTTTTTTAAAAGAACTAATTGCAAGCAAGTGACACTTGGATTCAACATTTTTTAATGTCTTCTATTATTGATCATTCTGTTTATCTCCAGTCTTATTCATTCAAGTGTAATATTTATTTCATTCCCTCCAATTCTTATGGAAAAAAAATGAAAATGCTAAAAAAAGAACTCTAATGACCTTTGAGTGAACTGAGAAGACAGCAGCAGGAGCATCTAACCACATCCCTTTCAGTCCTGCCCCATCCCAATCGACAGGGTATTGCCTTGGCTGCCTGGCCTTTACAGAACTCTTGTCTGTGAGGATTGTGAGGTAAACTCTAACTATAATATAAGCCAGATGGGTTTGTGCCAGTGGCCCTAAAGAAGCATCACATGTGTCTCTCTTTAAGCTAAATGTGCAGGGGCTAAAACACCTACAGAAAGTCTTGGGCTAGTTGGACAGGAACATCTTTCCTCAATTTTCTGAGACCAACAAAGAGTTTTCCCTTGTGAAGAGTTACTGGCAATATTTTCAGAACCTGCCTTTTTGAAATATGCCTGTCTTAAAAAATAGCAAACAATTGCATTCTTCATTCCCTATGCATTTTTCAAGATTGTTGTTTTCTATTTTTCATATTTTAGTCGGCTAAAATCACTTAGCGGACACTTCAGAGTTCAGGATGGTGTTGTTCTGGGCTCCAGAAGCCTGTCTCTGAACACATTTTCTGTATTTCATGGGAAAATCTGTGCGGGAGGGGAAGGAGGAGACATAAACCAGTCTTCTCACAAACCAGCGAGTGTCTGTAAGAATGTCTGTCTACCACTCTAGGCTCCGTAGTCAAGGTGTTATAGCTGAGACCTGGAGAGTAACACCAGCCACACCGACGGTGGCAGTGGAAGATGGCGGGAAGGAGTTTGCTGCTGGGCCGGGTGTGAAGCATGAACTTGTTCCTTCTCTGCAGGAACTGGGAGCATCTCACAAAGCCTTCCCAAGAGCAAATATCATTTTGCAGTGGTCACCACTGGCAGAGCCACTAATGAGGCCTAATTGGGGCGACAGGGTCTGCCTGTGCACATTAGCATCTCTAAGTCATCCCAATTAAGGAACAAGAGACAGCAGGGTGGGCATTGTTTGGATAGCAGTGCCCTGCTTGGGTGTGCTGTGAGAAAAAAGGCCAAAGGCTGAGTGGCTTCAACTACCCAACATGCGACCTAATTGCTAATTGATGCACAACCTTGGGTGGCCTGCAGCATCTTAATGGTGTTTCAGACTGTTTGGGGTCCTAAAACAACAAGCTTGTTTTGGAACAAAGCCAACGACTTATCTTCACTTATTGGTGTTTTACCCTTTCAGGAAAAATTAAAAACAATACACATTGCAGGATGGGAATGAGAAATACTAGGCACTAATGACACTAGGCACTAAACTGTGAGTCAAAGAGGCCCATTGTGGTTCATAGGGTGTAAAGTCTAGGAGACCTCAATGTGTTAAGCAATGATAGAGAAGGTATTCCTGGAGCATCAAGAGCTGAAGGGAAAATAGAGGAATGTGTAGCACATTATAGTTTAAAAATGAGATCACAGCAAGAAACTTAAAATTTATAGAATTTGTTTCAGAACTCACTGCCCATGAGAATAGTTTCATTATCCCACTTGCCACAGTCCACTTCTGGTCTTCACGTTTTCAGGGAACAGTGGAATGAGTAGAAAAGTTTTAGATGAGTTACAAGGAATGAGGAAGGAGGGCTATTTTTGAAGACATGAAAATGGAGATGGGCTGGAATTTGTTTATTTTTAATTGGAGGATAATTGCTTTCAGTATTGTGTTGGCTTCTGCTATACAGCAACAGGAATCAGCCATAAGTCTACATACGTCCCATCCCTCTTGAACTTCTATCCTACCCCTCTAGGTTGTCACAGGGCACTGAGTTGAGCTCCCTGTGATATACAGCGACTTCCTATTAGCAATCATGTCAGAAAGAAAAAAACAAATTTTATATATGAATGTGTATATTAATATATGGAATCTAGAAAAATGGTACAGAAGAATTCATTTGCAGGGCAGAAATAGAGATGCAGACATTAGTGGCAGAAGGAGAGGGTGGTATGAATTGAGAGGTGAGCATTGAAGCATATACATTACCGTATGTTTGTTAAATAAATGAATAAAGTAATGAAATTTTTTATTCATTACCTCATTCATTTAACAAACATAGTCTAACTGCCTTCTATGTTCCAGACACTAAGCTAGGAACTAGGGCTTGTAGGGTGTACAAAATAATATAGTCTCTGACTTCACAGAATTTACACATTAGCAGAAAAAAAGTCACTACATGCAAAGAAGATAATAATGAAACTAATAACTGAATTTTGTTTCATAGTATATGCTATGTAAGGAGAGGATATTAACTCTATCTAGAGGTCAAGGAGTTTCATGAAGAAGTTGTGCTTACTCTGATATTGAGAACGCCATTCCTTTGGCTCTTGGAATACAACTAATTTATAGTTTCCCTTAAAATCATATAAAATATTTGGGCTGCTCTTAAATTCAGAACTAACATAAACTCTACTTTAAAAATACAGCTTCTTTTTTAAATATCCACTTGGTTTCTACATAATGACTGGTCTAAATGGGGAATGGAGTATATTGTTAAAAGAGAGAAAGTAGAAAGAGACAGTAGAGAAACAGAAAAGAAAGCAGGAGAGACAGAAAGGTGGTGGTGGGGTGGCAGGGACAGTGGGGGAAGAAATATACCCAGAATAATGGGAATACTCATTAAGAAACATAAGAAAAAGGAGAAAGTAATTGGCAGATACAGATAGGAAGGAAGAATAAATAGAAGGGGGAAAGCTGGACATGGAAAAAGGGAGCAGAACAGTGAAAAACGTATTGTAGTTCTTAGGGGAATTTCTAGCCTGAAGTAAGCTGATCTGGTCAAATCTTCCTCATCCCTTACATTGTACTTTCAGGTAGTAGTTACAACACTTTAGTGACTTATTTGTGAATTTGAAAGAGCTGGTCGACCCCTATTTATAATTATCCAATTGGGATAGCCTGATAATGCTCTTACGAAATTATTTCCAAGAAAGTAAAATAACAACTTGAGAATTAGGAGATGTGTTTTTGATGACCAAAATTAATTACTAGCATGTTCATTGGTCAGTTTATTTATTTAGCAAATGTTTGGTGAGTGTATACTAGTTTAAAATATTGTGTAAGGATGATCAATAAGCTCCATTAATATTTTTAATAAAATTATCCAGAATATCGTATTAAAGACAGCTACTATTTTTGCTCTTTCTCCTCCTCTCCTCACCTCTCTATTTTAAACTATCTTTTAATATTTTCCCTTCTGTCTTTGACTGATCCAACTTCCTCCCATCTTTTTATGCACTATTTACAATTCCTGCTATCCCGGGAAATATTTCCATCAGGATTTTTTATTTTTTTTTAGAACTTGTGATCAGAGCTTCTGAAACCAGGATGTCATTTTGAATGAAGTCATGGTACAACTATCACTGCTGATCTTTGATATTTTCAATTATCACAGAGTCACTAACGTGTCAAAGCCATCAAATATGGTGTTTTCTGTAGAGTTTTTGGTTGATAGTACCTATTAAATTCAGAGAGGACCATTCTACATCTAATTTTTAACTTTTTTAAACTATAAATAGATATTCAACTCTATCAAGTACGTTTTCTACATCTATTAAGATGTTCACAATTGATCTTTTTTCTCTTAACAAGGTGAGTTATATATATGAATTTTTAATATTAAATCGTCCCCACATTCTTGTTGGGGTAAATGATCCTTTCTACATATTGTTAGATCCACTTAGCTGATAATTTATTTAAGAATCTTTCAAAGTATGTTATTAGAGAGATTGGTCCAAATTTTTCTCTCGTGTAATGTCACTGTTAGTTTCATTGTCAATGTTATCTGGTTTCATAAAATAATCTGGGAAGAATTTTCTGTTTTCTGGAAGAGTTTGTTTAAAACTGTGCTTTTTATTAAAAAAAATATGATTCTGTTGCCCTCAGCCACATACACACACACACACACACACACACACAGTCAATCTGGTATGATTATGAACTTTATTGCTGTCTTTGTTGACATGTTACTTCCATCTCTTCAATCTCACCCCAAGTTTGTTATTCTAACCTAGTATAAATCAAGGGATTCAAGTAAATCTCAAGGCATAAGAAAGAGTTTGTGGACATAGTTTGTATACTAGACAATGTCAACACATATAACTTCACTCTTTGGATTCCTTGGTATTTTAAATTAATACCAAATAATCAGCCTGTATGTTTTCACCCTGCTTATTTAACTTATATGCAGAATACATCATGCAAAATGCTGGGCTGGATGAATCACAAGCTGGAATCAAGATTGCCAGGAGAAATACCAACAACCTCAGATATGGGGATGATACCACTCTAATGGTAGAAAGTGAAGAGGAACTAAAGAGCTTCTTGATGAGGGTGAAAGAGGAGAGTGAAAAAGCTGGCTTGAAACTTAACTAAGATCATAGCATCCAGTCCCATCACTTCATGGCAAGTAGATGTGGAAAAAGTGGAAAGAGTGATGGACTTTATTTTCTTGGGCTTCAAATTTGCTGTCTAGTCAAAGCTATAGTTTTTCCAGGGGTCATGTATGGATGTGAAAGTTGGACTGTGAAGAAAGCTGAGTGCCGAAGAATTGATGCTTTTGAACTGTGGTGTTGGAGAAGACTCTTGAGAGTCCCTTGGACTGCAAGAAGATCCAACCAGTCCATTCTGAAGGAGATCGGTCCTGGGTGTTCTTTGGAAGGACTGATGCTGAGGCTGAAACTCCAATACTTTGGCCACCTCAAGCAAAGAGTTGACTCATTGGAAAAGACCCTGGTGCTGGGAGGGATTGGGGGCAGGAGGAGAAGGGGACGACAGAGGATGAGATGGCTGGATGGCATCACTGACTCGATGGACATGAGTTTGAATGAACTCTGGGAGTTGGTGATGGACAGGGAGGCCTGGCGTGCTGCAATTCATGGGGTCGCAAAGAGTCGGACATGACTGAGCGACTGAACTGAACTGAACTGAAAATTGCTGTGGACAGTGGCTGTGGCCGTGAAATTAAAAGATCCTTGCTCCTTGGAAGACAAGCTAGGATGAACTTAGTCTGTTACAAAGCAGAGGCATTGTAAATAGTGCTGCAATAAACAATGGCGTACACATTTCTTTTTCAATTTTTGTTTCCTGGGATATATGCCTAAGAGTGGAATTGCTGGGTCATTTTATTCCTAGTTTTTAAAGGAATCTCCATACTGTCTTCCATAGTGGCTGTATCAATTTACATTCCCACCAAAAGTACAAGAACGTTCCCTTTTCTCCACACCATCTCCAGAATTTATTGTTTGTAGCCTTTTTGATGATGGCCATTCTGACCCATGTGAGGTGATAACTCATTGTAGATTTGATTTGCATTGCTCTAATAATGAGCACTGTTGAGCAGCCATTTGTGTGTTTGTTAGCCATCTGTATGTCTTCTTTGGAGAAACCTAGATGTCCACAGACAGATGAATGGACAAGGAAGTAATGGTACATATACACAATCGAATATTCAGTTCAGTTCAGGTCAGTCACTCAGTTAGGTAGGACTCTTTGCGACCCCATCAATCGCAGCATGCCAGGCCTCCCTGTCCATCACCAACTCCCAGAGTTCACCCAAACTCATGTCCATCGAGTAAGTGATGCCATCCAGTCATCTTATCCTCTGTTGTCCCCTTCTCCTCCTGCTGCCAATCCCTGCCAGCACCAGGGTCTTTTCCAGTGAGTCAGCTCTTTGCATGAGGTGGTCAAAGTATTGGAGTTTCAGCCTCAGCATCAGTCCTTCCAATGAACACCCAGGACTGGTCTCCTTTAGGATGGACTGGTTGGATCTCCTTGCAGTCCAAGGGACTCACAAGAGTCTTCTCCAGCACCACAGTTCAAAAGTGTCAATTCTTTGGCACTCAGCTTTCTTCACAGTCCAACCCTCACATCCATACATGACCACTGGAAAAATCATAGCCTGGAATACACGGACCTTTGTTGGCAAAGTAATAGCTCTGCTTTTGTATATGCTATCTAGGTTGGTCATAACTTTCCTTCCAAGGAGTAAGCGTCTTTTAATTTCATGGCTGCAATCACCATCTGCAGTGATTTTGGAGCCCCAAAAAATAAAGTCAGCCACTGTTTTCCCATCTATTTGCCATGAAGTGATAGGACCAGATGCCATGATCTTTCTTTTCTGAATGTTGAGCTTTAAGCCAACTTTTTCACTCTCCTCTTTCACTTTCATCAAAAGGCTATTTAGTTCCTCTTCACTTTTTGCCATAAGGGTGGTGTCATCCCCATATCTGAGGTTATTGATATTTCTCCTGGCAATCTTGATTCCAGCTTGTGTTTCTTCCAGCCCAGGGTTTCTCATGATGTACTCTGCATATAAGTCAAATAAGCAGGGTGACAATATACAGCCTTGACATACTCCTTTTCCTATTTGGAACCAGTCTGTTGTTCCATGTCTAGTTCTAACTGTTGCTTCCTGACCAGCATATAGGTTTCTCAAGAGGCAGGTCAGGTGGTCTGGTATTCCCATCTCTTTCAGAATTTTCCACAGTTTATTGTGATCCACACAGTCAAAGGCTTTGGCATAGTCAATAAAGCAGAAATAGATGTTTTTCTGGAACTCTCTTGCTTTTTCCATGATCCAGCAGATGTTGGAAATTTGATCTCTGGTTCCTCTGCCTTTCCTAAAACCAGCTTGAACATCTGGAAGTTCACAGTTCACGTATTGCTGAAGCCTGGTTTGGAGAATTTTAAGCATTATACTCAGCCATAAAAAAGGAAAGCATTTGAGTCAGTTCTGATGAGATGGATGAACCTAGAACCTATTATACAGAGTGAAGTTAGTTTCAGAAAGAGAAAGATAAATATCATATTCTAACACATATATACAGAATTTTAAAAATGGTACCGAAGAATTTATTTACAGGGCAGCAATGGGGAAAGAGACATAGAGGATAGACTTATGGACATGGGGAGAGGGGAGGAGAGGGTGAGATGTATGGAAAGAGTAACATGGAAACTTACATTACCATATGTAAAAGAGATAGCCAATGGGAATTTGCTGTATGGCTCAGGAAACTCAAACAGTGGCTCTGTATCAACCTAGAGGAGTGGGATGGGGAGGGAGATGGGAGGGAGGTTCAAAAGGGAGGGGATATATGTATACCTATGGCTGATTCATGTTGAGGTTTGACAGAAAACAACAAAATTCTGTAAAGCGATTATCCTATATTAAAAAATAAATGATTTTTTTTTTAAAAAAAGCATAGACTTTACTTGATTGACAAAGGTCCATATAGTCAAGGCTATGGTTTTTCCAGTAGTCATGTATGGATGTGAGAGTTGGACCATAAAGAAGGCTGTGTGGCAAAGAAATGATGCTTTCAAACTGTGGTGCTGGAGAAGACTCTTCAGAGTCCCTTGGACTGTAAGGCAATCAAACCAGTCAATCTTAAAGGAAATCAGTCCTGAATATTCAGTGGAAGGACTAAAGCTAAAACTGAAGCTCCAATACTTTGGCTACCTGATGTGAAGAGCTGACTCACTGGAAAAGACTCTGATGCTGGGAAACATCGAGGGCAGGAGAAGGGGATGACAAAGGATGAGATGATTGGATGGCATCATTGGCTCAACAACATGAATTTGAGCAAACTTCAGGAAATAGTGGAAGTCAGAGGAGCTTGGATTGTTGTAGTTCATCGGGTTGCAAAGTGTCGGACAGGACTTAGTAACTGAACAACAACAAAATCCAGTACATTCTCAGTCTCAAGTATCTTTACTTTCTAATGTGTGCCAGTCTTTTTCATGAGTGAATCGAAAGTTTCTTGAAAGCAGAAACAATATTATAACTTTCTTTTTAAATTCTGCCCATGTTTTTTTTGAAACATCTATTTATTTAGGCCATGTCATGCAGCATGTAGCTTCTTAGCTCCCCCACCAGGAATTGAACCTATGCTCCCTGCATTGGGAATGTGGAGTCTTAACCACTGGACCACCAGGGAAGTTCCCTCAATATTTCATCTTTTGTTTAAGTTAAAATATGCATACAGTTGAAGCCGCCTGTCTACTCATTGATTACTACAATTATGAATTTGGTCATCTTTTGCATGCATATTTTCATATGTTAAATTATATTCACAAATGTGTGTGCTGTGCTGTGCTTAATCACTCAGCCATGTCCAACTCTTTGTGACTCTGTGGACTGTAGCCCACCAAGTTCTTCTGTCCATGGGATTCTCCAGGGAAGAATACAAGAGTGTGTTGCCATGCCCTCCTTCAGGGGATCTTCCCAACCCAGGGATGAAACCCATGTCTCCCACACTGCATGTGGCTTCTTTACCATCTAAGCCACCAGGGAAGCCCAAGAATACTGGAGTGGGTAGCCTATCCCTTCTCCAGGGTATCTTCCCAACCCAGGAATCAAACTGGGGTCTCCTGCATAGCAGGTGGATTCATTACACTGAGCCATCTGGGAAGCCTGCCCATACATCTATAGCTTTTTGTTGTTTAATTTAGAAGCTTTCTAATTTCAGGCATTTATAGTTGAAATGTTTTTAGGCTCCAAAATCACTGAAGATGGTAACTGCAGCCATGAAATTAAAAGACTCTTGCTCCTTGGAAGAAAAGCTATGACCAAACTAGACAGTATATTAAAAAGCAGAGACATCACTTTGCCAACAAATGTCCATCCAGTCAAGGCTACAGTTTTTCCAATAGTCATGTATAGATGTGAAAGTTGGACTATAAAGAAAGCTGAGCTCTGAAGAACTGATGCTTTTGAACTGTGGTGTTGGAGAAGACTTTAGAGTCCCTTGGACTGCAAGGAGATCCAACCAGTCCATCCTAAAGGAAATCAGTCCTGAATATTCATTGGAAGGTCTGATGCTGAAGCTGAAACTCCAAATCTTTGGACACCTGATGGGAAGAACTGACTCATTGGAAAACACCCTGATGTTGGGGAAGATTGAAGCCAGGAGGAGAAGGGGATGACAGAAGATGAGACGGTTGGAGGGCATCACCGACTCAATGGACATGAGTTTGAGTAGGCTCCAGGAGTTGGTGGTGGACAGGGAAGCCTGGCATGATGCAGTCCATGGGGTCGCAAAGTGTCGGACATGACTGAGCAACTGAACTGAACTGATTGACTCCCCTGGTGCCTTAACCCGTTCTGTCTCTGCCAGTGCTCCCTATCCTACTTCCGGCCTTCCCATCTTTTGATAGTTCTAGAATCATATGTATTTGTTGCCATGTTTTGTTGCTTACTAATTGGTTGTTTGTCTTCCTCCTCAAAGAGAATGCGAGTCTTATTAAGAGTAGAAATTTTTGTTCTCTTGATACTCTATCCCTAGCATTTGAAATGATGCCTGTAATATAACAACTTCTCAATAAATACTAATTGACAGGATAGTCAAAGAATATATTTTGTAGCTTTATTTATTTTTCCAAGTCACATTTTTGATGTAGCTGAAGATACTTGTAAATCTATTCATTTATTTTAACTTTTTATTATACATTGTGTGAATATGCCAGAATTCATTGATCTGGTTTTCTTTTGATAGACACTTAGTTTGCTTTAAAACTATATATCACTCCGCATATTTTTTAGTGAACATCTATTTTTTTTAATCCAAAGTTAAGAATTACAGAGGATATATAAATTTCATCATATTCTAAGTTGTATTTGGGCTTTAAATACATTTTGGTCCAAACCTTGGAGCAGATTTGCCTAATGTGATTTGTAGGAATTGTTTATTATTTAACTAAAAAGGCAAATGGGTCTTTGCTGTCAAAACAAACAGTTATCAGACTATGTTCTGTCAGAAATATATGACTTTATTTTTCAATTCAAATAAACATGCTTTATACTCATTTCCATGACAACCAGTTCACTTTGGAGTTCTATTTCTAAGATAGGTGAAAAGAAAAAGAACAGATGAAAATATAAAGGCAAAGGGCTTTGCTTTGTTTGGTTACTAGGATAAAAAAGCCATCACCCCTTTCAAAGTTTTTTAACCAAGGTTACTGCTTGCAGTCCCAGGACTTTTGCTTATGAGCTATGCATTCTTGAAATGTCTCTTTGGGCAGTCCACCACTGTAAGGTTCAAAAAAGAGAGACGTATTCTTTCTTATTGAAAAGAATAAGTATGTAGGAACCTAAGGGTATTTAAAGAGAATAGGCAGACCTCTCTTCTGAGCACATCTATTTCTAAAGAGTACCATGGATATTGAAGATCTTAAGTTGGCTCCCATAAAACTATCTATGCCTACATATTCTTCATGGTGTTATTATATAGCCCTAGGTGTATGAATACTTCAGTGGGAAAAAAACTGCTCTACCATATGTACTTTAAGGTGAATACTTGGGTTGCAAAGTATGATGTATCTTCAGCATTGTTAAATATTATTAAGTAGATTTCCAGAATATGTGACCCAATTTTCACTCTATAGTTAGAACATGAGACTCACCATCCTTCTATCTCCTTTTCTGCATTGTCAGATTTTTAAATTTTAAATCATTTGGTACATGTACAATTTTATCACATTGTAATTTAAATTTGTATTTCCCTTTTGAATCATGAGGTTGAGGTTTTTTTAAGTACATGGCCATTAGGATTGCTTATTCTGCGAATTGACAGTTTATAATTTTTGCCAAGTTTTCTCTTGAATTTTATGCTCTTCACTTATTGATTTATTACATCTTACATAGCCTCAATATTAATTTTTATCTATTTTACATGTTGCAAAAATTTTCTCCTAGAGTATGGCTATCTTCTTTCTTTAGGAAAATTTTTATATAAGAAGTTTCAGGCTCACAAAAAAGTTGTAAATATTGTATAGAAAATTCCTTTATATCCCACAACCAGTTTCTCTTATTATTTTATTAGTATGGTACCCTTGTCAAAATTAACGAACTAATACTGCATGTTATCATTAAGCAAATTCAAATTTCTCACTAATGTCCTTTTTCAGTTCCAGGATCCCATCCAGGATGTTAATTTAGTCATTGCTTCTTTTTAGGCTTGTCTTGGCTATGATGATTTCCCAGGGCTTTTTGTTGGTAGTGGTGGTGGTTTGTTTTTGATGACCATAATAGTTTTGAGTACTGAACAAGCATTTGTCAGTTGGAATTTACATGATGTTTTGCAAATGGTTATACTAGGCAGGAAAATCACAAAAAGTACCATTCTCATCTGACAGCATGTAGTCCACTGGAGAAGGGAATGGCAAGCCACTTCAGTATTCTTGCCTTGAGAACCCCATGAACAGTATGAAAAGGCAAAATAATAGGATACCAAAACAGGAACTCCCCAGGTCATTAGGTGCCCAATATGCTACTGGAGATCAGTGGAGAAATAACTCCAGAAAGAATAAAGGGATGGAGCCAAAGCAAAAAAAAAAAAAAAAAAAAAAATACCCAGCTGTGGATGTGACTGGTGATAGAAGCAAGATCTGATGCTGTAAAGAGCAATATTGCATAGGAACATGGAATGATGGGTCCATGAATCAAGGCCAATTGGAAGTGGTCAAACAAGAGATGGCAAGACTGAATGTCGACATTCTAGGAATCAGTGAACTGAAATGGACTGGAATGCATGAACTTAACTCAGATGACCATTATATCTACTACTGCAGGCAGGAATCCCTGAGAAGAAATGGAGTAGCTATCGTGGTCAACAAAAGAGTCCAAAATGCAGTGCTTGGATGCAATCTCAAAAACGACAGAATGATCTCTGTTTGTCTCCAAGGCAAACCATACAATATTACAGTTATCCAAGTCTATGCCCCAACCAGTAACACTGAAGAAGCTGAAGTTGAATGGTTTTATGAAGACCTACAAGACCTTTTAGAACTGACACCCAAAAATGATGTCCTTTTCACTATAGGGGACTGGAATGCAAAAGTAGGAAGTCAAGAAACACCTGGAGTAACAGGCACATTTGGCCTTGGAATGAGGAATGAAGCTGGGCAAATACAATAGAGTTTTGCCAAGAAAATGCACTGGTCATAGCAAACACACTCTTCCAACAACACAAGAGAAGACTCTACACATGGACACAACCGGATGGTCAACACCGAAATCAGATTGATTATATTCTTTGCAGCCAAAGATGGAGAAGCTCTATACAGTCAACAAAAACAAGACCAGGAGCTGACTGTGGCTCAGATCATGAACTCCTTATTGCCAAATTCAGACTCAAATTGAAGAAAATAGGGAAAACCACTAGACCATTCAGGTATGACCTAAATCAAATCCCTTCTGATTATACAGTGGAAGTGAGAAATAGATTTAAGGGCCTAGATCTGATAGATAGAGTTCCTGATGAACTATGGAATGAGGTTTGTGACATTGTACAGGAGACAGGGATCAAGACCATCCCCATGGAAAAGAAATGCAAAAAAGCAAAATGGCTGTCTGGGGAGGCCTTACAAATAGCTGTGAAAAGAAGAAAAGTGAAAAGCAAAGGAGAAAAGGAAAGATATAAGCATCTGAATGCAGAGATCCAAAGAATAGCAAGGAGAGATAAGAAAGCCTTCTTCAGCAATCAATGCAAAGAAATAGAGGAAAAGAACAGAATGGCAAAGACTAGAGATCTTTTCAAGAAAATTAGAGATACCAGGGGAACATTTCATGCAAAGATGGGCTCAATAAAGGACAGAAATGGTCTGGACCTAACAGAAGCAGAAGATATTAAGAAGAGGTGGCAAGAATACATGGAAGAACTGTACAAAAAAGATCTTCATGACCCAGATAATCATGATGATGTGATCACTAATCTAGAGCCAGACATCTTGGAATGTGAAGTCAAGTGGGCCTTAGAAAGCATCACTATGAACAAAGCTAGTGGAAGTGATGGAATTCCAGTTGAGCTGTTTCAAATCCTAAAAGATGATGCTGTGAAAGTGCTCCACTCAATATGCCAACAAATTTGGAAAACTCAGCAGTGGCCACAGAACTGGAAAAGGTCAGTGTTCATTCCAATCCCAAAGAAAGGCAATGCCAAAGAATGCTCAATCTACTGCACAATTGCACTCATCTCACACACTAGTAAAGTAATGCTCAAAATTCTCCAAGCCAGGTTTCAGCAATACTGAACTGTGAACTTCCTGATGTTCAAGCTGGTTTTAGGAAAGGCAGAGGAACTAGAGATCACATTGCCAACATCTGCTGGATGATCGAAAAAGCAAGAGAGTTCCAGAAAAACATCTATTTCTGCTTTATTGACTATGCCAAAGCCTTTGACTGTGTGGATCACAGAAACTGTGGAAAATTCTGAAAGATATGGGAATATCAGACCACCTAACCTGCCTCCTGAGAAACCTGTATGCTGGTCAGGAAGCAACAGTTAGAACTAGACATGGAACAACAGACTGGTTCCAAATAGGAAAAGGAGTACGTCAAGGCTGTATATTGTCACCCTGCTTATTTAACTTCTATGCAGAATATATCATGAGAAATGCTGGACTGGAAGAAACAGAGGCTGGAATCCAGATTGCTGGGAGATATATCAATAACCTCAGATATGGGGATGACACCACCCTTATGGCAGAAAGTGAACAGGAGCTAAAAAGTCTCTTGATGAAAGTGAAAGAGGAGAGTGAAAAAGTTGGCTTAAAGCTCAACATTCAGAAAACGAAGATCATGGCATCCAGTCCCATCACTTCATGGGAAATAGATGGGGAAACAGTAGAAACGGTGTCAGACTTTATTTTGGGGGGCTCCAAAATCACTGCAGATGGTGACTGCAGCCATGAAATTAAAAGACACTTACTCCTTGGAAGAAAAGTTATGACCAACCTGGATAGTATATTCAAAAGGAGAGACATTACTTTGCCGACTAAGGTCTGTCTAGTCAAGGCTATGGTTTTCCTGTGGTCATGTATGGATGTGAGAGTTGGACTGTGAAGAAGGCTGAGCGCCGAAGAATTGATGCTTTTGAACTGTGGTGTTGGAGAAGACTCTTGAGAGTCCCTTGGCCTGCAAGGAGATCCAACCAGTCCATTCTGAAGGAGATCAACCCTGGGATTTCTTTGGAAGGAATGATGCTAAAGCTGAAACTCCAGTACTTTGGCCACCTCATGCGAAGAGTTGACTCATTGGAAAAGACTCTGATGCTGGGAGGGATTGGGGGCAGGAGGAGAAGGGGACGACCGAGGATGAGATGGCTGGATGGCATCACTGACTCGATGGATGTGAGTCTGAGTGAACTCCGGGAGATGGTAATGGACAGGGAGGCCTGGCGTGCTGCAATTCATGGGGTCGCAAAGAGTCGGATACGACTGAGCGACGGAACTGAACTGAACTGAACTGAACCATTCTCATGACATCACATGCAAAAGTTGCATACTATCAACATAACTTATAATTGTCAATGTCAGCACCAATCATCTGACTAAGGCAGTATGTGTCAGGTTTTCCATTGTCAAGTAATTCATTTTTTCCCATTTCCATGCTCTCTCTTGTTTGGAAGGAAGTCACTATAGGCAGTCAACACTTAAGAAGTGGGAGATTAGATTCCATCTCTGAAAGGACAGAATTTATACATAAATAATGTGAAATTCTTTTGCAATGGATATTTGTCTATTCTCTCCCATGCATTTATTTATTTAATTTATTTTTAATATCAGATGGACTTATGAATATAATGTTATTATTTAGATTATAATTCAATGTTACTTTATTTTATAGCTCAAATGATTCCAACTTTGGTTAGGAATGTTTTCTAATTTACTTGAGGATTTTTATTTTAAACATTGGAAACAAATTACTATGATCACATTTGTTAATACTTCTTTTCATGGTTTGTATTATCTTACATCATATTTAAGAAATTCTGTCCAGTCCTATCTTGTTCTAAATATGTAATATTTTGCAAATCAAATAAATACTCAGTTCAGTTCAGTCTCTCTGTCACCAACTCCTGGAGTTTATTCAAACTCATGTCCATTGAGTTGGTGATGCCATCCAACCATCTCATCCTCTGTGGTCCCCTTTTCCTCTCACCTTCAATCTTTCCCAGCATCAGGGTCTTTTCTAATGAGTCAACTCTTCTCATCAGGTGGCCAAAGTATTGGAGTTTCAGCTTCAACATCAGTCCTTCCAATGAATATTTAGGACTGATTTCCATTAGGATGGACTAGTTGGGTCTCCGTGCTGTCCAAGAGACTCTCAAGAGTCTTCTCCAACACCACACTTCAAAAGCATCAATTCTTCAGCACTCAGCTTTCTTTAAGTCCAACTCTCATATCCATATGTGACTATTAGAAAAAACCATAGCTTTGACTAGACGAACCTTTGTTGACAAAGTGATGTCTCTGCTTTTTAATATGCTGTCTAGATTGGTCATAACTTTTCTTCCAAAGAGCAGGAGTCTTTTAATTTCCTGACTGCAGTCACCATCTGCAGTGATTTTGGCGCCCCCCCCAAATAAAGTCTGTCACTATTTCCACTGTTTCCCCATGTATTTGCCATGTTGTTGGGACCAGATGCCATGATCTTAGTTTTCTGAATGTTGAGTTTTAAGCCAACTCTTTCATTCTCCTCTTTCACTTTCATCAAGAGGCTTTTTAGTTCCTCTTCACTTTCTGCCATAAGGGTGGTGTCATCCCCATATCTGAGGTTACTGATATTTCTCCTGGCAATCTTGATTCCAGCTTGTGATTCATCTAGCCCAGCATTTCTCATGATGTACTCTGCATATAAATTAAATAAGCAGGATGACATCATATAGCCTTGACATACTTCTTTCCCTATTTGGAACCAGTCTGTTCCATGTCCAGTTCTAACGTTTCCTGACCTGCATATAGGTTTCTCAAGAGGCAGGTCAGGTGGTCTGTTATTCCCATCTCTTTAAGAATTTTCCAGTTTGTTGTGATCCCTACAGACTAAGGCTTTGGCATAGTCAATAAATCAGAAGTAGATGTTTTTCTGGAGTTCTCACTTCTGCTGTGCCACTCTGCTCCCAAATACAAATTAGGAAATTGTTAATTTCACCTTGAATTTCTGTGTGTGTATAATAGGCAATCCTTTGTTAGTTATTTGTAATGTCATCACAGATATATATTAATTTTTGTATATACATAGGTCTGTTTCTGGGCTTTTCTATTCAGTTTGTCTATTTATCATTGCCTCAATATTATATTTTCTGAATTATTATTGAAATATAATAGGTTTGTTTATAGTGACCAAGTAACTATAGTTTGCTCTTCAGATTGTCTTAGCTATTCTTGGTCCTTTCCTCACAACAAATGAATTTTAGCCTCAGTTTGTTAATTCTATGATTTCTTACTAGGAAGTTAACGTGAAAATTTTTGATTTCCTGAAGTATTTTTTTATGAAACTCTTTATTTTTATTAAATATATAATTGTTCATGACTGCATAGAAATGCTTTTGAATTTTGTATGTTGACATTATAAACAGGATTCTTGATGAATTTTTATATTAGTCTAACAATTAATTTATCTAAAGTTATCTGTTTGCAATCATATGGTTTATAAATAATGCCAATTTGGTTTTGTCTAGTGCACATGTAATATTTATTTATTTATATTTTGTTGCATTAACTAGGATTTCAGGTACAATATTCAAGTGTGGCATTTAATTTTCTATTATTTTGGGGTTTTAGAGATAACTTGCTGATATTAATTTGTAAATTAATTGCATCATGGTAAGAGAACATAATCTGTATTATTCCACTACTTTAATAATTGAGACTTGTTTTATAGCCTAGCATAGTTCTATTTTGGGGGATATTCCATGTGCTCTTGAAAAAAAATCTATACTTACTTATCAGCTGCTGGTCAAGTGTTCTGTGAATGACAGTTAACTAAGTTGGTTGACAGTATTTTTAAATCATTTATATTTCTATTGATTTTTATTTGTTTTATCAATTACTGAGTAAGAATGTTGAAATGTCTATCTACAATTGTGGATTTATTTATTCCTTTCTTCAGTTTTGTCAAGTTTTTCTTCAGATATTTGAAGCACAGTGTTCAAATGTACATTTAAGGTTGTTAATGTCTTATTATTATAAGATATCTTTCTCTGTAGTATTATTTCTTATCCTGAAGTATACATTGAATGTTTTAATATAGCCACTCTAGTTTTCTTATGATGAGTGTTTATAGAGTATATCTCTTTGCAGTTGTGTCTATATCTGTTTCTATCTATATCTGAATCTATACTTCAAGTCAGGCTCTATAGACTACATATAGATGGGTTGTGCTTTCGTTTTAGCCTAACAACCACTTTCTTTTAATTGCAGTGATTTTTTTCCTTTTACATTTAGTGAAAATATGATTGACATGGCTATGTTTAAATCTGCAAACTTATTACTTCTTTTGTTTGTTCTACTTATATGTGTTTTTTTTCTTTTTCTGTCTTTTGTTTTAGTTTGAGCATTTTTATGAATATCTTATTTCCACTATTGGTTCATCAGATGTATCTCTTTGTTTTATACTTTTAGTTGTTCCTCTAGGATTTAAAAGGTGTATATTTAATTTGTTACAGTCTACCTTCAAATATTCCTCATTATGTGGAATATAGAAATCTTACAATAGTTTAATATCATCTCTTCTTTGTATGCTTTTATGCTATTTTTCTCATATTTTTAAAAATATGTCACAATTCCACAAAAGCATTGGTATTATTTTTGGCTTTAATCAATCAGTTACCTTTTGGAGAAATTTTTTAAATAAGGAAATAAGAGTCTTTTGTGTTTGCCCACATGATTACTATTTCTGTCTCTCTTTATTCCACTTTGTAGCTCCAGTTTTCCATCTGGTAATACTTGCTTTCAGTTTCAAGAAACTTCTGTAATATTTTTTGAAGTGAAGATCTGTTGACAAATTGTCTCAGCTTTTGTTTACCTGAAAAATTCTTTATTTCATCTTTACTTTCAAATATTTTAAAAGTTTTATTCAATATTATATTCATACATTAGCTTTTATTATTTAGTAATTTAAAGATGCAATTTCATTTTTTCTCAATTGCTGAGATCTAAGAAATATTTTTTCCTCTGTATATATCTTTTTTATTGGTCATTTTAAGAGTTTCCCCTTATTAATGGTTTTCAGGAATTTGATTATGTGTCGCTTAGTTTGTTTTTCTTTGTGTTCATTCTTCTTAGAGTTCAATATGCCTCTTGGATCTTAATTTTTTTTTTAATTGAGGTATAGTTGATGTACAATACTATATGTTTCAAGTAGACAACATAGTGATTCATAATCTTAAAAGGCTATATTCCGCTTATAGTTATTATAAAATATTATTTGTATTCCATAGTGTACAATATATCCTTGTAACTTATTTATTTTATATGTAACAGTTTGTACCTCTTAACCCCTACCCCTTTCTTACTCCTTCCTTCTTCCCTCCCGCCACTGATAACCACTAGTTTATTCTCTATATCCGCAAATCTCCTTTTTGTTATATTCACTAGTTTGTTTTATTTTTAGATGCTACTATAAGTGATATCATACAGTATTTGTCTTTCTCTGACTTATTTCACTTAGCACAATACCCTCCAAGTCCAATGAATTTCTAAGTTTATCTTGTCATAAAACTTGAAAAAATTTTAGCCACTACTTCAATTTTTGTTTTTTCTGTCCTCACATTCTCTTTTCCTTTGACGAGTTATATTTATGTTAGAGCATCTTGTCTCATAGGTTCTTGAACTTTGGGGTTTGCTGTCATTGTCATTGTTCAAAGGTTTTAAATTTTGATACTCATTTGAAAAGTTTCTGTTGCTACTTTTTTTTAACGTTCACTGATAGTTTTCTTCTTCTGTTGTGTTCTGAAGAATAGAGAAATTTTAATTCAGATTTTATATTCCATCTCTAGTAGCTCCGTTTGGGTCTTTGTAAAATCTATTTTTCTCTACATTATGTTTTTCTTTAATTCTTTGAGCATATTGATCAATATCTTTTGGGCTACTTCAATTATCTCTTTTCATTTCTGATTACACGTTCATCAGTTTATGTCTTTCCTGGTTATGAGTCATTTTTATCTGTTATTCCTTATGTCTAGTAATGTTTGGTTGAAAGACAAACATTGTGACTCTTGTGTTATTGAAGCTGGATATTGTATTTCTTTTAAGAACAAGCCAGTTACCTGAGATTACTTTGATTTCTTTGAGTCTTGTTTTTATTTTAGTGTAGGCCCAGAATAGACTTTATTCTTTGCCAAGTTTAGCCCTGCTAATAAATTGTCACTCTCTGAGTTCTCAAGTGAATGTCCCATATAGTCAGTGAGTTGTCCCCAGACTGACTTGTGGAGATTTGAGTGGTTTCTTGCTCTGTGCGAGCTCTAGGAATTATTTGTTTTGTATCTGCTCTCTAATTGTTTTTATAAAAGTTGTTTTTTGCTTGACTTCATATAGTTTCTACATGTGAAAATTGCTTGTGTGCTCAGTCATGTCAGACACTTTGCTACTCTATGGACTGTAGCCCCCAGGCTCCTCTGTCCATGGTGTTCTGCAGGCAAGAATACTGGAGTGGGGTGTCATTTTCTCCCTCAGGGAATCTTCCTCTCACAATGATTGAACCTGAGTGTCCTGTGTTTCCTGCATTGGCCGGCAGATTCTTTACCACTGAGCCACCTGGGAAGTCCATGTGAAAACTGGTATTCATTATGAAAGTCATTCAGTCATGTCCAACTCTTTGTGACTCCATGTCTACAGAATTCTCCAGGCCAGAATACTGGAGTGTGTAGCCATTCTCTTCTCCAGGGATCCTTCCCAACCCAGGAATCAAACCAGGGTCTCCTGCATTGCAGGTGGATTCTTTACAAACTGAGCTACCAGGGAAGCCTTAAGTACTCAAAAGGACTGGAGATTCCTGAAACTCTGTATATCCCTCCTTTTTTCGTACTATGCCTTGAAAGTTCTCATTTCTTTGGAATCCCTAAATGCTGCTACCTGTCTTCTCGTTTCTGTGCGAATGCTGGTGTCTCCTGAGTTCTCTCTTCCCTGCACAATGATCTGGAAACTTTCCAGGTAGAAACCTGAGGTCATCATACATCTCATTTGATTTTCTTCTTCTCAGGAATAATAGTCCTGTGTTGCTCAGTGTTGAGTTTCTAAAATCTATTGTTTTCTATATTTTGTCAGTTTTCTAGGTACTGAGTAGACCCACCTCCTCTCTCAGGGTCAGAAGTGAAATATTACTTGTTACACTTTAAATTATTTTTTGCTATGTTTATCAACATTGTTCTCATGGACAGTTTTGATATGATTTTCTCATCTCAGCTATATTTTGTGTTTGATAACTCAATAAAAATGTTCAGTTCAGTTCAGTCACGCAATCGTGCCGACTCTTTGCGACCCCATGAACCGCAGCACACCAGGCCTCTCTGTCCATCACCAACTCCCGGAGTTCACCCAAACTCATGTGCATCTGGTCAGTGATGCAATTCAGCCATCTCATCCTCAGTTGTCCCCTTCTGCTCCTGCCTTCAGTCTTTCCTACCATCAGGGTCTTTTCCAATAAGAAAACTGTTCGCATGAGGTGACCAAAGTATTGGAGTTTCAGCCTCAGCATCAGTCCTTCCAATGAACACCCAGGATTGATCTCCTTTAGGATGGACTGGTTGGATCTCCTTGCAGTCCAAAGGACTCACAAGAGTCTTCTCCAGCACCACAGTTCAAAAGCATCAATTCTTCAGCGCTCAGCTTTCTTCACAGTCCAACTCTCACATCCATACATACCACTGGAAAAACGATAACCTTGACTACACAGACCTTTGCTGGCAAAGTAATGTCTCTGCTTTTGAATATGCTATCTAAGCTGGTCATAAGTTTCCTTCCAAGGAGTAAGTGTCTTTTAATTTCATGGCTGCAATTACCATCTGCAGTGATTTTGGAGCCCAGAAAAATACAGTCTGCCACTGTTTCCACTGTTTCCCCATCTATTTGCCCTGGAGTGATGGGACCAGATGCCATGATCTTAGTTTTCTGAATGTTGAGCTTTAAGCCAACCTTTCCACTCTCCTCTTTCACTTTCATCAAGAGGCCTTTTAGCTCCTCTTCACTTTCTGTCATAAGGGTGGTGTCATCTGCATATCTGAGGTTATTGATATTTCTCCTGGCAATCTTGATTCCAACTTGTGCTTTTTCCAGCCCAGCATTTCTCATGATGTACTCTGCATATAAGTTAAATAAGCAGGGTGACAATATACAGCCTTGACGTACTCCTTTTCCTATTTGGAACCAGTCTGTGTTCCATGTCCAGTTCTAACTGTTGCTTCCTGACCAGCATATAGGTTTCTCAAGAGGCAGGTCAGGTGGTCTGGTATTCCCATCTCTTTCAGAATTTTCCACAATTTATAGCAATCCACACAGTCAAAGGCTTTGGCATAGTCAATAAAGCAGAAAAAGATGTTTTTCTGGAACTCTCTTGCTTTTTCCATGATCCAGCGGATGTTGGCAATTTGATCTCTGGTTCCTCTGCCTTTCCTAAAACCAGCTTGAACATCTGGAAGTTCACACTTCACGTATTGCTGAATGAAGCCTGGCTTGGAGAATTTTGAGCATTACTTTCCTAGTATGTGAGATGAGTGCAATTGTGCAGTAGTTTGAGCATTCTTTGGCATTGCCTTTCTTTGGGATTGGAAGGAAAACTGACCTTTTTAGTCCTGTGGCCCCTGCTGAGTTTTCCCAATTTGCTGGCATATTGAGTGCAGCACTTTCACAGCATCATCTTTCAGAATTTGAAACAGCTCAACTGGAATTCCATCACCTCCACTAGCTTTGTTCATAGCAATGCTTCCTGATGCCCACTTGAATTCACATTCCAGGATGTCTGGCTCAAGGTGAGTGATCACAGCATTGTGATCATCTGGGTCATGAAGAACTTTTTTGTATAGTTCTTCTGTGTATTCTTGCCACCTCTTCTTAATATCTTCTGCTTCTGTTAGGTCCATACCATTTCTGTCCTTTATCAAGCCCATCTTTGCATAAAATGTTCCCTTGGTATCTCTAATTTTCTTGAAGAGATCTCTAGTCTTCCCCATTCTGTTGTCTTCCTTTATTTCTTTGCACTGATCACTGAGGAAGGCTTTCTTATCTCTCCTTGCTATTCTTTGGAACTCTGCATTCAAATAAGAATATTTTTACTCTTCTCTGCTCCTTGCTTCTCTTCTTTTCGCAGCTATGTGTAAGGCCTCCCCAGACAGACGTTTTGCTTTTTTGCATTTCTTTTCCATGGCGATGGTCTTGATCCCTGTCTCCTGTACACTGTCATGAACCTCATTTCATAGTTCATCAGGTACTCTGTCTATCAGATCTAGACCCTTAAATCTATTTCTCACTTCCACTGTCTAATCATAAGGGATTTGATTTAGGTCATACCTGAATGGTCAAGTGGTTTTCCCTACTTTCTTCAGTTTAAGTCTGAATTTGGTAATAAGGAGTTCATGATCTGAGCCACAGTCAGCTCCCAGTCTTGTTTTTGTTGACTGTATAGAGTTTCTCCATCTTTGGCTGCAAAGAATATAATCAATTTGATTTCAGTGTTGACCATCTGGTGATGTCCATGTGTAGTCTTCTCTTGTGTTGTTGGAAGAGGGTGTTTGCTATGACCAGTGCATTTTCTTGACCAAACTCTATTCTTCTTTGCCCTGCTTCATTCCGTATTCCAAGGCCAAATTTGCCTGTTACCTCAGGTGTTTCTTGACTTCCTACTTTTGCATTCTATTCCCCTATAATGAAAAGGACATCTTTTTTGGGTGTTAGTTCTAAAAGGTCTTGTAGGTCTTCATAGATATGTTCAACTTCAGCTTCTTCAGCATTATTGTTTGAGGTATAGGTTTGGATCACCGTGATATTGAATGATTTGCCTTGGAAACAAACAGAGATGATTCTGTCATTTTTAGATTACATCCAAGTACTGCATTTCGGGGTCTTTTGTTGACCATGATGGCCACTCCATTTCTTCTAAGGGATTCCTGCCCACAGTAGTAGTTATAATGGTCATCTGAGGTAAATTTACCCATTCCAGTCCATTTTAGTTTGTTGATTCCTAAAATGTCGACATTCACTCTTGCCATCTCTTGTTTGACCACTTTCAATTTGCCTTGATTCATGGACCTATCATTCCAGGTTCCTATGCAATATTGCTCTTTACAGCATCGGACCTTACTTCTATCACCAGTCACATCCACAACTGGATATTGCTTTTGCTTTGGCTCCTTCCCTTCATTTTTTCTTGAGTTATTTCTCCACTGATCTCCAGTAGCATATTGGGCACCTACTGACCTGGGGAGTTCCTCTTTCAGTATGCTCTCATTTTGCCTTTTCATACTCTTCATGGGGTTCTCAAGGCAAGAATACTGAAGTGGTTTGCCATTCCCTTTTCCAGTGGACCACATTCTGTCAGACCTCTCCACCATGGTTAGTTTTAGCTAAAAATTCTGAAGTATTTTGTGAGACATTTTTCCCTCTATTGTGGATTTGTGATTAATCCTAACAAGACTTTATCTAGGGAAAGTAAATAATGTCTATTTTGGGGTGTACCTTAACTGATTCAAGCTTCTTTCTTAATTGAATGTCTGTGTATTGTCATATATGTAGTTTTTTACTCTAATTCTAACTCCCAGAATGAGAAAATCAAGAATTAACTGAGCGATACTCTTTTACATCTGGCCTTTATTGCCAGAGATCTAAAAGCAAATGCAGTTTCAACTCCATAGTTGGTACTGGGATTTAAGCACCAAATGGTGCCTCAGTGTCTGAGAATATGTGGCTTATGCTATTTCTATAAACATATAAATTTTCTTTTGCCTTGCAGAATGTTGAGTTAAAAAAATAATTCTGGAGTTTCAATGTTTCCCTAGTAGAAACTCTAGCTTAGTATAACCATTTCAAATAAACATCTCAAGATAGTAAAAACTATTTTAAATAGGGGATAATATCTTGTGGAATAATCTCATGTTAGTACAGTTAAAATGAAAACTGTTTTTCATAGACAAAAATCTATGAAAAACTCTACCTGTAAAACAACTGAGGCAGAATTGTAAACACAAGTTCATTCTGTTATTTTCCTTGCCATTTAAAAAGCATTGTTTTAAATATATACTTTCTTTAGGCCCTGAAATAATTTTAGAAAATATACATAGTTTTGCTTTCAAAGGTCATGAGCAAGTATAACTGTACCCATTTTAGTATAAGAAAACTTTTCAGTCATGCTTAGTGACAATCTTCCCCATATGACATGATCCTCCTTTAAGGAGAAAACTAAAGTACATCCAAGAAGTTCAAGTAGCTGCTCATTTCCTGAAGTAGAGCAAAATAGACAGTATTCAGGTTAGGTTAATTGTGTTCAAAAATGAAGAGGTGAAATCTTAGTTGTGTTGAAAGATGATAGGAGCAAATGCTATTGTATGCTTTTTGGACTTAGTAGCAAAAGACCATTTTTTCATTAAGAGGGATCATTTGAATCCAGTCTCTCAATTCCCTTCAGTAACAAAAGCCACAGTCCAGCAAGAAATTAAGAAGAAAAGGAAGAAAGCAAAGAGGAGAGGGAAGGGAATGTGGAGGAGAAAGGAAAGAAGTAACAGTAACCCCACAAATACAAAAAAACCAACCAACCAAACAAACAACAAAAAAAAAAACTAACACAGAAAATGCACTAAGTAAGCAGTTGAGAGAGCTGAAATAATTTTCTACATTAAATTGTAAATTTCTTTTGACCCCTGTAGTAATTTTTTTAGTTTCATAATAATGTTGATTACTAATGAGTTTTCAGCCGGGTCTGTGATTTTTGGGTAATGCTGGAAGGGAAAGATGTGCTCAGAAGCAGCATAGGTTTATATATGTGAATATAGAAAAGTGCATTGTGATGGATAGCCCTAAGAGTAGCACACAGAATTTGAAGATTACTTCAAATAGCGTTCAAAACTATGTATTCAAAATTCATGATAAGAAAGTATGTACTTTCTGAAGGGACAAAGTTTTCAGGTAAGGTTTCTACCCTTGAGATTTTTACTGAGAAGTATTTTGAAATGTGATGGCAGAAAATGTGCAAACTAGAGATATGTTCATTCTCTCGCTCATCTATATTTAGAGACTAAAGGTAGTATGAGCTGCTTTCATATTTGGTTGAAATGCCTTGAGAAAGCAAACATTTTTAAGAGAGCTGCTTATCTGCTGCTTATTTCAACCAGCTTGACCCTTCTATAATAGTTTGGTTTTTAATTTCTTCCAACAGATACTCCATTCCCATACCCTTACCCGTCCATACTAATCCTTCCAGTCGCAGACCACTAGACAGCTCCAAAAAATAACTCTTGTGTGAGCCTCTCTCACTGTGTAATTAAAATGATAGCTTCTGTGATTGTGTTACACTGACTGGAGGATCAGGGTGGGTTAGCGCATGCTTTATAACGTACCTTAGATTTCTAAGATTGTAACACAGAGATTCAGCCTAAAGCTGAGGTCAACTGTTTTCAGAACTGCATTATTTCACCTGAGATAGATAATATACAATCACTGGAAAAAAAATGCAGAGAATATGGAAATTCAGAATTAACTGTTTCCAGTCAAGCTTAACTTTCTCCAATTAAGATATGATGGCATAAAGACTCACCAGTTATCTTTACAATACAGTCTTTTAGGCTTTAGGGAACCTCTACATGTACTATTGGCCACCTGATGCGAAGAACTGACTCATTTGAAAAGACCCTGATGCTGGGAAAGATTGAAGGCAGGAGGAGAAGGGGAAGACAGAGGATGAAATGGTTGAATAGTATCACCGACTCAATGGACATGAGTTTGAGTAAACTCCAGGAATTGGTGATGGATAGAGAGGCCTGGCATGCTGCAGTCCATGGGGGTCACACAGAGTCGGACATGACTTAGCAACTGAACTGAACTGAATATGTACTATTATGCAGCAGAAGTGACAAACACCATCACTTCAAGGAGGGTGAATCTGGAGCCTTACTAACATTCCCCAATAAAAACCAGAGCTGAAACCCTGCAGTTTCTGGAGCCCTAATAATACACATTGAGAGAAAACCACAATTCTCCAGATTAGATGAGGGTAAACAAGCTATAGAATATACATTTTATAAGATTCCCTGGTTAAAATTCTCTAAGCTATTTTGAACTCTCATTACCACCATTGATTTTTAATCAATAGTCAGTTTTGAATAACACATTCTTTGGCAAAGAAAAAAACAATCACTCTATTTAAGCCTCTGATTGAAAATTGCTATAGAGTGTTGTGGGCAGCTTTCCTCCTCTTTATATTAACAACTATGGACTTCAATAGCAGAGGGATTTATTTAATAAATTAAAAGGAAAACTTTTGTGACTGAAGAGTAAATTGAGCTTTTTAAGAGTATGGTGGAAGCTTCTAATAAGATGATTTCTAAAACAGTTAGGACTTTATATACTAGTAAATATTTTGAAATTATGGGGACTAACATAGAGTTTCCAGTTCTTTGTTGTCATAGTTGTTTATAAATAAGTATGTTAAACAAAAGGAAAACCTAGTTATTCAAAAAATACTTATTGAAACTATTCATGATAAAGCACTAAGTTAAAATATGGGAATAGAATGGTTAGTCTTCTTCCTCAGGATTTTATAATTTGATTGGGGTAAGGCACTGTTCTGAGCATGTATATGTATGACATCTATGAGGTACTTTTATATCCTTATTCTAAGGATGTGGACATTGAGACACAGAGAGATTACTTAACTTGCCCTAATTTTATAGCTTGTCAGTGATACAGCCTGACTGAAGAACAGTTTTCATAATTTTTATAAATTCAGCTTTATGTAAATCTTACTACATTGCCTCTAACTTTATCCTTTTAAGTAGCAGAATGGTAAAAACACAAGACCAGGACTACTTGTGAACCAGTAAAGGAAAGCCACATTCAAAGATGGCTTTTCGAATGAAGATGGACTGAATGAAATGGTTTAACGTGATTTTATGCCCCAAAAGGAAAAGACTAGACTGAATTTAAAGGACAAGTCCATGTTTCTAATACCATAGTTTTAAACGCATTGTCAATAATAATCAGTTCAGTTCAGTTCAGTTGCTCAGTTTTGTCCGACTCTTTGTGACACCATGAACCGCAGCACACCAGCCCTCCCTGTCCATCACCAACTCCTGGAGTCCACCCAAACCCATGTCCATTGAGTCAGTGATGCCATCCAACCATCTCATCCTCTGTTGTCCCCTTCTCCTTCTGCCTTCAATCTTTCCCAGCATCGGGGTGTTTTCAAATGAGTCAGCTCTCTGCATCAGGTGGCCAAAGTATTGGAGTTTCAGCTTCAACATCAGTGCTTCCAATGAATACCCAGGACTGAGCTCCTTTAGGATGGACTGCTTGGATCTCCTTGCAGTTCAAGGGATAAAGTCTGTCACTATTTCTACTGTTTCCCCATCTATTTGCCATGAAGGAATGGGACCAGATGCCATGATCTTTGTTTTGTGAATGTTGAGCTTTAAGCCAACTTTTTCACTCTCCTCTTTCACTTTCATCAAGAGGCTCTTTGTTATCTGCATATCTGAGATTATTGATATTTCTCCTGGCAATCTTGATTAATCAATAATAATATGTGGACCTTAATCTTACTTTTAAGGTATTACATTTTACAACTTGCTGTAAACTAAAAAGTAAAATGCCCCAAAGCAAAAGGTAACAGGATAAGATAAGTAGAGCTTCTATTCCAAAGGTAATTTGGAATTTCCTTTCTTTAAGAAAGTATTTGCTCATTTACTTGAATTGTTTGTTAAAGGACAGCTAAGTATGAATAATAAAAGGAATGTGTTCCATATCACTTGAAGTTTTTATCCACTTTGAGTATGGTTACAGAGATGAGAGGATGCTAAAGAGAAGAAAAGCATCAACACTTTTCAATAAACATTTAATTGTACTTCAATGGAAAATATTGATGTGAAGTAAATGAAGATTGATTACCAAATTCCCAAGGATTAAGAATAATCTGAGAAAAAGACATTCCTTTTTTATGGATCTGGGATGAAAAAGTCCTGGACAGAACTTTCCTTTGATAGCCTTCAATTTATCTAACCGTGTCTTGGGCCCAGCTCACTTGTCAGCTCCAGTAAAGAAGACAGCAATGCAATATACAAGCAACTGGGGTGTCTCAGCACAGCAGGAAGCCACTTTTAAAGTCTCATCAATAAACACTCGCCAAGCCTTGTTTCTGCAAGACCTTATATAAATGACTGCTTTTCCCAACTGAGATTGGCTGTGATGATAGTTGGTTGTAAAAACATGGTAAAGATGTGGACCAGGGACTCAAGATCTGACCTTAGAAAAGGTAACAGCACAGCGTGTTGCCTTTGCTTCTGCCTCATGCAGTGAAAGTGCAAGTTCATCAGGCAAAGCCCTAGAAGGTAGGCTGGCAGGTCTGATGTATCCTATTGTTATGGTTTCTTTCTGTATTTGTATTTGTTATGGACTATAAACCATGATGTTGCAATAAAGGGCTGGGGCCATGAATTCCAATTGGCGGTGCATTGCTATTTCATGGAGGGGCAAGTCCAACTGTAATGAATTCAGACGACAAAATGATTTCAGTTTCACTGCATTGCTCTGCTCCCTGGGAACCTGGAGAAGACAAGTGAGGGGGCACCTATCATAAATCCAGACATACATGCAACATGAAAATAGTCAGTGAAGATTTAAATCAATGCAGATGTTAGACTAGTGAAAATATTGGTCACGCTATTTGGTGAAACATATTAATTAGGAAAAATTGATAAAATGTACTTCTAGAAAAGAAACTGCTTAAATATCTTTGTGCTTATTTGTATCTGTGTGACTATAAAATGCCATTGGTTCTTCATCTTTAACACCTAGGGGATTTATAAGCATATTGCTTCAATAAAACTTGGTTCATCTGTACAGAACATGGATCAGATATGCATATTTAATTACTCTGAAAGTAATTTACTTGTACAGATGGTGGTATTAGAGGGTCTTACTTCAATTTAAATTACTTTCATTGGGAAAAAAAAGTGTTCCTTGGCTATGATTTCCAAGAAAAAATTAACTTTTATAACATATGAAATATACCTGCCCGTAGTCATTATATATGAATAATCCCACCCATACAAAATAAATATTATTGTAAAAATTTGAAGCAGCTCACAGGGACTAGTATCATAACAAGATAATTCAAGACTCTTTCAGATGCAAAGCTTAGGATGCAGTAAACTCTAAACTTGCAGCCAAAGGATATAAATGAGCTTAGAAAAAAGCATGGGGATCTAATTTGTACCTTAAAGTAATGAACAGCCTCCTCAGCAGAGCACTGCAGCCTAGCTCATTCGTTCATTAAAACCCCTCATGCCCCTCCTTCCTGCATGAAACTTGAAGGAAATTAGGAAACAATACGTGAGCCGGTCTTAGAGAATCACACAAACATGTGTATCCCCCAGCAGAGACTTCAGTCACTTTGTACTCCCCTCTCTGGGAAAAAAAAAAAAGGCTACCTTCCCACTGCAGCGTGTGCTTTCTGAAATGCAACATTCATCCTGTTGAAACAAGCTCTCAAATAAAAATCATCACATTAAAGGCAAGCCAGTCACAAAGAAAGACAAATGACTTATAGCAGATTGTATTGATTATCCCACAGTAGCTGGGTATTAAAAATTGGGAAAATATAAATGCCTTTGCAAAAGATATTGTTTTCTATTATGAGATTATAAAAATGTGCCCATGTGTTTGTTCATTCTTCACTGCAAGTATTTCTTTATTAAAGCACTGAATCTTGGAGGCAGCACATGTACCATCCTCTATTCTGGTTGCTATGGTAAGTAGTTATGTTTTATTGAAAAGTAAATGGCCACCACCCACATGAATGGCTCCCAAGTGACCTTAGCACAAGCTCCCTCCCTCAATTTTTAAAAATTTTTTTTGAGCTGTCCTGATTTTTTTTTAGCTACATGTGAATTTTCTACTTATTTAGAGTATGACAAAATCTTTCTGCTGTCTTCTCTCAGATCTATCTTGAAAAATTATCCTACTCATTATTGGCCATGAAGACCAGAAAAAGAGTTCAATTTGATACGCAGAAAATAAGGGAAGAAAACACCACAAGTGTATGTTCTGTTTCAAACAAAAAGTATTTATCAATACTTCATATTCTACATACATTATAGCTTATAATGCTCTTTCACATACTTGATTTTCTTTAATGATCCTTGCTTTATTAGTCATGTCAGCTTTGAAAGTCTTTGTTATTATACATCCGTATCTATTTCTCTTACCTGTCTATTGAGAAAGTATCTGTCATGTGTTGGTAATCTGATTAATTGCTAATTTAGAGACTCTGAAGCAAAGTGAGGTTTAAATGTGGTCTATTCTCACTTCACATCGTCATGACTGTACAATGTGGGTATTACCAAAAAAAAAAAAAAAAAGGCTCTACAAGAAATGCTCTACAAAGGGTAATTGGTTTATGAAGACAAAATCTCCAATGTCAGTGAAAAAAAATCCTGGAATAAAAGGACTTCAATTAATAGCATCCAGTTTTTTTAACAAAGTCAGCTCTTTCTTTAGCAATTTCTTACTTCTGCCATTTTTCTAGTTTTGTTTTATCTGTCTCAAATTTGGCCTGAAAATGACTAGGCTAGATTGCTCACTTGGGCCACATACCTATGACTCAGTGTACAAGTTTTCCTATCATTTGGGGTTAGCTGAATTGTTATTTTCTCGCCAAGACGGAAAAACTACTGCCATTTCATAAAGAAGAAAAATGCAGGGCAAGGTGAGAAGAAAAGATAACGGGGAGCAGAGAGATGAGAAGAGTGTTTCTTAATTATGTGGTGGAAGCTCTGACGGGTCCTTTTCTTACCCTGCACTGTGCAAAATTAACTGGCACACAGTGACTGCCACAGATGACTCAGCAGCGGAACATGAGTAACTCAGCTGTGGCCCAGAGACTCATGGAATTGATTGCTTTTATTTTTAAGAAGAAAAGTTATTTTAAAGTTTATTTTAAAGAAGAAAAGAGTTTGACCAAATATAGTCAAGATTTTTTTAAAAAATTTCCCTCCACTCCTGTTAATTGCATAGTTTCAGTTGTAGGGGATTTCCCCCATACAATTTCTTTTATTGATATTTATAATAAAGCAATTGAAAGCAATGCAATATCATTTTCTGGTATAATAGAGCCATAGAAGCATGACAGCTGACACCTCACTGGGGAAAATAACATGTAAATGCTATACAAATTAGCCTCTTCTAATACAGTTAATAAAAAGAAAATAAATAAACACTTGCAGATGAAGTAAAATTAAACAATACATTAGAGCTCAGTGTAGAAGTTTACTGTAGTCTTGGCTTTTTAAGTAAATGACCATCACTAAAATGATCCTAAATACCCCATTAAGGAAAACTTACTTGTAATATGTGGAGACTGATGAGGCAATAGAAAGTATAATTGGAGAAATTGCTACCTCAACTGCAGAAAATTACACCAGTATGCATAACCAAATATCAGTGTCTGTTCAAAAATTTTTAAACAGTTAATCCTTCAAACTGAAAAGAAGAATGAATACTTCATTTATTCACTTATTTGTTCATTCATTCAAATTTGATTTATTACATCTTATGTGTGTTAAATGCTTGAGAGAGAAAAAATAGGAACAACTAGTGAAGATAGAGCAGCATCAGAAGTAGGATTCTTTACTTGTCATTTAGAACAGACTACTTCATTAAGACTGACAAAAGAATAAGAGGCCCTGGACATCAGAAAGAGAACTAAAAATGGTAATGGGAGTCCATCTATGATAACGAATCTGTATAGAATAAGTGAACACCACCATTACTTCCCATGTGTGCCTTTTTATTAGCTTCCTCCCACTGTGACCTCATGTTTCCCCTTGGACTTTGATTTTCACACATGCCCTATATGGATTTAATGTGTCTTGTTCCATTAGCCACATCTTCAACTCTGCTTCCATGAAAGGAACATGAGTGTAGCTTTGCATTTTGATAATAACTCTTCAGTATCCAATTCCTGACCCTCCCTGATTTTCAGCTTCATTACCCTCACATTTTGCTGACAGGTGGTAGCGGTTTGCCCTGAAATGCCATCAAGATAAAATAAATGAAAACAAATGTAATTCAAGATACAACATGATAAGTGCTATTAGAGGTAGATAAACAGAATGCTATGGGGTTTGGGACTGGAAAATGCCACTCTCAGGGATATCTAGGAAGACTCGATTCAAGATATATAATGACATAGGAATTTAAATCTGTGAATCCACAATATGTTAGCAAAAAGCTGCCTCTAGTTATTTAGGGGAGGAGCTTTCATAAACCTACAGAAAATTCTGACCCATAGAGCTCTTTGATAGCTTGAGAATGGTTTATGCAGGCATGTGTGTGCATGCTCAGTCACTCCAGTCATGTCCAACTCTTTGGGACCATAGCCCACCAGGCTCCTCTGTCCGTGGGATTCTCCAGGCAATAATACTGGAGTGGCTTGCCATGCCCTCCTCCAGGGGAACTTCCTGACCCAGGGATCAAATCCACATCTCTTATGTCTCCTGCATTGGCAGGCAGGTTCTTTACCACTAGTGCCACCTGGGAAACCCAAGAATGGTTTATACACATGACTTATGACCAACCTAGATAGCATATTCAAAAGCAGAGACATTACTTTGCCGACTAAGGTCCGTCTTGTCAAGGCTATGGTTTTTCCTGTGGTCAGGTATGGATGTGAGAGTTGGACTGTGAAGAAGGCTGAGAGCCAAATAATTGATGCTTTTGAACTGTGGTGTTGGAGAAGACTCTTGAGAGTCCCTTGGACTGCAAGGAGATCCAACCAGTCCATTCTGAAGGAGATCAGCCCTGGGATTTCTTTAGAAGGAATGATGCTAAAGTTGAAACTCCAGTACTTTGGCCACGTCTTGCAAAGAGTTGACTCATTGGAAAAGACTGATGCTGGGAGGGATTGGGGTCAGGAGGAGAAGGGGACAACAGAGGATGAGATGGCTGGATGACATCACTGACTCGATGGATGTGAATCTGAGTGAACTCTGGGAGTTGGTGATGGACAGGGAGGCCTGGCGTGCTGCGATTCATGGGGTTACAAAGAGTCAGACACGCCTGAGCGACTGAACTGAACTGAACTGAACTGAACTGTAACCCATCACCCAAGATACACAAAGAGAAAATTCTCACATTTTGTTCAAGAGCACTTCATATATGTGGAGGTGGGCTTTACAAAATAAGTCAATTATTTCATCTTGAGTGCCTTCTTACATGCAAGTTGAAATTAACCCTACTAGTACTAGATCTGAAGGAGTATCAGGTATTTTATATCCAACTCAATCAGGCCAAAGCATAGTTTACATAAAAAATACTGTGTTCTCAGGCGTGTAGATATCATCTTTACTTTTAACAGTTACATCTTTCTTGGGAAGCGGGGGATGGAAGTCTTCATTTTTAAATCATGGCAGGTGATTCTAAATCAGGAGATCTCCCAATAAGAAACAGTAGTGCTCCATAGCCTCAATCTCTGCCTCTGGGACTGAGGCTGGCCAAACAGGGCAGCAAATAAAGTAAGGCAATCTCAGACTTACCCAGCTTGTGTAGATGTGTCTGAGGAAAAATTCCATCAGAAGGAGAGAATTTATACTAAAAATTCAAAAGTTAGGGTTTAGTGCCCAGAGTAGTAAATGGCCATGAGAACTGAATATAGGAGGCAGAGAAGGAAGTGGAGAGCCAGACGAGAGATGCTTGTTGAAGAAAGAGTAAAATCAGGGAAGACCCTGTGGGGCTTCTGGGCTTGGAAGACTGACTGCCCAATTTCTTATTTGTACTGGTAGGCTCCACCCCCGATGACCTTCTGTGGCTTCTGAAGGGTAGATTCAAACAGTTGCTAGTGAGGGAAGGAGATGAAGAGACAAGGGAAGGGCAGTCAAGAAATAATAGTATAGCCTTGGGGCAGGGTCCTGGTTCTACCTCAAGGGATTCACATAACACTATCTTTGAGTTCTTCTGCAGAACTAAAGAAGGTAAAAGTGAAGTCGCCAGTCACGTCCGACTCTTTGTGACCCCTTGGGCTGTAGCCTACCGGGCTCCTCTGCACATGGGATTTTCCAGGCAAGAGTACTAGAGTGGATTGCCATTTCCTTCTCCAGGGGATATTCCTGACCCAGGGATCGAACCCAGGCCTCGAACCCAGGCCTCCCTCATTGTAGGCAAACATTTACCATCTGAGCCAACAGACTGGAGCAGAACTAAAGTGAAAGTAAAAGTCGCTCAGTCATGTATGACTCTTAGCCCACCAGGTGCCTCGGTCCATGGAATTCTCCAGGCAAGAATACTAGTTTAGTTCAGTTCAGTTCAGTTCAGTCGCTCAGTCATGTCCAATTCTGGGAGACCCGGTGAATCGCAGCATGCCAGGCCTCCCTGTCCATGACCAACTCCCGGAGTTCACTCAGACTCACGTCCATCGAGTCAGTGATGCCATCCAGCCATCTCATAGTCCGTCATCCCCTTTTCCTCCTGCCCCCAATCCTTCCCAGCATCAGAGTCTTTTCCAATGAGTCAACTCTTCGCACAAGGTGGCCAAAGTACTGGAGTTTCAGCTTTAGCATTATTCCTTCCAAAGAACACCCAGGGCTGATCTCCTTTAGAATGGACTGGTTGGATCTCCTTGCAGTCCAAGGGACTCTCAAGAGACTTCTCCAACACCACACTTCAAAAGCATCAATTCTTCGGTGCTCAGCTTTCTTCACAGTCCAACTCTCACATCCATACATGACTACTGGAAAAACCATAGCCTTGACTAGACAGACATTTGTTGGCAAAGTAATGTCTCTGATTTTCAACATGCTATCTAGGCTGGTCATAACTTTCCTTCCAAGGAGTGTTTTTTTAATTTCATGGCTGCAGTCACCATCTGCAGTGATTTTGGAGCCCCCCAAAATAAAGTCTGACACTGTTTCCACTGTTTCCCCATCTATTTCCCATGAAGTGATGGGACCAGATGCCATGATCTTCATTTTCTGAATGTTGAGCTTTAAGCCAACTTTTTCACTCTCCTCTTTCACTTTCATCAAGAGCCTTTTTAGTTCCTCTTCACTTTCTTCCATAAGGGTGGTATCATCTCAGTATCTAAGGTTATTGATATTTCTCCCAGCAATCTTGATTCCAGCTTGTGCTTCTTCCAGCCCAGCGTTTCTCATGATGTACTCTGCATATAAGTTAAATAAGCAGGGTGACAATATACACCCTTGACATACTCCTTTTCCTATTTGAAACCAGTCTGTTTTCCATGTCCAGTTCTAACTGTTGCTTCCTGACCTGCATACGGGTTTCTCAAGAGGCAGGTCAGGTGGTCTGATATTCCCATCTCTTGAAGAATTTTCCACAGTTTATTGTGATCCACACAAAGGCTTTGGCATAGTCAATAAAGCAGAAATAGATGTTTTTCTGGAACTCTCTTGCTTTTTTGATGATCCAGCAGATGTTGGCAATTTGATCTCTGGTTCCTCTGCCTTTTCTAATCCAGCTTGAACATCTGGAAGTTCATGGTTCATGTATTGCTGAAGCCTGGCTTGGAGAATTTTGAGGATTACTCTACTAGTATGTGAGATGAGTGCAATTGTGTGGTAGGTTGAGCATTCTTTGGCATTGCCTTTCTTTGGGATTGGAGGGAAAACTGACCTTTTTAGTCCCGTGGCCACTGCTGAGTTTTCCAAATTTACTGGCATATTGATTGCAGCACTTTCAAAGCATCATCTTTCAGGATTTGGAACAGCTCAACTGGAATGCCATCACCTCCACTAGCTTTGTTTGTAGTGCTGCTTTCTAAGGCCCACTTGACTTCACATTCCAGGATGTCTGGCTTGCGGTGAATGATCACACCATTGTGATTATCTTGGTCGTGAAGATCTTTTCCGTACAGTTCTTCTGTGTATTCTTGCCACCTCTTAATATCTTCTGCTTCTCTTAGGTCCATACCATTTCTATCCTTTATCGAGCCCATCTTTTCATGAAATGTTCCCTTGCTATCTCTAATTTTCTTGAAGAGATCTCTAGTCTTTCCCATTCTGTTCTTTTCCTCTATTTCTTTGCATTGATTGCTGACGAAGGCTTTCTTACCTCTTCTTGCTATTCCTTGGAACTCTGCATTCAGATGCTTATATCTTTCCTTTTCTCCTTTGCGTTTCACCTCTCTTCTTTTCACAGCTATTTGTAAGGCCTACCCAGACAGCCATTTTGCTTTTTTGCATTTCTTTTCCATTGGGGATGGTCTTGATTCCTGTCTCCTGTACAGTGTCACAAACCTCCGTCCATAGTTCATCACATTCTATCTATCAGATCTAGGCCCTTAAATCTATTTCTCACGTCCACTGTATAATCAGAAGGGATTTGATCTAGGTCATACCTGAATGGCCTAGTGGTTTTCCCTACTTTCTTCAATTTAAGTCTGAATTTGGCAATAAGGAGTTCATGATCTGAGCCACAGTCAGCTCCTGGTCTTGTTTTTGTTGACTGTATAGAGCTTCTCCATCTTTGGCTGCAAAGAATATAATCAATCTGATTCCGTTGTTGACCATCTGGTTAGTCCACATGTAGCGTCTTCACTTGTGTTGTTGGAAGAGGGTGTTTGTTATGACTAGTGCATTTTCTTGGCAAAACTCTATTATCTTTGCCCTACTTCTTTCCATATTCCAAGGCCAAATTTGCCTGTTATTCCAGGTGTTTCTTGACTTCCTACTTTCGCATTCCAGTCCCCTATAATGAAAAGAATATCTTTTTTGGGTGTTAGTTTTAAAAGGTCTTTTAATTCTTCATAGAACCGTTCAACTTCAGCTTCTTCAGTGTTACTGGTTGGGGCATAGACTTGGATTACTGTGATATTGAATGGTTTGCCTTGGAAATGCAAAGAGATCATTCTTTTGTTTTTGAGATTGCATCCAAGTACTGCATTTCGGACTCTTTTGTTAACCATGATGGCTACTCCATTTCTCCTAAGGGATTCCTGCCCACAGGAGTAGATATAAAGGTCATCTGAGTGAAATTCAACCATTCCAGTCCATTTTAATTCACTGATTCCTAGAATGTCGACGTTCAGTCTTGTCCTCTCTTGTTTGACCACTTCCAATTGGCCTTGATTCATGGACCTGACATTCCAGGTTCCTATGTGATATTGCTTTTTATAGCATCGGACCTTGCTTCTATCACCAGTCACATCCACCACTGGGTATTGTTTTTGCTTTGGCTCTATCCCTTTATTCTTTCTGGAGTTATTTCTCCACTGATCTCCAGTAGCATATTGGGCACCTACTGACCTGGGGAGTTCCTCTTTCAGTGTCCTATCGTTTTACCTTTTCATACTGTTCATGGGGTTCTCAAAGCAAGAATACTGAAGTGGTTTGTCATTCCCTTCTCCAGTGGACCACATTCTGTCAGACCTTTCCATCATGACCCGCCCATTGGGTGGCCCCATGGGCATGGCTTAGTTTCATTAGTTAGACAAGGCTGTGGTCCTAGTGTGATTAGATTGACTAGTTTTCTGTGAGTATGGTTTCAGTGTGTCTGCCCTCTGATGCCCTCTTGCAACACCTACTGTCTTACTTGGGCTTCTCTTACCTTGGACGTGGGGTATCTCTTCATGGCTGCTCCAGCAAAGCACAGCCGCTGCTCCTTACCTTGGACAAGGGGTATCTCCTCACTTGCACCCCTCCTGAGCTTGAACGTGGAATAGCTCCTCTAGGCCCTTCTGTGCCTGGGCAGCCACCACTCCTTGGACAAGGGGTTGCTCCTCCCGGGCACCTCCCTGGCCTCGGGTGTGGGGTAGCTCCTCTCAGCTGCTCCTGTGCTCACAGCCTGGCACTCTCGGCCACCACCCACTTCCCTGGTGGCTCAGACAGTAAAGCATCTGTCTACAATGTGGGAGACCTGGGTTAGATCCCTGGGTTGGGAAGTTCCCTGGAGAAAGAAATGGCAACCCACTCCAGTACTCTTGCCTAGAAAATCCCATGGGCAGAGGAGCCTGGTGTCCATGGGATCACAAAGAGTTGGATACCACTGAGCGACTTCACAAGAATACTAGGGAGGGTTGCTATTCCTTCCTCCATGGTATCTTTTTGACTCCAGGACTGAACCTGGGCCTCCTACATGGCAGGCAGATTCTTTATCATCTAAGCCACTAGGGAAGCCTGGTTAGTTCTGCAGAACTAAAACTTGCAACAAATGGAAGATGATGACTTGACAAAGCATTCTTCTTTCTAGAGAGATGGTCATAGTTTAATTACCTTGAGAACCACAGAGGTCATCAGAGACCACCAGAGTCCAGATCAAAGGAATGCCAGCTCTGCACATACCTTGATCCTTACCAGTTACTCTTCCTTTCAACCATTGTTGTAAAGTGAAAGTGAAGTCACTCAGTCGTGTCCGACTCTTTGTGACCCCATGGACTGTAGCCTATCAGGCTCCTCCGTCCATGGGATTTTCCAGGCAAGAGTGCTGGAGTGGATTGCCATTTCCTTCTCCAGGGGATCTTCCAGACCCAGGAATCGAACCCGGGTCTCCCGCATTGCAGGCAGACGCTTTACCATCTGAGCCACCAGTCCTCACCAAATCCCCCTTGGGTGGGGAAAGTTTTTGAGGGCATGACCTCACTGTGTCCCCTTTGCCTAGCAAAGCAATAAAGCTATTCTTTCCTACACAACCAAAACTCTTGTCTCTGAGATTGAAGAGCCTAAGCTATTCCATCTTGTAAAAGAACTCCATTTTGTAAAGGTACCGGGCAAACAGACTTAGACTTTGGATATTGCCTAAACTTGCCCCACTGTGTGCGAGCCAATCAGCCCTTAGGTTAAACCTCCTGACTTTAAGTTCAAGAATTTGTGATTTACCTTGGAAGTAATGATTTACATTTGTGATTTACCTTGGAGGTAATGAGTTACATTTGTGATTTACCTTGGAAGTAATGAGTTACCATGGAAATGAAAACCAATCAGAACCCAACACCTAACCCTTCCACAGAAGGTAACCAATTAGACGTCTGCCAACACAGAAACTCCCTTTTTTCGAATTTTTCGTGCGAGAATACCCTATATAAGCAATGTAACCCAGAGTTCGAGGCTCCTCTCCTTAGCTGCTGCATCGGTAATGGTGGGAGCCCCAGCTCGAGCTTGGTAATAAAAACTCTCTTGCTTTTGCATCAGATATTGGCTCCCTGGTGGTCATTGGGAGATTTTGAGACTTGGGCATAACAAGATTGAATTCAACACTGCTGCATAGAGGCTGAGTTTTCAGCATCAAAAGTGAGCAAGTGATAGCAAAGGAGAAGGTGGGGTGGAATGGTGTGAAAGATGTCAGGGAACTGAATCTTTCTTGTGAACATCTCTGGGTACACAGAATGGCACCAGAGAGTGGAGGACAGTCCCTACACGCTAAATGAAAGTAATGGTTAAAGATGCTGGAGTAGTCCTTTGTAGAATTTAGTAAACTGAACAGAGATCTGAATAAATCTTAGGGATGGATGGAAACTGAATTGACAACACTATATTGCATTCCAGGAAAAGTCAATCATCCAACTGGTTTTGCACATATTCTAGGCACCCTGCTAGACTGTGGAGATATATCAGAGGAAAAAGATTGGCAAGTGAACACATTTTTAGCTGAGTTTCTGTTTGTGATGATTTATTTTTAAGTCTGAAAATAATAAAACCGATTGGGTATAATAGAATGCAATTTCATTTTGGAAACACATTGACTCTCCAAAACAAAGTATTGTTCAATAGTAAACAAGTAGTATAATTCAGATTTAATTGCCAACTAAGTCAATTATCCATTAAATTTGATATGGAAGAAATGAGTAGCATGGGTTATGGATATCTATAGATGTCAAACAACTTTTCTCTCTTTCAACATAATCTTTCTTGGAATTAACTAAGTAGCAAAATAACTGCATTGGAGAACTTTCATCTATGTGATTAACAAGAAGTAGAAAATCTAAAACTGTGAAGTAGTCAAAACCAAAAATATTGGTCAAAAGACAGGAAGCCAGAAGATAAAAGCCTGGATTATCTTGGAGGGTGATGGTCCTAGTTTTGCCGAAATACTGTCTGCTGCTGATAGCAAGACTCTGAAGGGCAGGTCTCCTGATCTGTCTGAGTCAGGCAAAATAAGCCTTTTGATTTCAGAGGCTGAAGAAACTGGTAGAAACCAATACCTCCTATGAGAAGAGGGTGTCAGGTAGCCTGGATTTGCCCAATTACCATCCTACAGTTGATGGAAGGATTCAAACTACAGAAAAGTCTGTCATTTATTTAGTTTCATACAGGAGACCTAGAGAGAATAAAGATTGTGAATAAAAACGGAGAGATCCAAGTTCACTAGAAACTTTGTCATAAATTAAGAAACAAACAAGGTTGGTGCCTATTACAATAAGAAAGGAAGGAGGAAATAAAAAGAGAGAAATATCAGTTTTAATTAAAAAAATTTTAATGAAAAATATATTTGGTCATTTAGATGATGAAAATATATTTCTCATATAGATTTAGTTTTCCTCCATGATTTCTGGTGCTTATCTTCTAAAATTCTTGGATTTTCCTGAGTGAAAAGAGCAATGGGAAAATTGTTGTAATATTTGGTCTCCTGTCATCAGTTTCTGAAGTCCTTTCAGAGCCATAAAGGTGAAATGGGTATCTTATTGTTCATAACAAATCCCTGTTTGCCACAACTGGGTTTATGTTAGTGAGGTGACTTTTGGAAAGAATCTAAGGATAGGGGCTGGTTGCCACAGGAACCAAACCTGATTCAGTTCAGACTTCAGTTCAGTCACTCAGTCGTGTCCAACTCTTTGTGACCCCATGGACTGCTTGCACGACAGGCCTCCCTGTCCATCACCAACGCCCGGAGTTCACTCAAACTCATGTTCACCGAGTCAGTGATGCCATCCAGCCATCTCATTCTCTGTTGTCCCCTTCTCCTCCTGCCCCCAATCCCTCCCAGCATCAGAGTCTTTTCCAATGAGTCAACTCTTCTCATGAGGTGGCCAAAGTATTGGAGTTTTAGCTTTAGCATCAGTCCCTCCAATGAACACCCAGGACTGATCTCTTTTGGGATGGACTGGTTGGACCTCCTTGCAGTCCAAGGGACTCTCAAGAGTCTTCTCCAACACCATAGTTCAAAAGCATCAATTCTTCAGCGCTTAGCTTTCTTCACAGTCCAACTCTCACATCCATACATGACCACGGGAAAAACCATAGCTTTGACTAGATGAACCTCTGTTGGCAAAGTAATGTCTCTGCTTTTTAATGTGCTATCTAGACTGGTCATAACTTTTCTTCCAAGGAGTAAGCGTCTTTTAATTTCATGGCTGCAGTCACCATCTGCAGTGATTTTGGAGCCCCCAAAAATAAAGTCTACAATTTTTTCCACTGTTTCTCCATCTATTTGCTATGAAATGATGGGACCAGATGCCATGATCTTTGTTTTCTGGATGTTGAGCTTTAAGCCAGCTTTTTCTTTCTCCTCTTCCACTTCCATCAAGGGGCTCTTTAGTTCTTCTTCACTTTTTACCATAAGGGTGGTGTCATCTGCATATCTGAGGTTATTGATATTTCTCCCGGCAATCTTGATTCCAGCTTGTGCTTCCTCCAGCCCAGCATTTCTTATGATGTACTCTGCATATAAGTTAAATAAGCATGGTGACAATATATAACCTTGATGTACTCCTTTTCCTATTTGGACCCACGTCCAAAGTCAGAAAAACCCCAGTAAGATAGTAGGCCCTGGAGTGGCTGTGAGGAGATACCCCACAACCAAGGGCAAAGAAGAAGCCCCAGCAAGATGGTAGGAGGGGCAAATTCTTGTTTAGAATCAAACCCCATTCCCGCCAGAGATGCTCAGAGGGCTCAAAAAACCTTGTGTGCACCAGGACCCAGGGACCCCTCAGAGACTGAGAGAGAACTGTGTTTGAGCATTTCCTGTGGAGGTATGGATCAGCAGTGGTCTGCCTCAGCTCTGGGTGTGGGTATGGCATAAATCCTCTTGGAGGAAGTCACTATTAACCCCACTATAGAGCTGCCATAACTTACATAGAACTAGGGAAAGGACTCTTGGAGGGCACAACAGAACCTTGTGCACCAGGACCCAGGAGAAATGAACAGTGACCCCACAAGAGATTTGCCTGTGGGTGTTCAGGAGTCTCTGGTGAAGGCGTGGGTCCATGGTGGCCTGCTGCAAGGTTGGGGACATAGACTGCAGCAGTGCATGCCTGGGATCTTTTGAGAGAGGTCACCATTACCTTCATTACCTCCACCATAGTTTGGCCCATGTCAATAGCAGGGAGGGAACACAGCTCCACCCATCAAGAGAAAATTGGATTAAAGATTTACTGAGCATGACCCCACCCATCAGAACAAGATCCAGTATCCCTTTCAATCAGTCTATCCCATCAGGAAGCTTTCATAAGCCTCTTATTCTTCTCCATCAGGGGGCAGACAGACTGAAAACCACCATCACAGAAAACTAACCAATCTAATCATATGGACCACAGCCTTGTCTAACTCAATAAAACTATGAGCCATGCCCTGTAGGGCCACCCAAGATGGACAGGTCATGGTGGAGGGTTCTGACAAAATGTGGTCCACTGGAGAAGGGAATTGCAAACCACTTCAGTATTCCTGCCTTGAGAAGTCCATGAACAGGATGAAAAGGCAAAATAATAGGACACTGAAAGAGGAACTCCCCAGGTCAGTAGGTGCCCAATATGCTACTGGAGATCAGGGGAGAAATAATTCCAGAAAGAATGAAGGGATTGAGCCAAAGCAAAAACAACACCCAGTTGTAGATGTGACTGGTGTTGGAAGCAAAGTCCAGTACTGTAAAGAGCAATACTGCATAGGAACCTGGAATGTTAGGTCCCTGAATCAAGGCAAATTGGAAGTGATCAAACAGGTGATAGCAAGAGTGAACATTGACATTTTAGGAATCAGCAAACTAAAATGGACTGGAATGGGTGAATTTAACTCAGATGACCATTATAACTACTACTGTGGGCAGGAATCCCTTAGAAGAAATGGAGTAGCCATCATGGTCAACAAAAGAGTCCGAAATGCAGTACTTGGATGCAGTCTCAAAAATGACAGAATCATCTCTGTTTCCAAGGCAAACCATTCAATATCATGGTAATCCAAGTCTATGCCCCGACCAGTAATGTTGAAGAAGCTGAAGTTGAACAGTTTTATGAAGACCTACAAGACCTTCTAGAATTAACACCCCCAAAAGATGTCCTTTTCATTATAGGGGACTGGAATGCGAAAGTAGGAAGTCAAGAAACACCTGGAGTAACAGGCAAATTTGGCCTTGGAGTACAGAATGAAGCATGGCAACGGCTAATAGAGTTCTGCCAAGAGAAAGCACTGGTCATAGCAAACACCCTCTTCCAACAACACAAGAAAAGACTACACGTGGACATAACCAGATGGTCAACACTGAAATCAGATTGATTATATTCTTTGCAGCCAAAGATGGAGAAGCTCTATACAGTCAGCAAAAACAAGACCAGGAGCTGACTGTGGCTCAGATCATGAACTCTTTATTGCCAAATTCAGACTTAAATGAAGAAAATAGGGAAAACCACTAGACCATTCAGGTATGGCCTAAATCAAATCCCTTACAATTATACAGTAGAAATGAGTTAGATTTAAGGGCCTAGATCTGATAGAGAGAGTGCCTGATGAACTATGGACAGAGGTTCGTGGCATTGTACAGGAATCGTGGCATTTCCCTCAAAAAAGAAATGCAAAAAAGCAAAATGGCTGTCTGAGGAGGCCTTACAAATAGCTATGAAAAGAAGAGAAGTGAAAGGCAAAGGAGACAAGGGAAGATATACCATTCGAATGCAGAGTTCCAAAGAATAGCAAGGAGAGATAAGAAAGCCTTTCAGTGATCAGTGCAAAACCTTGATTAGAGGGTTGGAATTGTCAGTCCCACTCATTGATTTCCAGGGAGGGGATGAGGGCTAGAAGTTGAATAAGCACTAATGGCCAATGAGTTAACCAGTCATGCTTGTATAAGAAAACCTCCATAAGAATCCCAAAGGATGGGACAGGGAGGGCTTCTGGGTTAGTGAACATGTAAAAGTGACGGGAGAGTGGCCACTGATGAGGGCTCAGAAGTTCTATGTTCTTTCCCTATACTTTGCCCTCTGCCTCTCATCCACTTGGTTATTCCTGTTATTTTATAATAAACCAGTGATCTAGTTAAAAAAAAAAAAAAAGAGAGAGAGAGAGGAAAAGATGGAAGGAAGGGAAGAAATATTCCTCTCTATTTTGCTACAGGACTCATTGGTGGTTCAGCAGCATAAACTTTTTGAGGTATGAGACCCTGAAAAAGAGATAGCAACAGTTTTGGAGGATGAAGCAGGAAAGCCTGGCTAGCATCCATGCTGAACTGGCTTAAACAGTAGAGGCTGGGACAGTATTCCTAAAACAGGGGCTCAGGGAATGTGAGCTGTGCTTGGCAAGGGCCATGTTGTACTTGATGATCTTATTTCTGAATACATGTGAGAAAACCTTGGGGAGTTTCAGAAATTAAGTGGTGGGGAAAATGTTTATGATGCTTGAGAGCTCTCTAATAGCAGGTGGGAACTGGATCAAACAAGCTAAATATGGGTTATTAATGCCAAAATGACCCATTTATTATCAGTCAGCCCACTGGTCTCAAGACTGACTGGGAGATAAAGGTTGTACCGCACACATAATCAGTCTCTAAATCAATGAAATGTGAATATTATGGCTCTGTTGAGTAGTGTGGAAAAACTACTGTGTAAATGTTTTCAACCTAATTCAGCAGAGAGCTCTAGAAGCTCATAATATATCAAGACCTTTAGCACTGAAAATGTTCAGTGGTGCCATATTTATTTAATATAAAGGAAGAGTAAAAGCCTGAGGACTAAAAACCATACTAGGCAGCAGACACTAGAGTAAATTAAAAAAAATAATTCTGGAATCAGACAAATATCTACATAAAATTTTTGTAACAGCTAATGTCAAAGTGTCATGTGGCTAGCAGAAATCAAAGACAGACCTAACTAGAGAAAGCCTGTGCAAAGCAATGAAGACCCAATGCAGCCAAAAATTAATTAATTAAAAATAAAGTTTTATATATACAAGGATTCCCACTGTCATCACTTTCATTCAACATAGTATTGAATGTCATATATGTGTATATATATATATATATATATATATATATATATATATATATATGAGAGAACATACCTCAACATAAAATAAGGACATCAACGAGAAACCTATGGCTAACAAATTTAATGATGCGTGTGTGTGTTAGTGGATCAGTCATGCCAAACTCTTTGAGACCCCATGGACTGTTGCCTGCCAGGCTCCTCTGTCCATGGAATTCTCCAGGCAAGAATACAGGACTGAGTAGCCATTCCTTTCTCCAGGGGATCTTCCTGACCCAACGATTGAACCTGGGTCTCCTGCATTGTGGGCAGACTCTTCACCACCTGAGCCTCCAGCGTAGCCCTCAATGGAACAAAGCTGAAAGTTTTCTCTCTAAAAATAGGAAAAAGACAAGGATACAAGAAGACTGTCATCACTTGTATTCAACATAGTACTGGAAGTCCTAGCCACAGCAAATAGTCAAGAAAAAGAAACAAAACCATCCAGGTTGAAAAGAAAGAGTAAAACTGTGTCTATTTGCAGACTACATGGTATTATATACAGGAAACCCTGAAGGCTCCACCAAAACACTATTAGAACTAATAATCATATTCAAAGTTGCAGGATACAAATTCAATCTATAAAAATTAGTGGCATTTTTATACACTACTATGAATTATCAGAGAACTTAAGAAAACAATATCATTTATAATTGCATCAAAAGAATAAAATATCTAGTCATAAATTTAACCAAGGAAGTGAATGACCTGTACAGTAAAACTATTAGACATTGATTAAAGAAATTGAGGGGCTTCCTAGGTGGCGCTAGTGGTAAAGAACCCACCAGCCAATGCAAGAGACTTAAGAAATGCAGTCTCAATTCCTGCGTTGAAAGATCCTCTGGAGAAGGAAATGGAAACCCACTCCAGTATTCCCCCCTGGAGAATCCCATGGACAGAGGAGCCTGGTGGGCTACAGCCCATGGTATTACAAAGAGTTGGACACAACTGAAGCAACTTAGCAATAGCAATTAGCAAAGAAATTGAAAAGGACATAAATAAACAGAATATTCTTTGCTCACAAAAGTAAGAATTAATATTGTCAAAATGTCCATACTACCCAGAGTAATGTACAGATTCAATGCAATCCCTATTTAAATCCAGTGTCATTTTTCACAGGTATAAAACCAAATAATCCTAAAATTTGTTGAAGCAATAAAAGACCTTGAAAAGCCAGTCTTGAGACATGCTTGAGAAAGAACACATCACACACATCCTGATTTCAAACTACATTACAAAGCTAATGGCAATCAAAATAATATGATACTGGTATAAGAACACACATAGATCAATGAAACAGATTAGAGAACTCAGAAATAAACCCACACATACACGGTCAGTTAATTAACTGCAAAGGAGATGAGAATAATGCAATGGGAAAAGGATAATCTCTTCAATAATGGTGCTGGGAAAACTGGACATATGCTTTAGCTATGTGCTAAAGAATAAAGTGGACTATCATCTTTACCATGTACAAAAATCAACTCAAAATGGATCAAAGACATGAAGAGAAGACCTGAAACCATAAAACTAGAAGTGAGCTCCTTGATATTGGTCCTGGCAATGATATTTTTGGATTTGACACCAAGAGCAAAGGCAATGAAGCAAAAATAGATAAGTGTAACTTCATCAAACTAAAAAGATTCTACACAGCAAAAGAAAGCATCAGAAAAAAAAAAAAAAAAAAGGGAAAGACAGCCCTGGAATAGGAGAAAATATTTGCAAATCACACATCTGATAAGGTGTTAATATCCAAAATATACAAGGAACTCAATCAACTCAATAGCACAAAAAACAACTCAGTTTAAAGATGGGAATGTGTGTGTTTTCACTCAGTCATGTCCGACTCTTTTGTGACCTCATGGACTGTAGCCTGCCAGGCTCCCCTGTCCATAGAATTTTCCAGGCAAGAATTCAGTTCAGTTCAGTCACTCAGTCTTGTCCAACTCTTTGCGACCCAATGGATTGCAGCACGCCAGGCCTCCTTGTCCATCACCAACTTCCGGAGTTCACCCAAACTCATGTCCATTGAGTTGGTGATACCATCCAACCATCTCATCCTCTGCCATCCCCTTCGCCTCCTGCCCTCAATCTTTCCCAGCATCAGGGTCTTTTCAAATGAGTCAGCCCTTCTCATTAGCTGGCCAAAGTATTGGAGTTTCAGCTTCAACATCAGTCCTTCTAATGAACATTCAGGACTGATCTCCTTTCAGTTCAGTTCAGTTCAGTTCAGTTGCTCAGTCACGTCCAACTCTTTGCGACCCCGTGAATTGCAGCACACTAGGCCTCCCTGTCCCTCACTAACTCCCGGAGTTCACCCAAACCCTTTACTAGGGCCTAAATAAACATTGTTCCAAAGAGAGACATCATATGAATGGCTTACAGATATGTAAAAAAGTGTTCAACATCAGTAATCCTCAGAGAAATGCAAATTGAAAGCACAATGGGATGTCACCTCACACTTTCTAGGGCAGCTATTATCAAAAAGACAAGAGGTAACATATACTGGTAAGAATTTGCAGAAAAGGGAACGCTTGTGCACTGTTGATGGGGATGTAAGCTAGTGTAGCCATTATGGAAAACATTATGGAGGTTTTTCAATAAATTAAACATAGAACTGTTATATGATCCAGCAATCACACTTACGGAGTATATATGCAAAGAAAACAAAATCATTATCTCAAAGAGGTATTGATACTCCCATGTTTATGCAGCATTATTCATAATAACCAAGGTTTGTAAAACAAAGTGTTCATCAGCAAATTAATATCATATGTGTATATATATAACTATATTATTGATCCCTTTATGTATATGTATATATATATATATATATACATGCTATCTATCCATCTCACATATACATGGATATTATTCAGCCTTAGAAAGAAATTCCTATTATTGCAACAACATGATTGAAATTGGAGAGTATAATGTCAAGTGAAATAAGCCAGAGAAGGAAAATACTGTATAGTTTCATTTCACTTATATGTAGAAACTAAAAATAAAGTCAGTCTCATAGAAACAGAGAGTAAGAAAAAAAAATAGTTACTAGTATGGGGTAATGAGAATAAGAATCTGGTAAAAGGGTACAAACTTTCAGTTATAAGATAAATAAGATTGAAAAATCTAATATATAACAAGGTTGACCATAGTTAACCTGTATTGTATAACTGCAATTTGCTAAGAGAGTGAAACTTGAATGTGTTCATACACATACACAAAGGTAAATATGTGAGGTGATGGATGTGTTCACTAATTCAATGAGGGGTATCCTTTCAGAATGTAGACATATATCAAATCAACATGTGCACTTTAAACATCTTACAGTTTTGTCAATGATAGTCCAACAAAGCTGGGGGAAAATATAAGCGTAGGCATCCATTTAAATAATATGGAGATTGAGACTACAAATAAAACTGAAGGTTAAAAGGAGTTACTCTGGATAGTAAGATTGTGAAGATCTGGGACATAGGATACTAGTTTCTCAAAGTTAGCTCTTCTCGGTCATAGAATTTCCTGTGGCTCAGTGATAAAGCATCTGCCTGCCAAAGCAGGAGATGCAAGTTTGATCCCTCAGTTGAGAAGATCCCCTGGAGAAGGAAAGAGCAACCCACTCTAGTATTCTTGCCTGAAAAATCCCATGGACAGAGAAGCCTCACAGGCTATCCTTCATGGGATCATAAACGAGTCAGACAAGACTTAGCACTAAACAACAACTAATTTGATTGAAAATAAGACAATTTATAAGATAAATGTATTTAAGAAACTAATTTTAAAGAATCAAAGAAGTCTAAATCGGTCTTAATAAGTGTTTTGGCAAACACAGATTCCAACGACCATATATTTGTAAATACTTATTTTGATCTGCACAGCCCTTTTATCCCTTCAAAAAAAATTTTCAGCCATGTTACATGATTTCTTTCTCTTGCCTGCCTGGACTTCAGTGACTCTGCTTTTAGTTCAGTATCCAAACCCTAGTTCTTAGTTTTGCCCTTTCATAGACTCAGCTTTAGTTCTCCACTGATCTCTCCACTGTGGCCTTGCCTAGCGGATGAAGCAAAGTCTTAAACAACTGTGCTAAAGGCTTGTTCTGCCTCATTATTCTCAGTGTGCACCATCCTTACCATCTGAGACTTATGATTAGTTACTAATTAGGTAGGCTATTATAATTCATAAACTAATATCGAATCATGAAGAAAATGGTTTAGCCTTTACTGACCATTTCTAACTTCTCATGTTAAAATAATTTCTGACCTCATCAACACAGAAGGGAGCTAAACAGAAAGCATTACCTCAAGATCATTCCACTGTTCAAATAGAGAAACAATAACCAATTACAATTCCTACAGCTTGCCTTACACTTCCCATTCTCAGGTAACATGTATTAAACCAACAATGTTGTTTTAGTTTTGATGGAAAGTGTCAGTAGCACAATCTTCTTAAATTCTACTCTTAATCAGGCCAAAATAAAGGGCACAGGCTTCTGTCTGACGCCAATTTAATTACATGGATCTGAACATGCCAACTTTTAATAGTTAGCAAAGTAAATCTTCCATGTCCTTTAAGACTGTAGATGATACTACAAAGTTATATTGAAGGGTATAACACACAGCACAAATATTTACAGCAGGTTAAACTATTTGTTACAATACTCATTTCTAAATGAATTACCTTGTGGGTAGTAGTAAAGCTGAAAACTAAGAAATAAGGGTCAGATTCCTCCTGTGAGATCTCACTTGTAAAATTATCCCAAATGTAATAATACGACATTATTGACTTAAGCACACTTTCCAATGACATGCCATAGCTGACCTGTAATTTTTATCCTACACGATGCCAGCTCTAATAAAATGACACTTGTGAATGTAAATTAAGCTCACAAAGGGGACAGATTGCATGATTCTGGTTTCTTTCAGATGCCTGTAGGCTATCACAGGTTCCATATGTGAAGTAATTATGTTCACTGAAGGAAAGAATAAATGCTGTCAAATTGTGTACTGAGAGAGAAAGCAGTTATTATATTTCAGTAGTCACTAGAGCATTGCCCCCAGACAGTAGCAAGATGTATAAGAAAATAAAAACTGTGCTAGCCATATATTACACATCTGCCTTTATATTTGTAGCTCCCTTTAAATGTATATTATACAAAGTCAATAACTTACCAATGAACGTTTGGCTGTCTCCTTCAGTATATTTTCTGTGGAGCCATTTTGGAATATGTGGCATGATGGTTATAGAAGGGGTAATGAATATAGATGTTTCTTAGTTCTGCTTTCCCTTATGTTGAGCTGCAAAACAACAGTCCTGTTGAATCCCTGATGTTTGGACTTTGCTTTTTTCCTTTAACAACATCGCAAATCCAACTTCAGACCTGCCCACTGCTATTTTATTTATAGCTGATGGGAATGGCTATGAAACATTCTACCTTCTAAAGCATCCTTACCTATTGAGAGCACTTTAAAAAATAATTTTAGATAGAATAACAGGTAGCAATGACTTGATACTCATTCAGTTCAGTTCAGTTCAGTTCAATCTCTGTCGTGTCTGACTCTTTACGACCCCATGAATTGCAGCACGCCAGGACTCCCTGTCTATCACCAACTCCCAGAGTTCACTCAAACTCAAGCCCATCGAGTCGGTGATGCCATCCAGCCATCTCATCTTCTGTCATCCCCTTCTTCTCCTGCCCCCAATCCCTCCCAGCATCAGGGTCTTTTCCAATGAGTCAACTCTTCACATGAGGTCGCCGAAGTACTGGACATTCAGCTTTAGCATCATTCCTTCCAAAGAACACTCAGGACCGATCTCCTTTAGAATGGACTGATTAGGCATTGTGTAATTTATTAGAGAATCCTCATACTTTGTCTTGCTCAGCATTTGAATTAAAATAAATACATTTAAATTTTTTAAAAAAAGAAAAAAAATAAGTGAATGATAATGACCTTTTTTAAAGTATGGTTTCCAGCATAGAAACCATCTAAACCATCCTTCCTTGTCTAAGGGAAATAGCATTGAGACCTGGGTGACACAGCAACATTCATTCAGTTCAGTTCAGTTGCTCAGTCATGTCCAACTATTTGTGACCCATGGACTGTAGCACACCAGGCTTCCCTGTCCATCACCAACTCCTGGGGCTTGCTCAAACTCATGTCCATTGAGTCAGTGATGCCATGCAACCATCACATCCTCTGTCATCCCCTTCTCCTCTTGCTTTCAGTCTTTCCCAGCATCAGAGTCTTTTCCAATGAGTCAGTCATTTGCATCAGGTAGCCAAAGTATATTGGAACTTCAGCTTCAGCATCAGTCCCTCCAGTGAATATTCAGGACTGATTTCCTTTAGGATTTTATCTCTTTGCAGTCCAAGGGACTCTCAACTAAACATTCATTAATGCTGGTAATCACTATAAGAGGAAAGTCCTATCATTTTGTGGATCTTGTCCCTTTTTCTGAGAAAGGGAGGTAACTTTTGAGAATGATAACATCCCACTTCATTAGAGACTGCTTCACTTATGATGGTTGCTAACTAACTGTGAAGAAAGCTGAGGGCTGAAGAACAGATGCTTTTGAAGTGTGCTGTTGGAGAAGACTCTTGAGAGTCCCTTGGACTGCAAGGAGATCCAACCAGTCCATTCTAAAGGAGATCAGCCCTGGGATTTCTTTGGAAGGAATGATGCTAAAGCTGAAACTCCAGTACTTTGGCCACCTCATGAGAAGACTTGACTCATTGGAAAAGACTCTGATGCTGGGAGGGATTGGGGGCAGGAGGAGAAGGGGACGACAGAGGATGTGATGGCTGGATGGCATCACTGACTCGATGGACATGAGTCTGAGTGAACTCCGGTAGCTGGTGATGGACAGGGAGGCCTGGCATGCTGCGATTGATGGGGTCGCAAAGAGTCAGACATGACTGAGCAACTGAACTGAACTGAACTGATTCTCTTGGCAAAACTCTGTTAGCTTCCGCCTCATTTCATTTTGTACTGCAAGGCCAAACTTTCCTGTTATTCCAGGTATCTCTTGACTTTCTACTTTTGCATTCCAGTCCCCTGTGATGAAAAAGGCCTTCTTTTTTGATATTAGTTGTAGAAGGTCTTGTATGTGATTATAGAACTGTTCAACTTCAGCTCCTTCAGCATTAGTGGTTGGGGCATAGACTTGGATTACTGTGATATTGAATGTTTTTCTTGGAAACGAACAGAGTTCATTCTGTCATTTTTGAGATTGTGTCCAAGTACTGAATTTCAGATTCTTTGGTTGACTGTGAGGGTTACTCCATTTCTCCCAGTATTCTTGCACTGTTACATAAGTTCTAGGACCCACAATAGACTTCCCAACCCAGGGATCAAGTAACGACACTGAGAACACACAGGCAATTTGATTTTGCAGGCCAGTGGTATTTGATTACAGAACTTTCACAGGACTGGGAAAACAGATGTTCAGAGGGCACAAACACAACTGTGTATGCACGGGGAGCGAGGAGGAAGGAGCAGTGACCCACAAGAGACTGAGCCAGACTTGCCAGTGAGTGTTCAGGAGTTTCTGGCAGAGACGTGGGTCAACAGTGGCCTGCTTCGGGGTCAGGGGCACTAAATACAATCAGTTCAATTCAGTCGCTCAGTCGTGTCCAACTCTTTGCAACCCCATCAATCGCAGCACGCCAGGCCTCCCTGTCCATCACCAACTCCCGGAGTTCATTCAGACTCACGTCCATCAAGTCAATGAGTCCAGCCATCTCATCCTCTGTCATTCCCTTCTCCTCCTGCCCCCAATCCCTCCCAGCATCAGAGTCTTTTCCAATGAGTCAACTCTTCGCATGAGGTGGCCAAAGTACTGACGTTTCAGCTTCAGCATCAGTCCTTCCAATGAACACCCAAGACTGATCTCCTTTAGAACGAACTAGATGGATCTCCTTGCAGTCCAAGGGACTCTCAAGAGTCTTCTCCAACACCACACTCCAAAAGCATCCATTCTTCAGCCCTCAGCTTTCTTCACAGTCCAACTCTCACATCCATACATGACCACAGGAAAAACCATAGCCTTGACTAGACAGACCTTAGTTGGCAAAGTAATGTCTCTGCTTTTGAATATGCTATCTAGGTTGCTGATAATTTTTCTTCCAAGGAGTAAGTGTCTTTTAATTTCATGGCTGCAGTCACCATCTGCAGTGATTTTGGAGCCCCCCAAAATAAAGTCTGACACTGTTTCCACTGTTTCCCCATCTATTTCCCATGAAGTGATGGGACCAGATGCCATGATCTTCGTTTTCTGAATGTTGAGCTTTAAGCCAACATTTTCAGTCTCCACTTTCACTTCCATCATAGGCTTTTTAGTTCCTCTTCACTTTCTGCCATAAGGGTGTGTCATCTGCATATCTGAGGTTATTGATATTTTTCCCGGCAATCTTGATTCCATCTTGTGTTTCTTCCAGTCCAGCGTTTCTCATGATGTACTCTGCATATAAGTTAAATAAGCAGGGTGACAATATACAGCCTTGACGTACTCCTTTTCCTATTTGAAACCAGTCTGTTGTTCCATGTCCAGTTTTAACTGTTGCTTCCTGACCTGCCTACAGGTTTCTCAAGAAGTAGGTCAGGTGGTCTAGTATTCCCATCTCTTTCAGAATTTTCCACAGTTTATTGTGATCCACACAGTCAAAGGCTTTGGCATAGTCAATAAAGCAGAAATAGATGTTTTTCTGGAACTCTCTTGCTTTTTCCATGATCCAGCGGATGTTGGCAATTTGATCTCTGGTTCGTCTGCCTTTCATAAAACCAGCTTGAACATCAGGAAGTTCACGGTTCATGTATTGCTGAAGCCTGGCTTGGAGAATTTTGAGCATTACTTTACTAGTGTGTGAGATGAGTGCAATTGTGTGGTAGGTTGAGCATTCTTTGGCATTGCCTTTCTTTGGGATTGGAATGAAAACTGACCTTTTCCAGTCCTGTGGCCACTGCTGAGTTTTCCAAATTTGCTGGCATATTGAGTGCAGCACTTTCACAACACCATCTTTTAGGATTTGAAATAGCTCAACGGGAATTCCATCACCTCCACTAGCTTTGTTTGTAGTGCTGCTTTCTAAGGCCTACTTGACTTCACATTCCAGGATATCTGGCTCGAGGTGAGTGATCACACCATCGTGATTATCTGGGTTGTGAAGCTCTTATTTGTACAATTCTTCTGCATATTCTTGCCACCTCTTCTTAGTATCTTCTGCTTCTGTTATGTCCCTACCATTTCTGTCCTTTATCAAGCCCATCTTTGCATGAAATGTTCCCTTGGTATCTCTAATTTTCTTGAAGAGATCTCTAGTCTTTCCCATTCTGTTGTTTTCCTCTATTTCTTTGCATTGATCCCTGAACAAGGCTTTCTTATCTCTTCTTGCTATTCTTTGGAACTCTGCATTCAGATGCTTATATCTTTCCTTTTCTCCTTTGCTTTTTGCCTCTCTTCTTTTCACAGCTATTTGTAAGGCCTCCCCAGACAGCCATTTTGCTTTTTTGCATTTCTTTTCCATGGGGATGGTCGTGATCCCTGTCTCCTGTACAATATCAGAACCTCATTCCATAGTTCATCAGGCACTCTATCTATCAGATCTAGGCCCTTAAATCTATTTCTCACTTCCACTGTATAATCAGAAGGGATTTGATTTAGGTCATACCTGAATGGTCTAGCGGTTTTCCCTATTTTCTTTAATTTAAGTCTGAATTTGGTAATAAGGGGTTCATGATCTGAGCCACAGTCAGCTCCTGGTCTTGTTTTTGTTGACTGTATAGAGCTTCTCCATCTTTGGCTGCAGAGAATATCATCAATCTGATTATTTCGGTGTTGACCATCTGGTGATGTCCATGTGTAGAGTCTTCTTTTGTGTTTTTGGAAGAGCGTGTTTGCTATGACCAGTGCATTGTCTTGGCAAAACTCTATTAGTCTTTGCCCTGCTTCATTCCGCATTCGAAGGCCAAATGTGCCTGTTACTCCAGGTGTTTCTTGACTTCCTACTTTTGCATTCCAGTCCCCTATAATGAAAAGGACATCTTTTTTGGGTGTTAGTTCTAAAAGGTCTTGTAGGTCTTCATAGAACCGTTCAACTTCAGCTTCTTCAGCGTTACTGGTTGGGGCATAGACTTGGATTACTGTGATACTGAATAGTTTGCTTGGAAACGAACAGATCCTTCTGTCGTTTTTGAGATTGCATTCAGGTACTGCATTTCGGACTCTTTTGTTGACCATGATGGCTACTCCATTTCTTCTAAGGGATTCCTGCCTGCAGTAGTAGACATAAGGGTCATCTGAGTTAAATTCACCCATTCCAGTCCATTTTAGTTTGCTGATTCCTAGAATGTCGATGTTCTCTCTTGCCATCTCCTGTTTGACCACTTCCAATTGGCCTTGATTCATGGACCTGACATTCCAGGTTCCTATGCAATATTGCTCTTTATAGCATTGGACCTTGCTTGTATCACCAGTCACATCCACAACTGGGTATTGTTTTTGCTTTGGCTCCATCCCTTCATTCTTTGTGGATTTATTTCTCCACTGATCTCCAGTGGCATATTGGGCACATATTGACCTGGGGAGTTCTTCTTTCAGTATCCTATCATTTTGCCTTTTCATACTGTTCATGGGGTTCTCAAGGCAAGAATACTGAAGTGGTTTGCCATTCCCTTCTCCAGTGGACCACATTCTGTCAGACCTCTCCACCATGACCTGCCAGTCTTGGGTTGTCCTGCCAGTCTTGGGTTGCCCCGTGGGCATGGCTTAGTTTCGTTGAGTTAGACAAGGCTGTGGTCCTAGTGTGATTAGATTGACTAGTTTTCTGTGAGTATGGTTTCAGTGTGTCTGCATTTTCTTTATCCATTACTCTGTTGATGGATTTTAGGTTGCTTCAGGTGGAATAGATTTTAATGTCTTTCTACATCATTTAAGAAATAAAGTTTATCAGTTTCCCTGTGAACAACTCTAGTGCTTGGGAATGTGATACCTTCAGGCAGGTTATCTTCCATCCATTGAATACTACAGAGTTCTTCATAATAAGGTAAAACAAACAAACAAACCCCCCAAAATGGCATTTTAACATTTACTTTTGATACCAGTTGTTCCTTTAAGAGCTGCAAGGAATACTTGCCTTCCTATCTGCTGCTGCTGCTAAGTCGCTTCCATCATGTCCGACTCTGTGCAACCCCATAGACGGCAGCCCACCAGGCTCCACCAGGCAAGAACACTGGAGTGGGTTGCCATTTCCTTCTCTAATACATGAAAGTGAAAAGTGAAAGTGAATTCGCTCTCGTGTCTGACTCTTAGCGACACCATGGACTGCAGCCCACCAGGCTCCTCCGTCCATGGGATTTTCCAGGCAAGAGTACTGGAGTGGGGTGCCATTGCCTTCTCTGCCTTCCTGTCTAGCACCTTGCAAAATCTGAAGACACTGGCCACATTCCCACTCCCCAATTGAGAGGTTTAACCTTGAAAACATTCGAGAAATATAAAGGTGAAAGTGTTCAGAGAACTTTGTAATTTTTAAGTCATACAACTTATCCCTTCTACCCATCACTATGGTTGTCACGGTTCAGTCACTAAGTCATGCCTAACTCTTTGTAACCCCATGGATATCACCACTATGGTAATACTAGCATTTTTGTACTTTTATCTGGTTTTTATTGTTTTCAATGAATGCTGAATTTTGTGAGAGTGATGTGAAGAATTCTAAACTATGTAAACTTCCAATCAGTTGCTGCCTGTTTTCTTTGAGTATCTAGAACTAGACTACTCCCTGTGTTGAGATGTGTATAAAGAAACCATGGCATGGGTTGCCCACTAAAATATCTACTCAAAGTCACATGAGATCATCTCAGAAAATACATTCTGCCCTTTGAATAAGGCAGAGGCTAGAATCTTTCTTATTAAAGCAAAATATGTTTTCTAATTAATAAAAAAGCACAATTCACCTTTCTGAAACTAAAACAAACAAGGAAAAAGAATCAAAGGTTCAAAGCAAGCGATCAAGAAAGTCTGTCTGTCTATGAGGCTCCAGCCTTTGGTTTTAGGTGAGTTTCTTGATGTGATTTCCAATCAGCCCAAGTCAGATGAATCAAAAGAGGAGTGTGAAGAGACCTCCTGAAATAATGTAAAATTTACCTAGTGATGGTTTTTCATTTACTTTTTAGCAGGAAAATTCAACTTTATTTTAACAGAGGAACCATTTACTAAGTCTATAGTGAAAGTTAAAATCACTCAGTGGTGTCCAACTCTTTGCAACCCCATGGGCCATACAGTCCATTGGATTCTCTAGGCCAGAATGCTGGAGTGGGTAACCGTTCCCTTCTCCAGAGGATCTTCCCAACCAGGGATCAAACCCAGGTTTCTTGCACTGCAGGTGGATTCTGTATTAAGGAAGTCTGTATTAGGGAAGACAATTCTTTGTAAAACCTTTTCCTGGGAGCTCAACTACAGAGGAGGAAATGGAGGCTGGGAAAGAATGTCTCTTAATCTCTCTGATATGTACTTTTTAAAACACAGCTTTATTGAGATACAATTCACATGCCATACAATTCACCTATTTAAAGTTTATAATTCATTGGTGCTTAGTATATTCACAGAGTGGCACCACCATTATCAGAAATCAGTTTTAGAACATTTTAAACTCCCCCAAAGAAACTTTGTACCCATTAACAGTGTATATACCCCATTCTTTCCTCACTTCTGTCCCTGGAAACCACTAACCTAATTCCTGTCTCTATAGCTTTAGGTTTACTTATTCTGGACACTTTCATAAGTAGAATCACATGTGACTCCATATATTGAAATCATACAATGTGGTCTCTTTTGCCTAGTTTTTTTTTTCACTTAGCATACTGTTTTTGAGATACATGATGTTGCATCTATCAGTACTTCATTCCTTTATGGTACCAAATAATGTTCCATTTTATGGATATATTACCTTTGCTTATGCAGTCATCAGTTGATGTATATTTTGGTTATTTCTACTTTTTGGCTATCTGAATCATACTCCCATGAAAATACAAGTTTTTTATGAATACATATTTTCATTTCTCTTCTTGAGAATTACTGGGTCACATGTTAACTTCAAAATTTTTGAAGAACTGCCTAACTATTTCCAATATGGCTGCAATATTTTACATTTCCACTAGCAATGTATGAGAGTTCCAAATCTTCTACATTAATGCTAACATTTATTTTGCCTTTTTGATTACAGTATCTTACTGGGTATAAAGTGGTGTCTCATTGTGGTTTGATTTATATTTTCCTAATGACTAATGACATTGAGCATCTTCTCATGTGATTACTGGCCATTCATATATCTTCTTCATAGACATGACTATTCAAATCATTTTCTAATTGGGTTATTTACATTTTTATTATTGAGTTGTAAGAGTTATTTATACATTCTAGATCCTAGACTTTTATTAAATTTATAATTTGCAATTCCCGCCTCCCCATTTTGTAGGTTGTCTTTTTACTTCCTTGATAGTTTCCTTTGAAGCACAAATGGTTTTAATTTGAATAAAGACAATTTATCTATTCTTTTGTCACTTTAATTTTTGACGTCAAATTGAAGAAGCATTTGCCTAATTTAAGGTCACAAAGATTTACTCCTATGTCTTCATCCAAGAGTTTTTGGCTCTTAATTTAGGTCTGTGACCCATTTTGAGTTAACTTATGTGTGTGGTATAAGGACAATGTCCAACTTTATTCTTTTGAATGTGGATATTCAATTATTCCAGTACTATTTATTGAAAAGACTATTCTTTCTCCACTGAAAATTCTTGGCAACTTTGTTGAAAACCAATTGACCATAAATGTATGATATGTTCTTCTGACCTCAAATTATGAGAGACTAAAAAGAATGAGAAAAATATTTTCTATGTTAGCCAGAACACTAAAAAACAATAGATCTAACAAAAGGCCAGGACTAAGGTGAGGCAAGTGAGTCTCTTGCTTCAGGCACAAAATTTAAGGAGGTATCAAATGCAATATTTTAAAAAATCAAAAGTGACAGGAAAGAAATACGTGATGAGCAAAATTTTAAATACAGACAGGATGATCATTACTGATTATTCCTTTTGCCTCAGGCTTCAAAATGGCTTGGCACAGCACTGTTACTAATGTTATCTCTATTAATCATTTCAGTACGTTGTTTATCATAATTTTTTGAAATTTTTTAAAAATAATGCACTTAAGTACATTTATTTTGATTATTGTATCCCTCCACCCTTAAATTTTGCTTTGAGGCAAGTGCCTCATTCATCTCACTTACCTGGCCCTAGGCCCAGACTGGCTGACAACTACAAATAATGATTTCATATCCTAAACTTACTACACAATTTGTTTGCAAGCTTGACCAGCTAACCATAAACAAATATCTATTCATCTAGTTAAACAGACAGATTCCTTTTCCCTACTTAATTAGAGATTTTTTAATGTTGCACAACACATACCTATTAGTTAAAGTGGTGTTTGATGTTATAACACCTGATACAGTTTGTCTGCTGAATAAAAGAGTATAGAGAGCAGATAAAGAACAGAGAGCCTAATTTCAGGTACCAGCCCTTGATTAACTGTCTTCTGTAGGGCTTTAATAGTTCTGTCCTTTCATGACTAATTATCAGTACTGGCTGGTTATCTACTGGTCTACTGACAAGGCCACAGAGATGACATAAATGCTCATGACAAGAGTGTGATGCTCCTGAGCAGCTGTAAGTATATAGGACTAGGTAATTACAGAAAGATTCTAATGTGCTAGACATATGCGATATGGCTGATGAAATGGTTAGAGAGGGAGGAGAAAAAGGCCTGTAAGTATCAAGAAAGGACAGGTGAAAGAGAAATAAAAAGAGATTCTGAGGCTACTAGGATATTTTCTTCCTCCATTTTCATAGTGATATTTATGTTTTTCCATTAAAGATAATTTGGTTTTATATTTGAACCTCATCCATAATTCTTTTTGTTACTGCTTTGTGGTTGCACAGCCATGACTGGAGTTAATGAAGCAATGGTATTTTTTAAATAGCTATTAACAAATACATTTGATTATTTTTCAAACAAGAATATGATTTTTCTAGAGCCAAGCATTCATAAGAAGTCAGTTAAGACAAGGAAAGGCTCAAGAAATTTGAGAGGAAAGATCTATGAAGGAAGAAGTGGTTGTGAGACTAGGAAGAGCGGAAGAGACAATATAATACAACAGACAGGCTGCCTGTGGCAGAGCCATTGTGGAGAAACCCGGGGTCTGAGGCCCAGGTCAAAAATCTAATTTTCTGCTCGGGGATGAGCTTGCTAATTCAGGGTCAAAATAAAACAATATTGATACAAGAAGCAATCTCCTCATCCCCACTAGTCTGGTTCTTTTTTGTAATCAGATTATCCAGTTTTGCTCTGAGGTGATTTTTTTAAAAAAAAGATGAATAAATAGTTACACAATCAAATAATCACCACTTTATGACGGAGCTTTGAAATGCAACGTCAGGAAAGCCTCTCCTATCTGAAATAACTTCTGTTTCCTACTGTCAGCTTCTACTCGAGCCGTTCTCCACCTGAGACACCACTTCTCTGAAAATCTTGTTCCTCTCAAGGGTAATAATGGTGATTCTCACTGATGTCATTGCTGTTCCCAGTTAGCACAGCCTCTGCTCACCAGGACTCCCCATCATAATGCTTTCTAGTGTGGTGTTCTGAACTCTGTTACACATTTTGATGGTCAATTAAAAAAAAAAAAAAAAGAGGCTATCTTTTACTACTGTAGGCTATTTGAGAAACTTTGGGTTTGGGGATCTCAAGGGTGGGCTTCTAGTGATGGTCCTGAGAGACAGTGGTGGTGGTGAGTGGGATCTATATAATATCTTTTAAAAGATTTGACCATAGCGTCTTCATGATCATTTTGATGAGAATAGGGGTAAGGTAGAAGTTGTAAGACAGCAGTGTTCCTTCAGCCCTGTTTGGGGAAATGTGGTCTATTGTCTCCTATTTCTTCAATTTTTAAGGGAGGTTTAAAGTTCAAATGGAGAAGGCAATGGCACCCCACTCTAGTACTCTTGCCTGGAAAATCCCATGGATGGAGGAGCCTGGTAGGCTGCAGTCCATGGGGTCGCTAAGAGTAGGACACGACTGAGTGACTTCACTTTCACTTTTCACTTTCATGCATTGGAGAAGGAAATGGCAACCTACTCCCGTGTTCTTGCCTGGAGAATCCCAGGGACAGGGGAGCCTGGTGGGCTGCTGTCTACGGGGTCGCACAGAGTCAGACACAACTGAAGTGACTTAGCAGTAGCAGTAGCAGCAGTAAGGTTCAAAAGTTTGAGAAAGAACTAAAAATTCCCAAATTCATACAGCCGCATTCCTTATCCCCAGCCGCATTTATAATACAAATGGCCCTCCTACATTTAGTTCATGTGAAAATCTATTCTTCAGCTATATCAGTTTTCTCTTGCTGTATAACAAATTGCCAAAAAACTTGTGGTTGTTCAGTTGCTAAGTCATGTCTGACTCTTTGCAACTCCATGGACTACTGCATGCCAGGCTTCCCTGTCCTTCACTATCTCCTGGACTTTGATCAGACTCATGACCATTGATATGGTGATGCCAGCCAACCATCTCATCCTGTTTTCCCCTTCTTCTCCTGCCCTCAATCTTTCCGAGCATCAAGGTCTTTTCCAATGCGTCAGCTCTTCACATCGAGTGGCCGAAGTTTTGGAGCTTCAGCTTTAGCATCAGTCCTTCCAATGAATATTCAGGGTTTATTTTCTTTAGGAATGACATATTTGATCTCCTTGATGTCCAAGAGATTCTCAAAAATCTCCAGCACCACAGTTCAAAAGCATCAAATGCTCAGCATTCAGCCTTTTTTTATGGTCTAACTCCCACGTTTGTACATTACTAATGGGAAAAACCATAGCTTTGACTATATAGACTTTTGTCAGCAAAGTGACATCTTTGATTTTTAACACACTGTCTAGGTTTGTCGTAGCTTTTCCTCCAAGGAGCAAGCATCTTTTAATTTCATGGGTGCAGTCACTGTTGATGGTGATTTTGGAGCCCAAGAAATTAAAATTGCCACTCTTTCCACTTTTCCCCCATTTGTTTGCCATGAAGTGATGGGACCAGATGACATAATCCTAGTTTTTTCAGTGTTGAGGGTTTTCTAAAAATTCATTTATTTTTAATTGAATAATTGCTTTACAATATTGTGTTGGCTTCTGCCATACAAAAACATGAATCAGCCATAGGTATATATATGTACCCTCCTTCTTAAACCTCCCTCCCACCGACCCCCACCCTATCCCACCCCTCTAGGTTGCTACAGAGTCCTGGTGTGAGTTCCCTAAATGTTGAGTTTTAAGCCAGCTTTTTCACTTTCCTCTTTTGCCTTCATCAAGAGGCTCTTTAGTTCCTCTTCACTTTCTGCCATTAGAGTGGTATCATCTGCATATCTGACATTGTCAATATTTCTCCTGACAATCTTGATTCCAGCTTGTTCATCCAGAGCAGCATTTTGCATAATGTACTCTGCACAGATGTTACATAAGCAAGGTGACAATATACAGCCTTGATGTACTCCTTTCTCAATTTGGAACCAGTCTGTTGTACCATGGCAGGTTTGCTTCTTGACCTGTATACAGATTTCTCAGGAGGCAGGTAAGGTTTCCACAGTTTGTGTGACGCACACAGTCAAAAGCTTTTGAGCAGTCAATGAAGTGGAAGTAGATGCTTTTCTGGAATTCCCTTTTTTTTTTTTTTTTTTTTTATGATCCAGTGGATGTTGGCAATTTGATCTCTTGTTCCTCTACCTTTTCTAAATTCAACTTGTACTTCTAGGAATTTCTCAGTTGACAAACTGCTGAAGCCTAGCTTGAGGATTTTGAGCATTACCTTGCTAGCATGTGAAATGAGTGCAGTTATATGGTAGTTTGAATATTCTTTGGCATTGCCTTTCATTGGGATTGGAATGAAAGTGAACCTTTCTAGTTACCACAAACGTGGAAAAAAAATTATCTAAGTTTCCACAAACTTAGTGGTTTAAAATAAAACACATGCATTATCTCACAATCTCTGTGGGTCATATACCCAGGCATTATTAAGTTCTTTTCATCAGTATCTTATCAGTCTGCAGTCCAGAAGTCAACCGGGGCTGTGTTCTCACCTGAAGCCTGCAGTCTTCTTCCAGTTTCTCGGGATTGCTAGCAGAATTTATTTCCCTGTAGCTGTACAACTTGTGATGACTTGTTTCTCCAAAGCAGGAGAGAGACTGTAAAATTATGGAGACTCAGTCCCTTTTTTAAAATCTTTCACATGATAAAGTCAGGATCACACAGGACAATCTAACTTTTGATTAGCTTACAGTCAATACATTTGGGACTTAACTACATCTGGAAAATCCCTTCACATTTGCTACATTTTATTGGCCAGAAGCAAGTCCAGGGTTCTTCCTGAACTTAAAGGGAAGGGATTTTACAAAGCTCTCTCTGGGGTCACCTCAGGATATGTCTGTCTCATCAACCCAAAGGGAGTTTTCCTTTTCAGTGTAATTTTTATTTGTTCCTTGAAAAAAAAAAAAAGTTTTTACTGTTTAGTTTACTATGAATAAACTTCAATTATAGAAACCTTCTAAAACCATACCCATCAGTGAAACAAAGCCTTATATCAATTCCTATTAATACTTATTTAAGAAACTGTACTATAACTTGAATTGGATTACTCAAAAGCTGCAAATTTAAAACATTTTCCTATACTTGAGTGTCAATCCTAAAAGAATAGTTGTAGGGAAGACTATCACAATGAAGTATATGTAATTATGATAACTGTTGTTATTTTAAATGTCTCTTTGACTTCAAATGTTTATTAAAAACACATTGTGACCTTTAGTCTTTCTGGTTCCTTTTGGTTGGTTAGTACATATGAATTGGGATATTCAAAGCTGAAATGATGTATCATTAACTCAAATATTTAAACACATAAATGTTACACTAAATAAATTCTAAAGCAAATGACCACTGTACTTGAATGTTTCACTTTACTAATAACTCTCTCATGATGGTGGTAGCTGTTAATCTTGTAGAGAGCTTTACATAAGGGAAGAGAACCTAAATAAATTATTAGTAACTATAACTTCATGGTTTTAGTAGTCAAAAAAAGTTATATTAAATTAAAAAAATTTTTAAATTTTGTTTTAAATATAGAATAGCTGAATTTTTTTTTTTCCTGAGATCAGTCCTATATAGCTATAGAGGTGTTCTGTAAACAATTTAGGCTAATGACTAGTCAAAGTTATGTGTGTGTGTGTATGAATTAAGGGTAGGGTAGGGAGAAAAGACAAATTACATTTTACTCCAGTGGTATCTTGTTTTGTAAGCAAACTGGTTTGTTCCACTTAAATGGTCATTATGGTGCCTCTACAAAGGTAAAGTCTTAAGAAACATAGTTTATGGAATGGTGGTATATGTCTGAATTGTGGAATTTTCCATTTTTCAGGAAGGCTTAGTTTTCTGATTCTATAAGAATTCTTATCTTTATGAAAAAAGAAAGGAATTCCATTCTTTTGAATTACAGAAAAAGCTGCCATTGAAATATACTGGTTTTAGGCTTCATTGTACAAAAAAATAGAGAGATAATTGGGGTATTGTCACTGGGTTGTGAGATACACTAAACAAAAGGGTTTGAGCTAAGAAAGAAACACTAGGAGATCAACATGGTAGGACAAATGGGAACAAAGGAGGTAAACAGTCAAGGTACTGTGCATCATTTTAGTCAAAATAGTGGGCATACTAGTTTAAAGATAATATAGTGAGATTTGAACACTAAGAACTACATCTGCCTCACTATATTAACTGACCTTTAAATGTGATTGTCCCTTTCATTTGCCCAAAGGACATTTACCTCATAAAAGAAACTATTCATTCCCTCTAGAAAACCTATAACATGGGAAAATATGCTAAATTGACATTTAGAATTATCTCAAAATACCTTTATGATAACTTATGTTATTATTTCCATATAATTTGAATTTGAGATTTTAAAATGTGTTCTAACCCCATTTAAAATAATAGCCAGATATCAGGTAGCTATTAGGGTTATCTGATAATGATATTAGGATTTTTCTTAACAGCTAAGTAATTGCTTCTTTGCCATGCTGAAGGCAAGTTAAACTCTATGCCCTCTTCAAGATTTACACCTGTATTGTATGAGGTAATGGGGCAGCAAACTGATATTCTAGGTACGGCCGCATTGTTTTATGATAAGGAGAAATGCTTTTCTACATTGTCTTGATGATTTGGGAAACAGCAGTAACAAAGCAGCAAGAGAGTTATCGAGGTTGCAGACACTGGCTGACCTGTGATCCAGAGCTGCGATCTGCCAGCTAGATTTTCTCTTCAGGATGTCTTTTCGCTGCACAGAAACACATCCTGCCTCCCCAGTTGGCCCCAAACTGCTTTCCAGAATCTTACAAGCCATAGGGAACACATTAAACAAAACCATTTCAGCAAGCTTCAGTACCTTGGATAGCTGCCTTAATTTGACATAAATAAAAAGACTTCGGATACCTCATGGCTATAATTACATCAAAGAGAGGATAGGCAATTTCACTTTCTAGTCTCAGGCAGGTTGAAAAGTATAGAGGCCTCAGTTATAAAGCAGAATTCAATTGAAGATGTATTCCTGAATCCTTTATCCCTTGGAGAAATATTTTCCTACATGATTTTAACATACTTGACACTAGTAACTGAATGGGGTTTCCCACCCAAACAATTGCAGAAATAGGAAACAAACAAACAGCTATACTTAGGATTAAAAGTATACAAAAAGATCAGATATCCAGTCCCTAGAATCTAAAGGGATTAGCGTATACCAATCACTGCTCTATTTTACTGCTAAGTATGAAATCTGGGCTAACAAGTATAGCCAAGCAGGCCTAGTGAGCACTTTCAATGCACTTTGTTAACCTAACAAAGCCTGGGGGGCTGTTATAAATATATACCTGTGCTACAGGAAGAACTCCTGTTGCTTCTTATGAAAAGAATGCCTAATTTTAAACACCTAATGAGCTTGGTGGGGTGATCCAAGCTTCTAAAGATTTCCATAGACTTAGAGCTAATGAGAGCCAAGTTGTGGGCTGCTTTGTATCAGTGGGAAACTCTGCTTTTTGCTTGTCTAAAGGATGGAAGAGAAGTGTATAATGGCTTTTGCCTAGAGGCAATTCTCAGGCTAGCTTTTCACTTAAGTAAAGGTCTTCTCTTTGCCTCCAGGGCTTCCTACAGAACAACTATATATGGAGGCCTTCTTAAAGGTAAGATTATTTTTAGATACACAACTGCTTGAAAAGAGATACTTCAGTCAAATCTATTTTTTTGAAGACAAATACTCAGATATTTGTTCAATTTTATTTCCATCCCCTCATCGCCACTTTTTTTTTTTAACTGAATTTAGTCACACTAGTTGAATTCAAGGACAAGATTTTTTTTTCATAAACATTAAACATATGCAACTGTTTTGGGCTTTCATCATAATGTATTATCTAATTTATGATATATAAATTACTTCTTGCCTTTTGTTATGAGTTATTCTTGTGTTATTTAATATTCAATTGATACAAATTGGAACCATGGAGTTTTCATGAAGAATAACTATTGCCTCTCTGTGGGTATTGATATTAAATTCAGTAATATTAACAACATAATAACAACAGGCACAATAAGAATTACTTTCAGTAGAGCATTATCCAACAGGACACTGTGGGATTAAGCTTAGTGGCATTAAATACCTGTCATTTCATTTCCATCACTTTGCAGTGGGTGGTTGATTGGGATTAGTGGGCAGATTAGTCTTTTTATGGAAATGTTCTATGCATTCAAGAAGCACATTGTAAATGATTGGCTGAGTCCAACACTGATTTGTCTTTCATAGTAATGTAGTCCATGGTGCCTACTATTTAGGGGGGAACATACTGTAAGGATGGGGAGACACCTGGGGTTAGGATGCACTTCAGAAATATCTTGATTCAAAAAATGCATTGTTCACATATGTTTTTCAATTCCAGCCTGTTTCTCCCTTCTCAAACCCCCAAATAAGATGGAGAGTCTCAGGGCAAAAACAAATTCTGAGAGAAAAAAAAGAAGCTGAAAGAATGAAACCAGAAAAGAGAACGGGGCTATAGAGGGGCTTACCTGCCTTGTACACCCCGAATAGCTTATGACTAAGAAATATCAGATGTGAAGGGAAGTCAGAGAGCAGAGGTGTTAATTAAAGCTGTCTACAGAGCATTTGAACTCCATCACCAGCACCACATACAGGCATTGCATAAAATGTTTTTGGTAGATGTTTTTCCCAGGCAGGGATTGGAGGCTTTTTCTCAAAGGAAATAAAATGAGCTGTTTGAAGAAAACTAATGTGACGTTAGAACACCAGAGAAAGTCCTGGCGTTTGGGGTTCCCAGTGTTAACAATGGGCCCAGACAAGTCATCAGATACTGTCTCTCCCTCTCCATATATATATATTTTTTTTTTTTTCTTTATTTAGAGTACTAAGAGCATTGTTTTTAACCATCATCGTTCAGAAAAAAGTAAAGATCATTGTTTTAGGAAAGCCAATCACACGTAAGTAAAAGACCCAAACACACACCCAGAAAAAAAAAATTACCTCTTAAAAAATATAATAAAGCCTCCACAAAATAACCCTTCTAATTACAACTCAAAGACATTCAAAAAGAAATTGCAAAGCAAAATAAAACAAAACAAAAGGTTTCTACTAAGCAAAGAAATAATCAGAAAATGAGAGATCTCTTGGAAAATAAATACATGACACTGAAATACAAAATTCAACATTAGCATTTAAATACACATTATTGCTGCAGAACATAGAATGAGAGAAAGAAGCATAAAATACATGAGAAAACGTAAGAGACATAGAAGATCAATCTCATATGGCTAATGATCTGATTAATAGAAGTTACAGAAAGACCATAGAGTTAATTGGTAGAGTGAAAATTATCAAAATGATGTTCTTGGGTTTAGGTCTTTATTACTTGTGCTCTTGTGCTGAGTACTCAGCGTCTCCTTTTAGTCTGAAGACATGAACGCTTTTTCTCAAGTAAATTCTGTTGTTGTTTTTTTTATAATTTTCTCTCTACCAATTAATTCTGTTCTTTCTTTCTGTGTGTGCTAAAGTCTGTCAGACTCTGTGCAACTCCATAGACTGTGGCCCTCCAGGTTCTTTACCACTAGCCCGCCTGGAAAGCCCTTCTCTTTCTATAACTTCTATTAATCAGATATTTTCACACATGCAAGGACACAGAAAACTTGATGTCACACATTCTTGGGAAATTACTTGAGGATGGAAACACAAAACTGTAGAAATTATAAAACAAAACAAAATGAAACAAACCTGCTTCTTCAAATATTACTTTATTATATGTCTCACCTGACTACCCTATTTAATATAAATTTTTAATAGAAATTATTATTCTCTTGACTCAGTGTTTTTCTTAACAATACTCATTACTACTTAACATGTTGATATACTTTTTGTGTATTTATTTATTGTCCTCTCTGTCCCCTGCTCCCAATATAAGCTCCTTGAAAGCAAGGATTTTATTTTATTAACAGTTCAGCCTCCATACAGCAGATGCTTGCTAAATGTTTATTGTATGAGCAAATGAATGACTAAGTACAGGCATCTGGGGAATGCAGGAAAAGAAGAATCCATTCCGATTTGACTCAAGTTGATTTGTGTCATTAAATTTGTGGAGGGGGAAATGTAATTGCTGTAAACTCTTTGACTATGAAATGAACAATATTTACATAGCCATCATGTTATAAATGATGATGAATAGTTTTCATTAGGATTAATTCACACACAAATAACAAAAGGCTTTATTGTGGATAAAAATGGAATGTAAATGAAATCCACCTAGACAGTGAAAAAGGTAAAGATAGACTGGAAGAGATGTTTAGAAATGAATCGAAAAGGAGAAGTGGAGGAAAGTGTGAGAAGGTTGTCATTGTTCTAAAAGTTTAGAATGAAGAGTTACTGCTATGGCTTAAAAAAAGATTAAAAATATGATTCAAAATGACAAGGATGACCAGTAGAGGAACTGAGAATAAAGTTTTAAATGTTTTTCAAGATTGAGGATAGAGAAAGGGGAAAATGTGATAAATTAATTAAATTCTCATCCATCATAGTCTAAAATAAGAGATAATATTTAAAGTAGGTAAGTAGAAAATGTCAGTATAAGTGCTCTATTTAAAGGGGTGAGAGAGAGGTGTAAACACCAGGAGAACAAAACCAGAAATGGTTTTATATGGAGACTCTCCGTATACAAGAAGTGAGTGTGGAGAGGGGTGAAGGCAAGGGAAATGGTGTTTTCCATTATTACTTGCCTTCACTATGTTTTAAACACTGTGCTTGTATTAACTTAATAAACAGAAAAACAAAGTGTCTTTTTAAAGAATAAGCAGAAAGATGTGATAAAGAATGTACAAATTGACGACACAGGATCATAGTATTTAAATAAACCTGCTGCTGGCTTTGGAGGAGATAGAGGTAAGTTCGGAGAAGGCAATGGCACCCCACTCCAGTACTCTTGCCTGGAAATCCCATGGGTGGAGGAGCCTGGTAGGCTGCAGTCCATGGGGTCGCTAAGAGTAGGACAGGACTGAGTGACTTCACTTTCACTTTTCACTTTCATGCCTTGGAGAAGGAAATGGCAACCCACTCCAGTGTTCTTGCCTGGAGAATCCCAGGGATGGGGGAGTCTGGTGGGCCGCCATCTATGGGGTCGCACAGAGTCAGACACAACTGAAGCAACTTAACAGCAGCAGCAGCAGAGGTGAGTTATTTAACAATATGAACTGTTTCCTCAATTGAGAGAGACTCAAAACTATTTTCACCTCTATGATTTTTCTGTGCTTCTGATTCTGTGATTTTTTTTTTTTCTTCCTCTTCCTTGACTTTGGGAAGCTACATAGCACATGAGCAAGATTTGGAAACACACCAAATTGAAAATGCAGCCCTTTGTTAGTTGTAAAGAAAACATGCTTATTCTTTAACACTCCATTTATAACTGCAACAAATATCTGAGGAAACAAGTTTGGCAAAGATGCTTTAAAAATAAAAATCAACCAGGTTCTTTCACTATTTTTTACCTTTCAGATATGATATTCTTCATTATTTGGAAATGAAGATATGAACCCAATAATTCAGGCTAATTTAAGGCTAAAATTCTGATCAGTATATTTACTTATTTTATAAAGGAAAAAATGTCTTGGTTTTATACTGCCATACACATAATATTATGCATTATGGCCCTCAAACAAAGAGACAAGCCAGTTTTACCAGGGAACATAACCCAGAAAGGCAACACTTAACCTATGCACACCTGCCAATTGAGTTGAATTTAAATTTGTGTTATATTAGAGGGTCAGAATTTAGCATGTACCTAAATATTTCTAATTGTTTGCAGGCTTCCCTATTTAAATGTTTGCTTTTCAGCCAGTCCCTAAACTAAGTTGGAGATAAACATTCCTTGTAAAATATTTTTTAGAAAGGAGGCTTTCAAATGGCTCTGCAGTTGAGACCCTTTTTACACTCGACAGCAGATGTCACACCAGTCTAGAGCTCTTCTCAGTGTGTGGGAAATTTAAAATCATACAAAAATGCATTCTTCCCATTAATACTCTTTCATATCAGCTCTGAAAATGAATGCAGGTATTGAAATGCTAGGTATCCAAAACCTGTTTTGGCTAAACACTGTGCTTTTCAATGTCATTTTAAAAGAAAGAAACTACTTGAAATAATCAAGCTAAATATGTAATTTAATTGGTACCCCAAAATACTCAGGCCTACCTAGATGGTGCTTGGAGCTTCCCTGGTGGCTCAGTGGTAGAGAATCCACCTGCCAATGCAGAAGACGCAGGTTTGATCTCTGGGTCAGGTATATCCCCTGGAGAAGAAAATGGCAACCCACTGCAGTATTCTTGCCAGGGAAATCCCATGGACAGAGGAGCCTGGTGTGCTATAGTCCATGGATCCCAAAGAGCTGGACATGACTTAGCAACTAAACAACAAGAACAGGTGGTCCTCATCTGCCAACAGATCGTCTTTTAATCTGACTCTACAATTCATAAGCTAATTAGAGAACAACTATCCAGTTACTTTCAAAGAATATCTGCTGCTATACCTACGACCTGAATGGCTTGAACTGATTCCATAATCCTGAGACCAGGAGCCACCTTCAGAAATGTATCGCAAGTGAAAAAACTAAGGCACAAGATTTTGGTAACTATTTTTGAGAGCTAAAGAGTGATCACTTGTAACCTCTCAGGAGAAAGGTAGATGAATCTGTCCTACAGGTTTTCAGAATTACTAGTTCTTCATTATCAATTTGTCAGGCAATGATCAAACTTGAAATTTGATTAGCAAATGAGCCATCTTGAATTTATGAGGATATTTCCAGATCATTGTACATTCCAAAGGGCTGTGTTTTGGATATTTATTACTTGACTGCTAATTTAACAGCTTTGTCGGTAGTATAAAACATCATGTGGGTAGCAGTACATTGAACATGTAAATGCTTTGTAAATAAAAAAAGCACTATTATTATTATATTATGACAGTATTAGGAATTGTGTTCACAAGGACAAATAAAATACTCACAAATACAATCCAGTGATGGGTATCACTTACAAAAGTAACGATAAACCTAGTGGCAAATTTTCCATTCCCCAAATAAAGAGGTGGTAATTTAAAAATTAATTGAGTACACTTGTGCTGAGCTATTGATTGAATGGCCATGTAGGCTTTTCACAGAGAGACACTCTAAGTTGGACCTTTTGTTTTCTTGCTGCTTTGAGAATAACTTGCCACTCTCTGAGTTTTGTTTCTTACACTGCTTACACTGAACATTGGTTGTGGCAGGGAGAGTTATAAGAAACTGACAAACTTCATATCCAAAGGAGTAGATGTGTTAAATGGTTGAAAAGTGAACAGATATTTCTTGGCAATATTTTTGAGTGCCCAAATAGAGCACTGGTGTTATGACTTTGCCTTATTTTCAATTCCATTTGCTTATCTCTTTTCAGCAAAATAGTATTGTTATTAAGGGTGACATAATAATGGAAACTTACATTAGCCTTTAAAACTGTTCTTTTCTTTTTTTAAATGGGGCTATAAACAATGACGCTATAATCATGCAATGGTCCTGTCTTCTTCCTATTCTACTGAGACACTACCTGTCATGTCAGTGGGCTAGGTGGCAGCAGCAGTCAAGCCTCAAGGCTGTGAGAAACCCAAGGGTGTGGCGTGGAATAGTGAGTTTGAGAAACGGTAGGATCTGCTTGTGAAAAAGAGCAGAAGCAGTCTCTATAGACAGTGGTGGTGGGCTCAGTGTTTGGGCACTTGATATTGCCCGTCTAAGTTTTCTTCCACCCAGTAAAGATAAGGATCTTCCTACGGGGCTTAACATGTGAAATATTGTTTTCTTAAATTTCATTATTTCTGGAATATAATGTCTCTCTGTACTAATAGATCAAACTTTTCTTGTTTTATTTGGCGATGTAACATGGAGGGGATGTAACATGGAGTCAGAAGAGGTCTAAGTTTTCCTTGTTGCATATCACAGATATGGGAACCCATTGCTCTTTATTTATTTGTAAAGTCCACTATTAAATTTGGGTGGAAATCTAAAACTATCTTAATTCCTTTATAGATTCTCAGAAAACAGAAAACAAAATATCAAGAACACCTTCAGGACAAGTATAAGGAAGCAATTTGCATTGTATTTAGTGACTACAGAAATTTATTTTAGTGTTGTTTTCCTTAGTCAAAACTAACATTGGTGAAAACTATACATTATAGATAAAATATACTTTATTGAAAAATCTAAAGATTGAGTATTCATTAGATTAAATTTCTATCAATTTTTATAATAAAGAGACAGTATCTGTCACCATGAAGCTAGCATAACAATGTGAATGGAATTAACCTTTGGAACTGTATGTTTAAAAATAATGAAGATGATAAACTTTGTTACATGTATTTTATCACAGATTTATAAAGTGAGCAAATACCTCCCATAAGGGAGGGTCTTGGCCTTACTTTCTAGAATTATCTATCTTTCAAGTATTAAACAGAAAATATATGTGAAAGTTTATTATAAAATATAGCATATCTGTTACATTATTCAGTTCAATTCAGTTCAGTCACTCAGTCATGTCCAACTCTTTGTGACTCCATGAATCACAGCATGCCAGCCTCCCCGGTCCATCACCAACTGCTGGAGTCTACCCAAACCCATGTCCATTGAGTCGGTGATGCCATCCAACCATCTCATCCTCTGTCGTCCCCCTCTCCTCCGGCCCTCAATCTTTCCCAGCATCAGGGTCTTTTCAAATGAGTCAGTTTTGGCCACAGTATTGGAGTTTCAGCTTCAATATCAGCCTTTCCAATCAACACTCAGGACTGGTCTCCTTTAGGATGGACTGGTTGGATCTCCTTGCAGTCCAAGGAACTCTCAAGAGTCTTCTCCAACATCACAGTTCAAAAGAATCAATTCTTCAGCCCTCAGCTTTCTTTATAGTCCAACTTTCACATCCATACAGGACTACTGGAAAAACCATAGCCTTGACGAGATGGACCTTTGTTGGCAAAGTAATGTCTCTGCTTTTTAATATGCTACCTAGGTTGGTCATAACTTTCCTTCCAAGGAGTAAGCGTCTTTTAATTTCATGGCTGCAATCACCATCTGAAGTGATTTTGGAGCCCCCCAAAATAAAGTCTGACACTGTTTCCACTGTTTCCCCATCTATTTCCCATGAAGGGATGGGACCAGATGCCATGATCTTCGTTTTCTGAATGTCGAAATTTAAGCCAAATTTTTTACTCTCTTCTTTCACTTTCATCAAGAAGCTCTTTAGTTCTTCACTTTCTGCCATAAGGGTGTGTCATCTGCATATCTGAGGTTATTGATATTTCTCCTGGCAATCTTGATTCCAGCTTGTGTTTCTTCCAGTCCAGCGTTTCTCATGATGTACTCTGCATATAAGTTAAATAAGCAGAGTGACAATATACAGCCTTGACGTACTCTTTTCCTATTTGGAACAAGTCTGTTGTTCCATGTGTGGTTCTAACTGTTGCTTCCTGACCTGCCTACAGGTTTCTCAAGAGGCAGGTCAGGTGGTCTGGTATTCCCATCTCTTTTGGAATTTTCCACAGTTTGTTGTGATCCACACAGTCAAAGGCTTTGGCATAATCAATAAAGCAGAAATATATGTTTTTCTGGAATTCTCTTGCTATTTTGATGATCCAGCAGATGTTGGCAATTTGATCTCTGGTTCCTCTGCCTTTTCTAAAGCTAGCTTGAACATCTGGAAGTTCACGGTTCCCATATTGCTGAAGCCTGGCATGAAGAATTTTGAGCATTACTTTACTAATGTATGAGATGAGTGCAATTGTGCCATAGTTTGAGCATTCTTGGGCATTGCCTTTCTTCCAGTGATACTAAGAAAACAATTGCTTTTACTTTTTTTTTGCCTATCAGAAAAAAATTCAGCTTGCTCTCACACAAGGACTACTTTGGTTGATCATGATAGAAACGGGGCAATTGAGAGTAGGTTGGGGAGAGGGGGTTAGAATTAGGAGTTAAAATCAGGGTTAAGCTTGTAGAAATGAGTCATCGAGATGGACTCAGTAAACTGGAAGAAAGTGTCCTGATTCTTCCTTTCTCTTTGTGACCTTCCCTGGTGTCTCAGATGGTAAAGAATCTGCCTGCAATGCAGGAGATCTGGAAGAAAGTGTCCTGATTCATCTTTTCTCTTTACCCCTCCCCATATGCTTCCTCTGCAAGAAAGAGAGAAGACATTCAGGCCTAATTTCATCCAAAAATGAAGCCTAAACAAACAAGCAGCAAATAAAAATCCCCTATATGGTGACAAATATTTATTTATGAGACTGCTACATCAATAACACTAATTATACTGTAATTGCCAAGAACTGAAATTAATGTGATTTTGTGGAAATCTACAATCAATCTCAGGCCTAATTTCTGTGAATGAATGCACTCTGAAAAAAATTTCAGTTTAGAGAGCATATTTCATTCTTAGAGCACTTGGCAAATGACACTGGGGAGGAGAATTGCAAGATGTAATAGTAGACTTCAATCTTAACCTAGAGAAGCAATGAAGTCATTCCATTCAGTACTGCCTGGTCATATGACAGCTCCTTTATGGCCATGCAGTGAAACTGGTTCTGTGAATCACCAGACCTTACATCTAGCCAGAGACCATCGTCAAGGTAGCAGACTGAAAAGTTCAGTGATCTGAGCATCATCATATTTTGTCAGCCATACACGGAGATACAGTAAAACTGAATTATTTTCTGTTTAGGTCGTAAATGGGAGAGACAAAGTACCTTTTCCTGATTTGCTTCAGCATATGGAAATGAAATGCATTTTGCATAGTAGCTAACATGAATATTATGTTCTCTACTTTGTGGCTAACTTTGAGCAACAGTGTGATCTTGCTTAAGGTTTTAAAACTCCATCATCTCTCTTTCATTTTGTGAATGCTTCTTATCTAGAGTATCATTCTGATATTATGGAACTGGAATGAAGCTAGACCCCTTGTTTGCATTTCAGAGACTAAACAAGAGCTGCTGAAAATAAGGGACCATATTCTAAACATTCAATTTTAGCATGGAAAACACTGTTTACACAGTCCACAGTAATGGCAGCTGTTTCAGCTATTTAAATAGTATAATTACACATTTCATTCCAGAGTATAACAGTAACAGTTAGTTTACTTGTAAATCTCGAATTGAATGTACCCGTTCCTATATAAACATGTACAGGTAACCTATCAATAGTTACTGGCAATTATATCTGAACTATAATTTGGTCTTTATTGGAGCTGCAGAGCTTTAAAAGAACAGTTTCTTTGGGAATGTTGAAACTTCCTCCACACCCCCCCAAACAATGAAAAAAAAAAAATACAGTTGTCAGCATAATGTCTTGACATTCATGATGCCAGCCTGTCTTTACTGGTGTCAGATGTGAAAATAAATAGATATTAAACTGTCAGTCAATGAAATTGCAAAGTCAAGAACAGCTCTAGCTGTGATCCTGTGTGTTCTACTTGATGGACACAGGTGTTTTAAGTGTTATGAATTCAACAGGGCTGGGGAACAAGAGAAACATTTTCCAGCAGTTTTCTATTTGCTAAAACATTCAAGATGAACTTTCCTACATCTCTGGACTTCAGTAGAATTTCAGACTTGAGAAAGTGCCAAGAGTTCCCCCACTGTTTTCAGTGCTAAAATGTGAAAAGTCAGCCCCAGTTCCTGTAGGTATAACCTTTTATCCTCTGTGCATGCAAAGTCTTCAACATCAAATCAAGGGAAGCTCCATTGGCCTTGAACATACATTTGTGGCAGACAGCAGATATTCACCTGATTTATTTATTATTCATAAGATTCTTAAAGCCAATTACCTGTCACTAATAAACATTGACACTATTAAAAATTAGTGGTCATCTTATAGCATGCTGAGACCAATTTTTCCTTCTGCTTGATGACTATTGGAGCAAAACACACCATATTAACAGTTGTAACATGTACAACTATTTGTCCTTCGCTATTGTTATTATCACAAGCAATATGGTACTAGCCTTTATGAAAGAGTGCATCCTCTTGCTGATACAATATTCTCATTTTTCAATGTGTCATTAAATTTGTATCTCAACAAGTATCATTAAATTCTCCTACCAGAAAATGGTGCTTTATGATGACATCATAAACAAAGAAGCCCTGTGCTTGAATACTAACTAGTGATACGTAGAAAGAAATGGATTCTTATTGCATGGGGACTCTAATCCTGCATCCCTGGCCAGTTTGTAAAATAGTGTTCCCCAAAATCAAGACTTATAGCAGATAATCTTTGTGTCAATGGCTAGTTTAAATGCCTATAGTGATCAAATTGAAATGTTGATGGGACACTATTTATATCCCTGTGATCATTTAATAAATTATATGTAGAAAATCCTAAGTTTAGTGTTTCCCCAATAATTTACTTGCACTTACAATCCTTTAGTGATGTCTGTTTCTCTAAGGACTTAAACCAACAAAGTCAAAAAGGCAGTTCAGGAAAATTACTCCAGTGGCAAATTGGAAAATGGCATTTGGCAGAAATAATTTGACCTGGAAAATGGCATTTACCAGGTCAAATCAAATGCCTCATTCTGATTTATTTCTTCAAATCAGTATTCATATTCAGTCATTTCCAAACCTGGGAAGAGATAATGTTTGTGGTAACTTGCAGCTAAAAGCAAGATGGATGAGAATGATGAGCACAAGTGCCAAAAGAAACTAGAGACAAAAATCTTAAAGATTTAGAACTTAAAAACTTAATTTTCCTGATTATAGAGTAAAAGCCTTGCCAAATGCTTCCTTTTCCTTCAAGGTTCTGCACTATTTGCTCATCATCACTTAATTGACAAGGAGAGGCAATATTTGTTTGACTTCCTCATCTCCTTCTCTGTAGTAGCTTGTAAAACTGGCCACAACTCTACATCTAGCTCTGTATCCTTTCACAGTAGTTTTGTCACTCTTCCCATTAAGAGGTCAGATCCATTTCCTCTCTTCTGAAATCTGGCTGCCCTTGAGATTGGCCAGGAGAGCAGGACAGTGATGACAGCGTGCTGTCTACACCTGGGCCTCAAGTCCTTTCATGCATCTGCTCACTGTCTTGGGTCCTTTCAGAGCTGCTGTGTAAGCGAATCTAGGCTGGCCTGCTGGGTGTTGAGAAACACATGGCCAGCCGCCATCATCATCCCAGCTAATAGCCACCAGAAGCTGATGAGAAGCTGACTAAAACCAGCATGAGTCCAACTGAGCCCTGAAAAATCCCCTGTGAGCCTGGTCTAAATGACTGTCCCACAGAACTCTGAGCCATAAACAGATATTGTTTTACAGCACAACAAAAACTGACACACTCTTTTAAACTCATTATAATGTATTTTTGGTCTTCATCAATGAACTCATCTCATTATGGTCACTAATTAGTGAATACTGTTGCCAGGTTTAATGACGTAATTGTAATTCTTGCCCTAAATCCCTCCACTGTGGCACCATTACTGTTGGCTTCCCTTTTCTTGTATGTCAGCAGGATAGTCTTCTTCCTACCTCTCTATTGACAGTTATAGTAGTGCCTTATGTTTGCCTCTTGCATGTTGGTGTTCTTTAGGGATCTGACCTTAATCTTTTTCTCTGTCTCTAAATCTTGTCCTTGTGATTTCACTCATTTGGATATCCTCAACCTGTACACATACTTGTTGTTGTTCAGTCGCTAAGTTGTGTCCGAATCTTTGTGACTCCATGGACTGTTGCAGGCCAGACTTCTCTGTCCCTGACTATCTCCCCGAGTTTGCTCAAACTCATGTCCATTGAGTCAGTGATCCTGTCCAACCAACTCATCCTCTGTTGCCCCCTTTTCTTCTTGCCCTCAATTTTCCCCAGCACCAGGATCTTTTTCATTGAGTCAGCTCTTCACATCAGGTGGCCGAAGTATTGGAGCTTCAGCTTCAGCATCAGTCCTTCCAATGAATATTCAGGATTGATTTCCTTTAGGATTGACTAATTTGATCTCCTTGCTTTCCAAGGGACTCTCAAGAGTCTTCTCCAGCACCACAGTTCGGAAGTGTCAATTACTTGATGCTCAACCTACTTTATGATCCAACTCTCATATCCATACATGACTACTGGAAAAACCATAGCTTTGACTAGATGGACCTTTGTTGGCAAAGTAATGTCTCTGCATTTTAATATGTTGTCTAGGTTGGTCATAGCTTTTCTTCCAAGGAGCAAGCATCTTTTAATTTCATGGCTGCTGTCACCAACCACATTGATTTTGGAGCCCAAGAAAATTAAATCTGACACTTTCCACATTTCCCCATCTATTTCCCATGCAGCGATAGGACTGGATGCCATGATCTTAGTTTTTTGAATGTTGAGTTTTAAGCCAGCTTTTTCACTCTCCTCTTTCACTTTCATCAAGGGGCTCTTTAGTTTCTCTTCACTTTCTGCCATTAAAGTGGTATCATCTGTATATCTGAGGCTGTTGATACTTCTCTCAGCAATCTTGTTTCCAGCTAGTAATTCATCTAACCTGGCATTTCACATGATGTACTCTGCATGTAAGTTAAATAAGCAGGGTGACAATATATAGCTTTGAGGAACTCCTTTGCCAATTTTGAAACAGTTCATTGTTCCATGTCCAGTTCTAGCTGTTGCTTCTTTTCCTGCATACAGCTTTCTCAGGAAGTAGGTAAGGTGGTCTGGTATTCCCATCTGTTAAGAATTTTCCAGTTTGTTGTGATCCACACAGTCCACAGTCCATGAAGCAGAAATAGATCTTTTTTTGGAATTCCTTTGCTTTTATACACTGATGATATCTGAATGTACATCCATTAGGCCCTGACATATTTGAGCTAGCTCAACTGAAATAAAAGGTTTGAATTTAAGTCATAATTCACCTTCAATCCAAATGTTTTGTGACTCTAATCATCATAATTAAGAATTTAGAAACCTTGGAGTCATCATTGTTATTTCCCTAAATTTTTTTTTCATGTCTAAACTTACATCCTTTCTTAGTTTAAGGCTGCAAAACAGCAGTTCAGGCCAATAGAAAAACCACCAGTCTCTTTATTCCCAGTCTTTTCCAGTACTACAAGACTTATGTTAACACAAAGATAAATAATACCTTGCTATATCCCTTTTTACAGTCTCTATATAAATAGAGTCTAAACACTTTAATATGTATGTTAGTATCAGAAAGACCTACTTTAAAGTTTTAGTCTCCCAAATTAATAAATCTCTGACCTTGGGAAATTGTGTATATTTTTTGTATTTCGATATGTTTCTCTATATATAGTTTCTCAATTTCTCTATGTTATAGTATAGTTTGAAGTTGCTCTGATCACTGAAAGACATACTTTGGTGGGGGTGGAGTGGGAAGAGTTAAAATAACACAAATTTATTCCCTTATAGTTCAGGAGACATATTTTATACAAGGCTCTTATCAGAAGGCATGGTACATAGTGAATATTTAATGCTTACCTCTCGTTACTTCCCTTGGGCTTCCCTCGTGGCTTAGCTGGTAACGAATCTGCCTGCAATGCAGGAGACCTGGGTTCAGTCCCTGGGTTGGGAAGATCCCCTGGAAAGGGGAAAGGCTACCCACTCCAGTATTCTAGCAAAGAGTCAGACATGACTGAGCGACTTTCACTTTCACTTTCTAGTTACTTCAAGACTTCCCTGGTGGCTCAGATGGTAAAGAATCTGCCTGCAACACAGAAGATCCAGGTTTGATCCCAGGGTCAGAAATATCCCCTGAAGAAGGTACTGGCAACCAATTCCAGTATTCTTGCCAGAAGAATCCCATGGACAGAGGAGCTTGGTGGACAACATTCTATCGGGTCACACAGACACAACTGAGACTAACACTTTCACTTTCTTTCAAGTTACTTCCCTGATATTGTTCTTGCCATTTCTGTCATTTATATTTTTTTCTTCATTCCTGGCTTTGAAATTTTTAACACATTGACCACACTTAGTTTAGGACCGTATCCTAAATACTTTATCACATTTTATTCATTCTAAGATAATGTTAATGTCTCTAACTTTAGGATGTGTCATACAATTAATGGCATGTTATAGCATAGTTAATTGGTATCTTTGTTTTGTTTTGGTGGCACTTATACAATGTATGTAGTGTCTTCCCAGGTGGTGCTAGTGGTAAAGAAGCACCTGCCAATGCAGGAGACTTAAGAGACGCAGGTTCAATCCTTGGGTTGGGAACATCCTTGGAGGAGGGCATGGCAATCTACTCCAGTATTCTTGCCTGGAGGATCCCATGGATAGAGGAGCCTGGTGGGCTACAGTCCATAGGGTCTCAGAGTTGGACTTAGCTGAAGCCACTTAGCCCAAACAAACACATACAATATATTTGGGGTTGCAAAGAGTCAGACACAACTGAGCAACTTTCACTTATATTAAAAATATTTAAGTATTAAACATGGAACTTCCTTTGTCCCCTCCTCATGGAGTCAGGGTATGTTAATTTCTTGGCATCATTGTGAGATAGTATGCATGAACTATTGCCAACCAAGGAAGCTCGCCAAGACTAGGGTCCAGAGTTGTTATTGGGGCTTCATCATGTAGGCATGATTGACTGACTGATTGCCAAAATGGTGTCTCTCAGTCTCCAGGCGACTGATTAACCCAAGTACCTAGCTGAATGATATTGCTGATCTATGCAACATGACCACAAGCAAACAAAAAAACCCGTATCAGACTCAGCATTCCAAAGACTGAGAGATTACCTCCCAGAAGCCAACTAGAAAAGCCAGACCTGTTTTTACACAAAGTTACATTTTTTTTTTTAATTACACACTATTATATGGTAGATAGAAATTACTGTTTTTTTTAATATGTCCTTTCTCTGTAGGCTATATGCTCCCAGAGGTTTAAGAGCACATGTTTTAATTCAAATAAACCTGTACTCAAATCCTGGATCCATTGCTTACCTACAGTATGCCCTTGGGCAAGTCACAGTATAGTTCTCTTGTCTAAAAAACTGGTGCAATTGTACTAATAATATAGGAGAATTCTGTAATTGAATTAGATAACATACATGGGACATTTATAACAATGTCTGTCCAGGGTAATCACTTAATAGATAGTAGCTTATGAATGATTATTATTTTTTTAATATCCACATGGATTATAATTATAATCCTTTATTAGGAAAAAATGAGCAAAATTAACAGAAGCAAAAAAAAGTTTAGCTCAGAGACTGAATCAATTTTCAATAAATACATTATGATCATTTCCAATTTATAGTCAATCCATGAGCTACTAACTTTGTTTTAGATCATTATTTCTAAAATAAAGAATCTATTGTTATTAGTTATCGACAACATTATGAGAGGAAAATTATAGATAATAGGTAATTCTTCATTAAAGAGAATCTATTTTAATCACTTTAATTTTATTTATTTAAATTTGTTTAATTAATAAATTTAATTTTTGTTTTAATTTAATTTTTTGTTTCTAATTTACCTAGTGTCTCAGATGGTGAAGAATCTGCCTGCAATGCAGGAGACCTGGGTTTGATTCCTGAGTCAGGAAGATCCCCTGGAGGAGAGAATGGCTACTCACTTCAGTATTCTTGTCTGGAGAATTCCATGGACAGAGGAGCCTGACAGGCTACAAACCATGGGGTCTCAAAGAGTTGGACACGACTGAGCAACTAACACTTTAATTTCAATGTTAATGTAATAAACACATTACCAAAGTAGAATTAAATAAAACAATATATTAAGTAGTAAATAAATAAATCCACAGTAGATACAGTTAGAGTGAAACTGTAATATCCTAAATAAAAAGCATTAATAATATTCAGAAGATGTCAGAATAATAACTAAAATTTAGAGAAAAAGCTAGCTGGCACTATAAATGTTACATGGTTAAGTTCTCATCAAAGAGTCAGTGAACATAAAGCACTGTTTGATAAAGATTGTTAGGCATTATTTCATTCATAAGTCCTCACAAAAAGAGATCCTAAACAAAAAAGTACTTTTATGAAGAAGAAACTGAAATGGAAGGAGTGAGATGTGAGAAACAGGAAGAAGAAAATTTAAAAATATAAAGGAGTGAAATATTAGAAACAGTATGAGGCAGATAACTTAGTTAAATACAGGCACATTCAAACAATTATTGATGGCATGAGGTAATTAAAGTAATTGCTTTTGTGAAAATAAAATATCAAGCAACACATGTAAAACTGAATGAGTTCTTAGTTAATCATTAAGATCTGTGCAAGTTTCAGAGTAGACAGGGAATATGATTAAATTTAAAAGTTACTTGTTATATTAAAATTTGAAGGCTAACTACTAAAAGCATAGGTATAAAATGTGTCACTTCCAACTCAGTAGCAAGTGAAAGTGTTAGTTGCTCAGTTGTGTCCGACTCTTTGTGACCCCATGTACTGTTGCCCACCAGTCTCCTCTGTCCATTCTCCTGTCAAGAATTCTGGAGTGAGTAGCCATTCCTTTCTCCAGGAGAGCTTTCTGACTCAGGGATTGAACCTGGATCTCTTGCATTACAGGCAGATTCTTTACCATCTGAACCACCAGAGAGGTCCATCAAAGCATAAATCTACAGCAGCTAGAATCCATAACTACAGATAGAGTTATTAAAAAAAAAAACTATAGAATAATAGTATGAAAACTTTGAATTTGGAATGCTTATTGGGCTTCCCTGGTAACTCAGAGGTTAAAGTATCTGCCTGCAATGTGGGAGATCCGGGTTCGATCCCTGGGTTGGGAAGATCCCCTGGAGAAGGAAATGGCAACCCACTCCAGTATTCTTGCCTGGAGAATCCCATGGATGGAGGAGCCTGGTGGGCTACAGTCCACGGGGTCACAAAGAGTCGGACACGACTGAGTGACTTCACTTTCACTTTTCACTTTCATGAATCTGCTTATAAATTTATAAATTTGAAGGCTTGCAAAAACAATTTACCAAAAGAAGATAACGTGCCTTCTCACTTGATAAGGTGCCTGACTCACTTGATTAGACTTAAAACTCTTTATATTTAATCACTAGTTTAAAATATATTCTGTCCACATATCCTCAAATGACAGACTTTGGCAGTTAAACATAATTCTCTTAATGTTTTAAATACAGATAATATCAATTTTATGTAAAATATTCCAAAAATAGAAAAGAGACAAATTTCTCAAGTATTTTTAAAAGGCTACTAGAGGAAAAAAATTATACATTGCCATCAAGTTGGGTGTACCCAAGTTTTGATACTGGACAATATACATTAATGTAATTTCTCTTGGGCTTCCCAGGTGGTGCTAGTAGTAAAGAACTGCCTGCTGGTGCAGGAGACATTAGAGACATGGGTTTGATCTTGGGTGAGGAAGATCCCTTGGAGAAGGAAATGGCAACCCACTCCAGTATTTTTGCCTGGAGAATCTCATGGACAGAGGAGCCTGCAGTCTACAGTTCATAGGGTCGCAAAGAGTTTGACACAACTGAGCAACTTTGCATGTAATCTCTGATGATAAGTTAAATTGAAAGAAACATAACTACATCAATAGACACAGAAAAATCCAACATACATTAATAACAAAATAAAACTATAATCAAAATAGGAATAGAAGGACAATTTCTTAGCCTAACAAAGTTATATTCACTAAAACTACAATAATATTATTCTTAAGGGTGAAACATAGAAGCTTTTTATTTCCTAAGTCAGGATCAAGACAAGAGTGCTTACTATCACTGCTTTTAATCCATTGCTTGGAGGGTGTATCTAATACAAATGAATTATAAAAGGAAATAAAATCTATTTGGATAGAAAAAAAGAAATTTAAAAAAATCTCATTTTCAGGGACAATATAATTGTCTGCATAGGAAACCCAAGAAAATTTACAAACTAGTAAGCAAGTATTCTGGACACAAATTCAATATACGAAAATAGAAAGTGTAATGAAAAAAATCGTCATTTAAAAGGGACACAAAGACTGGAATCAACACAGTCATAAATTTCACAAAAGACATTCAAATTTCATATGAAAAATATTAAAACTATATTGAGAGACATAATGAACACCACACAAATGAAGCAATGTAATGTGTTCACAGGTGGAAAGACTCAACAATATTTAAACCATTTTTCTAAATTAACGTATTAATTAAATGTATTTAAATTAAATCTAATTGTATAAAAATTAAATCTAATTTTTTTAAAAAAAGATTTTTCATGAACCTTGACTTCATGAACTTTCATGAACTAAAATTCTTATGGAAATATGAGAGTCAATTGGCCAAAAATATTGGCCAAAAAAATTTTGAGGAAGTAGAAGGTAGGAAGATTTACCATATCAAGAGTCCAGAAATATTACTACAAAACTATAATTACAAATACTGTTGTATTAGTGTAAAAAAAATTCTGAAATAAAATAGATTGCTTAAAAACAGGACCCTACAACTTATTATAATAATAACTTAGTAATGACCAATTACTATATTCCAGTGGTGATACTGTACCACAGAAAGGAATTAACAATAGGACAAATGATTTTGCATCAGCTATATCCCTACCTCACATAACTGTAAAAATCAATTTCAAGTGACTTTAAGATCTAAATGTCAACAGCATTATTTTAAAAATAAAAAATAATATAAGATCATAATTAATCTCAGGGAAGGCATAAACATATAAGCCATGAAGGGAGAAAAACACACATTTGATTACATATAAATTTAAAATATTTATGTATCAAGTGATATTCACAACATAATTTTTAAAATGAGTTTAGCTTTCACTATCTACCTGAGAATTTCTGAATCTTTACTTCTTGCACTGTTTTACTATCAAGCCAGTAACACAAGACAGCTAATACACAATATAATGTCATTTAAAATTCCATTTTATTTTTTGAACATATTCTATGCCAGAGGCTTTGTGGCACATAGACTGCAGTGCCCTAACAAATCTTATTTACGCAGCCTCCCGCCTAGCCTATTGCCATTAGTGGTTACAGTTATCCTCAAGGATGTAGAGCATCTCTGAAGCTTTAAATTCTTATTTTAAAGGCTTCAGCAAGGGAGTTTTGACTTCAGATCCTTGAGTTCAGGAGCTCAATTTGTGTCTTGAGAATGTGATGAGGTGCTGTCTAATTTTTATTTGATGGAAGCATTATTTTATTTAGAATGCCCATAATAGCACCTGCTCACCAAACCCACAACAGATCAGCTTTATCAAAAATTCAAAACACCTCCAAGGTAATTTGCTATAAGTCTATCCTTTGCTTATTTAGCTCATTCTCTTCTTCGGTAATCTTCCTAATTGAGTGTTTTCTTCATTGGGCAAATTCCCAGCTTGAGTCACATTTGTTATTCTGAAAGAAGCTGATTATTTCCATCCATGTTTGTACATGTCTGGTTAGCTTAAAAAGCCCAGGGAGCATGCATGGGGGAGAATGTAAACATGTTTATGTATATGTTTATATGACCGTTCTCACTTATCATACATATACATAAACAGCTTTGAACGAAAACCAATAGATTCTGTGCTTGCTCCCTTCACGAGGTAAACTTTCCAATATAATCTTGTTTCCCCCTATAGACATGGTCCTAATTTGTCTTTTCTTTATCTCAAAATTCTGGGGCTGTCAAGCCAAGTTAGTCTTAAAAGGACTCTGGGAATTGCAGTCAAGAGAAAGATATATTAAAGTATCATTATTCAAACATAGAAATTTAATAAAAATGTTAACGAGGTTTCCCCAAGGTGGGGGTGTTTATTGCTTACATTTTTTTTTAAACAACACAATTACATTTCTATAGATAGAGGTCAGGTATAACTTATAGCACTTGTTATTAAAGAAAATGTGGTGGGGGGGAAGAACATATTCCTCCAAATGTTATATATGCCACTTTCTTTCCTATGTAATTTTAAAAACTCTTTTAATTTTTCCCCAGTTTCAAAGGAAAGTTCAAACATGAAAGATGGCCATGGCTTTTTCTTTAATTTCTGACATCTAATCTTTACTTTGGGCTTCTCCAGTCACATCTCACTATGTCTCACTGCCTGTGCCCTGACACAATACATCATGGCCAAGGTGATCCAATATCGTGTGACATTTTTTTTTTTTAAGGATATTAAATGGTGGCAGAAGATATGCCTGAAACACGTCAACATGGGCCCAGGGGCATTGTTCTTCACTAACAGTTTGCTCTCTCAAAGTCTGGCTAGAGGAATTATTATTGTCCTTTATATATAAACATCCTTATCCAAATAGTCTCCTCTTATGTCTAATATATGCATTCCTGTCATAAGAAAGCCTCTTGCTTAAGCTGCTTTTCTGTCTATTTGTAGTCTGTTCAGGCACACAGTCCCCAGCAGGAGTCCAGCTCCATGATTCATTGCCTCAGATTTCCTATGGAGCTTACATGATGCTCGCTCAGCCCCATACGGTTTTGTATCCATTATAACCAGGGACAAGTAAGCAGGGCTCAGGAGTCTGAGCATCTATCTAAGAATAGCTCCCTGACGCCTTGCTTTACTCACAATAAATGAACAATGAACTCTTTACATGCTAACCCCGTATGGTGAAGAGAAATTATAGGAGCTTAAATAAGGGAAGAAGCATTTAGAGTGAAGCTCCTTAAATGAGCAGGTCAATAACTAGTTTACAGAGACCAGGGCACCTGGCTAATGGGAGAATAAAGAATTATGCTTGTCACAGAAGAAGAAAGATGCTGTCCTGGTTTAGTGCTAAATAATTACATTCATTATACTGAGAATAGCTCTGCAAGTGGTCGGCTGCACTAGTTAATTCATTAGCAAAACTAATCGGCAAACCACAAACAACAATTGGGGGTAAATTTAACCAATTCTAATAGAAATATTGGAAAAACAGATTTTCTTTATACTAGAAAGGAAAATTTTGCTGGAAACTGCACACATAATTGTATTATCATCTTACTTTGTCTTGAGTTTCAACATGAAAGGGAATCATAAGTAAGGTAGAGAGAGGACATGTGAACAAATGATAAATGCACTGGATTATTTCAGATGACCTGAAATATCTCAGAGTTTGAATGTTAATCCTGACAATGAACAGAAAACAGATTCCAATAGCAAGGGATTTTCCACTGTCTGCTTTATGAGACCTGTGATTATATAAATAAATACAATATATATGTTATATGTAACATATAGTAACTATAGTTTAATTTTTAAATTAAAATAACCCTATAGTTTAATTAAGAGTTAATAATATAACTTTGACTCCAGTAACCAAGAAAATCTTGGAATAGTTTTACCTATTGACCAAACCACTTGAGGATTAAACAGCTGATACAAAACTCCAGTATAATTAGAATGTTTTTCATTCTTACCTTTATGCAATTAATTTATTCATTTGTATATTCAATATGCATCACAATTTTAGACAAAAATTCTGCAAGGGAAATAGGACTTTGCTGTAGTGTAAGTGGGGAAAGTCACTAGATTTTATGGGGCAAAGACTCTCCTTCTCACAATGAACTTTTTTCCTTTATTTCTGGAAAGAAGGCTTTTTTCTTCTTTTAGAATGGAAGAAAGAATTCAAATATGCAATGCTAGGAAAAAAGGTAAGATTAAGGATAAATCCCAATGGGTCTACTGAGCCTGGTGGATTTATTCTGTGTCACTGCAGAGCAGAGCTCTTTGTTTGGAATTCCAAAAAACCTGTTCTACTAATGTGTTTAATTCAAGATAAAATCACTGATTTGATCCATTATAGATATAGTCATCATGGATTCTTTTCCAAATAAATGATGGTCTATGGGCATCCCTGGTGGTTTAGATGGTAAAGCATCTGCCTGCAATGTGGGAGACCCAGGTTCAATTCCTGGGTTGGGAAGATCCCCTGGAGAAGTAAATGGCAACCCACTCCAGTACTCTTGCCTGGAAAATTTCATGGATGGAGGAGTCTAGTAGGCTACAGTCCATGGGGTTGCAGAGAGACTTCACTTTCTCTCTTTCTTTCTTATGGTAGGATCTATGTATAATTCAAAAATTCCTGGATAGACCCTAGAATCAACATAATGAGATAATCACATTCTCCACGACTTACCTCTTCAAGCAAGAACATCACTGCCAACCAAATGCTGAGAGCAACAATGATATTAAAAAGGGTTTTCTTTTCTTTGTTTCAGGCTCTCTATTCCTAAAAAATTGGGAGTATATAGGAGGATCATGGCTTTTACCATCTCTAGCCCAGGATTTCTCAACCTTAGCACTACTGATCTTGTAGCCTAAACAGTTTTTTGTTATAGGGATAGTCCTGTGCATTGCAAGGTGTTTAGCAGCATTCCTGGCTTCTACCCACTAGAGGCCAGTAGCAAGCCCTTCAAGTTGTAGCAATCAAAAAACGTCTCCAGACATTGCAGAAAGTCCCTTGGGTAGCAAAATCTCCCACCTTTCTCCCCATCCCTCCATCCTCCATCAAGAACCATGGCTGTGGTCCCATCACCCCACTGCTTTCCTAGGCACAGCTCATACTTCAGGGCCCCTAGTCTGGACTCTCCCAGATCTTTTCACTTTGCATACCTTGCTCCATCTAACTGCCATTCCTCTCACTCCCAAGCCCACCTATTCATCCTTCACACTTGGGTTTCTGTCAGCTCTATACTGAGCTGGTGCTTAGTCACTGAATTCCCACACAAATATCTTTATGGAAGCACTTGGTCTCTTTTTAATTATTGACTGACTGACTTGTTTGTGTGGGGCTTCCATGGAGGCTCAGTGGTAAAGAACCTGCCTGCCAATGCAGGAGATGTGGGTTTTTCCCTGAGTTGGGAAGATCCTCTGGAGAAGAAAATGGCAACCCACTCCATATTCTTGCCTGATAAATATGGACAGAGTAGCCTGACTGGCTACAGTCTATGGGGTCACAAAAGAGTCAGACATGACTTAGCAAGTAAACAGTAGCAACAGCAAAACTGTTTGTGCTACCAGACTGTAAACTCCTTATGGGAATGAAACATATTTTATATATCCTTAGCTCTCAGCATACTTCCTGGTGTATTGGAGTCAAATTCAAAGGAAAGAGAAAAGCAAAACAACAAGGATGAAAGGAGAAACTCAGAATAATAATTAAATAATTATTAAATAATACTGTTAATGAATACATTTATGGGAGAGCATTTACAGCCATTATTAATCGGCAACATTCAGGGCAGGTTAATAAGAAGTATATTTTTGGTTGTTCCATGCAGTCTCAAAATCAATATAATACAAATAAATTGTTTATGTAAGTTTGTTATCTGTGCTGTGGGTTGTATACATGGATTTATCCTTCCCTTCCATACCTCAGCTAATCTCTGACACCCCTGGGGAATCTATCTACATCTTGGTTTGAAATTGTGCCAGGTATTCTCTACTGATATTCAAAATTACTTTAATTTTGAGGAATGATCCTAAACTTTTGTGGAGGTTTATAGTTTTTGCCTTTGTCACTATAAAAAGTTTTTTCTTCTTTTTCAGTTAAGTTTTGCAATATGTTTGGTTTGGGATTTCTTAAGCTTCATAGAGTGGTTACATATATAACCCATTCTCATTTTGAATATTGCATTGAGAATTCTGCTTAGTGTCTAAGGCAAGCAATATTATAGTTATTGCATCTTCAAAAAGTTACAGCCCTTGGATGGAATGTCTTTTAACAACAAGAAAGAAAAGGAGAGAGAGAGCACTCGGGAATGTGTAGTTGGAAGAACTCAAATTTACTTCTAATTGTGATCTCTTTTAGAACAATTATTCTCACCTAGGTACCCACAAACTGCAGATTAGAATCTATGATTATTTCATTTTGCATATCATTTTTTAAGAGAACATAAATACACTGTTGAGATTTTTCTCTGCTTTCAGATGACTTTCTCATAGGTGTTATAGGAAGGCAAAAGAGGAGAACATAAGTGCGGTAGACTGTATGACTGTTTCAAATGTCCACTGCCCATCCTGGTGAGATGATCATACATCCCCAACCCAATGATATCCTTTCTGGCCAAACTAATTGCCTTGGCCATGGGAGTGTTTATGAAAGTGAACTGTGCTGCCAACTGAAGATGTAACAGCTGCCCTGCGTTCCCTCATCAATTTTTATTTCCTCAAAATAGCCAAGATTATGGCTATTTTGTCAGCTGAGTCTCAGAATGAAAAGGTCATGGAGCAAAGATGCCTCTAATCCTTAAAAGACATGTTACGTGAATGAAGAAAATTTTTGTTGTTGTAAGTCACTGTAATGTTTCCCCATTCACTTAACAATTATTTTTTTAAGATGTACTATGTGCCAGGGACTATTCTAGACACTGGGGCTGCATGAGTGAACAAAGCAGACAAAAATTTTGTCCTCATGAGACTTATTTATACTCTAAATAAAGAGAGACAGACAATGTAAAAAAGTAAGTATTATAGTATGTTAGAAAGAAATAATATGATGGAGAAAAAATTAATCAGAAAAGAAGAATGGGTAGAGATGATAGTAAGGGTTTCAGTTTTAAAAAGGATGATCAGAGTAGGTCTTACTGAAAGATGACTTTTTATTCTTAAATTGTCTTTATTGCAGAATGCAATTATATATTTTAAGAGAGCAAATTTTCACGTTTTCATGCATACCTATTGAGTATGAACCTAAGAAAGTATGTAAGAACACATCAGTAGGTGATAGGATGTATTGAAAGAAAGTTGGTTGAGACCGTGCCATTTTGGTGAGAATGAAAGGAGCAACCAACCATGCAAGAAAGCTGAACAATGAGAAGAGATCTCATTGCCCTTGCAACTTCTTCTTTCAAATTCCTTTCAAACGACAAAATGAATACAATGGGTCAACATTACCCCAGAACATATACTTGAGTTTATGTTCTGAAGGAAATGCAGAAAATTTTCCCTAGAATCTGTAACACTTCCCCAAACTATGACTCAGCCTCACTAAAGAGAACAAACAATATCAAGTCACTCAAGTTTATGTTGAGTTATATATGCCTAAAAGTTCTAAGAACAAGCAATAAAAAGATTGACTGCTCAATAATATTGCCCAGAGAAGTAAAAATTTTTAATGAGGGCTATTATTGGAGCATAATTTTGTGCAATCAATATACCAATCACTAATATCTTCTAATAACAATATCTGGAAAAACTTAAGAAGGACACATACTGGTAACAAATATGACAACAGATTAATACTTAATGTATGTAAACATATTTAGTTCAATACAAATACTCTTAGAGGTAAATGCAAGAAATGCAATTAGCTAAAAAATAATTAGGGGGGAAACATGTTTAAATAACAAATTCCTGTTAAAACAGCAAGGTAGGGTTTTTCTCCCTCATATAACAAAGTTTTGAGTTCTAAATGTATTTCCAACAAGAGAAAGGTATTCTGTAGGTAAATGAGACATGGCTATAGTGCTTTGGGGAGATAATTTTTTTAAAAATAACAAAACTTTTCAAGTATTATCAGTAATTATATTTCTAGGAATAAATCTGAAGGAGATAATCTAAAAAGTTAACTACAAATTATTAACTGTTGCTTTGTTTCTAGTAATAAAAAACTGGCAATGAACCACATACCACAGGAGAGTCGTTAATCAAAGTTTGTGAAAAAATTTTAAGACAATTTACTATCAACATGTCCTCTATTAAGATAAATAAAGCACAGAATTATGCAGAGATGACTAGATATTTCTTGAAATCCTCTTTCCTGCCTTTGCAGAGTAGCAGAATTCAAGCCAACCACATGGATGCCCAGCCACACACATCTCTGCTTCCCTTAGTTTCAAAGTTCTCTCCAACAGGATATACAGGAAAGTGACTGGTGTCAAAAGACTTTCCTATCAGCTGACACCTGGATGTAATGGTGACCCAGCTTGACAACAACAGTGCCCCAGGAGATGGTAGAGCAGATATCTAAAAAGTGAAAAGTGAAGTCGCTCAGCCATGTCTGATTCTTTGCAACCCCATGGACTGTAGTCTATCAGGCTCCTCTGTCCATGGGATTTTCTAGGCAAGAGTGCCGGAGTGGATTGCCATTTCCTTCTCCAGGGGATCTTCCCGACCCAGGAATCGAACCCAGGTCTCCCACATTGCTGGCAGACACTTTACCATCTGAGCCACCAGGGAAGCCCCAGATATCTAGAAGGAGCCCTAATCCCTCCATGTGCACAGGGTTGAGTTGCTTGTCAACCAGGCATCTTGGACTACTGTGAGAGACCTAATTTAAAGTATTTGTTATAGGAAGGTGGGAGGTTATTGTGGGGTCTTACTGAAGTTGTTACACATAGAAATATGGTATCATTATCTTATTCATTTATTTAGCTATTTGTGTCCACACTAGAACAAATATTCTTGACAACAAGGACCTGATTTACTTCATTATTGCATCTCAGTGTCTGGATTTCTATCTAGAAGACAGTGTGTGGTCTGTAAATGAAGGAATTATATCTATTTTTATAATATAGCAGGCAGATTTTTTTTTTTTTTTTTTTAGATCTCACAGGAGAAGATGACTACATGTCCTTCTAACCCTCCATCTTCCTTCACCACCAAAATTACAACTTACTGCTGAACAGCCATCGACAGGGGAATTTTGGATCCCACCAAAAAAAGATACCCCACATCCAGTGGAAAAGGAGAAGCCCCAGCAAGATGGTAGGAGGGGCAAAATTACATTAAGATTCAAACCCCATAGCTGCCAGAGACACTTGGAGGGCTCAAACAAACCTTCTGTGCACCAGGACTCAGAGACCCAACAGAGACTGAGCCAAAACTGTTTGAGTATCTTCTGTGGAGGTATGGGTCTGCAGTGGCCTGCCACAGAGGTACGGGGCTCTGGGTACAGAAGACCTGGGTATGGCATAAGCCCTCTTGGAGGAGGTCCCCATCAATCCCACCAGATTAATTCCACCAATAGAACCACCAGAACTTACATAGGACTGGGGAAACAGGCCCTTGGAGGGCACAAACAAAACCTCGTGCACACCAGGACCCAGGAGAAGGGAACAGTGACCACAAAAATAACTGACCCAGACTAGCCCATAAGTGTCCAGGAGTCTTTGGCAGAGGTGTGGGTCAGCAGTGGCCTGCTGCAGGGTTGGGGGCATTCAGTGCAGAGGTGCATGGATGGGACCTTATCTTCATTACCTCCACCATAGTATGGCCTCAGGTCAAACAACAGGAAGGGAACACAGCCCCTCTCATCAACAGAAAATTGGATTAAAGATTTACTGAGCATGACCCCTAGAACTGGACATGGAACAACAGACTTGTTCCAAATAGGAAAAGGAGTACGTCAAGGCTGCATATTGTCACCCTGCTTATTTAACTTATATGCAGAGTACATCATCAGAAACACTGGGCTGGATGAAGCACAACCTGGAATCAAGATTGCCAGGAGAAATATCAATAACCTCAGATATGCAGATGACACCACCCTTATGGCAGAAAGTGAAGAGAAACTAAAAACCCTCTTGATGAAAGTGAAAGAGGAGAGTGAAAAAGTTGGCTTAAAGCTCAATCTTCAGAAAACTAGATGATGGCATCTGGTCCTATCACTTCATGGGAAATGGATGGGGAAACAGTGGAAACAGTATCAGAGTTTATTTTGGGGGGCTCCAAAATCACTGCCCATGATGACTGCAGCCATGAAATTAAAAAATGCTTACTCCTTGGAAGAAAAGTTATGACCAACATAGACAACATATTAAAAAGCAGAGACATTACTTTGTCAACAAAGGCCCATCTAGTCAAAGCTATGGTTTTTTCAGTAGTCATGTATGGATGTGAGAGCTGGACTGTGAAGAAAGCTGAGTGCTGAAGAATTGATGCTTTTGAACTGTGATGCTGAAGAGGACTCTTGAGATTCCTTTGGACTGCATGGAGATCCAATCAGTCCATCCTAAAGGAAATGAGTCCTAAATATTCATTGGAAGGACCGATGCTGAAACTGAAACTCCAATACTTTGGCCACCTGATGTGAAGAACTGACTCATTTGAAAAGACTCGGATGCTAGGAGAGATTGAAGGCATGATGACAGAGAATGAGATGGTTGGATGGCATCACTGACTCAATGGAGATGAGTTTGAGTAGACTCCACGAGTTGGTGATGGACAGGGAAGCCTGGCGTGCTGCAGTCTATGGGGTCGCAAAGAGTCAGACACAACTGAGCGATTAAACAAATTGAACTGAGACAGATATTTTAAGATAGAACCATCCTCAACAAGATGTAAACAATGACTATCTAGAGGGTGATGGTTAATTAATAAAACATTATTTTAAAACTTAAAAAGGAAACATGCTCACCCACTAATAAGACCTTAGAACTTACATTACGTTTATAATGTTTTGTATCTTTGTATATCTTAGTATTTTTGGTGGTGGCTTAATTGCTAAGTTGTTTCTCCAGCTCTTGTGACCCCATAGACTTTAGCCTGTCAGACTTGCCCGTCCACGTGATTTCCTAGGCAAGAATACTGGAGTTGGTTATCATTTCCTATCCCAGGGGACCTTCCCGACCCAGGGATCGAACTCAGGTCTCCTGCTTTGCAGGCAAATTCTTTACCACAGAGCCACCTGGGAAGCCTAATATTCTGAAGATAGAATGGTTCTAGTAAGCATTATCTGATAAATTTATTTATACTGTAGACGACTAAGAAAAAAATAATTAAATGCCTCAAGTATACAGAGCCAAATTAGCCCTTTATACATTAAAATGCACATTCTGAGCTATGCCCATCATCATGAACCATCATCTTGCAGCCCTAACTCAATGCTTCTTCATTCGCAGTCTCCAGGCCCCTACCTCTGGGTGTCCTTTGATGGCTGTGGGGCAGTGGACCACCGCAAAACAATGCAGGTTCTTGAACCAGGGCAAAGTGTGTGCCTTATCTTTCTAGCAGCTTGAACTTGACAAGTCATATCTCTGAACTGCAGTGTCCTCAGTTGGAAAATGAGAATGCCACAATACATACAGGCAATTCTTAGATTTAACACTGATGGTTTCTACTGTGATGAAGTTTCTCTTAGGGTTTGGACTTGTACTAATTTGGGAGGATCTTAACTGGTGAGTGTGCTTGCTGACCCGTAAGTACACATACACCTCCGTCCCGCCCAAACTCAGGCTTTTCCTATCATCATTTTCCCTCCTTACAAAACTGCACTTTTGGGGAGACTGAAATCTCAGGAGGCAATGCCTCAAAATAAAAACCTAAGAATAATTTATCTCCCATAGTAAGTCAACTAAATGACATATCTCTCCCCCCACCCCCTTAATTTTATCTCTCTTTACTCCATTTCCATTGTCTTCAATAAGAGCTGTCACCTTCATAGCACTTACTATATGCCAGCCCACTTTCACCTATGTTAATTCATTTAACATTCTTAACCTTAGGAGGTATGTGTTGCTATTATTATTATTAACTTAATTTTTAAGTGAGAGAAGTGAGATGCAGAGATGTTAGGCAACTTGCCTAAGACCACATAGTTAGAGAATAGCAAAACTGGGAATCAGACTTGGGCAGTCTGCCTCCAGAATCTATCCTCTTCATCATTCCGCTCTAATGGAATTTTGCTGGTGCATGCTAAAATCATTTCTTAACTTACATTAAAGCAATAGCCATTTAATTGTCTTCTCTGTGTCCACATTTGCCTCCCCACAATCCATTCTCCATTCTGTAACCAAAATTATTTTTTAAGTTAATCTTCAATCTCATCACAACCTTATTAGAATCTTTACATTGCATGCAATTTTTTCTCCCTTTTCAAGGAGTGTATATGAAGGCATAGACACCCCAGCTCTGTGGCCTTGAGTCTAATACAGTTTTGCAGAGAGTCAATTATGATATCAGAGTGTGTAGAAAGCAGATACAAGTGGGAGACATACAGGGAAGGTCTATGTTGTCAACAAATTCAGGAAATAAGAACAGATGTCCAAAGCCACAGGATGGGGCACAATGGGATGAGCATCAAATGGTGGCTGAGAAGATTTGGAGAGCATTTCTGGCTAATATCCTGGGGCAACATCTGTTATTTCCTGCTGGCTTTTCTCATCCCTAAGATGGTGAATAGAAGAGTGAGAGGAGGTAGAGGGGCTGGGTTTGAATTCTGATTCCAGCACATAGAGCAACATAGCCTAGAATACTGGCTCATCTTTCCCATTGATCAATTCATTGGGTAGCTTCAGGAATAAGTACTCTGCCTAGCATGAGATAGATTCAAATTGTGGCTAATAATGACTATTTGGAGAGCATGAGAGAGACAACTATGGGTAAAGGGCCATGAGTGATGTGGACAAAATATGTTCATTTATTTCAACAAGAAGTTCCAACTCTTCAATACACTGGGCCTTTACAGTCAGATTTACAACATGTGGCAGATTTATAAATGATCTCTAGATTCAACAGACAAGCAATAAGCTTATTGGCATCTTTTGTTTCATTCTCCTTTTAAGAGTTAGGGATTCGTAGTTGCCTGGAAGCCAGGTATAAGGTTTTATGTGGGAACATGCTGCTGGCTATTTTGATTTGGCTGTTTCATTTCCTAATTTAATATCCATGATGCTGCTGCTAAGTCACTTCAGTCATGTCCAACTCTGTGCGACCGCATAGACAGCAGCCCACCAAGCTCCCCCATCCCTGGGATTCTCCAGGCAAGAACACTGGAGTGGGTTGCTATTTCCTTCTCCAATGCATGAAAGTGAAAAGTGAAAGTGAAGTCTCTCAGTCGTGTCCACTCTTAGCGACCCATGGACTGCAGCCTACCAGGCTCCTCCGTCCATGGGATTTTCCAGGCAAGAGTACTGGAGTGGGGTGCCCTTGCCTTCTCTGTAATATCCATGAATGTAGGCTATTTTCTTGAGCAGAAATTCAAAGTTCTGACATCTCCTAGTGCCCAGACTGTGTCAATGGAGGCCTAAGCTTCCATGACTTACACAATTGAAATGTAGAGGGTGGAGGCCAGTCTGTGTCCCAAGAATCCCAGATAAGTGGAAGATATCTCATCACATTTTTATGAGTCCCTGAAAATCTTGGTATGGTGGAACACATGTTTGGGCTTTGCTGTTGACTGACTTTTGTCCTAATCTTATACCCATTTCTTAGGAGGTATATGACTCTAAGCAGTTACATTGCATCCTCTTTAACTTTTTTTTTTAATCCATTAAATGGGACAATGACACTTACCTCAAAATACTGCTGCTAAAGTTAATAAAATTTCATGTATTTGGTTGGTGCAAAAGTAACTGCAGTTTTTGCATTGTTGAAATTTCATATTTGATATTGGAATACATTCTTAAATAAATGTGGTTATGTTATACATCATTTTAACATGCATTTCTCACCTTATGTTTTTTGCTAATGACATTACATGCTGTTTATTTTGTATTTATTTTAGACTATGGAAATGATGTTAAACAAAAAATAAACTCCAGCTATTTTCTTATTTAAGTTCAGAATGGGTCATAGAGCAACAAGGACAATTCACAACATCAACAACACATTTGGCCCAGGAGCTGATAACAAACATATAGTGCAAAGATGGTTCAAGAAATTTTGCAAAGGAGATGAGAATCTTGAAGGTAAGAAGTGTAGTGGCTGGCCGTTAGAAGTTGACAACAAACTGAGAGCAATTATCAAAGCCGATCCTCTTACAGCTACATGAGAAGTTGTTGAAGAACTCAACAACAACCATTCTACAGTTCTTTGGCATTTGAAGCAAATTTAAAAGGTGAAGAAGTTCGATAAGTGGGTGCCTCATGAGCTGATCAAAATCAGAAAACTCTGTGTTTTGAAGTGTCATTTTCTCTTATTTCTATGAAAAATGAACTTCTGTTCATAGATTGTGATATGTGATGAAAAGTGGATTATATACAACAACTGGCAATGATCAGTTCAATGGTTGGACTGAGAAGACGCTCCAAAGCACTTCCAAAAGGTGAACTTGCACCAAAAAAAAAGGTCAGGGTCACTCTTTGGTGGCCTGCTCCCTGTCTGATCCACTACAGCTTTTTGAATCCCAACGAAGCCATTATATCTGAGAACTGTGCTCAGCAAATCAATGAGATGCACCAAAAACTGTAGGGCCTGCTGCCAGCATTGGTCAACAGAAAGGCCCCAATTCTCCGTGAAAACGCCCGACTGCACATCACACCACCAATGCTTCAAAAGTTGAATGAATGGTACTATGAAGTTTTGCATTACCTGCCATATCCACCTGACTTCTCGCTGACAGACTATTGCTTCTTCAAGCATCTCAACAACTTTTTGCAGGGAAAATGCTCCCACAATGAGCAGGATGCAGAAAATGCTTTCCAAGAGTTCATCAAATCCCAAAGCACAGATTTTTATGCTACAGGAATAAACAAATTTATTTCTCATTGGCAAAAATGTGTTGATTGTAATGGCTCCTATTTTGATTAAGAAAGATGTGTTTGAGCCTGTTATAATGATTTAAAATTCACAGTCCAAAACTGCAATTACATTTGCATCAATCTAACAGACATCCTACAGGAGCATGGATCCAATGGGTTCTAGGTACATCCATAGTAAGCTTCTTTTCCATACACATCTTTTCAGCAAGCATTTTCACCAAATAACTAATTTACAGTAACTCAGTTTTGCCATAAAAGATAAAATAATAATAAATATGAGGGACATTGAAAAGGACATAATGTAACATGAGAAATAAGTAGGAAAATTAAATGTATAAAAATGGGGGTAATGTGTCAATGGAGAAATGAATCCAAACTGTCAACCAGTTGTTTTATCTTTAGTAATAAAATTGTCTTACAGCCAATCAGTTATGTAGCAAAAATGCTTGTGACAAAGATGTCTGTGGCAAAGATGCTTACAGTGAAAATATTGGACGTGGTATCAGGGTGCCCCAGGACACTAACTTTAAGGGATAAATGGATAGTACACCCTCTATACTTACTTACACACACTTATTCTCTAAGAGCCTCTGTTGCTCTGTAGTGTGGTCTTACTGTGTTTTTCTGCATGACCTAGACCATACCGCTAACATACCTTTGAAGTAAACCTTGTCTTACTTCTCATTTTTAACCCCGCTGCTTAGAAAAATGGGAAACATAGGAAGGATTTTAAATGTTTGTCTAGTTAATATATCCATTGGGTACCAAAATTGTGGATTCCCCATTCTACTATCCTTCAGACTCATTTATTTCTCCTGGTTTAATCCCCTCAGTGTCTCCTCAGTACTTTCTAAATGAAGACAAATCTCCTAGAATAACTTACAGAAAAGCTCTCATTATGACTATGAACACAGACTGTGAGGGGTACATCTTTTTTTCCCCAGGACTAATGAAGTTATCTACAGAAATACTAAAAAAGCCCATCTATAATAGGGACAGAAGAGTTTTATTTAAGTCAAGCAGAGGACTATAGCCCAGGAGATACAGATTCAAGAACCACTTGAATTGTGTTGAGTCAGTCTACAAAATGGGGGAGACTTATAAAGGAAAAATTGGCAAAGTTACATAAATTGTTTTCCAAGAATTAGGATTGGATCTTGCTGGATGTAAGAGTCTGAAATTGTTGCAGAATTACAAGGAGAAAACTTGAGATCATAAGGCTGCAATGGACAGCCATTAGCAGATACTGTTTTGGAAAAGGCTAGTAGTAAGTACCCTTAAGCCTGTAAGAGTTTAGAAAATTCAGGTTCTCAGTAGTTCAGGAATGTGTCTGAAGCCACACCCAAAATGGCTACCTGACTCCATTTTGGATGCCTGAACCAGTTACTCCATTCTGATTTTTAAATGTGTTTTTTTTCTTTAATGGTTAAAGCAGATATTTAATAGGACACAAACAAGCTGTTTTATTTAGCCTAAAGTTTAAGTTAAATCAATCATATATAAGCTAGAATAACTTCCTTCTACCTCATTATATGAAAAATCCTCCTATCAAGGTATAATTGACAGAGTTGCATGATATTTAAAGTGTACATGATGATGACTTGATATACATATATACATTGTCAAAGGATTCTAGGGGTTGTATCTTGTCATCTCTGTACCCTCACTGTCAGATTGTTAATCATTCAGTAAAAATGTATAGAAATGTTTTGCATAAACTGGAGAACTCCCTCATGTGATAATAAGCCTATGAGTACACGTGGTCAGATAGTTGTGTTCATGAGGCTGTTGGCTTGGACTTGACGGCCAGGAAGGTTTTCTAGCCTATCCTATGGATAACCAGGTGGCATAGTGGTAAAGAATCTGCCTGCCAAGGCAGGAGAAGCAAGAAATGCAGGTTCAATCCCTGGGTTGCAAAGATCCCGTGGAGTAAGAAATGGTAACCAGTTCCAGTATTCTTGCCTGGAAAATACCATGGACAGAGGAACCTGGGGGGCTACCGTCTATGGGTTTTGCAGAGACATGACTGAGCATGCAAGTACACACAATTCATAAACAGAGATGGTGCTCCAACCCCTGGGCCACTACCTAAAAAGTGGAAAACTAGGAAAAACCGTCCGTGGGGACTAAAGTAAGAATAAATCTTCGTGGAAGGAGACATTCTACATTGACAATCTACATTGAAATATTTCAATTTCCACTCAAACTCAACAACAGCGACAAATGATATCTAAAAACCTGTCAGAGAATGAAATTCCAAGTCCAGGAGGGAAAAAAAAAAACCCAACTTGTGACAAAAATGTATTTTTGTCTCTAAGCATCTGTGAACCAAGCAGCAAACAAATGTCTGGGACAGGAATGGACTGAAACACAGAGGGGCTTAAAACAGAATTTTCACGAAGAACCTGATTCCATCGGGTTTTCATTTTGGCTTCCAAATGGTGATTTACTTAAACAAAGTTGTCTTTTGACTGGCTGAAGGCATGATAGAATTTCTCAGAGTTGCCTGCTCAGATCACAACTTCCATAAAGCATAAGTAAACTGGGTAAACTTCCTCACCCAGCACTTGGTGTCTCTCACATTCAAATGAAATTAGCATCTTTTGATGACAATAGAAGTTTTCGAAGAAAAGCCCATTGATGGTCTATAGATGGATCAGATTTCATTTTGCTTAACATTTAAAAGCTTCTTCCTGCCAGAAAATCCATAGAGAAGGGGGAAAAAAAAACACCAAGGCCAAAAATAATTGTCAGAAAAGGAAGATATTAGATTTTCTATATTTAAACTTCTTCTCTGGGCAAAGCTTTCAAGTTAATTACAGTTTCAAACAGACCTCTTCTTGTACAAAAGTATAAAAGAGATGGTTAGTTTTCATGTGATTTGCTTTTATTTTAGTGTACATTTCTATTTTTCCACTTTGGGTATCTGTATTAGGTCCTTGTTTGTTTGGCTTTTGTTCTTGGCCAACTGGTTAATTAAAACTTAAAGTATTCACATATGCTTTAAATTTTACTAAAAATTTTGATAGTAGAGATAGATAAATAGGTAAATAGATGGCTAAACAGAAATATACACAAATATATATGTTTATATATATGCAAGAAAGAAAGAAAGATTGTCACGTAATCTTTCTCTTCCAGGGCTTCACCCCTACAAACCAACCTAGTAGATGAATTTCTAAGAATATGAAGCTTAATATAGCAATTCAGAAAGGAATCAACGGTCTGTTTACCGCACTTATCGACAATTTGTGAAAGAAAAGACCAGAAATCAGTCTAATTACCAGAATGCCAGTTGTGCTTGTTAACACCAGCTTTGTGACCAAATGTTATTCCACAGTTGTCACATCACACGAGGGTTTCATTACTAACATAATAGTGAACAAGATCACATGAAAAGCTATTGATTGATCTGCCACACAAAGGAAGGACACACTTGTCTCTATTATAACATGTTACATCTTAGACTCTAAGCAGCAGATGTAATCCCGCCATTCCTTTTCTTAGGGAAGTGGCATTTAGATACTGTCCTGCTTCTTTCAGTGTTTGCCAATTAGGCTCCCCTTCCTATTTGCATATGTCATCAATGGGCTGAAGAGACAAGAAATTCTCCTGTTCTACTTCTTCCTGATCTTTAAGCCAGACTTAATCGATTCTCTTGAATTGAATCCAGGAGACGCTTGGGATGTGCACAGTGTCTACTTTATCAATTGCCATTTCTGGCAATAAAAACAAATGGCTGCTTTGTGTTAGGTTGCTTTGACGTGTTCGGCTATAATTAGACAATCCAGAAAAGGAAGAGGAGAGGAAGCCAACCCCATCTTGCAGTCTCTCTTCCCTGAATGGTCAGAGTTAGATGGCAGAAGGGTGCCTGCAACCCCAAGTCAACTGAAGTCACCGTCACCATCGTTTTTCAGGTCCTGCATTTTTCATTGTCTGACTCAAAGAAACTCAACAAACCCTTTTGCATTATCCACATATTTTGAAGGAGCAGCCACTTTTATTTTTGAACGAGCTCAGTGACTATTCGGATTTGTTTACCACAGAGCAAGCACCTAAAAAGTCCGCTGCATTATCTTACCTGAGGATGAGTAATTTATCAGGCAGAACGTGAGTCTATTCCTCACTGGCTCCATTTTCCTGTTGATGCTTGTTGAACAGATACAATTTAATGAAAAATATAAAGTATTTAAAATCCATCTACCATTAATAGTTTAATTAAACTGACACATACTTCAAAAACAGAGCGACAGAAAACATTAATTTTGGTTATAAAGGGCATGGCATTATTAAAGTGCAATTAAAAACAACATTCACTTACAGCTAACAGCTAAAACAATTTAATTATTTAACACCGGATTGTCACTTGTGACTAACTTCCCCTCTTTGATGTGGAGATGTTCTGTGTCCCTGTTGATTGTTATGGTTCCTTCTCTAGAATTCCAAATGGGGTGGCATTCTCAGAGCAGCTTTCTTCATTCAGTCATGCCTGGTTAGCACACATTGTGAAGGATGAAAATTTAACCGAATGTTTTGTAGTGGTAACAGCTACTCTACAATAAATGGTGATTACACAGCATATGTGAAAAGTTTCACCTAGTCTGAAAGCATTAGCCAAGGTTATGCTTTCTCTTCAGGCACCTTAAACAGTAAGTGTTCAGTGTAGTATAACCATTAAAAAACATGGATTTATTCTGGCCTGCGCTGCCTGTTTCCACATGAAGATCCCTAACTTCTCCCTAGGTAACTCAGGTGATGTTTTCAAGTCTTATGTGCCTCTATGTCCTGGTCTGAGGATGGAGATAATAATAGTACTTGTATTAACAGGGTTAAATGAATAACTAGATTTAAAGATAAAGACTGCTACTTGATACATAATAAGTGTTCAAAAATGTTAACTTGGATCAATATTATTATCATTAAGTAATGAGAATGAAAATGAAGCCCTGTTAAGCATAACCTCAAACGGTCAAGGATTAAGTAGGCAAAAACGAAGGTTCTGTAACGAGGAGTAATCTAGCCATCAGGAGACCATAGACAGTATGAGAAAAATTCCCTACTCAGTTTCAAAACTACAAAGACATAACAAATGCCTGCGTATGATTTGTTCTTATGAATCTGTATATTCATACACAATTGACAACACTTAAAATTTTGGATTCCCTCCAGAAAAGAAAGCACAAAGTTCAATACATGGAACCTAGTCAATAGAGATTGACTCACCTCTGTTTCCGGTGAGAGCACTGAAGACCACAGGAGTTAAAGAAGCAATACATTCAAGACCAAAGCTGGAGACAGAGGCAGAATTAAACTGAGGTCTCTTCTCTTAGCAACTACACTAATATTCTTTCCATTATTTACCTCTACCACTAATCTCTATGGATGAGAAATGGAGGTAAAAATGAGTTCTAGAACTTTTCTTTACATCAGAGTCGGACATCTTAGAATTGAGCATTGACTGAAAGTTCTCGAGTGCAGGCAACATGTGTGGGATATTTGAAGTATTTCTGTACAGATATCGGGAAGAACAACCATGAATATTTGAAAGGGAGGCACAGTAGGGGCCAGTAAGAACCATATCTCATAAAAGTAATTTAAAGATTATCATACCTTAAGGGCTTCCTAAATGGCACTAGGGGTAAAGAATTTTCCTGCCAATGCAGGAGACACAAGAGACCGGTTCTATCCCTGGGTCAGGAAGATCCCTTGGAGTAGGAAATGGCAACCTAGTCCAGTATTCTTGCCTGGAAAATTCCATGGACAGAAGAGCCTGATAGGCTACAGTTCATGGTGCTCTAGTGTCGGACACAACTGAGCAACCAAGCACGTGCACAAACACACACACGAACTTAAACATGTTACGATTACAAGGCTACACTTATAGTCCTCAAGAAAGATAGCCAGGAGATGAGAAAAGAAATTTAGCAATTAAAAAATTGGGGATAATCTACTAAAAGAATATGCATATAAAAATTCTATTCCTGTGACTTGAAGATAGTAGGTCAGTGGTCCTTAGTATACAATGTTTGAACACTTAGCAAGTATGGAAAAAAACCTTTAGATTGGTAGATTTCAGGGAATTACATGCTGCTGCTAAGTTGCTTCAGTCATGTCCGACCGACTCTGTGTGACCCCATAGACAGCAGCCCACCAGGCTCCCCCGTCCCTGGGATTCTCCGGGCAAGAGTACTGGAGTGGGTTGCCATTTCCTTCTCCAATGCATGAAAGTGAAAAGTGAAAGTGAAGTCTCTCAGTTGCGTCCCGACTCTTCGCGACCCCATGGACCACAGCCTACCAGGCTCCTCTGTCCCTGGCATTTTCCAGGCAAGAGTACTGGAGTGGGGTGCCATTGCCTTCTCCAATTATATGCTAGTAGATTTTAACTTGAATGTTATCTATTTGTCATAGCCTGAGCTAGCATCCAGGGGCAGAGGAACTTCATTAGTGCCCTTTTAAATGGACTTAAAGGCTTGTCGGGTGCCTCAGTGGTAAAGAATCTGCCTACTAATGCAGGAGATTCATGTTCAATCCCTGGATCAGGAAGATCCCCTGGAAAAGCAAATGGTAACCTGTTCCAGTATTCTTGCCTGGGAAATCCCATGGACAGAGGAGCCTGGTGGTCTACAGTTCACAGGGTCACAAAAGAATCAGACACAACTGAGTGTGAGCATGTATATATCATGTATATTTACTAAGCGCTCTTTGGGAATCTGTCAGAAACTGGTAGGCTCTTGTTTCCTCATTTCCCTCTGCCATTTCCCTCTTCCCACCTGGTTCCAAACAGCTGTAAAGATCTGCTCATACCCTGAGATCAATCTAGTTGCTGACCCTTGTATATTTGTAAGTACTAAAAGGGTCTAGACACCTCTCAGTACTTACTTATTTTTTAAAAATTTATTTTATTGAAGTATAGCTGATTTACAATGTGTTCATTTCTGCTGTACAGCAAAAAGATTCAATTATATATATATATATTCTTTTTCATATTCTTTTAAATATAGTTTGTCACAGGATACTGAATAGTTTCCTATGCTATACAATAAGACTTTGTTGTTTATCCATTCTATTGACTATATGTAATTGTTTACATATGCTGATTCCAAACTTTCAACTCATCTTTCCCACAACCCTGCTTCCCCTTGGCAACCACAAGTCTGTTCTCTATGTCTGTGAGTCTCTTTCTGTTTTGAGATAAGTTCATTTGTGTCATATTTTAGATTTCACATATAAGTGATATCATATGGTATTTGTCTTTCTCTTTCTAACTTGCTTCATTTAGTATGATAATCACTAAGTTCATCCATGTTGCTGCAAATGGCATTGAAAAGTGAAAGTGGCTCAGTCACATCTGACTCTTTTCGACCCCATGGAATAGTCCATGGAATTCTCTAGGCCAGAATACTGGAGTGGGTAGCTATTCCCTTCTCCAGGGGATCTTCCCAACCCAAGGATCAAACACAGATCTCCTGCACTGCAGGCAGATTCTTTACCAACTGAGCCATCAGGGAAGCCCAGCTTTATTTCATTCTTTTTACAGCTTAGTGATATTCTGCTATATGTATAGTACTTACCCATTTTTGATGCTGGAACATTTTGCATGTGACCCTATTCAGATCCTCACTTTCTTCATGTTGTATTTTTAGGCTGGTTCCTTGACCCCTTCTCCCTTTCCTTATTGAAACTCTTCCTTTTCAGGATCTGGCCCTCTTGAACTTACTTGCTGTTTTCTGAGATTTCAAGCCATGCCTCACTTCTCCATGTGCCTGAGTGATAAGATCTATTCCTATAAAAAGTGGGTGGAAGGTGACACCAAAACATTAAAAAAAAATAAGTCCTATTGACATAAGGAATATATGACAAGCTGACATGAAATAAGTAGATAATCAGGCAGGCTTTATAGCTGTTCAGTTGCATAAGATGACATCCAAGCAATAGAAGAGTTACAGGAGAGAGGGCTAGATACTGGGTACCCACATCAGGATGTGCTTTCCGGAGGCTACAGGACCTGTGCTGATATCTAAAAGTGCTCAAGTCACTAGAAAGACAGAAAAACTGAGGTGTTCTGCCTTAGTTGAATGAAATACAAGTGAAACAATGTGAATTAAGACGGAAAGACAACAGTGAGCATAGGGAAGGGGTGAAGAAAAGAAAGAGGGACAGGAAGGACTGAGCTGAGACTGAGCCAAAAACTGACCCTGAAAAGTACAGCTGAAAGTTGGACAGGGTGTATGGAGTGGTTTAATGATTGATCTTTCTGTTTAGTTATCCCATATCATAATCTAAGAAGGAAATAAAAGAAATAAGAACTCATGACAACTGAGCAACAGTTCGGCTTTGGGAAGAACCCAAGACTATCAACATGGAGCAGGGTGATGTTTTCTCCTGTAAAGTCCTCTGACTAACCAGTACAGCCAAAGCATGGAAATGAATTAAAATAGGAGGCAGGTGAGAGAGCTTCCAGGCTGGGCTGTCTTTTCTCTCTTCACTTTATTGAGTGCATGGAGCTATTACAATTGTACAACCCAATTTCTAGGTCAACTGATTTAATTTTACCAAGACAATCTTGCTAGCTCACTCAGTGAATCAAACAATAATCCTTTAGTTAGTGGATCAATAAGAAATTAAGAAGCAATTAAAGAGAAATGAAAAAAACTTAAAAATTTACATTGATCTGGCAGTCAGATTTTTTTTCCTCCTAGAAAATCAAGATTTAAAAACAATCAAACCCATTGTACTCTTCTTGCATTCTATCTGTTGGTTTGGAAAATTCTTAAATATCAAATTAGTGAAAAAATACAGTAAAAAAGATAGAGAACTTTAAGTTTTAGAACTCAAACAACAAATAACATAATATTGGAAACTAAAATGTCTTCTCTTCCCAACGACAAGCCAATAGCTAAATGGACACAAACACATTTTATGGAAATAGCTGTGACTATGCAGAGATGCTGTAGAATAAGAATCAGTTTCCCAAATAATCATTTCATCTGTAGCACAGAGGCAACATTTCAAAATTAAAACTGTCACTTTCCACTAAGATCATTTCAGTGCCAACTCCTCTCCAAATAACCAGCACTATTCATTTCATCCACCAAAACAAAAAGTTTTTCTTGTTTTTTTTTTTTTTTAAAAGAAGCCTTAATATGGTGTCCAGCTTTTATCTTTCTCAGTCCTAGTAATCATAATTGCAAAAGCTGTGAAATAGGAATACCTGCTTTGGTTATATTTTTCTCCAGCTGAAATGTTGGCTAACCTTTGATAAATTGTTTAACCCCATTGTGTCTTTTGATTCACCTCTGTTTAAAAGGTGAGGAAAGCTATTGCTTACCTATGAACGTGTTGAAGATGAGTGAGCCCAAGTAAGTCTATTAAGGGCTAAGAATAGAGACAAAATATAATGATGAAATGGTGTAATTTTTAAAGCAAATCTTTAATTCAAGGATCTGACCTACTCATCATGATCATCTAGAAAAATTTCTTTGAGGAAAAACAGATGATCTTTTCCTTAAATGGATCATGTACAACAACAAATACAAATGTGAAATAAAAATGGCAAGAAAGATAAATGAAAAAAACAATGCAGGTGTCTTCTAGCGAAGGGCCTAGAAAGAAGGAAGTGGGACTTAAGTTTTATTCTCAAGCCGGCAGGCACACTTGTGCACTGCTGTTCTAATTTCCCTGCTATGGAATAAAACAGCAGACAATTGCTAAGCATTGCCTCTTTTATGGGCACTGACTGCTGTGGGGGCATGGACTTCAGAAGGTGCTGATGTTGGATGAAGTCTTGTATACCATAAATGACTGTATTTCCTTTTCTGATTTAAAGGTGTTTTAGTAGACAATATATGCCATCTTTATGTTTCACACTTAATCCTTCAGATAGAGAAGTATAATGCGAGAAGCTGCGTGGGGTGCTTAAAGACATGCACACCAAGAGTAATGCAATTAAAACTGGCATTTATAAAAGTATATTTTGATTCCTAATCCTGTTTTTACAAGTGCAAAATCACATTAGAAAACAATGTGATGCTAATTAAAGCTTTGTCACCCATAAGACCTTAGTGAATTGCATTTGTAATAGGCTCTGATGCAGAAGCAATTTCTGCTGGGGAAACTTAAACAGAATAAGTGACTACATTTCTTGTTACTCTATTAAAATCAGTTCTACAGTTGTATATATTACTGTCATGTTTTTATCTCTAAACAGCTTGAAATGTCATGTCGTCTAAAGTTAAATTCAAAAACTGAAAAAAAATGCATTATATTGCATATGTAAAAGTCAATCAAAAGACCAGAGATACTATTGATTTTTACTATATCAACAAATACTTCAGATAATATATGAATCCCACTTTGCCAAACTAAAAATGGCTACCGGGGAAAAAATACTAACTGGACCTTATTCTTATGTTTATATAAGAGTTACCTATAAGATTATAAAGTCTGAGTGAAATCAACATTTTATTCATACATAGTTTTAAGGATATGAATTTTTTTGATTCTCAGATCAGCCTTAACCCACTCAGCCTATGGTAATTAGTAAAATCCCAGATATAATGGACACTTAAACATACAGGCAAGCTCAGTTCTCTTGATTCCAAGAGGCATCACTAGGGCTCTGATTATTAACAGAGAAGGAAATCATGTGGATTGGAATCTGAAAACCAACCAGAGCTTACCTTGATCTTTACACATGGCCACTAACATTACTTAACAGCTATATAAATGTGGATGTCTGTGTATATGTGTGTATGCAATTTAAATAGTCCTTGGACTCTGCCATTTTTATTCTGAAAATCTCTCAATAGTATTAATAACAAGTAAAAAAAACCCATAGCATTTTTAATGACTTACCCAAATAGCACAGTTTCAACTATCAAGAAAACACTAATGTGCCTGGAGGAAGCAAAATGGACATGGATAATTAATATCCATGACAGCAATTATAGGAAAGTTTTAAACTCCTAGAACATCTCCGAGAGCTAGAGCATGTAAAAATTATTTTAAACAATTCAGATATGAATCCTTGAGGTTTGTTTAATCATGTGGTTATACTGATAAACCTCTAAGCCATAAAAGAATTCCAGTCCAGTATGCCTTCCTCCCTACCCCCCCCAAACATCTATATACCTATAGCTCTTGATATTGATGAGTCAGAGAAATGAATAAATGGAGATACAAAAATCTGAAAGAGATAAAATGATGAAATTTTGACAAATGCTCACAACAGATAAGACAGTAAATAAGCAACCACCAAAGAGATCAGAATAAGGAGGAATCAGTGAATATGGACAGTGGTGCATTAGGGACATTGAATCAGAAAGTTGAGCACAAGGCAAATAAAAAGAGCCTGAGATTTAATGGCAGAGTGTGCACAATAGGTGAAAATGAAAGAATACATCAAATGAATCCATACATTTGGAAGAAAGAAATGCTTGATGGTAAGATGAAGGATAGTGCAAAGGGAAGCAGGCATGAGACCAAAGGAAAAAAACTGCATATTGCATCTTGCGAGGGAGTGGCGCCCACTGAAAACACAACCCATAATTATAGAAACCCAATAAACAAAGTAAACATAAAGAGAAGGAGAACTGGAAATAGAAAAAGGAAATTATACGCTTATTTCCTTCCCTCTAAAGCTACATTACTCTTCCTTTTGTATTCTACTTTCTCATCCTTTTATTTCTCTTCAAGAGGAAGAAACAAACAAAAATAATTTACAACCATAGATTATCAGTATCCACAGTCCATCTGTTTAGCCTAACCACAGCAGAATGTGTAAGAGTGTTTGTATTTGGGGAGAGACGAGCAGGCACTATTATGTACCAATGAAACAATCTAATGTATAAAACCCGGATTCTGTTCAGTAATAAATTCTACTGTCTATGTTATAATCCTGCTTGAAAATGCTCACAGGAATTCAACTTAAAGAATTCCTCTTCTTTTTTTTTTAAAGAAGTCAATTGTTCCTGCCATGAATATTCACAATACATGTCCCCACAAAGGACAGCTAACGCATCCAAAAGAGAAACCGGTAAACAGCCAGTGGCAATAGAAATTTATGGAATTAGAAAAACCGGACTGGTTAAAATACATGACTGCATTCATTGTTGCAAAATGATTGGATTCATGTCTCATCAAATTTACATTGTGAAGACTGAATATAGTATGATTAGGCATTATTTTAACAACTACATTAAAATACAATTTAAAATAAAATGGCCCTTCATATCATACTAATATCTGTGTTTTAAATAACAAAGGGGATTTTTTTAAAGGAAAGGATTAGCATTTTGTTTCAATCAGCGCAAGCAATGAGATTCCAGTTGGGGTCTCAAAGATTCAGGATTTTATTAATATTCCAGAGATGCATTTGTGTTGCCTCTGGGTACACTGAAAAGCCACTTAAACCGCACTTAAAACAGCACTACAGGATCAAATTGATGTGCATCAACCATTTACAATAAAACTTGATTATTATAAAGGCATACATATTTGCATAATTACATGTTTGATTTTTTGATAATGCAGCATACAGGACAAAATGTGGTTTCATGTAGAAACACATCATCAAAAAGCACCATCTGCTGTAGTATTTAATGCACTGCACACTGATCAAAAATGTTGAAGATAGATTTTCGAGTATCAGAAAGAAGAAAGCCTGAGTCGTATTTACACAGGCACTATGGCTGGCTGGATCATGTAGAAAGGAGAAATAAAATTCAGGCAAAGCATGGTATAAACAGATAACAGCCACACATCTTCAAACACAGAAATGAGCATTTTCATGAATGTGGGATAAGAGGTTTGGATATCTGTTTATATGATGTCATCCATGCATTTAGTAAATTCTCAGATTCTAGATTCTATATTTAGAAATGAAACACTTTAGAATAATTGCTCATGAATAGGGTTATCCTTGGAGAGGCTTCCATTATATCTAGCAGTGGATTTGGAAAAGAGGAAAGAAAAGAAAAAAAAAAAAACACACTCCATTTTTCATTGTGCACTGAAATGAAGGTAGTAACAATGATTGCCTTGGATAGTGGAATTATACATGATTTTTTCTTTTCTTTTCTTCTTTATGTTTTTTCCCCTGAAATAATCTTCCTAATTTTTATGTACTATACCTTTATAAATGATATAAATAGAAAGTTAAAAAATATAAATATAAAAGCTAGAGACCTACTTTAGAAAAAAAAAAACTGGTCTTAGAGGGAAACAGAATGAAGAGAACACACAAAATATACTAACATGAAAAACAAACTTCTAATGCGCTTTGCAGAGCACTTGGGAGAGGAGAAGACACACCTGCGGGGTGAATAGAAACTATCTAGTCACGAAGGTGATGATGCTGTTTGGCTGTTGGTGAAATTAAGCTACAGATCATAAAGTTTTTAGTGTCAGAAACGGAAGTGCACTTCTCAAAAGGGAGAAATGACCTCTTCATTAGAATTCCATTAATTCAGGGCCTATAAGAATTATTTAAAAATCCAAATGTTCTCATACAGTTCTTTTGCTATGTGAGTCCTCAAAGAGGGCTGACTTAAGAAAAGAAACTCTCTAGATGAAGAATATGTGGTGAATGAGGGACTTTGGGAAACAGAGAACTTGAAATAAATGAAATTGGTTCTTACTGCTAGTTCCAAGCCAAAAAAAAAATTGAAATATTATTTTAATCACAGATTTAGTATTATAAACAGAAGAAATCAAGTCTTATGTATACATTCTGTAACAAGTATTTGGAACTAACAAAATAAAGGTTCAATAATACTACCAGTTTTGTCCAATTAGAAGTGCCCTGGTGAGAGGGGAGGAGAAGGCAATGGCACCCCACTCCAGTACTCTTGCCTGGAAAATCCCATGGACGGAGGAGCCTGGTGGGCTGCAGTCCATGGGGTCCACAAAGAGTCAGACACAACTGAATGACTTCATTTTCACTTTTCACTTTCATGCATTGGAGAAGGAAATGGCAACCCACTCCAGTGTTCTTGCCTGGAGAATCCCAGAGACAGGGGAGCCTGGTGGGCTCTCGTCCATGGGGTCGCACAGAGTCAGACACAACTGAAGCTACTGAGCAGGTGAGAGGGGAGCTGTTCTGAGGAAAAGTTCTAAGAGCTTTACAAAGAAAGAAACCTGTGTACCAAAGTGAGCAAGAACATAAATCAAACACTAGAATATCCCACACTTTGAAACTGCTTCTGGGAAATTCTAGACCTAACGCTCCTTTGACATTGGCAGCTCCACTCACAGGTTCCCGTCTGAAACCCACTGTAGGAAGTTCTATTCATGCAAACTGAAATGGTCACATAGACATTCTTGCAGGTGAAAGAAGGCTTCTGGCAGGAGCTGGCTATTCTCTGTGGATGCTGTATGCCGCCCATGGGCTTGAACATCAGAGATGATGGTGCACAAGGACAATAGCTACAGATACCACCCAAGGACATCTTGTATCTTAGCATGCCTGTGTGATAAGTTGCTTCAGTCATGTGTGATTCTTCAAGACCCTTTGGACTGTAGCCCTCTAGGCTCCTCCATGGGATTCTCCAGGCAAGAATACTTGAGTGGATTGCCATGCCCTCCTCCAGGGGATCTTCTCCACCCAGAGGTCGAACCTGCATCTTTTATGTCCCCTGCATTGGCAGGTTGGTTCTTTACCACTAGCACCACCTGGGAAGCCCCTTATATCTTAGACCTGTGTCCAAAGATCCAAAGTCAAATCAGCTGTAATTTTTGACTGACACTCCTTTCTTAAGACCTGCAATGTGTGCATGCATGAATGTGTGTGTGTGTGTGTGTGTGTGTGTGTGTGTAAAAGCGCTTGGAAATATACCATAGCTCACTAGAAAAAGATGAAAATCCTTTTTTTTAACCTAAATATTAGTATTATACTCCCTTTTAGTGGGTTCACCATCTATGTTTGTAGTCTCTTTTCATTTTTAATGTTTCTTTTCTAATTGTGAAAATAGTGCATATGTGGAGTGGAAAATTCATAGCCTATAGGAAAAGACAAAGAAGAAAATTAAAATAATCAGCATTCCTACTATTCACTTACTTAGATTTTAAATTTCCCATGAAAAAAGCTACAAGATATTTTTTAAATGAAAAAGAAAACTTTTTGATTCATTTAGAACTCTTCTTTTAAAAATTTAACTTTACATAATAAAGTAAACAAATGTTAATGGTAACAATTCAACAAGCACTGGTGAAATATACGGTGCCCACACTTCTAACAATCCTCTTCTGGGCTCATTTGGCCAATACTTCTGTGGCTCAGCTGGTAAAGAATCCACATGCAATGTGGGAGACCTGGGTTTGATCCCTGGGTTGGGAAGATACCCTGGAGAAGAAAAAGGCTACCCACTCCAGTATTCTGGCCTGGAGAATTCCATGGACTATACAGTCCATGGGGTTGCAAAGAGTTGGACACAACTGAGAGACTTTCACTTTCACTTTCTTCTCCTCTGAGTAAGGATTTCACAGGATTAAGGGAGAGTGCCTCCAGACGACTCATGCAATATGCTCTGGGGAGCCAGGGCCACACATTCTCTGCCCCAGAGATTCATTTCCAAGGCCTTCACCTTTTCCCCGGGTATTCCAAGGGTGAGCTATACTGCAGTTGGGTATACTTTTGTATCTACAGGATATCCCAGGGGCAGCTGAGTATAGATGACATAAAGATGCAGTTTAAGCGAATAGGGTGGGCAGCGTGATGGGGACTAGAGTAGAACTCAGTAGATTCTGAAAAAGATATATTTGAATCTGACCTTATAGGTAATTAAGAAGATATTATCAAAGAAGGACACTAGAACATGTCTCAATAGCTGTGTTAGCTTGATTTAAAATCTTCAGAGATTTCATATATGGTATATTGGCCTACATGTGTAATTGTGCTCCTAGAGCTGTAAACGTTGGGGACAGGCCTGATAGCAATAAAGAACGTGTTTAGTAGGGTTTCCAGCAAGAAAGCAGTGGTAGTTTAGTTCTCAGGACTTCCATGTTTCTCCATGGAAAATAAATAAGAGCAACAAGAGACAGTACAAAAATAGCTGCAAATTCTACTTTTCACTGAAACTAGAGAACAGAAAAACATTTGTAATCTTCCAAGAGGCAGGCTGCTCTAGAGAACACTGAGACCGAATGGTGAGGCGGTGTGGGCAGGCTGAGGGGCTGAGTGGATACAGATCTTAGACACGTGCAGAAAGTACACACTGCTAAAAGGGGAGAGCACCAACCTGAGCAGGAGCTGTTGGGAGCTAGACTGAGGTCTTATAGGAACCAAATGGTGGGAGAGACAAAATGAGAGGTGAAGAAAGTGCCCGGTGGGGCCCAGGGTAGATCCTGGAATCTACCAAAAAATAGAAAAAAAAAAAAAAGTAAATAAATAAGTGAACCAATAAAAGTACTCTGAAGGTGTGGAGAGGTGCAGCAGCTGGTGAAGGAAAACAGGCAAATGTAAGCTGAATAAATCCTTCTGAATTAAATTAGGTTCTAGAGAAAGAGCACATTTTAAGGAAAACACAGTATTTATTTCTGTAATAACAAAAGTGCTATTGACATATAATGTTTTGAAGGACACATTGCCCCTACTCACTCTTCCAAGTAACTCTGGCTTTTATTAATAACAAGTCCAGAAAAATTCAACTCATTGATTATGAGTATCAAGAAAAGAAAAAGTGCAGCACACATACAAAGACACCACAAGAAAAAATACTACTAATCATAAGCAAGACTACTCTACAAATGAAGAAATTTCAATGGAAAAATATCTGCAAGGCAGATAAAAATTATAACCTAACATTAAAACAGTACTGAAGCAATTACTCTTATAAAAGAAAACCACAAAGCAGAAATGTAAGAAATTATGGCAGTGTTGCTTAGGCCAAAGCTCTCAAAAATAGGAGAAAGTAAACCAGTTACTAGCAGAACTCAGGCAGAAAATAGATAAAATCAAATTATTTCAGAAATGAAGATTAATTATTAGCACTTAGGAAAATAGACACTACAGAGAGTAAAAGACAGGATAGAAACTCAAAAAGCAAATGAAGCGAAACAAAAATGAAGAAAGAATTTTTTTTTTAAATCATAGAGAAAAAAGACAACTATAGAAGACAAAGAAGATTTAATTTGTGCATTGGTATATTTCCCTCCAAAGAAAACCATACAATAAAACAAAAAAATTAAATATAATTTAAGAAACTTTTCCTGAAATGGAAGAAGACTTGCGTTGACATGATAAAAGAGCATCAGGAAAACTGACTCCAAGTGATCAAAAAATGACACTTATTCTTATTAAGTAGGGTGTATAATCTCAGTATCCAAGGTGATTTCTGGCTAATAAGCATAACAGAAAAATAACAAAATTTATAATGTTAAAGAGGACAATGAAATTTTGATGACATATGCTTAAAAATGGCAGCACCTATAACAAAGTAGAGGCTTCCGTGGTGGCTCAGTGGTAAGGAATCCACCTTCAGTGCAGGAGATACTGGTTCAGTCCTTGGCTGGGGAAGATCCCCTGGAGAAGGAAATGCAACACACTCCAATATTCCTGCTTGGGAAATCCCATGGAGAGAGGAGCCTGGCAGGTTACAGTCCAAGGGGTTGCAGAAGAGTCGGACACGACTTAGTGACTAAAACAGCAGAGCAAATAACAAAGGAGACTTGGCAGAAATTCATGGAGAAACAGAAAGGTACAGGTTGTCAGAAGCTTCTGTTTACCATTTTTGGTCCAAAACAGATCAAGTGAACTGAAAATAAGTAAGGAGAGGCCTCAAACAACATAGTAAACAAGGTAGAAAATTTCTGTTTATGTAATTGAGAATTTTAGGTTATCACCAGAGCATGATCATTCTATGGGGCTTCCCTGCTGGCTCAGGGTAAAGGATCCACCTGCAATGCAGTAGTCACAGGAGATGCGGGTTCAATCCCTAGGTCAGGAAGATCCCCTGAAAAGGAAAGGGCAACCCACTCCAGTATTCTTGCCTGGAGAATCCTATGGATAGAGGAGCCTGGCAGGCTACACTCCTTAGGGTCAAAAAGAGTCTGACATGATGGAAGCAACTGAGCATGCATGCACGCAATCATTCTACTCTTACTAAAACTCTTCTCTGACATCAGAACAGACTCCCATCATTGTTAACAGGGAATCATAGAACCACTTCCATCAAAGTCAAGAACGTGATATGCCTCTCAACCATTCCCTCTAACACGTCTATTATTTAATATATGAGATGTATTCACTAGTAAAATTTAAAATTAGTTATTGAATTTAGTTATAAACATATATATGGTCCCATCACTTCATGGGAAATAGATAGGGAAACAGTGGAAACAGTGTCAGACTTTATTATGGGGGGCTCCAAAATCACTGCAGATGGTGACTGCAGCCATGAAATTAAAAGACGCTTACTCCTTGGAAGGAAAGTTATGACCAACCTATACAGCATATTCAAAAGCAGAGACATTACTTTGCCAACAAAGGTCCATCTAGTCAAGTCTGTGGTTTTTCCAGTGGTCATGTATGGATGTGAGAGTTGGACTGTGAAGAAGGCTGAGCATCGAAGAATTGATGCTTTTGAACTGTGGTGTTGGAGAAGACTCTTGAGAGTCCCTTGGACTGCAAGGAGATCCAACCAGTCCATTCTGAAGGAAATCAGTCCTGGGTGTTCTTTGGAAGGAATGATGCTAAAGCTGAAACTCCAGTACTTTGGCCACCTCATGCAAAGAGTTGACTCATTGGAAAAGACTCTGATGCTGGGAGGGATTGGGGGCAGGAGGAGAAGGGGACGACCAACGATGAGATGGCTGGATGGCATCACTGACTCGATGGACGTGAGTCTGAGTGAACTCTGGGAGTTGGTGATGGACAGGGAGGCCTGGCGTGCTGCAATTCATGGGGTCGCAAAGAGTTGGACACGACTGAGCGACTGAACTGAACTGAACTGATATATAGATAACCACAGGGTAGAAAATATTTTAAAACATTAAAGCTTCATTAATAATAGAAAAGATATAAAATATCTATGAAAAATTTAACTAGAAAATGTAGACAATCTATATGAGGAAAACTGTAAAACTCACTTGATAAACACACAATGTAAACTTTTAAGTTTAAACCTCATGAATCCATGAGGTTTACCATGTATTTACAGTGGTTAATTTTGTGTTTCAATTGACTGGACCACACGGTCCACACATTATTCTGGGTGTGTCTATGAGAGTGTTTCTGGATGAGATTAACATCTGAATACTAATAGGTATACCTTTCCTTTTCTCCTTTGTCTTTCACTTCTCTTCTTTTCTTAGCCATTTGTAAGGCTTCCTCAGAAAACAATTTTGCCTTTTTGCATTTCTTTTTTTGAGAATATCTTGATCACTACCTCCTGTACAATGTCATGAACCTCCGTCTATAGTTCTTCAGGCACTCTGTCTATCATCTAATCCCTTGAATCTATTTGTCACTTCCACTGTATAATTGTAAGGGATTTGATTTAGGTCATACTTGAATGGTCTAGTAGTTTTTGCACTTTCTTCAATTTAAGTCTGAATTTCGCAATAAGGAGTTCATGATCTGAGCCACAGTCAGCTCCCAGTGTTGTTTTTGCTGACTCTATAGAGCTTCTCCATCTTCGGCTGCAAAGAATATAACCAATCTATAATCAATCTGATTTTGGTATTGACCAACTGGTGATGTCCCTGAATATTCATTGGAAGAACTGATGCTGAAGCTGAAGCTCCAATATTTTGGCCACCTGATGCGAAGAACTGACTCATTTGAAAAGTCCCTGATGCTGGGAAAGATTGAGGGAGGGAACAGAAAGGGATGACAGAGGATGAGATGGTTGGATGGCAATACCAACTCAATGGACATGAGTTTGAGCAAGTTCCAGGAGTTGGTGATGGACAGGGAAGCCTGGCACGCTGCACTCCACTGGGTCACAAAGAGTCAGACATGACTGAGAAACTGCCTTTGTACTCAAACTGAAACATTGCTCCTCTTGGTCTCAAGCCTACCATCTTTTGAACTGGAACTTACACCATCAGCTCTCCTGGTTATCAGGCCTTGGGACTTGGACTAAAACTACACGTCAGCACTTTTGGGTCTCCAGTTCACCAACTGTTGATTTGGGGACTTTATCCTCTATAATCACATGAGACAATTTCTTATAATAAATTTCTTTATATATATATATTTGTCATTGGATGCATAGCATATGTCTGCTCAGTCATGTCCAACTCTTTGCGACCCCATGGACTGTAGCCCGCCAGGCTCCTATGTTCATAGAATTTTGCAGGCAAGAATACTGGAGTGGGTTGCCATTTCCTTCACTAGGGGATCTTTCTGACCGAGGGATGGAACCCACATCTTCTGTAGCTCCTGCACAGGCATGCAGTTTCTTTACCACTAAGCCACTGGGGAAAATCTTTATATATATATATCCTGTTAATTCTGTTTATTTAAAAAACGCTAATAAAATAGTCAAAATAAAATGAAGTGCTAAAAATAACCTTTTAGTACAATCAAAGTTTATCAGGATATTATTTCTTCTGAGGGTGTATTTGTAAATGTCAAACTCTAGGTATTCATGGTTTCAAAAACTTTCTATTTTACTGTTATGCAAAAGGTCAGGAAGTAGAGACATTAATGTGCCCAAGTAGACTAGAGTGGATAACCGCTTCTTAGTCCCAGGAATGCTTCTAACTGTTTCTTGAAGAGTTGCTGAATTTGAAGAGAAACTTTATTCCAAAATGGTACTATCTTCTACTCTTCATTCCTTGATCCTGCATATCAGCTTAGGAAATCTATTTTCAATCAATTAAAAAAGCACACATATGACTGCAAATATCATTAAGTGATTCACCAAATAATTACTTAGTGTTACTAGATAACAAGCACTCTGATAGGGACTAGATATATTTTGGTCAATTATGCATAGTCTTCTATAGAATCTAATGGAAGAAGTAGAAAGAAACAAAGAGCAACAAAATAAATAAATAAACATATAATTACAGATTAGGGGAACAAGGCAGACCCACAGATAAAGAATGGATAGAAGACTGATCAAGATAAAACCACCAAGATGTCTCTGAAAAGATGATATTAAGCCAAAAGCTAGAGATGCATTAGAACCTTAAAACATCCGAGTTAGTGTAGTTTTAAGTAGAAGAAACACCACGTGAGGGGTTGAAATAAGACAGAAACTAGCTTGCTTGAGAAAATGTCAGGAGTTAGTGAATCTAGACTATGGAAGTTGAGGGAATACTACGTAAAATAAGCTTGGGGATCTGAGTAAGAGGTTGACTGGCAGAGAAGCCACATCCATGTGCCTGGACTTAAGACCAAGTGCAAAGAGAGATTTTAAATTGTCAGATAGTGTCATGCTAGATTTATGTTTCAAGAAAGACTATTTCTGTGCCTGTGTACAGAATCAGTTAGGAATGGGAATGGCTGTGTGTCGTGTGTATGGAGGCATTCTGGTAACTGGGTTTAAAATCTTCATAACTTGGACTAGAGTGTGGCAGTGACGATAGAGAGAAGTTGATCACCTTGATATACATTTAGGAGAAGCAGGTGATTGGACTTAGTGATTAGCTAGATGAAGAGGAAGAGAGACAGGGAGGAATTATGAGTATCTCCCAGGTTTCATAAGAAACTGGGTAGATGGTGGTACCAAAGGAAAGGAAGTTGGAAGAAGGTTTTTAGAGGAAAATAAAAACTTGGATCTATTTGTGTGAAATGATCCTGAAGTATCTATTACAGAGTGGAAAACAAATGTATATAAGGGTGAGAGGGAAGGTTAGGACTAGAAGTATATATGTAGGAATTGTTGACCTGAAAATGGTATTTTAAGCCACAAGGATGGAGAAGGTCATTTTATGGAAACATGAGACTTGGGGCTTAGATTAGAATATTGAGGAAATTTAATATTAGAAATATGACATTCAAAGGAGATGCAAAGGAGACCTAGGAGGAACATGTAGAGAAGCAGGGGGAAACTGGGAGAATATGAAAACTTATAAGCCAAAAACAGAATTTTGGGAGAAGAATGGTCAATTATTGATATTTTAATGTTGATTTTGCAATACAGAGGTTGTTAGTGACCAACTAGGTTGTGAGAGTGGATGTCAGTTTCAAGTAAATTACAAAGTGAACATGAAGTATAAAAGTGAGGGTGCTATAATATATACACATTTATTTCATGGAGTTTCATAGGGAAATAGAAGAATGATATGGTAGCTAGAAGGAGATGTGGATTGATACAGAGCTTTTTAATTTTAGTTTTTTGGATAATAATACTTGATTAGGTGCATATACTGGTGGGAATAATTCAGTAGAGGAATGACAAAAGCATTGAAATTCCTGAGAAGATGAGAAGAATGGGATCCCAAACACAGTTGAAAGACAGGCCTTTGATTAAAAGGGGACACACTCAATTAAAACAGGGACAGAGACAGTAGGAATCATGGACAGAGGAATTCAGATTTCATGGTAGAAAGCTCCTATTAGTCTCAACAAAATACTAGGTGAGCAGAAAGAGGGTAGGAGGTAATACCCTCAAGCACTAGATGCTAATTGAGAAGAGTCTTCAAAGAGATGTAGGTGGGCACACGGGAGGAGAAATGGGTAGAGTGAAGAGGGCAGACAGAAGGGTGTTCCCAATGAAGAACAGTCTGTTGACCAAACGACCAAGTCACAGAACAAGGTAACAGCCTGGTGCCTTCTATTGAATATATTCAATAGATTAATGTACCTGGAGCAAAGGATGAAAGGGTTAAGATGGAGGGCCTTGGATGAAATGAAGTGCTTATGAGTTTGAACAGTGTTCAGTAGGTAACATGGAGCCACTGAGAGCTATAAACAGTCAAAAGAAGAATGTTACTCAGACCACAGTGCCGATAATGCATTTGAGAGATGTGAAACCAATGACAAAGAGATTACTGCAGTGGCCCAGGTAAGAGAAGTTGATATCCTGAGCTAAGGCATTAACAGCAGGAATAGAGGGGAAAACACAGATTAGAAAGATATTAGACAGTTTTATTTGACAGGGCCTCATTATCAAGTAGTGATGATTATATAGGGAGATAGTGGAAGGAGGTGAAAATTAAGGGCATAATCCTGGTGAGCAGCTACAGTTAAAGTGCAATAGAGAAGAAACAGCTAGGAATGTGGGAGAAGACACGATAAAAATAGAGTTGTCACAGAGTCAAAGTAAGTGAGAATTTTAAGAAAGAATGATTATATCAAAGGCACACACACACACACACACAAAAATAGGACCATAGGACATGAAACAGAAAACTATACATTGGAACCATCACTTGCAAAATGAAAACAAATGACGAGAAGTTTTTAAATACTGTGCAAAGAGAGAAACTCTGCAGTTGGTAATAAGGAATTCTAAAGAGTAAATAAAAATCAGTTTTAAGGGATTCATCATTACAAATTTATTTATAAAATAAAGTGAATATAAATGGCATCTGTAATAGTTTATGTTAGGAAATAGACAATTATGATAACTTTCTTCAGTTCATCCAGTAACTTCCCAAACTCTATTTTCTTTTCAAGGTCATAAATTCCTCAAACATAATTTCTCCATACCACAGGGATTTTCAGGACCATAACCTTCAAGATTAAGAGGGAAATACTGTATCTAAGGATAGGTTCTACCATCAGCTAGCCACCAAATTCTCCCTAGTTTTGTTTCCTCATCTGTAAAATGAGGTGTTTGTATTCAATGTCCTACGGGGTCTCTTCTATGGTGAGATATCTATAAGTTTGTGAATGTGGCTATTATCTCTGAAATATTCCTGTGACTTGTGCTGCTCTCGACAACAAGACTCAACCTGATAGATTTGCAAACCACAGCCTGTCTGCCCACTGATTGTTTACTTAAAATAAGTTTCCTCTCCCTTTGTGTCCCAGTTTCCATTTTGTGAAAACAGACACTTTTGCAGAATCAAAGCCCAGAACTATAGAAACTGAACAGGCAAGGTGCTGTGTACAAAATTAGCACTCAGTATTTCTTGTATAGATGAATATATAGAGATAAATATTCAGAAGTTATTAGCTCTAATATACCAGAGGCTACTAGAATCCCTTTTATAATACCTGTGACTATCTGCCTCTTTTTAAAGATGTCCAGACATGAGAAACTCCTGGTCTTGCAGGGTGCAAGTGAGTCCTTATGGCTGACACAGAGTGGTGATAGTGCTTCTGGCAATGGAAACAAGTTCCATTTAGCCAGGGCAATGCCAGACAGCAGTGTCAAAGGTACAAATGGCAGGAAGTACCAGCCTATGAAGCTCAAGTTCAGTAGGGCTGAGGTGCTTTGAGGGACACAAACAGAAGGAAGAGTATTCAAACTGATGCTGCCATAATGTAAAGCTTTACTGGGGACTATCTTGGGAATTTTGTAGGAAAAAAGAAATCCTTATTCTTAATACAACATTAACTCTGCTTCCATTGTGGTTTGCTATTCCAGAAGAGCTTAGCTCCTTAGCCATATAGGAGAAACTGTTCATTTTTTTACACAACTCTTTTAGGTTTTTCCGAAGAATGACCTAAAAATCACCTTTATAATAATAGCTGTGATCATAGGTCATGGGATACTGCCCACCATTAACATGCCAGACCTTTAATAATCTGAAGGTATCAGTTATGTCATGATTTTTTTTCTGAATTGTAAAATATTTCAGGCACTAAAATATGCTTTTGAGTATATGAACCCTTATATACTCTCTACTCAGCTTAAGAAACAAACATTACAGATTAAAATAAAAAATTTTGTACCCCTTGTGCTGTCATTTTTTTCTCCCCAATATAACGAATGGGCTTCCTTAGTGACTCAGTGGTAAAGAAGCTGCATGCCCATGGGTTTGATCCCTGAGTCAGGAGGATTCCCTGGAGAAGGAAATGGCAGCCCACTCCAGTATTTCTTGCCTGGAGAATCCTATGAACAGAGGAGGCTGGCGGGCTACAGTCCACGGGGTCGCAAGAGTTAAACATGACTTACTGACCAAACAACAACAATGACATAATAAATCCGAAATTTGCCTGTATTATTCTCAATTTACTAGGCACAGATGATTCCATCAAAAGTATGTTTCATATTTTTAGGAGTTGGGATTAAAATGCGCACACTATTAAATGTAAAATAGGTAACCAACAAGGTGTATAGCACAGAATTATACTCAATATCTCATAATAACCTATAATAGAGAATGTAAAATAAGTATATATATATACTTATATATAAGTATATATATGTATAACATAATCACTTTTTTTGTACTCTTGAAACTAAAACAACATTGTAAATCAATTATATTTCAATAAAATTTAAAAAAATTGAAATAAAAATTCTGATACTTCAGAAAAACATTTTTGTTTTAAATTTTATATGCATGATATTATACCATACCTCTAATTCTGCAACTTTACTTTTAAGTTTTCTTTTGACACTCATCCACGTAACTCAAGTGTTTTCTTTTTGTAACTGAGCAGCCCAATGTATAAATGTATGACAATGTATTCATTATTTCCCTAGATACTTAGATTGATGAACTGCTGTCCTTGAAAGTGGAAACCTTCAATTGCCTGAATATTCCTGAACCCCAGTGGCTGTTTTCGCCATTAGTAATAGATCTCATCTGCTGCCTCTAAGAAATGTAAAGATTGTTTAGTGAATAGCCTAGTAAGAGGAAGAGGCATTTTGATTTTTCCTTACTTTCCCAGGTGGAAGAATTCAGGGGACGTGGTGAAATGTAATTACAACTCCCTTTAATCTTATTTAAGGGAGCAATGTTTCTCTCTAATTTACACACGTAAATTAGAGCAAAGAAGCAAGTACTTCAAAGAAGGAGGGGAAATTTAACTATGTGTTTGGCAGAAATTGTTTGCTCTACCTCAGGGCTGCTGTGAAAAGGTCAGCTGTTGGGACCATTAAGAGCAATAGGCCCAGTGCTTTCATCACACTGTCACGTGGCATTTCTCATAGGTGCCCTATAACAGCCACTCAACTTTGTGCTTTGTGAAACTAACTGTGCAAACATATAGTTTTACACATGTATATATTTGTTTATGTATGCTTGCACATGCGTGATGGGAAAAATAGGTATCAAAAAGTAGACAGAAAAAACTCTAAATGCTGGGAAAGATTGACAGCAGGAGGAGAAGGGCTAAGATGGTTGGATGGCATTATTGACATATGGGCATGAGTTTGGGCAAACTCCAGGAGATAGTGAAGGACAGGAAAAGCTGGTGTGCTGCAGTCCATGGGGTCTCAAAGTGTCAGACACGACTTAGCAACTGAACAACAACTAGCTCTTGGTATTAAAATTATGGGTGGTCTCCTGGGTGGGATAGCTCACTACGTGTAGTACTGATTCAACATCCTCTCTGCTAGCATTAAACTGAACTCTGGAGACATCCTGGGCAGCTAAACACTCATGGACTTGCCCTACACCAGAATTTTCTAAATGCTGCACTCTAAACATGAATTAATTTTGAAATAAGACAAGTTAACATTTTTAAAGAATCTATCAGATGTGCTATTGGAAGTAAGCTATGAATGGAAAGATATAATTTGTTTTAATTATAGCTATTTCACTGACAAGATAAAATTGCATTATTTAAGATGCTACTAATATGGTTAAGTAAATTCTTTTCCTGAGATCATGGTAGCCATTTAAAAAGAGAAAATGGAGTGTAGGAAGTGCCAAATAGATTTATGTCTGCATCTTCTATTTGGGAATGGGAGTAGGTTGGAGATGGAGGTAAACTGAGCAGAGCTCATGAAATCAGCCAGTTGGACCTAGGCCACCATAGCCTCTCCTGCTGTACTCTCCATAGGGGGTCACATTATCCAAACTCATATCTTTCAGGTCTTCACTCTTACCCTCATTCTCCTTGCTCTGTTTCCTCTGCCCTCCAAGTTCCATTACAACCACCTTGAACACTGAAACAGACTGAATTCTAATATTATCTGTTGTTTTTACTAAAACTTATTTACATGGAAGTTTCAGTCCCTTGCCTGCAGATGGATATTTTTGAGGTTTATTAATTTCCATGATCAGGACTTCTTGAATCCTGAAACCATCTATGGCAACTTCATAGGTACCCAGCCAGCTGAGTCCCCTAGCAGGCAGGCCTGGAGTAACCTGTGGCTATGCCCACCAGCCACCCGTTTCTTCAGGTGGACAGCCTCCTTCTCATGTTTGCCTTCTGTTTGTTGCCCACTTCCAACTAAAAAGTAAGCTGTTGGAAAACAGGCCCAGGTTTAGATTAATCCTCCATTTATCTGCAGTGGAGGGCAGAGTTCTGACATGGTTCAGTTTAGTCCAGTCACTCAGTAGTGTCCAACTCTTTGGGACCCCATGGACTGCAGCACGCCAGGCCTCCTGTCTATCGTCAACTCCCGGAGTTTACTCAAACTCATATCCATTGAGTCGGTGATGCCATCCAATCATTTCATTATTTGTCATCCCCTTCTCCTCCCGCATTCAATCTTTCCCAGCATCAGGGTCTTTTCCAATGAGTTAGTTCTTTGCATCAGGTAGCCAAGTATTGGAGTTTCAGCTTCAACATCAGTCCTTCCAGTGAATATTCAGGACTGATTTCTTTTAGGATGGACTGGTTGGATCTCCTTGCTGTCCAAAGGACTCTCAAGAGTCTTATCCAACACTGCAGTTCAAAAGCATCAATTCTTCAGTGCTCAGCTTTCTTTATAGTCCAACTCTCACATCCATACATGACTACTGGAAAAACCATAGCTTTGACTAGACAGACCTTTGTTGGCAAAGTAATGTCTCTGCTTTTTAATATGCTGTCTATGATGGTCATAACTTTTCTTCCAAGGAGCAAGCATCTTTTAATTTCCTGGCTATAGTTACCACCTGCAGTGATTATAGCCACTTAATGTTACTTAGTAAGTCAATGGGTGATGGTCTACACAGACATTTCAGTGGAAATTCAAGAAATGCTGCAAAGGAAATTTAAATGCCATATTAAGGTAGAATTCAATGTGTTTGGTTCATTTGTCTCCAGGTTACAAAGTGCATGTACTCTTGACTGGTCACTGAAATGAAGCCATGGGCTCAGTGCTGGACTAAAATCTCATCTCCCAACCAAGTGGTGTCACCACTCTAGTGAATGATTCTCCATGGCATGGCCTTGTGTTACAGTGGAGGTTCCTTGCTGCCGAAAGAAGCATGTCACCCTTCAGCAGGGACTTGGACTGGAAAACCCCATGCATAAATCCTCCTTTGTCATTTTAAAGCTCACAAAGCAGGCAGTTCAGAGCTGGTTCAAATAGAGTAAACATATCCAAAAGTGTCTTTTCTCTCTCTTCCTCAAGCTTAAGTCTCTTGCAGGATTCAGAAAGAAGCTAAGGCTTTAAAAATTTCTATTATGCTCTCCTGCAGAAATCTCAAACTTAAAAGATTCAAAATTGAATTTATAATCTTGCCCTCCCCCTCCAATGGAGATTCCTCCCAACCTTACTGACATCTTTCTGCAAATTATCTAAATGAGCAACTTTGAGATCATCTTGAATTTTTCCTGATTCTTCACTCCTTGTATTAGTTCACCAGGGCTACCATAACAAAATCACACAGACTGGGTGGCTTCAACTAGAAATTTATTGTCTCACATTTCTGGAGGCTAGAAGTCACAGATTCAAGTGTTTGCAAAACTGGCTTCTTTTGAAGCCTCTTTCTCCTTGGTTTGTTGATGGTCATCTTCTCCCTGTGTCTTCATACCATCTTCCCTCTGTATGGATCTGAATCCAAATTTCCTATTCTTATACAGATACCAGTCATATTGGGGTAGGGATCCTCCTACCATAACCTCATTTTAATTTAATGATCACTTTAAAGACATATCTCTAAATATAGTCACATTCAGAGGTCCTGGGGGTTAGAACTTCAACTTCAGTGTGACCTAGTAAGGACTGGCATCTAGCTCTACTATTTGTATTACGTGTGATCAGAAAGCAGTTACTTAACACTCTGTCAGTTGGGTTTTTTAGTGTTGAGCAACAAAAATTAATGCTAGCTAATTCAATCAAAAAACAACTTTATTAAAGCTATCAGTGTCTAACAGAAACTCCAAGCAGGCCAAAGAACCAGCTTGGAGATGACCAGATACACTCTATATTACAAATTAAGACACAGCACTGAACACACACAGCTCTCTCTCCCATCACCAGTGATCTGGTTGCTTTACACACATCCCTAACCTCATAGTCTCTGAGATCCTGGCATGTCTACAGGAACCACCATGATTCCTGCCTCTGGAAACTGGGCAGCATTCTGCCACTGCTCCCATCAGGATGGCATCTCACACAAATCCTCTTAGTGGATTTAGAGTCTGGGTCAGAATCTGACACAGGCACCTCTGTGGGTGGAGAGCCTTCCGGACATCAATGTTACAGCTATCAGGGAAAATGGGAAAAATGAGTATTTTGTATTTTTGACTTCTATATTGAAGTTGGTGTCTTCCTCCCAGAAAAACACACTCATGAGGCTGGGAATTCCATAAATATAGAAAAATGCTTTAGATGCCAGCCAGCCAAAAAATATGGGAATATACAATATGTCCTCTAATTCTAAGTCACTATATATATATATATATACATACACATATATATAAACATATTTATTATATGTTGTTGTTCAGACACCCAGTTGTGTCCAGCTCTTTGCGACCTCACGGACTGCAGCATGCCAGGTCTCTCTGTCCCTCATCACCTCCTGAAGTTTGCCTGAATTTATGTCCACTGTATTGGTGATGCCACCTAGCCATCTCATCCTCTGATGCCCTCTTCTCCTTCTGCCCTCAATCTTTCCCAGCATCAGGGACTTTTCCAATGAGGAGGAAGGAATGGCAAACCACCCTAGTATACTTGCCATGAGAACCTCATGAACTGTAGAAAAGGACAAAAAATTTATTATATATAATTAATAATATTTCATATTATAATTTATTATGTATATTACATACAATATATATGTTAAATAAAATATTTATAATACTAGTACCTACTTATGGTTATTGTTAGCATGAAATGTGACTGTATTTGTGGAATCAGTGCATTGAACATGATAGAACACAAACGCGAAATGCTTTTGTCTCCAACTGTTTATTGTGCTGAATTTGTCAAGTCTTGACATATTGGGTGGATCCCCTAGCTTTCTAGTCATATTCTGTTATTAAAAAAAAAAATCTCTGTGAAGTTCAATTCCGTTCAGTATTACTTCAGTTCAGTTCAGTCACTCAGTCGTGTCTGACTCTTTGCGACCCCATGGACTGCAGCATGCCAGGCCTCCCTGTCCATCACCAACTCCTGGAGTCTATTCAAACTCATGTGATGCCATCCAACCATCTCATCCTCTGTCATCCCCTTTTCCTCCTGCCCTCAGTCTTTCCCAGCATCAGGGTCTTTTCAAATGAGTCAGTTCTTCACATCAGGTGGCCAAGTGTTGGAGTTTCAGCTTCAGCAGCAGTCCTTCCAATGAATATTCAGGACTGATTTCCTTTAGGATGGACTGGTTGGATCTCATCCTCTGTCGTCATGCCTTCAATCTTTCCCAACATCAGGGTCTTTTCAAATGAATCAGTTCTTTGCATCAGGTGGCCAAAGTATAGTATAGCCCAATTTAAAATTTGGATCTCATGTTTATTTTAGTATGGTTTGGAATGACAGACTGTCACTTGGTTCATGTGTAAACTCAGAGACAGTTCTAGAAAATACATGGGTCCCCATTTTTTTCAGCATCTTGCTGGGGAAAAAAAAGTATGTTTAATGCAGAACATTGCTAGATTTACCTGAGGATCTTCTCCAAAAAGAGAAGGATCCTCTGTGAAAGGATAGTTGTACAAGGAGCTTTGGAGGCATACATAAACATCTGGGGCTCAGGCATCAAGTATTCTTAGCTTTGGTGCCAGGTGTTTAGGGAAGTGCTGGAAAATGTCAACTGCCCTGCACCTGGAGACCTCAGGAGCCCTGGGCTCAAAAGAAGCTGAGCTGAAGGGCAATTTTTCCTTGGGAGGTAGAGAGGGGAAATCTGATACCTGTTGGCTCTTTATCAGATGACTCTCAGACTATTTTCAGGATGATTTAAGTGACTGGGCACCCCTGCATATCTTTCCAAATGCTCTTGTCCTCCTCAGAACTCAGATCCAGTTCTTGGCTCAAGGGTCTGCAATGGGGAGAAACTGCACAGGCTATTCTTATGCACCTGCTGATTTTTGGTTCTTTTGACCTGTGATCTTTAGGTGAGAGGAAGCTTAGGTTGGGAAAGAGAATTGGCTTGAAGAGCTTTTTCTTCACTGATGCTGCTCTAAGGCCTCCATGGGCTGATGACACCTGGTACATGGCAGGCATTTAGCACTGGCTTCTTCTTGAGGCGTAAGATGTTCTCCGAGGTGACCGCTTTTCAATACCCTTCTTAGTTCCTGACACTCCACGCACCCACCTCAGCCCCTGCCCCAACAGTAGCCTTCTTGGGCATGATACCAGCAAAAGAGTGCCAGCCTTGCCATCACTCCTCAGGAAATTCATTCAGCCTCATTATGCCAAACAGAGAAGTTGTTTGCACACAGCCTTCTCTCACTACTGGTCTGTTCTTTCCATCTTCCTTTCCTTTGCTCAGATAGACAGAAGGGCAATGAGAAAATCCATTCTATAGGCAGATATTCAGCTGGGAGTGGATATCACTTCTGTCTTCAGGCTGCTTGCTGTAGTGAAGTCCCTGGGACTGTGTCTCCTGGAATTCATCTCTTCTCCTGGAGTAAGGGATTCTCCTCCACCTCTGCCTGCCCAGAGATGGGAAGAGAAAGGCCACAGCCTTTTCACTCACCTGCTGTCTCTATTTTGCTTTAGCTAGGAGCTCAAATTTCACTTAAGGCTGTTTTTATTGGTCTCTTAACTGGGTAGTCTACAATCTGCTGTGTTTGCAGGGCCCAGGGTTCAGTCAGTGAGTTTGGAGGGTTTGCACACAGAATCAGGACCTGCCCTACTCCAGAGGTCTCCTTGGAAGAATACACCCTCAACTGCAAGCAGCTGAAGCTCTGAACTTTTCTGGTCAGAAAGCTGAGCAGCCTCTATTGGAACTTCAGCTTCACCACCCATACCAGCTCAAGACTGTAGACTACACTCTGGGGGAAATTGCAGAAGTGAGGAATGCATCCTGTGGTTTCTTTTTTACGTTCTATTCCCTCTCCCAAATTTGCTGCTTTTGTTCACATTCTAGAACCTTCATGAAGTTGCTTTTTGTAATTTTTATCCACAGAGTATAGTTATTATCTATGATAGACTGATCCTCTGGGAGCTGATTTTACCTCTCCACAATAGAACTGCCCTTATCTATCTTATACCTCTTGAAACATGACCACGATGCTTTGCACAAACTAGGGACTCAGTTAGATGGAAGAAGGGATTAACAATTAGCAATTAGCATTGCTTTACTTCCCTCCATTTTACATCATTCTTATTACACCTTTTTTTCCTCCAGATATATAATCCACCAATTACAGCTCAGAATTTCTATTAACTGAAACTCTTCAATAGCAGCCAGAAGAGATTAAGAAAGATAAAGATTCTTCTGCCTTTTAGGAGTTTGATCTAGGGAGGACTTTTGTACATCCAGAAGAGGTAAGGGAACAGGGAGCCAGAGCCCAGCTCTGATGGTGGAGACAGAGGGAAGGAGGGGTCAGAGCCTGGGGAGTCGACAATTTTATGTTTTAGAAAGTGTGTTAGTGTTACACATGATGAGGGAGCATAACAGGAAAGCCTGGAAGACTGAGGTGGGCCAAGTCTATCTCTGGTTATATTTATACCCCTCTAACTTCTCTCCCTTTTACATTTCCACTGTCCTATGTTTTCCTCCTCTGTATTCAATTACATGGGCTTTGCAGGTGGCACTGGTGGTAAAGAACCTGCCTGCCAGTTCAGGAGATATAAGAGACACGACACAGGTTTGATCCCTGGGTCAGGATGATCCTCTGGAGAAGGGAACGGCAATCCACTCCAGTATTCCAGCCTGAAGAATCTCATGGAAAGAGCATGGCCGGCTATAGTCTATGGGGTCACAAAGAGTCATTAAGACTGAAGCGACTTAGCATGCATTTAATTGCATACCCCAAGACTCCCACCAAATTCTGAGTGGCACTTTCTCCAATAACATTCCTTTGAAAATCCTGATCTCCTCAGAACCCTTTTTGTCTTGTGGAGTTTTCATTTGTTCCTCTCTGAGCCACAGAAGAAAAATGTTTTATTGTTGTTATTATCATATGTGTGTTTCTTGTTCCAGATAATAGTAATTTATACCTTTTAAAGGAAAATATGAAAATATTGTCATATGCAAGGGAAAGAATAAAAAATGATCCATACCTTAGAACTCAGCCAATCACCACTATCATTTTAATGTCTAGCTTCTGTCCTTTTTCCATTAAAATAATTTTTACAATATTACATTTTCCACTTGATATTTTACATTTAATTCCACACTGTGGACATGTTTTAGAGCTTTGAACGGTCTTCAAAAGCAAGATTTATAGTTTAGTTTTCTATCTTATTCTTATACTAGAAGGAATGCAAATATACATTAGATATTTTCTCTGAATTACGTTTTGATTGGATCATAGTGAAATGAAGAAAAGACATTCATGATGTAGGTCATTTTAAGCTGAACTTAGGTTTAGGAAAATTTCTAACTTATTCCTGAATTGGGTAATTATATATTGAAAAAAAACCACATAATTATTAGGTGTAATAATTATTTAGGAGTGGTATTTACTGAACATTGTCAAGACTTTAACGCCTAAACAAGCTATATTGTTTTAACCACCGAATACAAGGTCAGAGATAGAGATTTCAAATACCTAAATTTGGGAGAATTTAGTCTTGCTGAGGTGGCACAGAGGTAAGGAATCCTCCTGTCAATGCAGGAGACACAGAAGACATGTGTTCGATCCCTGAGTCAGGAATACCCCCTGGAGTAGAAAATGGCAACCTGCTCCAGTGTTCTTGTCTGGAAAATTCCATGGACAGAGGATCCTGGTGAGCTCTATCCATGGGGTTGCAAAGAGTCAGTCGTGACTGAACAACTAAACACACACACACAGTCCTACTGAAATTAGTAAACTTGACTAGGGTATACAGGCCTACAGAAGATTCATATTTAAGGTAATTAGTTAATTCATTTTGAAAAGAAAGGTTTACATTATTAGTAAAAAGACATTCTGAATTCATGTCTAAGCCTCAGGTGTCTCATTGGGGGTAATGATTAATAGTTAATAAACATAATAGATCTGTAACAGTACATGCAGCTACTGTATTCCAGAAAGCATAGAGGAATACACCCCAAGGTAAAAGCAATACTGTCCCATAATAACTCCATCACTCACATTCACACTTTGGATATCACCCCAGGTGATGACAATGATAAGGATAATTTGTCACTCAGTCAATAAGTCATATCCAACTCTTTGTGACCCCATGAAATGCAGCATGCTAGGCTTCCCTGTCCTTCAGCATCTCCCAGAGCTTGCTTAAACCCATGTCCATTGAGTCGGTGATGCCATCTAACCATCTCATCCTCTGTCATCCCCTTCTCCTCCTGTCCTCAATCTTTCCCAGCATCAATGTCTTTTCCAATGAGTTGTCTCTTTGCATCAGGTGGCCAAAGTACTGGAGCTTCATTTTCAGTCCTTCCAATGAAGATTCAGGATTGATTTCCTTTAGGATTGACTGGTTTGATCTCCTTGCTGCCCAAGGGACTCTCAAGAGTCTTCTCCAGCACCACAATTCAAAAGCATAAATTCTTTGGCCCTCAGCCTTCTTTATGGTCCAACTCTCATATCCGTACATGACTACTGGAAAAACCATAGCTTTGACTATCCAGACATTTTTTGGCAAAGTGATATCTCTGCTTTCTGATACACTGTCTAGGTTTGTCATAGCTTTTCTTCCAAGGAGCAAGAGAATACCTAACTTTTAATGAATATTTGGCTTCCCTGATGACTCAGACAGTAAAGAATCTGCCTATAATGCTAGAGACCTGGATTCAATCCCTAGGTTGGGAGATCCCTTGGAGAAGGGAATGGCAACCCACTCCAGTATTCTTGCCTGGAGAATCCCATGGACAGAGAAGCCTGGCAGGCTATAGTCCATGGGCTGGCAAAGAATCAGACATGACTGAGCAACTAATACTTTCACTTTTTCAATGAACACTTATTCTACGTCATAAAATATCCTAAGTCCTCTAGATACATGAAGTCCTCTAAACTATCTCTGAGACAGGCACTTTAATTAACATCACTTTACAGCCAGAAGACTGACACCCAGAGAGGTTAAGAAAATTGCCCAATGTTACCAGCTGAAGTAGAGGAGTCAGAATTTGGCCTAGGGAGTCTGGCTCCAGAGGCAATGCTCTTAACCTAAATTATGATTATACTATCCTTAGCATAGTAACCAGTATTGTGATTATCCTAAATTTGAGGAATGCCCTGTTTTTTCTCAAATAAACATCTACAGTGCTTATTACTTATAAGACAGTGTATAGCATTTAAAATACTTTGCACACATTTCTTCATTCAATACACACAAATACTTCTTCCATTTAACAGAAGAGGAGTATGGACTTAAGGTGAGTCAAGAACCTGGTCATTTATTGTGCTAATTATAAAGACAGACTCAAGAAAAAAAGCAAGTGACTACGAGGGGACTTCTAACTTGAACTTCACTGCCCTGGTCAAACATAGAGGCATGTAATGGGCATCATGCTAATGACTCAAGTAGGATCTCAAAGACAGATTTTTTTGGCATTGAAATCTCATTACAAACCTAGGAAGTATTCAGTGCAACCAACATCAATAAAAATTATGACATGTTTGGAAATCTGTGCTGCAGGTAAAACTTAGTTCTCTCTGCTGCTTTTACTGCCTTAGAACAAAATGCTGCATATCTTCTTTTTTTTATTTTTTTTTATTTTACTTTACAATTCTGTATTGGTTTTGCCATACATTGACATGAATCCACCACGGGTATCAGTTCTGATGAGATGCATATCTTCTTGACGTGAAGAATGTGCACACTTAGTCCCTCAGTTGTGTCTGACTCTTTGGGACCCCATGGGCTATAGCCTGCCAGGCTCCTCTGTCCATGGGATTTTCCAGGCAAGAATACTGGAGTGGGTTACCATTTCCTACTCCAGGGGATCCTCCTGACCCAGGGATTGAACCCATGTTCTCCTGCATTGTAGGCACATTCTTTACCCACTAAGCCATCAGGGGAACCATCAGGGAAGTCTGAGATAGGATCAGTCCTAATCTGAGAGGTCAGATAAGCCAGAGTGGGTTGTTTCTCTCTATGTTCACTTCCTAGATCATTTTGGTGACAAATTTTGGAAGTTGCCAGAGGTGAGCATGGACCATGAAATTTTCATTATGATGGCGTTCATTATGGATGGCAGCCACTACTCTGAAGAAGGGATAACTTTCTTAAAAGGGAACATAGGTCCCTTTACATACTACCCTTGGGTAAGCTAAAAGTTTCTGGCTAGCCTCTTTCTTGGTAGACCTCAGAAATTGCAGATAATAAAGGAAAAAAAAAATTCTTGTCCAGCATGGTAGTTCAATTCTATAGATAGCATTTCATGATATCCAGTTATGACAGACAAGAACAAAGACCAAACTCTACAGAAAAGTGAAAAGATATCCACATGCATACTCTCGAGACTGCTGTTGTTTAGTCACTAAGTTGTGTCTGACTCTTTTGCAACCGCATGGACTATAGCCCTGCCAGGCTCCTCTGTCCATGGGATTTTCCAGGCAAGAATACTGTAGTGGATTGCCATTTCCTTCTCATGAGGATCTTTCTGACCCAGGGATCAAATCAGCATTTCCTGCCTTGGCGGGTGGATTCTTTACCACAGAGCCACTTGGGAAGCCCATCACTGAGACTGTTTTACTACAAATGCTGTTATCAGTGTCACAAATGGCATCCATGGGCTTACAAGCTGATCTACACAGCTGAATGAAAGTTCCAACAAAATCATCTATGTTTGCCTAAGTACTTTTGTGGTACCCTTTGGGGTCTTGTTCTTACTGAATCCAAAAGGAGACTAACACATGTGTTGATGAGTCATTATACACAAATATGTCTCCAAGCTTATTGACAGAAGAAGATGAGGCTTGACATAGAGGATCTGACATCCTTGGGAGAGAGTTTCCTGATTTTTTGTTATTGGTATTGATAATCAGTTGTGCCTCATTGGCTGCCTCCCAGGTGACTCACAATTCAAAGGAAATAAGCCAAATGCCAGGAACTGAGAAACAGGGATAGAAACTCCTTTACTTGAATCTTGAGGGGCAGCTTTTGCAATTGAGTCTCCTGCAGCATCCATACGTAGTATGATGGTTTCCACCAAGCACTACTTTTTCCAAGTGCTTGGAGCATGAGGTGGGCAGGATTCTTTATTTCACACATCATGTTTGGCTGCCTCTGTGATTCTGCAAAGACAGATGTCTTTGGAAAGTTAATGAATGAGGAATGTGCTAGTGGGCTGTTTCCTGTAGGGGAAGGTGGTAGAGTTACTGAAAGTTTGACTCCTGTGTCTGAGGCTGGTTGCACTGAGTGGCTTCACACATGGTTACCACTGCTGGTTCCTTTTCATTGCATGGTACTGACAGATTATGATAGCAGAGCCATTTATCTTAAGTTAATAAATCAGAAGGAGCTTTTTTCCCCTTAAAGGCTGTCTGTGATGCCTCCTGTAGCAGTTTTGGGAAGCTCAAATCAAATCCTGATTTGAGTTTATGAGGAAAATTATTTATCTTCACGTTGTTAATTAAGAAAGAAAGGGAATACCCTTCGTTTGACTGTTCTGTTGCAACCAGGGACATCTCATAATAACAAGCTACCTGGGTTGTTCCATCTGTAGCAATTCAGCCTGCAAGCCCAACACTGTCTAACACTTTTCATCTTTCCTAGTATTTTCCACTACAGTAATATCTCATCTAAATGGGAAGTGCTTTGTGCTAATTGTCTGCCACTGAGGTTGGTCAGAAAACTGACAAATATAGCCAAAGAAAGAGATAAACTCAGGGCTTTCTTTCATTCTTTAAAAAATATATCCTTCTTATTCTCGCTACTATTAGTTTTGAAAGATTACTACAATTTCTAGTTTATTGAACTGGTATGAAGAAAAATGGACTTCCCAGGTGGTGCTAGTGGTAAAAAACCTGCCTGCCAATGCTTAGGAACTGTGGGTTCAATCCCTGGGTCAGGAAGATCTCCTGGAGGATAGTACGGCAACCCACTCTAGTATTGTTGCCTGGAGGATCCCATGGACAGAGAAGCCTGGCAGGCTATGGTCCATAGGGTCGCAAAGCAGCAGACACAACTGAAACAACTTACCACGCACACATGCATGAAGAGAAACACTTGATAGAAGGAGTGTGCTCTTCCTCCGCAAGTTTTGATGCTTCTAAGAGGAATTTCTGTGCATGCAGATCACACCTTCCACTTTCTTTACTTGAAGCTCATTCCATGATTATTTTTAACTAAGCACAATGCTGAGATTGTGCACACTTCCAGGAAAGAGGGGCTGCAGAATTCACTGCCATGATAAAAATGAAGGTATTGTAGCAAGTTCCCACAGTGAGGCTGCTATCCTGTGAGGCAAATGTCTCTGGCAGAGCTTGGGAAAGACTAAGGACTGGATTGGAAGCACGAAGTGAAAGAAAATGCTTTAGCCATTGAGAGATATTCCTAAAACTGGCTTCCTCTAGCAAGAGAGCAGATCACAGCTGGGCTGTCTACCACTTCTATTTCAGCAATTAACTTCATTGTAATGAGAATAATACTCTATTAAAGGGACACAGAGAGTTAGGCCCTTTTCATGGTCCCAGAGCCTGTAAGACACTGTATCAGGGTGTCAGAAAATAGGGCAGGGCAGGGCATTTGTACTAAAGGTTATATGTTTTGCAGCTTCTTTCAGTTTAGGTTGTCTTTTCCTTTCAGTGAAACTTCGTATTTATAAAGAACTCTGGGCTTGCTGCTGGCAGACAGTTGCTGTCAGAGTTTTCCAAAAGTAGGTGAGAAGTGATCAAAACGGAAGAGGATCTATTTTGACTGGGGTCCACGTAGACTTGTAAGAGCCTCCAAAACTGAAAATTAAGATAATTACAATGCGATGAAATGTCAGGAAAAGTTATTACCTAAGCAAAAGTTGGGCAAGATGTGTTGTCTCTTGCTCTTCCTTATCCTTTGCCTCCCCGTCTCCCTCCCCATTTTTTGAATGGTTTTTAATATTAAATTCAAATGATTTTGATTAAGATACTACAAGAAAGGTCTTTATGAATCCTATTTTCAAGTAATTATTACCAAGAAAAGATAAATGATTGTATTGATAAACAATCTTTATAGCTCTTTTGCATTTTAAAGACTCCTGCTTTTGCAAGCTTTCAACAGAAAAGAGCAAAGGCAATGATGAAGGGTCACCACTAGGTGCTAGGTGCTTTCACAGGTGGTCCTGTGAAACTCATGTAGCTCATGAGGCGGGTGTTATTATGTTTGATTTTATTAAAAGAGAAGGAGGTTCTGGGAGACCAGTTATCTAGCTCAAATTCAAAGACATAGAGCCATAATTTGAACCCAGATCTAAATCCTGAATTCCCACTCCTTCTAAAACATGTCTTACTCCATGAGTGTGTGTAAATACTTTTTTCACTAATATTTAAGAAATTACAGTGATGTGAATACAAGGTTATGAAGCCCTTTTTACAGGTTGGGGACCACAGCACAGAGACTCAAACTAAAACAAGTTAGGGCAGGCCTCTGAAGGCAGAGGAACTTGAGGGACTCCTGGGCCTCCCTTACTGCAGTCAGTTCCTGTGTTAGTAGTTACCTTCCCTCCCTCATGCCAGATCTACAAAAACATGTCCTTCAAGAGCCAATTGGCTGCTCTTCTCGAAAAAAAGTGTTGGTCTTTGTAAGGTAGAATCTGATGCCCCTCATCTAGACTCTTGAGACTTTGCATGGGGCTTCCCAGGGGGCACTAATGATGAGCCCACCTACCGATGTAGGAGACATAAGAGACACGGGGGTTAGATCCCTGGGCTGGGAGAATCATGGGGGAGGGCATGGCAACCCACTCCAGTATTCTTGACTGGAGAATCCCTCTGAACAGAGGAGCCTGGCAGGCTCCAGTTCATGGGATTGCAAAGAGTTGTACACGACTGAGTGACTAAGCACAGCATTGAAGTATCAGAAGTATATTGATTGCTCAAGTTCACATAATGAGAACGGCGGACGTTTAAACCCATGCACTCTGACACCAGAGCACGTGATCTTAACCACTGATCTAGATTAGGATGTTTTTCACACAGGTTCAAGGAAGTTTGCAAAATGAATAAGAGAAAGGAAACTCAGAATAAAGCTTTCAAAAAATTTAGGTCCTAACAAAGTCAAATGAGAACACTGGGGATATGATACATAAGAACCTTTACTTCATGAGCCTAAATAATATCAAATAAACTCTTACAGCTAATAAGTGTCCCAGTGCAGACTAGAAGCCTTGCCTGCCCACGCCCTCACAGCAAATTATGAAGAACACATCAAAGGGGGCTTACACTGTACATAACTCTTCATTATCTTTTTCTGATTATAGTAAGCCTTCATTTTTATGCTTCTAATTGGCTATAGATATTTTTGAAAGACAGGTCTGGGAGTTTTCACTGAACATTTCCCTGATCCCAGAAGAAGCTCACTTATTATTAGTTCAGTGACTCAGACTTCACTGATTTCTTTTCTGTCTGGGGATGCTGAAGTTTTATCATTGTCTGTGGTTTCCCAGGTGTCAGAACCCAGTTATTCATAGGCCCAGATGTCTTTGCGTCATGATTCACTCTGCTCACCAGAGCCAGCAACAATAAGGCTACAGGCAGAAGAAGAGGTAAAGGTTGGCATGGATTCTTAAAGGGGTCAAATTTAATTCTTCTTTTCTATCTATACAGCATGACAATATACCAGACGCCAAAGGATGCAAAAAAAAAAAAAAAAGTAAAATAGCACTTCCTTTGCTCTCAGTTCCAGTTTTTCAGTTTCAGTTCAGTTGCTCAGTCATGTCCGACTCCCTGTGATACCATGAACTGCAGCACGCCAGGCCTCCCCATCCATCAACAATTCTCGGAGTCCACCCAAACCCATGTCCATTGAGTTGGTGATGGCCATCCAACCATCTCACCCTCTGTTGTCCCCTTCTCCTCCTGCCCTCAATCTTTCCCAGCATCAGGGTCTTTTCAAATGAGTGAGATCTTCCCATCAAGTGGCCAAAGTATTGGAGTTTGAGCTTCAACATCAGTCCTTCCTTCCAATGAATACTCAGGATTGATCTCCTTTAGGATGGACTGGTTGAATCTCCTTGCTGTCCAAGGGACTCTCAAGAGTCTTCTCCAATACCACAGTTCAAAAGCATCAATTCTTCGGCCCTCAGCTTTCTTCACAGTCCAACTCTCACATCCATACATGACCACTGGAAAAACCTTGCTTTGACTAGATGGACCTTTCTTGACAAAGTAATGTCTCTGCTTTTTAATATGCTATCTAGGTTGGTTATAACTTTTCTTCTAAGGAGTAAGTGTCTTTTAATTTCATGGCTACAATCACCATCTGCAGTGATTTTGGAGCCCAGAAAAATAAAGTCAGCCACTGTTTCCACTGTTTCCCCATCTATTTCCCATGAAGTGATGGGACTGGAATGCCATGATCTTAGTTTTCTGAATGTTGAGCTTTAAGCCAACTTCTTCACTCTCCTCTTTCACTTTCATCAAGAGGCTCTTTAGTTCTTCACCTTCTGCCATAAGGGTGGTGTCATCTGCATATCTAAGGTTATTGATATTTCTCCCAGCAATCTTGATTCCAGCTTGTACTTCCTCCAGCCCAACGTTTCTCATGATGTACTCTGCATATAAGTTAAATAAGCAGGGTGACAATATATAGCCTTGATGTACTCCTTTTCCTATTTGGAACCAGTCTGTCGTTCCATGTCCAGTTCTAGCTGTTGCTTCCTGACCTGAATACAGATTTCTCAAGAGGCAGTTCAGGTGGTCTAGTATTCCCATCTCTTTCAGAATTTTCCACAGTTTCTTGTGATCCACACAGTCAAAGGCTTTGGCATAGTCAATAAAGCAGAAATAGATGTTTTTCTGGAACTCTCTTGCTTTTTTGATGATCCAGCAGATGTTGGCAATTTGATCTCTGGTTCCTCTGCCTTTTGTAAAACCAGCTTGAACATCTGGAAGTTCACAGTTCCCATATTGCTGAAGCCTGGCTTGGAGAATTTTAAGCATCACTTTACTAGCGTGTGAGATGAGTGCAATAACTTATAATTTAAGGGAGAGGGAAATAGTTGGCTATGATACTCTGCTATTTTACCAGGCTATATCACACTTTCTTAGAAATAATATAAAGTTATTTTGAGGGAAGCTGGCTTGGGTGTGTTTTACTTAAAGATAATAAAAGAGAAGGCAGTTGGAGTAAGAATAGAAGCAATCTTAAATATTAAATACCATTATTAATGTTTGGACTTTACTGGTGGCACAGATGATAAAGAGTCTACCTGCAGTGCAGATCTGGGTTCTATCTTTGGGTCAGGAAAATCCCCTGGAGAAGGAAATAGCAACCCACTCCAATATTCTTGCCTGGAAAATCCCATGGATGGAGGAGCCTGGCAGGCTACAGTCCATGGGGTTGCAAAGAGTCGGACATGAGTGAGCAACTTTACTTCACTTATTAATGTACATGGAATACAAATTAATGGCATGTGTCACAGAGGCCTGGAGAACTTCATGTAAAAGTCCTTCAATTAGTACATTTTAGAGCTACTTTAACCCTTCATTTTACATTTTGAAGAACTATAGTAACTAATTACTATGATGGAGAATATTTTAATTGTTTGATTTGATTTATATATCAAGTGCTCAGTTCACTGCAATTGAGTATATTAATACATTCACATAGTATGTAAGTCACTTCAGTCATGTCCGACTCTGTGTGACCCCATAGACAGCAGCCCACCAGGCTCCCCCATCCCTGGGATCTCTAGGCAAGAACACTGGAGTGGGTTGCCATTTCCTTCTCCAATGCATGAAAGTGAAAAGTGAAAGTGAAGTCGCTCAGTTGTGTCCAACTCGTAGCGACCCCATGGACTGAAGCCCACCAGGCTCCTCCATCCATGGGATTTTCCAGGCAAGAGTACTGGAGTGTAGCAGTTTTCAAAGTGTGGTCCCTGAACCAGCAGGTCATATTAAGTGCTGAGTTTGAACCAGGTGCTGTTCTACACATTAGGGATTAAATACCATATCTTTGCCTTATGAGGTTGACAGTCAAGTAGGAAAGAGATACAACTCATTAAGCAAATGAATAAATAAATTGATTTTAAATTGCAAAATGTGCTATGAAGGGAAAAAGGAGGCATGATAGAGAAACAAAGGCAGCTACATAAATGATTGAAAAAACAAAAGGACATCTTCCTGATTAGATTTCAAGGGAACTATCAATATATCTTCATATTACTAGTGAACCAAATATACCTTTTAGTCTAACAGAGATTGGTTGGTTGTTAAAAGTAATAGTCAACTAACAGTGAAGGTCACCATAATAAAGATGGCTCATGGAAGAAAAAAATACATTTAAAATTATATCAAAATTTTAATTAGGACTATAATTTTATTACTAAAACTTTGATAGTCAAATTTTTTCAAAATTTGAAATTATCATGCAAGAGCAGTAATTTTTAAGAACTATAGCTGCTAAATTATGTGCAGCATCACTACACTGCCCATATGTGACACGAAAATTTGCTTGTTTTCGATTACTAATGCCAGTAGACGTTTTGTGTCCAATAGAAAGAAATTCAGAAGCATGTTTTTCAGTCATCTCTCTCCTAGAAGGAATTTTGTGCCTTAGATTTTATAGTTTGGGGAACTTTCAAAAATTCTTCTTTTTCAACTACTGAATGGTTAGCAGTCTAGAGCAATGGTTCTCATACTCTGGAGCACTCTTGGATCATTGGAGGGCTCCTAATAATACCCTCTGTGGGCCCTGAACCCACAGCTGATCCTGACCTGCTGGTTCAGGGACCACACTTTGAAAACTGCTACACTCCAGTACTCTTGCCTGGAAAATCCCATGGATGGAGGAGCCTGGTGGGCTTCAGTCCATGGGGTCGCTACGAGTTGGACACAACTGAGCGACTTCACTTTCACTTTTCACTTTCATGCATTGGAGAAGGAAATGGCAACCCACTCCAGTGTTCTTGCCTAGAGATCCCAGGGACGGGGGAGCCTGGTGGGCTGCCGTCTATGGGGTCACACAGAGTTGGACAGGACTGAAGTGACTTAGCAGCAGCAGCAGACCAGAACACTCTATTTGACAAAATTCAAATCCCATATTTAACCTCCATAGACTCCAAAATTACAAGCAAGTTTCTTAAATTTGTCTTGCAATGTCTGTTGATTTGAAGCTTGGTTAGTAAAAATAAAATGTGTGGAGTACTTTCTTATTTCCTTCGTGTCATTTTCTTTATTTTATTTGTATCAAATACTTATACTAGGTACTATTGAAACGATGGGAAATTTTCCTCCTCATGAACATTTTGAGGTAGAAAAATTGACATACTCAAAATCATTAAAAATTCAAAATAGGAATTTTTTTTTGAAAGAAATCTTGGCATAAATAGAATTATGTAGCTAAATACTAAATATAGTACTCAAGTACAATTTTGTCTAATGCTTTCAATACTACTATGTCAAACAACTTTATAAGGACTAAAATTATGATTTATTCAAATCTTAGTCTTTGTTATTTATATTTTGTAAACATGAGTTATCTCAAAAAAAAAGGATATGTTCCGAAGTTATCTATCCAATACTTTATTAGTACTCATGTGCATGCGTGTGTGCCAAGTCACTTGAGTTGTGTCCAACTCTTTGCAACCCTTTGGACCATAGCCCACTAGGCTCCTCTGTCCATGGGATTCTCTAGGCAAGAATACTGGAGTGGGTCGCCATGCCCTCCTCCAGGGGATCTTCCTGACCAAGGGAAGGAACCCAAGCTGCTTGCTTCTTCCGCATTGACAGGAGGGCTCTTTACCACTAGTGCCACCTGGGAAGCCCATTAGTATTCCTAAGAACCATCAATTTCTCTATTTGATTATTTGAAAACACCAAATAATTATTTTTTAATAAAATCAATTACTTTCACAGTAATAATTACTGATAGCAGCACATTGCCTTGGCAAAAATTAATACATTTTTATCCAATACTTGATTCTTAAGAGTGTCATACATGTTATATAAGAAAACTAAAAGCCTTTGGCACATAACTTTCATCAGTGTATGTCATGGATATTATATGACTATTAAGATTTGGGTGAAAGTTTATTCCATGACTGGAATTTTGAGTAGATCAGGACCTTGTATTTGCTTAATTTAAGCCAATTAAGTTGCTTGGAAGAAACAATAGATGTTAACAAACCAAGGAAAGAGAATTATATCAAGGAGGCAAAATAGACCATACGAAGATAAAACACAGGTAGAAATACAAATCGAGAAGAAATGAAAGTATAGAACACAGTTGCTGTTTCCTGAATCTGAATATTCCTCTCTATATGTCTTTCAAAAGAAGTGGACCAGGACAAACACACCAGGAAAAATTATATTTGTTTCTGAAGAAGTAAGCTTTCAGCACTTAAAATTTACTTCCCCTTGTGCCTTCCTGAAGATCTGTGGGCTCCTGGCAATCATCTATTCTAAGTATCAGACATTAAAGTGATGATACTTTGCAGAAAACCTCACTCATCAAAAAATTAAGCCTGCTTGAGCAGTGAGTGATAATTTTTTCCCTTCAGTGAAGATTTCCTGGCTCCTTGAGTATATAAGTAGCTTTTAGTTAACAGCCAGGAGAGGGTTAACCAATAATTATACCAACCCATATGGACCGGCAATTTGGCCACCCTCCCTGCACTGATTTCCTGCCTCCTCCAATTATTCAGCCTCCCACATCACACCTGGTAGTCAAGGTCCTGTCTCCGCAGCGCAGGACGCTGGTATGGATGCCCTAAAATACACCTGTTGCCAGCAGATTCCTGCAGGTTAATTTCCACTGCCAGAGAAATTGCTCTAAATTGCATTGACTTTCAATGGGCTCCCACTGGCAAACACCTGGAGGCAATCGCCTGCAGATGACTGCCCAGAGACCCAGGTGTGTTTTGGAGGCTGCCTTGCCCCAGTTCATCCTGAGGAGATGTCTTGGTGCTCAGAGTGCAAAACAAGTACCCCAGGTTAATGAGTCGCAAAGATATTAACATCCAAAAAGGCTCACAAAGAAAATGAAGCCTAAAGACAACCTCTGTCAGCCAGAGGGGGGAAAACTTGCTCAAGAGAGAAGCATTAAGTGGGAGATTTAATTCTAACAACCATCCCTGAGCCTCTTAGCAGCCCCTCCCCTTGATGGAAGCAAGATTTCCAACACCAGCATTCCATATGGTAACTGTCTTTTCTGGATATTACTTGCTAATGAGTTGAGTATCTACTTGTACACGATTAAAGTTATTTTTCTTCCTTCTTTTTTCCCCATCTGCATACAGTTTCTGAACCATGATTTTATGAAGACAGCTTCTAACAAAATGCAGATGAAAGATAAAATCCCTAAATGCATCTGAATACCACTAAGCTTATTAAGAACACATTTATTATTATTAAATTAAAACATGCAATTCTTGTATTTATAATACAATCCATGGAATTCTCCAGGCCAGAATACTGGAGTGGATAGCCTTTCCCTTCTCCAGGGGAAATCTTCCTGACCAAGGGATTGAACCCAGGTCTCCCACATTGCAGGCACATTCTTTACCAGCTGAGCCACAGGAAAGCCCAAGGATATTGGAGGGGGTAGCCTATCCCTTCTCCACAGGATCTTCCCTACCCAGGAATCGAACTGGGATCTCCTGCATTGCAGGTGGATTATTTAACAACTGACCTATGAGGGAAGCCCCTTCTCTAAATTGGGCACAGAGAATTAGACTGTCTGCTGGAAATGACAACATAAATGAAATTTAGATTCAACTCATTTTAAAGGTTGTCTTGCACACTGGCTATCATATTTTGTGTCCAGTGATGGTCACAATTGGTATTAGGATTTCAGCCAAAAATTGCTTCCTCTGAGTATGTAAGGGAAAACCTGTCTAAAATTAATAATAGCCCTGATGATAATAACTATCTTTCACTGAGTGACCTGCACCATTATAAAGCTTTCGCAGATAATCACATTCAGGTTGGAAGTACTATCTCCAGAGTCAGGGCAAATTTGATGGCAATATAAATTTGGGAAGGAGAAGGGTAAGGAGCTTTTGAACTACAAGATTGTTAAGCCACTCTGATATTTGCTTTCTGGAAATGAGCTGGAAAGACCCTACCTGCTTCCTCTTGACAGAGCTGTTTCAACAAAGGCTTCAGCATCGATAAGCTTTGATTTCCGACTAGTCCCAGGTGCTTCTCTGCTAATTTTCTGTTTTAACTGCTTTGATGTGGTTGGGCTTCCTTAAACCACTATCTTTTGCCTTGGTCATGATGTTGTAGCAAACAGTTCCAAGATGGCGAGTGGAGATGAATCACTTACTTTAAATTCAATTATTTGCCTAGTTGATGACAGGCAGCTGTGTAACATCAGGGAATGACTGGAGAAATTCAAGGCCACCAGCCCAAACCAGGAACTGTTATCAGTAGTGTGGTCTCATCTGCCAGTCGGTGTCCTAGCCTGACCTCTGCTCTATGGGGAGTACTTTATCTCAGCTCCTTTTCACTTCCACTTTCACGTTATAGACCTTTAACTTCACTCTGTCTCTGGGAACCAAGGGTAGGAGAGAGAGAGAAATCAAAAGGCAGAATATAGATCATAACTAGGTGGAACCAATTTAAGACAGTCTTTACATATTTTAATTTTTTAAAGGAGCTAAATTTATTGGAACCACTGTTATTGTGATATTAGTTAACACAGAGTTTATTCATATCTAGTCCATTTCCCTATGGAACACAATGTTGTGTCAAATAGTTGGGCACATTTTGGTTGTATCTGGAAAGGGGGAAAAAATCCGTAAATTTGAAGAGATACTGGTCCTATCTTTGACCTTTCTATAGGTATGTTAAACATCTGATCTAAGCCTGGAGATTGAATTGACTGCATCAGGCCAGGTAACAGACGCTAAGAAAGCACAAGTACCATTGTTATTGCATGAGCATTCAAGTATAAACAGTACAAAGCACACTCTATATTCATATCTTATCCATTATCATATGCCTGTTGTCTGTTGCCAGGACAAAGAAACACGGACTGAACACCTTCTCAAGGACTGAGCGTGAATAAGAATGGTTACTAAGCTTTGTTATTAAAAATAAAATCAGTATTTATCCTTTTAATAAATATTTAATGACTATTTATAACGGCCAGGGTCTGTGCTAGAGGCTTGGGAGTCTGTTGTAAATAGGACAGAACTAGTTCCTAACTTCAGGAAGTTTGCCTTGAAAGACATGAATAAAGGGAATGGTTTTCTGTGACTACTAAGAACACCAATGTGGCTGATAAATCAAGTTGCAATTTCTTTTATTTCTGTAATTCAATTATGAAAATAAACCACCTTTATAAAACTGTTTGTAAATTTTTAAAACTTTTATTTAAAAAAGAAACCTATTTCTATTGCTTGTTAAGAATTTAACAACAAGGGGAATAGAGGAAGTTCACTTTGACAAGCTGAATAATTGAAGACTTCTGGGGTACTACAGATGGGTCATGTAAGAATCAAGGAATCATAGGAAGCTATAGTTACTGATATGGATCCTCACACAGGAGATCCAAAGTCAGAGGCCATAGACAAATTTGAGTGTATATTGAGCTTGAAAAAAACTTGAATAATGATATATAAAGATCATTATTACAGGCTAAGTGTAGGATGTAAGCTTTGGAAAGCTTGAGAGAGAAACTAAGTTTCAAGAGGGAAATAGGTACTTTATCTTCTGTTCTACTGTCCCGAAGGTATCTATTTTACTGAGTAATAATTGATACTATGTTTAAGTTAAAAAAATCTTAAAATATATTTATATATTTTAATATATAATATAAATTTTTTTTTAGTATATCTTGTTTAATAGTATAAGTTAGGGTAAAAGGTTAAGTTGCTACCACAAGACCTAAAAAAAAAGTGACTTAAGCATAAGTCTTAAGTTGCTCATTGTCTCTCCCCAGTAGGCTGAGGTGAATGCTCCATATTGGCGGGTAGCTGTGTAGTCGTTCGTGAACCCTGGCTGACAGCATCTTTGCCATCAAAAAAGTGCATGGCTGCCATGTTTCTTCTTGTCATCACTGTTCCAGCTGGCAGGAAGGGCAAAGGGTTGAAGTTCAGGGCCAGAGAGAGAAATGAGGCAAGAAACATTTTCACACCAGTTGTGCTCACATTCTGTTGGCAGTTCAGCCCCCTGGCCACCCACATAGGAAAAGGGGTACTGAGAAATGTAATCCCTCTTCAGGCACCCAAGTACCCAGGCATAATCTGTTTGCTATAGAAGACACAAGACATAAAATATGGTAGAAAACTAAGAACCTCTGAGTTACAGGGAATCAAATTATGAAGAAGTATTTAATTTCAAGCTTAACTTTATAAAATTTCCCAGCCAAACATAACAACTATAAGTGAAAAATACAAATTTGGACTCTCACATTTTAGGATGATCAAAGCTTTTACTTTCTCTCTTTTCCCAGATCTTTTAGACTTAGCTTAGAAAGTGGTAAAGAGAAATAGAGATGGATAGAAAAACTGGGGGAAACCAAGCTATTTCACTAACCAGTGTTTTGTCAGAGGTTATGCTGGAAATCCAAGGAGACAGCCTGGGTTTTTTGCTTCAAGGTCTATAATTGCTTCCTATATGCTCAGCCCCACCAAACAAGCATGTGGTCCATTTTGTTTTACTCTTCTTTGATTTAAATTCTGATGCCTGTAATAAAAGTCATCTTTCATTGACTTGCATATAATTAATGGCTAAGAATCAAAACTAGACTTATGGCAAGAATTAAAAAGTAATAAATTTGAGAATAACAATTATACTTACACTTCCATAGTGCCAATCAGTAACTTGGGTTTACTTGATTTATTGAACAAGAATATGTAAGTCTAGAAAATGTATTTTAATTCCTCAAATCTTTGTATCCGGGCAGGAATCCAGGGTTAGGCCATACTTTTCTATGCTTTATCACTAACTGAACCTGCCTTTCTGTCAATCCCTTGTTTATTTCCAGAGAAGTAAGATGTGATTGGACTTAGAGACAAAGTGCCCTCCTGCTGAAAATTCAGCTTTTTCCTTCTTACAGATCCTGTTAACTTTCATCCCTACTCAACAAAGAATTTACTTTTGGGTTTCACATCACTTTGATTTAAAGTGAGAGTGGCATTTTTTCCACTTAATGTTTTAAATGAAAATTAGGAGGTAAGGTGATAAGGGCAATGTGAGTATGTTCAACACTTGATAACAATTACTGTGAATGATGAACAGTCAAAAACTGTGAAGAAAAATAGTATAAAAATGTGCATGTTTAATATGCATGTGGGCTCGATTGCTCAGTTGTGTCCAGTTCTTTGGGCCCATGTGGACTGTGGCCTGCTGGGCTCCTCTGTCCATGGGATTCTCCAGGCAGGAATGCTGGAGTGGGTTGATATTCCCTTCTCTGGGGGATCTTCCTGACCCAGGGGTTGAAACCATGTCTCTTGCATTGGCAGGCAGATTCTTTGCCACTGAACCACCTTTTACTTGTCACCTGGGAAACCCTGGTGCATACTTAATATAGCCAACTGAAGCAAATATCTTTTTTTTTTATTCATTTTCTTCTTTTTAAAAATCTAAGTTGGCTGAAAAGAGCCAGAAGCCTATTTATTTAACAAAGAATTCTAGAACAATGTGCTTTTCAATTTTTTCCCTTCTAATGTTATTAAAACTATTATGCTATAAAAAAATAGAGTAATAACTTTTTAAAATCAGAGTTATCTTATATATTTAGCAACCTCTGATGATAACCTGGAAATGCACACATAATAAAACAAAGGGAAAAGATCAAAGTTGCATATGTCAAGCATTCACGCTGAGCAAGTAAGCATTCCAAGTAAGAGCTTACGGGAACTACAGAGATTCATTCCTTTCTGTGTCTTTTTGGTGTTCCACTTTATTTCCTTCTTATCCTGGCATTTGACTCTCTGAGGCTACTCAGTAAGAATGACTCTGATAATGACTTTTCTGAGTGTCCCCACTGTCCACTTTATCTTGCATTATATGTTCATAAATGTTTGAGAAGTTTTCAGAGAGACCTGTTCCTTAAGAAACAACCTGAGTTTAAAAAGGACTTTTCAGTTAACCAAAACCAGCTGGATTGTTACTAATTCTCAGGAAAAGAAAAGTCAGTTTGAGGCTCAGCCAACAGTAGGGCACCAGGCTGCAGTACAGTCAAAAGCAGATGTACATATCCTAGAAATGTGATTAGCAACGTAGAAGTGGACAAAAACACAACCTTGGGAACAGCAAGGTTATCCTGCCTTCATGTTAGCATTCAGAGGTCAGTAGAGGGAGAAGAGCCGTCTCTGACTGGAACACTCTGGTGAAAAAAAACAGGACGTTCTCTTAGTGGAATTTCCAAGTCTTTGAGCCCTGGAGAAGGAAATGGCAGCCCACTCCAGTATTTTTGCCTGGGAAATCCCATAGACAGAGGAGCCTGGTGGGCTACAGCCCTTGGTGTTGCAAAGAGTCTGACACAACTGAGCAGGCAAGCACATACTGGGCCTTTGAGAGACAGAGCTGGAAATACTTTGGGAATATTGGTCTAGCAAAAGTAGTGATAGGGAGAAATTGAAAAACTAACTGCCCTAATTTTCTTTGATGGGGAAGTCATTGATGGTACCTGTTCTTTCCTACAGGGCACTGGCCTAGGGTGTCTCCCACTTTTCACTCATAAAGTCATAATGTCAATTTTATAAAAACATTCCACTTTCCATTCCTCATGTTTTCAAGCTGCAATTAATCATTCATTCTTTGTAGTCCAACTGCACTTTTTTCTTTTTTAAATAATGCTTAACAGGTTGTTGTTTAGTTGTGTCTGACACTTTTGCTACCCCATGAATTGTATCCTGCCAGGCTCCTCTGTCCATGAGATTTCCCAGGCATGAATACTGGAGTGGGTTGCCATTTCCTTCTTTAGGAGATCTTCCCAACCCAGGGATAGAACCTGAGTCGCTGGCATTGGCAGGCAGGTTCTTTACCACTGAGCCACCAGGGAAGCTCGCTTAACACATACTGCCTCTACTGTAGTTAATTATGTATATATCTATGCCAGCAGTTAGCAAACTTTTCTGTAAAGGGCCAGATAATAAATATTTTAGGTCTTGCAGGTGTATGGTCTTTGTTATAATTACTCAACTCTGCTTTGTAACACAAAAGCAGCCATGGAAAATACACAAACACATAACTGAGGCTCTGACTCAATAAAAGTTTATTTATGAAAACAGGTAATGAATCAGAGTTGGCCCATGAGCAATTGTTGATCACTGGCCTATGCCAATAGTCTGTAAACTCATTGAAGGCTTTATTATTATTTGTAAATCATATCATGTTTGATAACAATGATTAAAAACCTGGTATTTTAACAGTTGTGTTAAAATACCAACTGTTTAGCTTTGGGACCCTGGGCAAATCATTTTACTGCTCTGTGCCTCAGTTTCAAATTATGAAAAACTATGATAATAATGAAACCTGCTTCACAGACTTATTAGGGTCAAGTAAAATAATTCTTTTAATATACTGATACGTGTTAAATGCTCAGTAAATGTTAGCCATTAATATCTTTTACAGCACCATGCTCAATAGACAGATATTTGTTAAATAAATTCACAGTGAGATATTAAATTCATGTTTCAAGTTTATCTGTAATGGATCAATGTTATTTGAAGATATGAATGTTAAAAAATATTTATTAAAATATGTTAATAAAAGGCATGCTTACAAATATAAATATCTATAGTAATTTAAATTGTCTATTATCATCTTAGCAAAAGCTGTTTTTGAAAAGATGTAGAATACAGATATGAAGGAGGAGATAGGAGGCAGGAAAAGCCAGTACTTAATTTCATAGGAGTAAACAAAATCAATTCTGGAAATTTATCATTTTTTAAAAAATTGAAATACCAATAAGTTAATCTAATAAATATAATTTTTAAAGAACAAATCAATGCCAGAATTTTTGATTATTTAATAAAGTTAAAAGATTAGTAGATGAGTAGGTCTAACAAATCAATTTCTATATTTATTTTAATAAAAATGTTGATATTTAGTTATAATTGTTATTTATATTCAGCATTACATCTCACCAAATTAATAAAAATTGGTATACACAAAAGCTTGCTACATAAAAGGGAAACAAGATGAGAACATTCAAATCAGTGAAGAAGATTTGGGATTTTTAAATGAGAATCGTTCCCATTTTCCATCACACACACACACACATTGATGTGTGTAAAGTAAGTTAGTAAAATATATATGGCATCCAACCTTAAGAAGTACTGGTGATGATTCACTGGCCTCTGGTTTATGGGACCACTGAGAGTGGGGATGCCAGCAGGAAGTCAAAAAGTGCTTGGAAGAGAGAGAGCCCAGAGTATTTCCTTTTCAGTGCATCTCTGGTGGATCATAGCCACCACCCCCACAGCTACTGGATACTATGCTAGGGTCCCATAGCACCCCCTCTAGGCCTCTGCTCTCACTGGGTACCCATCCTGCTCTCCCCTACCCCTTTATCCCAGACTTAAGGATGGCATCAGCTTTCTGCTGCTGCCAGTCCTTTGGTACCTCAACATTCCTTGTTTCTTCCCTTACACTGCCCACACCTCTGTAAGTAGTCTTTTTTTTTTTTTTTTAACCAACATCTCCTAGCTCTGACCAATACAAAAAAGACCTTCTAAAGACATAGGACTTCCCTGGTGGCTCAAATGGTAAAGCGTCTGTCTACAATGCAGGAGACCCAGGTTCGATCCCTGGGTTGGGAAGATCCCCTGGAGAAGGAAATGGCAATCCACTCCAGGACTATTGCCTGGAAAATCCCATGGACAGAGGATCTGGTAGGCTACAGTCCATGGTGTCACAAAGAGTTGGACACGACTGAGCAACTTCACTATAGTCTATAAGGATAACAGTATTTTAGCTAAAGCAAAACTTAGAGAAAGGTATGGATGTGAGAGTTGGACTGTGAAGAAGGCTGAGCACTGAAGAATTGATGCTTTTGAACTATGGTGTTGGAGAAGACTCTTGAGAGTCCCTTGGACTGCAAGGAGATCCAACCAGTCCATTGTGAAGGAGATCAGCCCTGGGATTTCTTTGGAAGGAATGATGCTAAAGCTGAAACTCCAGTACTTTGGCCACCTCATGTGAAGAGTTGACTCATTGGAAAAGACTCTGATGCTGGGAGGGATTGGGGGCAGGAGGAGAAGGGGACGACAGAGGATGAGATGGCTGGATGGCATCACTCGATGGACATGAGTCTGAGTGGACTCTGGGAGTTGGTGATGGACAGGGAGGCCTGGCGTGCTGCAATTCATGGGGTCGCAAAGAGTCGGACTCGACTGAGCGACTCAACTGAACTGAATTGAACTGAAGAAGGTAATAAACATTAATAAATGCATTTCAAGTTAATATGTTGCAAAATTTCACTTGGGGAAATAATTTAACTGGAAACAAAACAAAAACCCTAGAAAGTAATAGTAACAACTGTTTGAATGTATATTTGGTAAAAATGAGGCTGCAGGGTTTGCATAAGGAGAAAGAATATATTATTATGCATGAGCTGATAATACATAAAGGCAATTTCTAAACATTTTATTCTATCCTTTGGCCTCAGACATATCCTAATCAGCTCAAGTGAAAGTGAAAATTGTTCAGTCCTGTCCCACTCTTTGCCACCCCATGGACAATATAGTCCATGGAATTCTTCAGGCCAGAATACTGGAGGGGGTAGCCTTTCCCTTCTCCAAGGGATCTTTCCAACCCAGGAATCAAACTAGGGTCTCCTGCATTGCAGGTGGATTCTTTACCAGCTGAGCTACCAGGGGAGCCCAGGGATCTTAATTAGCTCAAGGCTCTTAACAAATTTCTCTCTGTCCTTGGACAAGATCCCAACTTTCCACCAAAACCTGGCCCCTCCTGCTGACCAAACCACGTCTCCTGACACTGTCACTATCTCTGGCTTTTATTTCCACCACGGGATTGCACAACCTGTTTTATTTAGGGTGTCCCTGATCTTACCCAGACCATGTTAGTACAGGTCTCTGTTTCGAGTTCTGTTTTCCTCTGTGCTCTGAAGCTACTGGACTGTCCTGCCCACTGCTCAGCCCCCAGCTCCCAGAACCCTAACCTCGCCAGCATGTATGATGTCCCCCATATATACACACGACTGACTCACCCAGAAAGGAATTTCAAATAACTCATTTTAAGACATGTATTCAAAAAGTGAGAGCACAAATGTTCGTCTCATTTTTCAGAGAGAGAAATCATAAATCAAAGGGTTTCAGGGAGCAAACCTAAAATAGAAACCATATCTTCTTGATGACTTGCTTCCCTAGATTTCATCTGTTAGAGATGAAGTCCTCAAATTCTTTGCCTTGTGTAGTTCCTACAATAATTTTGAAAAAAAAAAAAAAACTATGTACCCTCTTGCCCATTTTAAGCTGACATCTCAAATTTTTCATCTAAGTTCGAAATAAGTTCATTTCTTATGAATAGTGCGAATTCACTGTAACTGGAATAAATATTTCTTAATATAATTCAATAAAATATATATTAACTATCTCATTAAATAGAGCTCACAAAGTCTGACAGAAATCTCATAAAATTTTATCTATTTTATTCAACATATTGTCAAATAAAGACAAATCTGGACTTATGAAAGGACAGACCATTTGAAAAGACTATTGCAACAGAAAGAACTTTCAGAATGCAAGATGACAAGCATCTCTAGAATCAGGCTAAAGAGGGCTTTCTTCACAGGAAGGTGTAAACAAGGCTGAAAAGAACTTGAATTAGATAAGTGATCAGGGAATGCTGCTTTTTGTGGTCAGTTTTGGGAGTGGAGGGTCATTAAAAGAAACCATTCCTTATTCTGATATTGGCTCAGGCTGAGGGTGGGTCAATGTTCAAGGTCAAGTGAGAAGGGGAAAATTTGAACTACAAAGTTGGGACAAGTCAGGTGAACAAGAATTTTGTTCTGATTTTTCAGTGGAGATTAAAAGTTCAGCTAGTCATTTATGAGGCGAAGAATGGAAATTTGAAGGGTCCATATCTGGCTCTTGTTAGGAAAACAAGGAGATTATCCATATCACTTATCTCAGTTGTATGAGAAAGAGTGGTTCTTTGCAGTAAGCCCTTTCCCAGAATACAAAGGAAGGGGGAAGTTTCTTTAACTGTAGCTGATTTCCAGAATTACAGAGCTCAGGTAAAGTTCAAAGTTTTCTATAAAATATTCCTATTATATTAATAACAGGACTTCCCTCGTGGCTCAGACAGTAAAGAATCTGCCTACAATGTGGGAGACCTGGGTTCAATCCCTGGGTCAGGAAGATCTTCTGGAGAAGGAAAAGGCAACACATTCCAGTATTCTTGTTTGGAAAATCCCATGGACGGAGGAGCCTGGTAGGCTACAGTCCATGGGGTTGCAAAGAGTCTGACATGACTGAGTGACTTCACTTTATTATATTAATAAAAGTAAATGTCACTAACCTATACTGTTCCATATATTCTGAATTCAGAGTGCCCCTAAATGGGCCAATACATCCTGAGGGAAATCCAGGCAGTGCTATGCATTTAAGGTTCCTTGAGTTGTATTGAAGGGGTGTAGCCAGTTTTTCCTAGCCAGTGTTTCCATATATCTCACTGGGGCTCTGGGTTGTTTCGTTCTCCATGACAATTCATCACAGTATGATTTAGAATGGATCCAGCCTCTGCCTTCCTTCTATGAACTGAGAGAACTACGTAAAGTTATTCTTGCCCAGAGTAGCCCAGGAGAGTCTTTGCATAACTGTCTGTTTGTGTAATAAACACTATTCTAGTCTATCAATGGTTTCTGCCAGGAAAATGTAGCTGATATTTTTGTTAGTATGCATGAAATGTCAAAAGTGTCAGTTCATGCAATCAGTTCAGTTCAGTTCAGTCGCTCAGTCACATCCGACTCTTTGCAACCCCATCAATCGCAGCACGCCAGGCCTCCCTGTCCATCACAAACTCCTGGAGTCCACTCAGACTCACATCCATTGAGTCAGTGATGCCATCCAGCCATCTCATCCTCTGTCGTCCCCTTCTCCTCCTGCCCCCAATCCCTCCCAGCATCAAAGTCTTTTCCAATGAGTCAACTCTTCGCATGAAGTGGCCAAAGTACTGGAGTTTTAGCTTCAGCATCATTCCTTCCAAAGAAATCCCAGGGCTGATCTCCTTCAGAATGGACTGGTTGGATCTCCTTGCAGTCCAAGGGACTCTCAAGAGTCTTCTCCAACACCACAGTTCAAAATGATCAATTCTTCAGTACTCAGCCTTCTTCACAGTCCAGCTCTCACATCCATACATGACCACAGGAAAAACCATAGCCTTGACTAGACGGACCTTTGTTGGCAAACTAATGTCTCTGCTTTTCAATATGTTACCTAGGTCGGTCATAACTTTCCTTCCAAGGAGTAAGCGTCTTTTAATTTCATGGCTGCAGTCACCATCTGCAGTGATTTTGGAGCCCAAAAAATAAAGTCTGACACTGTTTCCACTGTTTCCCCATCTATTTCCCATGAAGTGATGGGACCAGAGGCCATGATCTTCGTTTTTTGAATGTTGAGCTTTAAGCCAACTTTTTCACTCTCCTCTTTCACTTTCATCAAGAGGCTTTTTAGTTCCTCTTCTCTGCCAGAAGGGTGGTGTCGTCTGCATATCTGAGGTTATTGATATTTCTCCTGGCAAACTTGATTCCAGGTTGTGCTTCTTCCAGCCCAAGGTTTCTCATGATGTACTCTGCATAGAAGTTAAATAAGCAGGGTGACAATATACAGCCCTGATGTACTCCTTTTCCTATTCGGACCAGTTTGTGGTTCCACGTCCAGTTCTAACTGTTGCTTCCTGACCTGCCTACAGGTTTCTCAAGAGGCAGGTCAGGTGGTCTGGTATTCCCATCTCTCTCAGAATTTTCCAGTTTATTTGATCCACACAGTCAAAGGCTTTGGCATAGTCAATAAAGCAGAAATAGATGTTTTTCTGGAACTCTCTTGCTTTTTCAATGATCCAACGGATGTTGGCAATTTGATCTCTGGTTCCTCTGCCTTTTGTAAAACTAGCTTGAACATCAGGAAATTCACGGTTCATGTATTGCTGCAGCCTGGCTTGGAGAATTTAGAGCATTACTTTACTTGCATGTGAGATGAGTGCAATTGTGTGGTAGTTTGAGCATTCTTTGGCATTGCCTTTCTTTGGGATTGGAAGGAAAACTGAACTTTTCCAGTCCTGTGGCCACTGCTGAGTTTTCCAAATTTGCTGGCATATTGAGTGCAGCACTTTCACAACACCATCTTTCAGGATTTGAAATAGCTCAGCTGGGATTCCATCACCTCCACTAGCTTTGTTCGTAGTGATGCTTTCTAAGGCCCACTTGATTTCACATTCCAGGATATCTGGCTCTAGATTCGTGATCACACCATCGTGATTATCTTGGTCATGAAGATCTTTTTGTACAGTTCTTCTGTGTATTTTTACCACCTTTTCTTAATATCTTCTGCTTCTGTTAGGTCTATACCATTTCTGTCCTTTATCAAGCCCATCTTTGCATGAAATGTTCCCTTGGTATCTCTAATTTTCTTGAAGAGATCTCTAGTCTTTCCTGTTCTGTTGTTTTCTTCTATTTCTTTGCATTGATCGCTGAGGAAGGCTTTCTTATCTCTTCTTACTATTCTATGGAACTCTGCATTCAGATGCTTATATCTTTCCTTTTCTCCTTTGCTTTTCAATTCTCTTCTTTCACAGCTATTTGTAAGGCCTCCTCAGACAGCCATTTTGCTTTTTTGCATTTCTTTTCCATGGGGATGGTCTTGATCCCTGTCTCCTGTACAATGTCATGAACCTCAGTCCGTAGTTCATCAGGCACCCTTTCTATCAGATCTAGTCCCTTAAATCTATTTCTCACTTCCACTGTATAATCATAAGGGATTTGATTTAGGTCATACCTGAATGGTCTAGTGGTTTTCCCTACTTTCTTCAATTTAAGTCTGAATTTGGCAATAAGGAGTTCATGATCTGAGCCACAGTCAGCTCCTGGTCTTGTTTTTGTTGACTGTATAGAGCTTCTCCATCTTTGGCTGCAAAGAATATAATCAATCTGATTTTGGTGTTGACCATCTGGTGATGTCCATGTGTAGAGTCTTCTCTTGTGTTGTTGGAAGAGGGTGTTTGCTATGACAAGTGCATTCTCTTGGCAAAACTCTATTAGTCTTTGCCCTGCTTCATTCTGCATTCCAAGGCCAAATTTGCCTGTTACTCCAGGTGTTTCTTGACTTCCTATTTTTGCATTCCATTCCCCTATAATGAAAAGAACATCTTTTTTGAGTGTTAGTTCTAAAAGGTCTTGTAGGTCTTCATAGAACCGTTCAACTTCAGCTTCTTCAGCGTTCCTGGCTGGGGCATAGACTTGGGTAACTGTGATATTGAATGGTTTGTCTTGGAAATGACCAGAGATCATTCTATTGTTTTTTGAGATTGCATCGAAGTACTGCATTTTGGACTCTTTTGTGGACCATGGTGGCTACTCCATTTCTTCTAAGGGATTCCTGCCCACAGTAGTAGATAGAATGGTCATCTGAGTTAAATTCACCCATTTCTACCTAGCTAGTTAAATTTTTAATTGGTTATTTTATCTAACAGTCAACATTCTCCTTTGGAAGTACAGAATATTCTGTCCATTTTTGAATGAGAAAATTCAGGGTCAGGTCATAATAATAATAATTATTATTTAATAATAAATAGGTTATTCAATTTGCTTATGGTGTAACCAAGCAGTTCCCCACAAGCTTTCACTTAATGGATCCCCACCCATATCCTTTGTCTGCCTTTTGTCTGCAGAAAAACTTTAGTCAAAGAATAAACTTAATCAGAGAAGTGAGAAAAGGCAGAGAAGGAAAAAGTCAAACAAGACAAAATAATAATACTTTAGCCTTTAAACAAAGGACTTTTGGTTCTTCCTTAAGGTCTATAGATAATATTGAGCTATGTTCTTTGAACTGTTTCACAGATACTGAAACCCCCACCAGGTGGAATAAGTTAATCATATGCTACCCACAAGCACATATCCCACAGACAGATTGGAACCAGAAGGATGATGATGCTGACTCCCAATTACTTCACCACCTACAAATCAAAAGAATGTCCATGAGCCAATCATACCCTTGGACACTATACGACTCCCCACAGCCTCCTCCAGGGCAAGACCCACACTCTTGAGGACATTAGCACATGGCAGATTCCTTTGCCTGGCAAAGCAATAAAGTTATTTCTTTCTACTTCACCCACAATTCTGTCTCTGAGACTTAATCCTGCACTGGTATACAGAAGCTGAATTTTGGCAACAATGGTTGCAAGAGTCAATGGAAGAACCAAGACTCTGACCTGTTTTACCCCAAATTACCACAAATTCTGTCCCTAATCTTTTACATCAGACTTTCTCTTTTAAAAAATTGCTAAATTTAGAAGCAAAGACCTCAATAGGATCTGGTTCTGCCATTGTCCTATATATCATTCAATACAAGTCCATGAGACTTTCTGATATTTGGCTTTCCTTATCGTAAGATGGAAAGAGTATTATACACCTTATATAGGGATTGAGAAGGCAAAATGAGATAAAGTATATAAAAATACCTTGAAAACTCTACAAATGTTAGATATTGTAACAAATCATGGGTGTTGTCTAAGTTCAATAATGTTAACCACATCTGATTTCCAAAATATTTATGTAAGGAAGATTTCCAAGTGTCTCCTCTATATATACACAAAACAAATTTAATTTGCCTTTGCTTAAAAAAAAAATAACAGTGAAGAACAGCTGCATTTTAAAAACCATTTAATGTACAACCATCTAATTTATACAATTTACCAGGAAATCATCCAATTTATATAAAGTGAGTACATTATTGAAAGAAAAAATAATTGGTTTTCTCTATATCCAACCTAAGATGCAGTGAAATAGTGTTTCATTCCATATGCCCTGTTTTTGGAATAAATAGACACATTGGAAAATGCTCAAAGAATGATGGCGGCCTGAGAGATTGATTCAAGAGGAGAGAATAACAGAGTTAAGTGTGCATGGATGGGTTGGGCAAAAACTACCAGAAGGACAAGATAACTGCCTACTGACATCTGATGATGTAAACATCCAAACAGAAGAGAAATTATTCAGCAAGTTACAAGTTAATATGACTATGAGTAATAGGGTGAAATTTTAAAAAGAAAAAACAAAAAAGGAAATTCAAGCTAAATTTCAAGGAAAAAAAAAAAAAACACTGGCAGTGAAATCCATTAGCTTGTGAAAGTATCTCTTTTAACAAAATTTGAAGTGTAACCCCTTGAAATATTTAAAACAAGGGAGAAAATAAACATAGAAGCTTATTATAAGAAAAAAACAGACAAAACTGAGAAGGAAGACTTGATGACTTAAATCATTGCTATTCTTTATGGTCATATTTGGTGCTTTTAATGGTCAAATCCAGAATTTTAAAAGTTTGTATTTTATTAAGGAATGATTTTTTTTAATATATCAAGCTGCCTCCAACTGTCACTCTTACTTGCAACACTTTGTTCCAATGGTTTTATTGATGTTGGACTAAAAAATCCTTAATGAATCAAATGCTAACATAATTTCAAAGTGCAGGCATTCCAATGCCAAGTTACTTTAAAAAGTGTATTCTAAAGAAGAAATATAAAATAGTGGTATTTAAATTTTAGTATATTTTAAACTATTTTTAGGCACAATCTCTATTTCACAACAGAAAGAACAAAATAATTTTAAGAACATAAAAAATTTTTTATATTTATTTGTTGTGTTCAAACTTTTGTAACTAAAAAAAAAAAAAACTCATACAGCTTAGCGAGCTAAATTTGCCGTCAACACAATTAAATTAAACCCGACTTTATCATCCCTCCCTGATCTTTGATTTTTTTTCTTTTATAAATAATGAGTTATATTTAGCTAGCCCTGAAGTAGCTGCAAATAAGAAAAATAATGTTGCCTCTAAGAATGACACTTTAAAACCAGCATACTCTAAGAGCAAAGACCCACATGGCATCTGAAGACAAAGGAGTTCCCTTGTTATTTCACAAATTGGTACTTGGGGTTATTCTTAAGCATTATGGGAATCAGCTTATTCAATCCTGAATATTGGGCTTCCCTGGTGACTCAGTGGTGAAAAATCCACCTGCCAATGCAGGAGACACGAGTTCAATCCCCAGGTTGGGAAGATCCCCTGGAGAAGGGAATGGCAACAGATTGCAGTATTCTTGCCTGGGAAATCCAGTGGACAGAGGAACCTGTTGGGCTACAGTCTATGGGGTCACAAAAGAGTCAGACACGAGTTAGCAACTAAACAACAACAACAATTCTGAGTATTTCTAGCTGTAGATATGTAAAACTAATTATCAAATACTTAATTATGACACCCTGCTTATTTAACTTATATGCAGAGTACATCATGAGAAATGCTGGGCTGGAAGAAGCACAAGCTGTAATCAAGATTGCTGGGAGAAATATCAATAACCTCAGATATGCAGATGACACCACCCTTATGGCAGAAAGTGAAGAGGAACTAAAAAGCCTCTTGAGGAAAGTGAAAGTGGAGCGTGAAAAAGTTGGCTTAAAGCTCAACATTCAGAAAAACGAAGATCATGGCATCCGGTCCCATCACTTCATGGGAAATAGATGGGGAAACAGTGGAAACAGTGTCAGATTTTATTTTGGGGGGCTCCAAAATCACTGCAGATGGGACTGCAGCCATGGAATTAAAAGACGCTTACTCCTTGGAAGAAAAGTTATGACCAACCTAGGTAACATATTGAAAAGCAGAGACATTAGTTTACCAACAAAGGTCCATCTAGTCAAGGCTATGGTTTTTCCAGTGGTCATGTATGGATGTGAGAGTTGGACTGTAAAGAAAGCTGAGTACCAAAGAATTGATGCTTTTGAACTGTGGTGTTGGAGAAGACTCCAAGAGTCCCTTGGACTGCAAAGAGATCCAACCAGTCCCTTCGGAAGGAGATCAGCCCTGGGATTTCTTTGGAGGGAATGATGCTGAAGCTGAAACTCCAGTACTTTGGCCACTTCATGCGAAGAGTTGACTCATTGGAAAAGACTCTGATGCTGGGAGGGATTGTGGGCAGGAGGAGAAGGGGACGACAGAGGATGGGATGGCTGGATGGCATCATTGACTTGATGGACATGAATTTGAGTGAACTCCGGGAGTCGATGATGGACAGGGAGGCTTGGCGTGCTGCGATTCATGGGGTCGCAAAGAGTTGGACACGACTGAGCGACTGAACTGAACTGAACTGAATCATGACAAATTCAGCAAAATAAGGATAGGCTAAAGGGGCTCTTGCATTTTTGCACTGTGACACCTAATTTGATCTTCATCCATAAGTGAGGAGAAAAATATCTTTCAATGATCACTGGAGAAGTACCCAACATCAGTCCCACCACTCACTGCCCTTTATCTCTAAACCTTAAATGCCAGCATACAGAGGGCCTCTTGACCCCTTCCCTCCCCACTACATGGCTACATACACACTTCAAATCTTCATCATTCCCCGTTCACTTTTCTCCTAGCCCTTGGAGCTGTTAATGTCTCTTCATCATAAGCATCAAAATTTGATAAATTCACAAGTATTTTCAAATTGATACAATTTTGAGGTATTTCTTTTCTTTCTAATATAGGTATGAATCTTGAAAGTAATTCCACTTCAGATTCTCATATTACATGAAATAGGAAAAGGGAATAGTTCAGTTCAGTTCAGTTCAGTCACTCAGTACAAGTTATGTAGAAATAAATAAATAAATCTTTTTTTTTTTTTTTTCCAGTTGAAGAAGAAGAAATAGTGAGGCCTGGAACATATACACCATTGTTTGGAGGAAAATATTTTGAAGTTTTCAGATGTCCCTCAGGATGCTGAGCTTGGGTTATGAGTAAGTATACCTTTGGCTGATTCATGTTGATGTATGCAGAAACAATCACAATATTGTAAAGTAATTATCCTCTAATTAAAATGAATAAATTAATTTTAAAATTAAAAATTATAAAAGAAAAAGCCTGGCTTCTTGAGTAACCAGGGACAAGATGGATTGAGCAAAGAGAGAGCAACATTGCTAAGAGCTGAAACTCAGATTGGCATAAATGACCACTGAGGGATTTCTTAAGAATAAGAAGACCCCATAATTAATCTAAAGTTGTGTGTGTTGCTGAAATGTAAGTCCTCTTTATTTCCCAAAATATTCATTATATTTTGCTCTACATAAAATGGCCTTAGAGTGCTTACTTTTATTTGCATTTATTTTTATTTTTTCTGAGGGGTGGTAATTGTTTAATTATCTTTATCTTGTTAGACTGTAATTATGGATATTTTGTGGATAAAAAGACAAAGGGGCTGAATTCTATGTCAGTTTCAATACAGAACAGTGACAGCTCAGATGAGTGGTAGATAATTACAGACAACCAGTTAAGCAGGGTTTGAAGGACAATGCAAGCTACTCTATCCTCCCTGAAATCTTAATAAAGAATGACAGAAAAATAGGCTTAGAAGAGCCCTATCTTAGTCCATATGTGCTAAATAACACAAGACTGTTTAGCTTATTAACAGCAGAAATTTATTTCTCATAGTTCTGGATCTTGGGAAGCATAAGACCAGGATGCAAGCATGGTCATGTGAGGGCCACACACTGTATCCCCATACAGTGGAAGGGATTAGCTAGTTCTCTGGGGCGCCTTTTGTAAGGGCACTAATCCCATCATAAGAGCTCTACCTTCATGCTCTAATCACCTCCCAAAGGCCCCAACTCCTGACACCATCACCTTGGGCATTAGGATTTCAACATATGAATTTGAGAGGGACAGAAAGAGTCAGATCATAGTAAGCCCTATTTTACCATATGTCACCCAAATTGTTCAAGTGGCTTAGGTAGGATTTCTTAGCACAGTTAAGGTTTGCTGATTCTCATGACTTTCCTGCATTGAAAAGAAGCTCATTTCAAACCGCAAATGAGTCAATTGCAGCCTCTGGAGTACAGCTACCTGCATATGGCTCTTGGGTATTTGAAATTTTAGCTTAAAGTGCTGTTGGGGACCCAGAACCAAGACAAAGCCCAAGGATCTCGGAAAACTTTCTTCCTTCCACCCCCGAGCCATGGCAACCACAGATCTACAAACTACAAACAACTTAAATTACCATGGCCTGAGGTGCCTGGCTTACTACCCTTGCTGCCTAACTTCACACTGTTCCCTGTAATGGAAAGCATGTGGTAGGGATCTCTTTAGTGAGAAACGGACACCAAGAGAAGACCGACTCTTCCTTATGCCCTTGCTGCTCTGATGCCAGTCGTGCTTTTAATTCTAACCCTTGGAGTACACGACCACTTCCATCAAACAACGTGGGTACTAGGCTTAGATTTAGTTGATGAATGCCAAATTGATTACTTTTAAAATTAGGGGGATTTTTTTGTCTTGGACTTATTTCTCATTTAATGCATAGAGCTGCTCTGAGAAAATATTTATTGTGAAGAACTTGAGTGCTTACTATGTGATATTTTTGGCCTCTCCCAGGGCTAGGAAGCCAAGAGCAGGACTCCTGAAGCTGGAGGTCCATGGTAGGCGACAGTTTTGTCTCTGGGATCAGTGAGTTTCAGAACTAAGGATGCGTTTGTTTCCCACATCAAGGGCAAGCGCTGCGGGTCCACAGGACTAAAATCCTACAAAGGCTGTTACTCTCAGGCACTCCTGCTGCCTGCTCCTGTATATTGAGCCTTAAAGGAATACAGAAACAAGCTAAACACATTTTATTGGGTAGAATTTCCACCAAGCTCCTGAGAATTGAGAAAGAGAGTAAATAACATTTTCCTTCTTTATTATGTTGGCTGCCACTTATGAACTACCTCGTAGAATGCGAGGCAAGTATACAATCAGGTTCCAAGTAAATAACATCATTAATTCAAATGGAATAAAGTGTGAAACATGACCCAATCCAAACTATTTTATATATATATATATTTAAAAATTAGAATGATCTCATGTGAAAGTGACAGGAATGCGCTATAATTTAGAAATAGATGAATCATCCAGTGTCCCCAAGATAACATTTTTATGTGCTGATGAAATCTACGTAATATATCATGTTAAGAAAAATAAACCTCTGCCCATAAAATACTTTTATTAGAGTTTACCGAGTGAGCAGAAATGGCAGCTAATGTTTGGAGTGCCTATTAAAGTGCAGGTTATTTGTTTGATAGTGATTATCGAGCATATTATTAAAAATGTGCTTTCACAAAATGTTAACAATTCTCACTGTATACAGATCCACACAGAAAATAAAACTTTTAACTTGTGGAGATTAAATACCCAGTAAAATATTTATTGTTGCACAATATATTGTTAACTGTGTTGACTACTCTTCAGTAAGGTGCTACATAAAATGAAAAATTAACCACTGTAGAATAGAAAATAGTTTAAAGTTCTGAAGCAAGTTCCTGTGCATACAAAACAGCTTTGTCCTGGGCAATGTAATGTGGAAACATTTCAGTGAAGAAGACACCATCGTCAGATACCTGACAGCAAAACAAAACCAAGACCAGCACTGGAATTGCTAAATTAAGGAGCTGCATGCAAACTCAGGCTGGTCTGAATGAATGGTGTTTGAAGGATGCATGCAGGGTTTGGGGAGATAATGAAATTTCACTGCTATTATAACTGCATCTCAGCAATCAGAGCACAAGTTGGCTGCTGTTGCGTTGTGAAATTCAAGAGAGATAATAAACTTCCAGATTAAAATTTCATTTCATATTTTGAGAATTTTTTAAAAAAATGATTGCTTCCCTCACTCCATGCTTTAGAAACCCTCTGCTGAAATCAACCTAGGGTCTGAAATGTGAGTGTATGGTGGATTACATTTTTAGTGTTAATCAGAGCACTTCACTCAAACAGTAATCTTGGAATTCTTTCTCCTCATTGATTTTGCTTCTTTTTCCCTTTAAAACTCTGTGTTAGCAGACTTCCTTTTAGATTTTTGAGAAATGACAATTTTTCTGTTGTGTGCCCTGGAAATGATTTTTCCCCCCCAAAAAACAGCTACCTCAGTTTGCTGTCTGCCTAAAACACTTAAGTAGGAGCCAAAAGTACCGAATTTTCATCCCTCTGCTACTGAAGTAGCCTAAGACATTGAAATGAGTTAGAACCCAAGCAGGAAGGAAATCTTCCTGTCCAGAAATTGCCTAGTTTGGCTGTGCTCTCCTGTGAGGGCTTAATTAAGTTGTTAAATCCATTTTCTGAGCTTCTGAAAGAGCACAGTACCTGCTGGCACTAATCCAGGTAATTTTTTTTCTTGATTTTTAAACCAAGTTTGAAACTAAGGTTTGCAAAAGGTCTTTGTGGTGAACCTCATTCTCACAGATGCCTCTCAGTATGTAAATCCCATTCACATGTGAGCCTACTACTAATTAGACACTTGGAGAAGGCAATGGCACCCCACTCTAGTCCTCTTGCCTGGAAAATCCCATGGGCAGAGGAGCCTGGTGGGCTGCAGTCCATGGGGTCGCTGAGGGTGGGACATGACTGAGCGACTTCACTTTCACTTTTCACTTTCATGCACTGGAGAAGGAAATGGCAACCCACTCCAGTGTTCTTGCCTGGAGAATCCCAGGGACGGCGGAGCCTGGTGGGCTGCCGTCTATGGGGTCACACAGAGTTGGACACAACTGAGGTGACTTAGCAGCAGCAGCAGCAATTAGATACTACTACATGCTGAATTGAGAACATTCCAAAACTGTAGACTGTCCAGTCTTAGAGGAACTGAAAGGATGACTACTCTGGATGAAAAATGTCTTCTACCATATCAAGTTACTAGCCACTACAACTGCCCCTAACTGCGCATCCTGAGGGGATTCAGGATGGAGAAAAACAGGATACTTGCCTGAGATATTTAACTTGCATAGCAAAGGAATGATTTTAATAAGCCCAGATTCTTCCATCTTCCCATATGTAGCAAAGTGATGCTAAATTCATTCAGTTGAGATGTCTGGTTTTCTTTAATTAACAGTAATCTTTTGCTATTTCAATTTACTTGGTTATTATTTCAAAAACTCCTAAGCATCCTGACCCCTCCCTTACCTCTTCAGAGATGTCCCTTAGAGCTATCTGAGAGGCTGCTTCCCAGGCTTAAGTCCTCAACAAGTCTACCAAATAAAACATAATTCGCAATTTTTAGGTTGTGCATTTTTTTCAGTCAACACTACCCTATGTATCTGGAGAAGAAATGGCAACCCACTCCAGTATTCTTGCCTGAAAAATCCCATAGACAAAAGAGCCTGTCAGGTTACAGTCCATGGGCTCACAAAGAGTTGGACATGACTAAGCAACTAAGCATGTGCACATGCACAGGTGCACCCACCCACCCCCCCACACACACACAACCTATATCATCTTCTTAGTTCTAAAGATATCATCTTTTATTTTTTTTATTGTAAAGATCATACACAGTCATGATAAAGACTTCTTCTAAAAAGCATTCTCTCAGCGCTTATTTCTTGGAGTCAATTACACATAGACTGGACTTTGAGCTGCTTGAGTGCAGGAAACATATTTTAATTTATGCTGAATATGCCAGTAAATAATAAAGTCAATACATATTTGTTGAAAGAACAAAGAATGAATGGGTGAGTGTACATTGCTACCTTCTTCTACATGCTCTAAATTAGCGTTGTGGTCGAGAATATTATCTTGGAAGTGTGACATTGTAAGGCAGGGAGATTAGAATAAACAGGAACTCATATCTCCTTTTGAAGAAAAACTTAAATAATTTGCATTGTCCTAGAAACGAGATCAAGAGACTTTACCAAATTAGTGCATCTGAACAAGTTTATTTTTGAAACATGAAAGAGCTTGTAGAAAGTATGATTCTAAGCAGTGGTCAAATTTGATGTCTTCCGAATCCATATCATCTTTAGCCATCAGTGTATTGCCTTTCAGTGGGGACTCTTCCTCATCCTTATAAAGATGTCAGCCCAAATGACACTGTTCGACTTAAGCTTATTTGTCAACAGGCAAATTTCCTATAGACTGTATACACACACACACACACACACACACATACACACATATACACATATATGTATTTTCGATCACATAACCAGTAACTTCTTTTCACTCAAAACTACAAAGAATAGAATTGAGGCCCTGGAGGGAACTTCCTACATTTTAGACTTTTCAGAATCCTAGAAAGAATATTCTGTTTCTCTTTAAAATAAAAGAGCCTAGCAGTGGGAAATTATTTCCTTGACTCGCTGCTGCAATAGACATTCTTAAAACACCAGTAAAATGGTAGGCTCTGGGAGAGGGCATCAGAGGGCAGACAGACTGAAACCAAAATCACAGAAAACTAATCAATCTAAACACATGGACCACATTTTTGTCTTACTCAATGAAACTAAGCCATGCCATGTGGGGCCACCCAACAAGGACAGGTCATGGTGGAGAGTTCTGACAAAATACAATCCACTGGAGAAGGGAATGGCAAACCACTTCAGTATTCCTGCCTTGAGAACCCCATGAACAGTATGAAAAGGCAAAAAGATAGGACACTGAAAGATGAACTCCCCAGGTCGGTAGGTACCCATTATGCTACTGGAAATCAGTAGAGAAATAACTCCAGAAAGAATGAAGAAGTGGAGTCAAATAAAAACAACACCCAGTTGTGGATGTGACTGGTGATAGATGCAAGGTCCGATGCTGTAAAGAGCAATATTGCATAGGAACCTGCAATGTTAGGTCCATGAATCAAGGCAAATTGGAAGTGGTCAAACAGGAGATAGTAAGAGTTAACATTGACATTTTAGGAATCAGCTGACTAAAATGGACTAGAATGGGTGAATTTAACTCAGATGACCATTATATCTACTAATGTGGGCAAGAATCCCTCAGAAGAAATGGAGTAGCCATCATGGTCAACAAAAGAGTCCAAAATGCAGTACTTGGATGCAATCATAAGAATGACAGAATGATCTCTCTCCCTTTCTAAAGGAAACCATTCAATATCACAGTAATCAAGTCTATGCCCAAACCAGTAATGCTGAAGGAGCTGAAGTTGAATGGTTCAATGAAGACCTACGAGACCTTCTAAAATTAACACCCAAAAAAGATGTTCTTTTCATTATGGGGGACCGGAAAGCAAAAGTAGGAAGTCAAGAAACACCTGGAGTAACAGGCAAAACTGGCCTTGGAGTACAGAATGAAGGAGGGCAAAGGCTAACAGATTTTTGCCAAGAGAATTCACTGGACACCCTCTTCTAACAAAACAAGAGAAGACTCTACACATGGACGTCACCAGATGGCCAACACCAAAATCAGATTGATTATATTCTTTGCAGCCAAAGATAGAGAGGCTGTATAGAATCAGCAAAAACAGGACTGGGAGCTGACTGTGGCTCAGATCATGAACTCCTTATTGCCAAATTGAGACTTAAATTGATGAAAATAGGGAAAACCACTAGACCATTCAGGTATTACCTAAATCAAATCCTTTACAATTATACAGTGGAAGTGAGTAATAGATTCAAGGGATTAGATCTGATAGACAGAGTGACTGAAGAACTATGGACAGAGGTTCGTGACATTGTTATAGGAGGCAGGAATCAAGATAATCCACCAAGAAAATGAAATGCAAAAAAGAAAAATGGTTGTCTGAGAAGGCCTTACAAATAGCTATGAAAAGAAGAGAAGCCAAAAGCAAAGGAGAAAAGGAAAGATATACCCATTTAAATGCAGAGTTCCAAAGAATATCAAGGAGAGATAAAAAAGCCTTCCTCAGTGATCAATGCAAAGAACTAGAGGAAAACAACAGAATGAGAAAGACTAGAGAGGTCTTAAAAAAAAATTAGAGATACCAAGGGAACATTTCATGCAAAGATGGGCTCAACAATGGACAGAAATTGTATGGACCTAAAATAAGCAGAAGATATTAAGAAGAGGTGGCAAGAATACACAGAAAAACCATACAAAAAAGACCTGCACAACCCAGATAATCACTATGGTGATCACTCACCTAGAGCCAGACATCCTGGAATGTGAAGTCAAGTGGGTCTTGGGAAGCATCACTATGAACAAAGCTAGTGGAAGTGATGGAATTCCAGTTAAGCTCTTTCAAATTCTAAAAGATGATGCAGTGAAAGTGCTGCACTCAACATGCCAGCTAATTTGGAAAACTCAGCAGTGGCCACAGGACTGAAAAAGGTCAGTTTTCATTCCAAACCCTAAGAAAGGCAATGCCAAAGAATGCTCAAACTACCACACAATTGTACTCATCTCACACACTAGTAAACTAATGCTCAAAATCTCCAAGCCAGGCTTCAGCAATACGTGAACCATGAAATTCCAGATGTTCAAGCTGGTTTTAGAAAAGACAAAGGAACCAGAGATCAACCAGAGGATCATTGTAAAAACAAGAGAGTTCCAGAGAAATATCTATTTCTGCTTTATTGACTATGCCAAATCCTTTGACTGTGTGGATCACAATAAACTGTGAAAAATTCTGAAAGAGATGGGAATACCAGACCACCTGACCTGCCTCTTCAGAAATCTGTATACAGGTCAGGAAGAAACAGTTAGAACTGGACATGGAACAACAGACTGGTTCCAAATAGGAAAAGGAGTACGTCAAGGCTGTATATTGTCACCCTGCTAATTTAACTTATATGCAAAGTACATCATAAGAAACGCTGGGCTAGGAGAAGAACAAGCTGGAATCAAGATTGCCGGGAGAAATATCAATAACCTCAGATATGCAGATGACACCACCCTTATGGCAGAAAGTGAAGAGGAACTAAAGAACCTCTTGATGAATGTGAAAGAGGAGAGTGAAAAAGTTTGCTTAAAGCTCAACATTCAGAAAATGAAGATCATGGCATCCGGTCCCATAACTTCATGGCAAATAGATGGGGAAACAGTGGAAACAGTGGCTGACTTTATTTTTTGGGCTCCTAAATCACTGTAGATGGTGACTGCAGCCATGAAATTAAAAGATATTTACTCCTTGGAAGAAAAGTTATGACCAACCTAGACAGCATATTCAAAAGAAGAGACATTACTTTGCCATCCAAGGTCTGTCTAGTCAAGGCTACGGTTTTTCCTGTGGTCATGTATGGATGTGAGAGTTGGACTGTGAAGAAAGCTGAGCACCGAAGAATTGATGCTTTTGAACTATGGTGTTGGAGAAGACTCTTGAGAGTCCCTTGGACTGCAAGGAGATCCAGCCAGTACATCCTCAAGGAGATCAGTCCTGAATATTTATTGGAAGGACTGATGCTGAAGCTGAAACGCCAATACTTTGGCCATCTAATGTGAAGAACTGACTCATTGAGAAAGACCCTGATGCTGGGAAAGATTGAAGGCAGGAGAAGGGGACAACAGAGGAGGAGATGTTTGGACGACATCACCGACCCAATGGACAGGAGTTTTTGTAAATTCCGGGATTTGGTGATGGATAGGGGGGCCTGGCATGCTGTGGTCCATGGGGTCACAAAGAGTCAGACATGACTGAGTGACTGAACTGAACTGAACTGAAGAAAATCCCAGTAAATGAAGACACCAAACTCAAATCTGGCCTCTTAATGAGTCTGTTAAATATGATGACAAGCTTTCTGATATAGTACCTTACATCAAGATATTGTTGCTATTATGTCCCCTGAAGCATCTGATAAATGCTATTATAAGCCACAGATATAGAAACTTAAGCATAAAGTGAAAAAAGAAAAAAATGAGATAAGGAGCTAGGTTACTATTTTGTTGTATGACCAATTAATATTTTCAACTTATTGAAAAAGATCACAGAAATTCACTGCTTTCATTCGATTATAAAAATTTGTTTTATAAATTCTATAGTACAAAGAAAAATATATTCACATTTTCCCTGTTGTAAAAAAGGGGACTTGTGCTAGATTCACCTTTCATGTCTAATTATTATCTGTGATCTTACAAATTCACTTACAAATCAACTGTAGTCCCATTCCAAACTAATGAGTTACCTGTGATACCAATGTCCAGTCTTGTTCTCAGAACAGTATAAATGTATAGTACATTTTTGTTGTTGTACTGAATCTACAACAAATAGTTCAAAAATAAAAAGATAAACTATAGTCCCAGCGTTTTAGAATGCACTATTGCTTTTAAGAAGAAAAGTTAGAGACCAGTGCCCATCTTCCACCTTCAGATCGCCTTTTTTGCAAATCATAGTGTGACAAGGAGGATGCAAAATAGCTTGTGGAACTGAGTTTGAAGCTTCTGCTTCTGCAATAGTCTTTAATCATGTAGAAAAATTATGTTAAAAATGTCCTTCTAATATTGAGTAACAGCTGTGCTACACATTCTGCTAGTACTAGCAATTCATAAATTAAAATAACTGGCAATTTTGCACTAAATTTATGTCAACCAATGCGTGGTCAATGTAGGATAGTATGTTAAATCATAAACATTAGAGAAGTTTTCCTAAACAAAAGACCAGCCCCATTAGTTTTAGTGGTTTCAATAAATGGTTAAATAAACCATCCAGTATATTCTAAGAGATTGTATTTTTTCTACTTAAAAGTCTGAACAGATTAGCCTTAATTCACAATTGAAATTCTCCTTACTACTGGGTGATAGTCAGAGGGCAACCATATATCTCAAAATTAGACAAGCTCCTGCATATCTCAGATGTAATGCCACAGAGGGTCTGCTTTTAAGAGGCTGTTGTACATGAAGGCAGCCACTGATTTGTGTGTTTACTTCTAAATTTGTGGTGTTTCCTAAAAGTAATGTGCTCTTTTGTGTTCAATCTGCACCTACTCTGCTATCATATATTCTTACAGGAAGGGCCAGTGCCCTTCCCACCCTGTGTGTGTGTTTATTTAACCATTTATCTAAATCACTAAAATTAATGGGGCTGGTCTTTTGTTTAGGAAAGCTTTCCTGATGTTTATGATTTAACATCCTATCCTACATTGACCAGGCATTGGCTGACATACATTTAGTGCAAAATTAGATTAGAACTGTGAAAGAAGCTATTTCAAAGGTTTATACATACAGATGGTCTAATTTGGTGAAAGGAAAAAAATAAATAAATGAGTGGTGTGTGGAGCATGAAAACTGTGGTAGAATACAGAAGAAATGACCTGCTTTGCAAAGACAAATCCTTGACAAAGAACCATTTACTGAACAAATTCTGATTATCCAAAAAACAAACAAACAAAAAGCACTAAAGAAAGCAGTCTTTAGTGATTCTGGTTTAAATAACACATTAAATTCAGGCAGGAAAGAGTTTAGACTGACTTCAGACTTCTTCAAAGCCACATTCACTGTCAGAAGAAAAGGAGCTGTCTCTACAAGATTCTCAGGGATCCTGTGGCTCAAAACATTCCACCCAGACAAAATACAAGTCAAGAGAAACGGCAACCCGAAATATTCTCAAACATGCTTCTGGATCTCTTCTACAAAGAAAAACAAAATCAGACTCCCATATTCTCTGTACAGATCTGATGAACACTTCATATGAAAACTACTCAAAACTCAAGAGTTAAATCCCTCAAAATGGAGAAGCTACTGCAAAATAACTGGAAAGGAAACCGTCTGAATAAAACCAAGATTATTTCCCTCAGTGACTGTGGTTAAAAATGCAAGGTAAATGTAAGCTGAATAACAAAATGATAATACACAGTTTTAATAGATATTAAATCTATATGGCTATTAAAAATTAAGAAGCCATTTAATTTTATACTTTCTATAAAATATAGCAAGTATAAAGTGCTAATATCTTCATCTCTCACAGCAGAGATTTTTACTGATGAAGGTTAAAACATCTTATTTTAATGGCAACTTATATGCAATGTTTTTCACAAGTTTTTAGGATTAGAGGGCTCTCTGTTATGAAACAGTATCTTTGGGGTAATGAAATATTCTGTTGGAGTTCAAAAATCCTTTTATTTCTTAGAAAATTCTTCTTTGTTAAATGAAATAATTGTTTTATTTAAAATAATTGTTTGTTGTTTAGTTGCTAACTTGTGCCCAACTCTTTGCGGCCCTATGGACTGTAGCCCTCCAGGCTCCTCTGTCCATGGGATTTCCGAGGCAAGAATGCTGGAGTGGATAATCATTTCTTTCTCTAATGGATATTCTTGACTCAGGGACTGAACTCATGTCTCCTGCACTGGCAGATGAATTCTTTATCACTGAACCCCCAGGGAAGCCTGTTTAAAATAGCAGTAATATTTAATGTTGCTTCAAAAAGTTTTTCTCTTTATTTATTTGCCTACCTGACCACTGAACCATCCAACCTTATAGCAATAGCTTATGGAGTTGTTGACTAAAGATAATAATGCCTGTCATAGAGAAAGATGGAATTAGGAATAGTTTACTTTATCCTCTATACTTTTCTAGTAGATTTTTATAATAAATATATATATCATTTTCATTCAGCAATATAATTATTCCCCTGGAAACAAAAAGAAGAAACAAGTGAAAAAAAAAAAGAAGAAGAAGAAGAAGAAAGCCATTCAAGAACCCCTAAATATCAAAGTCCCTTTCTCTTTATAGCCCAAGATGACTTAACTGGTCATTGTCTACTTAAGCTGCAGGACAGAGCTCATCTTAATGTACTTTCTTCATTTGGGATCATATTTTGAATTTGAGTAATTTGCTTTTAAATTTGTAAATTAATATTTTTAAAAGTTTTATCGTAGTAGGACATAAGAATTAAAGCCATGTAATTCTTTGTCTCTCCTCACCTCAAGTTTTAGTCCCTAGAGCAATTCCTCTTAACTTTTATCATTGGTATTTCCCTTGTTATTCCACATCCCCCCATTCTTACTTTGCAGTTTTAGAAATGTCTGTTTATTTACTTTAGTAATAGATGAGAAATTAGTTCATAGATACTACTCCTTAATTTTACCAACAACCCAAATAGTTTTTATCTCATTATTAGTTTCACAGCAACATAGAATTTATTTCTACTTCATTTCCCCAGAAGTTTAACCATACAATTAAATTTTAATTTAAGGTTTTACATTTTCTCTTTCTAAAATGTCCATTTTACTTCCTTTTGTAAACTCAGTTTCTCTGTTCAAATTCTGCATCTCTGTCCCTTGTTCATGTATTCTTCTATCATACTTGTGATACCTATTCAGTGTTCCTGTCTACTAATTCTAATGTCTGAGTCTATTTCTCTGACTACGTTTTCTATTGATTAGTATTTACTGTATCTTCTATAGCTCTTAATTATTTATTATACTCTAGACGGGGGAGCCTGGTGGGCTGCCGTCTATGGGGTCGCACAGAGTCGGACACGTCTGAAGCGACTTAGCAGCAGCAGCAGCAGCAGACATATATTTAAAAGAGTCTTATAAACTGAATAAAATGTTTGCCAGATGGGAATTTAGTAACTTGGTAACTGGTGTAAGAAAATGATCATTTCAATCTGAAGGTAGCTGACCTAGTTTGGGACTAGATGGCAACTTCAATTAATTTCAATTTATCTCTTATTTCAAATATCTTCTGGGTGAGATTTTCCCTGGATATGTTGCAATCTCTTCCTTCTTGCAAGATCTAAGAACTGTGAGACTACAGAGAATTCTTTTTGCTTTCTAGCCAGAACTCCTGTCTTCCATGCTGTCACTGCCAAACATTCAACAAAAGTCCTGCTGGGGGTGGGAATCAGCAAGCAGAGAGAATGAGTTTTGTATCTAGGGGTTCTGTAGACCTAAAATGTCAGCCAACAATGTTATTAAATCTCTTGCATCTCCTTATCCCAGAAAGGTGCTTTTGCCTTTGTCAGGCTTAATTTTCAACTTACCTATACCTGGACTTTCAGACCATCCAGAGAGGAAAATCAGCTGGTCCTTAGAAATGTCTTGTTGTCAAGATACAGTTCCTTTAGACTTCTTGATGTCTTCTGTTCTCTAAAAGTGTTAAAAAGGAAACAATTTTTTATTTTTTAAATTATTTCTATTTATTATTTTCTAGGTGATTTTCCTTGACCATATTTTCTTTTTTTCAAACTCATGTGCTTTCTTGTTTGTTTGTTATTTCTTCCTTTTCCAGTAAGGCTGTTCTCATTTTATTAAGGAAGTATTTTCCAAATCTCTCTCAGAACACTAATTAGATTATCTTCTATCCTTCAAAATATACCTTTTCCCATGGGAAGGATTTTTCTTGCTCTTTTTTAGAAAATATTTGAGCTTTTATCTTTTGCAGTGAGAATTTTCCCTGATGTCTAGAGAGGCTTATTATCCATTTAATTAAGGGACTACAGCAAATTTGACTGTGAACTCTGTAGAGGACTTGGCAGACTTTAATATGACTGGGTAAAAAGCTGACAGTTGAGTTTTCAGATCCCTAAATAACAGAATATGCATCATTTAACTCTGGGGTGTTATCTCTCCCATTAATATCTTAGTTCCCCTCCCCCTCCACAAAGATGGTTTAGCTTATTTGAAGAGAAGTACTTGATTGCTTTCTACCATTTCACCTTTCTCCATGTGGGCTAAATTCTTTCTTCCAGGCAATTTGTGGGCAGACATAGGATAACAGTAGAGAGGCTAACTACTCCTTCTACAGACATCCATTTCTACTTTTTGTAGACATATTTCCAACTTCCAAGCCCTACTGAGTTTCTGAAAATAAAGTTTGTTTAATCCTTGGCTGTAAATTTTCTAAAGTATCCTTGACTTTTTCTTTTCATTTCTGCCTTGTTGGCTACCAGTCCCCAATGTTTCTATGTTATTTGTGTATGTGTGTCTGTTTGCACATGTGTCTCTCTGTGTGTAAGTGATGTGTTTCCAGAAAGAAAAGTTCTATAGAGTAACTAGAATGATACATACTTCCATCATCCCTACTTTGGGGGGAATAAATACCTTTTTATGTCCATTTTGTTTTATTTGAAGTCACATCAGTAGAGAGAAAGAAGAGAAACAGATATTCACTCTGCTGCCTTGAAAGAGATGTGTTTTTTTTTAAATTCCTTTTCATTAAACAATAAAATTAGATTACAATGATATAGTTTCATCTTAGCTGTAATCAAATACTTCTCTTCTTAGAAGAGTGAGAAGAAAGGGTCATTCAGAGGCTATTTAACTAAAGAAGAACCTACAGAATATAAAAACAATTTCATCCACTTCTTATAGCTTTGGGAAACAAAATCAGGTTTGCTTGAAAGGTGCCTTGTCTTTCCATTTCTTTTAAAATATTTTAATGCACTGGACATGAAAAATCTTAAATGTACTTTATGAAAAGTTTTCAAGAAACATTTAGATGGAGGTAGAATTGTTACTGTAAGTCAAGTACATATACATTCCTACAACTAAAATTAAAACTATATCAAAAAGCTAGAGACCATCAGACAGAGGATGGTAAATTATTCAGTGACAAGCTGGTTCTGTTGAGATGAAAGCATGGAAGAGAAAAACAAAAACTATTAGTAAATGGAAACTTCTAATTCCCATCCTGATTGTGCATTTTTACTATGTGATTACCACTCAATCTTTCCAGTTTTATGTGAGAATCTTTCTTACTGGCCTTAAAAAACAAAGAATATGCATTATCTCAAAAACCAAGAAGTCCATGAGTAGGAAGTCTTCACACTTGGTGAATCCTCCAGGTCATTAATGGCTTTAAGAACCCAGATTGTTTCCAATCTTTCTCAGAGTATGAGCTTATCTATTCCTAAGGGGACAAGCTCCTGTCATCACATGAAGATAGGACAATGTCAAGTAGAAGGTGAGCTATTTCTTATGTAACACATTTGGTCTCCTAACTGAGATTTTCAACATTCATGAAGAACTAAAGAGCCTCTTGATGAAGGTGAAAGAGGAGAGTGAAAAAGTTGGCTTAAAGCTCAACATTCAGAAAGCTAAGATCATGGCATCCAGTCCCATCACTTCATGGCAAATAGATGGGGAAACAGTGGAAAGAGTGTCTGGCTTTATTTTTCTGGGCTCCAAAATCACTGCAGATGGTGATTGCAGCCATGAAATTAAAAGACGCTTACTCCTTGGAAGGAAAGTTATGACCAAAATAGACAGCATATTGTAAAGCAGAGACATTACTTTGCCAACAAAGGTCCGTCTAGTCAAGGCTATGGTTTTTCCAGTGGTCATGTATGAATGTGAGAGTTGGACTGTGAAGAAAGCTGAGCACCAAAGAATGGATGCTTTTCTACTGTGGTGTTGGAGAAGACTCTTGAGAGTCCCTTGGACTGCAAGGAGATCCAACCAATCCATCCTAAAGGAAATCAGTACTGAATATTCATTGGAAGGACTGATGCTGGAACTGAAACTCCAATACTTTGGCCACCTGATGCAAAGAGCTGACTCATTTGAAAAGACCCTGATGCTGGGAAAGATTGAAGGCAGGAGGAGAACAGGACGACAGAGGATGAGATGGTTGTATGGCATCACTGACTCAGTGGACATGGGTTTGGGTGAACTCTGGGAGTTGGTGATGGACAGGGAGGCCTGGCATGCTGCAGTTCATGGGGTCACAAAGAGTTGGACACAATTGAGCAACTGAAATGAACTGAACTGAACTGAAGAGAAATGGAAAGGGTGGTGTATGAGTGAGAGGATGATAAGACACAAACAACCCTGTTTTCATATGCATATGGGAATGTACCATCTGGTGGGCTGCTGTCCATGGGGTCACACAGAGTCAGACATGACTGAAACGATTTAGCATGCATGCATGCATTGGAGAAGAAAATAGCAACCACTCCAGTATTCTTGCCTGGAGAATCCCAGGGACAGAGGAGCCTGGTGGGCTGCTGTCTATGGGATCGCACAGAATCGGACACAACTGAAGTGACTTAGCAGCAGCAGCAGCATGTACCATCCGATGTGAAGAACTGACTCATTGGAAAAGACCCTGATGCTGAGAAAGATTGAAGGCAGGAGAAGGGGACTCTGTTGAGAGGATGAGATTGTTGGATGCATCTCTAACTCCATGGATGTGAGTTTGGGCAAGCTCCAGGTGTTGGTGATGGACAGGGGAGCCTGGTGTGCTGCAGTTCATGGTGTCACAAAGAGTCAGACATGACTGAGCAGCTGAACTGAACTGAGCAAGAAGAAAGGAATATTCTTTTTTTCTTTAAGCATAAAATAGCCACTGAGGCATTTTATGTAGAGAGGTCTCCATCACTTTATCTCTTTCATCACCTAAAACTTCAGCAACAGCAGCTTCTAGGGGTAAGGATAGGGTTAGTAGGGCCAATGGAAAACATTACATAGCAAATAAAGCTAGTATGGAAACACTTGAGCAAGAGTGAAGAATCTTCACATTCTCACCATAACAGAGACATTGAAGATGGAAAACACTAGAGCTGTTGAGGAAGGGAGGCAAATGGCAGATGTCACAACAAAAGTTGCTGGCTCACTTTTGAGTAGATGTTAAGTCTTGTCTCAAGATTTATTTGTGGGAGCTGAAGTGTGAATTAAAAATGAAATAGAGGTCACACCCATCTTTGAGATGAGGGTATTTCCTGCATCTTCTTTCTCCTAGGTGAAGACTTTTTTCTTCTCTCTTTTGTGAAGTTTTTTCTATAAACTTTTACATTGACTATGTAGCATAATGAATGTTTAATCCGGTTTTCACTTAATTTGTTGCATTATTATATATTTTGCGGTTTTAGTTTTCAAGTAGGAAGTTTTGAGTTATGAGGGACTAGGCAGTCGGAGATGAGAACATAAACAATCCCAGCGAACGTGTTAGTTGCTCTGTCGTGTCTAAATCTTTGCAACCCAACTTGCGGGTAAAACATAAAGCAGATAGAATTCAAAATGGGAGAGAATGAATTTCCAGATCAGGGCACTCTATCTTCTCTGGAGATGCCCTTCATGAAAAGGATAGGGCCTCAATAGCCGTGTCTAGGATGCTTGGCCCTGTATCCTTCGGTCCGTGGTGTTGGTCACTCACTCATGTCTGGCCCTTTGTGATCCCATGGACTGTAGCCCACCAGCCTCCTCTATACATGGAATTCTCCAGGCAAGGATACTGGAGTGGATTGCAGTTCCTTTTTCCAAAGCATCTTTCTGATCCAGTGGTCGAACCCAGGACTCCTGAATTGTAGGCAGATTCTTTACTGTCTGAGCCATCAGGGAGGTATTATAATTAACCAAAGATGAACTATTCAGATCCTCTCTGTGGCCTATTTGAAACATGAAGGCAGAGACAGGGAATCTGAGAGTCACTGGAGCTGAGTCATATTAATGGCAGTGCCTAGTGGCAGACTAAGCGTCTGCTTAGGGTACCAGCAAAACAGAGGTAGTGAAAAACGGGGAAAATGTGATGTTGCTCATCAAAGTCAATCAAAACATTAGACATTTAAAATCTTTATTTTTTCAAAAATCAAGATAATAGCAAAAAAAATGACAATTTTGCTGAGCTTCTTTAACTCTTGTATAGATAGAGCTCTATCTATTTTTCAGAGTTTAAGTCCCTACAGTCACCTTGATCCCACCCTTTCCTGATGTCACACTGTCCCCTTTTTCCTTTGGTTCTCTGAATTCAACTATATCCTTCCTCAAATCCAATTTCTTGAAGGTTCTAGAGTGCAGTTATTTAGGCTATAAGATTGAAACTAAGGAAACATAAATGTCTTACACTGGTTCAGTGTCCTACAGTTTACAAAATGCTTTCATTTCACTATTTCATTCTTTCAAGAATCCTAGGAGATACAGATATTATTAATTTTGTTAAGCAGATAAGTGAATATTTAAAATAGCAATAATCATGTGCCCAATAAGCTTCAAAACCCATTATAGAAAACTAGTTCCACATTCCTTGTGTCAAGTCAAACCAGCTGGCTTAGAAAATTTATTGAAAGTAAAGAATATATATATCCTGGAGGTCAATTCAGATGAAGCTAAAAATCTATTATTTTAAATTAATTACTGAGTCCATTTCTGTTGTTTGCAACCCAAACAATTTCTGATAATAAAATTAAGTAAAATAATACCAAATAGATCTAATAGCAGTAAACGTTCATCTAAAATTTATTACCACGTTTATCAACTACAGATATTATATAAAAATGATGCTAGTACAATACTTTAGTAATGCTAAATTTACATAAACTGTAGTATTGGAACCAACAAGCCCAGTTTGTGTTTGCTTCTGTCTCAGAAGGTTTTGATAGAGTGATGAAAAATATCCTGGAGAGGTATATGTTTATATTTCTGTAAATACTCTTCAGGGGTGTATATATATATATATATGATTAGTGATAAGAATGGGCCTTTGTACTCTCCAATTAATGTAATGCAAAGGCTATTGATCCAAACAGCAGACAGTACATAGAATATTTGCTGATTTTTATTCATTTTATTTTGACAAATGCTCTACTGTTTTATTTTTGTCCATGTTTACGTCACAAACTATTCAATGTTTCTCCATTCTCTCCCAGTATTGCACTATTACCACAAACTTATGAGCAAAAGTTGAGTATTTTAATTGGAGGATAAGAGTGAAGTAGGCAACTTTGGATGAAAATAGGAAGTATAGAGAATCAATAACACATTTGATCATATCTATTGTATACAAGGAACTATAAGCAGCCCTTCCGAAAGGTAAAAATAATATGTGTGTTGAGCTATTTGCCTTTCTCTGACTCTGGGATGCCTCACTTAATCTTCATAGCCCCATTTGCAAGAATTGAATATCACAGATTTTTTAATATCATCCAAACCACAATAAGGTGGAAACACACCACAAATAATCCTAAATAACTGTTGCCTTTCTCTTTCTTCTTATGAAACATCTTTCTGCTGTTAATAAGGCAAACTGCTCCTGATTTACGGCTTCAGATGCTTTACGTAATACCAATAACTTCAGGGTCAGTAGTGCCTGCCGAGTATAGCCTTGTTAATCAGTCAAAATGATTTCATGTGTTTTCTTAGATGCATCAGAAAGGGTAAAGGATTTATAGGTGATATCATTTTATGTGCCACTGTGGTGTACAGTATTGTCACCATGTGTTAAAACTAGCAATGGTCTTCATTGATTTTAATCAAAGTCATAACCATCTCATTCTCCCTGCCCCCCCACACATAAAGATAAAAGAAATCTGAAGGCATTTTATACGGTGACTTAAACTACTTTTAGTCATTATCAGTTTCATAGCCAACCAAGATAAAATGCCACTTCTCACAGATCATATGTCTTCCTCACTAAAATTCAAACCAGAAACACTGACTGCTATTGAAATGAGAACATTTTAAAGGTGGAGGGGTTCTTATAAATAACCACTGCTGAAGAGACTTATTTGCCTCATTTTTCCAGGAGTATTTTGTTTGTGTAATTTTATTCAACAAAGAGCTTACGTTTTACGTGGTGATTCATTCACATATCAGAAATGCAATAAAAATCTCATAGCCAAGAAGATAGACTTATAGCAAAGGAGCAAAGGAAAGATAAGCCGAAATTGAAACATGTCAGAGTAGATCAAAGGCCCCTCCATCACCCTTCCAGTGAATCGGATTCGCTCCTCCAATAGGGTTGCTTTAGAAACCCATCTACAACTGTCTCAGTATGAAAAGAAGACATTCATTCATTTATTTAACCAATCAATCATGTGTTTTTTCACTCAACATTTAGCCAGCAAACATACACAGAATCACATCTACATGCCAGGCAAGATTCTATAGGAAGATGCCAGAGGCTTCTATTTTAAGGTTTTCACAGTCTACCAAGAAGGATAAATACAAATAATAGCAACAGTAGTATTATATGCAAACTGGTCACCTAGAAGAGAGGTAGTGATCAGACCTGCTGCTGAGGAGTGAGTGGTGATCAGATCCAATGCCACAGCAGTCTTCCCAGGGATATCTTCTTGGCTACAGTATTCTTAGCACCTAGCCTAGTGATGAATTCATAACAGAGATTTGTCGTTGACACAAATGTGGAAGCTTTCTGTCTCACAGGCATTCTACTAGTAGCTATGTTATGCTTGGGTCCTACCTTGACCACCACCTTCTCCTTCTTCATTAGCTGAATGATCCAAATGTATAAACACTTTACCCCTACTGGGTCAGACATAGTACTCTATCCACCTCTTGGTTCAGGAAGAACTATAAGACTCAAGCTGGAAAAACTAAGTTCCTTCTCTATTGTTGTTGTTTAGTGGCTAATTGTATCTGACTTTTGTGAACCCATGGACTATAGTATGACAAGTTCCTCTGTCCATGGGATTTCCCAGGCAAGAATACTGGAGTGGGTTACCATTTCCTTCTCCAGGGGATCTTCCCAACCCAGGGATAGAAGCCAAGTCTCCTGCATTGCAGTAGGATTCTTTACCACTGAGCCACCTAGGAAGAACCTCTGTTCCTATTACTCATTTATTCATTTATTTATTTTTAACTTTATTTGGAAGAAGGAAGCCCTTTCCTTTCAGGTTCCTCACAGCCCATACCTGTGCCTAACATAATGATAAACATTTAATGGGTCCTCCATATATATTTATTGAAAGAAAGATTGCATGATTGTGAAGTTGTCAGGGTATAATTCTGGAACTTCTAGGAATATGGTTCTACACATTGTGAAAAAGCACACTCTAGAAAAGGATGTTGAGAGGCAGAGGGAAAGTACGAACAAGGAAAGAAGGTCTAAAGGCATCTCTAAGTCCGATTCTGCCATCCCTATGCCCACTCAACTTTTTGCCTTTTTCACTAACATGTTTCAATAAACTATTGCACATTATTGGCACCTAGGAGAGTCTAACACATTATTCAGTAAGTCCTCATTGAAAGATTTTCTGGCTGATGATTGAATAAGTGAATTAATAAGTGAACAGATAAAGCACATTTCTACAGAGGGTACAATAAGCTGATGCACCAAAACAGGGCTTACTGGATATGGTATTTTAGCCCACAGCTCATTTTTATCTTCTTACATGCATTGCAAGAGTCAGAAAGTGATAAGCAAAATTTCCCAAAGTTCCTTGAAGCTGGAAGATTGTTTACAGCCTTGACACACTCCTTTCCCAGTTTGGAAGCAGTCTGTTGTTCCATGTCCGGTTCTAACTGTGGCTTCTTGACCTGCATACAGATTTCTCAGGAGGCAGGTCAGGTGGTCTGGTATTCCCATCTCTTGAAGAATTTTCCACAGTTTCTTGTGATCCACACAGTCAAAGGCTTTGGTGTAGTCAATAAAGCTGAAGTAGATGCTTTTCAGGAACTCTCTTGCTTTTTAAATGACCCAGTGGATCTTGGCAATTTGATCTCTGGTTCTGCTGCCTTTTCTAAATCCAGCTTGAACATCTGGAAGTTCACAGTTCATGTACTGTTGAAGCCTGGCAACCAGACCATCCTAAAGGAAATCAGTCCTGAATATTCATTGGAAAGACTGATGCTGAAGCTGAAACTCCAGTACTTTGGCTACCTGATGTGAAGAACTGACATTTGAAAAGACCCTGATGCTGGGAAAGATTGAAGGCAGGAGGAGATGGGGATGAAAGAGGATGAGATAGTTGGATGGCATCACCAACTTGATGGATGGCATCACCAACTCGATGGACATGAATTTAAGTAAGCTCCAGGAGTTGGTGATGGACAGGGAAGCCTGGCGTGCTACAGTCCATGGGGTCACAAAGAGTCAGACACAACTGGGTGACTGAACTGAAATGAATGACATACAAGTACATGAGGTTTGAAAGGATAATGTGTGATTAGGCATATCGTTGCTTCTACTGGTCTTGGTAATTAAGGTGGAAAGCAATACGTGTTCTGAATCCTGAGTCTGTTCAGAAGTTTCCTGGGTATGAGAGTCAGCTGTGGCAATGCAGGGCTAGTAGCACCTTCCTTGTTCTGACAGTACACCCTTAAAATTCTACAGCCTGATGGAGTCCCCCAGATTCCTCTCCTTTTGTTCTTCTTAGTGTTGCAAACAATGAGTACTTTTTTAAAAAAAAAAAGAAAAACACCTGAAAAGTACTCTGAATTCTGATTTATGAGCATGATATTTACAGGGACTTAAAGTTAAATGGGATTGCAAGGTACTGGTTCTCCCAGTTGCAGGGATGGGTAGGCAACTTTGTTCCCCACCTCTGCCCACCCCACCCCATACAGGGAACATCCTCCTATGTCTATAGGCATTTTTTTTGTCATAATTCAGGAAGATGATGCTACTAGCATCTGGCATCTAATGGGTAGAGGCCAAGGATCCTGCTGGATATCCTATGATACACAAGACATGAGACCACAGAACAAAATGACCTAGCACCAAATATCAGTAAAATAATGCAGAGAAACCCTGGGCTAAAGTCAGTTTCAACAGTTATAGCTAGAGAATTAGGCTGTTCATCGTTGAGCAAGACCAGATCGTACCGAGTCACATACAGTGGCAAAAGTGTGAACAGATCTCTCTCTCTGACACCTCCCTAACTTGTCTTCTACCAAGGTTTCGAAAGTTTAAGTCTCTAAATTCTGGATTTTAATGTGTAGAACTTTAACATTATACTACCGTGAATTTTCTCTATAGAGACTAGTTTCTAAGAATTTCCTGACCTTAAGACAAGCAATAGCCACTGACTTTAGTATTTCCCTTGTAAATTTAAAAATTTAGTAAAAATTCCCTGGGCTTCCGTTTTGGCTCAGCTGGTAAAGAATTCACCTGCAATGCGGGAGACCTGGGTTCAATCCCTGGGTTGGGAAGACTCCCTGGAGGAGGAAAAGGCTACCCACTCTAGTATTCTGGCCTGGAGAATTCCATAGACTGTATAGTCATGGAGTCACAAAGAGCCAGACACTACTGAGTGACTTTCACTTTTACTTTAGTAAAAATTGCTGATAGGAATACCGTAATCATTTTGTTGTCTACAAATGCCTCCAGTCTGGAATACCTTGAGAGATTTCATGCATGCTATCATTTTGGGAGTTGTTTGGAATTTTTATTAAACACTCTATGAAAGGATATTAATTTTAACTCATCACTTGGCTACAAGGATCTGAAAACTTAAATGGTTTAAAGTACACAAAAACAAGAAGAGGACAGCATAAAAATACTTCTTATATGTTTATCTCAGCCCCAATATTTTTTAGTGAATACAAATGAACAAATCTTGAAGGTCTTGAAGGAATTAGAGATTGTCATGATTGTTTACCATAAAAATCATTCAAGGGTTAAAAGATGGCTCCTCTTTGATAATCTACAATCTCTGATCCTACAAAGCAAAATGCAGAATGATGCTAGCGCAATGAGAGACAGGACAGCTGGGATCAAGAGATTTAAGAAGCCACAAACAAAAACTAAAACAAACAAAAAGCATGTCAAAAGTGAATTTCTAAATATTCATTTTGGACGACTAAGTTTGAAGTGCTTTCTGGGCACTGCAGATGGCTCAGGGATTCAGGGCAAACAAAGCAACAATTTCTGCATAGTCACAGCTACTCAGCCATGATAGCCAGAGGCCCAAAACTCCAGGGATTTGAGATGATTCAGCTAGATCCCTTTACCTGCCAAATTCTATGGGATCTTATGGAGAAAAATGAGGGTGAAAGGATTGTAGGAAACATGTTGTCTTTACTTCAATATCCACATGGCGTTTATCACTGGGGAATGACCTTTAAAATTCCAATTATAGATTCATTTATGATTAAAAAAAATGTTTTTGAAGGAAAAGAAGGATATACAAAATTTCTGAGATAGTTTGATCCCAAAATTTAAATTAACAAAATTAAGCAAATAGAAAATCTTGCCCATTGTAATCAAGTGGAAATTGTTAACTGATTACAGGGAATGGTCTGAGATGTTTAACTCTAAGAAGCAACCTGTTTCTTTGTTCGAGTCAGGGGTATGACCTCATCACACAGAGCTAATTCTCTGCATAATAGCTTGGAGGAAAGAAAGAGCCAAACTACATCACTTACTGCCTGTCTTACTGTCAAGGGAGAGCTAATACTCATACAGGATAATAAAAAACAGTATTAAACTGCATCTTTGAACAATCAAAAATGACACACAAAATGGAATCCAAATAAAAGGCTAACAGCTCTTTCTGTAACAGGAGATAATTTTGCCATTTACAATGTATCAGAATGATAGACCAGACTTTTCATTACACAGATATTTTATTGAGCGCCTACCATATGCCGTGCACTGTCTAGGTGCTCTGGATACATGCACAAGTCAATAAGAGAATGCTTTTGTTCTGAGTTTAGTAGCTAAGATAAAATAAAAAACAATATAATAAAAGTCTGTATATGGCACATATAAAAGAGTTAGAGACTATATCAGCATGAGTTGGAAGATGTCAGGGAGGATTTGATGGAGAGGGTAATAATGAAAAGAATCTTGAAGAAATGGAAACATTTGAACTGACAGAAACAGAAGAGAACCTTTTGTAAAAATAAGTCAGTCATAACAAGGGAATAAAAACCAAGACACAGTTGAACATATGCACAGATCAGTATGTAGTTTGGTTTAGCTGGGACTAATGAAACCATATGAAACTCACAAAATAATATATACTGCTACTGCTGCTAAGTCACTTCAGTCGTGTCTGACTCGGTGCGACTCCATAGACGACAGCCCACCAGGCTTCCCGGTCCCTGGGATTCTCCAAGAAAGGACACTGGAGTGGGTTGCCATTTCCTTCTCCAATGCATAAAAGTGAAAAGTGAAAGCGAGGTTGCTCAGTCGTGTCTGACTCTTAACGACCCCATGGACTGCAGTGCACCAGGCTCCTGCATCCATGGGATTTTCCAGGCAAGAGTAACTGGAGTGGGATGCCATTGCCTTCTCCGAAATAATATATAAGGAAGGGTTAAATAATAAATAAGGAAGGGTTAAATCTGAAACACATGGACTTCTAGGTCTATAATAGATTTTAGGGACCCTGGAATTTAACTGGGCTTCCCTTGTGGCTCAGTGGGGGATGAGTTTAATTAATTTTCCCTACAGTTGAGATAACAAAGGCCCAGAAAGATGAAATTTACTTATGCCAGGTGATGATGCAAAGTGATAGTCCCAGTAGCCATGGATAAATGTCCATGTTTTTGCTATGGCATCTTGAAGAGTAATTTCTGGGTGTTCTTAAATACCAGGACAAAAAGGCTGTACTAATTACTTTAATTTGGTAATAAATCCTAATGGAACACTAAAGATCTTCGAGAACAAAAATGATACCATTGAGAATGAATCTTGGGAAACAGAGGAAGGAGAGCAGAAGGGTTTTGGAGAGATGTGAAGGACAGATTTTAACAGTAAATAAGACAGAAGATTAACCTCCCCAAGATCTACTTAGATTACACATAGACGTAAAAATCATCCTTCATATATTCTTTAACATAGCTTTGGCCAATCTTTATCATAGCTTTGAGAATGTGCACTGGCAAACCTGTTGCAGAAATCAAAGATGTCTATGTCTAAAAGCATAGCCCAGTTGGTTATGAATTTTTTTTTAACGCTGTTTGGTTCTAATAATTTCTGATTCAGTCATAAGCATATGAAAACCTTGGGTAAACAAATCACTCAAAGGAATTAGGGGAGAATCCTAGCATTTATTAAAGCAGTCATATTTCATAAACTGTAGGTTTGGGGAATAGAAAACAATATTTTTATTGTAGTTTAAAATAATCTTCACTAAGAATTCATAATATTCTCCAAAGTTTGATAGCGCACGTGACGCATAGGTACAGATATATAAAATACGTGCTGTTTGTCTCTAATTAGAAAGCAGTGTAAGAAATGTATTACCTAATGTAAAACTGGAATAGTCAAAATAATTTCAGTGTAGTCAAAATCATGATCAAATATAATTTAATATCTATTTTGATTTTAATCTCAAAAAGTATTACCTAATTTCTCTGGTCTCACACAAAAGCAGACGAATCAATGTTTCATATGATGACTGCCCACTTAGAAACCCCTGAAAAAGCTCTCTTCACTCACATACCAGATTCAGTCTTGCTTCCCTTTTGAAGATTCAATATCTAAGGAAATATACTAATAAGCTCTTATTTTAGGTAAAACTGAAAAGAACATTAAAAATCTTGAGAAACTTTTAGACCATGATTTCATTAAGGAATCTTGAGATTAGAATAAAAGTAGTCATCATCTGGGGGCTTCCGGGGTGGCTCAGATGATGAAGAATCTGCCTGCAGTGCCAGAGATCTGGGTTCGATCCCTGGGTCAGGAAGATCCTATGGAGAAGGGAATGGCTACCCAATCCAGTATTCTTGCCTGGAAAATTCCATGGACAGAGAAACCTGTGGGCTACAGTCAATGGGGTCACAAAGAGTTGGATACAACTCAATGATTGACATCATCATTTATCATTTCAATAACAGATGCCATTTATTAAGCACTTACTTAGTGTTTTGATTGTATTCTCAATTATTCCTTAAAACAATCATGTGAAGTAAATATAGTTTACCTCCTTCGAAATACTAATTGCCCAAAGTAACCCATATTGTAACCAAGTTTTTTCATCTGGCTTCAAGCTCATTCACTATTCAACCCATCGCCACAGTGCCTCCCAGCATCAGGGATTATTCAGGTGCAAGGAAGGAGAACTACTACACTCAAGACAGCTTGAGTAGAAGGGATTTAACAGGAAGAGATGGGGAAGCTTTGTGGAAAGCCTGCTGATGAGAGAGATCATGGAACGTTCAAAGAATGAAAGAGGCATAGTATGGCTGAAAAGGAGGAACAAACATGGGTGAAGCTTGGAGAGTGGACAACAGCCACATCGAGGAGAGCTTTGTCAGTCATGCATTCAGAACATGTGTTTGGTGGTGAGTTAGGCACCAGCATAGCAATTACGATCATAGACTCTGCCAACAGCCAGATCTCAATTTGAAACCTAGCATCCCTCTAAACTGGCTGTGCAATCTTGGAAAGTTACCCTATTGTATAAGCAATACCTCCTTCTATAAAATGGACACAGAGCATCTTTCTAAAATGGGTTTAAGGATTTATCACAAGGTATACATAACCCTCAATGGACTTGAATACTCATGACTCAGTGGACATGAATCTGAGCAAACTCCAGGAGATAGTAGAGGACAGAGGAGCCGGGAGTGCTGCAGTCCATGAGGTCACTAAGAGTGGGACACGAAGTAGCGACTGAACCATTACACCTTATAACATGTTACTGATTACTGCTTAGTCTTTTCTTACACTTGACCTGATGTCAAACTTCCATGATACATTCAAAAACATCTTTCACAAATGTATCTCTCAGTATAGAAACTTTCGCTAAAAGGAAACTGGTATCCCCACCATCAAACATTTCTTCTACTATAACTCTCCTATGTCATTACTTATTCTAGTTTCCATTTTCTCTCCACAATAATTTACTAACCATGCACTATTTCAGATACTATGCTAGACATTATGAATGTACAGATAATTAAAATATGTTTTCTAACCTGGAGGAGCTTTCATGACAAGGGCGTAGAAGAAGTGAAATGGTTGCTATATGTTATTTTGTATCAGGAAAAGGAAAAGAAAATTTTTATTGGGTAGTTATCATATTCCAAGCAAGGCACTGCATGCTTTTATGCATTGTTATCAGATCTTAGTCCTTATTACAACTTTGTAAGTAGATTTTTTTTCCTCTGATAATTGAGAAGGGAAACTAGCTCAAGTAACTTGCTCAAGTTTGTGCATTTACTAGGATAGCAATTCATCACTTAAACTCTCACTCTAAACCCAAGCTCTTTCCACCTACAGTGTTTTTTCCCTACCAAATCTCCAAACTGTACTAGTTTCACTCTATTAAAATAAGGAGCAGAAAGTTATCTTTGGTTTAACAGCAAGGAATTTCTTGGTGATCTTGATGAGAATAGTTAAGTAAGGTGAAAGAAGATGCTAGTGAAGGAGAGAATGGATACAATATTTGGAAAAGGTATAAAGTTGGGGAAGATATTGTTTTAGTCTCTATTTTATTGGCTTTCTCTATCGCAATGGACATTCATCTCTTCTTCCTCTTTACACACATTTGTTTTTCTTTGAACATTATATTCCAGACTCTGAGGGCTCCTCTTTTGCTGCTTATCCTTTAAATGTTAGTGTTTTAGGATACCTCTGAATTTTTGATCCAGTAAAATGACTTAACCTCAGCCCTATATGCTGCTGCTAAGTCGTTTCAGTCGTATCTGACTCTGTGCGACCCCATAGACGGCGGCCCACCAGGCTCCCCCATCCCTGGGATTCTCCAGGCAAGAATACTGGAGTGGGTTGCCATTTCCTTCTCCAATGCATGAAAGTGAAAAGTGAAAGTGAAGTCGCTCAGTCGTGTCCAACTCTTCGCGACCCCATGGACTGCAGCCCACCAGGCTCCTGCACCCATGGGCTTTTCTAGACAAGAGTCCTGGAGTGGGGGGCCACAGCCTTATATGAGATCTTATTTAATCTTCCCAAAAATGTTTTGAGACAGTTGTCATTGTCCCTATTTACAGATGGAGGAAAAAAAGGCCCTGGAGCTCAGAAGAAGTGATTTACCTACCCAAAGTCATACGGGTAAGTAATGGGTATAGGCTTAGGACAAAGATCAGTCTGACAGCAAAGTTCATAACATACTTTCTACTCAACTATATTTTCAGTTCTTAAGGCATTAGCTTAGACATGGATCATCTGCTTGAGATTTTTAGTGTTTAGGCTGGTCTCTGCTGCCGCTGCTGCTGCTAAGTCACTTCAGTCATGTCCAACTCTGTGCGACCCCGTAGACAGCAGCCCATCAGGCTCCCCCATCCCTGGGATTCTCCAGGCGAGGACACTGGAGTGGGTTGCCATTTCCTTCTCCAATACATGAAAGTGAAAAGTGAAAATGAAGTCGCTTCAGTTGTGTCCGACTCTGTGCGACCCCATAGATGGCAGCCCACCAGGCTCCTCTATCCATGAGATTTTCCAGGCAAGAGTACTGGACTCTACGTTTTACCTCTCCAAATCAGAGAAGGTTAGACCTCAGTTGGCTCATTCTATATATATATACATGAGGGGGTGGAGGAGTCAGAACTTTTTTTTGAATTTCTGCTCAAGCTAGCCCTGGAAATAGCTAAAGTTAACAGAGATTGAATTAAGAGCCAAATTTAAATAGCCAGCAGTTTATTCCCATATAAGAGCTTAGACCTGGCTTCCAGACAACTGCATATCTTTAACTCTTGAAAGGAGAATGAAACAAAAGACATTGATATGCTTGTGCTTGACTGTTGAATCTAAAACTCACATATAGGGACTTCCCTGGTAGTCCAATGGCTAAGACTTCACGTTCCCAATGCAGGGGGCCAGGGTTCAATATCTGGTCAAGGAACTAGATCCTGCAAGTTGCAACTAAGATTGAGTGCAGCCAGATAAACACATAAAATAAATAAATATCTTTAAAAAGAAAGAAGATGTGTTGAAAAAAACTCAGTTATAAATCTGCCACATGTTGTAAATCTTACCATAAGCTGTTCAATGTTACTCTTGAAGAGGAAAAAAATTACCAGTTAATCAAAATAATTCATCAGCCTTCTTGCCCAATCTCCTCAATGATAATAAATGAACTAAAATCCAAGCTGTTACCTCCTTGGGTCATCATGTGCACCCAGGGTGTTGGCAATAATACCTCCTCTATCTCCTGCATTCTTCCCACATATATTAGTTAGATATTACTTAAAATTTTTTTTTAATGTAAATTTATTTATTTTAATTGGAGGTTAATTACTTTACAATATTGTATTGGTTTTGCCATACATCAACACAAATCCGCCATAGGTATACACGTGCTCCCCATCCTGAACACCCCTCCCTTCTCCCTCCCTGCACCATCCCTCTGGGTCATCTCAGTGCACCAGTCCCAAGCATCCAGTATCATACATCGAACCTGGACTGGTGATTCATTTCATATGTGATATTATACATGTTTCAATGTCATTCTCCCAAATCATCCCACCCTTTCCCTCTCCCACAGAGTCCAAAAGATACATCTGTGTCTCTTTTGCTGTCTCGCATACAGGGTTATCATTACCATGTTTCTAAATTCCATAAATATACGTTAGTATACTGTATTGGTGTTTTTCTTTCTGGCTTACTTCACTCTGTATAATCGGCTCCAGTTTCATCCACCTCATTAGAACTGATTCAAATGCATTCTTTTTAATGGCTGAGTAATACTCCATGTGTATATGTACCACTGCTTTCTTATCCATTCATCTGCTGATGGACATCTAGGTTGCTTCCATGTCCTGGCTATTGTAAACAGTGCTGCGATGAACATTGGGGTACACGTGTCTCTTTCAATTCTGGTTTCCTCGGTGTGTATGCCCAGCAGTGGGATTGCTGGGTCATAAGGCAGTTCTATTTGCAATTTTTAAAGGAATCTCCACACTGTTCTCCATGGTGGCTGTATAGTTTGCATTCCCACCAACAGTGTAAGAGGGTTCCCTTTTCTCCACACCCTCTCCAGCATTTATTGCTTGTAGACTTTTGGATCACAGCCATTCTGACTGGTGTGAAATGGTATGTCATTGTGGTTTTGATTTGCATTTCTCTGATAATGAGTGATGTTGAGCATCTTTTCATGTGTTTGTTAGCCATCTTTATGTCTTCTTTGGAGAAATGTCTATTTAGTTCTTTGGCCCATTTTTTGATTGGGTCATTTATTTTTCTGGAATTGAGCTGCAGGAGTTGCTTGTATATTTTTGAGATTAGTTGTTTGCCAGTTGCTTCATTTGTTATTATTTTCTCCCATTCCAAAGGCTGTCTTTTCACTTTGCTTATAGTTTCCTTTGTTGTGCAGAAGATTTTAAGTTTAATTAGGTCCCATTTGTTTATTTTTGCTTTTATTTCCAATATTCTGGGAGGTGGGTCATAGAGGATCCTGCTATGATGTGTGTCAGAGAGTGTTTTGCCTATGTTCTCCCTAGGAGTTTTATAGTTTCTGGTCTTACGTTTAGATCTTTAATCCATTTTGAGTTTATTTTTGTGTATAAATAATATATTTTATTTAACCCAATGTTTCTAAGTGCACATACTACTTTTGATTTGCAAAGGTATGTGGTGTTAAGTAAAATAGTACATGGAGTATAAGTGGGGTTCTACAATAGGTTATTTTGGAAGCTCTAATTTTTCTTGCCTTTCTTGGTTTCTGCTGTAATGATTAGAATAAAACAGGGACATTTTTAGTGATAGAATTAAGATCTCTCTTCAGAGTAAATCCTTCTTTACTTTGCCTCCTTTCAAGTACATGAGAAGAGCTGCTAGACAAGTTTATTTAATCACTTGGAATACGTCATGTTAACTCAAGGAAAAAAGCAAAGTGCTTGAAAAGCCAGGATAAACTGTGCATAACTTTTTTTCTTCTCTTCACAAAATCTGGTTCCAATAAAAGCCATCTTTACTGCCTGTGGCTAATGTGTAAGTTAGTGAGAGATTATGGTCTGGTTTTTATAGCATTTTATGTAGTATTTGCCAATCCATAGGGACCTTGCCTGTTAGTCCTTTACAAATATAAAATGTAATTTTAAATTTCACTTCATCATGGTAATAGGCTATATAAGCTTCCTTTCTAAATCCTGCAGACCATCCTGTCACCTTAGGGAGCCTCCAACAACCTGACTTAACCATATCTTGGTGACTCACTGCAACCTTCCCACTCTTGTGAAAATATATAAATCCTAATTATTTTTAAAGCTCTTTTCTTAGAAATGAGGTTGATTTCTTGTACACACACAGGCTGAGCATACACAGAAAAAATAGGTAGAAAGAGATTCTTTGTCTCTGAAGGATTGGATTCTTTTATACCTCCTCTCCTGTGCCCCTCCTCCCCTTTTGCAGTAAATCCTCTGATATAGAAAAACTTGCTGCAGGAAGGCAGCCAATCAGCCATATTCCTAATGGAGAAAAGAAATAGTGATAATTGCTTATAGTATGATGCTCATGTATGTACAGTATTCCCTGGTGGCTCAGTGGTAAACAATTCACCAGCCAATGCAGGAGAAGCGGGTTTGATCCCTGGGTCAGGAAGATGCCCTGGAGAAGGAAATGGCAACCCAATCCAAAATTTTTGCTAGGGAAATCCCATGGACAGAGGAGCCTGGAAGACTATAGTCCATGGGGTCACAAAGAATCGGACACAACTTAGTGTCTAAACAGCAATAATGTATGCCCAGTGTGTCCACCAGGGCACACAACCCTCCCAGATTAGTAGGTAATTTGGTTAGTCAGTTGCTAGATAGATTTTTGTTAACATTTTGTAAACGAGGTCAGAGAAACTTAAGAGAAACTGATTTGTTGCTCAAGATCTCAAGGCTGATTCTTGGCAAGAATTGACTTTGAGTCTTCTGTTATTTAGTTAACATCTCCCCAATATACTTCAGTGCTGTTTAAATTGTTAAATAATTTTCTTATCTCATACACAGGTCATATCTTTCCCCTATTGGAGTTCCTTGTCATTTAATCCAATCATGCAGTTAACCAGAACTTGGTCATTGTACTGAACAGTTCATACTAAGGTGTTTGTTACTTATTCCTGGGTGATACTTTATGCCAAATACTGTCATCTTCCTTCCAACATAGGAACTTAATTCCCAAAAGAGACGTGCCCTTTGCAACTCACCTTGTTCCCAGACAATGGTCGTGAATCGTGATGGTCTTATGTCAGATTCCTCCCAGGAGTCTACGGTTTCCACAGCCCCATCCTAGAGCTCAGAAAAGCCTTTTGAGAGATGGGTCACCTCGTGCTATCTTGAAACTAAGGTTTACCGGTCCAGGATGTGCTCCATCACAATATCACAGTTTCCTGGATCTTCTACACTAGTTACCATTTTATCAACTTACAGATTACAAAATTAGAATCTCACCCCATCTAGCCAACCTAGCTTTCTAAATGTCAATACTTCAGAATCCATCTTGAGCTATATTCCAAAGTTTCTATAACAGAATTCTTATGTACACCTAAGAGGCTGATGAAAGGAACTATTTTTTCTAATTTGCTTTTTAAAATGTGAATGCATTTGTAACTTGCAGCTGAATACTTCCGTAAGATAATTACATATGACAAGACAGAAAAACTTTTTGAAAAAAAAAATTCCCTTGAATATGTGCCTGAATTCATTTACAACTGTTGCTGCTTTAAACACTTCAGGCAGAATAAGTGGATGGCACTAAACAGCTTAGCTGCAATTATTATGGAATGTCTGAGGTATAATTTCCCCTGCGGTTTTGTTAGGCGTACAAAATTCATAATTCTGATTTGTGGCAGGTACTTATTACTCATCGCAGGTGGGGATATGCAAATATTATTCTAGTAGGGGTGAACAGCCTTTATTTCAGTATTCAGCTATTAACGAGATTTGTGAGTCTGGTACTCTGGGGCCATTTAATTAATTAGATGGTACAGATAAAATATAAATTGTTTTGTAGGCTACACAATTCCTGGCCTAGGAGGTGTAAAACTGAGGCTAAATGAAATTGGTGAAGATTGATTTGTTGTTTTTTATATAGATCCCAGTAAATGTAAATTCTGCTCATTATTTTACTGTATTAATTCCACTCATAATCCTCATATTCTCTGAGTTTCATTAAAATAGATGCTGTGTATTTGACTGTTTTGTTAAGGGATTTTATCACTTAATCTTCATGTCCTTGGCAGTAAGCATATAGAAAGAATATCTACAGTTAACTTTTTGAAAAATTTTCATGTTCTAGAGTAATACTTTTTTATTAACTTATACTATTATGTGGAAATAACATCTACTAAAATAAATCCTGGGAAATTGCATGATATTTAATGAGTTTTATTGGAATCAGTCAAAAAGTAATTACACAACTACCTGCATATAAGGAGAATGATTTCCCAGGCATTTGATACCTCAAGGAGGTAAAAAGTTTACATTTATATGGAGAACAACACATGAGTTTAATTGCCAAGTTGCCTTTATATATTTGGCGTTGGATGCATAGCAGTCTATGGTAAGGATACGAAATCTTTTCTTGACATAGTGGGAAAAGTCACTGTGATTGATTGTGCTGTCTCTCTGGGTGTAGCGGCGCTGTTTGTGCTGTATATTGGCCAATTTTGGCTTATAACTTTGTTGATAACTAAATTTAAAATTCTTAATCATATTGTTGATTACCTTTAATTTGGCAAATGGCTTCTCTAGTGGCTCAGTAGTAAAGTATCCACCTGAAATGCAGGAGACATAGGTTTGATTCCTGGATTGGGAGGATCCCCTGGAGAAGGGCACAGCCACCCATTCCAGTGTTCTTGCCTGGAGAATCTCATGGACAGAGAAACCTGGTGGGCTACAGTCCATGGGGTTGCAAAGAGTTGGAGATGACTGAATGACTGAGTAGGAGCTCAAGCATGAGCACTTCAATCTTACTTTGAATCTATAAATTAGAAATTAATTCTGCAGATAAATGACCAAATATTTTTCCTCAGTTAAAGTTGGGCTTATCTTAAATTTTACTTTGGGGCTAAACAGTAATGTATTTCTTCTAACCTTCAAGACTTCATCTAAAGTTGAAACTTGGGCTAACCATCATAGTTTCTCTCTTCTATGAGCACTATTTTCTTCTGCCAGCCTCTCTGCACTCAACTCTTTTCATTTTTTAGTGAAAAGCAAGCATATTTCTCAAAAGAGATGTTCTTTGATAGCACCTTGAATAAATAAAAGAAGGGTACATAAGAAAATGCAACAACTGGAGAACAGTTTCCCACAGGGAATTAATAACCATATTTGAAATAATTGCAAAAGCAGAAGCCCACACATCATGTTGACAACTTTGAATGCAAAGCAAAATACTTAAACATGCAGATCTGAGAGCTCTGTGTTCTAGGTCACCTTTCAGAAAATATATTTTCAACCATCTCTGTTAATCTCCATAAAAAGCTAGGAAAAGATAATTTTTATTAATTTGAAAAGAGATTTATAAAGTGTTATAATCATATATTTTATATCTCCAAGGGAAAATTTAATAAACAGCAATGAATATGTTAGAGAAGGCAAGACAAAACTCGACAATCAAAAACATATTATTAGCAGAAAAATAACAAAGGAATTATATACTGAAAAGATTGGTCAAGACAATACTACTGAAATATTTAAGTTGTTAACACAGATAATAATGAGATGCACTATTAATGCTGTATTTTCTGTGAAATTAAATTATTTTGAATCTGCAAACTTCAATTTAAATTGTCTGTAATAGTAGAACCTAGATTATCATTGTATTAATAAAAACAATTTGAGATCTATTAATAATACTAATTTGATAAATATACTTAATAGATATCAATAAATAATAAAAATTATACCTACTACTGTAGGCAAGAATCTCTTAGAAGAAATGGAATACCCATCATAGTCAACAAAAGAGTCTGAAATGCAGTACTTAGATACAATGTCAAAAATGACAGAATGATCTCTGTTCATTTCCAAGGCAAGCCATTCTATATCACAGTAATCCAAGTCTATGCCCTGACCAATAATGCTGAAGAAGCTGAAGTTGAATGGTTCTATGAAAACCTACAAGAACTTCTAGCACTAATGCCCCCAAAAGATGTCCTTTTCATTATAGGGGACTGGAATGCAAAAATATGAAGTCAAGAGATACCTGGAGTAACAGGCAAATTTGGCCTTGGAGTACAGAATGAAGCAGGGAAAAGGCTACTAGAGTTTTGCCAAGAAAATGCACTGGTCATAGCAAACACTCTCTTCCAACAACACAAGAGAAGACTCAACACATGGACGTCACCAGATGGTTAATACCGAAATCTGATTATATCTGCAGCCAAAGATGGAGAAGCTCTATACAGTCAGCAAAAATAAGAGCAAGAGCTGACTGTGTCTCAGATCATGAACTCCTTATTGCCAAATTCAGACTTAAATTGAAGAAAGTAGGAAAAGTATTAGACATTCAGGTATGACCTAAATCAAAACCCTTACGATTATACAGTGGAAGTAGAAGTAGATTCTAGGGATCACATCTGATAGATAGAGTACCTGATGAACTATGGATGGAGGTTCATGACGTTGTACAGTAGATAGGGATCAAGACCATCCCTAAGGAAAAAAAAATGCAAAAAGGCAAAATGGTTGTCTGAGGAGGCCTTATAAATAGCTGTGAAAAAAAAGAGAAGTCAAACAAAGAAGAAAAGGAAAGATATACCCATTTGAATGCAGAGTTCCAAAGAAATGCAAGGAGAAATAAGAAAGCCTTCCTCAGTGATCAATGCAAAGAAATAAAGGAAAACAATAGAATGAGAAAGACTATAGAGGTCTTCAAAAAAAAAAAATTAGAGATACCAAGGGAAAATTTCATACAAAGATGTGCACAATAAAGGACAGAATGGTATGGACCTAACAGAAGCAGAAGAAATTAAGAAGAGGTGGCAAGAATACACAGAAGAACTATACAAAAAAGATCTTCATGACCCAGATAATCATGATGGTGTGATCACTCACCTAGAGCCAGACATCCTGAAATGTGAAGTCACGTGGGTCTTAGAAAGCATCACTATGAACAAAACTAGTGGAGGTGATGGAATTCCAGCTGAGCTATTTCAGATCCTAAAAGATGATGCTATGAAAGTGCTGCACTCGATATGCCAGCAAAGTTGGAAAACTCAACATTTGCCACAGGACTAGAAAAGTCAGTTTTCATTCCAATCCTTAAGAAAGGCAATGTCAAAGAATGCTCAAACTACCACACAATTGCACTCATCTCACACACTAGTAAAATAATGCTCAAAATTCTCCATGTCAGTCTTCAACACATGAGCTGTGAATTTCCAGAAGTTCAAGCTGGATTTAGAAAAGGCAGAGGCATCAGAGATCAAATTGTCAACATCTGTTGGATCATTGCAAAAGCAAGATACTTCCAGAAAAACATCTATTTCTGCTTTATTGACTATGCCAAAGCCTTTAACTGTGTGTATCACAACAAACTGTGGAAAACTGTTCAAGAGATGGGAATAATAATACCTCCTGACCTGCCTCTTGAGAAATCTGTATGCAGGTCTGGAAGAAACAGTTAAAACTAGACATGGAACAACAGACTGGTTCCAAATCTGGAAAGGAGTATGTCACGGTTGTATATTGTCATCCTGCTTATTTAACTTGTGTGCAGAGTACATCACAAGACATCCCAGGCAGGGTGAAGCACAAGCTAGAATCAAGATTGCTAGGGAAAATGTCAATAACCACAGATATGCAGATGACACCACCCTTATGGCAAAAGTGAAGAAGAACTTAAGAGCCTCTTGATGAAAGTGAAAGAGGAAAGTAAAAAGTTGGCTTAAAACTCAATATTCAGAAAATTAAGATCATGACATCTGGTCTCATCACTTCATGGCAAATAGATGGGGAAACAACGGAAACAGTGACAGACTTTATTTTCAGTTCAGTTCAGTTCAGTCATTCAGTTGTGTCCGACTCATGCAAACCCATGAATCACAGCACACCAGGCCTCCCTGTCCATCACCATCTCCCGGAGTTGACTCAGATTCACGTCCATCGAGTCAGTGATGACATCCAGCCATCTCATCCTCTGTCGTCCCCTTCTCCTCCTGTCCTCAGTCCCTCCCAGCATCAAAGTCTTTTCCAATCAGTCAACTCTTTGCATGAGGTGGCCAAAGTACTGGAGTTTCAGCTTTAGCATCATTCCTTCTAAAGAAATCCCAGGGCTGATCTCCTTCAGAATGGACTGGTTGGATCTCCTTGCAGTCCAGGGGACTCTCAAGAGTCTTCTCCAAAACAACAGCTCAAAAGCATCAATTCTTCGGCGCTCAGCCTTCTTCACAGTCCAACTCTCACATCCATACACGACCAGGGGAAAAACCATAACCTTGACTAGACGGACCTTTGTTGGCAAAGTAATGTCTCTGCTTTTCAATATGCTATCTAGGTTGGTCATAACTTTTCTTCCAAGGAATAAGTGTCTTTTAATTTCATGGCTGCAGTCACCATCTGCAGTGATTTTGGAGCTCAAAAAAATAAAGTCTGACACCGTTTCCACTGTTTCCTCATCTATTTTCCATGAAGTGATGGGACCGGATGCCATGATCTTTGTTTTCTGAATGTTGAGCTTTAAGCCAACTTTTTCACTCTCCTCTTTCACTCTCATCAGAAGGCTTGTTAGTTCCTCTTCACTTTCTGCCATAAGGGTGGTGTCATCTGCATATCTGAGGTTATTGATATTTCTCCTGGCAATCTTGATTCCAGCTTGTGTTTCTTCCAGTCCAGCGTTTCTCATGATGTATTCTGCATAGAAGTTAAATAAGCAGGGTGACAATATACAGCCTTGACGTACTCCTTTTCCTATTTGGAACCAATCTGTTGTTCCATGCCCAGTTCTAACTGTTGCTTCCTGACCTGCATACAGATTTCTCAAGAGGCAGTTCAGGTGGTCTGGTATTCCCATCTCTCTCAGTATGTTCCAGTTTACTGTGATCCACACAGTCAAAGGCTTTGGCATAGTCAAGAAAGCAGAAATAGATGCTTTTCTGGAACTCTCTTGCTTTTTCCATGATCCAGCGGATGTTGGCAATTTGATCTCTGGTTCCTCTGCCTTTTCTAAAACCAGCTTGAACATCTGGAAGTTCACAGTTCACGTATTGCTGAAGCCTGGCTTGGAGAATTTAGAGCATTACTTTACTAGCATGTGAGATGAGTGCAATTGTGCGGTAGTTTGAGCATTCTTTGGCATTGCCTTTCTTTGGGATTGGAAGGAAAACTGACCTTTTCCAGTCCTGTGGCCACTGCTGAGTTTTCCAAATTTGCTGGCATATTGAGTGCAGCACTTTTACAGCATCATCTTTCAGGATTTGAAATAGCTCAACTGGAATGCCATCACCTTTTGGGGGGCTTCAAAATCACTGGAAATGGTAACTGAAGCCATGAAGTTAAAAGACATTTGCCCCTTAGAAGAAAAGTTATGACCAACCTAAACAGCATATTAAATAGGAGAGACATTACTTTTTCAACAAATGTCTGTCTAGTCAAGGCTATGGTTTTTCCAGTGGTCATGTATGGATGTGAGAGTTGGACTCTAAAGAAAGCTGAGCACTGAAGAGTTGATGCTTTTGAAATGTGGTGTTGGAGAAGACTGTTGAGAGTCCCTTGGACTGCAAGGAGATTCAACCAGTCCATCCTAAAGGAAATCAGTCCTGAATATTCATTGGAAGAACGGATGCTGAAGCTGAAATTCCAATACTTTGGCCACCTGATGCAAAGAACTGACTCATTGGAAAAGCTGCTGATACTGGGAAAGATTGAGGGAGGGAGCAGAAAGGGATGACAGAGGATGAGATGGTTGGATGGCATCACCAACTCAATGGACATGAGTCTGGGTAAACTCCAAGAGTTGATGATGGACAGGAAGTCTTGGTGTGCTACAGTCCGTGGGGTTGCAAAGAGTCAGAAACAACTGAGCTACTGAACTGACTGAACTGAAACTAGAGAAAATAAAGATGGAAAAAGTGTACACAACATTATATGTTAAGATTAGTTTTTGCTTTTTTCTTTCATAAGATACAAAAATATTTCATATGTATACATAATATTTTATATTACAAAGATTTCTCCAAGTTTCAGGTCTTTGTTAACATAACCACTCAATATATCTTCTGCTGGAATATTTGAAGGCAATGGCAGAATTGCCTCCATTCTGATTCTTTGGAGAACACTGAGGGAGTAACTTGATAGACATTGGTTGTGTGAATAGGAAACGATGAGATGTGCTCTTATTGCAGAACTTCTGTATGGAGATCCTGATCTAAACTTACCTTTCTGAGTTCAAAAGGAGTTGAGTGAGTGAGTGAGTGAGTGAACTCATTTAGTCATGTCCGACTCTTTGTGACCCAATGGACTGTAGCCTACCAGGCTCCTCTGTCCATGGGATTTTCCAGGCAAGAATACCGGAGTGGGTTGCCATATCCTTTTTCAGGAGATCTTCCCAATCCAGAGATTGAACTGGGGTCTCCCACATTGTAGGCAGACGATTTACTGTCTGAGCCACCAGGGAAGTCCAAAAGGAGTTGAACTGACTGGCAAATACATGTTTCTACACATATGTCAAAAAGAGTAAACTTTAATGGAGGCAAACTAAAGAAAAACATCGATCAGTATGTTGAAGGGCAAATAGATTAAACTTTGTTACAAATGTATAGCTATCTGCACTGAAAGAGATAGGGTAAAATGAAGCTGCTGCTGCTGCTAAGTCACTTCAGTCGTGTCAGACTCTGTGCAACCCCATACACAGCAGCCTGCCAGGCTCCCCCATCCCTGGGATTCTCCAGGCAAGAACACTGGAGTGGGTTGCCATTTCCTTCTCCAATGCATGAAAGTGAAAAGTGAAAGTTAAGTCGCTCAGTTGTATCCGACTCTTAGCGACCCCATGGACTGCAGCCTACCAGGCTCCTCCATCCATGGGATTTTCCAGGCAAGAGTACTGGAGTGGGATGCCATTGCCTTCTCCTAAAATGAAGCTGACCTATGTAAATTCAGAAAACAATTTTTCAGATCTAAAGCTAACCGAAAAGAAAGAGAGAAAGAACTAAAGAGACTCTAATGCTGAAAACAGAAAGGAACTGTACAAATATACCTTACTCTAGTTATTGGCTTTTTTTTTCTCATGGGAGTTCAAGTTAGCAATTCTAAAAAGGTTTTATGTGCATATATTTGGGTTGGATAAATAAGTAAGTTTAGATAGTGAGTGCTAGTTTTCTCATTGTTGGAGAAAGAAGATACAGATAAGCAAGATGAGAAGGCTAAAATAAACTCCATGGTAGTAGGTCAGAGTTGGAGACATCAGTGTGAGCTCATGTTTAGCTTAATATTGATACAGATAAAAATATAGAAACAATCATAGAAATATGTATATACATAAATTAGTATTTATACATGTATTATATCACTCTGTTTCTTGAGAGATCCTAGAAGCAATAACATCCCACCATCAATGAGCACTCATAGCACTCAGACCTTGGTTTCTAAATACCATTTTAATCAAAGTAACAGTGGGTTCTGAGAGAAATAATTGATTTCAAGTTTGGAGCAGGATAAATATAAGATGAGCCTCAAATATGTAGCAGGGACAGAAGGTAAGAAAGTGAGAAAAAAAAATAATGTAAAAGGGATACATTGTAAAAAAAAAAAAAAAGAAAGAAAGAAAGAAAATCATGTAAAAAGAAGCCAACTGAAAGAGCTCCTAATCACAAAAGCTGGGACAATTTAAACTACAAAATAAATAAAATAAATATTCATGATCCATACTGATACAAAAAAATGAAGACTAATATTCCTTAAAATTATAAATAATTACACTTAATTATCCCAAATTATCTTCATCAGCAGCTGGAACATGATCCCCTCACTACTGTTCTTTCCCCTTGAGAATGGACTAGACTTCCAAAGGTTAGTGTGTCAATAAGGAAAACTAGTACTGAAAAAAAGCCTGGCCAACATTACCTCAACCAAGTGATAATCATTAACCAGTGGTGCTGTGGGCACCTCCAGTTCCTGTGGATATGTGTGATGAAAAGAACTTTTTACCACTTTGATATTCTTTCAACAACCCATTGTTGTTGTTTAGCTGCTAAGTTCTGTCTGACTCTCTTGCAACCCCAATGGACTGTAGCCTACCAAGTTCCTCTGCTCATGGGATTTCCTAGGCAAGAATACTGGAGTGGGTTGCCATTTCCTTCTCCAGGGAATCTTCTGGACCCAGGGATCAAGCCCGCATCTACATTAGTAGGCTGATTCTTTACCACGGAGTCATTGACAACACATAACCCTAGTCCAATCATAAGGAAAACAGCAGATGAAATAAAAACAGAGGTATAAGAAATATAAGGTTTCTGTCTCTAGTTTCTGGCACTGAAGTCCTAAAATCCTTGGAATTTCCTAAGTGATAGGAATATCTTCTATCATTCATTAGGAGTCCCTTTTGAGTGCACTTGAGTTTATGATAATGAGATTAATAGGGTGGGGCTTTCATGGCAACTCAGGTGGTAAAAAATTTGCCTCAAATGCAGGTAACCCAGGTTCCATCCCTGGGTCAGGAAGATCCCCTAGAGAAGGGAATGGGAGTTCACTCCAGTGTTCTTGCCTGGGAAATCTCATGGACAGAGGAGCCTGGCAGGCTACCATCCATGGGGTCACAAAGAGTCAGACACTGAGCAAAGAGAAGGCCACTGAGCAACTAACACCTGCTTGCTCCCAAATAGCCTGGGGGTGGGCTGATCTCAAGAAAGACCAAGTTTTAGAGGATTGGAACTATCAGTCCTAACTCCCTGACTTCTGGGAAGAGGAGAGAGACTGGAGGTTCAATTAATCCCCAAAGGCAATAATTTAATCAAGTACATCTATATAATGGAACCTCCATAAAATCCTAAAAGAATGGGATTTAAGACTTTTCAGGTTGGTTGGTGAATATATGCAAATGCAGGAAGAACAACTTGCCCAAAGAGCATAGCATAAAAGCTCTGTGCCCTTTCCCCACGTCTTTTCCTAGGGACCCCTTCCATTTGGCTATTTCTGAATTATAACCTTTCTTAATAAGCTGGCACTTGTGAAAGGAAAATCAAAATGGAGCCAGTATTGCTAAGAAAGACCTCTAAAATGGATATGGGAGGCCATTAACGAAGCGTGTCTTGCACACATCTCAGTCTGGATGGAATCTTACCTTTTGACCTGAGAACTGTATTAAGATACCGAGATTTACATCTGGACTTAAAAGTAGTAAGGACATTCTCTAAGCTATAAGCCTAAGTAGCCCATTTCAACCAGAGAGACAACCACTGGCAAATCAATATTGTCCCAGTTAGTAATCAAATGGTAATCTGGGCCTCATTTATCTCCTTGTGTATATTGATTTAATGTGTACCTTTCTCTTAGGAACAAAGAGGTAAATGAAGGGATGAAGGAGGGCAAAATAGTGAAGTTTAGGAAGATCTGTACAGACTACTTGGCAATAATAAAATCTAATACTTATTTTTGAAACACTTATGTGGTATATCTGTGTTCTATTAATATAAAGCAGTATTTTCAATGCTTTATAAGTATTATTTCATGTAACCTGCATAACAACTCAATGGGTAAGTAATAATTCCTTTTTTCAGATAAGAAAACTAAGGTACAGAATGATTATTAATAATTTGTCCCCTTCACAAAATACGGCAAAACCAGATTTTTGAAGATTGTAAACCCTACCCTCATCCTGTAAATTTCTTAGAAAGATGGAAGAAAAATGGGGAAATATGAATGAAATAGAGTAGCAGTTGCAAAGTGATGAGCAGTGAAGAGAACCTGGCACCCTGATTTTGTTTATTAGTCAATAAAATCCTAAGGGAATTGATCACCTTTGGATGTGTCATGAATTTCAATTTGCTGAGTCTTCACAACTCTTTGATGCATTGATCTGTCACTTAACATATTTAGATTGCTTGTCTGGCCTCTGAAAGTGTTTGGGTTTTGTAGAAAGAAAATAAAATAAAAGGTTGGAATATGAGAGCAATGGAAAAAAGAGAAATCAAAGAGTCCAAAAAAATGAGAAAAGAAGAAGGAACTATGAAAAAGCCCATAGATGAGAAGTCAATGATAAAGAAGCAGGCCTGAGCAAAATGGCCAACCACATATTTCCACTAATAAATTGTTACAGTAAAAAAGAATGAAGTATATTTTCATAGTGTTTCATCTTAAAAAAGAATAGAAAGAGTGGAAAAGTAACCAAAAAAATGAACTCTGTACTTTTCTCTACCCACTCAGTTTAGAATAGCTCTACAGATACTATAAATAAGTTTCCAGCAATACAAATGACTCCCTCCAACCTTTATCCAACTCTCTCTGGGACTCTTATTCAGACTTTAAACCAATTGAGTCCTTTTGTATTTTGGACCAACCTACAGTCATCTGGAAAGGATTTTCTGAGCCACAATTAGTAATTCATTGATCTGAAATCAAATCTTCTTCCAAATGAAATAGAAGATAAGCAGTCTTTTCATTTGCTAGAGCACATTTTTTTGTAAGTGGCGAGCAGCTTTACATATAAGGCTCATAAGACCTAAGGAAGAGAAATAAAAATAAGTTAGAAAGAAGATTAAAAATTCCTAGCACTTTAGGCTCCATATCCACATTTAAACATGAAGAAAATCCTAGTCTTGGACATACACATATTTGGCATGAGAACTTGGATTGCTTCTTTTACTGATGTTTGCTCAGTCTTTCAAAATGACAAATATGAGAAAGCCTTGGTAAATGAGTTTATTTTGGAGATTTGTTAAGAGCCTGTTCACTGATGGAACAGCATACAGAAAAAAATCTAAAATCATGAACACTCACACCAAAAATTAACAACTCTCAGCACTGACACCCTTAGCATACTGCTTAAGAAAAGGCAAGTGTTTTCACCATTCTCTCAGGCTAGGCAAAGCAGGAATCAGCTACAAGAATAAGGAGATAGGCATCATGCATGCAAGTGACCCTTCCTTATTAGGAGAGGTGGGCAAAAGGCTCTTTGGAAAGCCCAGCTGTGAAAATTCAAATCTTAGCTAAATCAAGGCTTTTCTGCTGTCTAAACTTTAGCACAATCTTTGGATTTCTTCAATATCTTCTGTAAAACTAGAATGACAGGATATTATAGGGTATTGTGCTAGGTCACTATGAAAATGTTATTAACTAGCTGTTAACAGAGAAAATAGTTGTAACAATCTTACCCCATATGGTTACCTTGAAAACAAACACTGACCATGATGGTTGCAAACAATATTTTAACTCATTGTATTATTCTTTAATCAGGGTTGTTTTCTACCTCCTGCATTGTTAAGTTGCAATCCTGTGGACTGTATCTCCTCATTAAAAACCAAAGAAGCTAGATTTTTTATGAAAAGTATATAGATCTCACTCTTTCATAAAACTTTCAAATTTCATTCTTCCTATTAATATGATGATAATCTTCCCAAGAAATAATTCACTTAAAAATTTTTTTAAATATTTAGAGCAATTTCAGGTTTTTAGCTAAATTAAATATAAAGTACAGTGAGTTCCTATAGCTCCTTATCTCTACACGTACCCGGCCTCCCTTACTATCAATATTTGGAACCAGTAGGGGACATTTGTTACAATCAACAAACATACATTGATACATCATTATCACCCAGAGTCTGTAGTTTACATTAGAGTTCACTCTTGGTGATGTACTTTCTATGATTTTGAGAACTGTATAATGACATGTGGGGCTTCCAAGGTGGGAGATATGTTTATGGGAGATATTGGTCTATAGTTTCAGCTTCGTATAATATCTTTGACTGGTTTTGGTATTAGAGCAATTCTGGCCTCATAGAATGAGTAATGAAATATTCCCTCTGTTTCTATCTTCTAAAAGAATTGTTGAAAATCAATATAATTTCTTTCTTAAATATTTGGTAGAATTCATCAGTAAAGCCATTTGGCCCTAGTGATTTCTGCTTTGAAAGATTATTAATTATTGATTCAATTTAATTAATAGATATTTAATTTAATTTTATTTATTATTTTTCTAACAACTAAAATTTTTATTTTTATTGGTAGAATACTACAGCTTGTTTGAACACACAATTGTGAATTATACATGCATACAACCAGTTCTAAATATATTTCTGCTCCATAGTTTCCTAATTTAATAAGAACACTGTTATTACTATGATTCTGTGCCTTCCCAAAATTTGCTTGTATTATGACTATTTAATTTTAAAATATTTTTTATTTGATTCTTTTGTTTAATTGTTTTTCTCTTACTGTGTGAGATTTGCATATTGTGTCTGTCAAAAAATTGGTCCATTTCTTCCAAGCTGTCAAATCTGTGGGCTTAGGTTTGTATTCTTTACCATCTTTTTAATAATGTTCATTGGACTCATAATGAACATTACAAATGATGTCCTCTCTTTCATTTCTGATGTTAGAAATTTGTGTCTTCTTTTTTTATTATTCTTAGAAAGCCTGGTTAAAAAAACTATTTTTCTCAAATATCAGCCTTTGATTTGATAGATTTTCTCCATTAATTTCCTGTTTTCAATTTCATTGATTTCTAGTCTAATTTTATTTATTTTCTTCTGTTTACTTTAGATTAAATTTGCTTTATTTTTGTAGTGTCCTGAAATGGAAACTTGATTATTGTTTTTAAATTTTTCTTCTTTTCTAATACATGTATTCGATGCTATAAATTTAGATCAAAACATCACTTTTTCTGCATCCCACAAATTTTGATAAGTTGTGTTTTAATTTGCTTCAAAATATTTTTTAAATTTCTCCTGAGATTTCTGCTTTGATCCCAGTGTGATTTAGGAGTGTGTTGTTTTGATGAGTTTCCAATTATCTTTCTGTTATTGATTTCTGGTTTAATTCTACTATGATATGAAGACAGATTGTTCTACTTTTCAGTGTACTATATATTTGCCTTGCCTCTCCATTCTTGAATACCTAAGCATCTTTTTCATCATTTCCACTTCTATTTTCAGTCTTGTGTCATATTCTAGAGGAAGACATTCTTTGTTCCAGGTCCTCCCATTCAGTCATTCCTCTGTTGTCCCATTTTATGCTTCACATTTTCTTTTCAGAGTGGCTAATAACAATAACTATGCCTCAGATCATGTGTGCTGAAATCTATATGGGGAAAAAAAACTGCTCTAAGATAATTAGCATTTCAAATGAAGCCAGCCTGTGGAATCCACCCACTGTAGAGAACTCTGACCTAGCCACTTAACAGATAGTACATTTCTGTATACGTGCAAAATTTGGCTAAAAGTCTGAGATTCCATCTCATAAATTAGAAGGGCATAGGATGCTCAACTGTACCAAGTATCTTTGGGAAACAACTCAAATTTTACAACCTAGGAGATATTCAGATCAGATATAAGAAAGTTTATTTTCTCTTGTCCAAGGCCTACTCCTAGAGATGAGTGAACACAGACCTCATCTTTCAAATTTTATCTCATTTTTTATGGGATATTTCCTTCCCCCTTTCCAAACTGACTGCTTTTTCAGTGTCTTACTCTTTCTAATACTTCCTGAAAATTTTGCAATATTGTTAATATTTCATTAAGTGAATCAGTAAGTAATCCTCTCTATTCTCTCTCTCTCTCTTTTTTTTTTTTTTCTCTAGTGTGGTATACTCACCAAGCCATGTCCTACTCTTGTGACCCCATGGACTATAGTCTGCCAGGCTCCTTTGTCCATGGGATTTCCCAGGCAAAAATTCTGGAGTGTGTTGCCATTTCCTTCTCCAGGGCATCTTCCCAACCCAGGGATTGAACCCATGTCTACTGCATTGCAGGTGGTCTCCTGCATCAAGTGCCCAATGTATTGGAGCTTCAGCTTCAGCATCAATCCTTCTGATGAATGTTCAGAGTTGATTTCCTTTAGAATTGACTCATTTAATCTCGCTGCTGTCCAAAGGACTCTCAAGAGTTGTCTCCAGCACCACAGTTCAAAAGCATCTATTCTTTGGTGCTTAGCCTTCTTTATGGTTCAACTCTCATATCTCTGGGTTTCCCTGGTGGTACAGATGGTAAAGAATTTGCCTGCAATGAGGGAGACCTGGGTTCGACCCCTGGGTTGGGAAGATCCCCTTGAGAAGGAAACAGATATCCATTCCAGTACTCTGGCCTGGAAAATTCCATGCACAGAGAAGCCTGGTATTCTACAGTCCAAGGGGTTGGAAAGAGTCGGACACAACTGAGCAACTTTCACTTTCACTTTCTCATATATGAACATGACTCCTGGAAAAACCATAGCTTTGCCTATATTGACCTTTGTCAGCAAAGTGATATTTGCTTTTTAATATACTGTCTAGATTTGTCATTGCTTTCCTTCCGAGGAGCAAGTGTCTTTTAATTTCATGGCTGCAGTCACTGTCTGCATTGATTTTGGAGCCTAAGAAAATAAAATCTACTACTTCCAATTTTTCCCTTCTATTTGTCATGAAGTGATGGAACTGGATGCCGTGATCTTTTTTTGAATGTTGAGTTTTCAGCCAGCTTTTTCACTCTCCTTTCACTTTCTTCAAGAGGCTCTTTACTAGTTTGCATTCCCACCAACAGTGTAAGAAGGTTCCCTTTTCTCCACACCCTCTCCATCATTTATTGCTTGTCGACTTTTGGATTGCAGCCATTCTGACTGGTGAGAAATGGTACCTCATTGTGGTTTTGATTTGCATTTCTCTGATAATGAGTGATGTTGAGCATCTTTTCATGTGTTTGTTAGCCATCTATATGTCTTCTTTGGAGAAATGTCTATTTAGTTCTTTGGCCCATTTTTTGATTGGGTAGTTTATTTTTCTGAAATTGAGCTGTAGGAGTTGCTTATATATTTTCGAGATTGTTTGTCACTATGGAGAACAGTGTGGAGATTCCTTAAAAAACTGGAAATAGAACTGCCTTATGACTCAGCAATCCCACTGCTGGGCATACACACCGAGGAAACCAGAATTGAAAGAGACACGTGCACCCCAATGTTCATCGCAGCACTGTTTATAATAGCCAAGACATGAGCAACCTAGATGTCCATCAGCAGATGAATGGATAAGAAAGCTGTGGTACATATACACATGGAGTATTACTCAGCCATTAAAAAGAATACATTTGAATCAGTTCTAATGAGGTGAATGAAACTGGAGCCTATTATACAGAATGAAGTAAGCCAGAAAGAAAAACACCAATACAGTATACTAACGCATATATACGTAATTTAGAAAGATGGTAATGATAACCCTGTATGTGAGACAGCAAAAGAGACACAGATGTATAGAACAGTCTTTTGGACTCTGTGGGAGAGGGAAAGGGTGGGATGATTTGGGAGAATGGCATTGAAACATGTATAATATCATATGTGAAATGAATTGCCAGTCCAGGTTGGATGTATGATACTGGATGCTTGGGGCTGGTGCACTGGGATGACCCAGAGGGATGGTACTGGGAGGGAGGGGGGAGGGGGGGGTTCAGGATGGGGAGCACGTGTATACCTGTGGCAGATTCGTGTTGATGTATGGCAAAACCAATACAACATTGTAAAGTAATTAACCTCCAATTAAAATAAATAAATTTATATTAAAAAAGAGGCTCTTTAGTTACTCTTTGCTTTCTGTCACTATAAGAATTATTTGAAGGATACATACCATCTTGTAGTATAGTTATCTCAGGGGGAATGTGAGTGAAGGGAGACAGAGAGATTAGTTTTGTTTTTCTATTGTCTATATCATTTTCTATTTTACTTCACTTTTATAACATATTCATAGTTTCAGTATTACCAAAGGGAGATGAAGAAGGAGGGTTTTAATCACTCTAGGCTGCCATTATAGAATATTGTAGACTAGTATGTTACTATAGAATACTGTAGACTGAGTGGCTTAAACAACCAAGCTTTATTTCTCACAGTTCTGGAGCCTGGGAAGTCTTAGGTCAAGGTGCGGGTAGATACAGCATCTGGTGAGGACTCACTCCTGGTTCCTAGAGGGCCATCTTCTTGTGTCCTCTCAGGTGGAAAAGGAAGGGAGCTCTCTGGGGTCTCTTTCTAAAGGGCACAAATCCCATTTATGAGGGTTTCACCCTTATGATCTAATCACCTCTTAGGAGCCTAACCTCCAAATACTATCACATTGGAGATTAGAGTTTCAACGTATAAATTTGGGGAGGAATAAACAGTTTATCACAAGAAGAAATAGCCTCTACACCTGATCTCCCTGATCCCATTTTGACCTCCTCAAATCTATACTTCACACAAGTGATCTTTCTACAATACAAATCTAAAAATTCCACTCTTATCCTTGAAAATTTCTTTTGACCAAAGGAAAAATATCTAGGATTTTTATGTAGCACCTTTCTCCTTCTTTGATCCACACTTCCCTACTTGTCTAGTTTTACCTGACACTTCCTGTTTTGCCTTGGGTTTGATACTGCTGCTGCTGCTGCGGCGAAGTCTCTTCAGTCGTGTCCAACTCTGTGCGACCGCATAGCAGGCAGCCTACCTGTCAGTGAGTAAAAGTCGCTCAGTTGTGTCCGACTCTTTGCAACCTCATGGACTGTATAGTCCATGGAATTCTCCAGGCCAGAATACTGGGTAACATTTCCCTTCTCCAAGGAATCTGTAGCATCATCAAATTACTGCAGTTCTTAGCCTCACCATGCTATGTCCTGCCCCTGTACCTTGGCTTGTATTTTCTCCCATCTAAGAAGTGAAGAAGAAGTGAAGTCACTCAGTCGTGTCTGATTCTTTGTGACCCCATGGACTGTAGCCTACCAGGCTCCTCCATCCACGGGATTTTCCAGGCAATAGTACTGGAGTGGGTTGCCATTTCCTTCTCCAATCTAAATACTCATTAAATCTCCTTTAGACCCAGCAAAGGTGTTTTTTTCTGTAAGAAGTCTTCCCTAATTCCCTTTTAATCCCTAATACCTCTTTTTTGGGAGGAGCAACTTCTCTGTGCTCCCATGATAGTGGTTGTCAAAATGTGATTTACAGATTTGGGGGGGTTTCCAAAATCTTTTTAGGGGCTCTGTTAGTTCAAAACTATTTTTACAATAATGCTAAGATGACATGTGCCTTGTTGACTGTATTAACATTTCAACAAAGGGTGCAAAAGCAATTGTGCGTTTAACTGCTAGCTCCTTAGCAAAAACTAAAGCAGGAACACCAAAAGATATTAGAAGTAACTGTATATTCCACAGCCATACATTTGGAAAGGGGTGGGAGGAAGCCCATTTAAGAATTTTCTCTATAAAACAACAAAAAAATAATTTTACTTTATCTTAACACTTAAGTATATATCTTTTTAACATTTTATGTAATGAAATCAAAACTACACGTGAAACATTTTTGCTGCAAACAGTTCATTCTTTTTAAGTGGAATACTATTTTTACTTGACAGAAAGCTAAAAATGATATCTATTTAGTCCTGGCTATTTGGCAGACATTTTTTCTAAAAATGAATAGAATGTCCTTTCAAAAAAAAAAAAAACAGCTGAAGTATTTGTAGTTAGAAGAAAATGCACACTTTTAAGTGAAGATTAGAATTCTGGAAAGCATTTGTCAGCCATTTTCAATTTGGTATCTCTCCTAATACTCAAAATCTTTTCTTGATGAGATTGATGATGATGTTAACCATTTGGTGGTGATGTTAGAAACATGAAGTTTTTATATTATATAATAAAATGTGTCAATTTTTGTAGAATTTGTATAACTTAGTGAGTCATTATTTTTTCAAATGATCAAAGATGACGTTATAAAGCTATTCCTTGGAGGAGATCCACACATTGCAAGATAGATGAAGGAGTTTATGTAAAATTGAAACGTTTATATCATTTCAGATTCCATTTTAGTACTAACCTTTAAAAAGCTTCATATTGAGTTTTGGTGTAGTATAAACTAATTATCTTAGAAGGCTATTAAGATTCCCTTCTCATTTCTGATTATATATCAATTTGAGGCCATATAGTCTTTAAAAACAGAAACCAAAACGACACATTGCAAGAGATTAAGTACAAAAGCAGATGAAAATTCATGTACCTCCTTTTAAACTAGATATTAAATAGATTTGCAAAAATTTAATGCAGTACTGTTATTCTCACTAAAATTTGGTTTTGGAGCACAAATTTTATAAAAATGTGTTATGTTAACATGTAAAGGATTTATCAATTTTAAAATAATTAATAAGTATTTTTTAAATGTCTAACTTTTAATGTTTAATAAGTACTGATAGATTTAACACACATGAATGAAATCTGTACAAGGCCTTAAAGATGTTAAGAGTATAAAAGTATCTTGAGATCAAAATTTTGAGAACTGTTTCCCTAATGCATGGCTTAATTTTATGGACTACATCACCTTATAAATACATGTTGATGTGTCTCCACAGTCCTGCATTTAAATCTTTAAATACTTGTCTGTTTTTTATATAGCTTCATATTTAATACTTCAGCATCCAAGGAACTTTTATAGAGAAAAGGAATACATACTTCTTTTTGTAATTTAATGTTCAATATATTAAACTTTCATCTAAAAGATAAAACTATGAAAATTAATTTTCTTAAACATGTAAGCATCAGTAATGATTGTGACTAATTTCCCTCAAATAACTTACATGGCGGTTACACATTTATAAACATCTTAAACAACAGATAAATATGAACAACTGCAATAATTACAAAATTTGTTATGAAATTTAAATTCACTCACATTTAAATTCTAGTCTAAAAGGATCAACTTTATAGAGGCACTTTAGTTATTCCTTATTTCTGTACCATTTGGTAGACCTTCTAGGTTATTTCAATACTTCTTTTGATGTTTTCCTGTGGTTTCAGAAGCTACTGAATTAATTCTTTCTGGGAATTTCATTGAACTTTACAGATTCCCCTCCTCCTCAGAACAGCAGATTCTGTAGACTCTAGGTAATCAATCAGTTCCTAGGGGCCTTTTCTGACCCTATAATTCATGGGAATTAAATTCTAGTGATATACTATTTGGCTGAGTTCCTTTAACATGTTTTGTTGTTAAATATTTGGACGTCTCTCTCCCTTTCCCCTCCCTCTCTCTGTTACACACTTTCATTTCTGTAAGTTGTTGTCTTTCCAATAAATTAAATTTCAAATGGTCTGCAATATTTAACTCATTGAAATATCTTTGCAGTACAGTAACCTGTTCTGATATCATGAATGTCTCATTAGTATTTCATTTTGACTCAAAAGCCCATCTAGAGTTTTTATCTCCTAGGAGATGAGGGCCTGAGGCTGAACTATTAGCACTCCTCTTTCGTTCTTTCGCTAACTAATCATTTCCAAATGCTGCAGAACCTTTGTTTTCACTTGGCTTTTCTCTGTAGCCACACAGTAAGAATAATTAGAGCTGCTTTCTCTCTGGTTGTTATGAGTGACCATGAGTATTCATCAAAACTTTCTATAATTGATATACAGCTATATTTTCCAGGATGACTGGAGTTAGATGAAAAGAAAGTTTATAAATAATGACATAATTATAAAAAACACAAATATATATATATATAACCAACTGTTTTATTAGCATCCTTAAAAACTATACACCTCTTATTCATTTTCACCCTTCATTATTGTAAATCAACTTTGAAACAGTCTTTACATGAATTCCAGGATAACACTTTCATGGTAATTCCTGACCATCTTTCTTAATCTTCTCTACTAATTTCTTCTTCTTTTCTGCCTTATTTTCTCGACTGCATTTTCCCATGCACACGCACACATATGCAGATGACTAACAAATTGACATCAGCAGTTCAGTGCTCCCAGACCTCTGGCCCCATGTTTCCTCTGCCTATTCTGTGTCTCTTGAGTGCCTAGTAGGCAGCCCAGACTGATATGCTTTTAGTCATCCTCTACATGCCTTCCCAATACCATAAAAACCAGCTCCATTCTTTCTGTTCTTCAGACCACAATTAGGTCACTACCTTCAACATCTTTCTCACATACCTCACATCAAATGCTTTAGAAAATCTCATTTGTCTTGACTTGGAAATATATTGGGATCTGACCACTTTTCGAGTCACTGCGAGCTCTCTCTATGACTGCATAGCCTCCTAGGTGGTACCTCATTTCTGCTCTTGCCCCATCTGTGTCCATTGCCCACACAGCCACAAGTGGCTGCCTATTTGACTCAGGGAAAATTCAAACTCTCCCCATTGGCTTATAAGTCTCTACACGAGTATACTTTCTAGACATCTGACCTCATCTCCAACATTCTTTCCTCTGCCTAGACCACTCCTCTGTCTAAACCATAACCTCTTGGTTCATTACTTCTTTTCTGCAGCTTCTCCTCTGTGGCATATTTTAGCCTCTTTCTCTGATTTATTTCTCTTTCTAGAACTCATCACCAATGACATAGAATATTTTGCTTATTTCTGTGTTTATCCTAGTTGCTTACCTTTCTCTTTCCACCAGCAGGCAAGCTCTAGTGACTTCCCCATACTAGGTACTCAATAAATACAAGTTGGATAAATGCAATAAATAAATACAAGACTTACCTTTAAAGGTACAGCATTTAAATTTGGATATCAATAAGAATTTCTGACCTTTCACAAATTCAATTTGCTCAAATTAACAGTGGTATTACTATAATTTTCAGTACATACTCAAACTATCAAATTGGTCAGTTGGAGTTCCCTTTAACTTTATTCTTTTGTCCTTTTTAATATTGCTTCTGCTGCCCTTGAGAGCATTCTTAATGAATGGCAAAAACAAAATATCCAGGTACATTATACTTTTTCCTGAACTGAGACATGGAAGTAGCTCCCCTCCAAGCGGTGCTGGTATTTTGCAGTGGAGAGCAGTATTAGAGACCACAATCTTGGTCCTAGTGGTCCCCTTAAAATTAATCACCCAGTCACGTCCAACTCTTTCTGACCAAATGGACTATAGCCCACTAGGCTTTTCTGTCCATGGAATTCTCCAGGCAAGAATACTGGGTTGCCATTTCCTTCTCCGGGGATCTTCCTGACCCAGGGATCAAACCTGGATCTCCTGCATTGCAGGAGATTCTTTATCATCTGAACCATCAGGGAAGGTCCCTTAAAATTCGACAATGGATACGTTCTAGTACTGGGACTTCGCTGCTGGTTCAGTGGTAAAGAATCCGCCTGCCAGTGCAAAAGAGTTCAATTCCTGGTTGGGAAAATCCCCTGGAGAAGGAAATGGCAACCCACTCCAGGATTCTTGTCTGGAAAATTCCACAGACCGAGGAGTCTGGTGGGCTACAGTCCATGGTTTTGCAAAAGAATTGTACAACTTAGTGACTAAACAACAACAAATCCTAGTACTGCTGCTGTTTGTGCTATTGGGAAACTTTAGTAGTATTAAAGAAGGAAATGGCAACCCACTCCAGTGTTCTTGCCTGGAGAATCCCAGGGATGGGGGAGCCTGGTAGGCTGCCGTCTATGGGGTCACACAGAGTCGGACACAACTGAAGTGACTTAGCAGCAGCAGCAGTAGTATTAAATAAACTTTTTTAGAAAGATCATTTTAAGGTCAGGACTTCACACTGATATTTCTAATTTAACTGATTTAGATTGCTTACTCTACTTTTCTTCATATGTGATTTATTTCATTGTTCACTAAGACTTTTTCTTACTTTGAACTTTTTAGTATCTCTAGAATCTAGTCTAGCGACAAACAGTAAATGCTCAGTAAATGTATGATAAGTTAATTACTGTTTCTCAATGTGTCCTTGTGACCAAGCTTACACTTGTATGCTCTGTTTCTGACATAAGTAAGTTTCTTGGGCTAGTTTGGGGGAATGATCAGAAAGCAAGTTTAAAAGACCAAGTACACCCTGAATTTCTTTTTGTCTACTGTGCTGTAAGAGCATTATTTTCCCCAAGCAGTAGAAACAGGACCTCTAACAGAAGAGATTCTATGTGGTATGTATTATCCGCTTGTATTAAAATTTTACTCAATATCAAGTTTTTCTCCAAGGAATTCAAAATGCTTTACGCAGATTAGGAATGGTGACAAGTCACTTGTGAAATAAATAATGCTTTGAAATAACATAGCACTCATCATCGGAGGAGCCCAAAGCACTTCAAATGATTAATCTTATTTATCCTCACCATGTTCCTACGAGAAAAGCAGATATTATTTCCGCTTTGCAGATAAAAACCATCACAAATTGGCTATGAAGTATGTCAGAGGCAATGTTAGATGAAGAGTGAAAAAATAGTGCCTGGGTGGGGATTTTCTTCTCTTTGACCAACACACTGTCAGTAAGACCATCCTTTACTGCATAAAGAGTTTAGTGGTATTGACCTTCCAAAGAACTGGAAAAAGCATAGTTGTCCAGTTATCAATTACCTGGTGAAGTAACAATACTCTAATAACCACTCTGAGTAAGTCCCTGCACAGGAGATTGTATAGGTCTTGTAGATTCTTGGTACAAAACTAGGAAAGTAGTAAACTAACTTGCAGGTGACAGTGACCAGCAATTTCATCCATAGTTAATTCCCAACTTTTCTACTCTTTTTCTCCTTTATTACTGAAGCTTTAGAGACTTTCATGCATATTGCTTCTGTGTGTATGCTCAGTCACTTCAGTCATGTCCAACTCTTTGCAACAAGCTTTGGACTACAGCCTACCAGGCTCCTCTTTCCATGGGATTTCCCAGGCAAGAATACTTGAGTGGGTTTCCATGCCCTCCTCCGGGGGATCTTTCCGACCCAGGGATCAAACTCACGTGTCCTGTGGCTCCTGTTTTGGCAGGCAAATTCTTTAGCACTGAGCCACGGGGAAAGCCCATAGTTGCTTCAAAGTATCTGCAAATGTTTCATCCTGATTGTCACCAAAAGCCACATAACCCTTTCAAAAAATGAGAAATTCAGACAACCATTAAAATGTGTGTGCATATGGAGAATATTTTATTTTCATATTTCCTTTACTTAGACTTCTTTTCACAGCTCTGACAAGATCTTCTTACCTGCAAACTTGAGATAGTTAGTCGCATAGCAATTCTCCAGACAATGGGGAACCTCAGAGGGCAGCAACAAAGGAGCCCTGTCCCAACCAGCAGGGAAGGGATTTTGATCCTTGTTAGTAGGTACCTCCAAGAACATCACTGACTTTTCAGTCACCTCTGGAATTGAAATAAAGTACAATGGGAAGCACTTATTCAATGCCTACTTGAAATGTTTACTTTGTTCTTTAACACTGAATAGGTTGCTTTCTGTTTCATGATTAACTACCACTAGAAGAGTGATAGAATCATTCTGTGAGAAATAAAACAGCTTAATGATGAGGCAGTTAGGCCCAGTTGCTTCCAGAGTATCTTCTCTGGAGGATTCCTAGTGGAGTGTGTGTGTGTCCATGAATTCCATATGAAGTTCTAGGTGTGTTAGTCAGAGTTTTTCAAAGTAATAGAACTAATAGGGTGTCAATAGATAAATGATAGAGGAATAAACACACAGAGATCTATCCATCTGTCTATGTACTTTAAGGAACTGGCTCATACAATCATGGGACCTGGAAAGTCAAAATCCACGGGGCAGTGTGGCAGGCTGGAAATTCCTTCACACACTTTAAAAAAATACCTTCACAGCAACATGTAGACAGACCACTGTTTGATGGAACAAGTAGGCACCAGAGCCTAACCAAGTTAGCACATACATTTAACCGTTACATTTGATACATTTAGGAAAGCTTATGAAACTGCTGAAAAATGTCAGATTTAGGGTACATGACCTTTTTTGAGAGGTAAGAGTCCAGAGTTTTCATTAGATTGTCATAGGGTGTTTTTCCTAAACCATGTTAAGAACAGTTGTATTAAAAGCAGCTGACAAAATGTAAAGGAACATTGTGATAAAGCGCCATTTACTGAATGCTTACTGTATGCTAGGAATTTTAATATCTACTATGTTTTAATATCTAATATGTTTATATAATTAATCCTCACAGCAGCAACCACTTATTGAATATCAATAGCTAACAAGTGAGAACTAAATGAGGCAATGAGAACTAAACCTAACACCAAGGTCTTATGCATAATACACATACTACGTTGCTTTTTGCTGCTAGCCAGGACACAATCGCTTGCTATTAAGAGTCAGCTCCATTTCCTTCCTATTTTACTTCTCTTTGACATTTATAAAATAAGTGTTCTACGTATTCTGACTAAATCTAATGCCAAAGCTTCACTTTCAAAAGCTGAAATTACCATAGCTACTCCCACTGGTGTCCACAAATATTTATCAAGTTGTTCCTTAAATTGAAGCAGGGATAACAGGTCAAAGTGCACTGGCCTGAAATATCGTGTCATCATTATAACCACTATGCTGTTAGTGTTCCTCTTGAGAAAACTGCACCCTCACTGGTTGCGAGTACAACTTAGAAACTGCACCAAGCAAAGGGTATTTGCCTTTGGAGGTTGGGTGTAAACTTAATAAGGTGGTGCAGTTGTGGGGGGTGGAAGTACTCTAATTTGTGTTTTCCCAAAGAAAACTGTCATTGATGAAAGTCTCAAGGGAATAAGTTTTAGGATGAGTAGTGCCTTTCCTCCCTTAAGAAATGCAGAATTTTCCTAATAGATGATGTTGAACAAAAATTCTACTTGATTGACATTAGTCTGTACTCACCTATCTTCCTTAAAATTATTGCCACACACTAGAACAATTGGCCTCATTCATCAAATAGGCAAGGCACTACCTACAGAGTTGGTTTGAAAGCAGAGGGAAGACTGCTGATAGATGAATAACTGCATCACTGATAGTTAAAATTCCAAAATATAACAATATATATTTCTGTGTTCAGACAGTTATCAGTATACACACAGAATACAAACATTCCCAGGAAGAATACTCAGAGACATTAAATGAAACAGGTTTTCACCTAATTTCCTTTGTGAGAGTGATGACCTAGGATAATGAATTTGAATATTAGAGAAGGGAAGAAAACCCAAGAAACAGATTTGTAAGAGGAGAAACATCACAGAAATGGGAGAGAAAGTTAAAATCAGATTTCCTAACGCAAACTAGAATTGCAAGTAAACCCATCAATTTTGGTAACTAGATTGAGAACATTTCTTGATAAGCAAGCACAGTGATGTGTTGGGCAGGTAAAAAGATCTCTCTACCTTTCTAGATTCTCTGACTTGTATAATAATAAAATTGACATAAGACAAATTGACAGGAGAAAAACAAATTTAATTATGTACTAACGAGGGTCCCACAAAGACAATGAGACCCAAGGATAAGTCAAGTAGTTGAGACTGCCAACTACAAACTGGCACTTGTCATCTACCTCTGTACAAAGATTAAATTATGAGCCACTGCAGCTGCTGAACTTCAACTTCTCCTGGAAAGTGTGCAGAATCCAAGATCAAGAATGAAGCATTCTGTGCTCTCGGAAAAACTGGAAGAATAGGTCTTCAGATGGTTAGATATTTTCAGAAGAAGATTTTATGAGCCCAAGTCTGGCATCTCCTTGTGTTTAGAAAAGCACTAAAATCCTTCACAGTGACATCTGCTCCTCATGACTGGCAGTAACGTTCATGAAACTAGCAGCAACTTTCTTCAAAAAATATGTGCTTGATTGCATATACTCCTCCTTCACCAAAATCTCATATATACTGACCTTCCCTCCTAACTTTGGAGCAGTTTCTCAGAGCTGTCTGAAATGCTGTCTCCTGGCCCATAGTCTTTATTCTGCCCCAAATAAAACTTAACTCACAACTTTCACATTGTACAATTTTTTTTTTCCAGTCAGCAAAACTTCTGTGCTATTCTGAACTAAGAAACAGGAATAAGGGCCTGGGAGTTCAAACGGGAGGAAGGTGATTCATTGGACAATAAGAAGAGCAGGTGTTTAGTAATAAGTTGCTTGTTCTGCCATCCAGATAGTCCATTCAGAAAAAATGTTCTCTCTCTTTCTGTGCTGGATCCCTTATCTAAATTCTGTTAGTAATTAGGGGAGGAATAAGTTTCTCTTAAGTCAGTTGGATTTCAATTATCCTCATCCCAATTAGTCCATATGCCAAAGTGGCACATTTTAGGGAGGCTCATTCTGAACCCCTTCAGAAGTTCATCCTATTGCTACTTAATGCCCTGCATTATATTGATATGACACAAACATCTTTCTTTGAGACTCTTCCATAAGTTTTGGCTAATGGAGTATTTAAATCCATTTCTTCATTTAAGCAAATTTCTGTTTGGCTTTAAAACATATTTTAATTGGATACGGTCTAATTATTATTCATATGTTACATTACTGATTTGTCTTAAAGATTTTCATTAGTGGCCACTGTTACCTTTTCGCTAGAAATATGACTGCTCATATCTTCAATTTATGTATTATAATTTATTGCATTTGCTGTTGCTAATGGTGGTGGTTCATGTTATACAAAAGATGATTGTCTAAGAGAACCTTTCCTACAAAATGAATTTGTAATAAAATCTTTAGAAATTCTATACCAAATTGATTCTGACTTGAACAACTTACACACCCAAAAGCCAGTGGATGAGATGCAAGCCATCTTTATCCTAATTTCATGAGAGCTATATATATTTTTTAATGTGCTTTTGAACAAAAAATAAAACATCAGAATTATTCTAAGTTCTCATTTTTCTAGAAAAATTTATTTCTATGGGGAAAACAAGACTTTCTAAAACTTGGAAGCCTCAAAAGAGTTTGTTGTTATCAAGCTGAATAGACAAATAGAAATCCTATAAAGAATCACTCTAGAAAATAAAACACATCAGTACAAAGTGTCAGCATTAGAGCGGAACTAAATTTTATGTTTAAAATGCATGTGTTTCTCTGCATATCACACAAAAAAAGGCAAAAACAAGCATTCTGCATTGTTTATAACATCACACTTTCCCCCTATTTTTTATATGCTATTCTGTCTTCCTTTATCCATGGTAGCTCAACTCCCTACTTTATGCAACCAAAGTCTCTTTGTGAAAGCAAAACACCACAAGAAAGGATCTGATCACACCAATTAATATTTCAATGAGAAAATAATTTAATATATGGCTACCATCTTAAGTTTTACCTCTAACTTGCATAATAAAAGCAATTTACCAAGAGCAGAAGAAACGCATCCCATTATAATGGTGTGTACATTAAAAAAAAAAAAAATCTATCTTACTTTCTACCCTAGCAAAAAAAAAAAAAGTGATTTCCCACTTCTGTGTTTTTCTTCATGTTCATCCCTTTACCTGGAATGACTTTGCCTTTGTTCATCCTTCAAAATCTGATTCAAGCTTACATCTCCTATGAAGTTTCCTGGCTACAAATATTCTCTCTCTGGATTCCCATTGCTACTTACTTATCCTTGCTTATAATCCATCACTTTCTAATTTGTCTCAAAATTAATTATGCTCATGTCTTACAACCCTCTAATAAGCTAAATTTCTTGATAGGATTATCATGTATAATTTTAAAACTAGCTCAGTGCCTAGCAGAGGACAAAGCACACAGTAGGGGTTTAATAAATGCTTGTTGAATAAATGAATTAAAATGAATATGAATTTAATTACATAAGTTAAGTAACAGAGTATAGTTTCAAGGAGTATTAAGTGATTTTTTGTGCTAGTATTTTTTGATCAAATGTGGAAATATGTGTTTCCATCTCTAACAAATTATTTCTAAAACCCAGAGATTAAATTAAAATTACTGATTTTAATTTAAAATAAAACTAAATTTTGATATACTGTCAACATATACAGCAGTAATGTTAGATTCAAATGATATAATTTTAGTAGTTTTTGGATTTCTATACCTCAAGAAATGTGATGTTATGTTAAATGAAGGGTAAGAAGAGGTTGTGAATAATGTGAAGAAAATTATAACTTAGCACATAACTAATAAAAGTAAAGAACAATAAGAAAAGTTCAGGTAGAAACTATTAAACTTGTCTATGAACCAACAGAATAATCCGTACCTGTTACTGAAAGTAAATGATGCATTTCCTGAGCCATCAGTGCTTCTGCAGCTAAAGTCTAGCATTAGGGAACTGCTGAGATACAAGAAAAGTGATAGGACATAAACCCCTCTCATGATTTAAGCTGTGTCAAAAGATATAGTTACCTTCCAAAGAAATAAAGCCAACTATCACCAATATTTGCTGAAACCAGTTTATAATTGTAGGGTCTTGTCGGGGGGACAGCTAAAAACTGTAGCTGCCTCCTCAACTATTGCTTTCTAAGATTCATTTTAAAGAAGTTGGTATACCTTCATGCCACAGGATCTCCAAAGTGGTTCCTGTTTTACTTCCCAGCACACAGAACCTTGATTTTGCTCCTCAGTTTGTCCTCTACCTCTCAGAAGGAGACTTCCACCGGTTTGCTATGGATTTTCCTATGTTCCCTTTATTTTCAGGCTTTTCCTTCATCTTACATGGTTGCAACTTTACCCCAAGGAAAACCACAGGAGAGATCAAGTTTTGATTCAGCCTAAGTACAATTTGTTCCTAACAGAAGATGTCTGGATAATGCTACCCAGTAGAGAAAGGTTGTGCTCTCACACAGTCACTGATATCATCTGGTTAATGGTATAACCTGGTCTGTGTGCATGCTCAGTTGCTCAGCATATCTGACCCTTTGTGACTGTGGACTGTAATCTGCCAAGCTCCTCTCTCCATGGGATTCTCCAGGCAAGAATACTGGAGTGGAGAGCCATCTCCTCCTGCAGGGATCTTCCTGACCCAGGGATTGAACGCATGTCTTCTGCATTGCAGGCAGATTCTTTACCACTGAGTCACCAGGGAAGCCCATAACAAGGTATACTCAACTCCGCTTGCATCGCTTACACAAGCCAGCTACAGCCCCTCTCTGGAAGAGGCTCCTGCCTCACCTATGGGGCATGTGCAGTTAGGCCAGAGAGATGATGCAATCACCTCCTTTTCTTCTGATGAAGTATTTAAGATCACCCTGGTACAATCGGCAAATAAAGTATTTACTTTTCTAATGGCCAATATTGTCCAGACAAGCTTAAGTAGCAATAAATTTCATAAATTATTACAGGTCAGAAAGGTCTCCTGAGTGACTCCAGTTGGTAGCAGACCATGGAAAATCCTATAAAACTGTGCTTCCTTCTGTCCAGACAAGCCAGACTGGTTCACATAAAGTTGAGTTATCAAATCCTTCATTCACTCATCTGCTCTTGGAAGCATACAAGTAATAAACTAGCACATATATTCTGCAGACAAATTGATGCTGGGACATTTTCCATTAAAAGAATACAAAATTTTGTACTTTGTTTTCTTCTTACACAAATGGTTAGCTGACATTCATTTGGTTTTCATTTTCAGAATAAAATATTAATTTATGGTATGACCTAAATGTACCACACAATACAGTATTCATATATTGCTAGAGAAAAACATTTGATTCTTTCCAATAAAGAGAACTGTGTTAAAGAAAAACCTATGGCTTCACAAGATATTATTCAGCTATTGTGCCTTTGCACCTAAAACAGCTTCATATTAAATTTCCTTTCTGGTTCAAGTGTTCACTTTTTGTCAACAATGTTTGCTAATATACCTGGGAGAGGAAAAACAGAGAAGCAAAACCACTTTGGCCTCTATGCATGACCCTTCTGAATTTCATTTTATGAATCACTTCAATTTCTTTTAGCAAAAGCAGATTTGCCAACTATCACGTATTCTCCAAGCCAGCGCATCATGCAAAACAGAGCTCCTGACGGTTCAATTATCTGATCATTGATACTAGTGAGCCTTCCTGTGTTCCACTCTCATGAGATGGAAAGTTGTTACTAAAGAATAATATATGAAGTTCAAGGTAGCTTAGGATCAACCAGAGAGTGTAATGAACACTTCTCAAGGTCTGAGAGGCAGCTTCTCTACTCTAACTTAAACAAATGCCATCGCAGAAATGACTCTTAGAAAGCTGGGGAGCTTTCAAAGACTCTCTCTTTAAAGGAAAAGAAATCTCCAGTTCCTGGGAAATAGTGAGGGCATAATATGTAGAGAAGTGAATGGCTGTCAGAATCAGTACTTGCCTCAACAGTTTCTAGATTGTTAATAGCTACCTTCTGCTGTGTTGGCTTGAAATTTGTGTTTTCCCATCATGCACCAACAAATATTGACCAGAGAGTGTGGTCTGCTGCAGTGGGCAGCAGTGCTGTGGAATACTGGACGCAGAGAAAAGGAACGCTTGAGTCTCTCTCAACCAATAATTGGAAAGGAGGCATTTCCAATTATTCCTTATTTCCAAAAAGGAAGTTTCTATCTTAAATGAAGGAGATGAATTAAAATGAAAAGAGGGCTAGGGGAGCAACCTACTTTTATTCATTTTCTTGTTTCCTCCACATGGCACAAAAAATACCTCCTTAAAAATCATATTCTTCATCGGCTTAATAAAATCCATCCCAGAGTCTTTCAGATGCATCATTATCTGTTCCCTCTTATCTTTCAGCCTCATCTACTGACCCTTTTCTCCCCTTAGTTTTTTCACCCCTTCAACCTCTGACAGCTCCCCATCTCTATTCTCTGCTGCCATGCTTTTTAATGCTCCCATGCCTTTGAACATTCTGCTGTTGCTTTCTTAGGGAATGCTTGTCTATGAGGTTCTACCCCGGAAAACTCCTCCTACTCCTTTAAGATCCAGTGCAAATGAACCTTTCCCCTTCTTAATCTCTGGAAAATCTTAGGCACCACTTTCGGTGCCCTGTGTACACAGAGCACTGTATACATTCTTCTTTCACAGTAGTCATTCCATTAAGCTGGAATTATAAGTTTAAAACTTCTTTTGTTGGCCCAGCTATTTCTCAAGTGTAAGATCTTACATTCATAAAGCATAATAAAATTCCTGACACATAGAAAGTGCTCAATTCATGTACAAATATGGACTAAGGAAAGACAGTGATGTATTCTAGTGTCCTTTACTTGGACCACTATTTGTGTGAAAGTTCTGTGGATCAAATTCTCCAGGTAACAGCTTCAAGGAATATCATGGGTGAAAATAACTTAAGGTTTATCAAAGATGAATCATACAGAAATGTGCAGTCACTGAAGCCAGGTTATTTCTCAGCCCTTGAAATACTCCGGTTAGATCCCCCAAGTTTTCTTTTCTCCAAAAATGTGTTTGCATTATAAATGTGATTGCAAATTACTTTCCTTTTTAGTTCTTTTCCACAAATAATCAGTACAAGTTAACTGATACCGTTCTTCTTCAATGTGAAAACAAAGCAAACAATGCGTGTACTTGAGCTTACTCACTGTCGTGGCCAACTCTTTGTGACCCCATGAACAGTAGCCCATCAGGCTCCTCTATCCATGGGATACTGGAATGGGTTGTCATTTGTGTGATTATTACCAAACACTTGGTTAATTCTGTCTTTGAAGTCATTGACTATACCTAGGAAGACTCTGGATTCAGATGATTGAAATTCTGCTTTTAATTTGCGTTGGTCTTGCAATTGCTCAACATCTTCTCTTATATCCCAGTTCTCCATCCTAACTCGACAACCTTTCCAATCACAGTGTAGGTATAAACATCAGTGATGCCAAATGTAGGATTTGACCATGAGCTTTGCAGCACCAATAAGTACACTTGTTCCACGATTTAAAATCTAGCAATTCTAACTGCTCCCCCAACTAACACCTCCCGTGTTTCCAGCTTCACCCCTTCATATATGTACTCATTCATTGCTTTCACTGGAACTGCCATCATGCACCCTATCTTTTCACTGTTTGTTTGTTTTTTCTTTTACCACATTCTTAATCCCCAGTATTTGCTTCTCTCCTTCATATTAATCTACAAAAATAAAAAGCTTAGTTAAATAAAGCTCTTTGCCAACTCTGAGTATACACTAGGGTTAGCTGGATATTAGTGGGAAAACCCTCCATACAATTATATTGTTACTCTCATTAAAAATTTGAGATTATCAACCTCAAGTGAGTTTTTAGCACTACCTCACAGCCTTACTATTTTAAAGCTTTTTCACTGTCTTCCTAAATAAAAAGCAACTCCATTTTCTAGTTATCCAGGCCCAAATTTCATTGTCATTTTTGAATGTCTTTTCTCCCACAGCCTATATGCAATCAATAGTCAAATTTTATAAACCTTACTTTTCATATCCAACATATATCCAATATCCATCCAATTCTTACTACATCTATTGTTACCACTCTCGTCTGGCTTGAGCCACTATCATCTCTTGCCTGGATTATTCCAATAGTCTAACAAGATTCCTTTCATCTACCCTTGACCTCTCTATAAACTGTTCTTAAAATAGCCAGAGAGTGAGCCCATTAAGACAAATGAGATCCCAAGGCAGGATCATTGTGAAACTGAAGTTTTAGCTTCAAGTTCCCTCTCCTGCCATAGGTCCCTTTCAAGACCCTGAGAGGGGTCCAAGTTGAAGCAATGTGGTCATGTGGTGGTAAACTTTCATAGCATTCCTAATATAATATTCTTGAGTACTTTTTTGGTAAGAGAGTCCTCAAATATATATGTAATCTGAAATTGAGGCCTGAACAAAAACCAAATCAGATAGTATCATTTGTTTTATCAGGTCATCTCCCTCTTCTGCTCAAAAACCTTTAGTGTCTTTCTATTTCACTCAAAGTAAAATAATCACAAAGGCTAAAAAAGCCTCCATACTTCTCCCACTCATTTCCTTTCACTAAATCCCCCTCTCCAGGCCCCCTTGTCAGTCCTGGAATCTGTAAGTACACATCGACATCAGAGCCTGTCCATGTATGGTTCCCTCTTCCTGGAAGGCTCCTCCTTGAGCAAGCCTCATGGGGAGAGCTCCCTTTCTACCCCAGGTCTATCTGCTCAGATGTCGTATTTATTAAAAGAGAATTTCACCTACCAAACTATATTTTAATCCTCTTCCCTACTCATCTGTGACATTCTCGCTTTCTGTTAACTTTAATTTTTATTTTTTTTCCTTAGAACACTTAGCACTTTCTGTTTGGTTAGCTTTGTGTTCTCATTATTAGAACACAAGCTCCATGAGGTAAGAAAATATATTGACATACACCACTGTTTCCTCAGCGCTTAGAACACCATTTGGCATACAAGTTGAGATCAAATATTTGTTTCAAGATTCTTAAAAAAGAAGTTGGAGGACTGTTGGAAAACTGACCTTTGGGTTCATTTTTAAAACCGATACATGTTTACGGCTCAGCTACTAAGGAGAAAACAGTAAAAGCAACTGGCAGTGTCCCTCCCTGTGATGCACTCATCCTTATAGATAGAATGTGGCTGTAACTTTTTCATGGTGAATTATGAATGACCCAGATATACCTAAGGCTTTAAATGCTTGTGGATTATTTTGATAATGAAATAATGAATTTTCCCTATTAGATATGTCTCATTTCCACCAAAACCCAGATAGGATTCTTTATTTGGACTATATTTTGATACTTAAGGGAAAAGATTTTTATACTTATATTAACCAAGCTATAAGAGTGTAAGCATATTTAAAATAATCACATTTACTAAAATGAGAATATTTGAACCCCTCTATGGAGTAATGCTCAAAATTCTCCAAGCCAGGCTTCAGCAATACGTGAACTTTGAACTTCCGGATGTTCAAGTTGTTTTTAGAAAAGGCAGAGGAACCAGAGATTAAAATGCCAACATCCACTGGGTCATTGAAAAAGGCAAGAGAGTTCCAGAAAAACATCTATTTCTGCTTTCTTGACTATGCCAAAGCATTTGACTGTGTAGATCACAATAAATTGTGGAAAATTCTAAAAGAGATAGGAATACCAGACCACCTAACCTGCCTCTTGAGAAATCTGTATGCAGGTCAGGAAGCAACAGTTAGAACTGGACATGGAACAACAGACTTGTTCCAAATAGGAAAAGGAGTACGTCAAGGCTGTATATTGTCACCCTGCTTATTTAACTTATATGCAGAGTACATCATGAGAAATGCTGGACTGGAAAAAACACAAGCCGGAATCAAAATTGTGGGGAGAAATATCAATAACCTCAGATATGCAGATGACACCACCCTTATGGCAGAAAGTGAAGAGGAGCTAAAAAGCCTCTTGATGAAAGTGAAAGAGGAGAGTGAAAAAGTTGGCTTAAAGCTCAACATTCAGAAAACGAAGATCATGGCATCTGGTCCCATCACTTCATGGGAAATAGATGGGGAAACAGTGGAAACAGTGTCAGACTTTATTTATTGGGCTCCAAAATCACTGCAGATGGTGATTGCAGCCATGAAATTAAAAGACTTACTCCTTGGAAGGAAATTTATGACCAACCAGGAGAGCATATTAAAAAGGAGAGACATTACTTTGCCAACAAAGGTCCGTCTAGTGAAGGCTATGGTTTTTCCTGTGGTCATGTATAGATGTGAGAGTTGGCCTGGGAGGAAAGCTGAGCGCTGAAGAATTGATGCTTTTGAACTGTGGTGTTGGAGAAGACTCTTCAGAGTCCCTTGGACTGCAAGGAGATCCAACTTGTCTAGAGACCCAGACCGATCTCTAAAGGAGATTGGTCCTGGGTGTTCATTGGAAGGAATGATGCTAAAGCTGAAACTTCAATACTTTGGCCACCTCATGTGAAAGGATTGGGGGCAGGAGGAGAAGGTGACGACAGAGGATGAGACATGAGTCTGAGTAAATTCTGGGAGTTGATGATGGACAGGAAGGCCTGGTGTGCTGTAATTCATGGGGTCACAGAGTTGGACACGACTGAGCAACTGAACTGAACTGATGGAACACATTTTAAGAAGCATGTAATTTATTGACTAATGGGAAAGCATTTTTTTCAAAGCACTTGTGGAAAAAGTGTGTGTATTTTGTATTTATCTTGTATTTTGTAACAAGTATAAAGTCATTATGAGCTTTATAATATGGTTTACTTTGTTTCTATATTTTCTATACAAAGACTAGCTAATAGAACTAAAAGGATAAAAAGACAAATCTAAAGTTATAACTATCTTGGTAATGAAAAGAACTTGGGAAACACTGTCAACCAACATAACCAACATGATATTTATAGAACTTCTCCACTCAACTACACAAGAATATAGATTCTTTCAAATGTTCATGGAAAATTCACCAGTATAAAACACATTCTGAATCAATGAAAATAAATCTTATTAAAATTAAAAAGACTAAAATAATACAAACTCTGTCCTCTTTACACAAAAATTTAGAAATTAAATAACACATTTTCAAGTAACCAAAGATTCAAAGAAAAAAAATCACAAGAAAAATTGAAGAATACTTTTAACTGAATGGAAATGAAAGCAACGTATCAAAAAAATTTAGGATGCAAACAAAACAATGATTAGAGGAAAATATTAGAGTATTAAAATTCTCATATGAGAAAAGAAGAAAGTTCTCAAATCAGTGAGCTAACTTTCCACTTTAAGAAGAAACAAAGAGAAAATTAATCCAAAGTGAGCAGAAAGAAAAAAATATTAAATGCAGACATCCAATTGAATACAGAGAAGACACTAAGAAAACTCTACACAACCAAATGATAGCTCTTCAACAAGATAAGTAAAATTGATAAACAAGTAGTCGGAATGATCATGAGAAAAAAAGAAAAAAGACAAATAACAAATAACAGGAATAAATGGGAAGGGGAGAATCACTATAGAACTTAAAAACACTAAAAATTTAATAAGGAAATACTATAAATATTTTACTTTAATAAATTTAATAACAAATACAATAGAACAACTTCTTGAATGACATAAATTGCCAAAGTCCGCTTTAGAAAGAAACAGATAACCTAAGTAACCCATATCAATTAACTTAAATGTATAGTTAAAAACTTTCTAAACACAGACATACACATTCAAACTCAAATTCCACGTCAAGATGAATTTCCTGGTGAATTCTATTAAATATTTAAGTATAGATCAATATCTCTTTTAATATCCTTAACACAGATGCAAAAATCTTGAACAAAATATTAGCAATTTAAATCTAGTAATATGTAAAATGAAAAGTACATCATGACCATGTAAGGTTGCTTCATGTATGTAGTGTGTATATTTGTGTCATTCAATAAATTGGTATATTTCATTAATCAAATTTACTGAAATAAGACACTTATAATATTTCCTCATTGAGCTTTCGATATTTGTAAGTTCTATGCTGATGTCCTTTCCCACTTTTCACCACGGTCGGTAATGAATGTTGATGAGACTTACTGTGATGACCATTTTGCAATACATGCAAGTATCAGATTACTATTTGTTGTATACTTGAAATTAACATAATGTTGTATGTCAATTGTATTTCAATTAAAAAAAACAGTGAATGCAATTCACCATATCAATAGACCAAAGCAAAATTTTAAAATGATCATTTCAATAAATGCAGAAAAGCAATTGATAATTTTAGGATATACTCATAAATTGAAAAAACAAATCCTCAGCAAGCCTGGAGGGAACTTCTCAACTTCATAACAGACACTAGTGCAATATCTACTTCTCACACCATGCTTCCTGGGAAAAAATTGAGGATATAACAAAACAGTTTATTCTTACCACTCCCATTACAGTGGAAGCAGCCATGTAAAGAGCCAAGAAAAATAAATATAAAGCCTACATATTTACAAAAGAAGAAGTAAAACTGCTTCTATTTGCAAGTAACTGGTTATGTGCAAAGTCACAGGGAGAAGCTGCTGCTAAGCCGCTTCAGTCGTGTGACTCTGTGTGACCCCATAGACGGCACCGCACCAGGCTCCTCCGTCCCTGGGATTCTCCAGGCAAGAACACTGGAGTGGGTTGCTGTTTCCTTCTCCAATGCATGAAAGTGAAAAGTGAAAGTGAAGTCGCTCAGTCCTTTCCGACTATTCGAGACCCCATGGTCTGCAACCTACCAGGCTCCTCCGTCCATGGGATTCTCCAGGCAAGAGTACTGGAGTGGGTTGCCATTGCCTTCTCCAAGGGATAAGCTAGTAGAATTATAAAGGGAATTAAGTTAAGTCTCAGGACACAAGACCATATGCAAAAGTCCATTGTATTTGATCTGTATATTGACAAAAAAGTAGAAATTTTAAAATCTTTAAATGTTATTTACAGAAACTGCAAAAGCCAAGAACTACTAAGGGATAAATTTAAAGTATATTCAATATCTGAATAATGAGAACTACAGAATAATGCTTAGATAAATTAAAGATAATATAAAGGAATAGATGGATTTTCTCTGATGGATCGATCAGAAGACAGTAAGACATTAAGATGGCAATTTTCCCCTAAATGATCTATATATACAATGCAGTCTCAATCAAAATTATATCATGATATTTTATAGAAATTGATGAGTTAATTCTAAAGTTTATTATTGGTAAAGAACTAGAACAGCCAAGACAATTTTGAGAAGTAAAAATAAAGCTGGAGGACAATTTGATTTTAACACTTATTATAAAGCCAAAGCAATCAAGACATTTTAGTATTGACATAAATATAAACAATGAAATTGGACTTCCCAGGTGACTCAGTACTAAAGAATCCACCTGCCAAGCAGGAGATGCAGGTACAATCCCTGGGTCAGGAAGATTGCCTGGAGAAGGAAATGGCAACCCACTCCAGTATTCTTGCATGGGAAATTCTATGGAGAAAGGAGCCTGGTGGGCTACAATTCATGGAGTCACAGAAAGTCAGATACAATTTAGTGACTAAACAACAGCAACAGATAATGGAACAGTAATGAAAATAATAAACTCACACATACAATGTCTATTGATTTTTTTTTCAAACTTAGATCGCAAGATAATCCAATAAGTAATAGATTTTTTTTTTTTTTTTTTTGCCACAAGTAGCACCAGAACAATTGGGCATCTATACACCAAAGAAGAAAGAGGAGGAGAAGGAGAAGGGGCACAGGAGGAAGAGGAAGAAGGAGTAAGCAGAATCGGCCTCCACTAAATGAACCAAAACAAAGCAAAACACAAAGAAATCTCTCCCCTTACCTCACAGCACACATAAAATTAAATGAAAATAGAATATTGACAGTGATATTAAAAAAAAAGTACCACAATAAAAACTCTACAAGAAAATATGGAATAAAATACTTCAATCTTAAGGAAATTAAACACTCCCTAGATAAATGCAATGGAGAAGGCAATGGCGCCCCACTCCAGTACTCTTGCCTGGAAAATCCCACGGACGGAGGAGGCTGGTAGGCTGCAGTCCATGGGGTCGCTAAGAGTCAGACATGACTGAGCGACTTCCCTTTCACTTTTCACTTTCATGCATTGGAGAAGGAAACGGCAACCCACTCCAGTGTTCTTGCCTGGAGAATCCCAGGGACGGGGGAGCCTGGTGGGCTGCTGTCTATGGGGTCGCACAGAGTCGGACATGACTGAAGCGACTTAGCAGTAGCAGTGAAGTAAAGTCACTCAGTCGTGTCCAACTTTTTGTGACCCCATGGACTATAGCCTACCAGGCTCCTCTGTCCATGGGATTTTCCAGGCAATAGTACTGGAGTGGGTTGCCATTTCCTTCTCCAGGGGATCTTCCCGACCCAGGGATCGAACCTGGGTCTCCAGCATTGTAGACAGACGCTTTGCCATCTGAGCCACCAGGGAAGTGCTAGCGGTAGCAGTAGATAAATGCAAAAAGTCAAAAGCATTTAGAAATATTATGAAATTTATTTTATCAAAATGAAAACTTTCTGCTTTTTGAGTGAGTGCTTTTTCGTGTCTGACTCTTTGCGGCCCTGTGGACTGTAGCTCACCAGACTCCACCGTCCAGGAAATTTCCCAGCAAGAATACTAGAATGAGTTGCCATTTCCTACACCAGGGGATCTTCCGGATCCTGGGATAGAACCTGGATCTCTTTCGCCTCCTGCATTGGCAGGTGGATTCTTTACTACCTTGTCACCTGGGAAGTTCTTTGAATGCCAGTATTTAAAAAGATGAAATGGCAAGCCATAGACAGGGATAAAATATTCATAATAGATAGATATGAAAAATCTATAGATTTTTATATTCATAATATATAGATATATAGACTTTGGCTTTTTCCAGAATAAAAAGAGGATTCTTACAATTCAATAACAAGAAGAGCAATAATCTAATGGAAAATGGATAAAATATTTGAACAGATAATTCACAAAAGAAGATATACAAAGAGCCAATAAGTACACCATAAGATGCTCAACATTATCTGTCCTTAGAGAAATGCAAATTTAAACTATACCTATTGGAATGGCTGCAAATAAAAAGATGGATAATACCAAGTGTTAATGAGGATGTGGGACAATTGTAACTTTTATATACTGCTGGTGGGTGTTAATGGTACTAGATGTTTTTGAAAACCAGTTGGCATTTTGGCATTTTCTTATAAAGTTAAATGTGTGCTTGCTTATAATCTAGCAATCCTGCCCTAAGTAATTAACCCAAGATAAATGAAAGAGTGTTCATACAAGGACTTGTGCATGAACGTTCATAGAAGCTTTTTTCCCAATAGTATTAACCCTGGAAACAACTTTTGTGTCCATCAACTGGTAAATGTATCAACATGTTGTGGTATGTCTATAAAATGGCATGCTACTTAGCACTGAAAGAAAGAAATTATTAATAAATGCAACAGCATGTATGAATCTCAAAACATTATGCTGAGCAAAAGAATCTAGACACACAAAAATTATACACTGTCTCACTCTATTTATAACAAATTCTAAGAAAGGCAAATTAAGTTCTTAATTGGAGCTGGCTGCCTGCATCAGGGTAGGGAGAAGGGACTGACTGGGTAGATAGAGGCAGAAGTAAATTTTAGGAAGTGATGAGAAAGTTGTTTTTTTTATTTGATTGTGGTTGTAAATACACAAGAATGTCTATTTGTCAAAACTCAGCAAACAGTACACATACAATGGGCCTAATGTGTTTTTTTTTAACTATATCTCAATGAAATTGATTTAAAGGAAATGGAACATGAACAGGCTAAGTGGGTATCTTCCTTAGTTACTGGAAGAAATTTCTTAGTCTGCAGAATGGATAAGAATGCATATGAGGTTTATGAATTTTTTGCTTAATGCTACTGACATGTTCCTCATTAATTGCTTGGAAAACAGCCAACTTCCCAGTACTTTCTGCTTCCTCTTTCCTTTTTCAGTGAAAATTGGCAATATTTTACAATTTATAATTTTCCACATCTAAAAGATATATAGTAATCTATGTCCTAGTTATCTAGATTTGTGAAGTTTCATCATGAAAAAAAGTGAAGGTAAATATGTGAATACAACGAAACAGATGTGACTGTGCTATAAAACAAAAAATGATGTAAATGTAAGGTGTAGGGGCAGATTCACAGAAAGAGCTCAGGACATTCTCCCTTAATTGAATCCAATGGTTAATATGAGATGCACATTTGGATCAGTCACAAAACTGAAATTAAACTTAGTCCCTGGGAAGCAGTTAATATTTGGTACAAAATCCAACCCTCCGCCTTTGGAAAGAAGTGAAGAAGGATTTGGCAGTGGGAATAAAAATCTGGCAGGAGAAATTTGGTGTGGTCAACATTTGATATATGATGCTTCAGAGAATATTATATTATCTGGAAGTTAAGTTGATAGATTTGATGACATGTAAAAAGATAACAAAGCTGGTTGAGATGATTTTGCTATATTTTTAGGTCAGATGAGATGAGGAATACTCTTTGAATCATGTTATTTTAAAATTCAAAACAATATTTCCACATAAAATGAAGAACATCCATTGAATCAAATTGCCAACATCTGTTGGCTCATAGAAAAAGCAAGATAGCTCCAGAAAAAACACGTTTCTCCAGGGAATCTTCCCAACCAAGGGATTGAACCCAGGTCTCCTGCATTGCTGGAGAAGGAAATGGCAACCCACTCCAGTACTCTTGCCTGGAAAATCCCATGGATAGAGGAGCCTGGTAGGCTACAGTCCCTGGGGTCACAAAGAGTCGGACGCGACTGAGCGACTTCACTTTCACTTTTCACTTTCATGCATTGGAGAAGGAAATGGCAACCCACTCCAGTGTTCTTGCATGGAGAATCCCAGGGATGGGGGAGACTGGTGGGCTGCCGTCTATGGGGTCGCACAGAGATGGACACGACTGAAGCAACTTAGCAGCAGCAGCAGCAAAGCCTTTGACTGCATGGATCACAACAAACTATGGAAAATTCTTCAAGAGATGGGAATACCAGACCACATTACCTGCCTCCTGAGAAATCTGTATGTAGGTCAAGAAGCAACATTTAGAATTGAACATGGAAAATGGAATGGTCAAAATTGGGAAAGGAATATATCAAGGCTGTATATTGTCACCCTGCTTATTTAACTTATATGCAGAATACATCATGCAAAATCCCAGACTGGATGAAGCACAAGCTGAAATCAAGATTGCAGAAAGAAATATTAATAACCTCAGACATACAGATGATACTACCCTTAGGGCAGAAAGCAAAGAGGAAGGAAAGAGCCTATTGATAAAAGTGAAAGAGGAGAGTGAAAAAGCTGGCTTAAAACTCAACACTCAAAAAATGAAGATCATGGCATCTGGTCCCATCAGTTCATGGCAAATAGATGGGGAAACAGTGGAAACAGTGACAGACTTTATTTTCTTGGGCTCCAAAGTCACTGCAGATGGTGACTGTAGCCATGAAATTAAAAGATGCTTACTCCTTGGAAGAAAAGCTATAACAAACCTAGACAGCTAATTAAAAAGCAGAGATATTACTTTGCAACAAATGTCCATCTTGCCAAAGCTATAGTTTCTCCAGTAGTCATGTATGGATGTGAGAGTTGGACTGTAAAGAAAGCTGAGCACCGAAGAAATGATGGTTTTGAACTGTGGTGTTGGAGAAGACTTGAGAGTCCCTTGGACTGCAAGGAGATCCAACCAGTCCATCCTAAAGGAATTCAATCCTGAATATTCATTGGAAGGACTGATGCTGAAGCTGAAGCTGAAACTCCATTACTTTGGCCACCTGATGCAAAGAACTGACTCACTGGAAAAGACCCTGATGCCGGGAAAGATTGAAGGCAGGAGAAGGGGTTGACAGAGAATGAGATGCCTGAATGGCATCAATGATTTGATGGACATGAGTTTGAGCAAGCCTGGAAGTTGGTGATGGACAGGGAAGCCTGGTGTGCTGCAGTCCATGTGGTTGCAAAGAGTAGGACATGCCTGAGCTACTGAACTGAACTGAACTAAAAATGAAGAAAGAAACATGCTAAACAACTTGCTTTTGGTTTCTCAAATGAATAAGAGAATCTAGAATAAAACTCTGGCTTTATGAGGAAGACTCAATGATTTTTCTATATTGCAATGTTGCCTCAAACATATCATTGACAGTCATAAAGGTCATTATCTAACCTAGAATAAGGGCATAAATAGCTATTTTGAAAGCCATGTACTTGTCAATGATAACACAAATTTCTTGGTGAAAGTTTTTCATCGGCAATAAAGAAATTTAGTTTTATTATTATAAAATGAGAAATCACTAAAGAAATTTCTCCACTCAACCTAATACTTAAAAACAGTATGAATCCACCTCAAAGGCTAGAAAACAACAGTTTATGTCACAATATGATACACAGAGATACAACTGAAAGCATCAAAAATTAATACTTTTATACCTGAGCTGTATTCCCCTAAAAGCAGATAATGTGAATTATTTAAGGGTAATTTCGATCTGAGGAAAATTCCTCTGTATCATTTGCCTTTGGGAATGCAGAAAGCTTATCTTGTAATTCACTTCACAGGTCTATAGGTTTGTTTTCTGTCTTACATTCTAATACTCTTGTCAATCTGTTTTTTACAATTGCACAATTTAGGAATGTAGCATCGTGCTCGCTTCAGCAGCACATATACTAAAATTGGAATGTAACATCAAAACTAACTGCTGAAGGAATGTTCTTCTTAGTGTTGAAATTTTTTTGTTTTGTTTTTTTTTTCCAATAAATACATGCTAAAAATCAATAAAAGCAAAATAAAAAGGACAGACACAACTAATACTCAAATGGGACATATATTGAAACATGTCATATGGAATAAACCATAGAACACAACTGATGTTCTGTTATTTTTAACCCAGTGGACCAAATAAATTTTATGTCACTTTTTCTTCTTAAAAATAATAATACTGTAACCACAGTCTAGAGGGGTCACTGACAAGTGCTCCTTGGCTGCTTTTTATTCTGAGAAGAAAAAGAAATTTATGATGGATTGAAAAAGATTTTGCTGAAACTCAGTGAAAGAAGATTAATATTTGAATCCTTCTCAGTGCCAGTACTTATCTGAGAGGGGGAAAAAAAGTTCAATTAAAGGTAAGAAGACACTAAGGAGGAAACAGGAGAAAAGTTTGTGCAAGAAGAAAATAGGAATGAGATTTAAAGGGCTTGAGGGTAAAACTCACAAGTATATGTTTACAAGAAGATCTGAGATCTCAAACAGCAGGATACGAAACAGAAAGGAGGGCTTGGATTCTTAAGAGGTATATATTCAATATATAATGTTTGGCTTTTTAAAAACAATGTCTGCACTTTCGCCCAGTTAGAATTTTTTTTTAGAATTGGTTTCCTTTCCAAATATTAATAAAGTACTGAAATTTAGAGACTGTTTGTAAATGGTAATATTCTGGCTCTGCTTTTATATTTTTCTCTTCAAAAATAAATGAAAATACATAATTGAGACAAGCTCTGCTTTTATCCTCAGAAATAAATAAAAATACTTGATTGAGACAAAAACAAAGTGTTTAAAAAATTTTATAAACACTCTATTTCCGTTCCATATAATTTGATAGGGCCCAAGTCACTGAGAGAATGTTCACAAAAGGAGATGACTCATCAAGACCTTTGCGAAAGCAAATGGGGTGTGTGGGGTCAGGCCCACAAAAGTCCATAACAAGATTTTAAAAATTGACCTTAATTACTGAAAGGGCTAAGCAGTCATGTGAAGCTTGCAGAAATTTCAAACTGAGTATTAAAATTCTCACATAAGGACTCAATTAGAGTAGGTATTCAGCATTGGGGGAGGAAAGAAGCCAGATACAATGGCTACTGAGTATGGGTGTTGCATTCTTTGTTTGGGCTTCCCTAGTAGTTCAGTGGTAAAGAGTCCTTGCCAGTTCAGGAGATGCAGTTCCATCCCTGGGTACAGAAGATCCCCTGGAGAAGGAAATGACAACCCACTCCAGTGTTCTTGGCTGGGAAACCCCATGGAACCTTGCAGGCTACAGTCCATGGTGTCACAAAAGAGCTGGACATGACTTAACGACTAAACAACAACAATATTATGTTCTTTAGCTAAGTTAGGACCCTTGAGCACTATTTGGATATTTGAACAACTTTTTTTTTTTTGTTCTAGTTACTGTTGCAAGATAGCATCAAAAACTATTGGTAGTGTTGGTAAAATTATTTTCTATTTTTTGCATAAACTGTGTCAACAAATAAGAACCATAATAATCACAAAGCCCTTTTTATTTACAATTACTTTTCTAGGGGCTATAGAAGGGGACATCTTAATTCAGGACCTTCAGGGCACTCAGGCAAGACTTACATGTGGAAATCCCTGATTCCAAATGCCATGTTTCTCTCAAAGGATAATTTCAGTACCACGTAGAGCATTTGGCAAGACTGAAGTTTTTGTGACAAGAAATCAAAAACAGAGACCAAAGAAATAACAATTCCGATATCTCAATGGAGACACTAAAGTGATACCAAAGTCCTATCCTGGGGTTTAAACTTGACCTTAAAATGAGTCTCATCCTCTTCTTCTTTGAGTGCGGAGCAAACCTTTCTGGAAGGAAAAACATCTAACTGAATTGGGTGAGTAAAGAATTTAGGGAGAGAAGCAAGACAATGTTGAAGACAAAGGGTAAATTTAATTACAAGGTTAGAGGCTACAGGAACAGAGAAGTGTCACACAGTGTCTTCAGATAATTAGTTACAAAATATTGTTGGAGTCATTTAAATGAAGTCATGTGTCTGAAAGAAACATAAGAACAGGCTCGTGGAAAACTCTTATGGACAATAAGATAGACATTACTTAGAGTTCTATGTTTACAGACATGTTTATAGCGTAAATATTATTCACAATGACATGGTATAAGACTGAACACGAAAGACTTTATAAGGAGGATCTTTCAGTGTATTTTGGCAAAGCAGAGTAATAAACTAAAATGTATACGGGGATTTTTCTAAATAAATATCAGTCTATTATGTTTTAAAGTAAATTAATGAGTGCTAAATTAGAATGTTGGCTGGAAAAAAATAAAAAACATGTGGCAGAAAGCATCTTGTATTTAAAGGTGGCTGTACTCCAGTACTCTTGCCTGGAAACTCTCATGGACGGAGGAGCCTGGTAGGCTACAGTCCATGGGGTCGCTAAGGGTTGGACATGACTGAGCGACTTCACTTTCATGCATTGAAGAAGGAAATGGCAACCCGCTCCAGTGTACTTGCCTGGAGAATCCCAGGGATGGGGGAGCCTGGTGGGCTGCCGTCTATGGGGTTGCACAGAGTCGGACATGACTGAAGCGACTTAGCAGCAGCAGCAGCTAATTTTAACATGTGATAATTCAAAGAACAGCATTTTACATGAAAATAATTTTGAAATTATATTCCCATGTGAAATTTTAAAACCAAGCATCAGAATCTATAAGAATATTATCAGAGACATATCTGATCACTCTGAAGTTGAATATGCCCTGTAGAAATGAAAGGACAAAATAATCAAAGAAGAGCAAATGTTCTTAGAACATAGATGATGTGGTTTGAAAGATTATTTTTCTAAAAGTAGGAAGAAACAGAAACAAAGAGATAAATCCGTAAGATGATAAATGAAAGCACTCTAGAGCAACAGAGCTGTTTCCTCACTCATTTTCCTATAAACCCAGGTGAATGCAGCATGTATGTAAATGCATTAATTGTCAAATACCGTACCTTGCATCATGTAGTCATCAAAACTTGGAGAGCATTCATGAATAAAATGCCATTTCCAGCTTGGAGTATTCAATACAAGTATTTGGTTTCAGCTTTTAGCTCATATATATATATATATATTTTTTTTTCAGCTAACTTTAGCAACACCTATATTTCCTGTCTTTGAATTTTAGAGGTAAGCACTGTCCAATGGATTAAAAAGTAATGAGTTCTAATTCAGCATTTACCTCCAATAGGGTGTGAATACGGGAAGGTCCTATCAGCTCATGGAAGTTTAGTTTCTTCTTCCATAATTCAAGGAAGTGGAGGAGAACAGAAAATTTCTAAACTCTAGAAAATCCATGATTTTTATGTCACTCATCAACTGCTTGGTTATATACCATTTTGAATTATTCAGTAGTCTTCTTAGTTACATTTTAAGTGCCCTAGATATACTTTCTGTCACCTAGCACAGTGCTGGGTGTTAACTAGATGTTTTAAGAAACACTTCTTGATGGGATGACTGTTCACTGAAAGAATATTGGAGGCCAAGAAAAGGCTTATCACTGTGCACTTGGATATTCTCTACTCTAGAGCTGCCCTCTTTCAGCAGTATAAAACTGGATGGTTGAAGAGTTTGTTTGAAAAGAAAGACTTTCATTATCAGTTTAAAATACACTATCTTTCAATTGTTATGTTATATTATCTATAACCTAGAAGACTAGTTCATGCATAATTCTTTTATACATCTGAAAGTAAAATGAGTTAATGTGTGACCTACCTACAGAAATAGCAGAAAATCATTTTAAGACAGCCTAGGGAAGATGGAGAACTTTCAAAGCACATTCTTATTTAGCTAGCATTTGTATAACTTTTTGTCTTTTCTTGTCCATTCTGATAGTAAATGTATGTATTAGGAGAAAAATTCTACTCTACAGTTAGCTCCTTTCTTGGCCCTGATAAGACAATTACATAATCAGGTTTTTTTTTTTTTCATAAGGTTCCTCATTGAGGATGAGCTATGATGTTGTGATTGTGAATAGACACTGGAAGCATCAGCTAAGCAGCATATCAGTGAATTTCAAATGTTGCAGCAATAGTTACAAGGAAAATAGGAAAATATGCTAAAAGTACTAAGGAATCCAGCAGGGTTATCAGAAACATAAGTTATTTTTTAAAGTTTTCTTGAATGCATCAGGGGCTCTGGGGATTCATTAAGGAAAGAAAAATGATGAAGGGAAAATGTGAGTGAGAAGTAACGCTTTAACCTGTGAGCCTTTTTCCTCTCATCATGCCTGCCTCCACCAAATCACACTACAAAAGTCACATTTATTTTTGAAATTTAGTAAACAAGTTTACATCTCTTGAAAAAATTTGCAGTAGACGCTTACTCTTTGGAAGGAAAGTTATGACCAACCTAGACTGCATATTGAAAGGCAGAGATATTACTTGGCCAACAAAGGTCTATCTAGTCAAGGCTATGGTCTCTCCAGTGGTCATGTATGGATGTGAGTGTTGGACTGTGAAGAAATCTGAGCGCCGAAGAATGGATGCTTTTGAACTGTGATGCTGGAGAAGACTCTTGAGAGTCCCTTGGACTGCAAGGAGATCCAACCGGTCCATCCTAAAGGAGATCAGTCCTGGGTGTTCATTGGAAGGACTGATGCTGAAGCTGAAACTCCAATACTTTGGCCACCTCATGCGAAGAGTTGACTTATTTGAAAAGACTCTGATGCTGGGAGGGGTTGGGGGCAGGAGGAGAAGGGGATGACAGAGGATGAGATGGCTGGATGGCATCACTGACTCAATGGACATGAATTTGAGTGAATTCCGAGAGTTGGTGATGGACAGGGAGGCCTGGCGTGCTGCAATTCATGGGGTCACAAAGAGTTGGACACGACTGAGCGACTGAACTGAACTGAGACTGCACTAACACTGAAATAGAAGAGTCATCTATTGTACAGATTTTTTGGTAAGACAATACATATGAGAAGCATGGATTGTAAATACAATCGTTTTGCTGTCAAATTGGAAATGTCTTTAAAGTCATAAGAGAATATGAATGATAAAGGAATGAGTGTGTACATGCTTAGTTGCTCAGTCATGTCAGATTCTTTGTGACCCCATGGACTGTAGCCCATCAGGCTCCTCTGTCCATGGAATTTTCCAGACAAGAATACTGGAATGGAATGCCATTTCCGACTTCAGAAGGGATGAGTACTTTTCATACATTAGAAAGTCATACACTTGCATTGTGTTTTCAGGGAGCAAGAGACAGTTTTCATTTGAGAAAAGATGCATGCTTTTTGCAGCACACTTTTTCTTCTCAGAAGAAAACATGCCCTCCTTTTCTGCAAGGTGGCATGTAGATCCAGGTGCTGTTCAGTTGGGGAGCTCTTTTGCTCCTATATTAATATTCTTCTCCAGTACTTCCTTACTGTTTTCCCTCTGCTTCCAAAATGCCCATTTCCAGTCTTAAGAAAGCGTGTACCTAACTCCTAACTCTGAAAAACTTCCTGGTCATTTGTTTCCTGTCAAAAGATCTTGAAGAATTATTAGCCTCTACACAGCTCAGGCCCACAACTCACGTTTCGGAAAGAAACTGGCTTCTTTCTGCCTCACACTGCTGAAGCTGTATTCACACCTTTCATGTGTTCGTACTTTGTCTTCCCATCTAACATGAAAGTTTTTTTGTAGGAAAGAAACTGTATCATGTACTTTTTTGGTTTCCTTACACTGATGGGACTCAGACACTCAAATTACTTTTGCGCTGAAACAGTCAAGGCCCTGAAGACTCGGGAGGAACCTTTGTCCTCTCTTACTACCTACAAGAATTTAAGATAGAAGCCCTGTCCCAGGAAGGAGCTGTGACCATAGATTACTTCAGTGAAATAGTAGGGATGATAGACAGTAAGGAACCCAGCAAAGCCCATTTGATCAAAGTCCTCTGGGTCTCATTGTCTTTGAGTGATGTAATAAACATTTGTTTACTAAGTATTGACTCATTTCATCTTCTTGTGAATTACTTCACCTCCCTTTAAAGCCTCAGACCTCCACCTCCTCCTTGGTGCCATTGTGCAAGTCTCTGGAGCCACATCTGACTCTTTATAACCCTATGGAACATAGCCTGTCAGGCTCCTCTGTTCATGGGATTCTCCAAGCAAGAATGATGTAGTAGGTTTCCATACCCTCCTCCAGGGGATCTTCCTGATCCAGAGATCAAATCCGAGTCTCTTAAGTCGTGGACATTGAGAGGCAGGTTCTTTACCACTAGTGCCACTATAGGCCTCATTTTGCCTTGAAGTTTTTGAAATTCTTCACACTTATGTGGATTCTCTATGCACAAGTAGTAAATCTGATTCCCTCCTATCCATCTGCCTTATATCATTTTAATTACTAGCCAAAAGAACCAGGGAGAAGGCAATGGTACCCCACTCCAGTACTCTTGCCTAGAATATCCCATGGACGGAGGACCCTGGTGGGCTGCAGTCCATGCCTCGCTAAGAGTCAGATACGACTGAGTGACTTCACTTTCAGTTTTCACTTTCCACTTTCATGCATTGGAGAAGGAAATGGCAACCCACTCCAGTGTTCTTGCCTGGAGGACCCCAGGGACAGGGGAGCCTGGTGGACTGCTGTCTATGGGGCCGCACAGAGTCGGACATGACTGAAGCGCCTTAGCAGCAGCAGCAAAGAGCCAGGAGGGGAGAGAAAGAAAACCCACCCCCACCATACCACTATACACTGAAAAATAAAAGAAGAAATTAATGAATTAAATTCTTAATAACCTTTAAGAGCCCAACTGAATCTATACACCTATTAAAATAAATCACCTTTCATTTCCATAAATTCCTCTTTGACCTGGGACATCTGGCCTGTTGCAGACTCCCAATTGGCCCTTTCTTAGGTAGAAAAAGTCACTATTCTTTCTTCTTTATATATTTGCTGTTGAGTACTCAGAGTTCAAGCCAGGAAATTACAAAATAACAAGTATGGAATAGTGAGTTTTTAATATAATGGGAAAACAGGCTGGCAACAGGAAAGAAACTCATTCTTCCTAGGCTTCTATCAAAATATTTAGTACATGGTGGCTAGTTCTGAGAAAGCTATACTAGATATATTTGGATATGGACCTTATCTGTAGGAGATCACTTAGTTAAAATGTGAATAAAGATATGGTAAATAATTTTAAGATAGAATGCCCAAGTTTTCTTCTAAAAAATGGGAAAATTGTTAGCTGCTCTGCCTAATTTATGATATTGCTCTGAAAATTGGAAAAACAAGAAAACAATTAAAATCATAAAGTTATAAACTACACATTTGCAAATAATTTCTGGTGTCATGTCCATTTTTATAAAATAAATATACAGAATTCCTATTTCTTCAAATAGATATAAACTTTTATAAATGCCATCACAGAAATTAATGACCTGAAGACATAATTTGCTTAATTTTATTTTTTACAAAAATCTCTGAAAATATTTTCAGTTAACTTAAACTATTCTTTTAAACCTCGCATAATCTCAAAAGAATGTAACCTTGTTTCTCACTCCAGAGAGAGTAGGAATGTAACTTAGTAATGATGAATAAAGAGGAGGATCTAAATGCTTCCAGAGACTTGACTACTTTTGAATTACATGGTAGTGACCAATCATTTCAAATTCATTTACACACACTGGATTACAAGGTGCAGAGCTTAGCTTTAAGATATCTTTCTAACATCGTTAGATATTATGTACATGACCTTTAAGCACCAGTGAGAATTTGAAAAGTAAAATAAAACACAGAATCACAAGCCCTATAGTCAGATGAGACCTTATGGGGACTCCAGTCTAATTAATCTATACGATACAAAGCAATGGATCGCTTCCTTCACATCCCAAATAGGTAATGATCCAAGGATGTTTTGCATATCTGTAGTATAACAATACGTCCTCATTAGCCTACTGCTCTACAGGTTTCTACACGACAGAGTGATTCTTTCAAAAATCTAGTTAAATCAAGTCATTCCTCTGCCCAAACTCCTTCTCTTCTTACTCAAGTAATCTTGAATCCTTCCCTAGAAGTCCCTACGCAATCTGCCATGCCTCTCTCCTTTCCCAGTTCCAACTTCTCAGACTTCACTTTCTACAACTTTTCATCTTCCTCATGCCAACCTAGCTACTGGCCACTTACTGGTCTTCAAATCTACAAGTGCATGTAGCCCAAATCTTTTATACTTGCTGTTCCGTTTGCCTGTAATACTCTCCTCCCTATTAACACAAGATTCTGTCCTCACTTTTATAAGGATGCTGCTCAAATGTCATCTTTACAAGAAGTTTTTATTAAACTCGCCATAAATTCCCACTCCTCTTGAACACTTTAACCAGGTGTTTCTTTACTGTTCTTCATGGCATTTTATCACAGTGTAGCAATATTATTTATATACTTATACTTAATTATAGTTAATTATTTGTCTCACTCCACTAGAATGGAAATTTCATGAGGGCACAAGATTTGTCTACTCTATTTACACATGGCTGTATCCTAGAAAAGTGACTCCTATCAGATTTGATGTCCAATAATTACTGATTGAATGAACATAGAACTCATAACCTCTTATTTGAATCTATCTGTCCTTTTAGATAGGTATAACATTTAGAATGAGCTCCCCTGGTGGCTCAGCAGAAAAGAACCTGCTTGCCAGTGCAGGAGATATGGTTCAATCCCTAGGTCAGGAAATGGTAACCCACTCCAGTACTTTTGCCAGAGAAATCTTGTGAACAGAGGACACTGGTGGGCTACAGTCCAAGGGGTCACAAAGAGTCAGACATGACTTAGCTACTGAACAATGCTGATTAGAACCTTATTTATAATGCTAAGCTAAAACTTGCTGCCTTGTGTGGACGTTTTCTACCTATAGACCTATAGACCTGGTCCTGCCTTCTAAGTCACAGAGAACAATTCTAAACATCTCCTCTCACCCAAACAATCCTTCAAACATTTGAAAAAAATGCAAATCACTCGTCAGTTAATGTCATCGCTTCCTTTAGTCAGTCTCCAAATGACATGGATTCTAATCACTTCACACATCTTTTCTGTCACCCTCCCTTGGATACATTCTGTTTCATCATTTTTCAAACTGAAGGTCATGACGGTAGAGTGGTTTACTGAATAAATATGGTTCAATCTGGGGAGTTAGTAAAGTGCTGTGGCTTAGCATACGGTCAATGATGCCAGATGATTCTGGATCATATATGTTCAGTCACTTGTTAACGGCCAAGTCCCTTCACCCTTTTTTACCTCATGTTTATCATCTTTAAGAAGAGAATAATGATAATATTAGTTACCTAATAGAATTATCATGCAGATTAAAGATTAACACAGGAAATTTGAACAGTGCACTCTCCAATGTCAACTGCCCAATGGGAGAAGAGGATAACTCCAAAAAAAGAGAGAAGGACAGAAAGAAGAAAGAATGGGTCTTCTCTCCGGGCAGCAGGCTCCAGGCCCTGCCTCACCTCCCCAGACTCAAAGCAAGAAAGAGAGAAAAAGAAGAAGGGAAGACAAGCTGGTGTCCTCTCCCCTCAAGAGGGAATGGCCAGCTCTCCTTATTACTCTTACTCTGAGGAATCAGGAGAAACCAATCTACCTGAAAACTAAAGCATTTGACACTGAAAATGAAACTATTTTAGAATATTTTTGTCATTAAAACTAGTTGACAATACCATGTCTACAGTATTAAGCACTTAGTTCCATTATCATATTACAAATGATATTTGCCTAGCAGGACTTGTACAGGGAGAAAAAAAAAAGTATCAAGTAAATCCAATAATACTGTCCCTCATAGATTTTAATGAAGTGGACTCCAGTTTCCAAAGTTAAGCACCAGTTGGCATGTTAAATATTTTTTCTTTTGTAAAACAGCTTTTAAAGAAGCCTCACTAGCCCAATTCATCATTAACTTCTTCCACATGCCAAACCTAGTTAATAGCAACCATTGCACTATTTTAAAATTAAGTTAAAATGGTCAGAGTGCTATGTGATAGGCTTGCACTGAGATTAGTTTTCTATTTGGAAATGAACATTTTAGAATAAATGTTCTAGTCTGCTTCCTGGAGTCAGGGCTTCTTTCGTGGCTACCAAGACTGGGTTGATACAGTCTTGTAAACTGAATTAAGACACAGCTTTTCTGAGACCAGCACCCCTGGGAAAAGAAACAAGAAACGTTTCTTCTTTTTGCCAAGAGATATATAACCTGCTGGTGAGAAAATCTGCTACAGTGCTCTCTGAAGGCTCAAACTCTGCTCACCTCAATGCTGATTTTCACACTTTCAAGAGCAACTCGTGAACAAAGTCCAGGACTATTGTCTTCAGTAGCATTTTACTTCAGGTCTGGCATCCTCACTTTTTTTCACCACAGTTGCATCACAAAATAGTGAATAATTTTTATGATTATTATTTTGGCATTATTTTATTTAAATCTTCGACTGGATTGCAGCTATTAGACGAGCCTTTTAAGTTTCCCGCCTGCTTTATTTTGGAGGTTTCCTAATTTGTTACTCCAGCTCAGGTCTCTCTCTGCAAACTACACAGCATGGTCAGATCAATCATCTGCTGATCACATTCCAGAGGACAAAATCTTTCTTTTTTCAATAATTTCCCTTCACAGTCTGAAAATATATCAAATCTTTGATGTTCTATCATCCAGCATCAAACAATGGTATCTCCCACCATCTTCTACTTCCTTATACATTTAGATCAATTTCTGAAACAGAAACTTCATGTCATTGTTCATATTGTTTCCTTTCCCTAAATCCCTTTCTATCTCCTCACTGACGGACTTTTGTTTAAATTCTACAGATCCTTCTAGTAACATCTTTTCTACAAAATTTTCCTTGCCACCAATTCCTTAAGCTTGGTATTGTTTTCTTCTCCTCTTAACCTTCTAACATTTTATTTGTATCCTTTCTTTATAACACATCTTATATTTAATCTCATTAAGACTGTAGGTGTACACAATTACTTCTTACCAACTGAAATTCTTTGGGAATAGGGACCATGTCCTGCTTATCTTGATGTCTTTCACTGCTGTTTAATACAAGTACCTGCCACGTGGTCCATTTCTCCTCCAATAAATCAGTGAATGTACCTTTCATCCATTAGATGCTAGACTGTGAGCTGAGAACAGTAGAAACATGCCTATATATATATATATATATATATATATATATATATATATATAGACAGATAGATAGGTCATCTTTTTAACCAGCTACTTGAACAAAATAATGCTTCATAAATGTTTGCTGACTCAAAAAACAAAAACTTGCAGTCTATCCACTGACCTTTTTAAGGAATTACTAAAAATAATATGTTCCATAGTCAGAAATTCAGATATTAGCCCTTATTATGCTAGAAGAAAATCAACCACAAAAGAAAAAGCCTCTATAACACCTTTTTTCATTTTCTTCATACGAAAACCTGTGATCTTTTTTTTGAAAGTTCAAGGAAATGTCAGGGATATTTTCCATTTATCCCTTTTCAAGATATCTTGGATGCACACACTTTTCGTATAAGCTTCTTAACTTAACTCAAAAATATTTAAACATGTTTGCAGGAAATACAATGACCACTAGTACAGAGGGGAAGGAGTAAACAAAATAGGAAAGAAGGTAGAGTTTTGAAAGTTAAGTGTTTCTTACAAGTTGTTGACAATGCTTCACCCAAAATGATCAAGGTTATTGCTACTCTGCTACCAAGCCCTGCCCCCACTATTTTTATTACTTGCTACTGCATTTTCCTAGGCAGCTCTTTTTATGCTTACAAACACACACACACACACACACACACACACACACCAATTCTTTCACTTTTATTGAAAAATAATGCACAACAAATTGTAACTATAACCTAATCTACAAGGTTTAATGTAGGCAGCTTTGATTTACTGGCCCATTCATAATCTGCTGGTGATTAGCCTCCCTGGAAACAATCCACTCACTTGTCTAAGTGATATCAAGGTGTTTGTTTTTAATCTGTCCAAAATCTTCCTATGGACAAACGCATTATTGAAGAATTATATTTTAATTTATCTTCACACCGTGCTTTTGATAGGCATTTGCATTAACACAATATGATTATGCTTCTTTACACTGGTATCTATTCAAATTAGAAATTACCTGCACATACAGTCTCAGATGGTGGTCAAAAATTGTACAAAGAAGTAAGAATAGGACTCCTTAATATCACACAGCCCCGCTGCTCATCAATGAGGCTTTTTCTGTTCTAATGCTTTTGTCATGTATATGAAAGTCATTATGTAGTTTAGAAAACAGAAGATGAAGTGAAAGAGGAAGATCTGGGACCTAGGATGCATTAATATTCCACCAGCATCAAAGATATTTCCCTCGAGGGGCTCCTACAGGCCACGCTGTTATTACAGTGCCTATCCATTATCTTGTGCTGTTCTTGGTATTAAGACAATAATGGAGAGAATAGGATTATGTGCAGATGATAGGAAATGTGAAGGCAATTCAGCAAGATAGGAAATGAATGGAGACATGATTCTTTCATCGAAGCCAGGGATGGTTTAGCATAGGGTAAGAGAGAAGATAAATGAAGCAAAATGGAATCTTTACAGGTTAGCAGGGGTAAAAACAAGTGTTTTCATATAATTCTGTGAGTTTAACCTTCTTGATAGAAAAATGCCATGGTATCTTTTTTTTTTGAAAATCCAAGTATATGTGCCTGAGGAGATGATCAGTTTTTGTTCTAAAAATTCACTTGTTGTCAGAAAAGATGTCCAGTGCTTACAAGATCAGAAGGTGGCCTAAAGGAGTGGCATAACCTTTTAATTCACTCCCATCACTAACAAATTTGAGCTGTTATTTAAGATTCTCCTGTGGAAATGAGGAGCCCCACAACTCTCTCAACCCATCCCTTACCAAACAATGCCCAGTAAGTTAGGGTGCATTAAACTGAAGGCCAGACAGGCGAGCTCCATTAGGAAAAATGCTTAATCTAATTTCTCCAGGGCCCTCTTTCTTTTGACAGGAACCCTCCCTGTCTGTACACACACACACAGCTCACAGAGGCAATCACCCAGACAGACTTTGAAAACAGGAAAGAAAAGCCCTGGCTTTTTGCAAAGATCACCTATATTGAATGCCCAAGGCTAATGTGACTCAAAGGTTGGCATTTCACGATGATGGCGGGGAAACAAGAGCGGCAGATTGTGTCATCTGCAGGCAGGGCACTGGCATAAATAAATGTTTCTGTTTATATAAAAAAAGAACATTTAATTAAATGAAGGCACATTCAGCTACAGACAATATGCCAGGGCCTGGGAGAGTGCTTTCTGTGTTCACATGCGCCGCTTCCTCTTCAAACATCGCATTTGATCCTGACTTAAATTGGATAGAAATTTAACCAAACTGAGATCAACAATATAATAACATTCTCTAACTCAAAGAGTTACCAAGGGGAATTGAAGAGAAAATATTAGAGGAAATCAGCATGTAGATACACTGTATCTATAAGCTTGTCTAAGAATATGAAAGCTTTGGATATTCAGGCTGCATATGAAATGTAGATTAATATATCCTGCATGGAATTGCACTGGAGTCATTACAACTTAGTTTGAAACACATATTTTCTAAATAAGGTTGAGGACTATTTTTTAAGTGGAGATATATATATCTATATATAGATATATATATGCATATATGTATATTCCTTCAAAAGACACATAACCAAAGCATCCAGGGGGAAGAGAAGGAGGAGAAAAAAAAAATATATATATATATATCTTTATATAAAGCATGGACCAGCTGTTTGTATAGGAAAAAAAGTATATATAAGGAAGAAACTGTAATCAGGACCTTGAACAGCTTTTGGACCTTTTCTTCCCCCTCCCCCAGCTCTTCTGGGCTCTATGGTGCACCTTCCTAGTTCTCTGGTTTTAAAAATGGCTCCATACTGCTCTCTGCTGCTGGTTTATAATTTTCTACTTGGAAATAGAGCTTGTTGCTGTGGCTGTATGTCAGGTCCTGATTAGAGCTTATAACTAAAAGGACTGTCTCTTAATTTAAAACAAGGCAGGCTGATAGTCTGCAGATTTGGACTGCTGAAGCCAGCTTCCTGGCTACATTTTTTCCTCCAAATTATCTGGACTCTTTGACCTTAAAAAGGTCTCATTCTAGCCATAAGAATCATTTAAATTTAAAAGATTGCCCTCTTAAGGATATTATGTATTATCAAAAAAAAAAAAATCCTACTGTGGATTCACATTTCTAAAAAGTGAGGTGGAAAGGAGAGGACATTGGAGATGGATATGGAGATTAATTAATATTACTACTTAATATCCACATCACATTGAACTCAATTTCAAAGAAGGAAATTAATAAAATAGTGTATGTATAATAGAGCACAGCAAAACATATGCACTCAATAAATGTAAATGAGATCTGAATCAAATCCAAGCAATTGAAATATCAGATAAAGAATTGTAATTTGAGGGAAAAATTAACCTCAGGAAAAATATATTTCAAGCATTAGATAAAATATTCAAAGTGTATTTTACTATCCTTTGAAAGCAAGAATGAGAGAAGCATGATTTATTTATCTTAATATATAATACCAGAAAGTTAAGATTTTACCAAAAATCATATCATTTTATAAAGGTTAATAAATTCAAGCATAAAAATGTTTACTGGGTGCTTGTTTAGCGATAATATGTTTCTCCCTCAGAAATAAAAATAATTATGAAAGACAGTTAAGAACTGTAATTGGATGCTGTAATGTGTGGCAACATGACCACATGACTTAATCCAAGAGCATATGGTCAATTGTGTGACCCTGCTTGACAGACAGGAAGTTGTTATAATCCATGTCATTACTTGGAATTGCATCTAAAGCACACAACCCTATTACCCTGCTCAACAGTCACATAAAGGAAGGAAATGAAAAGAATGATAGGAACTAATACATATAATTGGTGGGTATCATTTACCAGGGCTTTTGCCTTTGAAATTTATTATAATTTAGAGAGATTCTTTTGTGTGAATTCCCCACAGAATCGGGGTGGACTCCCACCCAAGAGTTGGTTTGAATGTTGAAACATAATGCCACACACACATCAAGAAGAAGTGAAAAAGTTTACTATCACGTCATGAGGCTTTCTGGAGAAAGCAAGGTGGCTTCCAACTAGCTCTAAAAATAAGCTTGAAAAAGCAGGGGAAATCCATGTGCTAGAACGTTCAACCTGACTGCACCTTTTGAACATTTAAAAAAATCTGGAGTTTTTTGGTTGTTTCGGATATGCAGCCAGGATGAGGGTTCCAGCACAGGGTCTGACCTTCCCACAGGTGCCAAAGGAAAAAATACTTGCACTTTCTTATCAGTTTGCCCAGGAGTAGAGCAGAAGGTGAAAAAAGGAAGAGTGAGGCTTAAAAGTTGTCAGCAACCAAACATTTTTTAAAAAGGAATCACTTTACTACAAAAACCTTCAATTTATATTAACAACAGTTCTAGAAGGCAATGGCACCCCATTCCAGTACTCTTGCCTGGAAAATCCCATGGACAGAGGAGCCTGGGTAGGCTTCAGTCCATGGGGTCGCTAAGAGTCGGACACAACTGAGCGACTTCACTTTCACTTTTCACTTTCATGCATTGGAGAAGGAAATGGCAACCCACTCCAGTGTTCTTGCCTGGAGAATCCCAGGGACGGGGGAGCCTGGTGGGCTGCCGTCTATGGGGTCACACAGAGTTGGACACGACTGAAGCAACTTAGCAGTAGCAGCAGCAGTTATTTAGATAATGGTGAAAAACTCTTTTTAACACCATCCAAGATACTTCTCTGAACCAACTGATAATCTTAAATTCAGATCATCTCTAAAAGGTGATAAAATCATTTCATTCCACTCCTAGAAATTGAAGCCTTCAGATCCTAATTTTTGAAGTGAAGAAACAGAGAAAAAGAGGAGAGCAATTTGTTTTATGAACACCTTTATCAGTGATGTCTACAGTAAGTATATATTACAGTGTCCGACTGGTTGAGGTGAAGCTGATGAATAATACTCTGGCCCTGTCCTCAAGGAGTTTTCAGTCGACAGGTGGAGAGTACATCCATAAATAAATAATATCAATATTGGCAGCATCAGAAGTATAAAGAGCATACAGAGTTATTAACTCTGTCCTGATGTCCTGAGGGCTAAAGAAAGAGTAAGAGAAATTTTTGAAAGCAAGATGAATGGAAGATTACCAGCCAAATAGAGCGCAAAAGGGACGTGAGGCAAAGAAAAACACCACAGTGGTAAAGCAATGAAGAAATAAAATGCTTTGGCACTTTCAGGCAAATGTAAGCTGTTTGGTATCACTGATGCATAAAATATAAAGAAATGAAGTGACCAAAGATGAAACCGAGGAGGCAGACAAATGCCAGAGCCTGGAGGAAATGACTGGTCATGGGAAAATATTTGGGCTTTATCCAGTAGCTCAACAGTTTTCAGCCTCTTTGATCATCAGTACAAACAATTTGATCATTAATCCCCAGTGTAGAGGCATGACTCTCCTAAATTATTTATAGATATGAATGCCTTTCGCAGATATTAAGGTACAGTAAACATCTAGGACAGATGTCCCCAGTGGCTCAGTGGTAAAGAATATGCCTGCAAAGGAGGAGCTGCAGGAGATTCTGGTTTCATCCCTGGGTCAGGAAGATCCCCTGGAGGAGGGCATGGCAACCCACTCCAGTATTCTTACCTGAAGAATTCCATGAACAGGGGAGCCTGGAGGGCTACAGTCCGTAGGGTCACACAGAGTCGAACATGACTGAAGTGACTTGAAGTGCCTTTGAAGCATTCATGCAAATATCTGGTACAAGTTCATCATTAATGATATTTCTAAGTTAATTCAACTCAGTGTGGCTAGCACCAAGACAAACAGTACAAATTTCAATTTAGTCAAAATTAATCACTTGAAAACAGGGAATAATGAATGCAACTAAAAGTTTAAAACAGAAGCCTCAGAAAACCATTAAAATGATAATTCCAGAAGCTTGCAAATCTTGGAAACAACCCGAGTATTTGTAAAGGTTTATTAACCCTTGCTAATATTTTTTTTTTCACTTCCTTTACAGCTTTTGTCATGGTTAATTGTGTATATCAAGTTGAGTAGGCCACGGGATACCCACTTAAATGTTACTTGTGCGTGTGTCTGTAAAGGGGTTTCCAGATGACTCTGTCTTGCTCTCCCCAGTGTGAATGCACATCACACAATCCATTGAGGGCCCAAATAGAACAAAAAGTGGAGGGAGGGAGGATTTATTCCCTTGCTGCCTGCTGCTTGAGCTGGGATTTGCACCGTCAGCTCCTCTGGTTCGCAGATCTTTGGACTCAGGCTATGTTCACACCGTTAGTTTTCCTGGGTCTTCAGATGGCAGATGGCAGATCATGGAACTTCTCAGCCTCCATAACTCTTTGAGCCAATTCCTCATAATAAATCTCTTTTTATAGATGCTATTAATTCTGTTTCTCTGAAGAACTCTGATACAAACCTATACAAGCAACCTACCTTCCCTGGGACAGAGAAGAAAATCTGCCTTCAGCCTATCAGTAGATACAGGTCTTGTAAGGCTTGGGGTTTATACAATTTAGGGAACACTTTAAAGGAAAAGTCCCCAGCATCTCCAAACAGCCCAAGTTATTAGAGGTTCCCTGGAGACTGCCTACAAGGCAGGAGAGCTGGGTTTGATCCCTGGGTCAGGAAAATCCTCTGGAGAAGGTAATGACAACCCACTGCAGAATTCTTGCCTGGAAAATTCCATGGACAGAGGAGCCTAATGGGCTACAGTCCATGGGGTCGCAAAGAATCGGACACAACTGAGCAACTAACCTTTTCACTTTCCTTCTTTTAAATGAAAAATAATTTTTAAATCTGCTTTTGCAAATTTTATAATCACGTAACACTTTGCTAGGACCACACTCTCAATCTTTGTAAGTGGTCCTTGTATGTGAAAGGGCTACAACTTAAGATTTAGTAGATTGTGAATTATTGTTTCTCTGGTGTTGCCTGTATCTCAGACTCTCTGGAGTGGTGGCCACCTGCTCCTTGCTCGGTCATTTCACTTAAATTCACGAGGAAGTTGAGTTCCTTAAAGATATAGATCAACACTATAATGAAAATTTTCATGTCACCAAGAGACTGAAATATAACACTTGAAAAATAGCTGACTAACAAAACAATATCTGGGGTATTTACTTTTAGGACTACTTTACTAGCATTGGGCTTCCCTGGTAGCTTAGCTGGTAAAGAATCTACCAGCAATGCGAGAGACCTGGGTTTGATCCTTGGGTTGCGAAGATTCCCTAGAGAAGGGAATAGTTACCCATTCCAGTACTCTGGCCTGGAGAATTCCGTAGACTCTGTAGTTCATGAGGTCACAAAGAGTCGGACACTACTGAGCAACTTTCACTTTCATTTTGTTAGCATTACTCAAGGATTAAAAATGAAAACATCAGGTATGGTGTCAACAACAGGCCTAACAAGAACAATGTGAATTTTATAAAGACACTGCAATGCAGTTGGGATCTAAGATCATGTTAGAAAACTGCTTAGAAGCCATTTCTCCTCCAACTGCTTTCTTGTAATGAAAGTTTGGGGTACATACAATATATTATTAAATTTGCAGATACATATTTGCTGCCAGCTCTTTGCATAGTTCCATGCAATATGTTCAGTAGCATTTGAGGCTAAACCCACAGCAGGAGACTTTTGCACCTGGTCCACCCCATCCAAAGTAGTCCTAGAGCAGAGATCTTTCTAGTTTAGAAAGGAATAAGCAATATCCACTTAAAAACAAAGCATGCAGCATTTAAGCATGCATACATCAAGCTTTGTATCAAAGTACTTCTTTAATTTCTGTTTTGCTCCATACTTCTACTAGATGTGGGATGCTGCAAAGAAGATTATGCATGACTGTGCCTTATGCTTTAATAAATGAGAAATGATATGTCGATATTACATTTGTTTCCTACCAAAGTCACTAATAATTGTTATTTTCCCAAATATCCATATTATTGATCATTCTTCTATTCCCAAATATCCATATTATGATTGTTCTTGATATCAGTTACCAAGAAGCATGGTCAACACAAGTACATATTATATAAAAGATTGTTTTTACACTAAACCGAGATATGCCATCCAGTCAATTATTATAAAATTATTCCTACCTTCTGGGTCAAGAGCCAAAGGGCAGAAAATATTGTTATACCTAAGTGTGAGTTATCCTGGAGCAAATTAGAAACAAAGTTTATTCTGCATCACAATTACTAATGTGCATTCTTAAGCACTAACAAGATTCTTGGGCTTTACTGGACAACTGTCTTCCTGTGGAACTTACTGAAGCAAAGGAGAATGCGATATAGTATGCTTCCACTTTTACCCAGGGGTTATACAAAAAAAAAATAATAATAACAAACCACTGTGAGTATATGTTGCTGCTCATTGAGTAAACATTCTGCTTATTCATTAATAAAAATGATGTCACCAATCAGTAGAAATCCTGCTTTAAGGAAAAATTGTTTTCTATTGATTAAAGAGGTTACAAGCTTTTGATGCTATTTTTACTTGGAACAAAGAGTTCCAATGACTTTATTTCTACATACAAACAAAGCCTCATAAAGGTTAGGTTCACCTCAATCCCCTCCCATTCTGCATTACAGTATTGACAATAGGATTTCTTTTTTCCTGTTGTTTGTTCCTTTTATTATCCTAGTTTTAATTAGTTTTATTTTTCTCCTATTTCACAATTATTCCTCATCTTAATTTTCCTTCTCTTCAGATGGCAGACCTTCTTTTTCCATGACTCATTTAATTTTCACTACTTCCATTTTATTTTGTGTACATATTCTAATTGATTTCGGTCTCCCTACATTGTAGTGAGATCTAACCATCTAAGAAAGCATTTTTATCTTCCACCAAGTCAGCTTTTCTTTGAAAGTGTCAATGATTGACAACAAGAACTGCTGAGGGTGGTACTGAGTCAGCAGAACTATCACAGGATGAATAAGCTATGGGAATGTTAAATGTAAAAGAAAGAGGAAGCTGAAATATGGACTAAACTGAATAACAAGAAAGTAATTGATTAAAGCTGAGTTTTCTGAATTCTAGATATCCATAACTACAGGTTTCAGTTTAAAACATCCACTTAAAATATGGCTGTATATTAAGTTGCCAGTCATTAGTTCAACACTATGCCACCTTAAATGTGCAAGTTTATATTTTTTTAATTGTTTGCATATGCAATATGTAATAATCTTATTTTATGACAATCTAACATATATTTGAACAGACCATTCAAAAGACAGATTTAAGTGAAAAGAATCTTTTTGAAAAGCTTTTGTTATTCAGGTGATGAAACAATGTTATCAATGTCACATAGTTCATGGCCAATTAAATATGGCACCACTTGTTAGGAGTAAATGGCAAGATTTTCCTGTTTACCTATCTTCCTAATCTATACATAGTTTATACAGAAGGCTATTGTTTTCTTTAACAAAGGCATAAAGAAATTTCTTGTATAAAAAGGTGTGTGAAGAAGAAAAAGAAGTGCTTGAGCACATGCATGCTCGGTCATGTCCAATTCTTTGTGACCCCAAGGATGCAGCCCTGCAGGCTCCTCTGTACATGGGATTTCGCAGACAAGAATACTGGAGTGAGTTGCCATATTGAACCCACATCTCCTATGTCTCCTTTATCACTGAGCCAGCTGGGGAGTGCTGCTAGAAGAAGTAGTTAAGAAATTTTGATCTGTGCCCTAATCTCTAATCTCTAATAAAGACATCAGAGAAAGTTTTAAAAATACATCAAATACTTTATATTTTATATTAGAGCCTAAAATCAGATCCTGAAATTCAATGGAGACAACTTTCATTTACTGAAAAATAAAACTATGTTAGGCACAGTTTTTTAAATACTTTAAATATGAAATTTAATGGAATATCACAAAATTTTCTATTAGTTAAATTTATCACCCTCATATTACAGATGAGGAAACTAAGGCTTAGCAAGGCTAATTACTGTATTTGAATGAAAATTAATAGTAAATAATGGAACTAAAATAGCAAGTAAAGTCTGGATGACATATTTAGTTAATATCTACTAGATTGAAAATATTGTCTAGTTTTAAAACCAATTTAAGCTTTCTTATCTTGAAATTTAATCTCAGAGTCTGTGTCAGATTGGACTACTCCTGAGAAATTGGTCTTGTCAAATTTGTCTGGCCAAATCCTGCAGTAGGAACACCGGGGACCTACCACCTAGGTGATGTGGTTATGTCTGGCCATCCTTGACCAATCAAAACAAATAACATTTTCAGCATTGGTCAAGTGGACTCAGGTTTAACATGTCTATTAATCACAACAGGAGTTATACCAGTGAAACATAAATTTTGTTTTACTAGCATACAAACTTTTACCTGTAAACTGTTCAGTAGGGAGCTCATTTTAGATTCTAATCTCTGTGGGGGAATACAGGCAAAGTCCAAAGGAAAACCAACCAAGCGCAAGTTAAGGGCTGCATAAGTGGACCTTGCTATGCAAGGGTTTGGGCAACTAGGTGAGCAATAGGTGGGTTTGGGGGGAGATTACTTAATTGAAGAAAAAGCCCTGAGGCAACATATTGCTTGGATTCCTGATACTTAAATCTACCTAGAATTTGTCATTCATCAAAATTTTCACACTTTACATTGGCAGCAACATGGATAAACCTAGAGATTATCATCCTAAGTGAAGTAAGTCAGAAAATGAGAGCCAAATACCACATGATACCACTTACGTGTAGAATCTAAATATGAAATCAATTAATTTATTTATAAAAGAGAAATAGACTCACAGACACAGAAAACAAGTTTATGGCTACCAAAGGAGAAAGGGGTTGGGGTTAGGGATAAATTAAGAATTTGGGGCTAGCAGAAACAAACTATTATATATAAAGTAGATACACAAGATGGTCCTACTTTATAGCACATATTTAATGTCCTGTAATAAACCATAATAGAAAAGAACACAAAAAAGAATATGTATATATATAGTTGAATCACTTTACTGCTCAGAGGGTAAAGTGTCTGCCTACAATGCGGGAGACCTGGGTTCCATCCCTGGGTCGGGAAGATCCTCTGGAGAAGGAAATGACAACCCACCCCACTATTCTTTCCTGGAGAATCCCATGGACTGTAAGTCCATGGGGTCTCCAAGAGTTGGACATGACTAAGCGACTTCACTTTCACTTTAACTTTAATAGTTCAATTTTAAAAGTTAAGTATTTTAATTATGAAACTAACATAGAAATTAAAAAAATAAGTTGAACAATAATTTTTAATGAACAAAAAAATTAGTTAATTCACAAAAGGAAAAATATAAGAATTGTTTATGAATTTAGAAAAATACTGCTTCATTAGCCATTAAGAAAGTGAAAATCAAATGGCCAAATCATGCATTTCAAATTTAAGTAAGCATGACTTTTTGTAAACAATTGGACACTCATAGCAGCAATTTCTCTTGCTGTTAGTTTAAAATAATTTAACAAATAGGCAAATGTGTATGTATCCATATGTTCAACCAACAATGTTTGTAAAAGAAATATCTAAATGTCTACCAGTTAAGTGTTAGTTTAATACATTTTGGAGCATTTAGAGCTGAATATATTTAGATTATCATGTAGGCATTAAAAATGATCATGAAAACAATTTCAGTTCAGTTCAGTTCAGTCGCTCAGTCGTGTCCGACTCTTTGTGACCCCATGAATTGCAGCATGTCTGGCCTCCCTGTCCATCACTAACTCCCGGAGTTCACTCAGACTCACGTCCATCGAGTCCGTGATGCCATCCAGCCATCTCATCCTCTGTCGTCCCCTTCTCCTCCTGCCCCCAGTTCCTCCCAGCATCAGAGTCTTTTCCAATGAGTCAGCTCTTTGCATGAGGTGGCCAAAGTACTGGAGCTTCAGCTTTAGCATCATTCCTTCCAAAGAACACCCAGGACTGATCTCCTTTAGAATGGACTGGGTGGATCTCCTTGCAGTCCAAGGGAATCTGAAGAGTCTTCTCCAACACCACAGTTCAAAAGCATCAATTCTTCAGCGCTCAGCTTTCTTCACAGTCCAACTCTCACATCCATACATGACTACTGGAAAAACCATAAAACAATTTACATGAATACAAATAGGAATCTGGCCTAATGTACTATAAAGTAGAACACATTTTTCAAAAATATGTTCAGTATGATCCATTTTTTAAAAAAGACATGTCTATGTGATATGTCTTTTACAGAAAAGAACCTGGGATGATTTCCCCAAATATTTCAGTGACTATGTCTGAAGAGTAAAATTATTTATGATATGTCCTTTCTTCTTTTTGATTACCTGTATCATATAAATTTTGACAACAAATATGAGTAGGATTTACAACAAAAACATTTCTATTGAACATTTAAAAATCAAATTCAATTTAAGATTCAATTATAAAGTTATATGTATACAATGGGTTTTGTAGCAAGTAACTAAGATTAAACAATAATTCAATAAAAGAACTAAAGGTAAAGTGTTCTAAGTTAGAATTTTGGTGTTCTAGTTAACTTTTCAAAAGAAGAAACTTTTCCTGTAAACAGAAGATGTAAACAAAGGTCTAACATTATTTTTCACAGTCACTGAAAGAAAAGGTGAAATATACATAATCCATATCCTAAAATTTGATGAGATTCATATGCTTGAGATACACAAATTCAACTAGCTTTTGTGGAATGCCTGCTTTTTTTTGTTATACTTCTTTTGTGAATGTATTTATTAAAGCCTTAACACATAAGAAGTAGAATTATTATTCCTAAATTCTGATTGAGAAAAAAATGGCTGTATCAGAGTGACTATTAACTATACAACATAGGAATATCTTGAAGGAGATTTGTCCCTTCCTGCTTCAACAATTTATCAGAATCATCCCTGAAGCTGTTTAAAACCACTGATTCCTCAACCCCACCTACCTCAGACTTAGTGAGTCTGAATCACCTAGGTTATTTGAATGGTTAGTCTGGGAATCACTGGACAGTATCACTCAGGATGTTCTTTTAAAGGCATAAGGTAGAAATCTTTCTCTTTTCTGAATTTTTCTTTCCTGAGATTTTGATATCTTTAAGCGAGTATGTTCATTAAACCTAGCATGAGGGGCCTGGACTCTGAGCCCTACACTCTAGTGGGCCCTGCATTTCTCTACACAAAGTTAAATTTCTTAAAGAATATTCCAATTCATAGCTCTGGTGAAATGCATGAACTAGTATTCACAGCTGCTGTATCTGGTGGCTCAGGAATATTTTTTCAATATAGATAATGCAATAAAATTTTTCTGTTTTATAATTTGGAAGTATTTTGTCAAATTAGGATATAGTTTATTTTAAATGTGGGATTAATTTTAACCTTAAAATAGTTGGTCATGTATGAGCTTCCATATGTCGTCTTGGCCTGGAATTCACAAATGTTAGAGTATGGTCTGCTCTCTTAGCCTGTGTACAATATAAATTTGATCATGCTTCCAGTATTTGGCAACTCAAATCTAATTTTGTGATGCCTAATCTCAGTCAGAATGAGACCATAAACCTATCTCTCTGTGCAGTGATTTTTTGCCTTATTTTGCTGGACTATCCTAAGTTGATTTTTCCATTGTTTAAAACAAATGTTTGCACTGATTTGTCTATCTATTCATAATTGATCTAATGAGATACAACCTTATTAAATTCTATGTATTTTTGTAAGCAACTATAAATTTTTTAAGAAATGAAACGGGTTAAAAAGGAAAAGGAAGAGAGGCATAAAAGATTGGGGAAAAAAAGAGAAAAGAAGATTTGTCCAAAGTTAGTTATCTATAAAGTCTGTGAGTGCTAAGTTGCTTCAGTTGTATTTGACTCTGTGCAAGTCTATGGATTGCAGCCTGCCAGGCTCCTCTGTCCATGGGATTCCTCAGAGGAGAATCCTGGAGTGAGTTGCCATGCCTTCCTCTAGGGGATCTTCCTGACTCATAGATTGAACTCTTATCACTTATGTCTCCTACATTGGCAGGTGGGTTTTTTACCACTAGCGCCACCTGGGAAACCCCATCTATAAAGTAATAGAGGATAAATTTAAACATAGTTCTTTCTTTAATTTTAGTTCATACTCCAACATACTGCATTATCAGTGTGTTTTTATAAGCCAACAGAACTGTCAAAGGATATGCTGTAATTATGATATGAAAGTTGTTTTTCCAGATAAAGTGCAATGCCAACTTTTAAAATGTTAGACATTTTATGAAAAAATAAAATTTCAAACCTATGAAGCATTGACATGATTTAGAATTAGCATTATAAACATTAATTATTACTGTGTAACTGTATACATGTGATCTTAGTCTTTCAAACATTTAATGTTTCTTAGAACTATCAAATTCACTTCTTCGTTCATGGACTAATTCAACAAAATACTCATTGAGCACTTAATGGTACTTATAATGCAGCAATGAACAGTAAAAGGCAACAATCCCTATTCTCATTTAGCTTATTTCCTGTTTCCCTAGGGGATACAGACATTGAGAAAAAAAAAAATCTTAAAAATAAGCATATAAAAGTCTTCCCTGGTGGCTCAGTGGTAGAGTTCACAAGCCAAACAAGAGATGCAGATACAATCCCTAGATCAGGAAGATCCCCTGGAGAAGGAAATAGCAACCCACTCCAGTATTCTTGCCTGGAGAATTCCAGGGACAGAGGAGTCTGGCAGGCTACAGTTCATAGTGTCACAAAAGATTCAGACATGACTTAGCGACTAAGCAACATATAGTATGTTATATGGAGGTTAGTCGGAGAAGGCAATGGCAACCCATTCCAGTACTCTTGCCTGGAAAATCCTATGGATGGAGGAGCCTGGTAAGCTGCAGTCCATGGGGTCGCAAGGAGTCGGACACGACAGAGCAACTTCACTTTCACTTTTCACTTTCATGCATTGGAGAAGGAAATGGCAACCCACTCCAGTGTTCTTGCCTGGAGAATCCCAGGGATCGGGGGAGCCTGGTGGGCTGCCGTCTATGGGATCGCACAGAGTCAGACACGACTGAAGCGACTTAGCAGCAGCATGGAGGTTAGTATTAAAAAAAGAAAAAGTAGATAAAGTTAGGAATAACTGAGAATCCTGAGGTAGGCAAGTGGGAATTAGAATTTTAAATAGAGAGATTGGGTAGACCTCACTGAGACTGTAAGAGCTGAGCAAAGACTTGATACAGGTTATGCGATTATTCAAGTGAACGTCTGGGCGAAGAACATTCTAGACAGAAGTAATGGCTGATGGAAAAGGCAGGAATGGAATGGAGCGATAGAAATAACATCCCTGATCGATTCTTCCTGGATGAAATTGAATATCTTTTTTCACCAGCTTATCAGTGATGATATTTATCTGTAACATGGTGTCACTTTATGGCTTACACTCTTGGAAGAGCGTTTGCAATGTGACTGCTTACACAGTGTGACCTTGGTCATGAGTGTCTTCCAGAAGCCATTGGATAACTGGGCTCCACGAATCTGCCTACCAAGCACAGCCTCAGTACCAGTGAAAGCTACTCTGCAGATCCAACCACTCTGAAGTCTTTCTTGTTCAGTATCTCTGTAGGCAGAGGGCAGGGGAAGGGGGAAAGCCAACAATGGAGCTGCACAGGTATGAGGAACCTTTTGGTTCACTCTGAAAGGATTTTAAAAGGCTACTTACTCATATTTTCTAGGTAAGTAAGGCTCTTAGGGGAGAGTTTTAAATATGGTGGTTGTACTCCAATTTTTCTGATACAACTTCTCTGGATTTTTCTTGTCCAATGAGGGAACTACCGGAAGGTTACCATCATAGTCTTAGAAACTCTTGAAAGCTTTTACTTACCTGTCTGGTTGCTTGGAACTAAGGAGACATTTCATAATTGCAACTTTGTGCATTATGCTATGTCTCTCTGGGAAAAGAACAACACCTTACAACACGAATAACTATTCTTCAAATCTGAGTCATCAATATTTGAGCAAATGTTCAGAAGTACATTCATGAATTGAGAGGTTGTCTGTAATTTTCATTCTTATGAGGATATTTTCTTGTTTGTTCCTATGCTAACAAAATTGCTGCTACCTACACCCTGGTCGTTTCTCTTTACTCCTTTTTTTCTTGCTGTTTATGATACAGAAAGGGTTTTAGATGGGAAGTCAGTAGACCCACCTGTGGTTTATTTTGTTTTAAATTAGATTTTTAATCTCAGACAAACCACTTAACTTCCAAAGGACATCAGAATATGCCACCTCAAAATATTCCACTGGGTACAGATTATTTTAAGATGAAGACATTTAAAATTCAACAGAAACAAACAAAATGAAAAGAAAGAAGGAGAAAGAAAAAATGAATGGAGGAAGAAAGTAAGGAAGAAAGATAGAACGAAAGAAAGAAAAACCTTTCAAAGTCAAATAAAGTTTCCCTTATCAAAGCTTCAACTTCTGGAAAGTAACACTGCCATAAATTCTCCTTAAAGGCAAATCTATTCCCCAAAGAGAGAACAGGACATGGGAAGAAAAAACAAAAACAAAAACCTACCCCCAAATCCTTCCTCTTCTTCTCAGATGGCTCAGTGGTAAAGAATCTGCCTGCCAAGTGGAGACTTGGGTTCAGCCCCTGGATTGGGAAGATTCTCTGGAGAAGGAAACAGCAATCCATTCTTGCCTGGGAAGTCCTATGGATGGAGTAGCTTGGTGGGTTACAGTCCATGGGGTCCCAAAGAGTTGGACACAACTTAAAGACTAAAGAGCAGCAAATTGTTCCCCCAGGGGAATTTTATGTCCATGAAGGAGACAGAAGGGCAACTCATAATTTTATAGACAAAACAGTATCACCAGCTTCTTTTATCTCCTGTATGTTCTTCTGAAAATCTACTTGCCAAAACATATTTTGGTTTCCCATTAAGTATCTTTCTGCTTCCTCCTTTTTACTTTTTAAGGGTGTTTGTATGCCTCAAATTTGAACCACCTCTCTGACTTTCTCGTTGTGAGTTCTTCCACGTGTAAGTTACATGAGCAAATAAAGTGTTTTTCTTCTGTTAATCTGTCTTTCATCAGTTTAATTGGCAACATCCAAAACAATAGGAACTTAGAAGAGCAGAGGACAAGTTTTCCATTTCCTGCATATTTTGAAACTTAGTTATCTCATACCTATAATGGGAATATTAATAACCAACTCATTAACTTATTTTGAGAACTATAAGAGATTTATAGGACGTGATTGAGGATGATTGTCTAAATGGAAGGACAGCTAATTTATTAAAGACGTGAGTTTAAGTAAAATGAAATGTGATGTTGAACTTTTTGAGCTCCTTGAAAAAAGATCTAATTTAATCATAAAATAGCATTATTCATTGCCATTAGATTACTCTCTTGTGTGTGTTCTGCCATGTCCAACTCTGAGACCCCATGGACTGTATGTAGCCCACCAGGCTCCTCTGTCCCTGGAATTTTCCAGGCAAGAATACTGAAACGGATTGCCATTTCCATGTACAGAGGGTCTTCATGACCCAGGGATCGAACCTACTGCTCCTAGAAAAATGCCTGATTTCAGGCACTGTTCGCAAGACCAAAGACACAATGATAATATGTAGCCAAACTAGGCATCCCTGAGCAAGTACCATTAGTAAAACAAAATACAGAGAATTTAATGCCTTCAAGTTTGTTTTCACTGCAGTGTGACTTCTGTGGGAAATCTTGCAGCCTTTCTCCCTAGGATGCAAAACTTCCATGATTACAAAGAAAATGGTTGAATTTGAAAAATGTTGTATATTTACTCTGATAAAAAATTCTATTGTTTCGGAATTTTCTATCTCTCCCATCCTTTCTCAGCTTGTTGTTACCTTTGGAAATAGAAATCATACAATAATACAATCTCTTGTGAAGAATCTTTGAATTTTAATACCACTGTTGAAAATTATACAAAGAAGATGTCATTACTAAATAAGCTTACTCCCTCTCTAACCCACTTCACATTCCTCTTTATTTTAAAATGATTCTTTGGTTTGCACTTGGAAAGAAGACTTTTTTATGGTGGGACTTTTCTTCATCTCTCTAGGAAGGCCTGCAAAAGTTCAGTGGTGCTTCACACATTAAAGGTTGGGCTTCCCTGGTGGCTCAGAGGGTAAAGCGTCTGTCTGCAGTGCAGGAGACCCGGGTTCGATCCCTGGTTTGGGAAGATCCCCTGGAGAAAGAAATGGCAGCCCACTCCAGTATTCTTGCCTGGAAAATCCCATGAACGGCGGAGCCTGGTAGGCTACTGCACGTTAAAGGTAGGCATGAGAAAATCTCTACTCATGATAGTAAGAAGGAAATATTCACAGAGGTGCTAGGCTCCATCTGGTGTAAATTCCTGACTGTGAGGGAGATCATGAATCTATTGTTGAATTTACAAGATGTTTGTTTTTTATCTTTCTTTCAAATACAGTTTCTGTAGTGAGAATGATGGAAAAAAAGGAAGTAGTCAGAGAAAGACATAATGTAAAGGGGAATAAGGGTTAATTAAGGGACTTATCAAGGCTAGAAAGATAATCTGATGATACATCTTATAGGAACTCTTTTGGAATCCAAGTGAGTTGAAAAAACTCTAGGCTTTCTAAGTCAAGGGAGGGTAGAAGAGGCAGAGAGAAAAACTACTCTTACACATTTGGAATGACAGAACCTGAGGCACTTGAGTGAATGAGTGAATCAAGCAAATGCTTGATTACATCTTCTAATGCTTTGATTGAGGGCAGTTTTTATTAAATCACAAGGGAGATTATTGTCCATTCCCAAGCAAAGAGTAGGAAAGTGGAGGGCTTGTCCTCCAAGGAAAGCAAAACCAGTACAGTGTCTCTCTCTTTAGTGGACACTGACTAGTGCTGTTTACTTTTTAAAAATGATTATCAGTAGTTTAAAATTTCCTAGCATTGGGTGAACAGTCTTTCATTTAAACATGTTAAAATATATTGAAAACAAACATTTATATCAGTTTAGACTTGAAAGTAGCTATGTGAGCATTAAAGTTGTTTGGAGTTGGATGTCTATTTGAGTAAAGTTAATTTATTTCTTCAGGTTCCAGAGCCCTCTCATACCTCTATCATACAAGGATGCCTTTATATTGGTTATGCATACATACATACATAAAGATTCAAATACAAATATAAAAAGCCTACTTGAAAGGATAAAGAATCAAATGATTATTTGCAGCATATGAGTGTTAAAGCAGCGTTTCACAGAGAATTATCCAAGGACAAACTACATCAGATTACCTGAAGATGTCTATTAAAATGCAAATTTGGGGGTGGCTGAAGACCCAGTGAATCAGAATTTCTGCCGAAGTCCTAGTTTGTGCCTAGGTAGGGCCTGAGGGGTGTTTTTAGCAAGCAAACCAGGTTACTTTTGTGTACATTAAAGTTTGTGAACCACTGTTCTAAATGTGTCTTGGGATCCAATTGTAACTCTAGCTGACGTGCAAATCAGTACACGTCTACTAAGCACGGTTAATAACCCTTACAGGTGACAAATATTACATATTCTGCCGTATAATTCAAGCAGCCACAGGGAAAGAAGAATGCATATATCTCAGAAAAAGCTTTCTATCCTCAGTGTAGGTGTTGTTGCTATTGTCTGTGTATAATCCTACCATTCCACATTCAATTATCATTGTACCGATAAAATAAAGTGACTTGGTATGGATTCAGCCAGAATGCACTGATCTGAAAATATGTGGGCAAAGAAACCACATAAAATAGTTCCCCCAAGTCAAAATATCTAAGCTCTCCTGCTGAATGTGTTGCTATCTCTTGCATTTATTAAGTGCCTCCTGCATGCAAAGCCTGTTCAGAAAGATCTTGTGATTTTTATCCCTTTAGGCAAAAATCATAGTGTTTTCTCTTGGTAAATTCTTCCTCAATCTAACTCTGGCACTGGGAGTATGGAAGAAGTAAAAGAAAAACTCCGAGATTGGCTTGGTAGAGGAAGAAGCTGAAGCTGCATGAAATATAATCAGGAATTATCTACAAATTTTCCAAACCTTCCATTTTATGGGTGATGATAAATAATGAGATATGTATGTATTAATCCAGATATAGCTTAATAACAGTGTCCATTACTTCAAAGTATTTTAAAACAATAAGATTTAGACATATTATAATAGACTATCTGAAAAACACTTCAGCAGAAAAGAAATGGTGTGGTGATTATTTGGCAATACATTGCATATATTCACAAAATACACATGTAGTATCACTGAAAGTCCAGGGCCAAAGGTCTAATTATATGCTATTTTCAGATCAATAATTGTACTCAATTTTACTTCAGGCACAAAGAGAAGAGGCAAACACCTGAAACTTCTGTGAGCTGTGAGGATTCCCAGATGGCACCGTGGTAAAGAATCTGCCTGCCAGTGCAGGAGATGCAGTGTCGATCCCTGGGTCAGGAAGATCCCCTGGAGAAGGAAATGCCAACCCACTCCAGTATTCTTGCCTGGAAAACTCCATGGACAGAGGAGCCTAGCAGGCTATGGTTCATGGAATGGCAGAGTCAGACACGACTGAGCGTGCACACACACTCAATCCTTTAAGTTATAAAGGAGAAAATGGATAATTAAGGAGGTCCAAAAATGGTAAAAGATGGTAATGAGTAAAACTGGGAAGTGTGGTGAGAAGCAACAAGGGACTGAGCAATAGTGAGTGAATGGAACAGTTGCTGAATCTTTGTGTTATATAGTGTTTGAATTTATGCTCTCTCTTAATCATTTCTGTCTTTCCATCCATTGTTCTCCTACCTTCCAAGAAAACAGAACTAATAGTCAGATTCCTTAAAGACAAGTGGGTCCTGTCCCCTTGATCCTAGCACTATCTGCATCATCAGGGAAGCTGGTATCTGATAAGGCAGCTGTTCTGAAAACGTGGCACATAACAGGAAGACTCCTCTCCCCACACGAGACTGCCTCCTGAAAGCTCTGGAAACAACTCCCTTTTGTCCTTTCACTTGCCACGATTTCATGAGCTCAGGTTTCTGTACTAAAGCTGACTTAGAGAATCAAATGAACATGTAGAATATCTAGGTTCAAATTCATCACTGGGACTGAACCAAAAATCAAAAGGGAATTTCCATTTTGTTTGCCATCCATTCAGTATTGCAGAGAAAGAGGAATGTGAAAGCTTCTCAGCAGTTCAGCCTATCTCTAGGAATATCTAGAGATAAGGATATTTTTAAATTACACAGAACTCAGTTTCCTTTTAACCAATGCCCGCTGAACATAGACACCAGTCTGTGAGAGGGAAGTGATATGATCACATGAGAATTCTGAAGGGAGTTGCCATATTTCAACCTTCTCCGTATTACTTTCAAATGCATCATAGTGGTGGGGGTACTCTGACTCTCAAAGATTTATGTTCCAGTACATTCCACTGATATCAGATCTGAATAGAATCCTCAATAGAAATGTTTTTCTCTAAGACTAGGCTAATAAAAAAATGAGACAACTGGATTGCGTCTTATGGAAAAATCTAGTAGGTGCCTGTCTTGTTCCCAATGTACCCATTTATTTCAAAGAAAACTTGAAAGGAATACATTCAAAAGTCCACATATACATGAAAAGAATTCATGTGACCAGACTACATTGTATTTCCCAAAAACCTGGGCTCATTTTGAATAGCATTTGTCATTCCCTCTGGAATCTGAAGTTCAAGAACATTGAGTTAATTTAAGAATTAGCAAATCTGATATGTGACGATTGGGAAAACTGCATGTATGAGCATAGGAGGACACATGCATGTATATATACTCAAATATGCTAGATGCCAGATGAGTTTAGATATGGCTAATATGATCCTTGATTTATTCCTATTTGACCCAGTTTATTTTCCACCACCATTTCTATTCTTAGCTGTATGTTACTATTATTTCTACCACTTCAATATTCATTGCTCTTCTCTTCCCACAGAATTGTTTCTAAGTGACAACTGATCTTGCTTTAGCTCCTGCGACAATTTTATCCAGGGGCTTGGGTGGATTAGCCACAATTACTCCTCTGACCCAGGAACATTTCAGAAAATTGAAGTAAAAGACAAAATGTCCACATATGCAGTTAATTATAACTTCCTGGGTAAGACTGCTGCTGCTAAGTCACTTTAGTCGTGTCCGACTCTGTGCAACCCCATAGACAACAGCTAGCCATAGAATTCACACCCAGGTTCCAGTATATTTGCTTTTTTAAACTTCTGGCATTGGTTAGTGAGAATTTCTAGATAGATATGTAATTCTAGTACCCCCATCAAAATTTCCAGCTCCAAGGAGTTTCTAGATACTAAACTGCTTTTGTTTTGGTAACTTTCTATTCCACCAGTTGAAAGTTGTTAGGCTAACCAGATGGGAGAGTGAAATAAGGTCTACAATTCTTTTTCTGAATTCCTGAATCCCCCAAAGTTCTACAAACTAAGATTTTGAATGAATTTGGCTCAAATTTTGGCTTTAAAGCCTGATCTTAATTGAGAGGAGACTATTCATAGTTTTCATTTTCACCAATTAACATGAGTATTCATATGTTTTGGGGTTTGCCAGGTGGCACTAGTGGTAAAGAACCCTCCTGCCAATGCAGAAGACATAAGAAATGTGGGTTCCCTGGCAACCCACTCCAGTATTCCTGCCTGGAGAATTCCATGGGTAGAGGAGTCTGGTGTGCTACAGTCCATAGCGTTGCAAACAGTCAGACATAACTGAAGCAACTTAGCAAGCATTCATTTGTGTTTCTCCACAGAGATATTAATGCATTCGGTAATGGCTCTGTCTTTCCTAGGCTCTGAACTCCTTGAGCATAAGACAGAACTCTTCTTCATTTTTCCATTTTCGGTATCTGGTTACAGTGCTTATTTCAGGATGTGAGATCATTAAATACTTATTTTAAAAAATTCATAAATATCACACCCAATAGAAATAGAAAAAATAAGCTCTTCAACCAAGAATCTTCTAAGAATCATTAATTACCTATGAAAGGCAGAAACTTACCTAGAAGACTGGTAACCAGTCTTCCCTGTTTTGGTCTTAAGTATTAACTTACTAATCTATAATTGCTAAATACAGAATATGACAACACCACAATTTAATAGATGATATTTTGCAAGAAGCATAGTGGAAATGTGAACTAAGGAAATTGAGAATGACACTACTCTCTCTTTCCTACACCCCACCATCCACTTCTAAATCCTGGCAAGGTAAGTTAGTTCTTAGAAATGCCAATCCTTTTTGAGACTAACCTGAAGAGAGACTCATTTTAGAACACACATCACCATTAGCTGAAAGTATCTTAATAATACTTCATCATTCCTGATCCACCTTCTGTGCTTTCACTGCCTTTGATTATTCAAATTCCATTGCATTTTATTTTAACTGGAAATACTCACATCTATGCATGTATATTGTATGCATTACACTAGAATGGCTGGGGCTGCCTATGTAATTGGGCTAAGGCTTTTCCTCGGGGAAATTCAGTAAAATTATCTTTCATTACATTTCTAAAATACTACTCATTAAAAGCAGAAATAAACTTTTATACTCATGGCTAACAATGCAGAAAAGAGTCTCCACCCTGCAGCTTATCTCAATTTCAGAAAGGAGGAGGTATTTTCCAGATGAGTTGCTGTTTGATTTGATTTTCACTCACAATTACTATCAAGATTTTCCCCCCAGCTTCTTTTATGATATTTTTACACTTCATCTTATACCCCATTTTCCAAATCAATGTGTTTTTTTAAAAAAAACATGACCCAATTACTGTTCATTTGGAGTTCAGAAAAAATTGCAATTTTTTTTCTGATAAGATTTTCACTATTTACAGTCGTGGATGCCAAAATGCAGAAAGATAGAAGGAAAGGAAAAAACCCCACTTCTCCCCAGCACTCTATGTCCTTCTTTCTCACTGCTGAATTTATTGTTTTGATTCCTCCATGCTCAGGCAAACTCTCAAGCATGCCATATGAGAATTTTAAAAATGAAGCTCTCATTTAGGAGTCACATAGTGGTGATATACACACAGAGCTTCAATTTAAACCATTATTGCATACCATCTTTTTCCTTTTATAATAATCCATTAAATGCTTTCAAGTATGGAGAAGGAATAGCAACCTGTAGATCCAAATGGAACCCAGGTGACCTATAAAATACATCCTGCCTCCCTGACTGAGTTGTTAGAGCTCCCATCTTTAATGGATGGCATTGTTATTTTACCATCCAGACAACCACACATCAATTATACATTCTCCAAAGTCATGAATCACTTTTTGAAGGCAACCTGTCTTTTGGTTGTTATATACTTCATTTTTCCTTAACCTCTGAACAGAACCTTGTGTATAAATGTAAAAGATTATGTCCTTGTTTTAAATATATTGATTGATAATTGGAGAATACCTTTGGGGAACATTTAATGTTTATTCTCCCAAGCATAGAGTGCACTACTATATGTTCAATAATTTCCTATGACAACAATAGAAGCACTCAAGAGGATAATGTTAAGTAGGATATTTTCTTCCAGAAAAATACCATTTGCATTGCTTTGTATGCATGAGTTAAGACTTAGTTTCCCATTTGTACATATATATATATACATATGTACTTATCTTTCCACTTCCTTACACATATTTCAATTTACATTTTTAGACACGTTATAACACATGATTAAAGACAAAACAATTATTTCTCCACATGGTTTATATCTCCAAATGGATGGAATAGTGCAGTAAAATACTTAACTTTCATTTGCAATATAATCACCCAAAATTTCCAAATCATCTCATACTCCTAAGTCAATAGGTTATTATAATACCCACAAAATAACAGGGTATTTTTTTTCTTAATGTAGAAGAATGAACAATCAATTAAAATTAGTGACAATATTTACATTTATATACTTTGTCACTAGTAGAAAAAGATAGTTGTAATATTTTCTGGCCTCATCTCCCAACACTCTTCCACATATAATCTATTGTCGTAGTTGAACCAGGTTGCTTTAACAAAATACCAGAGACTGGGTATCTTAAACAATAGACACGTAAATTTATCACTGTTTTGGAGGCTGGGAAGTTCAAGATCAAATTAGATTGGGAGGGCAGGAGCAGGACTGAAGAGCAGGATGTTGCTGACAAATTTAGCTCCCCAGTGAGAGTCTTCTTTCTGGCTTGCTGAAGGCCATCTTCCTGCTGCGGCCTTACATAGTGGAAAGACAGTTGTTTAGTGTCTTTCAGAAGTGAAAGTGTTAGTTGCTCAGTAATGTCTGACTCTTTGCAACCCAAAGGACTGTAACCTGCCAGATTCCTCTGTCCATGGGATTTCCCAGGCAAGAATACTCAAGTGGGTTGCCAATCCCTTCTTCCAGGGGATCTTCCCAACCCAGGGATTGAACCTGAGTCTCTGCATTGCAGGCAGATTCTTTACCATCTGAGCCACTAGAGAAGCCCCAGATTACTTTAATATAAAGACATGAATCCCATCATGGGGCTCTACCTTCATGTTCTCATATCAGCCCAAAGGCCCCACCTTCAAATACCATCACTTTGGGGGTTGGGACATCAACAAATGAATTCATGGGAGACACAAACATTCAGTCCTTAACGTTTATGCTCCACTTACATATTTATCACATTTGGAATGTTCCCCCTCTTTCTCTCCCTATCAAGACTGCCCATTCTTCAAAGCTCAGTAAAGCTTCCCTCTTGTTAAAGACTTTTTAAATCTTTACTAAAGAGTTTTAATATCTCTTTCTTTTGAACTCCCTTTTAAACATTGTGTTTTTCTTTGCAGACTCACCTTTACTTGTAGTATATCCAGTCATATACTTGTCTAAGTCATACTGCTAGATTATCAGTGCTTTATGGAGAGGAAATGTATCTTAATCATATTCATATCCCCTGCAGCACTTTGCAAAATGTTTAGTATCAAAAGAGAATTCAAGAATGTTTAAGAAATTGGATCATAAAAATTGTTAAACCTGGACAGGGACTTGGAAAAAAATGTAAGATTATTTCTGGGAAAAAAAATATCAGCATGACACAATACTGTAATTCAACTATAGTTCAATAAACAATAAATTAAAAAATTAGCAACAAAATATAATACAACATCCAGTTATTTAAGCATCAAAAATCAAGCAAAGTGAACACTATTTTAGAAACAAGGGAGAGAGGAATAAAGAACTAAATTTTAGTATTAACCCAGAGTTGGCAGTTACTAGGACATAGAGAAAAGTGAAGGTGAAGTCCCTCTGTAGTGTCGAACTCCTAGCAACCCCGTAGACGGCAGGCTACCAAGCTCCTCCATCCATGGGATTTTCCAGGCAAGAGTACTGGAGTGGGTTGCCATCGGCCCACTCCAGTGTTCTTGCCTGGAGAATCCCAGGGACAGGGAAGCCTGGTGGGCTGCCGTCTGTGGGGTTGCACAGAGTCGGACACGACTGAAGTGACTTAGCGGCAGCAGCAGGACATAGAGAATTTCTTATTCTCATTATGTGGCAAGGAGAAGAGAACCAGATTTGAAGTTATATTGGAAATAGCTAAGGAGGAGCCACACATGAAACTCTTTTTGCTTGAAATGCCTTTTCTCTTTTTCTTTATCTAATTCTCCTCAACCCCCGAAATGATGCAGATGTTACTTTCTCTTAGGCTCCTCCAGGTCTGTGTGGAACATCTAAAAACCCATTAGTAGTCTGTATGGATTTGAACGTTTCTCTGCAAGATGAGGATTTTTTTAGAGTAGAAATTTTCCCTGGTGGCTCAGATGGTAAAGAATCTGCCTGCAATGCGGGAGACCTAGGTTCCATCACTGGGTTTGGAAGATCCCCTGGAGGAGGGCAAGGCAACCCACTCCTGTATTCTTGCCTGGAGAATCCACATGGACAGGGAACCTGGCAGGCTACAGTCCATGGGATTGAAAAGAGTCAGACACGACTGAGCGTCTAAGCACAGGAATTTTACAAATCTGAGTGTTCAACTTAAGCCAGTGTCTGGCATGTACTAGATGCTTAGTAACTGTGTGTTAATTGAGTTAATTAAACTGCTTCCACTATCTGCTGGCTTGTTATCCTAGTAAGTCACCTATCTTTGAACGTCATTCTCCATATATGCAAAGTGGAGCTCAAGACTGAGATGAAGCTAAGGTTGTGATGAAGCTCAGTCAAGATAATGCAGATAAAATATATGGTATTATCATTACATATACACTATGAACTATTTTAACATGTATAAAACATCAATTTTTAATTAATTATGACATTTTTATTTCATTTCTACCCAGGATGTTTTAAGAACTCTTCTCCCTACAAATTACTCAGCATCCAGAATTATCATTAGGAAGTAAATGCAATACTGTTGCATATTTTATAAACATATTTTTGTTATACATCATTTCTCTACTCCACTGAAGTAAAGTGAAAGTTACTCTGTGTTTCCAACTCCGCAACCTAATGAACTATACAGTCCATAGAATTCTCCAGGCCAGAATACTGGAGTGGGTAGCCTTTCCCTTTTCCAGGGGATCTTCCCAACCCAGGCATCAAACTCATGTCTCCCACACTGCAGGCAGATTCTTTACCAACTAAGCTATCAGGGAAGCCCCTCTCTACTACATTATCAAAGTTAATTAAAAACTGACAGATGAACTTACACTTCTATCATACATGCTTAACTGTCAAAAAAAATACGCTCTCACTGCAAATAGCAAGGCATTAAACAACAGGAAACAGAGGACTGTGATCCTGAGAGAAAGTAAAGAAAGTGACCCCCATAACCACACAATTTACTGCCTGGAAGCAGTTTACAGACCACACAGAGAGTGAGGGGACCCACACAAAGCGTGACAGTCTCAGGGACTTGAGGATACAGAGATCTGAGTTCATGAACACAGAGTCACTTAGGTTGGTAGGTGGGACATGAGTGAAAAGGGAGCTGAACTGAGAGGTTGTCCTAGAGAACTGCATATAGGACCCCTTCAACCTTTAGTTGAACACGGATCTATACATCAGGTGGAAACATCCACAAAGCTAAGAAAAGAACCTCTAGGAGACGGCATGCCAAAACACATCTAGAGTTCACACAAAGCTGGGAATGTTTGTAGTCCCATCAGCCAAAACGGAGTGACTTCATAATACATGAGGACACTGGGCAGAGTCCTTAGCACAGTATCGATTTTAAAATATTGTTTGAAAGTTTCAAAGTGATCCCAGATAATTTAACTATGAGATATTTTACCAAAGAGAAATAAAAACATACATCTACACAAAGATCCATTCTTGAATGGTCACAGCAGCTTTATTCAATACAACCAAGCAATGACCACAACTGATGAACAGATGAAATAATTGTGGTCTATCCATACAATGAAATATCATGCCAAAAAAGAAACATAAGAAAGCAACTATGGATATACACACAAAAAGGCATGTATGAATCTCAAAAACATCATGTGAGGGGTAAGACACTAGAACCAAAGACTACATTCTATACAATTTCATTTATATAAGATCCTTTAAAAAGGCAAGGTACAGTGAAAGAATGTAGATCAGTGTTGGAAAATGGCTAAGGATGAGGAAAGAAGTTTTTCTGCATAAGAGAATTTGGGGGGATGATATGAACATTCTCTCTTTGTTTTGGTGATTATATTTGAGTATGCACATTTTTTCAAAGTTCATCAAATTGTGTGTTCACCTAAATGGATGAAATTCATTGCATATTAATAATAATTTGATAGTTTATTTAAAATACTGACCATATGTCCAAAAAATTATCATTTAGGCTTTTTATTTATGTATCTTTAGTCCTCAACTGAACTCATTTTCAAGCTTTGCAGTTTGGCCTCAGTATCCAATATGTGCTATATAGTCATCATTAGTTTCAACAAAGACTACGAAAATGAATTGGAGAAGGCAATGGCACCCCACTCCAGTACTCTTGCCTGGAAAATCCCATGGGCGGAGGAGCCTGGCAGTCCATGGGGTTGCGAAGAATCGGACAGGACTGAGCGACTTCACTTTTCACTTTCCACTTTCATGCATTGGAGAAGGAAATGGCAATCCACTCCAGTGTTCTTGCCTGGAGAATCCCGGGGACGGGTGAGCCTGGTGGGCTGCCGTCTATGGGGTCGCACAGAGTCAGACACGACTGAAGTGACTTAGCAGCAGCAGCAGCAGCAGGAAAATGAATATGAAAAGTGGAATTTTGTTTCATTCTCTGTGATAGAAAGGGGCAAACCCGTGAGAACTGGGAATGGCTACTGAGTAATTCAATCAACAGGTTCGCTCTAAATTTTAAATATAAAGCAGAATAATTCTTAATATACTAGGGGTATCAAGTTTTCTCAGGATAAGCCAGTTTAAATAGTCAAAGCATGATGCATTTAGTTAACTGTATTACCTCATTAACTAGAAAAGTACTTTGTTTCATTTCATAAAAACTTTTAGACACAAGAATCTTTCTTTCCTAATTAAATACAAGATAAGGAATGTATTTAAATTTTGTTTTAGTTAATACTGAATCTTCCAGGGCTCAGATTTGTCACCCTGTGTTCTTCTAAGAATTACAAGCATTGTCTATAAAGCATCTAACATAGTGCCAAATGGAGAGCAGATTCCCTAGAATTTTAATTTAGCATCAATTTATCATCATTATCATCATTACCCTTATGTGGCTTTCTTTCCAGAAATTCTAGAATTTGAATTTGCTTATTTATTTAATTTTCCCCTAAATTGTCTATGAATTCTTAAAAAAAAATTACCCCTTCTGCTCTAAAAGGGAGTGGGGGAGGCTGATTAATGAGGTTTCAGGCTTAGTCATTTCTAGTTAGCCAAAGTCTTATTATGCTTTGGACAATAGCATCACATTGCTGTTTCAGTAGGGTTATTGGACTCTAAAACAGTTCTCTAATGCATTTTAGGCTAAAAATCAAATTCATAGCTTTTATTTAATTGTCCTTTATTCTTATGAAGTTATGGAGATTCTTAGGTATTATTTCCACATTTATCATAAGCATCTATAGGGGTTTCTAGACAATTGAACTAATTGGAGGTCTGTAATAATATATTATGGCTCATCTGGTTGTACTTTTTAAGATCTTATTCTGTCCATAATTGTGGGTCTTCTTTCACATTTTTCCAGTGGTAATAATAATAATAATAATTGATGACAGCAAAAGGAATAAAACTAGTCTTAATATTGTATACTGTAAAGCAGTGGTTGTTTAAGCTTGTCAAGACATTTTCTAAATAAATGTTTTCAAAAAGCAATAACCAGGCTCTCTGAACCATCATGTAATGCCAGAGAGAAGGTCATATAACTTTCCCATAAAAATCCTTTCTTTTTTGCATCAGGTAAAATGCTCCACAATAATTGTATTGGCTGTCCATCACAGCACCTCAGGGAAGAATGCTGTTAACAGGGTCATTCCTCCTTCACAGTTGAGGATACTGAAGCATAGACACATTAGTGGTAACTTGTCCAAATCAACACCGTGAACTAGTGAACCACATCACTGTGTGACAATGAGACCACTCAAAGGCGGGCACCACACAGGAAAAGGCATGGTGAAGGTTAATTTCAGATTAAACTGGGGCAGCATGCATGTTGGGTCATCTTGGGAAGATGTGCTAAAATTCACAGAGACAAGGTTAGTCATGGTTCATAAACCTTACCTGAGAGTGTTCTCTGATGTATGTTTAGGCATTCAACTTTATTTTCACAAAATAGTTGTGGCAGGAAGACTCTGTCTTTTATTGTCAAAGTGAAGATAGACTTCACTTTTCCTTCTTCCTAATAAGTATCAACAGCTTCATCCACTTTGTTGAGTCTATTCTGTTCACACACACAAAAAAAATTTTCAAATTTATTTTTTTACTAAAATCATATGAAAGTAATAAAGTTTATGCCTGTTGGTTACACACTTATGAGCTGTTTCCAGTAGCATAGCTTCCCAGCAGCTGGACTCACTCAGCCAGAGCAGTTAATTGCAGAGAGCAAGCAGAGCCTTTCTTAGCAGACCCATCCAGAAAGTGCCAAGGTGCAAGTTGCCCTACACAGACTCCCTAGAGTGCCATGAATCCCAGACTCATTTCTCTCTCTCTTTGTCTCTCTCTCCACCCCTTCTCTTTCCCTCTCCCTTACCCTTTTCCTTTTTAACTTTATTTCTAGTTTTAAGAAGGAAAACTAGAGTGCAGCAAGGATAAATTCTTTCACAATTATTCCACACTGAAGAGATGTGTATCTCTTTATTTTTCATGTCTCCAGGCTTGCAAGATCTAAGGGATTGACTACAACAAATAGTAGACAATGATGGATATTTCCAGGCTCTATATTAATTCCAAAGCCACTTATAGTTAAGCATTCTAAAAATGTTAGTATTCATCTTAGCAAGCTAATATCAATTCATGATATTTCACTGAGGTAATGGGAATATATACACTGATTTATCAAAGGAAGATAAGGATGAATGCCAATGAAATCCATTTTATTGTATGATGAATACTAATTCTGTAGGGCATGCCTCTACATTTATACCTTGCAATAATGCTTTGATTCCTACCAGCACAATGTGAATATTTGTGCATAATTTTACATCTTGAATGATTTCTGTCTCAAATTTTCTTTAAGTTAAAATGTATAACTTTAGCAATACCAAATGCTGGTGAGGATTTGAAGCAATCAGAACTCTCATACATTGTTGATGGGGGCATGAAATGGTGCACCCAATTAGGAATAATTCAACAGTTAAACATATATTCTTTTTCATCAGTTACATTCCTAGGCGTTTACTCAGAGAAATAAAAACACATGTCCACATAAAGAACTGTATAAGAACGTTCATAGCAGTTTTATTCATAATAGCCAAAAAATGAAACAAGTCAACTATTCATCAGTTATAGAAAGAGCAAATAAATTATTGCTCTTTACACACAATATACTACTTCTCCGGTATACAAAAGAATGGACTACTGATATAGCCAACAGCAGAGATGACTCTCAAAAGCATTGAGTAAAAAAGTTGGACATGAACATGCATGATATATAATTTTATCAGTGTAAAGTTCAGAAACATACAAAAGTAACCTTTGGTGATTAAAGTCAAATATTGGTTGCCTATGGTAGAGAGTGATTTTATTAGGAAAGAGGTCCAGAGAACTTCCTGTGGTTTTAGAAATGTTCTAGGTTTTGTTGCAGGTGTAAGGTATATGGATTAATATAATTTGTCTACATTTGTTGAGCTATATACTTTTAAGACCTGTGCATCTCACTGTGTATAAATTACACCAACACCCCTGTCTCCAGTGTGGCCTCAATTCTGCTTCTGCATTCTCTTTTAGGGTTTCCTTGTGCCCTCTCACACCTCACCCTGACCTCTGAAGCCTTTCCCTGGGTTTCCATAAGAGCCTCCTGTGAACTCACCTCACAGCTTTGCACTGCTCATATGTCTTTCCCATCAAGTTACATATAACTTAAGTGATCCCTTTCTGGGATTCTAATTTCTTTTCACCATCATAAATAAATCAATATTAAAACTTTTTTTTTTCTCTTTTCAGCTGAGGTTTCAGGTCTTGATGACTGTGACAAGTCTGCCTTCAAAAAGAGCTCATTTCAATATGGTGGTTGCTTTAGTCGTGTTTGACTCTTTCCCACCTCATGAACTGTAGCCCACCAGGCTCCTTTGTCCATGGGATTCTCCAAGCAAGAATACTGGAGTCTGGCAGAGGCCAACACAATATTGTAAACCAATGATCTATCCTCCAATTAAAAAATAAATAAAATAAAAGGAACACTGGAGTGGGTTGCCCTGCCCTCCTCCAGGAGATCTTCCCCACACAGGAATCAAACTTGCGTCTCCTGTCTCCTGCTTTGGCTGCCGCCACCTGGGGAGCCCACTCAGCACTGCACGCATCAGCTCAAGTGTCTGGCCTCTCGCCCTCAGTTTCTGCAGTGTGTGGCCACAGGCCTGGCCCCAAGCAGGTCTGCTTCACAAGTGGTCACCTTCAATAGAAGTCACACCAGCTGCGCTAAGCATCAGTGGGCTTTTGTTTTTCTTCTTTTTTTTTCATTTTTTTTTTTTCAGTGGGCTTTTGAACTCAGCTTCAGGAGAGTCAGACTCCAAGGACAGAGGCAGAGCAGGGCTGGGGTGGGGACTCTGGCGCCACTTGGTCCACGATTTGAGAGCTTACTTTTCTCGCTACCTGCCAGTGACCTTTAGCAAGGAGACTGGCTCACACTCAGCCGCGTGCCCCTGGCTGTGCTGGTGAACAGACGCAGGGTGAGCACAGGCGTGGGAAACAGAGTGTGACTGTGCCTGCTCAAGCCTGCCAAACGTCACCAGAGCCCTCCCATGAGGGTCCTGAAAGAGAAGGCTTGTAAATCTAGAGCCCAGACCATCGCTCAGTTCTGGTGCCCACCAGGTAGCCCAGATGGAGCACCTGAGGCCCAGAGCAAAGGAATGAAGTCGGTCTGTGTGTGCTGGGCCAGGGCACATGTCCTCTCAGAAACATGATGGTTAGTAGGTTACCAACACCCTTAATAGATGTTAAGCAGAGAAGGGTCACCATATAGTATGTGTTTTATAAAGTAATGGGTGAGAATTAGGGACTTCATTGGTGAGCTATGATGCTATTATGAAGGAGGTAACACTAAGACAGGTGGATGCCGTTTATCTGTGTCTCTTCTACACCAAAAAATTCATCATTTGTAGCCCTGGGCAATGCCTTCCTGTAACAGCTAGGAGTTTGCTCTTCACTGTTCCAGTACCAAGAAGGTCACCTGCAGTCGACTTTGGCACTTTCTAGGTTCCTGGGGGCTCAGATGGTAAAGAATATGCCTGCAATGCAGGAGACCTGGGTCCATCCCTGGTGGGGGAGATGGCCTGGAGAAGGGGATTACCCACTCCAGTATTCTTGCCTGGAGAATCTCGTGGGCAGAGGAGCCTGGTGGGCTTTCACAGGGTCAGGAACTTACACGACTGAACGGTTAAGCAGAAAAGCATCCACACTTAAGTCATTGATGTCAGTCTTGCCACGGTGCCTGGCATTATGTGAGCAGTAATGTTTTTTCTGGGGGTTTGAGTTTGCCAAAATGAGAACAAAGGAAATAAAGAAAAAATTGCCAGACTTTTTACAAATGCTAAAGTGTATGGTGTCTTACTGTATTATCTGGCAATTACTATACAGTCCCGAGACATAAAGTCACACCTTGGTTTCCAACATGATGATCTCCATAGAACGATTTCACTGAATTTAGAGATGTGGGGAAGCAAATCCCAATTCACACTTCATAAATTTGGGGCTACTGTTACTTTAGTGTGGCTTCTTTATATTCCACTTTATTATGACTATATCTCTATAAATGCAAACACTGTTTCTGTGGATATAATTTCATAAAGCAAAACTATCTTCTATCTTTAGCAGTGAAATTCAAGTGGCAACTATGACAAGCAAAGAAAAATGAATGTAGTTAACTTCAACCATCCCTGCTCATCTAAAAGCTTATGTCAGTTTCTAAATAAGCTTTTCATTTTTCTATTCAGTCTGCTGATCTTTGTTGATTTACAGCATGAATGAGCATGGCACATTGCAACTTGTATAGTGTATTTTTCCTAAATAATAAAACATTTATTGCAGCCACATCAAGCTAACTAGAGGCTCTAAATTATTGTGGCAATGAAGTGCCGTGTTAACAACTCATTTACATCCTTCTGGTAACTCTCCATTACCAAGGTAAGTAATTTAATTCCATCTAGGAACAATGACTTTGCAAAGTGTAGTTACTGCAATTTGGAAAAAATATATTTAAATAAGATTAGAAAGTATGATTAGATCATTCCAACTAAATACAAATAAAGTATTTAGCCAGGATAGAATGAATTATCTCATACAATTTTTGGTGAAGATGTGCTAAAATACCTTCAGAAAGCTTTATATTATATGCTCAGCCATCTATGCTCAATGTGTATTACTTGTGAATGTCTGTTTTATCAATTCAGTATGATGCTCTCTCATTCATTTTAATTTTCACTTCTCACTCTGAGTAAGTTACAAAAGGTTGAGTTAGTAGTATACTCCTCATGATCAAGGCTATAACACTTCAAAAGTGAGGGGTACATCCACCTTATTGGGCTTCCTAGGTGGCTCAGTGGCAAAGAATCCACCTCCAATTGGAGACACTTGGATTAGATCCCTGTGTTGGGAAGGTCTCCTGGAGAAGGAAATGGCAACTAACGCCAGTATTCTTGCCTGGGAAATCTCTTGGAGAGAGGAGCCTGGTGGGCTACAGTACATGGGGTCACAAAGAGTCAGACATGACTCAGCAAATAAATGACAACAATCCTCCTCATTGCCTGTGCAGGTCTCTTTCATATATGTGCACAAGCCATCATGCTGATATGAGGTCCGTCTCTTATTTAGTCCCCTCTTCCTTCACCCTAGATCCTGATTCTCATTGATGTTCCTGTACCCGTACTAAATGCCTGTTTTGATGTATTTAGATATATCTTTATGCATGCATTGTTTTCAAATATAGTGCTTTTGTGACTATGCATGTGTTTTGAGTTTATGTAAACAATATTGCTCTGTTTCTTACTTTATTCCTTCAATACAATTTTTATAAGCATCCGTTTATCTCTTATACCATGAGTTTGTGGCTTCTAACTGCAGCTTCCACATTTCCTTAAGTATTCCCCAAATAGATTCCTTCCAACTCCCTGCTATGCTAGATAATGAATACCTTCATAAGTCTTTTTATAAACCTATGAAAGAATTTCTCTGGGTTATATTGCAGAAGTGAGCTTCCTGAGACCCACTCAGATAGCATGTGCATATGTTCAGCAAGGATGAACACACAGCACTAAGGATGAATCCATGCTCATAAGTGTGTATACATTCACAGCAAGGTTATGGAGAGGCGCACAGAACTGAAGAAGAATGAAGACTTGTTAAGAACATGCTAAGGATGGGCAGTGATAAACACATTCTTAAATCAAGATGGCCAAATACACAGTACATACACTCAGAATGTATATACACTTAGTAGATGACCAAGTGTACACTCGGTACAGATGACTGAGTGTACAGATGTAATTAAGTGTGTAGATGTACATAATTGCTGGTAAGGTTGTTGTTTAGAATGAAGTGAAGTCGCTCAGTCGTGTCCAACTCTGCGTCCCCCTGGACTGTAGCCCACCAGGCTCCTCAGTCCATGGGATTTTCCAGGTAAGAGTACTGGAGTGGGTTGCCATTTCCTTCTCCAGGGGATCTTCCCGACCCAGGGATCGAACCTGGGTCTCCACATTGGAGGCAGACGCTTTACCGTCTGAGCTGTTTAGAATAGGTATAATCTTACCAGCAGTGCATGTTCCTATCCCCTCATAATCGCTACAAGCTATGCTGTACCGATAATTTCATTTTGCTTTTAACATGGATAAACTATTATTTTTACTGCATTTATCATATTTCTGATGAGTTTGAGTATTTTTATGATACTTGTAATCAGTTTGGGCTTCCTTTTCTGTGAATTATAAAACATTTGCACATTTGAATTGTTTTTCTGTCATTTTTTTAATTGTAATTTCAGGAATTCCTTCCGTATATGTTTTATTATGGGCGCCAGTGCAGAAGATGTAAGTAAGAGACATGGGTTTGATCCCTGGATTGAGAAAATCCCCTGGAAGAGAGCATGGCAACTCACTCCAGTATTCTTGCCTGGAGAGTCTCATGGACAGAGGAGCCTGGGGGGCCATAGTCAAAAAGGTTGACAAGTCGCTCAGTCATGTCCGACTCTTTGCGACCCCATGAACTGTATCTTACAAGGCTCCTCTGTCCATGGAATTTTCAGGCAAGAGTACTGGAGTGGGTTGCCACTTCCTTCTCCAGGGGATCTTCCCGACCCAGGGATCGAACCTGGGTCTCCTGCATTGCAGGCAGACACTTTACCATCTGAGCTACCAGGGAAGCCTCTGAAGTGACTTAGCAAGCATGCAAAGATGTATTGTTATATAATTATATAGAAATACAGCATATTATATATCACATAATACATAATATATCATTCTTCATGGATAGTGATAATTAATTCCATACAGTAAAATCCATTCATTGTTTTGCACCGTGATTTTTCTTTTGGGAATTTTATCCAAGATACAGGAGTATTCCTCCTTTTAGTACAATATTTTCATAGTTTATCTTTTGCACGTAGATATGTACAACATCAGAACTGGGTTTTTTTTTGTATACAATGTAAATTAGTGACCCAAGCTTATTTACTTTTTAATAAATAGTAAGCACTTTCTAAACACACATTTCTAAATAACACATACATGCACTTGTGCTATATTTATCATCATTTTTTCTCACGTATAAGTGGATCTTATTGTGACTTCTATTCCTTTGGTATACTTATTCCTCAGAAAACAACATGCTATTTTTACAAAATAGTTTTGAAGTTTATCTAAATATTTGGAAGAGAGACTCCCTCTTCACTCTCCCTTTTATGGATCATTATTTAACCGTATAAAGGCTAAAAGGAGTTTACCAGTTCCTAAAAATATTCCTCTGTTTTTATTTGATTGCCTTGATTTAAAAAATTCATTTAAAGAAAATTTATATCTTATAATCAGCAGTCACCAATCTTTTTGCCACTAGGCATTGATTTCATGGAAGATACTTTTTCCAGGAACAGGGGATGGGGTGGGGAGGGGAGATGGTTTTGGATGGTTTTAGTTTTACCCTTTGCTCACCTTTTACTGTGTAGCTGGTTTGCTCACAGGTCACAGACCAGTACTAGTTCATGGCCCTGGGAGCTGGAGACCCCTGTTTATGGTGGTAAGTTGCTCCATCCATAAATATGATAATCTTCCCATACAGTTAGATCCGTTTTTAAATCCTGTAATAAGGGCATTAATTATTGATATCGTCAAGTCAGTGTTCATCCTTTATTAGGTTAATTTATAGATATGTAACAATTATTGTTACTTTTGTAAACTGCACTTTATTTAATCTATTGCATTTTTCATTTGGTTATTCCTGCTATAGAGCAGGGATCAGCAAGTTTGTTCCTGTAAAAGACCGGATAGTAAATAATTTGGGCTTTGAGGGCCAGTCTCTGTTGTAAATATTCAATTCTGCCATATTAGCAAGAAAGCCTGAGACAATGTATAAACAAATGACCATGGCTATGTTCCAATAAAATTCTATTTACAAAACAGGTGAGGGCCCGATTTGGCTAGCAGGCAATAGTTTGTCAATCTCTTGCTATAGAAAAGCAGTACTAATCATTTATGCAGTAAATTTGCTGAACCCTCTAATTGGAATAAATAAATGTAGTGTTTTTAAAATATTGATAAACATACTACCTGTAAATAATGACTATTTATCTCTTTGTTTCTGATTACTTAACTTTTATTTCTTTTTCCCTAATTAGAAAATTGCTATGATCATCAATGCATTAAGTAATATCAATAATATTGGGCATCCTTGTCTTGATTTTACTTTTATGGAAAATACCTCTAGAGTTTCTTCATTTATATGATATTTCATATTATTTGTTTTACTAATTTTTATCACTTGATAAGGACATTTTCTTCTATTTCTGGTTTAATGATATTTCATGAGAAATAGTTTGTCTAATATTAACCATAATTATATTTTTAAAATAAACTTCATTAGGGCAAAATGTATTCTTTTCCTCATATCAAATTTTTGACATAAAAATTATATACCAGACAGTGCATCCATTTTAAGAGTACAATGCAATGAGGCCTAACAAATGCATACTCCCATGTAAATTCCACTCCAGTTAAGGAATGGATCGTTTTCCTCACACATACACATACAGAAAAATTGAGTTTATACATTTGCAGTCATTGCATTCCTATTACTAAATTCAGTAAATAAATAACTGCCTGTGTCAGCATAGATTCCTGCTGTGGTTGTTTAGTCACTAAGTTGTGTTCAACTCTTTTGTGACCCCATGGACTGCAGCCCTCAGTCTCCTCTGTCTGTGGTATTTCCCAGACAAGAATATTGGTCTGGGTTGCCATTCCTTCTTTAGGGGCTCTTCTTGACCCAGGGATTGAACATGCATCAATTGCACTGGCAGGGTAGATTCTTTACCACTGAGCTCCACCATAGATTAGTTTTACCTTTTTGGATTTTTGTATAAATTAGATCATACAATATGTTCACTTTTGTATATACTTTCTTTTTATTTAATTTTTTCTTTATTTTTTAAATTATGAAAATATGATAATATACAGGAGACTTGGAAAATATAGAAAAAAGTTACATATAGTTCCACTATATATTACAATTATTGTTTAAGTAGATAAATAAATATTTTTGTTTGGAGTTTCAATATCAAACTCTCAAAAACTGATGGAATAAATAGACAGAAAAGAAGACCTGAAAAGCACTGTGAACCAATTCAACATAATTAAGATTTGTGTATACTTTACTAGACGTACATGTTTTTATTTCATCTTGTTATGGTTTCACTACATTTTTTAAAATATGAAACATGAATAGCTATGTTCTTTTTTTCCTGATAATTCTATTATTTCTATCATGCGCCTGTTTCCATTGATTTTTATTTCTCCATCTTATGGGTAATAGTTTCTTGTTTCTTTGTATACCTGAGAATATTTTTTTGGATGTCAAATATGTATTTTTTTAAATAGAAGGTATTTAAGGTAGAACCAGGAAGGTAGATAAGACTTTAACAGTGGAATTAAGGAGAGGGACAAGATTTCATAGGAAAGTTACAATGAACTAAATTATGATGTATTAAACAAAGGATATCTATTGAAATTAAAATATAGTTCTGTTCTCATATAACAGTGTCATAAGCAGTAAAGTTCTCTATGATTTACAGAAGAAATGGTTGAGGTAGGGAGATGTTGGGATTCCCAGCTGGCTCAGTGGTAAAGAATCTGCCTTCAGTGCAGGAAATGCAGGAGATGAGTGTTTGATTCCTGGGTCAGGAAGATCCCTTGGAGGAAGAAATGGCAACCCACTCCGGTATTCTTGCCTGAAAAATCCCAGGGACAGAGGAGCCTGATGGGCTATACAGTCCATGAGGTGGCAAAGAGTTGGACATGACAAATAACTGAGCACACACACAGACACACACAAATACACACACACATACACACACAGGGAGATGTTAAGTAAGACACTCAAGCTTACCTAAAATATAGTAGTAAGGATTTGAAACCGGGTTCTCTGACTTGGAAACTCTTGTTTTCAACTGCTATGTTACGTTAGAGGGATAACGTGAGCTTTCTTTTTTTTGCAGTTAACCATTAAACCAAATTTATTGATTTGTGAACACTGGTACATGATCATAATTTTTCAAATATTTAGAGATAATATATAGAGAAAAAGAAGTGCTTTTATAATGTCCAGAGAACAATCTTAAATCTTTCTATTGACAATGCAGTCAAGTCAGGGGTTAATTAATATGATCCAAATAATTGTAATCAGAACAACTTTCCTACCTTACACATTCAGTTCAGTTCAGTTCAGTCGCTCAGTCATGTCCGACTCTTTGCGACCCCATGAATCGCAGCATGCCAGGCCTCCCTGTCCATCACCATCTCCAGGAGTTCATTCAGACTCACGTCCATCGAATCCGTGATGCTATCCAGCCATCTCATCCTCTGACATCCCCTTCTCCTCCTGCCCCCAATCCTTCCCAGCATCAAAGTCTTTTCCAATGAGTCAACTCTTCACATGAGGTGGCCAAAGTACTGGAGTTTCAGCTTTAGCATCATTCCTTCCAAAGAAATCCCTGGGCTGATCTCCTTCAGAATGGACTGGTTGGATCTTCTCGCAGTCCAAGGGTCTCTCAAGAGTCTTCTCCAACACCACACTTCAAAAGCATCAATTCTTCGGTGCTCAGCCTTCTTCACATTCCAACTCTCACATTCAAACATGACCACAGGAAAAACCATAGCCTTGACTAGACAGACCTTACTAGGCAAAGTAATGTCTCTGCTTTTGAATATGCTATCTAGGTTGGTCATAACTTTCCTTCCAAGGAGTAAGTGTCTTTTAATTTCATGGCTGCAGTCACCATCTGCAGTGATTTTGGAGCCCAAAAAAATAAAGTCTGACACTGTTTCCACTGTTTCCCCATCTATTTCCCATGAAGTGATGGAACCAGATGCCATGATCTTCATTTTCTAAATGTTGAGCTTTAAGCCAACTTTTTCACTCTCCTCTTTCACTTTCATCAAGAGGCTTTTTAGTTCCTCTTCACTTTCTGCCATAAGGGTGGTGTCATCTGCATATCTGAGGTTATTGATATTTCTCCCGGCAATCTTGATTCCAGCTTGTGTTTCTTCCAGTCCACCGTTTCTCATGATGCACTCTGCATAGAAGTTAAATAAGAGGGTGACAGTATACAGCCTTGACGGACTCCTTTTCCTATTTGGAACCAGTCTGTTGTTCCATGTCCAGTTCTAACTGTTGCTTCCTGACCTGCATACAGATTTCTCAAGAGGCAGGTCAGGTGGTCTGGTATTCCCATCTCTCTCAGAACTTTCCACAGTTTATTTGATCCACACAGTCAAAGGCTTTGCCATAGTCAATAAAGCAGAAATAGATGTTTTCTGGAACTCTCTTGCTTTTTCCATGATCCAGCAGATGTTGGCAATTTGATCTCTGGTTTCTCTCCCTTTTCTAAAACCAGCTTGAACATCAGGAAGTTCACAGTTCATGTATTGCTGAAGCCTGGCTTGGAGAATTTTGAGCATTACTTTACTAGCATGTGAGATTGGCACATGCTATTTGTTTCCCTTCTCTGATATACTCCTCCTCTCGTTCAACATTGGCTAGTAGAAACTATGAGTCACATGTGTAATTTAAAACTTTATAGCAGTCACATTATTAAAAATAAAAGTAAAAATGATATAAAGTTTTAATATTTTGTATAGCTAATTATATCCAGAATAACATTTCAATGTGTAGTTAGTATATATATTAAGATACTTAACATTTTTTAATATTAAGTCTTTGAAGTTCAATGTATATTTTATACTTATAGGACATCTCAAGTGGGACCATCATAGGCTGGTGGGAAACATGGTTTCTATCACAGCTCCACTATTATGGCTAAAAGGCAGCCAAAGTTGATGCACCAAAAAGGTAATCCCATGATGAACTCCTTCTTATCATTTAGGGTTCAGTTCCAGGGCTTCCTCTATAGTGAAGGCTTCTTTGATCACATCACCTACTAGGTCCAGTTAGTCATTCTCCAGCCTATTACCCAGCTTTGTTGATTCATAATATTTTGCTGTTCAGACACTGAGTTGCATCCAAAACTTTGTGACCCCATGGACTGCATGCAGCACATAACATATTTACTGATTTTAATTAATTATTAATAATAGTTTTTGTGTTAGTATCTATGACTTAGGAAGCATCACTACAAACAAAGCTAGTGGAGGTGATAGAATTCCAGTTGAGCTATTTCAAATACTAAAAGATAATGCTGTGAAAGTGCTGCACTCAATATGCCAGAAAATTTAGAAAACTCAATAGTGGCCACAGGACTGTAAAAGGTCAATTTTCATTCCAATCCCAAACAAAGGCAATGCCAAAGAATGTTCAAACTACTACACAATTGCACTCATCTCACACGCTAGCAAAGTAATGATCAATATTCTCCAAATGAGGCTTCAACAGTACGTGAACCAAAAATTTCCAAATGTTTAAGCTGGATTTAGAAAAGGCAGAAGAACCAGAGATCAAATTGCCAAAATTTGTTGGATCATTGAAAAAGCAAGAGAGTTCCAGAAAACATCTATTTCTGCTTTATTGACTATGCCAAAGCCCTTGACTGTGTGGATTACAACAAACTGTGGAAAATTCTTCAAGAGATGGGAATACCAGACCACCTTACCTGCCTCTTGAGAAATCTGTATGCTGGTCAGGAAGCAACAGTTAGAACTGGACATGGAACAACAGACTGATTCCCAACTGGGAAAGGAGTACATCAAGGCTGTATATTGTCACCCTGCTTATTTAACTTATATGAAGAGTACATCATAAAAAATTCCAGGCTGGATGAAGCACAAGCTGGAATCAAGATTTTCAGGAGAAATGTCAATAACCTCAGATATGACCATTATGTCAGAAAACAAAGAGGAACTGAAGATGAAAGTGAAAGAGGAGAGTGAAAAAGTTGGCTTAAAAGTCAACATTCAAAAACCGAAGATTATGGCACCTGGTTCTACCACTTCATGGCAAATAGATGGGTAAACAATGTATACAGTGACAGACTTCATTTTCTTGGACTCCAAAATCACTCTAGATGGTGACTGTAGCCATGAAATTAAAAGACACTTATACCTTGGCAGGAAAGTTATGACCAACCTAGACAGCATCAAAAAAGCAGAGACATTACTTTGCCAACATAGGTCTGTCTAGTCAAAGCTATGGGTTTTCCAGTAGTCGTGTATGGATGGGAGAGTTGGACTATAAAGAAAACTGAGAACTGAAAAAATTGATGCTTTTGAACTGTGGTGTTGAAGATTCTTGAGAATCTTTTTGTACTGCAAGGAGATCAAGCCAGTCCATCCTAAAGGAAATCAGTCCTGAATAATCATTGGAAGAACTGATGCTGAAGCTGAAGTTCCAATACTTTGGCCACCTCATGTGAAGAACTGACTCATTGGAAAAGAGTCTGATGCTGGGAAGGATTTAAGGCAGGAGGAGAATGGAATGAGAGAGGATGAGATGGTTGGACAGCATCACCGACTCGATGGACATGAGTTTGAGCAGATTCTGGGAGTTCGTGGTGGACAGGGAAGCCTGGCGTGCTGCAGTTCATGGGGTTTAAAGAGTTGGACACGACTGAGCGACTGAACTGAACTGAACTGATGTATGACTTGCCACTAGATTATAACAGTCACGGAGGCAAGGACAGCACATCATCTTTAGCATTTTGGACAACTGAAAATTTTCTAATGAGTGAATAGATAAATGAAAGACTTTTAGGCAGTTTGCTAAGTATTTTAGAGACTGTGTAATTTAAACTTACAGAAATGCCACATATCGGGAAAACATCTTTATCCTCATTAAAAAAAAATTTATGGGAATATAGCTGCTTTACAATGTTGTGGTATTTTCTACTGTACAGCAAAATGAATCAGCCATATGTGTACCTTGTTGTTGTTGCTTAGTCTCTACGTTGTGTCCGATTCCTTTGTGACCCCATGGACTGTAGTCTTCCAGGCTCCTCTGTCCATGGGATTTTCCAGGCAAAAATACCAGAGAGGTTGCCTTTTCCTCCATGGGATATTCCAAGGTAGGAATTGAACCCATGGCTCCTGCCATGTCCTGCATTGTAGGTGGATTCTTTATCTCTGAACCACTGGGGAAGCCCATATGTATACATATATTCCCTCTTTTTTGAATTTCCTGCTCATTTAGGTCACCACAGGGTGTTGAGTAGAGCCAAATTATCAGATAAAGTCTACAAATCAAATTAGTTAGTTGATTAAAATTATAAAAAAAATGACCTCCATGTCCATGCATTCCAAACATCTAAAGTTAGATATCTGAGATAGAAATTAGGAGGTTAATTCTAATAGTACTCAATAGGAGAAAGTAGTGAAAGTGTTAGTTGCTCAGTCGTGTCGGACTCTTTGCAACCCCATGACCCCATCAGGCTCCTCTGTTCCTCAAGTTCTCCAACCAAGGTTACTTGAGTGGGTAGCCATTCCCTTTCCAGGGGATTTTCACAACCCAGGGATCAAATCTGGGTAATCCACATTGAAGCATTTTCTTTACTATCTGGGCCAACTTCACAAATCTTGGCAAATTCTTGCCTACTGTACCTAAAGAAACATAAAGTTACAGATAACATAGATTTCTAGGTAGAACAATCTAACATACAAGCTATTAGATTTTCTAACACTTTTACATTATTTTATTTAATTCTATAATTAACTTGTCATGTAAACAAAGCAAATATATTACTTTTTCATTTAACAGATAAAAGAAGAAAAACACAAGGTTAAGTGAATTGTCCAAAGTTAAACAGTAAATTAACACCAATGTATACCAAGACTATAACCCAGACCTCCTATTTTCTAGGCAGCTACCTGTCCCACTTGCTACGTCTGAAGTCAACAATTTCAAAAGAAAAAATAAATAAAAGGAAAAAAGAAAGAAAAATGGAAGGAGGAGAGAGAAAGACTAAGGAAACACGTTTATTGAGTTACTGTGTGCTTACTAAGAAGTGCACACAAGTGTACAGCTCCATGAATTGCAAGACCTTTTAGAACTAACTCCCAAAAAAGATATCCTTTTCATTATAGGGGACTGGAATGCAAAAGTAGGAAGTCAAGAAACACCTGGAGTAACAGGCAAATTTGGCCTTGGAGTACAGAATGAAGCACGGCAAAGGCTAATAGAGTTCTGCCAAGAGAATGCACTGGTCATAGCAAACACCCCCTTCCAACAACACAAGAGAAGACTCTACACATGGACATCAGCAGATGGTCAACACTGAAATCAGATTGATTATATTCTTTGCAGCCAAAGATGGAGAAGCTCTATACAGTCAACAAAAACAAGACCAGGAGCTGACTGTGGCTCAGATCATGAACTCCTTATTGCCAAATTCAGACTTAAATTGAAGAAAGTAGGGAAAACCACTTGACCATTCAGGTATGACCTAAATCAAATCCCTTCTGATTATACAGTGGAAGTGAGACATAGATTTAAGGGCCTAGATCTGATAGATAGAGTGCCTGATGGACTATGGAATGAGGTTTGTGACATTGTACAGGAGACAGGGATCAAGACCATCCCCATGGAAAAGAAATGCAAAAAAGCAAAATGGCTGTCTGGGTAGGCCTTACAAATAGCTGTGAAAGAAGAGAGGCGAAAAGCAAAGTAGGAAAGGAAAGATATAAGCATCTGAATGCAGAGTTCCAAAGAATAGCAAGAAGAGATAAGAAAGCCTTCTTCAGCGATCAATGCAAAGAAATAGAGGAAAACAACAGAATGGGAAAGACTAGAAGATCTCTTCAAGAAAATTAGAGATACCAAGGGAACATTTCATGCAAGGATGGGCTCGATAAAGGACAGAAATGGTATGGACCTAACAGAAGCAGAAGATATTAAGAAGAGGTGGCAAGAATACACAGAAGAACTGTACAAAAAAGATCTTCATGACCCGGATAATCATGATGATGTGATCACTAATCTAGAGCCAGACATCTTGGAAAGTGAAGTCAAGTGGGCCTTAGAAAGCATCACTACGAACAAAGCTAGTAGAGGTGATGGAATTCCAGCTGAGCTGTTCCAAATCCTGAAAGATGATGCTGTGAAAGTGCTGCACTCAATATGCCAGCAAATTGGGAAAACTCAGCAGTGGCCACAGGACTGCAAAAGGTCACTTTTCATTCCAATTCCAAAGAAAAGCAATGCAAAAGAATGCTCAAACTACCACACAATTGCACTCATCTCACACGCTACTAAAATAATGCTCAAAATTCCCCAAGCCAGGCTTCAGCAATACGTGAACCGCGAACTCCCTGATGTTCAAGCTGGTTTTAGAAAAGGCAGAGGAACCAGAGATCAAATTGCCAACATCTGCTGGATCACGGAAAAAGTAAGAGAGTTCCAGAAAAACATCTATTTCTGCTTTATTGACTATGGCAAAGCCTTTGACTGTGTGGATCACAATAAACTGTGGAAAATTCTGAAAGAGATGGGAATACCAGACCACCTGACCTGCCTCTTGAGAAATCTGTATGCAGGTCAGGAAGCAACAGTTAGAACTGGACATGGAACAACAGACTGGTTCCAAATAGGAAAAGGAGTCCGTCAAGGCTGTATACTGTCACCCTGCTTATTTAACTTATAAGCAGAGTACATTATGAGAAACACAAGCTGGAATCAAAATTGTGGGGGAAAAATATCAATAACCTCAGATATGCAGGTGACACCACCCTTATGGCAGAAAGTGAAGAGGAGCTAAAAAGCCTCTTGATGAATGTGAAAAAGGAGAGCAAAAAAGTTGGCTTAAAGCTCAACATTCAGAAAACGAAGATCATGGCATCTGGTCCCATTACTTCATGGGAAATAGATGGGGAGACAGTGGAAACAGTGTCAGACTTTATTTTTGGGGGCTCCAAAATCACTGCAGATATTGATTGCAGCCATGAAATTAAAAGACACTTACTTCTTGGAAGAAAGGTTATGACCAACCTAGATAGTATATTCAAAAGCAGAGACATTACTTTGCCGACTAAGGTCTATCTAGTCAAGGCTATGGTTTTTCCAGTGGTCATGTATGGATGTTAGAGTTGGACTGTGAAGAAAGCTGAGCACCGAAGAATTGATGCTTTTGAACTGTGGTGTTGGAGAAGACTCTTGAGAGTACCTTGGACTGCAAGGAGATCCAACCAGTCCATTTTGAAGGAGATCAGCCCTGGGTGTTCTTTGGAAGGAATGATGCTAAAGCTCAAACTCCGGTACTTTGGCCACCTCATGTGAAGAGTTGACTCACTGGAAAAGATTTTGATGCTGGGAGGGATTGGGGGCAGGAGGAGAAGGGGACGACCAACGTGAGATGGCTGGATGGCATCATGAACTCGATGGACGTGAGTCTGAGTGAATTCCGTGAGTTGGTGATGGACAGGGAGGCCTGACGTGCTGCGATTCATGGGGTCGCAAAGAGTCGGACATGACTGAGCGACTGAACTGAACTGAATATACCTGTGTAATCAGGTGAGGACATGGAACATTACCAGCAAAATGGAAGACTGCTGTCCATCATGTCCTACAGCAATCACCCTGATTTTCATCAATTTTGCCTAATTTTTAAATTTAAATGAATAGCATCATATAGTATGTATACTTATAAATCTGTTTTTTTTCCATCATCATTATGTGACAGAGATCTATTCATGCTATTGTGTGGATTTGTATTGCCAGAATTATATACATTTTATGAATATGCCACAAATCATTTTCATTCTACTCTTGATAAGCAATTGAATTGATTCCAAGTTTTGGCTATTACCAATAATCCTATAAATATTCTTGTCTATTCCTTTTGGATATAAATGCAACCACCTTTACTGGGTGCATACCTAACAGTAAAATTTATGGGTCATAGAGTATGGACATACTGACTTTTAGTCTTATCTAAGAAATGATCACCCGTACCAAATTCATGAAAATATTCTCTAAAATTTTATTATAGGAGTTTTATCATTTTATCTTTTACATTTTAATCTACAATTTACTTTCATGTAATTTTTGAGTAGCATGTGAAGTAGAGATCTGCCTTTGTACTTTTTAGTACATCTATCTATCCTTGGATCAATATCCCTCTAGCTTATTATGTAGCTTTTTGTTGTCTTGATATCTGGTAGGAAAGCCTCCAATATTATTCTTTTTCTTCAATACCGTTTTGGTTTTTCTTAACTATTTACATTGTTACATAAAATTTAGAATTAGTTTGTTAATTTCCACTAAAAAGAAAAGTTGTTAAAACTTTGACTGATATTGTATTGAATTGGCAGAATTGCAATGGAAGTATAGATCAGTTTGTAGAGAAGTGCTATCTTTAAAATGTTTCATTTTCCAGTGGATGCAGAAAATACATCCCACATTTATTTAGATTATCTTTAATTTTCTCATTTAGTTTTCAAAATTTTGAGTGTAGAGCTCTGGTTTAGCTTTTATTATATGTATCCCAAGTGTTTGAGCTTGCATTGCAACTAAAAATGGTTTCATTTGAAATATTCATAGAATCATGCTGTTTTGCTTGTATATAGAAATAGCAATAATTTTGTATTATTTCTAGACATGTTGTTGAATCCACACATTAATTCTAATTAAACCTAATTATAGTAAATGTGTAATTCCTTTTGATTTTTAAATATACAATTCATGTCATCTGCAGTGATATTTTCAATCCCTTTAACTTTTGTTTCCTTTTCTTGCCTTGTTGCCTTAAGTAGGATAGCTAGTAAATATTTAGTAGAACTAAGTTTCAAGATCATATGATTTGATTCTCCAGTTGGTTAATATAATGGATTAAAATGGATTTATTTTTATGATGATAAACCAACAGTGCATTCCTGGAATAAATTTAATCTATTTTTAATCTTTTTTAGCATATATATATATATAGAGAGAAGTATTTCTATAAAATATCAGAAACTGATATTTTATTCACATATTTGGGGATTTTCTAATTTTATGCAATTTATTCTTTTATTTTTTTCTAGCTTAAATACACTGAAATTTTCAGAGTGATTTCAGTACTTCAATTTTTGAGAAATGTTTTAAAGCTCGGCATACAAACAGCTTTGGTAAGTTGTTAATGTGCACTAAAAGATATGTAGATTCTGCAGATATTGTGTGAAGCATTTTATAAAAGCTTATTTAGGTTAGTTTTTACTCATGCTGTTTAAATGTTCTACAGCTTTAGTAATGATTTCAGTTAGCCTGTTTAACTCATTACCAACTTACCAACTGAGGCAAGTTAAAACTTTATCATTTTTGATTTGTCTATTTCTCTTTAAAGTTTTATCAATATTTAATCACATAGATATTAAAGTTATAATTTGGTTTATATAAATTAAGAATTATTGAGCTTTTCTTGTGAATTTTCTCTTATTATTGTCATGACACATTCCTCATTCTTGTTTAATGTGTTTCTTACCTTAAACTAGCCATTGTCTGATATTGGTACAAGTACACAAACTTTATTTGCTTCATATTTGAATGGGACATTGTTTCTATGCTTTTACTTCAACTTTTTAAACAATTTTATAATTAAGATATAATTTTTTAGCTTATCATGTTAGTAGTTTTTAATATTATTTAAGCTTTATTTTTAATTATACTATTTGGTTATACACATTCAATAAAATTAGAGATACATTTTGGTTTAAATATACCATTTACTGTTTATTTTTCTATTTGCCTCACTTTTTTTCCTTCTCTTCTGATTTCTTTTTGAAAAAAATATTTTTTTGCTCTTCCATTTTTAATTGTCAGAAGCCTGGTGGTTGAAATGGTAAAGAATCTACTTATAATGCAAGAGACCTGTGTTCATTCCCTGGGTTGGGAAGAACCCCTGGAAGAGGGCATGGCAACCCACTCCAGTACTCTTGCCTGGAGAATCCCCATGGACAGAGGAGCCTAGCGGGCTACAGTCCATGGGATCACAGAGATTCAAACACGACCAAGCAACTAACCACAGCACACGTTGATTACACATTTTTAACTTCTCTTCTAGTAGTTACCCTAGAAACGAAAACACACATCTTTGACTAAAGATTAATATAAATGGAAAAATTTTCCCACTTTCAAAAGAATAAAGTAAACTTAAAACAATTTAATTATATTCATTTACTCTTTCTCTCTTTTTTGATGTTACTAAAATTTTTAATCCTATATATCTTAAAATCTTGCATGCTATCATTATTATTGTTGTTTTTCTATATAATCAATACTCATCTAGATTTACCAACATATTTCTTCCTCCAAATGGCCTTTATTTTCTCCTGCTTTATCTGAGATTATTTTCCTTCTGTTACAATGGCTCCTTTTAATGATTCCTTAGTATATTTTTGCTTGTGGAAAATATTCTGTTTCAATTATCTGAAATGTCCTTAACTTTTCTCTGCTTATGAAGGATATTTTAGAGTATTGAATTCTACACTGCTAATTATTTTTATTAACTATTTTTAATATCATTCTGATGTCTTCTTGCCTCTTTACTTTTCTTAAGAAATCAGATGTCAATTGCATTATTGGTTGAATAAAGACAATGGATCATTTTCTCTGGCTGCTCATTATATTTCCTTTGTCTTTGCTTTTTAGCAGTTTTCTTTATTGTTCCTTCATATGATTTTCTTTGTGATTTATGGCTTGAAACTTTATATCAATTTTTCAGTCTATAACTTGGTATCTTTCATCGATTTTCAAATATTTTGGCCATATCTTCTTAACTATTTTTTCTACACTGTTATTTATCTAATCTTCTGTTGAATCCTTCTATGAGATCTTATTTTCAGTTATTTTGTTTTTCAGTCCTATATTTTTGATTTACTTTTTTCATAATTTCCCATTTTCTCTCTTTTGCTAGAGAGAAGAGAAAAGGTGAAGAAAGAGAAATGAGGGAAAGCAATATTTCTAGTTGCTGTCCATGGAAGAGGTATCTGCAATAAGCATTGCTGCCATTGCTGGAATCATAGTCATCAACTTTTAAGTACAAAAAAGATGTCTAGTCTTCCTTGTAATAAAAAGTGTATATTATAACTACACTGCAATACCACCATTCACATATCAAATAGATAAAAATCAAAATTTGGTGAGCCTTTGTAGATCCTTTGTAGAGATTGTTTAGGGTAACCAATAATTTCATGCATTATTGTGGGAATAAAAACTGATCATTATATGGCACAATTTGATGATATCTATCAAAATTAAAATACACCTATCTCATGACATTGCAATTCTTCTATGTACAAATTAATCTACACAAAGGTTCCTACATGTGAGCAAAAATATCTATGGTTCTAATCTTATATTAACAATGACTTGAAATAACCTAAATTCTCCAAATGAGGAACTGGTAAAATAATTTTTTTTAACTAGCAAAAGAACAGAAGTAATCTAAGTCCATTCATTGTGTACTGGTTAAATAAATTGTGAAACTAAATTTTAACACAATAATAAAGTGGCTTTAATTGAAAATAAATTTAATAAGATAAAAAGTAATGAATTATGGTACACATTATATGTAATTTTTACAAACTGGATCTCTATGTACCTATTTTGAATTAATTCTGAGATATGTTGTTATGTTTTTAAAAAACAGAAGAGAATATATAATGTAAACATATAGTTGCATACTTGCATACTTGCATATGAAGAAAAGATATATGAAAGTGGCTTTTAACATAGAACAAAATTATTTTATTCCCCTATCTCCACTTGGCTAAATCTTATCTGGCTTAAATTGACAATTCTCCAAGAAATCTTCTTGGGCCTCCATTCAAAGATAATCTCATATTACTCTGAACCTGAAAGGACTTATTTGTGTTAAAAAAATATTATACCAGTCAACCTTTAAAAGGAGAATTTATGTGCTTGTCTAAAACTGCTACTATATATAAGCTCTTTGATAATGAAGTTCTTTTATTTTTTACAAATCTATAAATCCCTATGGCAATATATTTTTAACTTATCACATATTAGAACAAATACTATTAGTTGAATTGAGTGGAGTTCCTATTAAGTGAATGAAAGCAATCAACGAATGATATTTTACTGCATGTGAAAGATTTTCTACCTTACAGGCTATGAAGAACAGGCTCAATCGAGAGCATTAAATGAGTTCCACCTTATGAACATCATTTACAATATTTGATTGCACCTAAGATTTGAAGAAATCATTGAAGCTTGGGTTTTTATGATCAGCATATTTAGTGTAAATTGCAATTGCTTCATAATATGTAAGAGCTTCATATCAAGGTTCTCTCAGGCCTCTTGTTAATAGAATTAAACACAGGTTTAGATTTTTCTGAAAAAAACAGTATGTTATCCTAAATTTGATTCTACTTCTTAATGGAGACTCCTTCACCTGATTCTTTGAAGCACTATAAAGAGGGAAGGCAGACAATTTAGGGATATCATTTACTCAAATTTACAACCATTCACCCTGAAAACACAATAGGGTATACTAAACTGTAGGGGGAAAAAATAAACAAACAGTTCCTTTTTATTAAAACTTAGCTGATAAAATGCTCCATGCAGAAGTCCTGACTTTTGTTTCTACTTTGAGCCTTCAGGACAGATTCTGAATAAGAAATAAGAGAAAGAACTTTTGAAATCTATGTCACCAACTAAATTAAAATAAGAAAGAGCAGTTTTTAAATCCAATATTTTAGAACAAATGGCTGAAAAATAAACAATGGCTTAAAATGCTTTGGGGTTTGAGATTCTTTCCCTTTAAGAAAGTTATATGCACACACACAGCACAAAAACCAAATTATGCAAATTCCAACTCAAAGGAATTCAAACTGTCCTATTGGGCTTGTTTCACCTCTGAACCATAGGAAATTGATGTGGGTCAGGGTCAAGATCAAGGTCAAGATACTAGTAGTTAGTTAATACTTCAGTTCAGTCTCTCAGTCATGTCCGACTCTTTGCGACCCCATGAATCGCAGCACGCCAGGTCTCCTTTTCCATCACCAACTCCCGGAGTTCACACAAACTCATGTCCATCGAGTTGGTGATGCCATGCAGCCATCTCATCCTCTGTGGTCCCCTTCTCTCCCTGCCCCCAATCCCTCCCAGCATCAGAGTCTTTTCCAATAAGTCAACAATTCCCATGAGGTGGCCAAAGAATTGGAGTTTCAGTTTTAGCATCATTTTTTCCAAAAAACACCCAGGACTGATCTCCTTTAGGATGGACTGGTTGGATCTCCTGGCAGTCACAGTTCAAAAGCATCAATTCTTTGGCGCTCAGCTTTCTTCACAGTCCAACTCTCACATCCATACATGACCACTGGAAAAACCATAGCCTTGACTAGACAGACCTTTGTTGGGAAAGTAATGTCTCTGCTTTTTAATATGCTGTCCTGGTTGGTCATAACTTTCCTTCCAAGGAGTAAGTGTCTTTTAATTTCATAGCTGCAATCACCATCTGTAATGATTTTGGAGCCCCCCAAAATAAAGTCTGACACTGTTTCCCCACCTATTTCCCATGAAGTGATGGGACCATCTGGTGATGTCCATGTGTAGAGTCTTCTCTTGTGTTGTTGGAAGAGGGTGTTTGCTATGACCAGTGCGTCCTCTTGGCAAAACTCTATTAGCCTTTGCCCTGCTTCATTCTGCATTCCAAGGCCAAATTTGCCTGTCACTCCAGGTGTTTCTTGACTTCCTACTTTTGCATTCCAGTCCCCTATAATGAAAAAGACATCTTTTTTGGGAGTTAGTTCTAAAAGGTCTTATAGGTCTTCATAGAACCGTTCAACTTCAGCTTCTTCAGCATTATTGGTTGGGGCATAGACTTGGATTACTCTGATATTGAATGGTTTGCCTTGGAAACAAACAGAGATCATTCTGTCGTTTTTGAGATTGCATCCAAGTACTGCATTTTGGACTCTTTTGTTGACCATGATGGCTACTCCATTTATTCTGAGGGACTCCTGCCCACAGTAGTAGATATAATGGTCATCTGAGTTAAATTCACTCTTTCCAGTCCATTTTAGTTCGCCAATTTTAGAATGTCGACATTCACTCTTGCCATCTCTTGTTTGACCACTTCCAATTGGCCTTGATTCATGGACCTGACATTCCAGGTTCCTATGCAATATTGCTCTTTACAGCATTGGACCTTGCTTCTATCACCAGTAACATCCACAACTTAGTGTTGTTTTTGCTTTGGCTCCATCCCTTCATTCTTTCTGGAGTTATCTCTCCACTGATCTCCAGTTGTATATTGGGCACCTACCAACCTGGGAAGTTCCTCTTTCAGTATCCTATCATTCTGCCTTTTCATACTGTTCATGGGGTTCTCAAGGGAAGAATACTGAAGTGGTTTGCGATTCCCTTCTCCAGTGGACCACGTTCTGTCAGACCCTCCAACATGACCCGCCCATCTTGGGTGGCCCCACATGGCATGGCTTAGTTTCATTGAGTCAGACAAGGCTGTGTTCCATGTGATTAGATTGACTAGTTTTCTGTGATTATGGTTTCAGTGTGTCTGCCCTCTGATGCCCTCTTACAACACCTACCATCTTACTTGGGTTTCTCTTACCTTGGACGATGGGTATTTCCTCACCACCGCCCCTCCTGACCTTGAACGTGGAGTAGCTCCTCTCAGCCCTCCTGCGCCCATGCAGTCACTGCTCCTTGGACATGGAGGAAATACTTTTAGGAAGCAGGAGCGGCCAAGAGGAGCTACTCCACGTTCAAGGTCAGGAGGGGCGGTGGTGAGGAAATACCCATCGTCCAAGGTAAGAGAAACCCAAGTAAGATGGTAGGTGTTGTAAGAGGGCATCAGAGGGCAGACACACTGAAACCATAATCACAGAAAACTGGTCAATCTAATCGCACAGACCACAGCCTTGTCTAACTCAATGAAACTAAGCCATGCCGTGTGGGACCACCCAAGATGGGCAGGTCATGGTAGAGAGGTCTGATAGAACATGGTCCACTGGAGAAGGGAATTGCAAACCACTTATATTACCATAAACCCTTGCATGGCTAGGCAGTATCTGAGAGCTGATGTGAATCTATTTGAGAGAATGTCTTTTGAGTGTGCTCCTTGGTTTGTATCTTGGACCACACTCTTTCCTGAACTGGCTTTATGAAACCTGAGGTTGGTACTTTAAAGGAGATAAGGGACTACTACTGTTTTGAGGAACTCCTTGCTCTGGGAAAGTCAGTAGACCAAAATTAGGTCCAAGAGAGAAGCATCACCTTCTTTCTGGAACTGCCAGTCTTCCTGTCCTTCATCATCTCCTGGAGCCTACCCAAGTTCATGTTCATTGAATCGGTGATGCCATCAAACCATCTCATCCACTGTTGCTCCCATCTCCTCCTGCCCTCAATCTTTCCCAGTATCAGAGTCTTTTCTAATGAGTCAGCTTTTCTCATCAGGTGGCCCAAGTATTGGAGCTTCAGCTTCAGCGTTAGTCCCTCCAATGAATATTCAGGGTTGATCTCCTTTAGGATTGACTGGTTTGACCTCCTTGCAGTCCAAATGACTCTCAAGAGTCTTCTTCAACACCACAGTTTAAAAGCATCATTTCTTCAGTGTTCAGCCTTTTTTATGATTCAACTCTCACATCCATACATGACTACATGAAAAACCACAGTGGTGGAGGTTTAGTCGTTAAGTCGTGTCTGACTCTTAAGATCCTATGGACTCTAACCTGCCAGGCTCCTCTGTCCACGGGATTCTCCAGGCAAGAATACTGGAGTGGGTTGTTATATCCTTCTCCAGGGGATCTTCCTGACCCAGAAATTTAACCTGGATCTCCTGCATTGCAGGCAGATTCTTTACCGACCAAGATACAAGGGAAAAATCATAGCTTTGACTAAATGGAACTTTGTTGGCAAAGTGATGTCTCTGCTTTTTAATAAGGTAAGCTTGTCATTTTTTTTTTCAAGGAGCAAGCATCTTTTAATTTCATCCCTGCAGTCACTGTCCACTGTGATTTTGGAGCCCAAGAAAATAAAATCTGTCACTGTTTCCACTTTTTCCCTTCTATTTTGGCTAAAAATCTGTGGCTCACACTTTTCCAGGAAACTACCTTGATTTTGAGCTCAATGACTTATTAGTAATAACAATGTGGCTACTCATTGATATTTTTCATACTTCTGGTAAAGTAGTATACTACTTAATAGTCTGAATAAGCATACATTTAGGGTATTATCCAATGCAGGGGCACCAAACAATAGACTTTTTAAAAATAAGAATCAGATATATCCTAAAAGAAACCAATAATCATTGTGAAAAAAAGGAGAAACATTAAATTCCTTAGACTTAATTCAGAACTATTATTTCAAAATACTAACCACATAAGGAAATATGTATAATAATCTCTTCAATGTTTAGGTTTTATCATAAAATGAACCCTGATCCCAGAAGCATTGCTATAAACCGAATGGGTCCCTCTCAGATTCATTAGGTGAATTCTTATCCACAAAATGATGGTATTTGGTGTAGGAATTTGGGAGAGTACTTGGTGATGAGGGCAGAGCCTTCATGATTGGGTTAGTCCCATTATAAAAGAAACCCCAGAGAGATTCCTCAATTTTTCTTCTATGTTAGATTATAATAAAAGACAGTTGTCTCTGAACTAAGAAATGAGCATTCACCAGACTGAATCTGCTGGCACCTTGAATTTGGACTTCATGTGCTATAGAACTGTGAGAAATAAATGTTTCTGAGGCACTCAGTCTATATTATTTATATTATAGCAGCCTATATGAACTATGACAGGTATCTTAGCAGTATTTGGACATCACATCGTGATCTGACTCTTCTCCACAGTTTTTAAAGTTCTATTCAATTTGCTTGTGTATCTGGCTCAAGTCTGCCCTAGAAACTGGCATATCTTTTCACTCATCTCTAAATGAGGGCTATGTTCCCCTTCCTATCTCCCACATAAATCCTCTGGGTAGTTCAAATGATGTCTTAGAAATTTGATTTTAGTGAATAGCCATTTCCCATATTCTGTCTGCACTAAAACTAACTTTTTAAAAGTAAAATTGTAATTTTGGCTCCACCCTTTATTAGATGTTATTGACTGAGTCACTTAACTTCATTATGTCTCAGTTTTATCATCAGACAAATGGGGATAATACAATACTCACTGTCTAGAACTGTCATGGGGATTAAATGAGATAATGCTCTGAGATCAGCACCTAACTTATGGTAAAGGCCTAATAAATAATAACCATTATAACTTCTATGCCTCAATGTTTTGTTGCATTGTCACGGAGAGTTTAATTAGCCTCTTTGCCAGATGGAAAGTTTAAAAAGAATGAATCTCAGAGATATTGCTTCTGAAAATAATATAGTCTCGGAGCCAAGAGGAAGGAGAATTGAGGAGACACTTGGATAAGAACAAGAAGGGTACTTACCATATTGAGGAAATGTTCCACAAGAAGTAAGAGGTGGCAAGAAGTAAGATCCAAAGTTGAGGGGTGGTGACAAGAAGGATATCTGTGAAAATGTAACAAGGTGAGGAGAAATATTGATAAGAGAAAGGAGGCATACATGGGAGCCAAGTGTTTCTGGTAACTTGGTGGGAACTGGCTTAGAATGTCACTAGGTAAGATGGAAGAATCTTAAGAAAGTGTCTCAGAAATTAGAAGAGAGAATGAGCATGATAGATTAGGGTAGGGCTAGATTTAGGAAACTGTAAGAAAAATTATAGTGAAAACTTGATGTGACCTGAACACCAGCTTGCATTAGAATTAAAACTCCCCACAAACCAGTGGGACATCTGGCAAATATGGAAATAAAAAAAAGAAGTTTTAGAGAACATGTGTTATAAATAAACAGTAAGAACATAGGTTGATCAGGCTTCCCTGATAGCTCAGTTGGTAAAGAATCCACCTGCAATGCAGGAGAACCCAGTTCATTTCCTGGGTAGGGAAGATCCCCTGGAGAAGGGATAGGCTACCCACTCCAGCAGAGAAGGAAATGGCAACCCACTCCAGTACTCTTGCCTGGAAAATCCCATGGACAGAGGAGCCTGGTAGGCTAGAATCCATGGGGTTGCAAAGAGTTGGACATGACTGAGCAACTTCACTTTGCTCACTTCACACTTTATCTCTGGAGAAGGAAATGGTAACCCACTCCAGTATTTTTGCCTGGGGAATCCCATGGACAAAGGAGCCTGGCAGGCCATGGTCCATGGGGTCGCAGAGAGTCAGATACAACTGACGTGACTGAGCACTCACTCCAGTATTCTTGGGCTTCCCTTGTGGCTCAGCTGGTAAAGAATCCACCTGCAATGCAGGAGACCTGGGTCAATCCTTGGGTTGGGAAGATCCCCTGGAGAAGAGAAAAGCTAGCCACTCCAATATTCTGGCCTAGAGAATTCCATGGACAGTCCATGGGGTTGCAAAGAGTCGGACACGACTGAGCAACTTTCACTTTCATTTTTCAAGGACACAGGTAGGAAAAACTTAAAAGAATAATATATCTATAATAACAGTCACAATATTAGAGAACCAGTATTAATACCTTAAGTTAACAATAATAGCTCAAGAAGTTAAAAAATCAATTATCACTTCATAACGCAAAATGAGAATAACTCAAAAAAACTCTACAGGTGCAAGTAGCTATTTTCCCCAGCCTTAATAAGAGAATGTCACCAGAAATAAGAACACATTAGCTGTTACAATAGCCTTCATCAGGAAATGTCAGTTTGGAAAAAATAAAAAAAAAAAAGGAAATGTCAGTTTGGTGTTCTGCCACAAAAACCAAATAAAACAAAAACATAACAATTATTCTCTTTACTGCTACTGGATAAGTTATGAACCAAAGAAATTAACAAAGAAAAATTAAAAAAAAAAAGCAACAACGTAAGGCTTGCTTACCTGTTGCCTTACAAAAGTGGGTAATGTAATAAAGGTCCATCTAGTCAAAGCTATGGTTTTTCCAGTAGTCGTGTATGAATGCAAGAGTTGGACTATATAGAAAACTGAGCGCCGAAGAAGTGATGCTTTTGAACTGTGGTGTTGGAGAAGACTCTTGAGAGTCCCTTGGACTGCAAGGAGATCCAACCAGTCCATCCTAAAGGAAATCAGTCCTGAGTATTCATTGGAAGGACTGATGCTGAAGCTGAAACTCCAATACTTTGGCCACCTCATGCGAAGAACTGACTCACTGGAAAAGACCCTGATGCTGGGAAAGATTGAAGGTGGAAGAAAAGGGGGATGGACAGAGGGTGAGGGGTTGGATGGTATCACTGACTCGATGGACATGAGTTTGAGTAAACTCCTTGAGTTGGTGATGGACAGGAAGGCCTGGTGTGCTACAGTCCATGGGGTTGCAGAGTCAGACATGACTGAGCGACTGAACTGACTGACTGAATGTAATAATGTCAGTTAAGGAAGTGTTCTTTATTCTCACTCATGACTCCCACCCATAAAATGATTAGACTTTTCCTCAATGCTGCCTTTCCAATGATTACTTGAAGTCATCGATATGCCATGTCAGCTGCTATCAGTCTTTAAATTCTGCCTGCCATGCCTTATCCCAGAAAGAAAGAATGTAAAACAAAACAAAAGACAAGGTCCTTTCATCCTTCAACTATTGCAACATAATCAGTTTCCTGGAAACAGAGGGGTTTTCCTTCTCTTTCATATATCCTCATTTTCCTCTTTCCAACCCCAGAACCACATTTATCTTTTTTAATTGACCCCTTCATGAAGGGGTAAGTCACCCCATCTTTCACAAGTTTCTTGACTGCTAATGCTCAAAGTTCAGCCAAAAGAAAATCAAGCAAAAAGTTACTTTCTGTAATTCACTGAGGTAAATACAATATTCTAGGACCTAAGACATATTGTTTGGCAGGTCTTGTATTGATGAGGATGTTTGAGACGTTGAAACCTAAGAAAAGCATAGTTCAATTCTTTGCAATTATCAAGTGTACAATCTAGGTGAACACAGATTTGTTCAACATGAAGTGTAATTTTTTTAAAAAGCTTAGGATAATAATTTTATGCAACAAAAGAGGAATTACAGTAGCCCTATTCTACAAAGCTAAAGAGCCTCTTGAAAGTGAAAGTGGAGAGTGAAAAAAATGGCTTAAAACTCAACATTCAGAAAACTATGATCATGGCATCTGGTCCCATCACTTCATGGGAAATAGATGGGGAAACAATGGAAACAGTGACAGACTTTATTTTGGGGGGCTCCAAAATCACTGCATATGGTGACTGCAGCCATGAAATTAAAAGACGTTTACTCCTTGGAAGAAAAGTTATGACCAACATAGACAGCATATTAAAAAGCAGAGACATTACTTTGCCAACAAAGGTCCATCTAATCAAAACTATGGTTTTTCCAGTAGTCATGTATGGATGTGAGAGTTGGACTATAAAGAAAGCTGAGTGCTGAAGAACTGATGCTTTTGAACTGTGCTGTTGGAGAAGACTCTTGAGAGTCCCTTGGACAGCAAGGAAATCCAATCACTCCATCCTAAAGGAAATTAGTTGAATATTCATTGGAAGGACTGATGCTGAAGCTGAAACTCCAACACTTTGGCCACCTGATGCGAAGAACTGACTCATTTGAAAAGACCCTGATGCTGGGAAAGATTGAAGATGGGAGGAGAAGGGGATGACAGAGGATGAGATGGTTGGATGACATCACCGACTCAATGGATATGAGTTTGAGTAGGCTTCGGGAGTTGGTGATGGACAGGGAAGCCTGGCATGCTGCAGTCCATGGGATCGCAAAGAGTCAGACACGACTGAGCAACTGAACTGAACTGAACTGACTCTTCAAAGTGAGGCTTCCCTGGTGGCTCAGCAGTAAAGAATTCACCTGTTGTGCAAGTGACATGGATTCAATCCCAGGGTCAGGAATATCCCCTGGAGAAGGAAATGACAACCCATGCCAGTATTCTTGCCAGGAAAATTCCATGGACAGAGGAGCCTGGGAGGCTACAGTCCATGGGGTCACAAAAGAGTCAGACAGGACTTAGTAACTAAACAACAACAACAACATTCTACAAAGCATGGAGAGTGCCAATTACATGTCCTTTATTGGTTCTAGATGTTGGAAACATAAACATTATTCTCTATTTTAAAAAAATTGCTTCTCACCCTTGAAAAAATTATTACCTCAGAGAAGACATACACAAATGGATAATTTTATTCAACTTGATAAATGCTATGATAGAACCTATGCAAAGTGTTATGGATATAATGAGGTGGGCGTGGGGTCAGGAAAGACTTATCCAGCAAGTCATGCATGAGCTGAGTCTTGAAGAATGAGAAGGAATTAACCAGCAGGAAAAGGAATGAAGGGTGAGAAAAGCATTTCCATGCAGAAATGTCATGAGCAAAGGCAGAGAGGCATGAAAGAGTTCGGTGTGAACAGCCGAGAACTACAAGCAGTTTGCTGTTGCTGGAGCATAAAACGTGAAGAGGAAAGAAATCCTGAGCAGTACGTAGAAATGGTTTGGATTGTATTTTCCAGTATGAGATAATTGAAGGGTTTTAGGAAAAGGAGTAACATGAAGTTTTGCTTTTTGCCAAGGTCTCCTGGGGAATCATATACAGAAAAGATACTGAGTATGATTGATCGGACTATTATTATTAACTCTTCCTTCATTCCCCTTAATAGGATTATATACTCATACCTTTTGCTGTGTGAATTGCAATGCCTCCTACTGGAGTCCATAGGGTAATTTTCCCAACCCATTGACATTGGGCTTGGGTTTGACCAATGGATCATTGCCAGGAATTACAGTGTTTCAATTTCCACCTGAGACTATGAAGTTTTGCAAGTTTTCTCTAGCATTTTTTAGATTTTCTCCTCTGTTTTGAGAACAGGTACCAGTCAGCCATTCTTACTTAAATCTGAGTTCCAGATTTCTGAACTCAGCTTTGGAACTGATCCAAAGCCTGAAATCAACCCAAGCCCTGCTGAACTGCAGCAGACCTGCAGATTAATAAGCATGAAATACATATCTGTTACTCAAATCAGTGAGATTTAGAGGTCATTTGTTATGCAACATTATTTTAACAAGTAAAATCAGATTAATGAAGGGGAATGAAACAAAACACAGGACGATCAATCAAGAGGTAGAGGCTACAGCTTAGGTAAAAGACAAGCAAGGCTAGAACTTAGCAGTAATAGTAGAGACGAGCAGAAAAAGGAGAGAGGCAAAGATAACAAGTATATTAGGTTAGGAGACTAGGCTTGATGATTGACTGGTAGGGCAGCAATGAGAAAAAGTCAAAGATGGCTCTCAAATTTCTGAAATGGATAATTAGACAAATGATAGAGATGTAATTTTTAAAGAAGCTAATGGAATAGTGGGTCCTCTACACTGTGGGGTCGGTCAAGGACTCTTTTAGAAACTGTCTGGACTGAAGCCTGATGGATAAGAATGAGTTGCTTAAGGGAGATGCAGTGTTCGCTCACAAAAAGGAATAGTGATGACAAAAAGTCCTCAAGGCAGAACAGAGCTTAGTTTTCATTTCTGAGGTTCACTCTTAAAAAGGAAGAGTGTTAAGGAAGTGGTGGAAAACACATGTGTGGCTGTGGAAGTCTTTAATTTGTGATCTCCATAAGATATTGAGGGGGAGATATCCATCTAAAAATACCAGGCAGGAGTCTGAAGTCCCTGAAGATAGGCATTGGTAGGCAAGAGATTAAAAACCTTGACTTATCACACTGTAGGTGGAGATTTTGAACATAAGAGTGACTGAGATTGTCCAGGATAATTTAAAGAGGAAAAAGACTTGGCCTAACAATAAACGTTAAGGGTCAGAAATATTTTTAGTATTTTTAGAGGGAAGCACATCCAAAAGAGAGACTGGGAAGAAAATCTAAGGATTAAGAAAGGGCAAGCCAACAGAAGTGTAGTTATCAGTTTTTGTTGCTGATGTTATTTTCCTGTACAGCAATAGCAAAATCTTAAAACAAAATTTACTTTTATGCTGATGGGTCTTCAAGTTGACTGTACCTCAGTTCATTGAGGCAATGCAAGCTCTAGGCTGGACCCCAGACTTCTTGTTTGTTAATCCAAGTGTCTTAATTCTGGGGCCCAAGATGAAGTTTCAACAGCTGCCTCTACAATACTTTCTAACAGTGGAGGACTCAAGGGAGTGATTAGAAATATTTGTTTCCTCTTAGACCTTGACTTAGAAGTGGCACATTCTCACTCCACTGATATTCCATTAGTGAAAGCAAGTTGATCCAGCCCAGTATCAATGGATGGGAAGTATATTTTGCCCATTCTAGAAGGAGGTTCTGCAAAGTCACATGATATAAATATATGCTTTCAATTCAAGGGAGGAAGGAATAATTAGGAGTAATGATCTAATCTACCATATCAAGGAGATAGTTTTAAGAAGGAGCAAGAGATCAACAGGGGCAGTTATTTTACAAAGATGTTTGATAACATAAAAAGTAAACAGACTCCAACACACTGATCTGAAAGGATCATTGATGACAATGCTCATGGGAGCACATTTTCAAGAGCGGTAATGACAGAAGCTAAGAAATAAAGAGCAGAATCAGAAGCTGAGAGAATGGAATTAAATTACTCTCCTAAGACTAGATATCAAAAGAAGAGGAAACAAAATTAAATGATTAGTTTAGTAGTATGAGTGTATACTTGTTTTTTAGAATGTGAGAAATGGGAATATACATTTGCATCACCATTATCATTAGTAACCTTTATTAGAGGCTTACTATGTGGCATACACAGCTTTAAGTGCTTTATACATATTGTTTTATTTACTCTTAAAATGAACCAGTGGAAATATATTATTAGCATATTCATTTTATAGATGTAGCAAATGAGACACAAAGATTAAGTGTATTGTCTAAGATAGGAAGTTAGTAAATGGCGATCAAGCCTTGCTATGCAGCGTGCTCAGTCTAGCAGCCTTGGCATTGTTTGAAAGTTTATGAAAAATTCAGAATTCAAGCCTTTGGAAACCTATTGAAGCAAAATATGTGTTGCACTAAGATACCTTGTTAGTTTTCACTCACTAAAATTTAAGAAACACTCTTTAAGAGAACATTTTTTTGCTTTTTTATCTAAAATCTGTTGCTCTAATTTATAACAGTAGCTGGTTTTTCTAGGAACTTCAGACTTTTCTTTAATTATTCCTCTTCTTCAAAAAAATGCACTACATTTAAGAACTCATTAAGTAGACCTGAATTATTCAAAGGCTGAATTATTCACCCATTTTTGTGAATTCACTTATTCCTTAAAATTTACTTGTAAAGTCCAAATAATTTCTTTTTTCCTGCTCATGGTCATTCGTGAACATGCACAGAGTTGCAAAAAATGTAAGTCATTGACACACATTGCTAGCTAAAGTCTTGCTAAGCAATGCTCTGCCTTCTTCTTTCAGTCTTCTTAAAGTGTCATTTTCCCTGTATACTCAGTGCCATGTTTTTAACATTTGGTGATTTTTGTTAGTAGTAATTTGATGTTTAAGATGGCATCCAAGTGTAATATTGATCAAGTGTTGCCTGGTGTCCCCAAGTGGAAGATAGTTGTAATGTGCCTTTTCAGAGAACACACATGTGCTAGATAGACTTTATTCAGGCATGAGCTATAGGACTCTTGGCCATGAGCTCAATGTTAATGAGTCAAAAATATACAGAAAAAGGAGGAGGAAATTTGTCTCTGTGTGTAAGGCAAAGTTGCTCCAGAAAGTGCGAAGGTAATGTGTAATGAAAAACTTGCCATCCCAAAATGTCTTTTTGGCATGCAGATTATTTTGAACCAAAACAATCAAGACCCCCAAAATTCAGGGAAACACTTTGATCTTCTCCCCAAATTCTTAAAAGAGCTTAGATAGAGAACCTGTTACTGGGAGAGAGCTATCACCAGAAACATCTGGGCTAGGCATGGCAGAGCCTAAAGATCAGAGTCCATCCTCTGTCCCATTGTCTCGGCATGGCCCAGAAAACATTTGTTTATAAAACATATGCTTTTCCATCTTCACATGAATTGCCTTGTTTATTGAAATGGTAGGCAACATTTTTTGTTCTCAACACCCTCTCTTCATCATAAATTTGACCAAAGTTTGAGTGGCATTTCATGACTATCTGTCCCACTCCACTAGGAATTCTCATTCCTAGGTCAGATGAGGATTTTGTTGATAGGCCACTCAATGTGCAATTTTTTGGATCAGGCTCTGTTTATAACCTGAAATTCTCTGGATCATTTGTCCTACTAGTCTAAAACAACCAGAAAATGTTTTCACTTGTTACTTCTTCCTATATCTAGAGTTGTATTACTAGGATTATTTTATAGACAATTATCTATATATATATTTGATCAATTGCCTCAAGATGTTTAGCTATAATTAATTTTGTCAGAGGCCCGGTTATACATTGGGTAATACAAGAGACAAAAATCTTCTAAAAATAGACAGGATACAAGTAATATAGCTAGTAACATTAATAAGGCTATAGTAGAGAGAGACATAAGACATACACACTTTGAAAACAGCAAAGAAAGAAGAAATTAGAATAATGATAAGCATAACTAGTTTTAATCTGACCACAATAAGACATCAAGTCAAAGGGGAGCCAGCTGGAAAGTCAAATTCTGGAGGGATCAAGTAGAGAGAAAGAAGAAAAATGTTTTATGTTCATTTACAAAGTTATACTTTATCAAATTGTTATAGGTCATAGCAAAAGAGAAAAGTTTTTCTGGAAGAAAATTAAAATCTAGTAATATTTCAGAAAAAAAATTAAATTTATGTCATATTTATCAGTTTATCCATGTAATTAATTCCTGTTGATCTGGATGAAATGATCAATTTTTCCATTAGAGTTTTATAATTTATTACCCCATTCAGTGGTATGACCTAAAATTCATCAGAAACATATATTTTCAAAATATATGACTAAATATAAATAATGACTGAATAAAATAATGACTGTCTATAAATGACAAAAGATTTAAAATGATGTAAGATCTGATTACAAAGTAACAGACAAGAAACTTGGTTATTTCTACAACATACATTTTTAAGATAGTAACTAGAACTGTGACTAATAATATTTATTCTACCAGGACATACTGGATTTTTAGGAATTTCATGTAAATTTTGGAATATCTGTGTTAATAACTTGTACCCATAAAATAGAACCCAAAAAAGGTTCTACCACCTTTTGTTTGACAATACTTATCATATAATCTAACACACCAAATAAAACTAATTAGTTTAATACCACTCTGTGGGATGTTTCAGTGGCTGCTTAAAGCATCCCGAAGTTAGCTAGAGGTCAAAATACTTCATTTAAAATTTGACTTGGGAAAGTTTATCAAAGATATAAAAAAGATTTTAAAACTTTATAACTTGGTCAAATAGGATCACAGGCCATGTGAAACAATACTTATTCATTTAACCAAAATGACAATAAATTTCTTTAATGACAAATACAAAAAGTTGCAACATATTAAGGAGGTAAAGAAATTTTAAAAAGAGGAAAAGAAATTTTACAATCTGTTATTGAAAGCAGTTCACTACTCTAAGAAAATTTTATTTTCTTATCACAGGAGAGAAAACCAAATTCTAGTTTTATGACAGCTTCCTTTTAATGTTAAATTTTGTATGCTGCTGCTAAGTCGCTTCAGTCGTACCCGACTCTGTGCGACCCCATGGACAGCAGCCCACCAGGCTCCCCCATCCCTGGGATTCTCCAGGCAAGAACACTGGAGTGGGTTGCCATATCCTTCTCCAATGCATGAAAGTGAAAAGTGAAAGTGAGGTCACTCAGTCGTGTTCGACTAGTAGCAACCCCATGGACTGCAGACTACCAGGCTCCTCCATCCATGGGGTTTTCCAGGCAAGAGTACTGGAGTGGGGTGCCATTGCCTTCTCCGTAAATTTTGTATACTCAATTAAATTTTATTTTAATCTTAGCCAGTCTTGATATATAAAACTCTTTCCTCAGGGTTCTTTTTTCACAAATCTTCTATAGCTTTCTTTTTACTTTTAGATTTTGTCCCATTATTTTTCTTTATTTCTCTCTCTCAAGAACAAAATCACTTTCTTTATCCCTAACAAAACGCATTTCCATTCTTTATGCTCTTTTATTTCAACCTGAAAACACACATCCTAATGCCTTGCACACTGAAATGTTGCAGTAAGCTTTAATTACATGTACTTCAATTTTAACCCTTAAAAACCTTTATCTCTAGTGCAAATTCAAGAAGCAGGTAATTTTGAACTGTTTGTCACACAAACATTTTCTGATTGGCAAACTATGGACATATTTCATAGCCTCTAGAATCACACATTTTCTCATAGCAGACTTTCTTTCTTCAGTGTGGTATAAAATGTTTAGCTAATAAACTCAAACTTTTTAAGTTTTTCTCTCATAAGACAAAAGTAGGTAAACTTAGACCTGTTTAGCAATCAGTGTTCAAGTATTTTATTTTATTTGAAATGATCTAAATATTTAGTGAATTTCCATGATTTAACTTAATTTAGCAAAGTTCTAAAGCTTCAAGCTACAAAGCAGTCTGGAAAATCCATTTTAGATAGATATACACAAAACACAATTATTCCCAAAGAATTCACCTGAAAAACTCTTATCTCATAAACTCTATTTTATAAGTTATGAAAATATCATGGAAGCTAGTTTTTCTTGCTGACAAGCTCTGCAACAGAAATAACATGAACTTACTGACTTCCAGTGAACTAAGAACATGGCGTCCAGCCCCATCACTTTGAGGCAAATAGAAGGGGGAAAAGTGGAAGCTGTAGCAGATTTTATTTTCTTGGGCTCCCAGATCACTGTGGACAGTGACTGCAGGCATGAAATTAAAAGATACTTGCTGCTTCCTCCTTGGAAGGGAAACAATGACTAACCTAGACAACATATTGAAAAGCAAAGACATTACTTTGCTGACAAAGGTCTGTATAGTAAAAACTGTGGTTTTTCCAGTAGTCATGTACAGATATGAGAGTTGGACCATAGAAAAGGCCGAGCACTGAAGAATTGATGCTTTTGAATTGTGGTTCTGGAGAAGATGCTTGAGAGTCCTTTGGACCACAAGGAGATCAAACCAGTCAATCCTAAAGAAAGCAACCCTGAATATTCATTGGAAGGACTAGTGCTGAAACGGAAGCTCCAATACTTTAGCCACCTGATGTGAAGAGTCTACTCATTGGAAAAGACCCTGTTGCTGGGAAAGATTGAAAGCAGAAGAGGAAGAGAGTGGCAGAGGATGAGAAGGTTAGATAGCATCACCGACTCAATGGATATGAATTTGAGCAAACTCCGGAAGATAGTGAAGGAGAGGGAAGCCTGGCGAGTTGCAGTCCTTTGGGTTACAAATAGTCCAACACAACTAAGCAGCTGAACAACAACTGAGTTTCAGTGAACTTAGGCACAGTAAAAGTACCATATTCAATACTGATGACTTCAAAGACAAGTCTGAAACAATTAAACCAACAAGCCTAATGTAACTTTAATATGAAATATTCATTTAAGAGTGAATATTTCCCAGTACTTATTTTCAAGTCAATTAGAGCTTTCATAAATTTAATTTTGAAAATATTATTCAAAAAAGAGCCATGTTATATGTATAAAGTATACATAGACATAAAAACAAACATAACTAGAGATCTTATGGTTTCATTTCAAAACTTAATCATGAATCAAGTATTACACTATAAGTTTATTAGCCCATAAATAACAGAATAGTAATATTTATTTGTTCAAATGACTAAAGCATTTTATTATTTATAGAAAAGACTTTAAGATTTGTATTCATCCTTGATAAATTCTTAAGGAGATTAAATTAGCTTCTGGGTGAGGGAGCCTTTCCAGCAGTTTGAGTTTCATAAAACCTCTCCCCATAATTGAGCAACTAAGCACACACACAGGTACACACATACACACGTACACACATACACACACTTTCCCCCACACTTTTATTTTTTTTGGTTTCAGTTTCTACTTGATTGAGCTAATTAGGCTCAGACTCAGGTCATTGTGGGCTGCATTTATATTTCTGATTTGTAGAAATTTGCAAGAAAAAGATTGTCACATTTATTTCTTCAAAGAACTAGTCTGCTGACTAAAATATTAAAACATTGCTTTTATCAAATATATTTTTAATTCACTTTTTATTAGCCTCTGAAATTAGGCCCAAGTTTTTACTTTATATTGAGTGGGCTCAGGAAAGCCTATTCTTCATATGTTTAATTAGTATTGCCTGAGGGGCAGATTTATATGCCCTATCTTGTAACGCCAGGAAGGGGAAACATTCCCCAGTGAGATATAATATCTATCCCACAATAAAATTGGACAAATCTGACCACCTTATATAAAGCCCATTTAAATATATCAATTTTTATAAACTTTCATCTCAGTTCTACAAACTCTGATACTTTTAACTTTAGTCTCAGTTAGGACCCCATCAACAAGCCTAGGTCTTTCCCAGAAACTTTCCTTTCTATCCCCCAGCCATTGTATCTATTTTTTATAAAGGCTATGGTGTCCCAGTGACAGTTTGAGCCCAGGAACTCAGACCTTTTAAACTTGATTAATTGACTTAACTGTTGCCCCAAGCAATTGTTTGATCAAGTATCTCAGTGTAATTTTCTTCCAATCTTTTTTACAAATATATATAAATATATATTTATATAGAGATTATATAAATATATATACATTTATATAATGTATATACATAAGTGAAAATTATACATTTATATACACATATATTTTATATATAATATTTATAAAATGTATAAAATTCATGCATTTCATATGTAAACATATGTGTGTGTGTATATATTTTTTTTTGACTCACATATAAATCTTTAATATCAAGTCCTCTTTTCTGCAATAGTTTGCTACTTGTGAACCCCCAAAATACCAATGGAAATAAAGATAAAATAAAGCTAAAAAGTATTTTTTGTTGGTTTCATTTTTATATTTGTATATATAAATATATATATATATACAAAAACAGAGGAACCAGAGATCAAATTGCCAACATTCGTTGGATCATGGAAAAAGCAAGAGAGTCCCAGAAAAACATCTATTTCTGCTTTATTGACTATGCCAAAGCCTTTGACTGTGTGGATCACAATAAAATGTGGAAAATTCTGAAAGAGATGGGAATACCAGACCACCTGACCTGCCTCTTGAGAAATCTGTATGCAGGTCAAGAAGCAACAGTTAGAACTGGACATGGAACAACAGACTGGTTCCAAATAGGAAAAGGAGTATGTCAAGGCTGTATATTGTCACCCTGCTTATTTAACTTATATGCAGAGTACATCATGAGAAACGCTGGACTGGAAGAAACACAAGCTGGAATCAAGATTGCCGGGAGAAATATCAATAACCTCAGATATGCAGATGACACCACCCTTATGGCAGAAAGTGAAGAGGAACTAAAAAGACTCATGAGGAAAGTGAAAGAGAGTGAAAAAGTTGGCTTAAAACTCAACATTCAGAAAATGAAGATCATGGCATCTGGTCCCATCACTTCATGGGAAATAGATGGGGAGACAGTGGAAACAGTGTCAGACTTTATCTTTCTGGGCTCCAAAATCACTGCAGATGGTGACTGCAGCCATGAAATTAAAAGACACTTACTCATTGGAAGGAAAGTTATGACCAACCTAGATAGCATATTCAAAAGCAGAGACATTACTTTGCTGACTAAGGTCCTCTAGTCAAGGCTATGGTTTTTCCTGTGGTCATGTATGGATGTGAGAGTTGGACTGTGAAGAGGGCTGAGTGCCGAAGAATTGATGCTTTTGAACTGTGGTGTTGGAGAAGACTCTTGAGAGTCCCTTGGACTCCAAGGAGATCCAACCAGTCCATTCTGAAGGAGATCAGCCCTGGGTGTTCTTTGGAAGGAATGATGCTAAAGCTGAAACTCCAGTACTTTGGCCACCTCATGCGAAGAGTTGACTCATTGGAAAAGACTCTGATGCTGGGAGGGATTGGGGGCAGGAGGAGAAGGGGATGACAGAGGATGAGATGGCTGGATGACATCACGAACTCGATGGACGTGAGTCTGAGTGAACTCCGGGAGTTGGTGATGGACAGGGAGGCCTGTGTGCTGCGATTTATGGTGTCGCAAAGAGTTGGACACGACTGAGCGACTGAACTGAACTGAACTGATATATATATATATGTATACTGAGATAAATAGGATAGATGTGTTTGGGGCACTTTAAGTTGGGGATCAAGAGAGGGTCTCTTTGGCCCATCTGATCTTAGATATCTTGTGTCAAAATCCTTGTTTTAATCCATTAATATTCATCTTATTTTTCCCATTTGTTAATAACCATCTAAGCTTTCTATCCTTTTGGCATGAGTCCCTTTAAAATTTCCACCTTCTTAGGATAAAGTCTCTGGACTTTCCCTCAGCTTCATCTTATTTCCCTGTTAATTAATCTAATATTTCATTAGCATCTGTGAGACTCACTGAAGGAAACCTGAGACCACAAATAAGCATTTGGAAACCCTGTGTTTGTTTTTAAGTAAGGGAGTTCTTAGGTTAGACATTATATATTTTTTATCCACCCTCTAACTTTTTTCTAATATAGGTACCAGTAAGATAATAATAATAACTCACTCAGTCACGTCTGACTCTTTGCGACCCCATGGATTGTTAAGCTATCTTAACCTATGTTGCATCTGTCTGTCCAATGAAGGACTTTTCTTTCTTAGACTATTTTTAGGAGAACAAACATATAATGAGAGAACTCTAAAATTTCACAAGTTTAGACATTTCTCCAGTTTAAAGGATCCATCACCATTGTTGAGTAGTAGTTTCATAGAGACCCAAAATGACAGGATGCAACAAGTCTCCACAAGAGTGCAAAGAACGTAGCCCTCAAAAGATTTAGAAAATGTACTCCTAAAAATAGTCTAAGAAAGGAAAGTCCTGCATTGGACAGACAGATGCAAGAAAGGTTAAGATAACAAAAGATTCTTATGGACTGAGACCCCTTACAAAAAATTCTCTGGGAGTTGGCATGATCAGAAAAAGACTGCTTAGAATTCCAGGCTATTTAACTGGCTGTCAAATGCACATCATATATGTACCTTCCTGATGGCACAGACCAAGCTTTCAAAACACTGGGAAAAAGCCAATCAATAAGTTCAGGTAGAATATTAACATTTCAAAGACACAGGGAGAGAAATTCAAGTTGCCTTTAGAAAGGCATTTGTTCCTTTAAAGTCAGACTTCCGTACAAATGTTTTATCAGACTGGCTTTTTTAGCTGCACATGCAAAAAAATAATTTTGGAATGTCAAAAGGATCCCAGTTTGGCCATTTTACAGCAAAATTTCCTTTGATTCCCAAATAAGTGAGTTCAGTTCAGTTCAGTCGCTCAGTCATGTCCGACTCCTTGTGAACCGCAGCACGCCAGGCCTCCCTGTGCATCACCAACTCCCGGAGTCCACCCAAACCCATGTCCATCGAGTTGGTGATGCCATCCAGCCATCTCATCCTCTGTCATCCCCTTCTCCTCCTGCCCTCAATCTTTCCCAGCATCCATGTCTTTTCAAATGAGTCAGTTCTTCGCATCAGGTGGCCAAAGTATTGGAGTTTCAGCTTCAACATCAGTCCTTCCAATGAACACCCAGGACTGATCTCCTTTAGGATGGACTGCTTGGATCTCCTTGCAGTCCAAGGGACTCTCAAGAGTCTTCTCCAACACCACAGTTCAAAAGCATCAATTCTTCAGTGCTCAGCTTCCTTTATAGTCCCACTCTCACATCCATAGATGACTACTGGAAAACCATAGCCTTGACTAGATGGACCTTTGTTGGCAAAGTAATGTCTCTGCTTTTCAATATGCTGTCTAGTTGGTCATAACTTTCCTTCCAAGGAGTAAGTGTCTTTTAATTTCATGGCTACAATCACCATCTGCAGTGATTTTGGAGCCCCCCAAAATAAAGTCAGCCACCGTTTCCACTCTTTCCCCATCTATTTGCCATGAGGTGATGGGACCAGATGCCATGATCTTAATTTTCTGAATGTTGAGCTTTAAGCCAACTTTTTCACTCTCCTCTTTCACTTTCATCAAGAGGCTCTTTAGTTCTTCTTCACTTTCTGCCATAAGGGTGGTGTCATCTGCGTATCTGAGGTTATTGATATTTCTCCAGGCAAAATAAGTGAGTACTTATAAATATAAATTCTCTACCTACATAATAAAATCTTCCCACTGTCTTTTAACTGAGGACAACCTGGGCACCTCTTTTTGAAACTAAATTCAAGAAAAAATGGACTTGTTAAACTCCAGCAAAGAGATTAACATACCAAACAAAACTTAGACCATCCACCAATAATGGGAGATTAAAGACTCAGAAGAGACTTATTTAAATTCAGCTGGACTTTCCTAGGAGGCAAGTGGGCACAAGGGGCCTCTGCTGGTATGAAGGCTCTAAAACTTCACAGAGTTCAGGCAAAGGAGAGAAGTCTGTTCTGGTTCCCTTTTGTTGATCATCAAAACTGTTGACTGAGGAAAATGCAGACTTAAAAGTTGCAAGTTATGTTTTATTCAGAGGCTTTATTGAGGACTGCAGGCTGGGCGACCACTCTCAGTTAACTCTGAGGAACTGCTCCAAAGAAGTAAGAAAGGAGTTAGGATATATAGGCGTTTTTGCTGGGGGGGGAAAAAAAAGTCAAACATCAAAAGATTATTGCTCATCACAAAAAATAGACACCTCAAGGTAATGATTTTTGTACTTTTCTATGTATGGGAAGATGCAAGAGTCTGGGCTCATGGAAATTATTCCTTAGATATGTAGGTGGCACAGTGGTAAAGGATAAGATTAGGAAATGGATACCCACTCTAGTATACTTGCCTGGAGAACCCCATGGACAGAGGAGCCTGGTGGTCTACCGTCCATGGCGTCACAGAGTTGGACACGACTGAAACGCCTGAGCACATGCATGCGTGCATCTTAATCATCTATGGTAGGTATCTTTTTTTTTTTCTCCACACTGAATTCTCCTAAGACTTTAGTGGCTGATGGTTTCAGGGTGGGCAAGATTTTCTATTTACTGGGATGGCAGGCAACAATTTTTTTTTTTTTGTCCACAATTAACAAAATATAAGGATTGAATTAGACTTTGGCTTATGAAAACAGCAGCAATGCAGCAAGTAGAATACAAAGTGGGCTAGGCTCAGTCATCCACCTCGCAATAGCTGACAGAAGCAGCGTGGAACACCAGCATGACTCCGTGAACAGCAAGCGGCTACCTTTGCCGTGTGGTTTGAGACAAGTTGCTCTTAATAGAAAATAGCGTGGTAAACTCACCAAGTAGTATTGATTTAGTGATGCCTATTAACGTTGTTCTGTTTGTTGGTCATATTCCTGCACTTCCAATTACTCCCTAAGTACTGCAAAAGCAACTCTGTTGGAAAGCTCCATAAGAATACAACATTGCCTTCAATTGGTTTTAATATGTAAACGTGCCACAATTTAAATATTTTGTCTGCACAGATACTTTTTTCTCTTTATTACAAATAAATTAGCTTACAAAATTATCTGAACAGTAACACACAAATAAGTGAGCATTACTGTTTGCTGGTTGAAGAGATAAGCAGTTAAACATCTAGAGGTGAAGTGGAAGACAATTAACATCCCAGCCCACTCAATTATCATACAATGCCCACTTCTCAGGGAATTAGAGCTATTACAATCTGCTACTATGAATAAATGAGTATTTTAGCTCTCAGAGGGTAATGCAATAGTCTTGAAAATAATCTTTTTATGAGATTGTGGCTTTATCAGTTATAGTTTAGAGTCAGGATAAACACTGATTATGTATCGCGTTATAATGACTGCTGGAGGGTGCTTGCGTTTGGGTTTTCAATGTTATTAATATTGCAATTCTATTCTTCTTGTCTAATAGTCTTTGTGAAATCAGTCTTGGCAAAGAGACTCCAGCTCACTTTTAATGCTATCTTCCTTAGTGACTTTTAGCACAAAAAAATGAAGTTGTAGAAAAAGAACTATTATCTAAAGGACTTGTGGTACAATATTTTTCAATGTAAATGGATGCCCGGGACAGTGTGGTCTCTCTGGCTGGAAACACTCTGAAACACTGTGTGCTGTAAACACTCAAGAACAGCTTAGGCAGAGCTTCAAAGTGAAAGTAAAACAAAAGAGAACACTGTCTGTGTGTGTGTGTTCTCTGCTCATGCTATGTAGAGAAGCGTTTTGTTTGTTTGCAGTAGTTAACGAAAATCTTTTTCCTGGGACATTTTGACCTAGTTCTTTGAATCTTTAACAACTGAGTTGCTGATACCCTCTGCAGCTGCCAGAGTTCAGAGGTTTTTTCCCCTTCATTTGACCAGCAGACAAAAGCAAAGCTAAAGACATGATAGCTTTCGAGAAGACTAACTACATCAGAAAGCCTTAGAGGGCCCCCAGTAGTGGACCATATGTGAAATCAAGTGGGCCAGCCATTGCATCAGCTGTGAACATATTGTACCAACTGGGAATGAAAATAAAACACTCAACTACCAACTGTTATAATCTGTAAATAGTCAAACTAATTCCTGTGGGCTCCAAAAATACATGCAAGGATACTCATCAGGACCCCATTGTCCTGTTCACAGGTAAAGTGGCTTATTTGTTTGTCAGAAAACAAGTAGAGCTAGAAAGATTGAATACAAAAAGAAAATTCCATGTGGTTTATAAAACTCCAGGGATTTAGGAAACTGTATCCAAAGATTACAAACTGAGGATAATGAAAGGATTGTGAATTTTGATGCAACTTTTCAACACACAAATATCCCAAGCCTAAAATTCCCTACAGTCAAAAGCTGGCAATGAACCCTAGAAAATGTATAGATAAAGCTCTGGAGAATTTAGTTTGCATCTGGTAAGTGCTCACCTACCTTCTAGTTGCCTCCCATTTAATAACATATGTTAGGAACAGATGGACAGAGTATTCCTGGGTGGACTCGATTCTCTCCAGTATTAGTAGAAATGAAAAACTGGACTCTGACTATTTAGAGGCAGAAATAAACAAAGCCCCAAGAAAAAATTAGATGATATATACGCAGTCTATAGCATTGCTTTAACACATTTATTTAATCTCAAAGCTTGTCCTTCATCCAACAAGATACAGGAAGAATAATCAAATGTTTGAAAAGCACACATGCATACATTTATTTTTACTTAAAGCAAACAGTCTATATTTAGATCAATTAACACACATATGTGTTAGTGTTTAGCTCTAGTTATATTAATATTTAATTTTTAATGACGAAGCTCCTTAGGAAGCAAGAAAAATGTTTTGTATGAGTTAGAGTTAAATGAGAACGACTTATTTTGAGCTCTGAGCACAAAACAGGGAGATTTAGCTTTGCTGTATGACCTTGATCAAATCCCTAAATGGCTAAAGTCTCATTATCCTCATCTATAAATAAAGATGATAACATGCACCCTGCATCAGAGTTCTTGTGGGAAAGATACTGGATGTAATTTAAACTGCAAAGCACAGTCCAACATGCATTCATTATGCCTGGCAGCACCCTGGCAATAGAGACATAGCATTCTTCCTCAAGGACTTCTCAGACTAGTGGAAGAAATGCTGCATAACTTCATCAATGTAACACCCTACGGTAAATTAATGTATATACTCATTTGTAAGTGAAGGAGTATACTATAAGATGGTCTTCCTAGGTGGTGCAGAGGTAAAGAATTCAGCCTGGAATGCAGAAGATGCGGGCTCAATCCCTGGTTTAAGAAGATCCCCTGGAGAAGGAAATGGCAACCCACTCCAGCATGCTTGCCTGGAGAATTCCATAAATAGAGGAGCCTGGTGGGCCACAGTCCATGGGGTCGCAAAGAGTCAGACATGATTTAGGGACTGAGCACGGACAGATGAATACTATGAAATATACTCATAATGTCACATGGGAGCAGAGCAAAGTGATGGGAGTAGCAAAGGAAATCTTGGAGAGAGTGACATCTGATTTGGATAGTAAAGAAACTGTAAAGCATTAAGCATATAATGCTTACGTCCCATAAAGCACATGTCCCACTAAAATAGATTTTATGAGTGCTGAGGAAACACAATATACAAATAGATACTAATAATACTATAAATATAAAACATTACTATAAATAATAAACATATAAATTTGTTTATACTATAAATTACAATAATGTTAATGGAATACATATTTCAATTAAGATGCATATTGTCAGAATGAATGAAAATATAAAACCCAACTAAATTCTGTCGAAAGGAAATTCATTTAGAATATAAAGACACAGATAGTTGAAAAGAAAAAGGTCAGAAAAAGATATGCCATGCAAATAGTAACCCTAAAATAGCTGAAATGGCTATATAAATATCAGAAGAAGTAAGACTTAAAAATGAAGCATAGTATATGTTGGAGAGGAAAATTTTTCCTCTACTCTCCTAAATTATTCTGACTGGCCTAAGAATTACATGGACATGAAACAGATTAACAAGAGAAAGATTTTGTTAAACATCAAAAACTTAATTTTGTACGTACTAGAAACCATGAAAATGATGCTTGGAGAAGGACCCGAAGAAGGGAACTTTTGTATCTTTTTATATAAAATACAACAAATTTGTGAGATGTTGAAAGGGCAAAGGGACTTGAGCTTAGGTGCTTAATTAGTAAACAATTTAGGGAAACTTTGACCTTGGGTAGTGAATTAGTAGAGAAGTAACAAGGTTTGTTTAAAGGAGATCAGCCCTGAGTGTTCTTTGGAAGGAATGATGCTAAAGCTGAAACTCCAGTACTTTGGCCACCTCATGCGAAGAGTTGACTCATTGGAAAAGACTCTGATGCTGGGAGGGATTGGGGGCAGGAGGAGAAGGGGACGACCGAGGATGAGATGGCTGGATGGTATCACTGACTCGATGGACGTAAGTTTGAGTGAACTCCGGGAGTTGGTGATGGACAGGGAGGCCTGGCGTGCTGCGATTTATGGTGTCGCAAAGAGTCGGACACGACTGAGCGACTGAACTGAACTGAACTGGACTGAACTGAAGCCATGAAGCCTGTCTCCGGTGATGATTCCTCTCAATAGTCTCATGGTGCAGTGAGGGTACTCTTCATGCAGGAGATTTATTTCCTGCATTCAGGGAGACAAAGGAGGGTCAAGATGTCCTTGTATTGGCTGCTATTCAAGTGACTTTGATTCAAAATAATCAATACACCATTGAGGTATATTTTAGGGTAGCCTGCTCTGGGCCCCAACACAGACATAATGATTACTTCAAAATGATAAAGTATGAATTTATTGAGAGGATGTACAATCATAAATCAAAATAAATGAATCAAAAATTGACAGCTTTAAAGAGAAAAGTAGAAAATGCCAATATAATTGAAGATTTTAACATTTTCTCTTGGCAATTAACTGTACAACTAAACAAAAATTTAATAAAGCCATAAATGATCTGAAAAATGCTTATCTACCACCCTGATTTATTTGATATTTATATAACACTGTAGCCTACAACTGGAAATGCAGATAATTTTCAATTACACGTGATGTGTGTATATTCATGTAATATTGATCATGGTGCCTTATGGAAAAAAATAGATGTTTTAGATAAACTTCATTTGGACATGAGTTATAGTACTGTTGGCATGATTCAATGTTAATTACCCAGCAATATTTATTAAATAAAATGTCTTTTAACAGAAACATAAAAATAGAGTTTATTGATTAGCAGGTGAAAATGTGACCAGAGGCTTGCAGGAATCTAGTACTTTATTTCTTCTAGGAGCAATGGCTCAGTATTCACTAATTTAGTGTTTGGAGTGACTTATAGAACACAATGACCACTTGTAACAAGAATTGACTATATATGAAAGAAGCACATGAAAGTGTGCTCAATAGCATTTTTTGTCAGGGAAAAACAAATAAAACTATAATGAAAAAATTACTGTAGACCAAATCAAAACAAAAATTGAAAAGCCTGACATCAAAAATAATGTGATAGAGTGGACAACAAAAATAAGGTGGCAGAGGTAACTAGAATTCATACGTTTTAGTGGTAATATAAAATGATACAATTAAGAAAATTGTATTCACACACACACACAAAAAGCTCTGATAAGTTGTTACAAAACTCAACATACCTCTACAATAACCCAGAAATTTCACTTCTAGGTAGTCAAGAGATACAAAACTTCATGTAGCAGCTATATTCATAATGGGCAGAATTTAAAATAAGACAGGTGTTTATAAACCAAATAGATAAATTGTTACATAATTATAGAATAGAATGATACTGAACAATTTGTAAGAAAAAAAATTACTGTTCACACAACTTATAGCATGAGTTTCAAAAATATGGCAAGTGAAAGAAAACTTACACAAAAAATAAAAAGTTTATTATTTCATTTACATTAAATTCTAAAACAAGTAAAGGTAACCTATGTTTAGTCACTCAGTGGTGACTCTCTTTGAGATCTCTTGGACCGTAGCCCACCAGGCTCTTCTGTCCGTGGAATTCTCCAAGCATGCATACTGGAGCAGGTTGCCATCCCCTTCTTTAGGGTATCTTTCTGACCTAGGATCAAATCTGTGTCTCCATGTGTTCTGCGTTGCAGGTGGATTCTTCCTGCAAGCCCGAAGCCTAAAGTAACCTATGGTAGGAAAAAATCAGAAGTGCTGCAGGGTGCAGGGACTAGGGCTGAGTGTGCAGATTTGCAGCTGACATTAGAAAACTTCATGTCAATGTATGCCAAAACCAATACAGAATTGTAAAGTAAAAAAACAAACAAACAAACAAAAAACAAAACAAAACACACACACACAAAAAGAAAACTTTTGGGGGTTGTCGATATATTCTTTGGAGTGATTTGGCTTTCACAAATGTATATATTGTGTCAAAAGAGTGACTTTATGCTATATGAAATACACTATTTGTGATTTCATTTTATGTAAATTTTACACCAGAAGAAAAAACTGAAAATGTTGAAATTAATCACATGCATGTTGAAGTATTTTGGAGGACCTGTACTGATGCCTGAAAGTTACTGTGAAATATGTCAAAAAATAAAGTGGATTTATAGACACACGGACTATTACATGAATAGATATGTGACAAGCACACGAAATAAATGTTAATGACAGAATCTAGGTGAAGAATAGCACATTCAATTCTTTTACATTTTCTGTGTGCTTAAAATTTTTCATAATAAAATCCCCAAAATAAATAAGAAGAATAACTTAAAACATGCCAGAATTCATGTCTATAAATAAATGTTTATCTGAAATAATGACCCTGAGGATCTATGCCTTACTTCGATTTTATGTCATGTGCTAAATTAAATAAATAAATAATTTGCTCGTGACTCTACTTTTAGTTTTGCCTTCAGGAAACAACTTATAAACCAGAGAGGAAAATCAGCATTCTTATCTTTTAGTCACACCTAATATTCTAATGAAAGTCACTCAGTCATTTCCTACTCTTTGAGACCCCATAGATTATACAGTATATGGAATTCTCTAGGCCAGAATACTGGAGTGGTTAACCATTCCCTTCTCCAGGGGATCTTCCCAATTCAGGGACTGAACTCAGGTCTCCTGCATTGCAGGTGAATTCTTTACCAGCTGAGCCATCAGGGAAGCCCAAATATTCTAATTCCATCTTATTACTGAAAAAAGGGATCCTACTTTTTCTAAACACTTCACTACAGTTAAATTCTGAGTTTTACAAAAGTAAATCCAGACTCAAAAGATAAAATTGTACTGTCACTAAGAATTTTTAGAATCCCTTAAGTTTTTAAGGCAATTTCCAAAGAAAGTCCTCCAAATGTTCTGAACAACACAGCAACATTCAAATGCCTGTGTAAACCCACAGTATAATTCTTTAAAAAGTATGATCCCAATTCCCTCCTTTCTTCTTCACTCCCTCCCCTATTTTCTCTCTCTGTCTTTACTGAATAACATTTGAGCATTAGTTTAGGTGCCAATGAGAATATTTTGGTACTATTCCAGGCACTGAAGAACTCAGGTGAGTAGAAGAATCAAGCTTTTGAAAAGATCAATTAAAATTAAAATTCAACACAGAGGGGATAAAACATTATGTTTGCATATGTAATTTCTAATATTTGCTAAATATCTATCACAATACATTCATATTCATATCTAGTAAACACATCTCAATCTCTCACCTGCAATATCTATAAGTTTTTTCATATTTTCTCCAACATATTTATAATTTCTCAAGTATTTTATCTACTAGCCACTATTTTGTGAAGAGTTAAGACTTGATTAAACATGCCCCTCATTCTTCTCTTCCTTCTGACTACTTCTTACATCTTCCCCATAATTGTCATTGCAATCACTCCATTCTGAGATAATTTTTTTTTAATTCTCTCTTCTTCAAATTTCACATTTACTTTATAATTTTAAACTAACTATTTTCTTCATCATGTGACTTACAATTTCCTTTACAAATATACCAATTAATACCCATAGAGATTATACAAAACAGCAACAACAAAAATAAACAACTATCCATGCACTGGAAAATTTTTGAAAATATTCTGTTAAACAATGAATGTGTTACCAAGAAGAGATTTAGAAGAGAAATTTTAAAAGCAGACAAAGTTTGGAGAAAACCTGGTGACAGCCAGAACTCTACCAATGGCAGGAGACCATGACACGAAGAAGGATATCTGAGGCTATTGTTGCTCAGCTGCTAAATCGTGTCCCACTCTTTGTGACCCCCATGGACTGCAGCATGCCAGGCTTCCCTGTCCTTCACTGTCTTCCAGAGTTTGCTCAAATTCATGTCCACTGAGTCAGTGATACTCTCTAACCCTCTCATCTTCTGGAAACCCTCTTCTCCTTTTGCCTTCAATCTTTCCCAGCATCAGAATCTTTTCCAAAGTGTCAGCTCTTGACATGAGCTGGCAAAGCTATTGGAGCTTGAGTTTCAACATCAGTCCTTCCAATGAATATTCATGGTTGGTTTCCTTTAGTATTGACTGGTTTGATCTCCTTGCAGTCCAAGGGACTCTCAGTCCTCCAGCACCACAATTCAAAAGCACCAATTCTTTGGTGATCAGCCTTCTTTAAGGTCCAACTCTCACATATGTACATGACTACTGGAAAACCATAATTTTGACTATACAGACTTTTGACAGCAAAGTGATGTCTGTTTTTTAATATGTTGTCTAGGTTTGTCATAGTTTTTCCTCCAAGGAGCAAGCATCTTTTAATTTCATGGCTGCACTCACTGTCTGTAGTGATTTTGGAACCCAAGAAAATAAAATCCGTCACTGCTTCCACTTTTCCCCATTCTATTTGCTCTGAAGTGATGGGACTGGATGCCATGACCTTAGTTTTTTGAATGCTGAGTTTTAAGCCAGCTATTTCACTCTCCTTTCACCCTTATCAAGAGGCTCTTTAGTTTCTTTTCACTTTCTCCACTTAAAGTTGTATCATGGATATCTGAGGTTGTTGATATTTCTTCTGGCAATCTTGATTCCAGCTTGTGATTCATCCAGCCCAGCATTTCGCATGATCTACTCCACATAGAAGTTAAATAAACTGAGGACAATATAATGACTTGTACTCCTTTCCCTTTTTAGCCAGTCTGTCTTTCTATGTCCGGTTTTAACTGTTGCTTCTTGACCAGTATACAGGATTCTTAGGAGACATGTAAGGTGGTCTGGTATTCAGTTTTTTATGATCCACACAGTCAAGGGTTTTAGTGTAGTCAATGAAGCAAAAGTTTTTCTGGAATTCCTTTGCTTTCTATAAGATCCAACAAATGTTGGCAATTTGATCTCTGCTTCTGCTGCCTTTTCTAAACCCAGCTTGTACAGCTGGAAGTTCTCAGTTCACATTCTGCTGAAGCCCAGCTTGAGAGATTTTGAGAATAACCTTGCTAGCACGAGAAATGAGTGCAATTGTTCAGTATTTTGGACATTCTTTGGCATTGCCCTTCTTTGGGATTAGAATGAAATCTGACCTTTTCCAACCCTGGTGCCACTGCTGAGTTTTCCAAATTTGCTAACATATTGAGTTCAGCACTTTAACAGCATCATCTTTTAGGATTTTAAGAAGCTCAGCTGGGATTTCATCACCTCCACTAGGCTTGCTTGTAGTTTTGCTTCCTAAGGCCCGCTTAATTTCACATTCCAGGATGTCTGCCTCTAGGTCAGTGATCACATGGTTGTGGTTATCCGGATCCTTAAGACTTTTTTGTATAGTTCTTCTGTGTATTGTTACCACCCCTTCTTAGTGTCTTCTGCTTCTGTTCACTCCTTCCCTTTCTCTCCTTTATTATGTCAACCTTTTCATGAAATACTTCTCTGATACGTCCAATTTTCTTGAAGAGATTTCTAGTCTTTGCCATTCTATTGTTTTCCTATTTCTTTGCATTGAGGTTGAGGTGTTTCCTTTTTGTATAGACATCTGCGACTATGTACAAAAAAAAATTAAAAATGGAAGCAAATGTATCTAAATATTAACAATGGTCACTTCTGAGGTAAAGTTATAGGTTACTGTTTTATTTTTTCTTTGGGTTGGTTTGTATTTTTCAAGTCTCAAAAGGTGAAAGGACAAAAGGGAAGAAATACAAGGAGGAAGGGAGACCAGAAAAGAGGAAGGAGGGAAAGAAGGCAAGAGGAAAAGGAAGAAGGAAAGAAAGAAGGAGAGGGGATAGTAGAAGAAAAGAAAGATCTAAATATTTTAATTGACACAGTGAAGATGAAGATGGAGTGAAGGAATTATTAAACAGGTAGCTTCAATAGGATTCAGTAACCATTTGCATGGAAGTGCAAAGAGAGAAATTTTTAATGAGACTATTGGTCCATGTGTTTTTGCCATGATTTTAGCCTCTCAGGAAGAGAGAAAAAGTGGCCATTTATGAAGAAGATAAGAGAACAGACAAGTTAATCATGCTGAGTTTGATGTACCTGTGCAATGACCAGGTGGAGCCTTCCACAACTGGAGCTAATGTGGAACTACTGTTGAAACTAATGTTCTAACATTAGTGCAGTAACACTGATGCTACAAATGTGAGAATATCAGACATAGCTGCAACTCTAACTCTGGATGAGATTTTCTAGGAAGGCTGTTTAGAGAAATGACTCCTAGTACCCTGATTTTGGGCTTCTCTGGTGGCTCAGTTGGTAAAGAATCTGCCTGCAATACAAAAGACCAGGATTTGATCCCTGGGTCAGGAAGATCCCCTGAAGAAGGAAATGGCACCCCACTCCAGTATGCTTGCTGGGAAATCACAGAGAAAGAGGAGCCTGGAGAGCTCCATCCATGGTGTAGTGACAAGTCAGACATGACTGAGAGACCCAGGAGAAATATAAAGCAACTACAATCTTGTCAAACTGAACTAGTATGATATGACCCAGTATACCACTTGAATCACAGTGTTTGTGCTCAACTCGACCTATTATTTGGGCTTTCCAGGTGGCTCAGAGGTAAAGAATCCTCCCGCCAATGCAGGAGACATGAGTTCAATCCCTGGGTCAAGAAGATCCCCTGGAGAAGGAAATGGCAACCAACTCCAGTATTCTTGCTGGGAAATCCACGGGCAGAGAAAGCTTGTGGGGCTACACTCCATGGGGTGACAAGAGTTGGACACAACTAAACCTACAGCTACCTACTATTAGCTTCTGACTTCAGGCATAAAGAGCCTATTTTTGCCTCATTTGTCTTATCTATAAATGATAAAACAATGGTGCCTAATATGCATCTCTTGAGATTTAGTGAGTTAATACATGCAGATCACTTAGAACTTCTCCTTTCATATAGATACAATCTCTAGTGGCCTCCACCTGCAGTGGCTTGGAGCAGGGCTTGGCTTCCCAGCCAGAGATGAGGCCAGTCACAGCAGTGGAAACACCCAGATCCTAGACACCAGACCACTGGTCGGTGAACAAAGGCCCTGACTGTTTAGCTTTGCGGAAAAGAATTTCCACAAAGACAGAAAGTAGAGAAGCAAGCAAAGTATTAAGAGGAAAAAGAGTACAGTACATATGGATAGACACACAGGCAGACTCAAAGGGGCAGTCCCTGAGACGTGCCCTCATATGGTTAAAAATCACTTACATGGGGCATTTCTCCCAGTTTTCCTTTGGCCAATCATTTGTATTGGTTGGTTCACAGTCCATATTTGGTATGTTTCAGGTATATATATATTTTTGGTATATTTCCATGTTTGCACAGGCATCTCTTAGCCAAGATGAATTCTACCAAAAAGGCATATGGGTAGAGCATCCTTTGACATTCCTCCCCCTTTGAAATCCAAGGAGCCATTCTGCACATATATGGCCAGGGAGGTCTCCTGGATTCAGGAATGAGAAATATATAGTCTGGGCAGGGCCCAGCCTCCCCCCTTAATTTTCCTGCTATTCTGGGCTTGGAGTTTCAGTCCACAGGGAATGAATCTCCAATTTCTTTACCCTGGAGGGGGGCCCATCTACCTCCTGTCTCAGAAGCACTTAATGAATGTTAAGTGTTATGACTAAATTCTGTTTAACCTGAAGCAGACCATTTACTTTCTCCCATGAGATAACTCATACACAATTCAAGAGTAGTTAAGAGGCTGATAAATCTCCAGGAGCCTACCCATGGAACCAAGTTAAATGTTCTTAATGTAGAGAAAGGAGAAAACAAGGCCAAGAATGGAACCAATGGAATTCCATAGAAACCCCAAATTACTGAAAAATGAAGACTGTGCTCTTGGATGATGATTTCCTTTGGTTTTATCCATATCCCTCTATAGAGTTTATCTTTGTCTAAACATGTCAACTTGTTGCAGAAACCAGTTCTCGAGAAACCAAGCACCATGCTCAGAGAGTTGGAGAACTCAGGTTTATTATTCCAGCAGGCCCAGAGGAGTTAACCCTCCAAACTCTAAGCCCATAACAAAGGGATTACAGAGCTTTTATACATGGACAGGCACGATTAAGCAGGTTTGTGGTTTTCAGGGGCTAGCGTGATTGCAAAGAGCAGGATAAGGGTGAGTGAGATAAGCTCCAGTTTCTGGTATTTTGAGTCCCCACATTCTGAGACCTAGACTTTGCAAGGAACTAGTTGAGTTACAGAGGCAGAAGAAGAAGGAGGTAAAATTTTAACTTTTCTTCCTATTCCCCCCTCTTGATGCTTCTATCTCTCATTGTAGAAAGCATCATCTCATGTTTTATTAGGACATTCAGAGCTCCCCATTGTTTTGGTTCAGTTTGGTTCAGTCATTCAGTTGTGTCCAACTTTTTGCGACCCCATGGATTGCAGCACATCAGACCTCCCTATTCATCACCAACTCCTGGAGCCTACTCAAACTCATGTCCATTGAGTCGGTGATGTCATCCAACCATCTCATCCTCTGTCATCCCCTTCTCCTCCCATCTTCAATCTTTCCCAGCATCAGTGTCTTCTCAAATGAGTCAGTTCTTCGCATCAGGTGGCCAAAGTGTTGGAGCTTCAGCTTCAGCATTAGTCCTTCCAATGAATATTCAACTGATTTCCTTTAGGATGAACTGGTTGGATCTCCTTGCAGTCCAAGGGACTCTAAAGAGTCTTCTCCAGCACCACAGTTCAAAAGCATAAGTTTCTTCAGAGCTCAGCTTTCTTTATAGTCCAACTCTCACATCCATAAATGACTACTGCAAAAGCCATAGCTTTCACTAGATGGATCTTTGTTGGCAAAGTAATGTCTCTGCTTTTTAATATGCTGTTTATGTTGGTCATAACTTTTCTTCTAAGGAGCAAATGTGTTTTAATTTCATGGCTGCAATCACCATCTGCAGTGATTTTGGAACCCAAAGAAATGAAGTCTGTCACTGTTTCCATTGTCTCCCCATCTATTTCCCATGAAGTGATGGGACCAGATGCCATAATCTTAGTTTTCTGAATGTTGAGCTTTACGCCAACTTTTTCACTCTCCTCTTTCACTTTCATCAAGAGACTCTTTAGTTCATCTTCACTTTCTTCTATAAGGATGGTGTCATCTGCATATCTGAGGTTATTGATATTTCTCCTGGAAATATTGATTCCAGCTTGTGCTTCATCCAGCCCAGCATTTCCCATGATGTACCCTGCACATAAGTTAAATAAGTAGAGTGACAATATACAGCCTTGTATTCCTTTCCCGATTTGGAGCCAGTCTGTTGTTCCATGTCCAGTTCTAACTGTTTCTTCCTGACCTGCATACAGATTTCTCAAGAGGCAGGTCAGGTGGTCTGGTATTCCTATCTCTTTCAGAAGTTTCCACTAGTTTGTTGTGATCCACAGAGTCAAAGGCTATGGCACAGTCAATAAAGCAGATGTTTTTCTGGAACTCTCTTGGTTTTTTGATGATCCAAAGAATGTTGGCAACTTGATCTCTGATTCCTCTGTCTTTTCCAAATCCAGCTTGAACATCTAGAAGTTCATGGTTCATGTACTGTTGAAGCCTGGCTTGGATAATTTTGAGCATTACTTTACTAGCATGTGAGATGAGTGCAATTGTGTGGTAGTTTGAGCATTCTTTGACATTGCTTTCTTTGGGACTGGAATGAAAACTAACCTTTTCCAGTCCTGTGTCTACTGCTGAGTTTTCCAAAATTGCTGGCATATTGAGTGCAGCACTTTCATAGCATCATCTTTTAAGATTTAAAATAACTCAGCTGGAATTCCATCACCTCCACTAGCTTTGTTCATAGTGATGCTTCCTGAGGCCCAGTTGACCTTGCCTTCTAGGATGTCAGACTCTAGGTGAGTGATCATACCATCGTGATTATATGGGTCATAAAGATTTATTTTTTTTATAGTGTTTCTGTGTACTCTTGCCACCTCTTCTTAATCTCTTCTGCTTCTGTTAGGTCCATACTATTTCTGTCTTTTATTGTGTACAACTTTGCATGAAATGTTTCCTTGATATCTTCAATTTTCTTGAGGCTTCTAGTCTTTCCATTCTATTGTTTTCCTGTATTTCTTTGCATTGATCACTGAGGAAGGCCTTCTTATCTCTCCTTGATATTCTCTGGAACTCTGCATTCAAATGGGTATATCTTTTCTTTTCGCCTTTGGCTTTTGCTTCTCTTCCTTTCATAGCTATTTGTAAGGCCTCCTCAGGCAACCATTTTTCCTTTTTGCATTTCGTTTTCTTGGGGGATTATCTTGATCTCTGCCTCCACTACAATGTCATGAAACTCTGTCCATAGTTCTTCAGTCACTCTATCAGATCTAATCCCTTGAATCTATTACTCACTTCCATTGTATAATTGTAAGGGATTTAGTCTAGTGGTTTTCTCTATTTTCATCAATTTAAGTCTGAATTTGGCAATAAGGAGTTCATGATCTGAGCCACAGTCAGCTCCCAGTCTTGTTTTTAATGGCTGTTTAGAGCCTCACCATCTTTGGCTGCAAAGAATATAACCGATCTGATTTTGCTATTGACCATCTAGTGATGTCCATGTGTAGAGACTTCTCCTGTGTTGTTTGAAGAGAGTGTTTGCTACGACCAGTGCAGTCTCTTGGCAAAACTCTATTAGCCTTTGACCTGCTTCATTTTGTACTCCAACACCAAATTTGCCTGTTACTCCTGGTATTACTTGACTTCCTACATTTGCATTCCAGTCCCCTATAATGAAAAGGACATCTTTTATTGGGTGTTAGTTCTAAAAGGTCTTGTATGTCTTCATAGAACTGTTCGACTTCAGCTTCTTCAGTATTACTGGCCTGGGCATAGACTTGGATTACTATGATATTGAATGGTTTCTCTTAGAAATGAACAGAGATCATTCTGTCATTTTTGAGATTGCATCCAAGTACTGCATTTCAGACTCTTTTGTTGACTATGAGGGCTACTCCATTTCTTCTAAGGGATTCTTGCCCACAGTGGTAGATATAATGGTCATCTGAGTTAAATTTACCCATTCCAGTCCATTTGAGTTTGTTGATTCCTAAAATGTTGATGTTCACTCTTGCCATCTCCCGTTTGACCACTTCCAATTTGCCTTGATTCATGGACCTAATATCCCAGGTTCCTATGTAATATTGCTCTTTACAGCATCAGACTTTACTTCCATCACCAGTCACATCCACAACTGGGTATTGTTTTTGCTTTGGCTCCATCCCTTCATTCTTTCTGGAATTATTTCTCCACTGATCTCCAGGAGCATATTGGGCACCTACCAACCTGGGGAGTTCATCTTTCAGTGTCCTATCTTTTTGCCTTTTCATACTGTTCTTAGGGTTTTCAAGGTAAGAATACTGAAGTGGTTTGTGATTCCCTTTTCCAGTGGACCACGTTTTGTCCCCATCATTTAGGGGACTATATTGAGCTATTACCATTTGTAACTTTATGGATTCAGTCCAAGAGGTTATGAACTTGATAACTGCATTGAGAATACAAGGGCAAAATAAGAGCGCCACAAAGAACATGACAAGAGGACCAGGTAAAGGGAGAAGCCATGATGCCCAGCTCCAGATATTGTCCTAGTTACCCTAGGAATTTGCTAGTTCCTCTCTCCTTTTTATGATTCGTTCCCTTAGCTGTTGGGCCACGTATCTGACTATTCCTGATTGATTTGCATAAAAGCAACATTCTTCACTTAAGAGGCAGAGTCCTCCCTTTGCAGCTATCAGCAGGTCTAGCCCTCTCCTATTCTGTAAAATCACCTCAGCCAGGCAGTCTAGTTGGTCTTATAAGGCCACTAAAGAATTGGCGACTTTCTCAGTGTCATCTGTGAAGTCTTTGGATAGTGTATGGTAAAAAGTGGTTGATGAAGCAATTCCTCCTATTCCCATGCCTATTCCAACCACGATTCCTAGACCAACTAGTAGGAGTATAAATTGCATGACTCTTTTTGACAGTGTATGTCCTGCCAGAGGTACAGTGAGAGTCTGGTTGTTAGGGACAATATTCAACTGGGGAGTGAGGAGAGCTAAGTTACAGATACCCATCCAACTGACTGGTAGACATAAGTAAGCATCTGTCCCACAAACAAAGAAAAGGCCTTGATGGGGGGTGGCGCCATATTGTGCTTGTGGGAGGATAAGTGGGTCACTCACCTTTTAAAGTTTGATTACATTGGTCCCTGGCTAAATTGCCTACAGGCTCAGTTCTTCCATCATTTGTAAAGCATTCTGGAGCCTTTTGAGTTAACTCAATTGCCCTTAAGACTGGCCCTTGTAAGGGTGGGTCTATAGGAGTTCCCATGGCTGTTGCATTATTTAATGGCACTGATGTAGCTAAGTACCGTGGAGCTCCTAAGGATAAGCAAAACCAGCAATTCCTGGCCATCTGGGGGTTGGTGTCATTAAGAAGGTGATGAGTTGTGTTGAGAACCTGGTACAGACGAGGGTCCAAGAAGGAGTAGCTCTGTAACCTGGGTCATGCTGCCAACAGGCAGAGCCTGATTTTTTAGGGCAAAGTTGGTCCATAATTTTATCTGCATTATTGTCCCTTTCCAGTAGGTTTCTCCATTTACTTGACAGACAGACACCTGTTCTGGGTTATAACATCTGCATGGCATGTAAACAGACGTACAGGGGCATGATGGCAATGCCACGGTGTCAGGATACCACCTGGGCTTTGGATCCTCTGGTGGGGGAAAGATAGGGGCAGTGGGGGGCATGACTAGAAAACATATTTGGCACCCAAGGCTCCTGGATATGCATCTCATGGTCATGAAGGCAGTAGGTGATCAGCCTGTAGGATTCGTTATCTATACATTGTTCTAGCTGATGGTAAAGTAAACGATTTTCTAAGGGTTGACTGTAATGTTGACAGGTGCATGATGGATAAGCAACAGCACCACCTGTTAGAGCAAGAGACACCAAAAGGCTGCAAAGCAGCCTGCACATAACAGATAACTGAACACTAGCAAAAGGTTTTCTCCCCATCTTTGGGTTGTCACGGCTATAGCAACTGAGCCTATCATGAAGGGGGCTCAGTTATACTGTGGAGCAATTTAGTTAATAGGGAGAATTGATCATAAGAGACATCTAATAAGAATGAGGCTTCCTACTACAGTGAGATAACAGACAGCTAACCGCAGCTTCTGACCCAAATCTCAGTCCTGGGTTGTGACTGAAGCTAGTCCTGTAGCAAAGAGCACAGTAATAATACCAATCAGGGATAGAGTTCAGGGTTGACAGTGAAAATCCATTGATATTTTGATAGCCAGATCCTCAAGCTTCCACTGTGCATTGACCAGCCAGCTGCCAGAGTGTGGCTGGAGCAAGACTGAAGAATACTCAGGCTTCTGCCACGCATGGACTAGTCAGCTTCCAGAGTGACTAGAGCAGGGCTCAGCATTTTCTGTGGGTGAGGGCCGTTGTTTTTGGAACCAGAACTTGAGGGGGTTTTTGGAGTCCCAAACTCTTTTCCAGGTATCTCATTATAGGAAGTCACTGCCTTCTTGACTCTGGCATGGTAGATCCAAGGGATGATGCCTGTAACTTTAACAGCAATAGGGCTTGCCAGGACGACCATGTGAGGGCCTGTCCAAACTGGCTAAAGTGGTTCTTTTTTCTCATCTTTAACCCACACCTCATCTCCTGGCTGATAGAGATAAACCCAATTGTCCAAAGGAATCGGTGTCCTTTCTGAGGTTTTTCAGGAGATACAGTGGAAGACTTTTCCCAGGGCCTGGAGGTGTCGGGACACCTAATAGCTAGTTTGGGGGGTTTCCCTTGAGTTTCCCTATCACTGGGGGCATTCTCCCTTATAAGGTGTCAAAGGGAGAATAGCCTGAGGACCTCAGGGTGCATCAGGCTCAGAGTAAGGCTAGGGGTAATATGTTGAGCCAAGATAACTGGGTCTCCTGGCAGAGTTTAGCTAATGTAGTCTTGAGGCCCCAATTCATGTGATCAACTTTTCCTGAGCTCTGTGGCTTGTAAGCAGTGTGAAGCTTGATCCAGTGTCCTGGATAAAGTTTGGATTATCTCAGACACAAAAGCTGGCCCATTGTCAGACCCTATAGAGAGATGCAGCCCATATCTCGGGAGTATGTCTCTTAGTAAGGCCTTGGCCACTTCTTGTGCCTGTTCAGTGTGTGGGGGGTAGGCTTCAGCCCATCCCGAGTAGGTGCAGATTACCACAAGTAAATACTTATAGCCCCTATAGCTTGAAACTATAGCCCCTATAGGGCTTGACTTCAGTAAAGTCCATTACAAAATCTTCAAAGAGCAGTGTCCCAGCTGTCTGCACTCCTGGGTTGGGTCTTGGTCCTTGGCTAGCATTGTTTTGCACACAAGTCACACATCTAGACCTGATCTGGGCACACAGGGTTGGGAGCTTAGGAATGAGATAGTAGTGGCTCAGTAAATTCTCCAGACCAGTTTTTCCTAAATGACTTGTCTCATGATGTTGTTTTACCAGCTGGATTGCTATATTGCTGGGGATAAAGAGTCTTTGGTCTGGGAGCTTCCTCCAGCCCTCCTTTTCTTTTATTCCTCCCTCATTTAGAGCCCATTAATCTTCTTCCTTGGTGTATCTCAGGGACAGAGGCAATTCTGGTGCCAAGAGAATCTTAAAGATTGACTCAAGGCCCACTGTGGGGCTTGGTTGGGTTGCCGCCTCCTTGACTGCCTGGTCAGCCAACTGATTTCCTTTGCTGATTGGATCAGTTCCTCACTGATGGCCTTTACAATGGATGACTGCCACATGGGAAGGCTTCCAGACTGCTTGCAACAGCTGAAGGATTTCTTTTTTGTTTTTAATCTCCCCCCACCTCACTGTCAATAGTCCCCTTTCTTTATAAATGGCTCCATGTACATGTAAAGTAGCAATGGCATAACGAATCAGTATAGATGTTGACTCATTTTCCTTCGGCATGCCTTAGGGCCTGGGCGAGTGCCCATAGCTCAGCCTGTTGTGCTGACCACCCTCGTGGCAAAGCCTCAGCCTTCACTATCTCATCAGTTGTTGCTATGGCAGAGCCTGCTTTGCACTGCCCATCTTGGACGAAACTGCTTCCATCAGTGAACAGTTCCAGTTCTGGGTTCTGGAGGGGAATGTCCATCAGGTCCAGCCTGCTCAAGTAAATTTCATCTATGACCTCCTCACAGTTATGATGGGGCATTCCCACTTCTGCAGGTAAAAAAGTGGTGGGGTTCAGCATCCACATAGTCTCTAGTTGAACCCATGGGTTTTTGCAAAGCAGTCCTTGACAGTGAGTCATCCTGGAGTTGGTCAGCCACTTAAACTGTTCATCAGGGCAGTAAGAGCATGGGGAACCTGTGCATTTATATTTCGTCCTAGAGTAAGCTTATCTGCTTCTCTGATCAAAACCACAGTGGCAGCTAATGCCTGGAGGCATGGCGGCCATCCTGTGCCACTGGATGCAGTCATGAGGACAGGTATGTAACTAGACGTTCAGTTCAGTTCAGTCACTTTTTTGTGTTTGAGGACCCCCAGTGCAGTGTGATTTTTATCATGTATAAAGAGGTTAAAGTCCCATATCACATCTGGCAGCCCTAATGCTGGAGCGCTGGTCAAAAGTCTCTTTATCTCCTTAAAGGCCTTTTCCTGTTCAGGTCCCCGCTCTAGGGGGTCCTTATTAGACCCTGCTGTGTCTTTAAACAAAGACTTGGCAATTTCAGAGAAACCTGGTATCCAGATCTGGCAACATCCAGCAGCCCTGAGGAACTCACGGACTTCTTTCTTGGTGTTTGGTGGAGGTATTGAACAGATGGCTTGCTTCCTCTCATTTCCAAGCACCTGATGCTCTTTTAAGTTGACAGACCCCAGGTATTTGACCTCCTGTCTGCAGATCTGAGCCTTTTTCCATGACACCTCTTACCCTGTATTGGAGAGTAGAGCCAACAGGGCTTTGGTGCCTCTCCAGCAGTCCCCTTGGGTGGTACTGGCTAGTAACAGGTCATCCACGTATTGGAGGAGGGTGCAGTTTAAAGTGTCTCTGAAAAGGCAGCAAGGTCTGCATCCAGGGCTTCACTAGACAGGGTAGGTGAGTTTTTGAAGCCTTGTGACAGTCGAGTCCAAATCAGCTGTGTCTTTTTCCTGGTGTATGGGTCTTCCCATTCAAAGGCAAACAAGGGCTGGCTGGCTGGTGACAGCTGAAGGCAGAAGAATGTGTCCTTGAGATGGAGGCAGGTGAACCAACTTGCCTGAGCACGTAAGAGACTCAGGAGAGTGTACAAATTTGAGGCTACTGAATGGATGGTGATCACTGCACTGTTGACGGCGTGGAGGTCCCGGACAGGGCAGTCGTCATTCCCTCCAGACTTTTTGACTGGAGAGCAGAGTGTTCCAGGGAGACTGACATTCAATTATGATCTCAGCATCTTGCAGGTGCTGGATGTGGTCCCAATTCCCAGGCATGCCTCCCGTGGTACTGGATATTGTTTTTGTCTAACAGGAGTGGCTCCTGGCCTCAGGTCCACTACAAAGGGGGCATGGTTTTTGGCCAAACCTGGGAGCCCCTTCTCTGCCCAGACATCAGGGAATTCTTTTACCAGTCTGGGGGGATGTATTTGTTCCCTCCTTGAGGACTAGAGATGTCATTCATCTTCCCTGGGCACTGTCACGGCTATCATCAGAGCCAATTGGCTCCCCAAGGTGAGGCTCGCAGGCTTCCTGGGGTCAAAGGTGATTTGTGCCCCAGTTTTGTCAGTAAGTCTCTACCTAGCAGGGGAAAGGGGCATTGCGGTAAGTACAGAAATTCATGGGTCACCAGATGGCCCCCTAGCTGACACAAACGGACCTTGCAAAATGAGTGGGCCGCCATTTCCCCTGTGGCCCAAACAGTAGTTGCTGTTTGGCCTGTGAGGGGAGCCACAGGTGTGGTTACCATGGAGTGTTCAGCTCCAGCATCCACCATAAATGTCATTGGCTGGCCCTCTACTTTCATCGTGACCGGGGGCTCCCGGAGGCCCAGGATCAGGGAGCCCAGTCTTCCCTAGTCTGATTCTGTTCCAGCCAGGCTGATAAGGTTTTGGACAGGCAGCTCAGGCTGGTACCTTTCTTTGTTGGGTTGACTGAACTTCTTTGACCCTTTCGATGTCCCTCTGTGATGGGGCACTCACTCCTCCAGTGTTCGCTCTCTTTTCAATGGGTGCACTGGTCCTAGCATAGTGATGATCTCTTCTTAGTTTCCCCTTTCCACGAGGGAACCTCCTGTTTCACTGGATCTGAGCTCCTCAATGCTGCTGCTAGCAGGGCTGCTTTCTGTTTATTAATCTGCTTCATTTTTTAATCTGCTTCTCACTGGGCTTCACAGTCTCAGTTCACAAAGACTTTATTTGCTACCTCCAGGAGCTGTGTGGTATTCATCCCAGGGAAGCCTTTCGGCTTTTGGAGCTTTCATTGGATGTCTGCACAGGATTGAACCACAAAGGCAGCGTTAATCATCTGTTGATTCTCAGCTGTCTCCGGGTCAAACGTAATGTATGTCCAGAATGCTTCACACAGTCTTTCATAGAAATTGGTGGGGGTCTCAACTGGGTTTTTTTTTATTATTATTATTGTAATTTTGGACATATTGGTGGGCTTTTTGGCTCCCACTCGAAGTCCATGGAGAAGGACATCATGGTAGAAACGCAGAATTTCTTGTGCTTCTCTGATATTGAAATCCCAGTTAGGTCCCATCTCTGGCATTGCTTCTCATGCCCATCCTTCTACATCTAAGACCTCTGCAGGAGCTTGTCTTCAGAGCCATATTCGGGTTTCTGTCGAGATGCGTCATCTTTCCTCAGTGGTGAAGAGAGACATAAGGAGCTGGCGACAGTCATCCCAGTCGTCGGCTGATGGGTGTAGAAAATGAACTCTGGGAGGTCAGCCATAGCCTGTGATTTATCAGAGTACGCTGGGTTATGGTGTTGCCATCCTTGTTCACTTGTTTAGGACCTTGAGTTTCTCACAGTGGCATCTGATGGGCCACAGCCAGCTGGTTAGATTTTTTTGGCCGAGCGGAGCTACTTCCCTACTGGCTTGGGGCTGGAATCTTGCTCATGAGGTGGTGTAGGGGACATGGAGGGAGGTGGACTGTCTGGCAATGGGTCCGGCGCTGGCTGTGCCTGGGCTTGTGGAGTCAGGGGAATGTATTTCAGGGGCAGTAGTGGGTCTTCCACTGCGTCTCCCTGGAATATAGGTTTTTTCCCTCCTTTCTTTTATCTGAGTGGTTTTGCCACAAATACTTTACTCTGGTCCTGTTTGTTCCCGCAAAATCTTGCCCATGGGAGCAGGGTCTGTGCTATTAGAAGCCAGGAGTCTATGAATGGAAACTGATCTGGATGTCCTGGAGTCCAGTGTCTATCTGGTGTACTGCTTGGACAGTGGGCGGCCTCTGGTGGCCATCCAAATTCAAACGATGGCCAATCGAGTTCACATAAATCATGAAGCTTCCTGGGGTCATCTTGACTCCAAAGTCTCCTACAAAGCCCTTCTTAAAGTTCTTTATAATGCAATCGAAAGCTGTTAGCTTAGAGGAAATTCCCCCCATGTTGACAAATGTAATCTACTTGGCAGGGTTTTGAGGAAAACCTAATCTCTTAGATGTCAGCTCAAGGAGTCAGTCAACAGAAGAATAACTGGTAACCAATAATTTTTCCGTCGCTGTGTATCCGGCCCTGAGTCAGTGGCACAAAGACAAACAAGGGTGGGTGCCCCCTCAAAAGAGGAGACTTTCAGATGCCTGTTTGACCACATCCCTGGGGGAAACTTAGGTGCCTCCTAGCATTGGTGGATCAGTATAAACCCCTGATCTGGATCTGTCTCGCAGGGAGGGACTGGGTCCCCCAGAGGCAGACACTGCCTTGAGCTGTATGAGGTCACCATGGAACCACAAGCTAGGGCCCACTCGGACTCCATAGCCATGGAGGCCATGAAGCCAAACAATTGAGCTTGAAGCACAAGCAAATCAGGCCACACACTCATTCACATTCATTTTTCTTCTGCCTGGCCACTCTCCCGAGAGATTTAAGACATCTCTTAGCATTGGCAGGTCAGTATAAACCCCCAACCTGGACCAACCTTGCAGTGAGGGAGCCAGTTGGGGTAGGATTTCCTGACTGCAGACCAGCCCCGGGCCTTACCCTATCCAGGGCCATTCCTGGTGAGTTGGTCTGTCCCTTTAATGAGTCAGGGCTCAGCTGTCCAGAGAGTGGGAATGCTGGTCCGAAAGAGAACCCAGAATACTGTCAAGTGGTGCACCTCCTCATTCGCCTTGGGGCTCCTCTGCTCCGACCTGGCCAAGCCACCAGTCTGGTGGCTCAAAGGGCTGGCATGGTTGGAATCTCGCTGGGGCCTCCAGAAATGTTGCAGAAATCAGTACTCAAGAAACCAAACACCACACTTGGAGAGCTGGAGAACTCAGGTTTATTACACCGGCAGACCCAGAGGAGTTAACACTCCAAGCTCTGAGCCCCAAACAAAGGGGTTACAGAGTTTTTATACATGGACAGGCATGATTAAGTGGGTTTGTGGGTTTGCAGGGCCTAGGGCAATTGCAAAGAGCAGGACAAGGGTGAGTGAGATAAGCTCCAGTTCCTAGTATTGTGAGTCTCCACTTTCTGAGACCTGCATGATCTAGACTTTGCAAGGAGCAAGCTGAGTTACAGAGGCAGGAGAAGGAAGTAAAATTTTAATTTTTCCTCTTCAAACTATGCAACCTAATTTTAAGGACTTTATCAAAGTCCTTTCTTATCCCCACAGCAGCTATCATCTTCATCTTTCTTGTCTCTCCATTTCTGGGAAGTTAGATAGTTTGCCAGTCCCCTCACACTTGATTTTGAATTTCCACGGCCCATATTTTCTTTTTCTCTGGAATCTAACTTTTTCTCTTTTAAATCTAAAGCATTCTCCAGAGTCCACCTGTACCAAGAAGCATTTCCTAATTAACACTATCCCTTCACTGATCAGATAATTATACCTTCTTCAATTGATGGACATATCACCACTTTCTTTTATATTCTGTTAGGCCCTAGTAATAGTGTCTATTTAAATAGATTTAAATAAACACTTTATATGTATCTAACATATATTTTCAAGTATATTTAATAAACAAAGTGAAGAAGGAATTCATAGGGCCTGGACTCCACCTTAGGCCTGTTCATGCTGATCATGCTTGGCCACCTTTCCAATGGACTCTGAACTCTGTGTTTAATGCCTATGAAAACAACAACAGAAGGATAAGACCCCCTCCAGACAGGGGAATCTTGAAGATCGAATCTAGGTTATTCATCACCTAAGAGAAAACATACACTAATCACCCCTTCCTCCAGACAGGTCATAAAATTTTCTGTATCTATAGGAGAGTAACCTCAGGTTTATTAATTATTGGCTAATTGTTTGACTGTTTGAGCACATGAGCACATAGCACGTGAATCATGGGGTTATTGGGATTGTATTTTCCTTGGTTTATATAAGTCTCAAGGAATTTGGAGTGGTGGGTTCAGACACGTACACATGGGTTATAAAAGATTTTCACAAATGCTGGTCGAGGTCCTTGGCTAAGAGGAGACTCTGCCTTGGGCCTGCCGGTGTAATAAACTGCACTCCACTATCTGCATTGTCCTTCTGAGTGAGTTTGTTTCCCGGAACGCGTGGCTACAACAAAAGGAGTCATACAGGAGGAAAAGGAACACATTGGTAAAATCATATCCTGGGTCTTTCCTAGTATTTGGAGATAAAACTAAGTCAATATATTAAGTTTTTCTTTTCCGGTTGTCTCAGTAAAAGCCCCTTTCTCCTTTAATCTATGTCCTGCAGTCATGATACTACACTATCAAAGATCTCATATATTTCGAGTTTAAGAAAGCCAACTGACCTAGATACTAGGTTCTTCTAAAGGAGCTATATCAGAACTCCCTGACACAAAAGACACTTCCCTTTTACATTTCATATGAAAAGCAAATTACCATAGCAATTGACCTCAAAGAGCGCATAATGAATACAATGGTCAAAATCCAGCATAAGTAACACTTGCGTTTTTTTGCTTCTACAGTGTCACTGTTGAAACAAACCTTTCTTGAAAATGGTTACTTAAAAAAAAAAAAAATCTCAATGTATGCAATAAAAATACCTTGCACGTAGCATTTTGGAGTTCATCCTTTATATTCTATCTCTGGTCATGGTAGAACAGATCCTATATTCACAAAAATAGAGAAAATTATCTGAATTAATAGAGGGGAACAGAGGTGGGAATATTCCAAAAAAATAAAACCTCCCTCTCTCTCTTTAGAATATGTACAGTTACATATAGCTACACTTTTATTGGAGGTGTGGAAGTATTACCTATGGAGTTTACAGTTAACTGGGATGCCTGGAGTGTTAATGTACGCAGAGGACTTTTAATTAAGCAGAGTAGGTATTTATGTCAACAGGAAAAGAAATGCAAGACTTGCCAAGGAAAGTTAAGAGCTTACACATGTTTCCTATTGTAGATTGTTGATTTCTTACCCAAATCAGTAGGATATTTATGTAATCGGGGGGTTGTTTAAGGAAATCACCACGACCAACAAATACACATCATCCAAAAAGGATAAGACATTCAGATTTTTCAATATTTTCAGCTAGTTTTTAAACCAAGTAAATAGAAGCTAACCTCCATTTACACTTTGTCTTCTTCTAGCTCATCCATAAATCTGCTACAAGTTACACTAAACTGCTTGTTTTTCAATCCCAGTGTTTGTCCTGGTGCTTTCTTATTATTTCACATTTTTTAATCCCTGGTTCTTGTGGTCTTTTCCTCCCCTTCCTCCTACTAAATATCACATAGAGTGAGGGGAGACGGAGATTTCTGTTGAGTTTTTCTGTGCCCTACTTCTGCAGCTGGCAGCTCATCCCCCGCTGCACTAAATCGACACTTCTGGAAGTAGCAGCTTGGAAGTGACTGACGAGAGCCATTGCTTGCCCAAGTGTCAATTTAGTGCAGCAGGGGATGGAGTAGCAGCTGCAGCAGGAGAGAGAACTTACTTCATACTTAGTAAACAATTGCAAAAAATGCCAGAGGGAGGGGAACCTGGCTGGAGAGTAGAATGAGAATAAGAAAGAGAAGAAAGGGAAGCAGAATATTGGGTGTGGGGAGAGGAAATCATTAAATTCATAGAAAAATAAAATTCAAAAGAAAAAGTGAAGGGACTTGCAAAGAAGAAAGAATATAAGGTATTTTGTCCTCTGTGAAAGTCTCTCAGTCATGTCCAACTCTTTGTGACCCCGTGGACTGTGGCCTGCCAGGTTCCTCTGTTGATGGAATTCTCCAGGCTCAATTCCTTCTCCAGGGGAATATTCCCAACCCAGGGATTGAACCCAGGTCTCTTGCGTTGCAGGCAGATTCTTTATCAGCTGAGCTCAATATTTTGTCCTAGGATTACGTATTTTATTTCTTTACATTGTTAGGTAGGTAGAACAGGGAAAAGGAGTCCAAAATGGCGGTGGCTACAAGACAAGGTAGGGAAGAGCCCGTGAAAATTGAACAAAAGAAGGTCCGAGGACCGGAATGAGGACCTCAGGTAAAACAAACAACACTCCTGGCTGGCCCAATTTACATAAGACAGGCCCAGGGAGAGATAAACATATAAATAGAGGAGCCAAATCTAGCTCTCGCTCTCGCTCTCTCTCGCTCTCTCTCTCCCGTGCGCTGGGGCTCTTCTCGTGTCTTTGGATCGATGAGCCCTCATGCCTCAAAGATGGATTTTCCTGCTATCTTCTAAATGAAATAGAGCTGTAACACTGATTTGTCTAAGAGCTATAACATGGTCCATTCAAGATCTGAGAACTATAACCTGGTCTATCCAAGACCTGAGAACTGTGACACACATAGGGGGCTTTAATGTCCATCACTCCAAATCTTTGTTGCGACGAGACAAAGAATCAAGGAACATACACTTGCGTGACAACATTTAGAAATACTTTTTACATAATAAATATATGTCCTATACAATAAGAAGCTACCATCTGTTTATACTTTCTGAAAGGAAGACAAATAACCAAATAATTAAATCTACAAATTTGAAGCTGAGTGTTTACTACCAAACTGGTTGACTATTTTATAAGGATTGATTCAGTGCTCGTGGCTCACCAAGAATATGAGGGAAAAAAGCAAAGAAAACGCTTTGAGGTTTGTAACTTGTGGAGCAATGTGCATTTTCAACACAGAAAAAAGAGGAAAATTAATTAAGAGTTGAAAAACATGATGATTCACTATAAATATGCTTTATTAAGATACTACCATCTTCCATTTTCTTTTTTATTTAATATACTATGAACATTTCCAGTCATATTCACACACAGTGATATGTCTGGAACAGATATTTCACATAGATACTACACCCTTGGTAGTGGCTGTTAATGCTTCTTGACTTGAAAACAGATATTTCTAAAAACTTGTTGAGAAAGGTTTACAGTTGCTACACACATATACATATGTATATATGTATGGGCATATACATATACTAATCCACAAGAAATGTTTAATCTACGCTTTCTTGTTTCTCTAAGATATCGTAGTTGTAGCCAGCTGCCAGCTCCCTCAAAAACAGAAAAAATATTAGAAAATGCTTTCTGAAGTTCATTTGGTGATCCCAAAGAATTGGTGATGAAACAACTGAAGTCAGTCCAAAACTACTACTTATCCATTTGACTGAATCAACCATATTGTTACTCAAATCAGATCAGTTTGCATGTACGACTGCTGATGATTCATGCAAATGTAATTTTTACTTTAGAGTTGAAGCCATTAATTAGATCAATATTTCTAAAATATACTCCACAAAGATACTGTTTCAGTAACCACTTAGAGAAATCCTGCATACTCTGGAGTTTTATATTGGTGGCCTGAACAGAAAGGGAAATATCTATAAAACTTTACATTTAAAAAGGCATGCTTGCTAAGCCACTTCAGTCATGTCTGACTGTTTGTGGCCCTATGGACTGTGGCCTTCCACAATTCTGTGTCCATGAGATTTTTCAGGCAAGAATACTGGAATGAGTTGCTATTTCCTCTTCCAGGGGATCTTCCTGACCAAGGGATCCAACCCGCATCTCTTACATTTCCTGCATTGGCAGAAAGGTTCTTTACAACTAGTGCCACCTGGGAGTAAAAGCTATAAATTAATATAAAATAGGTCAAATTGTCCTTATGTGTAAATATATTCCTAGATATGGAAAAGATTAGAAACTATGATGCTCTGTCTGGAAAATAAAACTTGTTGAATACATGTTCCAGCCAATAAAGAGATTAATCAAAATAAATAAATCAAAAACAAAATAAGAATTACTGTGATAATGGCTCATCATGTAGCCATTTAAGTGTAAAATTTAAGTATAAAATATTTTTAATGCTTTTCAAAGAATAAAACATTAAAAGTAAATAAAACTTCAAAAGTAAATTGGGAAAATATAAAATTAATAACAATAAAAATAGAAATATGAAATGTCAGATTATATGCATTTTAACCAAAAAGTTAATGGGTCAAAAATGTAAATTAAATATGTAAATGATGACAGCAAATATGAGTGGACAGCACAGAAGGACTGAAAGATACTATTTTATTATTGAAAATGATAATTAGAGAATTATAAATTAAAATAATTTTTTTAAAATGAAAGAACTTAAAAAATTAAAAATAAGATAAATTGCTACAGTATAAATAAGCATCACATATTGCAGATTTTGAAAAGAGAAAATGTCACAGAAACATTTTTTAGAAAAAAGTAAAGGCAAAGCAAAGTAAACAAAGAAGTGAGAAGGCAACCTATGAACTAGGAGGAAATATTTACAAATCTTTATCTGATAAGAGGTTAATATCCAAAATATATTAAGAAAAAACTCCTACAAGCCAACAACGAGTAAATAAGATGCATAAATAATTAAATAAATAAATAGATTTCAAAATAGGCAAAGTACCTGAATAGCTACTTTTCAAAACAGAAATGCAAATGGTCACCAGGTATGTGAAAATGTGCTCAACATCACTAATCATCAGAGAAATACAAATTCAAACCACAATGACTTATCATCTCACACCTGTTAGAATGGTTATTATTGAAAAAAAAATTACAAGCATCAATGAAGATACGGAGAAACTGATATCCTTGAACACTGTTGGCAAGAATGTAAAATGGTATGTTGCTACGGAACATAGTATGGGAAAAATTACATGTTGAGCTATTCTACTCTTGGGTATATACCCATAGGAATTGAAATCAGAATCTGAGGAAACCATAATTAAAAAAAAGACACATGTACCCCAATATTTACTGCAGCACTGTTTATAATAGCTAGGACATGGAAGCAACCTAGATGTCCACCGAGAGATAAATGAATATAGAAGTCGCAGTACATATATACAATGGGCTATTACTCAGCCATTAAAAGAACACATTTAATAAGGTGGATGAACCTAGAGCCTATTATACGGAATGAAGTAAGTCAGAAAGAGAATAAAAAAATCACGTATTAACACCTATAATCTAGAACAACGGTACTGATAAAGCTATTCACAGGGCATAGAGACTCAGACCTAGAGAACAGAAATGTGGACACATTAGGGAAGGAGAGGGTGGGACAAATTGAAAGAGTAGCATTGAAACATGTACACTGCCATATGTAAAACAGACAACCAGTGGGAATTTACTGCAAGACGCAGCGAACTCAAAGTTGGTGCTCTGTGACAACCTAGAGGGGTGGGATGGGGTGGGAGGAGGGAGGGAGGCTCTGGAGGGAGGGAACATATGTATACCCATGGATGATTCTATGTTGATGTATATCAGAATCCAATACAATATTGTAAAACAATTATCCTCCAATTAAAAATAAATAAATTTGTAAAGAAGAAATCAGGATCTTGAAGAAATATCTGCATTCCTCCTTTCATTGCAGAATTATTCACAGTAACCAAGATACAGAAACAAATTTAATGTCCATCCACAGGTGAAGGGATTAAAAAAAAGAATGGTATATACATATGAAGGAATATTAGCCAATCTTAAAAAAAGAAATCCTAATGTTTATGGCAACATGGATGAACCTGGAGGATATTACGCTAAGAAAAATAAGCTAGTCTCAAAAGGACAAATACTGTATGATTTCTTTTTATGAGGTATATAAAATAGTCAAACTCAAATTGAATAGGATGATGGTTACCAGGGCCTGGGGACAGGGAGAAATAAAGAGCTGTTGTTCAATGGGTATAAAGTTTCTGTCATACAAGATGAATGAGTTCTAGAGACCTCAATGTGCAATACAGCGCCTATAGTTAACAATATAGTATCATGCATTTAAAAATGTGTTAAGAGGGTGGATCTCATGTTAAGTGTTCTCACATATACATACACATAAAGGGACAGAAACAAGGAAAATTTCAAAGGTTCAGATATTTTTATTATCTTGATAACGGTGATAGAATCACACAGATATGCAGATATCCAAACCCAGCAAATTATATGCATTAACCATGTGCAGCTATTTTGTAGTAAATGAGTGTGCATGCTCAGTTATGTTCGACTCTGTGACCCTATGGACTGTAGTCCACCAGGCTCCTCTGTCCATGGAATTTTCCAGGCAAAAATACTGAAGTGGGTTACCATTTCCTACTCCAGGGGATCTTCCGATCCAGGGATGAAACCCACGTCTCTTGCATCTCCTGCATTAACTGCAGATTCTTTACCAACTAATTCACCTGGGAAGTCCAACAGGTATCAGTTAAATCAAATTAGATGGATTAAATTATTTATTAAAAATCACTTAGTGAATACCTACTCACCTAGTATACGCCAAACACTGAATTTAAGGGATTAAAGTGGAAAATTGATAAAATGCCATGCTTTCTGAAAGTTGGGCAGGGAAGGGAAGATATAAATGAAATACAAGTTAGAAGGTGACAAGTGCTATATGAGAGATTAGTCTCATGGGGGTTAAGGATTAGCTTGGTCAGAGAGTGATCTGGAAAGGTTTAGAGGAAAAGATTGCTCTTGGACTGGAATTTATATCTGACTAGGGTGTGGGTGTGTGGAAATCGGGGGAGTAGGGGTGGAGGCATACAGACTAAACTAACTTCTATGGCTTTACTTACATTTTGCAACATTAAAGTTAAATAAATTGGTCTATTAAAGATTTGATATGATAAACCTTCTCATTACATGGAATAAATGTGCATTTGCAAAACTGTTGCAAAATTCTCCTATCTCCTTTTCTAATTCCAGTAAACTTAACTTGACACTTTCTGGATCAGTTATAACTTAGAAAAGAGATAATCCAGATGAAAGGAGATCAGTAAATAGGCAAAATAAAGTGAAATCTAAAGATCCAAAGAGAGAAAATACAATTTTTGAGAGGATAATATTCAGTCTAGATACTGTTTTAATATAATATTTCTGCTCAGCAACACTTTCAATATGATAGCCTGTTTGCTGGACTTATAAGAGGCCAGGATTGGCGTGGTAATGTTTTTTCTTAAGTTTTCCTGACAGTCCAGTGTACTACATTATTTTGTGGACATTTCTTGGCAGACATTGCTTTACTCCTCAAATCAAAGATTTAAATGATTGTCACATTTCATGTGGAAGAAACCTCTGAGTTTATTTGGTATATTCAAAAGATTATTCTAATGACAAGTCCAGTTTGTAAATGTTATACCATCTACACTGCCTTCTTCGAAAGAACCAGCATCTTGCGTCTGAGGCTCTCATTTAACCAGTGGGGCAGAGATGGGGCAACAGTCAGTATCTCCGTTTTAGAGGCACATTCAAGCTAATTGACTTCCTCCATATCGTGCAGTTCATCACAAATCACTCTTAGAATTCAGTCTTCTAACTTAAAGTCCAGTCGGTTTTCTATCAGACACTGCAGACTGTGGTTTGAACATTTATATATAGAAAAATCATAAAGAAAATTTTTTCAGAGCACTGAACGATTTATCCCTGACTGCTGTCATATCTGAGCACTTGGGTCCACTCATCTTCCCTGCTGCCTCTCCTCTTCTCATCTGGGTTTAAGATTTCCCCTTTGAAACTTAAATCCACTACACTCTGCTCTAGAAATGAAACTTGGCTTCTTCATGCTCTCTTATTCTATGTATTAAAAGAACTAATACCTTTCCAAAAAGAGCTCTACTAACATCAAAGGCAAGCTGAGCCCCTTTCTTTGACAGTGAACCTCAACATCACTCCATCATGAGCTTTGGTCTGTAAGTGAGAGAAGAACACATTATCATCCTAAACTCTCTAAATTTTAAAGAAAAGCCAACAAATGAAACCCTGAGGCATCAAAGCCCATTGCTTTGCAAAAATGTATGGCTATAGACTTAGCAAAAGTCATAGTCTTTACCTGGAATGGTACAATTATAATACGCACACATTGCTAACTTCAGTGTAAGAGGTGAACTTGACCAAAAAAATCCCTGAAAAATTAAAATGTTCTCAAGTAAGATATGAGCCTAGAATGAGGAACCAGGAAAGCCTATAATTATTCTTTCTCTCCCTTTATTAAAGATGACTATTGTTTATAATTTATGATACATACATATATACTTTTTCTACTTATTTATTTTGACCCAAAAGTCATTCTATTTTAATACATTATTTTGTATGATTTCTATTTATTAGCCTTATAGAAAATACATTAGGCCTTTTGTTCTCTTATATGTTCTCTTTCACAATTGTTTGGCTTGCTTTTCTGGGTTTTCTTGCTGCTTTTAAAATTTTTGTTTATTTTTGGCTGCGCTGGGTCATTGCTGTGCATGGGTGAGGTGGCGCAGCTCTTCATTGCAGTGTGTGGGTTCTCATTATGGTGAGTGTGTTGCAGAGCACAGGCTCTAGGCGTGGGCTTCAGTAGTTGTGGAACATGGGCTTAGTTGCTCCATGACATGTGGTATGCTCCCAAACCAGGGATCGAACCTGTGCCCCCTGCGTTGGCAGGCAGATTCTTAACCACTGGACTACTAGGGAAGTCCTTTTTCTTGCTCTTTTGTTTGTTCTTAATCTTTTGGATGTGGATACATTTTCTTTGTTAAATCCATCAAAAATATTTTGAGTTTGCTTTTAATGGAACGTCATTTATAATTTTAGATTATACATCTGCTTTGTACGCCTTAGCAGGACAATAGTTACTATCGCGAATAATTATGAGGAAATGAGCATATTCACGTTACCTACTTCCTCACCATATTTTGGTCTGTTCTTGACTTCTATCCCCATGTCTTCAGATGTGTCTATTGAGGACATGCACATTGAGTCTACAGTGTAAGTTACTATTACTTTTCTTGCTTGACTATGTTTCCTTTCTCTTCCTCCATTTCTCTAATTATTAACTTATTGAGCCTGCTCTTTGAAACTCAGAGGAGGACATGGAGACCAAAACTTTTCCTACAAACAAGAAGCAGAGGACACAAAGTTGGGGAGGGGGGAAGGTTAAATCACCAGGAAGGCCTACCGGGCCTTCAGTACCTCCGTGTTACCTTTATATTTGTCTGGACTCTGGTGGGGAATAGTTGTCTTGACTCTGTCTCTCCTCAGAGCTCTATAGATAATTTCATAGCTCCATGTCTTCTAAAACTGCTGAGGATTTCCAGATTATGTTGATTCCTTCTTAATATATTGATACTTGTATATTATTTATTTTTCCTTGACTATTAAGAAATTAAACACATAACTCCGTGGAATTTATTGGAATATGGAGATCTGAAGATTCCAGTGTTCTTCTAGTTCAACAAAAAGCTTTCTTCAATAGTTTGTTCTTTCCTTTAGAAACCTGTATAAACAAGTTATCTGCATTTTAGATATCTATTTTTCTACATTTATGTCTTTTATATTTTGTCAATATTTTATCTCAGAGTCTTTTATTTTTTATGTTACTCAAATCCTCTTCCCACATCACCTTTTAAAAAAATTTATTGATTTGGCTGTGCCAGATCATTTTTTCAGTTGTGGCATGCAGGATTTAGCTGTGGCATGTGGGATTTAGCTCCCTGACCAGGGATTGAACCTGGGACCCTTGCATTAGGAGTGCAGAGACTTAGCCACCAAACCACAAAGTAAGTGGTGGTCTTCCCTACATTCTGTAGTGACCTAATACAAAGGCAGGATAACATATGTAGCGGCACTATAGCAAAGCTATCATGGTAGTCATTAGGTTTATTTACAAATATTCTGACTTTTCTCTTACTTCCATGAATATGGTAAGATTGCATTGCTCCACCCCACTCCTTAATATTTGGCCAAAAAATCTGAGCATGAGTGGCATGTATCATGTGTTGGCAAACTCCAGACTTGGGTCTCCCTGCTGATCTCCTCTGCACAAGTAGTGTGAGAGAGATTGTGCTTGGAACCACTGATACTTTTTAGGGCTATTTGCTAGTATAGCATAACTTAGCCTAACTTTACTGATATATTTATTAGGTAACATATGGATTCTGGAGCAATGCTGCCTGGATTCATATCCCAGCTTTAAGATTTACCACTTATGTGACCTTTGGCAAGTCATTTACTTAGTAAGCTTGTTCAATTAGTAAAATTGAGATAATAGTAGCTAATTCTTAGGGTTATTATAAGAATAATATCAGATAGAATGTATAAAGTTTACCTGACACATAATAAGACTATTTACATCTTTGTGATCACTCCCCTCTTTGCTGGTATTTTTTTTTTCCTTAATTTTAGCAGCTCCCTTTCTATTATATTCTGTTCACATAGTATATCTCCTCTTTTTCTCTTGTTTTAGAGAATGCATATTAAGAGTAGAAAGGAGTTCCTTAAAATGTCTTCTATTTCCTATGTCATTTCCTAAAATGTTTTTGTCCCCTAAATTTTCTATGCTGTATTATTTTTCAGCACCAATTTTTTTTCAGAATTTTGCATACATTTTTGTTCTTTCCTTCTTTACTTCTGAGTGACCACAGATATTCCTGGTCTATTATTTGCTTCAATCAAGTGTAGATGGAATCCATTTCTTTTGCATCATGGTGAACCAGGACATTCTAATGGTCAAATATTTCTGATTTGTATTACTTGTGTGGTTATTTAGCTGTCTGAGGGGAACTGGCTAGATAAGAGAGCAGTTATAGTACTTTGACTCCAAACAACTTTTCTCTAAACATGTATCACCACTTTTCACCTGGCTTTGTACACTGCTGAGAAACAGAAGAAAGTGTTCTTGAGGGTGAACCAGTTGCTTCGGTAAGAACCATTGGTTTGCAGATTCTCTCTGATTAGTTGACATTCCCAGGAGACGCTAGTGATAAAGAATGCTCATGCCAATGCTGGAGACTCAGATCACTGGGTCAGGAAGATCCCCTGGAGAAGGAAAAGGCAACTGGCTCTAGTCTCTTGCCTGGAAAACTCCACAGACAGGGGAGCCTGCTGGACTACAGCCCATGGGGCTGCAAAGAGTTGGACAAAACTGAACTAATTTCAGCAGTAGCAGCAGCAGCAGAATCAGCTACAGAGCTAACTCCATGAAATTATGTTCCATTTTTCCTTCATTTTAGTATTTTTTCCAGACCTTTTCTTTCTTGGAGAGTTAGAAATATGTATCAAAAATACATTATATTAAGAAAATAGTACAAACCACAGTCTGAGAGAAAATATTTGAAAAAACATGTATCTGATAATTTGATAAAGACTAGTAACTGAAACAAACAAAGAACTATTTTAAACTCACCAGTAAGAATAATTAAAAAGTAGGCAGTGTTCTAAACAGACACCCAACAAAGAAGATACACAAAGAGCAAATAAGCATAGAAAAATATGCTCACCATCATATGTCATTAAAGGATTACAAGTTAAAATGACAGTGATCTATCACTACACACCTTTTAGACTGATAAAATCCAAAGCAACAACACCACCAAGTCCTGTCAAGGATGTGGGGAAACAGAAGCTCTAATTTATTGCTGGTGGGCATGCAAAAGGATACAGCTACTTTGGAAGACAGTTTGGCAGTGTCTTACCAAATTAAATATACTCTTGCCATGCAATCCAGCAATTCTCCTTGGTATTTACCCACATGAATTAAGAAACTTATGCTCACACAGAAACCTGCACATAAATGTTTATAGTAGCTTTCTCTATAACTGTCAAAACTTGGAAGCACCAAGATATCCTTCAATAGGTGGGCTGATAAACACACTTGGTACATCCATACATGGGAAATAATATTCAGTGAGAAAAAGAAATGAGATATCAAGCCATAATAAGACATGGAGAAATCCTAAATACATGTTGCTAAGTGAAATGTGCCAATCTGTAGTGCCATGATCCTGGATGAATCCAACTATAAGACAACCAGGAGAAAGAAAAATTGCAGAGACAATAAAAATACCTATGGTTGCCTGGGGCTTGAGGAAAGGGAGAGAGAAATAAATAATGGAGCACAGGGGACTTTAAGGCAGTGAGACTCCTATATAATACTGTAATGGTGCACAATACATCTTGGTGCACATTTGTCCAAATCCGCAGAATGTAAAATACAAAGAGTGGATACTAATGTAAATTTTAGACATTAGAATGACAGAGATTCTGTTCTACTTCTCAAGATCTAATCTGAAGAGGCTGTATTATACCAAAACCAAACTTACTGGGGCTTTATCAGGGTCTACCTAACCTGGAGAAAGGGAAATACCCCAATTACAACACTCTCCATCCATCCTGTACCACCTAAGGGGAAGGGGAAAGAAACCATAGAACCACTTGTGAAATTCACAGCCCAAGGTCATAAACTCACTAAAAGATGGAAACATAGTGATGAGACTATAGAATATTTCTCTTCACTTGACAGCATTATATTACTAAGCCCTATTCAGCACAGTTCCTTTTATTCAATGTATCATTTCCACCTTTCAACAAAAAATTACAAAGCTCACTAAAAGGCCACAAAACAAAGTTTGAAGAGACTGAGAAAGGAAGACAGTGGCTCTGAGATCTCTGAGTTACCCTAAGGTCATTTTTGCCTCTTCTTGAAAAATAGCACGTGTTCACAGGGGCATAACTTCATGGCCTGGTCCTGCAGGATCTAAGAAGTCCAATAAGCTTTTCTTTATTTCATCAGGATGAATCCTCCATCCTCTTCAATTCAAACTGGAAATGTCTATATTCATAAAACCTTGTATGTAATCTCTTTATCAAGTGATAGTCCATCCAGAAGCTTCTTGTCCTTTTTCAAGCATGCTTTATCACTTCTTGCAACATGGACAAGCTGAAAATTTTCCAATTCTCTGTCACTTTATAACAAGAATTGCTTTTCTTCCAGTTTCCGATAACATGTTCTTCATTTCCCAACAGGCCCCAAAGTCAATTCATTCTAGCATCAACTCTAAAGCCTAAAGTGAAAATCTGCATGCTAATTTGCTTTAAGTCGTGTCCAACTCTTTGCAACCCTATGGACTGCAGGCCACCAGTCTAAGAGTTCATTAAAATGACTTCTAAATTCCATATTCCTATCAACATTCTGTTCCAATAGGTTATGTATTCTCTAATAAGGTGAAGGTTTTTCTCCAACTCTCCTTGTTTCTTTCAGAATTCACACCTGAATCACTATTAACATCCATAGCACACACTGAAAAACTCTTCCAGCCTCTACCCATTACCCAGTTCCAAAGCCACTTCCACATGTTTAGATATTTGTTACTACTGTACCCTTCTTCTCAGTACCAAAATCTGTGTAAGTTGGAGTTCTCCAGAAAAATAGAACTAAAAATACATAAGGTATGTACATATATGTATATATATAGAGAGGAAGATAGAGACACACAGAGAAAGAGAGATAAAAAGATCTATTAAAATGAATTGGCTTTCACAATTATTCTGAAATCTGTATAGTTAGCTTGGGCTGCCATAACAGAATATCATAAACTAGTTCCTTTAAAGAATGAAAGATTATTTTTCACAGCTGTAGGGACTGGGAAGTCTGAGGTCAGGGTTCCAGCATGGGCATGTTTGTTTCCTGGTAGGAAGATTCTTCCAAGCTTGGAGACAGCCTCCTCTCACTATGTCCTCACATGGTGGAAAGAGGAATGTTTAGCCAACTCTCCAATTTCTCTTCTTATAAATAATATCATCAATATAGAAGCTACATATATTAAATGAGTAATAAATATTATGAATAAATTTTTGTCAATGTATCAGGAAATTTAAAGTACACCAATTTTTTATATGACACAAAATGACCAAGTCTGATTCACGAAAAAAATAGAAAGCCTGGGTAATGCTATATATATTAAATGAATTGAATTTGCTGATAAAAACCTTTCTATTAAGAACATTCTAGGCCCAATGACTTCACCAGTGAATTCTATCAGTTATTTAATCCTATGAAAACTCTTTTAGAAAACAGAAAATGAGGAAATACTTATCTATTTATTTTATTAGGTTAGTATATTAAGTGTCTATCACTGCATAACAAATTTCCCCAAATTTAAAGTGTGGAAAAAACACTATTTCATAATTTTTCTGGGTCAGGAATTCAAAAGAAGCTTAGCTGAGTGTTTCTGGCTTACAATGGCCTCTTAGAAGACTGTTAGCTAGATGTTGGCCAGGTCTGCAGGCATTTTACAGCTCAGTATGGAGACGATGTTTTGACAAAGACGCTAAAGTAATTCCATGAGGAAATGAAAGTCTTTTTAACATATGGTGCTGGATCAAGCATATATCCACACACACAAAAAACCAAATTTTACCTCATCCTATTCACAAAATAAACTCAAAGTAGAGCATTGATAGCTCAGGTGGTAAAGAATCTGCCTGCAATACTGGTGACCCTAGTTCAGTTCCTGGGTCAGGAAGATCCACTGGAGAAGGGATAGGCTACACACTTAAGTATTCCTGGGTTTCCCTTGTGGCTCAGCTGGTAAAGAATACACCTGCAATGTGGGAGACCTGGGTTCAATCCCTGGGTTAGGAAGATCCCCTGGAGAAGGGAAAGGCTACCCACTCCAGGATTCTGGCCTGGAGAATTCCATGGACTGTATAGTCTATGGGGTCGCAGAGTTGAACATGGCTGAGCGACTTTCACTGTCACTCTCAGAGCACTGAATTAAATGAAAAGATAAATTATAGTACTTCTAAAAGAAAATGTAGAAGAAACAATATGCAATCATAGGGAAGAAATACATTTTAATTGGATATTTTAAAAGTATGAACTATAAAAGAAAAAAAATTTAATGGAATCATCAAATTTGAAACTGCTGTTCTTTAAAAGTCTCCTTAAGGAAATGAAAAGGCAAAGATTAGGCAAGAAAAATATATCTGCTAAACATATGTATGACAATGATCTTGGCTCTAAGTATGCTATGCTTCTTATAATTTAATAATTTTAAAAATCCACCTAAAATGAACAGGAGATTTGAACAGATGCTATACAAAATAAGATATATGAAAAGCCGATAAAAACACCAAAGGAGGACTAACATTATTAATCTTAGGCAAAAGCAAACTGGGCTTCCCAGTTGGTGCTCACAGTAAAGAACCCATCTGCCAGTGCAGGAGATATAAGAGACATGGGTTTGATCCCTGGGTTAGGAGGATCCTCTGGAGGAGGGCATGGCAACCCACTCCAGTATTCTTGCCTGGAGAATCCCCATGGACAGAGGAGCCTGGCGGGCTACAGTCCATAGGGTTGCATAGAGTCAAACGCAACTGAAACAACTTAGGACACACTCATACAAAAGCAAATTAAAACTGTAATTAGGTACAATTACACACACACAGAAGAATGACTAAAACTTAAAACACTTGACAATAAGGAAGTTGAACTAGACTCCTCAGACACTTTTGGTAGAAATGTTAATAGCATGACACCTATACTTTGGAAAACAATTTGGTAGGTTCAGAGGGTGTTGAATATATACTTAGCATATGAGGCAGCAGCTCTCCGAGGTATATACTGAAGATAAAGTATATGTCCACACAAAGACTTGTACAAGAATGTTCAGAGGCAGTACTGGGGAGGCAGCCATTCCCCACCCGTTGCCTTTCTTGTCGATTGCCCAAATCAGTGACCTGGGCCTGCCAGTGCTGCTCTGCCCTGGATTCTTCTTCCTTATGAGGAGAAAGTGAAGTCGCTCAGTCGTGTCCGATTCTTCGAGACCCCATGGACTATATCCTACCAGGCTCCTCTGTCCATGGAATTTTCCAGGCAAGAGTACTGGAGTGGGTTGCCATTTCCTTCTCCAGGGGATCTTCCTGATGCAGGGATTGAACCCGGGTCTTCCCACACTGCAGGCAGACGCTTTACCCTCCGAGCCACCAGGGAAGCCACTATTAGGAGAGAGCTTTCCCTTCCTTGGAGTGTGCAGTGAACTTCTTTGTGCTATTCAAGCATGTATCTCATACGGCTCCTGGCCAACCACACAGCGTATCTGTCCCATGAGGAAGGAAACTGGTCTTTGACTGCATTCAGCTGTCAGGAAGGACCCAGTGGCCATGGGAGACCACTGCACACTACAGTTGCTGATCATATTGCCTCTCTTCTCATTTCTGTGAGTAAACCATATCCCAGCTAGTGTCTGGGATGAAAATCCTCCTGGGTGATGCCAAAAAAGTTATGCATCAGGTCAGGTTTGTGGACTCCTACTTCTGGCGGCTGGCAGGGTTACATCTCTGCTGTCCTCATGTGGCAGGAATCCTCACCTGCTATTGGTAGCTGGATCTTCCTGTCAGACAGAGGTTTATTCCTGTTAGCCCAAATCGAACACAACCTAGCTTTTCATCAGTAGGTGAAAAGAAAAATAAATCAAAGTCTATCTATAAAATGGAATCTTACCATAAAAGTAATGAACTGCTAAAACATTTTCAAATATGAATGAATCTCAAAAGCATTATGCCAAACAAAAACAAACCAGACATAAAAGAAAATACTGTACATGATCTCACTTATACTAAATACAAGGAAAGGTGAATCTAATATACAGTGAGAGAAAGCTGATGGATCAGTGGTTTCCTGGGTTTGGGTTGGGAGCAGGGTGAAGACTGACCAAGCAGGGGCACAAAAGAATCTTTGGGGATGATGGAAATGATTTATCCTGATTGTGGTGGTGATTAAATGGGTTGTGCTCTTGTTGAACTAGATACTTAAAATATGTCCACTTTATTTATTATCAATTATACCTCAATGATGGAGAAGGAAATGGCAACCCACTCCAGTATTCTTGTCTGGAAAATCCCATGGACAGAGGAGCCTGACAGGCTATAGTCCATGGGATCACAAGAGTCGGACAAGACTTAGTGATTAAATCACCACCACCACCACCACCACCACCACCATACCTCAATGGAGTCGATTTCAAAAATGAAATGTAAATTGACTAAGTGCTCCAATGAAAAATTAAAGAGTGTCAGATTAAGATATGCTATCTAAAACTGACATTTCCAAAACCAGACAATTTAGAAATGTTTGAAGGAATAACCAGAATAACACATAGAAGACAAATATTAACAAAATAAAGCTATTGTAAAGAATGAATTAAACATTTAAATAAGGACTTAGAAAGATGTCCCTGGTAGGTTAAGTGGGAAAAAAGGTGGCCCAGGATATAGTGTTTACACGTATTAGCCAGGGACCACACAAGAAAGAACACGCTGGTGAGACCTGACTGATGAGCATGGAATGAGGTACCAGGTGCAGCAGGGGTAAGGGAGCCGGCAAAAGATGCTAAGGCACCTGGGCCAGCAACAATAGTAAGCCACTGCCAACCCTCCTTGCAAAAGGTAGAAACCAGGGAAAAAACCTTACCCAGCCTGGCAGCAATGGACTACGGGCTGGGAGAAGGGGAACAGAGGGGCATAAGCTCTCTCTCGTCTTCTGATATTCTTCCAGTGCCTCTCACAAGCCAAACCCTAGAAAAGCAATCAGTGTAGTCAGCACAGATCAGCCTCCCAGGCCACTGAGCATAAAACTGAAGACTGTGCGAGCAGCGCAGGAACAAGTATCAAACTATCAGCCCAGACACCACTCTGTCAAAACACAAACACACAATAGTAACAAAGCAGAAAATGAAACACCAGAAATCTCTCTCATGCGTGCTCTCTCCGACTCATTTCTTCAATTGTCTTACTATGTTTTTATGAACCTGAAGAAATAATGAGAATAATACAGGATATTTGACATTGACTTAAATAAGAAACAGACTTTAAGAGAAGTTGGGGAGAGATGTATCTTAACTTCTATATATTTATATGATTTCATTTGATTCAGTGTGCAGGTATCCTTTGGATATTATGAACACACACTGAAATAAAGCAGCATTATACAAATTACCACCATTTAAACATTGAGAAGGCAATGGCACCCCACTCCAGTACTCTTGCCTGGAAAATCCCATGGACCGAGGAGCCTGGTAGGAGAGTCAGACACGACTGAGTGACTTCACTTTCTCTTTTCACCTTCATGCATTGGAGAAGGAAACGGCAACCCACTCCAGTGTTCTTGCTTGGAGAATCCCAGGGACAGGGGAGCCTGGTGGGCTGCCGTCTAGGGGTCGCAGAGTCGGACACGACTGAAGTGACTTAGCAGCAGCAGCAAACGTGCCTGTAAAATTACACTTCACAAAAACTGTAAGCATTGGTGGGAATGATTTGTCTTGATTCTATTAGTTCTCAAAACTTTTTCAAAACTATTTTCATCTTAGTTTTCTTCTTTTCATCAGAATTAAATTGACAATCGGTTGGTTCATTCGCTCAGTCATGTCTGACTCTTTGCGACCCCATGAATCGCAGCACACCAGGCCTCCCTGTCCATCACCAACTCCCGGAGTTCAGACTCACATCCATTGAGTCAGTAATGCCATCTAGCCATCTCATCCTCTGTCGTCCCCTTCTCCTCCTGCCCCCAATCCCTCCCAGCATCAGAGTCTTTTCCAATGAGTCAACTCTTCACGTGAGGTGGCCAAAGTACTGGAGTTTCAGCTTTAGCATCAGTCCTTCCAAAGAAATCCCAGGGCTGATCTCCTTCAGAATGAACTGGTTAGATCTCCTTGCAGTCCAAGGGACTTTCAAGAGTCTTCTCCAACACCACAGTTCAAAAGCATCAATTCTTTGGGGCTCAGCTTTCTTCACAGTCCAACTCACATCCATGCATGACCACTGGAAAAACCGTAGCCTTGACTAGATGGACCTTAGTCAGCAAAGTAATGTCTCTACTTTTGAATAGGCTATCTAGGTTGGTCATAACTTTTCTTCCAAGGAGTAAGCGTCTTTTAATTTCATGGCTGCAATCACCATCCGCAGCGATTTTGGAGCCCCATAAAATAAAGTCTGAGACTGTTTCCACTGTTTCCCCATCAAAACTGCTTTAAACAGAACATAAAGGCCACAGACTAACAAATGGCATCATGACTGAACTTAAAGGTGTAATCCATGACCACTGAAACCATCTGTGTAGGGCTATGTGCCCATACTCTTAAGAATCACGGTTACTGGCACTTCTTGGTGGTCCAGTGGCTACGATTCCACACTCCCAATGGAGGGGGCCTGGGTTCCATCTCTGGTCAGGGAACTGGATCCTGCGTGCCTTACCAACAGTTTATGTGCTGTACCTACAGATTACACGTGTCACCATTAAGGCCCAGCACAGCCAAATACATAAAGTTTTTTTTTTTTTTTAAGGGAAAAAAAAGAATAATTGTTATTATCTTTGACATTTGCTAAATTTAAAATTCATAGTTATAGAAGTACACAAGTCAGCATGTATGTGCCAGTGTTTACATGTGTACATGTATGTGTGTATGTGTCTAATATCAGTATGTTTTTAAGTGAAATGGAATTTTTTATATGAAAATGCAGTAAGAAATCCATCCTCAATGAATGATTCCACCATCTGGACATTCTTGTCTGTGATTCTCCATTGTTCCTGGCTCTAACTTCTGTGTCCATCACTATCATCATTCTTCCTTGCCTGGCATTCTTCTTGGTTATATCCGAAATGAATGGTGGGGAGTGTGCCTTCTCTGAGCACAACCTGCTTTCTGCTGGAAAGAGCTTGGGAGCCAGCAGTCTGTTTTAGTTTGACTTGTGGGTTTTTGACAATTCAATTCAATCAACACTGAGTAGGTTTCTATTCATTCATGTATTCATTCAAGATATGATGTTGTTCAATTGCTAAGTCATATCCGACTTTACAACCCCAAGGACTGCAGCATGCCAGGCTTCCCTGTCCTTTCCTGTCTTCTGGAGTTGGCTCAAACTCATGTCTGTTGAGTCAGTGATGCTAGCTAACCATCTTATTCTTTGTCTTCCCCTCTCCTCCTGCTGTCAATCTTTCCCAGCGTCAGGGCCTTTTCTTTGCCTCAAGTGGCCAAAATATTGGAGCTTCAGCTTCAGCATCAGTCCTTCCAGTGATATAATGAACATCTCTAAATCTAACATCTAACTCCTAGATTTAAAACATTAAAATTAAGTTCCACAAATATGCTCTTTCTCTATCCATCCTCTTGTCTCAATCAGAGGCGGTTAACCACTATCCTAAATTCTGTTTTTCTTGTCTAAACGCACATATACATGCACACACATATGTACTTAAACAATGATTTTTTTTAATTAAAACTGTTTTTAATTTTTAAAAAGCTCTTTATGCTAAGTGTAAACTTCTGTGGCCCACTTCTTATACTATAAGTATACTTATAAAATATACTTCTTATTTTGTTATACGTATCCTTAATTGTTTGTTTCCTATACTATGTAATATTTTATAGTATAAATATATCAGTTTCCTTTCTTTCCAGTCTATCATAGGTTCCAATTCTTTACCAATGTTAACAATATTGCCAGACATATTTCTGTATGTATCGCCTGGTACAAATATGGAAGGGTTTCTCTGCAGTATGTACCTAGGAACAGACTTGCTAGCAAGGGTCTTAGGCTATGTACAACTTTACAACACAAAAAAACAAATTTTCTTTCCATTTACACTCCTATCAGTCATGTTTAAGATATTCTTCCAGCTTTCATCATCTCTAATGGTTTTATGAGACATTTTCATATTTGCCAAACAAATGGATATAAAATGGTATTTAATATTGGCTTATTTTAATAATAATTTATTATTTATTTACTATTTGATAACTAATTATCCACTTTCTTCCACTAAAATATAATCTTCATAGAGCCAGAACCCACCCAAAAAATTACGGTAAGCATAAGCAAAATTTGTGCTTAAATATAATTCTGAAAATCAAATTGATTTATTTTTTTCTAGCTCCCTGCCCCTCTCTTAGTATAATGATGAATACCTTTAGGCTATCTGAAACTAGAGGTGGAAAGATCACACTCTATCTGATCTCTTTTGTAGACTGAATGTCTTTGTTCTCTGAGAAGTTTTACTGAGACTTTCATGCTCAAAGTGTGTTTCAAACTTATCTCTTACTGTCTGAAGTCTAGGAACGATTCACCTTTTCCTAGTTTTGGAAACCGCCAAATATATCCTTTCTCTATTCCCTCTTATTTCTGCTTCTAAATCAGTCAATTCTTCCTTGAGTTTGATCTATTTTAATGCTTAGTTAAAGGCAGGCAATAGTGGCCAATATAAACAATCTTATTATTTCCCATCACTTTTTCTAAAGCAATAGTTCTCAACTGATAACAATTTACCCCCTCAGGGGGCAGGCATTGTTACAGTGTTTCAAAACATTTTATATTGGTGTGACTAGGAAAGTGCAAAGGCATTTAGCAGAGATGCTGCTAAACATACCACAATTCACAGACAGCCTCCCACAAGAAAGAATTATCTGATCTAAAATATCAATTGTGCTTCTTTGGTGGCTCAGTAATAAAGAACTCACTTGCCAATAATGCATGAGACACAGTTTCCATCTCTGATCTGGGAAGATCTCATATGCTGCAGAGCAACTAAGCTCACGCTCCACAGCTACTGAGCCTGTGCTCTAGAGCTCGGGAGCTACAACCACTGTGCCCACATGCCAAACTACTGAAGCCCCTTTGCTCTACAGCCCATGCTCTAGAGCAAGAGCTCCAGAGAGGAGAGAAGGTATCACAATGAGCAGCCTTTATACCATAACTAGAGGGTATCCCCCACTTGCCACAACTAGAGAAAATCCCACGCAGCAATAGACCCAGCACAGTTCAGTTCAGTCGCTCTGTCGTGTCGTGTCCGACTCTTTGCGGCCCCATGAATCGCAGCACGCCAGGCCTCCCTGTCCATCACCAACTCCCGGAGTTCTCTCAAACTCATGTCCATCAAGTGGGTGATGCCATCCAGCCATCTCATCCTCTGACATCCCCTTCTCCTCCTGCCCCCAATCCTTCCCAGCATCAGTCTTTTCCAATGAGTCAACTCTTGGCATGAGGTGGCCAGAGTACTGGAGCTTCAGCTTCAGCATCAGTCCTTCCAAAGAACACCCAGGGCTGATCTCCTTCAGAATGGACTGGTTGGATCTCCTTGCAGTCCAAGGGACTCTCAAGAGTCTTCCAACACCACAGTTCAAAAGTATCAATTCTTTGGCACTCAGCTTTCTTCACAGTCCAACTCTCACATCCATACATGACCACAGGAAAAACCATAACCTTGACTAGACAGACCTTTGTTGGCAAAGTAATGTCTCTGCTTTTGAATATGCTATCTAGGTTGGTCATAACTTTTCTTCCAAGGAGTAAGTGTCTTTTAATTTCATGGCTGCAGTCACCATCTGCAGTGATTTTGGAGCCCCCCAAAATAAAGTGACACTGTTTCCATGGTTTCCCCATCTATTTCCCATGAAGTGATGGGACCAGATGCCATGATCTTTGTTTTCTGAATGTTGAGCTTTAAGCCAACTTTTTCACTCTCCACTTTCACTTTCATCAAGAGGCTCTTTAGTTCCTCTTCACTTTCTGCCATAAGGGTGGTGTCATCCCCATATCTGAGGTTATTGATATTTCTCCCGGCAATCTTGATTCCAGCTTGTGCTTCTTCCAGCCCAGCCTTTCTCATGATGTACTCTGCATATAAGTTAAATAAGCAAGGTGACAATATATAGCCTTGATGTATTCCTTTTCCTATTTGGAACCAGTCTGTTGTTCCATGTCCAGTTCTAACTGTTGCTTCCTGATCTGCATATAGTTTTCTCAAGAGCACAGCCAGAAATAAATAAATAAATTTAAAATGTCAATTGTACTTCTTCTGAGAGATCCTAATCTAGAGATACAGGCTTAGAGAATATATAGTCCATCTTCTTATTTATGATAGGTGATAGTATTATGAAATGTTTTGCCATTGCAAGGCATGAGTTGTCATCTTTCCAACTTTTTCCAACTGTTTTTGCTGCCTAATGCTAAGCTAATGCATGGATCTTAAGGCTTTTTTTACATTAATATTTCACTTTGAGGTAACAATTTTCATGTCTAGGTTGGCCTAAGGGCTGCAAGAAAATTTCCAAAATTGCAATGACTTACCACAGTAACAAGAGGTATAACGGGTCTATTTGTATATAGCTTTCTTCCAAAGTCTGACTCAAAGACTGGTGTTTCTTACCTTTCTCAGTATTTCAGAGTCTTCTGACACTAAGATCTATAAAAACCTTCAAAAGCACTTCAGGAGAGAAAGAACTAATTGTTAGACATTTGCCACTCAGAAGGCATCAGATGGAAAAGGGATATAATAGCAGCATCAACAGTTTAAACAGGCACACCCCCCTTCTCATTAACTTATTCAGTAGATTTGGTTTGAGTACCATAAGTGCCGGCTACCATTCTAAAATCTGGGATACATCAGTGAACAAAACAAATAAAGACAGCTTCTCTCTTGGAGCTTACACTGAAACAAAAGAAAAGCAAACAATAAACACAGTAAGTAAATTATATATGACACTAAAAGGAAAGTGAAGTCGCTCAGTCGTGTCCGACTCTTTGTGACTGCGTGGAATGTAGCATACCAGGCTCCTGCATCCACGGGATTTTCCAGGCAAGGGAACTGGAGTGGGTTACCATTTCCTTCTCCAGAGGATCTTCCTGACCCAGGGATCGAACCCGGGTCTCCCATATTGCAGGCAGACACTTTACCGTCTGAGCCAGATTTAAATATCGACAATGACATTAACTGGAATATATACTCAGTTTTCACTGGATGAAAACATGGAAGCAGAGAATATTCTTTCCGGAAAAGTGGCTCTAAAAAGAAGGGAGATACAAGTCATGAGGTCAATGACAGGTCTTTAGTTTTCTCTAAAATAAGAGATATTGTTCTTTGTTTATACTCTAAAGGGGAATATAAGAGTTTGAATATACAATACAGAATAGGTCAACTAGAAGAACTAGTGTCCAGAAGGGGTTAGAATTCTTAGTAGAAAGTTGAATTGTCCCTCACCAGGAGTTTAATATGAAAGAAGAATTTTTATAGTAGTCACTTTCCAGATATCTCTCATCTCTCTCTCTTTCACACACACACATACATGCACACACATGCCCAGGCGCACACAGAATCACTTGGACCCTCTGCCTATAGAGACTATGTTATTATGTTGCCATATCTGCTAATAACATCTAAAGACTGTTGAGCTTTCTGAACCCATTTCTTGTCTAACAATGCAATAGAATAAAACTTTGTAACAAATTCAGCAACCAGCTTTGTGATCCCTTTGATTTCTGTGGTTTGCAAAAAATCATACTTAATTCAGAGTTTCATTAAGAGTCTCTAGATAGGTACATAGATAGATTGGCAAGCATGTTCTCTTGAATGACATCCCACGAAAAATATTTTCTGAATTAAATGTGAGGATTTCAGAATATTTTCATTTTCTAAGTGTTTCTCAGAAGTTGAGGAGTCCAGTTCCCTCTTGTGTTTTTGCATGTTACTGTGATTGACTGAAAACTGACAGTAAGTAACAATAAGAATTCAAACAATCTATCCAAATATCTTTTTGAATCTTGGGCATATGGTGTATCTGATTCTATTTAAAAACAATATCTAGCCTACTCTAAGCCTTTGTAGATATTCACACTGCCTCATTTTCTTTTCTTCGCAAATGGCACTTGTCACGTGTAAGGAAAATAGCAAAGGTTATCCTACTCTGCAAATAAGGTAACTCATCTAATTCTAATAACTATGGTCTAATCTTGGCTCTTCCAATAATACTAAAATAATTGAAAACCACACCATGAACAAGTCTAAAAGCACCAACGTGACATAAAACTAATTAATCACTATCAATTTAATATGTGCCCTATCCATTCAACCAGCTCAGCTCCTCTTGACTTTATGGATGATATTCACTCTGTTCACTGTGCACATCCATCCTTTAGAACACGGAGTTCTGTCTCTCTTCCACTTACAGAAGTAGTTTAATGTGATGAACTCTTTCTATCATAATTCTACAGGTCAATCCTATCATCTTTCAGAGTCTACCTCTTCCTCAAAGGAGTATAGGAACCTGTACTGTGAATTTGCATTGCAGCCTTTTCAAAGTGTTTCTGGGCTACATTTCCTTTCTAAAATTGTTCATCTTCTTTCAGGATCACAGTTTAGACCTCTCCACTGGCATTTCTATTTCTCTCAAAGCACCACAAAGGTCAATGATATTTTCCCCTTGTATTTGTGTTTTGTAGGTGCAATTATGTACAAAAGGTAGTTAATCTATTTGTAATAAAGAACATATCCCTCATCCTCAGTGCTAATCCTCAGTTCTGTTCAATACACAGTCAAACACATTAATTATCTTTTATTTATATTTTAACTTAAAAACTATAGACTCTCTTTAGTTTTTAAGTAGATAAAACCTGCTGTAGGCTCTTAGGAAGGCTTCCCTGGTGGCTCAGATGGTAAAGAATCTGCCTGCAATGCAGGAGACCTGTGTTCAACCCCTTGGATCAGGAAAATTCCTTGGAGAAGGGAATGGCAACCCACTTGAGTAGTCTTGCCTGGGAAATCCCATGGACAGAGAGCCTGGTGGGCTACAGTGCATAGGGTCAAAAAGAGCTGATGATGATTGAGTGACTAAGCACACACACACATAGGGTCTTAGGCAAGTTGCTTGAATGTTCAAAGCGGCTATTCTTTTCTCTGTTGTAAGTGTGAAACAATACCATTTATTCCATGTATTAAGGTGCCAGAAGTGTTGGATAAATGTTACCTATATTCTTATTCTTACTGTTATCACTCTATTTGTAAAGCCTGAAATGTACTCCCAAGCTCTGCTCTGTGGGAGGAGACAATGAGGAGGCCGTAGACCAGGTGCTCAGTGGTCATTGTAGCTGCAATGATGGGCACAGGCTGTGCATGAGGCTGATGACACAGGAGAGCAAGAATTGTAGCGCACAAGGACAAAGCTCCTAAGGAAAGGACCACAGTGGATCATAGGTCTTGTCAGCAGAGCAAGCACAAGGTTTGGGGGCCATCCCCTCCTTAGACATGTGCCCTACCTTAGGAAAAGCAGGGACTCCTCATGACATTTGCACATTTATATTTTCCCAGCACATTTTTCCTGCATAAAGATTTGTAAGTGTGCATCTGCCTTAAAAGTAGCATTTCTGGCTTCCCTGGTGGCTCAGATGGTAAAGAATCTGCCTGTAATGAAGGAGATCCTAGTTTAAGCCCTGGGTCAGAAAGATCCTCTGAGAAGGAAATGGTAACCCACTCCAGTATGCTTGCCTGGAAAATCCCATGGACAGAGGAGCCTGGAGAAGCGTCCATGGGGTAACAAAGAGTCGGACATGACTGAGTGACTAACACTTTCACTTTTACTTTCAAAAGTAGCATTTCTAGAGGCATTTCCCTTAAAAGGGACTCACTGAAGTCAGTGTATATCAGTTTGGCAGGTTTCCACTGTAATTTTTCTTGGCGTACAAGAGCAAATTTTCTTTTTCTCCCACAGTATTTAAAAAATATATATATATGTATATATAAAGATATATAATTATATATATTATTATCAATATATATTATTTAAAAGTATATATATTAAGAGTACAAAGTTAAAATATGTGTCCATCTCTACATCATTGTTTTCAAGCATGTGGTGAAGATAGTGCTATGTAATTTTAGATACACTAGAGTAATCATTATTTTTCAGTCATCATGTCCAAAGCTGGTATAAAGATTGTGGCAGACTAGGTTAATTTTCTATGATATTCACCCTCGGTCAGATTTATTTTCCAGCCTTCTTGGTACTGTACTTGGCTGTGGGGCTTACTTTGGTCAGTGTTATGTTGGGAGGTGGGGCTTTCCTGGCAGCTCAGCAGTAAAGACTCTGCCTACAATGCAGGAGACCCTGGTTCAATCCCTGGGTCGGGAAGATCCCCTGGAGGAGAACGTGGCAACCCACTTGAGTACTCTTAGCTGAAGAATCCCATGGACAGAGGAGCCTGGCAGGCTGCAGTTCATAGGGTCTCACAGAGTCAGATATGACTGAAGCCACTAAACAGCAGCAGCGTGTTGGAAGGCATAGTAGGAGCAAAGGCTTGAAGCAAGCTTTCATTGCGGGCTTGCTCTGTCACAGACACCATTTACCCTGGACGAACATGCCTGGAATTGCCTGTTAGCTCCCCCAGAAGGATAAGAGTTGGAGCACAGCAGAGGTCCCAGGGTAGTCCAGGCCAATCAGCTGCCCATAGATACTGGAGAATAGTGATTATCATCTTAATCCACTGAGTGTTTATAGTTTGTTGTGCAGCATTCTTTGGCATACAGCAGTTGCTGACTTAATAGTCACACCATGTCACATTGAACCATGTAGCACAACTTATGTTGCTTTCTATTCTTCATTTATTGAATATTTAATTAAGCTCAACCCAGATACCAAAGAACCATCACAGGAAATTGTGACATTATAGAAAAAAATTGTACATTAAAGTGGAAAAACGTAGGAAAACCAGCTAGATGACTCCTACTGTCTTTTCTATCATATAACTTTTGTTTAATACACTATTAAAAATAAATCAATAAATCATACCACTGTGCTTGTGCTCAGAGCATTCTTTGAGAGACACTGTTGGTACCGTATTCTGGTCCCTACCCACACAGCTCCTTCTTCCAAGTTAATGTCAGTGGATACTTGAGACCTAGCTATGGCCAATAAAGATGTAAAAGTAGAAATATGCAGGGAGGTTAAGATACATTTTTAAAATAAAAATACTCAGATGGTATGACCCTTCAGCCACTCCCTTCCTGCGTAAAATATAAATACCATTGTGATGGACAGAAGTACAGTGGGCATTTTTGCAACTTGAGTTGACATATGAAGAAAAAACCAAGAAATGCATAAAGAGACTGATCCTGCCATCATTGAGCTTCTGAACCAGTGCAAGCAGTACCCCGTTTTCCTGGCGCTCGGTTATATCTGGAAAATAGCCTCGTCCTTAAGTCAATCCGCTGTTCCTTGCAGTATTTGTAAGTCTGTCTCTGTTGTACTTACGTAAGTCAAAAGGAAAAGTCAAGATATACTATGACTTAGAGTCCCCACGTTAAGCTTATTGTGTAGTTATTCTCAGTTACCAAAATCATCATTATATAGTAATATCACTATCAAATCCCCCAAAACCTTTATTAAAACCTAAAAATAAAGGCATTAATCCTTGAATTAAGTTGATTAAATTCTAAGTTTTTACTGTATTCAAAGAAACAAAAGATGCTTTAAGATTAGGATCTATACCCTTGGTGAATGAACAAAAGAAAATTTTCTAAAGTAATTAAAGATGAAATGCTTTTGAAAAGGTTATCCATATATCAAAATCTCAAAACATCAATATCAAATGGTTAGTAAAATTTAGGCATATGTAAGATACAATTAACTTGTCTTCGGAGTATTACAGGTTCTCCTGTAAGCCTAATTGTGCACTTTTTCCGTGGCTTCCTTGTATTCACAGTAGAGATCAGGAAATCATTAGCTTAGTCATTAATTGGTAAAGATTTCTTTCCACCAGTGAATTTTCATTGAATATTAACACATGATTAACCCAACCTCACATATAAAGCGAAATGATGTGAAACCATGTGAAACCCTGGAAATATTCTATGCCTATTGAAACCTACTAAATAATTCTAGATCATGGATGCAATGCCTTTGTTCAGAAAACTATGTCCTTCCATTTCATGATATAAACATGAGTAATGCAATTACAGGGTTTATAAACCGCACTTCAAGAATAGGCCAGTAAAAAGAAACTTGATCCTTTATTTTTTTTCTTGAAGAAACTGAAACAGCTCAGGATTTAAGTTACATATATCATGTATATTTGACTGATACCATAAGGTTTTCATCTAAATTCAAAACCTAACCCTGTTTGGATATATTTGAACATTTTTATTGCATTTAGTAATGAGACTTGAATCCTGATAAGCTAGAATATGTGATGTGGCTGGATCATACCAAATAGGTTACTTCTGAAATTAGTTTGAATCAATAATCCAAAAACTCGGGGATAGTGGGGAGAGAGTAAAACCTATTTTGCTTTAGTTCTGCTGTGAAATAAAATCACAACCATCAAAATGAAAACTCTCTTCATCACAAATATAATTTGCAATCTATACTAGAGATCCAGGGGGAGTAGATAACAGCTAAAATAGATAGATAAGGCCATATGAAGGAGCTAAAAGCAAAAGGAAACTAGTGATAAAAGCAGAATGTAGACCAGCAGGCAGCCCCACCAGCACAGGGAAAGTGTGCATAAGCACATTCGGGAACCAGCCTCCAATCATGGACGCCTGCTGAACACAAGGCTTCCTTTTCATTAATCTGCTAGAAAAATAGAGGGTTTACTTGTCCTGTGCCAGAGAGATACAAGACAAGTACCTCGTCAAAGAAGTCTTTTTTTGTTTTTCCTTTAAAGAGAATAGCAGGGCCTGATGGTGGAGAGGAAGGAGGCAGAAGAAGAAGCCCTCCTTCTGCCTCGATCTGCCTCCCCAGTGGCAGTTAGGGAACAACTGGGAAAATAAACAAAAAACTTACTTTATCTGGAATCCCCGAATGATGAAACACCGAGGCCGGGGAAGGAGATGGTGGGGCGAATAATGAGAGACTCTCCCAGGCCTTTTTGCACTGCCTGTGGAAAGCTGTGGAGCATGCTGAGTCTGTTCAGTCGTGTCTGACTCTTTCTGACCCTTATAGACTGGCTCCTCTGTGCATGGGATTCTCCAGGCAACAATACTGGAGTGGGTTGCCATTTCCTTCTCCAGGGGATCTTCCGAGCCATGAATCAGACCCACGTCTTACATCTTCTGCACTGGCAGGCAGGTACTTTACCACTAGCACCACCTGGAAAGCTGCCACTTCTGTGTTATTCCTCTTCACCAAATCTAAAGGATGGTCCTTCTGAGCTGTTACTTCTGTGGATTCACATTCTTAAGGGTATTTGCCCCAAAGATGCCATCCCTCTCTCTTCCCAGTCATGGCTGATGGATATCGAAGTGCTATGTAAAAATCAGAGCATTAAAAGGCCATTCCAGGATTAGTTCTCAGGGGGGACCATTCAGAAGAGAAGGGAAGGGGAATCTGGGTATAGCTCTCCTTTTCTTTCTGCCTTCTTGTATCAATCTAAGCTCTTTGAATGAAGTAGGAAAAAGCCACGGGCTCAAGAAGTACTTAGTAGGCAGACCAGTGTCTCCACATATATATGTATCTTTGTTATGTTCCTTTTGAAAGGAAGAATTGAGCTTTGAATAGCCAGGAGAGGCTTGTTATGATGCGGTCACTCAGTATCTTTATTCAGTTTCATCTTTCTCTCCATCATTAGCCTCCAGAATTCCAGCAGACCAAACTCTTTGCTTTTCTCTGAAATCCACTCCATCTCATCTGTTTGGGCATTTACTGACCTCTGAGAAAACCTGCCTCTCATCCTCTATCCTGCCACACCACGCTTCTGAGAAGATTCTAGAAAACTCCCTGCACACAAGAAGACTACAGTGCACTCTCCTCTCTGCGTCTTTAGCCTTTTGAGAATGCATTGATTCGAGCAGTTTCACAGGTCGGCTTACTAGTCTTTTTCTCAAAAGACCATAAGCGACTTGTTGACAAAAACTTTAATCTGTTCATCTTTTTATTCTAAACGAAAAACACATAATAGGTACTCCAAAACATACATTTTTCAGAGAACTAAGAATTACTTTTCCCTCTTTTTAGGTTATTGTTGATATCAGCTCTCTTCTCAGCTTAAAAAAAAAAAATGCTTGTTGATTAAATTCAATTGATAGAACCCATTCTTCACCCCTGATGTTTAACTTGGTAAGTTCTCTACCTATGTTAAGATTGTAGAAATAGCTTTTGATAATAGTTCAGAATAATTTTCCAGATGATGTGTTTTTGGGGACAGACTCTGACTTATCAATTTGGCTCATTGTATTTAAATCATATTTTTCCTCAATAAAAGAACTATGGCCTGGGCTCAGGAATGTAACAAAAATCTCATTCCTACAGAAAAAGAAAGCCTTCAAGTGAAGCCACAGGATAGTGTCCTGTCTTTGAGGTGTTGATAATGTCATTTTCTGTTCTGCAATGTTCAGTCCAGAGCAGCGGATCTGACCCCCCAAAGAGGACAATCCAAATCTGTGCTTGCTTTAGTCTAGGGTCCTTCAAATCATCCAGCTCTCAGTCTCCTAAACACTGGCCCCCAGGGAAATTGATGCAGCCTGGTTACCATCAGATTATCATTTCTGTGACCAGGAAGTCTGATGGGGTCAGTTTGATTTTCATTCCACTGTTTCCTTTCTGTGGAAAACAAAGGGAAAAAAGGTTTTAATCATGCCTCCATTTACATTATACAAGAGCCTCATGGGGGTGCAATTTTCTCTCTCTCTTTTTCTCTCTTTCATTGAGCATCAGTTTTATTTTTCATCTGGATCAAGAATTAGCCCAGGAGAATAAGTATTTTCATTTGAATCAAATACATTAAATCAAGACGACTAATATTAAGCCAATGCTTGGAGAAACCAGTGTCTGGAAAATCTGGCGTTTGGCTCCTCACCATGTTTAATATGAGCAAGTAACAACACACTCCAGTATTCTTGCTTGGAAAATTTCATGGACAGAGGAGCCTGAAGGGCTACAAACCATGGGGTCACAAAGAGTCAGACAGGACTGAGTGAAAATGCCTAAGGAAACAAACCTTCCTTGGCATAGCTGGGACCAGTGTTATTGTTTAATGGAATGGCATGAATTCTCCACAGGATGCTGCTGCTGCTGCTGCTAAGTCGCTTCAGTCGTGTCCGACTCTGTGTGACCCCATAGACAGCAGCCCACTAGGCTCCTCTGTCCCTGGGATTCTCCAGGCAAGAATACTGGAGTGGGTTGCCATTTCCTTCTCCAATGCATGAAAGTGAAAAGTGAAAGTGAAGTCGCTCAGTCGTGTCTGACTCTCAGCGACCCCATGGACTGCAACCCACCAGGCTCCTCCGTCCATGGGATTTTCCAGGCAAGAGTACTGGAGTGGATTGCCTTCTCCACTCAAAGGATGAGGTCAGTGAAATAAAGCGGTCATTTCTAGTGACAACTGGCAGCAGCCCCCAGAATTCCAGTCTCTAATCAGAAACTAACGAAGATGGCTCTGAAGCATGGCAGGCCCCAAAGTCTCAGTTTTCTCCTTTTCCAGCTCATCCAGCTCAAGAAGTGTCAGGAAAGCAGCAGCATCTCTCCTTAATGGCACGGCTAACAGACACATTTTTCAATTGAAATGTTGCCAGCTGACTGTATTCCTCCTTCTTCCAATCTCAACATAAAAATAATGATACAGATTTTTTTTTGATGAAGCATTGACCTAATAAGTAAATATTGGTCTGATCATGTCAACTGAAATGTGAGTTGAAATGGGGGTTGGGAAGAAGTCTCAATAAATAGCAAGGGTGGTGCCCCTAAATCCATTATCCAAGCTACTTGGGAGTCTACATCTTAAAAAAAAAAAAAAATCCACCTTCTGATTTCCCAAATTCCTTTCCTCCTGCATGTCAGAGCAGAGTTTATGTGGAACAGATGGTTTCCATGTACACACCCTATACTCACTGTCGTGCCAAGCTTATGCTTCCTTCACTTTCTGCATGAAAACAGGCATGCTGAAAATATGTTTGCCGGTGGTATGGAAATGCTGTGCACATTTTAGCCGTCATGTCAAAGCAGGAAAAATCAGAGCCATAACAAGTAAAAACAAAAACCACTGAAAAGTAATTTTTCCTCCACCAGGCAATAGTCATTTCCAAGCCAGAACATGGTACATCATCAATGCTTTGTGTTGAGCTCCATTCAAAGAAAAGAGGGGTGGGTATGATGGGCATCAAGACAGAAAAACCTTGGAATAGGATCAGGCATCACTTGCTGTAACAAAGGGTTTCCAGTTCTTGTCAGTTTCAGAAAGGAGGCCTCTGATTCCATAGTGAGGGAAGCAGTAAAGGGCTGGCTTATGAAATGTTGTCTAGTTTTGCACTTAAGTATCTGCCCAGAAAAGTGAAATTTTCATCTTTTTTTGTTCTAATGTTTTATACCATGTAAAGTATCACCTATTTGGTGGTTGAGATTCATGAATTAAGTAAATATTACAAATAACAAAGTTAGAAAAAATCTTAGAGATGAATTGATTTACTTCTAAGTAATGAGACTTGAACTTCCCTGGTGGTCCAGTGGTTAAGAATCCACCTGCTGATGCAGGGGACACAGGTTCAGTCCCTGGTCCAGGAAGATCTCACATGCCATTGAGCAACTAAACCTGTGCACCAAAACTATTGAGTCTCTGCTTTAGAGCCCAAGCTTTGCAACAAGAAGCACCTCCGCAATGAAAAGCCTGCATACCGCTATGAAGACTCAGTAGTCAAAAATAAACAAAATTTAATTTTTTTCTAAAAGTTAAAAAAATTAAAAAATGAGAATTTACTCCAATGAATTATAAGCAACAAGCTATTCACCTATACCATTTCTTGAACTAATGAAATAAAACTTGTACTCGTCTAGAAATATCCACTCATCACCTTCTGGAACTCAAATCCCTTTTGAGCACTAAAAATATAAAGAGGAATAATGAAGAAGTTCATACCCTTAAGGTAACTCACAGCCTAGTTAGGGAGCTTGACAAATCTACACTTTTCAGTACACTCTTTATTTTTCCTTAGGACCTTTGCTTAAGCTTATAATTTTAGATTTATTAGTATAATTATCTGCTTAATTACTCTCTCCTCTGTTAAAATATAAGGTTCATGAGAAAAAAGGCTAAATCTGTTCAGCAATTATGTCCAGAGCCCAGACAGCATCTCAAACACATAATAAATGTGTTGAATCACTGTGAATGATTGATTACCACCTTTTGAAGGGCACTTTAGCCATATGAAACATAAATGGGATAAGGATGCTCCAGGTGGACAAGCAACATCTGAAGAGGCAGGATGTTGAGGAGCCACCAGCGTTTCAGCTTGGAAGGAACTTAGAGCTGAAATTTGCAGAGGCCAAGACGTAAGGCTGAACAGGAGATGGTCTGGATTATGAAGAGCCTTTACGTTTTGCTAAGGAATTTAGATTTCCTTATCATTATGAAGAATACCAACCTGTTAACAGATTTCAAGAATGAGAATGACATCATCAGCTCACATCTTGGAGGGACTGGGCTGGCAAGACTGTGGAATATGGGAGGGAGGAGGGTCAAATAGAAGCTATTATGGTGCATAAAGGTGATGAATGTGAGTGTAGAAAGGAGAGGGTTTTTCAACAAGTAATAATGATCATATCTGGGACACACAAGGATTCATCATCACCTCCCAGATTTCTAGCTGGGGCGATTGGCAGAACTAAAATTGTGATATAACAAGTACCATAGGAAGCTATTCTGTTTCTTGGGGAGGAGATTATATTGAGGTTCTCTTTGAACATGTAGGAGGATGGCATTATATAATTGTGAGTTCAGTAAAGAGATTAAAGAGTGATCAATATATAGATAATAATTAAAACCTGAGCAGGAATGATTTCCCCCAAAAAACCACATGTAGAATGAGAAAATAAGAGTGCCAAAGAAAGAAGAAGACCGTTGCTAAGAAGATAAGGAACAATCACAGAGTTAGGGGAAAAAGCAACAGAGCAATATCGTGGAAATCCATGAAAGAATTTCCAAAGACAGAGTACAAGAACAAACACTTAACTGTGTCAGTATGGCAGAGCAGAAAGGTAAGACCAGGGCTGAAAAATCCTCCTTACTATATTTAGAATGTAGGTCATAGGTGATTTGGACTAGAGCCATTGAGAGGAGTGAGAAAAGTAGAAGCTAGAAAACCTTTTATTTCAGGGCCAGCCCTATATAGTGTAATGTTGTCTATTCATTATTCTGAATCAAGTTTTCCCTTCACATAGATGGTTAAATATCTGGGGAGGGAGGAAGTGCAAATTTTATGAGTTTCAATGAAGAACTATAGTAAATATTTTATTTTGTTTCAACAAATATTTATCAAGCATCTGCTATGTGTCAAGTTTTGTGCTAGGAGTTGCAGACACAAAGATGAATAAGCCATGATCCCTACCCCCAGGGGATTCAAAATATATTTAGGGAGACTCAAATACACACTTCAATATGGTAAGTGCTATACTAAAGGTATGTATAGAAGCTATGGTAACACAAAAGATAAATCATTGGTTTCGCCCAAGCTAGTTGGGAATGGAGGTTGCAGAGAAGAAAGGGCAGTTTTAACAGGACATTGAAGAAGTGATAAGATGATATGGGCTTACCTCTGTTTAGTGCAGGGTGTACGTTTCTGAAAATGCACAAACTAATGAATGATTAAATAATAAGAGCTGTCTGTGGCATCGTCCCCATGGAACTGCATACCAAGCATCATACACTAAACCAGCTGTGGAATTCTCTTTAAATTCCCTCAAGCATGACAAGTTGCAAGACATAATTTCATTCACATGCAGTTCCTACAATAGCAGGTCAATCTTACCAAGCCGTAAGGATCTTTAAGACATAAATAAGATAAAAGTACTTCTTCTAATCTAACTATGGATCTGTACTTTCTAATTCATTGACTATTACCCTGAATGTACTTCATGGTGTAGTTTCTTGGCAATTTTGCAGCACCCCCAATAACATCACTTGTATTCATTTGTCAGCTATGAAGGGTCAAAGTTGTTTACCAAGAGAGGCCAAGGAAGAGTAAAAGTGGAATTAAAAATGAAGTACAGCACCATGAAAACTGAAGCAACCTCTGAAAGGCTCCTTACTGCTCACTTGCTAAGAGTCCTGACTGATCATCAGTCTACTGAACTGGCTGATCCATCACACTATATTAATACCTTAGATAGATGGATAGATAGATAGCATAGATGTGGAAACATATATTTTTGAGATAAAGAGAACTATAATGAATATGTGTTATATAGGGCAGCACTAAGTGAAAAAAAGGCTCCAAATGAACTCATCTACAAAGCAGAAAATTACAGATGTAGAAAATAAGCTTATGGTTACTGGGGAGTAGAAAGGGAGAGATAAATTGGAAGACTGGGATTGGTACATACACACAACTATAAATAACATAGATAACTAATAAGGACCTACTGTATAGCTCAGGGAACTCTACTCAGTACTCTGTAATGACCTATATGGGAAAAGAACCTAAAAAAGAGTGGGTATAAGTATATTTATAACAGATTCACTTTGTTGTACACTTGAAACTAATGCAATATTGTAAATCAACTATATACCTCAATAAAATTTTTAAATAAATAAATAAAAGCTGATAACACTTAAAAACAAAGAATATGAAAAAATTATATATGTAAAAAAATTAAAAACTCAAATTTGACTTCATTAGATGTGAAAAAAAGTACATCTCAGTATATATAAGCATATGGATTCATGGAAGTATATGAGTAAGAAATTTGAAGTGACTAAGTGGAGTGTGCATGGCATTGAGGAGTGAGAAATAAAATTGGAAAGGTTAGATTCTGTATAATTCGTGAATGCCACACTGTATGTTATAGTGAAAAGTATGCACTATATTGAGCTTCCCTGGTAGCTCAGCTCGAAAAGAATCCTCCTGCAGTGCAGGAGACACCACTTCAATTCCTGGGTCGGGAAGATCCCCTGGAGAAGGGACAGGTATTCTTGGGCTTCCCTGGTGGCTCAGATGGTAAAGAACCCGCCTGCAATGCGGGAGAACTGGGTTCAGTCCCTAGGTTGGGAACTCTGATCCCCTGGAGGAGGGCAAGGCAACTCACTCTAGTATTCTTGCCTGGAGAATGTCCATGGACAGAGGAGCCTGGTGGGCTACTGTTCATGGGGTCGCAAAGAGTCAGACACGACTGAGCGACTAAGCACAGCACAGCATGCACTGTGTTATACAGAAAGAAGCAGGCTCACATTTTAAGAAGAAAAATAGCGCAATCACTAACAATGATGGAAATATGGAGACAATTCTGGAGACTGGACAAGCTGAAGGCAGGGAGATCAGTGGGGAGACTGAGAGACGCAGAACAGCAGGACTGAAACAAACAGGGGTTAGATCACTGGATGTCCAGGAGATAAGAGCTCCTCTTCATAAGGTCATTGAAAATCAAAGATTCCCAGCAGTGGTACTGGGGAGCAGTCCAGTGCAGCCTCGAATGGGCAGTGGCAGGAAGAGGAAGTGGTTTTAGAGTCATCTTCCAGGCCCTCTTTGTTCATATAAAGCAAGAATCACCAAGTTTAAGAAACAAATTATTACTAAATGGTTCATGCCTTCTGAGTTTCCTTCTTCTTCTCCTTCCCCTCTCTCCACTAGATAAAACTACCCTCCTAAATTTGTGTTTATTGATTTATTTTCCTTTTAATATAAATTCATTGTTCAAGAATATATACTATTTTTCTGCAAATTTTAGTACTTTATATCAATGGTGTCATGCTCTATGTTTTTAACTTACTTTTTTTTTTAAGGAAGTCTTACCTCAGCATAATCATCCATCCTGATTAATTGTTACCTGTATTAATTGTTACCTTGCTTTCTTTTTACTATCATTCTATTGTATCCAAAACTATTTCTAGAATTTTTAAATTTACTTTTTAACTTTATAAAAAAAATACATGAGCATTAACCCTTACAGTACATATACCATAAACTAATTTTAAATGGATTGTATTTTAACAATGAAAATGAGAAAACAGCATATCAAAATTTGTAAGATACAGTTAAAGAAGTACCAAGAGGGAAACTTATACCACTATATGTCTATGCTAGCAAAAGGAAAGTCTAAACTTAGCTATTTCTGTTTTACCTAAAGACTTCTCTAAAAGGGGCAATGAAACCCTGCTGCTGCTAAGTCACTTCAGTCATGTCCCACTCTGTGTGACCCCATAGACGGCAGCCTACCAGGCTCTGCTGTCCCTGGGATTCTCCAGGCAAAAACACTGGAGTGGGTTGCCATTTCCTTCTCCAATGCATGACAGTGAAAAGTGAAAGTGAAGTCGCTCAGTCCTGTCTGATTCTTTGCAACCCCATGGACTGCCAGGCTCCTCCATCCATGGGATTTTCCAGGCAAGAGTACTGGAGTGGGGTGCCATTGCCTTCTCCGAATGAAATCCTAAGTAAGCTGAAAAAAAAAGAACTTTGTTAAAGTCTTGAAACACTTACACATAAAGGTTATTTACTGTAGCTTACTTGCTTATAAAGCTACAGTAATAAAGGCAGAGTAGCATTGGAGTCAAGATAAACAAATAGACCAAAGAGACAAAGCAGAGTCCAGAAAAAGAGTCACAATCAAGTCAATTGATTTTTGAACACAATCAAAGGAAAATCAGTGGGAAAAACATCTTTTCAAAAATTGGTTCTACAAATATTAAATATACATATGGAAAAAGAAGAAGAAGGAGAAGAAAAGGGGAGGGCAGGGAGAGGAGAACAACATCTGCCACAGGAAAAGAAGTTCGGTCCATACCTCTGCTGCTGCTGCTTAGTCGCTCCAGTTGTGTCCAACTCTGTGCGACCCCATGGACTGCAACCTGCCAGGCTCCTCTGTCCATGGGATTTTCCAGGCAAGAGTACTAGAGTAGACTGCCACGTCCTCCTAATCCATACCATGCAGCATATTTAAAAAAACAAAACTCAAAATTAATTTTAGACCAAGATGAAAAAACTAAAACCATAATCCTTCCAGAAAAAAAATCTAGACAATATTTGTGATATTGGATTAGGCAAATATTCCTTAAATATACTCAAAAAACAAGTATATAAAAGAAAACTTTGATAAACTGAATTTCACCAAATTTTAAATGCACTCTTCAAAAGAGTCTGTTAAAAGAATGAAAATACAAGACACAGTCTTGGAGAAAATATTTACAATTCACATATCTAGTAAAGAACTTTTATCTGGAATAGATAAGGTTTTTTCAAAACTCAAGAAGAAAGAAAACAATCTAAAAAAAATTGTTAAAGCATTTGAACAGACACGTCAATAGGGAAGGTATATGATGGCCATTAAGCACTTGTTGTTTTAAAATGATATAAAACTACTTTGGAAAATAGTTTTTCAGTTTCATAGTCATAGATATTGTATATTTTATTACTTAAAATTCTAAAAGCTAATTTATAGTGACATCAAGCAAATCAGCTGTTGTTTGGACTAGGGTGAGTAGGTAACGGACAAGAGAAGTGGCGGGCAGGAACATGAGGAAAACATCAGCAGTGAAAGATATGTTTATTATCTTGATCATGATGATGCCTTCATGGAATATGTATGCATCAAAACTTATCAAATTCTAAACTTTAAACCTGTGCCATTGGTTGTATGTAAATTAATCCTTAATGAAGCTGCTAATAAAACTGCTCCCCATTTTGAGAGTGTATTTGTCTCCATTATGAAGATATTTGTTCTTCCATCTATCATTCTAGTTCCCTTAAACTTTCCATTGTATGTTTAGAAGCCATGATTCATTGCACAGTTGATAATTATTAGGTACTCCTGTTTAATTGAAGTATACATTATTATTCGGTGTGCTGTAGTGGGCAGGGCCTGACAAAGGTCCTTAAAGATCAATACCTCCATTCTTCCACTGTAACAGGACATTTAGCCTGGTGTATGGCTTCCCAGAATAAAGAACACCATCTTCCAGCTTCTTTTCAGCTTCAGGTGTGGCTCTTTAATAAAGGAGTGAAAAATGGGTGTGAATGCAAATAAAGCCTATAACTTTTTCTTTAAAGAGAAACGCTATCTTTATTTCCTCCTTTCTAACACACTGTTATTTGAAAGGATAGTTGGTATCAAATAGTTTCGCACCATATGGTCGAGAGGGCAACAAGATGGGAGAACCTTGGATCCTTGTACATCTCTGTGGAACAAAGCTATCACTTTAGCTCTGGAATTTCTACCTCCAGATTGTTATCAGAGAAAGAGAAACAAATATACTTACATATTGTCCATACCACTGTGATTCTGGTCTCTATTTTCTGCAAAACCTACATTCTAACTGTCATAGAATTTGATACCTGTACTGAAGTAGCTTCCATAATAAACCCTAAAATACAACATGATCAGAAGATTCAAATATCAAAATCAGAAATTCAAATATCAGAATGTGGAAAGGCAATAAGTGTTTTGTTCTTTAAACAAGTGTTTACACTTCAGCCCGTGTTTAGAAAGCAATTTCCTGAAAGGTGTAGCAATAGGAAGAAATGTAGGGAAAACTCCAAATGGTGGTGTGCAACGATTACTTCTCACTTAACAAAGTTCTATAAAAGAGAGATATAGGCTTATTCAGTCTGCAAGTAGAGATGGAGAAGAACAGAAATCTGGGGAAAAAAAGAGAAGTGCTTGTTGCCTATGGCCTTCAGTAAGTAGTAGACTTATAATCTGGCTATTCTGAAACTTGTATGGCTGTATAGGCCAACATTTTTTGTTCCCAGGTGTAAACTGTTACAAGTGACAGAGTCAACACTGAAAGACACATGGCTTGTAACATTTTCAATTTATCTAATATTTGAGGCAAGTAAGTACTGGTCAGAGCCACAAAAAAATGTGTCGTCATAACATATAAGATTCATGAGTAATTTTGCAAACAGCATCTATGATATTTTTGCAATTTCTGTATAATCAAGTAAAAGGAAAATTAAAATTAAAAACTAAATAAGTAATATTGAGAGTAATTCATGTGGTTGTTTTCCATGTAGTATTAACTTATTTAATATTTTAACTGGAGGGTTTTGCTTTATTAATGCATTGTGTTTGGAGCCCAGCAGTATAAATTATAACATTTTACAATACCTAAACTCTGATGGAATTATTAAAGTGTCATAACAAGTCGAGTAGAAAAATCATAGAGAGACTATTAATGATTTAATAGTTCTAGTTCATAAGGGACTGCTAATCCCACTGAAGTACAGAAGTTATGGTTATTATGATTAACAACATATACGAAAAGAAATAGGAATGTGAAATTCATATTAAAAGCATGATATAAAATGCAATTATTATCAGTTGACAGTGATTCATGCCATAAAATTTAAGCTAACTTTCCCAGGAAGCCATGGCCTAGTGAGTCTGAACATTTATATGAATATTTTTTTCATAGGAAGAGTACCCGACACTCCCATTTTGATTAGCCTTACCACTAGGTGCTTACTTCAGGATGAAGAAAGCTCTGTCGGTGATGCTCCCAGATCTCTGAACTTTTCCACCATTTTCAGGAGCCTCCCTTTTGCCTTCCCTCTGTTCTTTCCTTCTTTGAGAGGACTTCTCATGCAACTGAAGTAGCTTTGTTCACAGACTCAGGGAGCAGGGATACTAGGAGTTTATGACCATGAAAAGGTTCTTAGCCAGCAACTGACCTGAGAAGGCAGATGAAATTCCCACTTCTTGGTCCTGCAAAGGGATAACCAGAGAAGCCATCACCGGATAAGAAAGAAGTAACCCTCCACAGCACTTGGCCTGGCATTCCCTCCTTACTTGGCTACTACCCCTTTCCCTCTTATTTTCCAACTCCTACTTTGCTGCCTTCTCCTAGAAGCACTTCCACTGTTACTTCTCCTGTCCCTCCTACTTTTTCTTTTGCAAATTCTTTCTTAAAGTGAGGAACAATGTGACTGAACCAGATCCTCTTATCAACTATAGCACCGAGTACATTCTTGTATTTTATTTTCTCTGCAAAATGGTTAAAAGGCATTTGTAGGAAAACTAATTTATCAGTTATTCTACAATGATAATGTTGCCAAAATGAACTTCGGTCTGCTCACCTGCTTTATAGTAAAGCTAGTTTCCTGGCATTGGGTTGTGATGAAGTTGTGTACAGCCTTTATTTGCAAGGCTCTAAGCAAAGAAAATGGGCAGTTTATGCTCAAAAGATCTGAACTCCCAGATGGCTTTCAGGGAAAGGTTTTTAAAGGCAGCATTTAGAGTGAAGATAGCAGGGTGCATGACTTTCTTCTGATTGTTTGGTGGTGTGGTACTGGGCTGATGTTTCAGGAATCTTAATCACCAACCTTCTAGTTCCGTCCAATCTGGGTTTACATGCTCCTCATGGTCAGCATGTAGTCATCATCCTCCATCTGGTTGGTGGTCTTAGTTCCTGAAAAACAACTCAAAGGTATGTGTCAATTTGTTATGTACATCTCTTGAGGAGGAACCAGGACTCTGTCACTGAACTATTCTCATTACTTTTCTTGTTTAACTGCTCTTCCTTTGTCTCTGCCTTCCTTCGTTTCCCTAATTAGTAACTGCTTGAATCTGCTCTTTGCAACTCAGAGAAACCCTGGGAGACTAAAGCTTTTTCTCCACAAACAAGAAATAGGTGACATGGAGGAGCTTCTGTACTGGGAGGATCCCATAGGGCCCTGTTCAATTTCAATTCCCTCTTTTCTTTGATATTCTTCAATCCTGAAGGGAACAGGGGCAGGACAAGAAATGGAACAAAGTTTTGGATAGTTAATCATAAGCTTGGCATGGGAACTGGGTTTTAGGAGGACTGGATTTCAATAAGAAGAATGCAAACTGCATATATGCCATAGCCTGTAACATTATAATGCTCTAAACACCATTCATCGCTTCATCTTGAATAGCTTATTTCCTCTTTTCTTCAGAATCCAAAAGCTGTAACAATATCCAAACATACTACTTATTTGACTCAGATAGCATTAAAAACTGAAAGATTTTGTTTTAAAATTATATTCTTTATAAATATTTAATATCACAAATACATTTCAAAAATATGAGAAAATATGTGACATGGATCAGCAATAATCAAACATAAAACACCAGTGTGGAATTCACACTAAGTAGAAGATGGAATGGAGACTGCGTTTTTACATCAGGTCTCATCTCAATGGTGTATAGGAAACACCATTCCTTAAAGGTAAATTTTGAATGAATAAGAAGAAGAACAATTTGGTATAAATGTGTATACAAGTCTTGGAAAATTTATTGACAGCATAGTTTTTTGTTGTTCTTTCTTGGAATATCACTAATTTTAGCAGGGAGAAACTGAGTTACTGGCTTGGAGGATAGTCAGCTATGTTACTATTTCAGTTCTCTCAATTCTCTCCAAATACTTATAGGAAAATCTGTCTAAGAGTTGAAGATTATTTCTACAAATGAGATATAGAAGGATGCTGGAACAAAATGAATAAGAACACAGAATTTCAACTTTCAGTGGAATTATTATCATACACTTACATTCCCAGGTGCTAATTACACACCTTGCAACACACCCCCAGATGGCACTAGTGATAAAGAACCTGCCTGTCAGTGCAAGAGACAAAAGACCCGCAGCTTCCATCCCTACGTCGGGAAGCTCCCCTGGAGGAGGGCATGGCAACCCACTCCAGTATTCCTGCCTGGAGAATCCTATGGACAGAGGAGGCTGGTGGGCTACAGTCAAGGGGTCACAAAGAGTTGGACATGACTAAAGTGACTTAGCATGCATGCACGCAACACACGTGATTATTTATTTAGATCCTCCAGCTCAAATCTTACTAAGAAAGTATTCTGTAAGATGTTATAGAAAAACCCAAACAAACTTTTTGACCCACTCAGTATACTGAATAAACCCATGCCAGGATTCTAGTCCAATCAAAACCCCTTGTAATCAGGCAAGGATGTTCTTCTTCCCTCTATCTCCCCACCCACAATAACATACAGCCAATAACAAAACTGATATTGAGATTGGTACAGCATAAGCTTTATTCAATGACCAAAGAATGGAGATCAAGGAACATAGTTCACAAATCAACTTCACAACTTAGTTCTGGAGGAGATACCATTCATAAGAGGGCCAAGGTAAAAGGGAGGGAATTGGAAAGAGTGGGAGGAATATTCGCATCCAAGAACAGGGGTGTGGCTTGGTGTGTGGTTTCATACAAAAATCCTTTTAAGTCCTTGTATGGACTTTTCCTTTTGTTGTCATGGAAACTGTCAACAGTCCTGCAGATGATGGGTGTGTCATTTAGCATGCTAATGCATTCTGCTGGCAGGTGCTCAGTCCTATCTGACTCTTTTCGGAACCCATGGACTGTGGGCCCACCAGGCTCCACAGTCCATGGGATTCTCCAGGCAAAAATACTGCACTGGGTTGCCATTTCCTTCTCTGGGGATCTTCCCAACCCAGGAGTTGAACCCGGGTCTGTTGTATCTGCTGCACTGGCGTATCTTTACCACTAGCGTCACCTGGGAAACGCACGTTAATACATTACAGTGAGCATATAATGAGATTCAAGGTGTACTAGAAGTCAAAATTTTCTGCCATCTTGTGGCTAGTTGTTTCTGACCAGTTCTTGTTTTTCTCTTTGCAGGTTCCTCTGGAAATTTAGATAAGAGCAGTTGGTTTCCACTTGAGGAAGGGGCAGGGTATGCTTCTGGGACAATTACCTTGGTAACAAGTACCACCTCAGCTACAGCTGTGGTTTGTTTGGACTATCCCCTGAGAAAATCCAGTGGAAAGAAGAAAGCCTACTCAAAGTTCAGTAATTAGCCTGACGCCCCTAAAATAGTCTCCATCATGGGGTGAAGATCTATTTTATCTCTGGCTATCCCTCAAGACTGATTAGCTCTATATGGGGAATAGATTTCTTTTACCTTCAAAGATCTCCATTTTAACCACGTACTTACCTGCAAATATTAATAAATAGATCTCAGTGGTCATGATAAACCTGCTGTCTTCCCTTTCATTCTCTTGTGATGAAACGTCAGGTCTCTGTTTTCAGATCTGCTGTTGCATATTCTATACCTGCTGTTGTTTTATGTAGTAATTGACTGGTCATGTTCCCTCTTTCAGTTTGCCTCAGGATTACAATAGTTGCTATTAAATCTTTGTTTGTTTATTGTTATTAATTTTTTTGAACCCTAGAAATGTTCTTTAGACCTAAGAAGATTTTCTTAAGGTTGAATTTAAACTTTTAGCCAAAGGGAAAGAGATCTTGGACCAACTGCTATCCCATGGGAAGGGGAAAAAAGTAGAGGACTTACAAAAAGTTTTATTTAAAATTCTAGACTTTTAACTTATGTTACCGAATTTAAGAGCCTAGAAAATATATCTTGTGTCAGAATGAATTAAAAGCTGAAGCCATTCCAAATTGTTTTGAGCCATGTTTTCACAATGTTAATTTATTTAAGCTGTTCAGACCTCATCTCAGATCACATCCATCATAATAATGCTAACATTCTTAGATCTAGGACACAATTTGTCATTTAAAAGAAATGCATGGAATGCTATATTTGAAACACCTTATTTTAAATTACAACAAATCTCTAAAGCAAATATCCCCTGCCTGGAGCTACATTTGTTAATTCTCCATTAAAATGCATCCTTTTCTCACTGTTCTAATGAGCATACCCACCCATTTACCATGAAATCTTTATTAAATATTGATCAGAAACCTAGCCTCATCCAAAGGTATAGCGTGTAGTTAATCATAGCTTCAAAGAGAAGCTTTTGTATTTTAAACACATTTTGGAACTTTCTAAGGCAAATCATGTAAAGATTAGTCCTTAGATTTTAAACTATGCCGTTAGCAAAATGAGGCTTATTTATCCATGATTTGTGCTATGAAAGATGGGACAATCTGAAGAATATATAAAAAGAAACACAGGAATAAAAATTTTCTTCTTTTTTAGCTGTTAGATTAAAAATAATTTGTGACTCATTAAAGACAATACTGAAGAATCACTCAACAGGGGACTGTTGTAATAGATAAAGGGACTACCTATCACTTATCCTGAAGTGATCATTCAACTCTGAGCACAAGAAAAAAGTAAGAGTTTATAGCTACTGTGTGGGTGTTGGGATGGTTGGTGGATGGAGAACTGCTAAGAGAAAGTATCAAGGGTGAGGAGGCATTCTGGCTAAAGCAACCTAGAAGGATTCTTGCTTTAGCAGGTCAGGCTGATCACACATGATCAAGGGTGGTGAAGGATGAGAAATCCAATCAGGTATCAAGGACAGCAAAAGTGGCTGATAGGATTCTTCCTAAAATTGGACAATGAAGAGGTGAAATTGTAGGAAGACAGCTTTAAGCTCTGATTCATAAAATTGAAACAGGCTGCCTTGGGGGGTGTAGTGTATTTCCTATCTCCTGTGGTTTTTAAGTCTAGGCCAGATAGCCACATGATGGGGAGGTTAAGGGTAGAGTGGACGTGCTAAATTTTAAATTTCTTTTTAATCATAAATGTCTATATTCTACCTAAATGTAACTGCTGTCACCTATCGGGCTTTATTTCTCACAGTGTACACATTTTATACATTAATAAATATACCTCCTTCCTTCTCTTAATGGTGAGATCACTATCAGATCCATCATTATTTATCTTGTTCTTAGCAAATTAGCCCCTTATACACAGCAGGGGCTCAATAGGCTGTGTTTAAATAATTAAACATACATTTCTATACTCACTGGTAAGTTCTTTTCCAAAAATTATCCAGTCAAGCCTTTATGTTAGGTGTCCCTGAGGTAATCATGGGGCTGATTATATTTTATGCCATTTAATATTTATATTTATTAGTTACTACTAGCAGTTAGTAGATAAATTTTACACATGTATTTTAGAGAAGCAGCTGGATGGCATCACTGACTCGATGGACGCAACTCTGAGTGAACTCCGGGAGTTGGTGATGGACAGGGAGGCCTGGCGTGCTGCGATTCATGGGGTCGCAAAGAGTCGGACACGACTGAGCGACTGAACTGAACTGAACTGAACTAACTCAGAACGATAGATGCTCAGCACAACCACTGGTGGAACCCAGATTATTGAAACTTTTCTCAAGATTTTTTCTTGACTTCTAAAAGCTAAAATCAGAAAAAAATTTAAAAAAAAAACACTATTTACTGTATACACTAATGCAGAAAGGAGGAAAGAAGCATTGGTTCTCATCCCTAGAAGAACTGTTGCTGGTGTTGTTTCATTGCTGAGTTGCATCTGACTCTGCAGCTCCATGGACTGTAGCCTGTCAGTCTCCTCTATCCATGAGATTTCCTGGGATAGAATACTGGAGTGGGCTGCCATTTCCTTTTCCAGGGGAATCTTCCTGACCCAGGGATGGAACCCATGTCTCCTGCATTGGCAGGAAGATTCTTTACCACTGAGCCACCAGTAAAGCCACGCCCCCTCCCCCCCGCTAGAAAATAGAGGCTCCCTAATTTTGTGGGTTAAAATTGCCAAAGCATAGTGAGATTAGTGAAGAATAGAAAGTGTCTGGGAGGAAGAAATTTTCCTCTACCTTCCTCAGTCCTTCTGGCTGGTCTAAGAATTACATTGATTAGTAGGAGAAAAGTCAACTAAAGTTTAATAGCATATATGCATGGAAGAGGGGCTTCCTTGGCAGCTCAGCTGGTAAAGAATCTACCTGCAAAGCAGGAGACCTGGTTCAATTCCTGGGTTGGAAAGATCCTCTGGAGAAGGGATAGGCTACCCACTCCAGTGTTCTTGGCCTTCCCTGGTGGCTCAGATGGTAAAAAATTCCCCTGCAATGTGGGAGACCTGGGTTCAATCCCTGGGTTGGGAAGATCCTCTGGAAGAGGGCATGGCAACCTACTCCGGTATTCTTGCCTGGAGAATCCCCACTGACAGAAGAGCCTAGCGGGCCATTGTCCATGGGGCTGCAAAGAGCTGGACATGACTGAGTAACTAAGAACAGCACACCACATGCATGGAAGAGACATAGAAAAAGTGAGTAACTTGTCAAAGGCCAAAAAACCGTCACCTTAAATATTTTCAGCTGAAGACAAGAGAGGATATTGAGGGCAGTGACTTGAGACTTCAAAGGGGAGAAAGGCAATTGACATAGAGATGAAAAGCGAATGTTTGGTAAACAAATGTTTGCTGGGCAGTGCAGAGACAAAGGGACACAGAGGAATACTAACAGACTTTGCTAGGTCCCTCCCACCTGGTTCATACTATAGTTATCTATGGCAATGGCTCTCTTCCTGAACAGGTCCTTCATGTACATATTTTAGACAGTTAAGGGGAAAATCAAAGTATTTTGTTTGGTCTTCAGGGCTTTGATTGTTTTAGCTCAAAATAGTCCTCATGCCAAAGAGATATTTGGAGTGGCAAATGTTGTTCTCCTACAGTAGCCAGGATATGGTACTTGGATAAGGAGACTTTTACAGAAGCAAGTGGGTCATCTGTGTTGATATGATGGTGCTAGGGGCTTCAAAAATTGTGCAACAGGCAGATGGTTTAGCAAGATCGTAGATGATCTGCCGAGTGGAGCCTGGCTCTCTGCAAAGAATACTCAAACTTAAAGCTAATCATTAAAGTCCTACTGTATTATTGGCTTCAAGAATGCTAGACATTCCATTAAAGAGTTCTTATAAATTAAAATGAATGCACATACTCCCCTCATTATCCAAAATATAAATCTTGGAGTTTTGCCATGTTCACTCTCTGACTGGAGAGAAAAATGTTAAGAGAAGGGAATTTTAAGGTGGCTGATCTGCAGAGCGTAAGAGGTAGAAAGCAAAAAAGAGCTGAAGACACTGAACATATAGTGATCAGATATGGCCTGATTAATGTATTGGATTCTGGGCACTCATTTTTTCATTCATTCATGCAGCACTTGTTTATTAAGCCCCATCCATGTAACACATACTCAAGATGAAGAAGATATACAAGTACTCTGAAGTCATCAAGCTTACAATCTAGTGGGGGAAGTGAACAAGGCAGGATATAGAATCCAGCTTCCTCTGACACCTCTCTGCCTTTTTGGGGGGCATTTAGTAGCCATGAAGGGATGGATTTGAACAAATAGATCAAGCTCAAGGAATTAAAGTAGCTTGGCTCTTATTTTAACATTCACTAAATTACAGGCAGATCATCAAGGAGTACTGAAACCACGCTCAAAACTTTCTAAACCTTTATTGAAATTGTTTAGGGCCTCTCCAAGAGGCTGTAAGAACAGTAGTAAAATTATAAGAAGTTTTCTTTATAACCTGTAACTAAATACAGACGGTAACTATGATTAATTTTTTTTAATATTCTTAGTGTTTCAGGACTATTATATTAATAAGGCCATCATGCATCACTGTTGTATTCCAACAGAACTATTAGTCTCTGTACCAAGTTAGTGTAATTACAATCTAATGATTTACACTATTATGAAAGCCCTAAATATTTTACTAAACTGAGTACAGTATATAAAAATTAATTTAAATGGCTTCAGGCTTGAAACAATAGAATCAATGATGAAAAAATGTCTTTCATTTTGAATAAGAAAGCAAAGATTTCGAAGGAGGGTATTTTTTTCTTAAATAATTGAAACTAGTAAAAATATAAAGGTTTTAAAATAAAAATATGAGCAGGCTCTTGTGATAGTTTGATTCCATCTTATAAAGCAATCTTTGTTAACTTGAGAGAAAGGATAAAGTTTCTAAAACTGCACAGTTTAGGGTCTTTTTCATTTTATGTGGATATGGTAACTCAATGAAAGATGAGCGGAAACTTGTATATACTAATGGTAAAGTGCACCCTGCAATATATACTAATATATACCTCAGAAATAGATGGCAGTACTGGTGAACTTTTAATGCTCTTTTTATGGGCTTAAATCAAATACTTAAATGATAAATTTCTTAGTATGGGGGATATAAATATTCAGCGTGCAGTGTGCTCAATGGTATCCGATTCTTTAAAACCCCATGGATGGATGGTAGCCCACCAGGCTCCTCTATCCCTGGAATTTTCCAGGCAAATACACTGGAATGGGTTGCCATTTCCTACTCCAGGGGATCTTCCCAACTCAGGGATCAAGAACTCCAGTGTCTTGCATCTCCTGCATTGGCAGGCAGATTCTTTGTCACTGGGTGACCTGGGAAGTCCAAATATTCAAAAATACAGGCTTATTAATTGGATAGTATATGTGAGGAAAGAAACTAGAGGAGGGGAAAGCCTGACTGTGAAATTAAATAAGACTAATAACTTTAGCCTAAACCATAAACATTCTAATTTTAAAATAAAATAATATTTAACAGGGCAAAACACATAATTAATGCTCATCGCACTTACTCAAGTTCACTTAATTGATTTGAAGATTCTTTACATTTTTATCACTAACATGAAAACTTTTAGATAGAAATCTTTCTTTCTCCCCAAGAAGATTCCATCCTTGACATCAGTTTTCTTGCTTGGTTAATTTTAGGCAGAATGGTGCCCAGATTAGACACTATTTCTCTAATTTCTGGGAGTGTTTGCCAGAGTACTTCCATTTGAATCAATGAACTCAAGAAAGCAGACGGCCCTCCCCTCTGGGCTGCGTCTTCCAGTCTGTAGAGGGTCTGAACAGAACACACAGACAGAGGAAGAAGGAATCTGCACGTTTGCTTTTTGAGCTGGGACATCTGTGTTCTTCTGGGATTCAAACCATTGCCTTTCCTAGTTCTCAGGCCTCTGAACTTGAACTAAATTATAGCACCAGCTTTCCTGGGTCTCCAACATTCAGACCGCAGATTATGGGACTTCTCAGCCTCCATAATTGTGTAAGCCAGGTCCTCATAGTTATTCTCTTCATATATACATACATGGAGAAGACACTGGCGACCCACTCCGGTACTCTTGCCTGGAGAATCCCATGGACAGAGGAGCCTGGTGGGTTGCAGTCCATATATATGTATGTATAAATATCTTCTGTTTCTCTGGAGAATCCTGACTAATGCACACTATACAATCTCACCTCATTGGAAATTTGGTTCTCATTTATTTAGTAGAATTTAACAAAGTCAGCCCAATATACCAATTTGCAAATGTGCCACCTGTATGATTTTGGAGGTTTCAGATCATAATCCTTCTTTAATTATTTCCTTCAAGGGGATATTTTAATTCACGTTTCTGTGAATTCAGAACAGTATGGGTGGATACCAGAAATCATTCATTTTCTTACCCCTCATTCAATCACTAAAACCCTCTGTTATAGTGGCAGCTGGTTCTGGAACTCCATGGACAGGGTATTCCTTGCAGCATTAACAAGTTAAAGCTTGTTCTTTAAAGAACAACTTCAGTTTTCCAGCACAGAAATGGGAGGAAAATTCCAGGAGCTTCAGGTCCCAGTTGAGTACAATTCTGGGCCCCTTAGAGAAACTACCACCTAAGCTTTTTAAAAGTTATTACCAAGAAGCTTGTATCACTGACCTTGGTCAAGCACAAAAATTCTTTCTAAGGATAGCACAGAAGACAGAGCATCCCTCATTTTCTTTCAAATCTAGTGAGAAAAAGATTAAATGTTTTTTGTCTCCTGGAGAAAAACCATCTCTCTTGGAGTGATGGTGTTGGTTAGCCAGAAGCAACCACCAGTGAATTCCCACCACTTCTGAGTTCTCATTCTTGTCCCACCCTCATTGTTGTTGTTCAGTTGCTAAGTCATGTCCCACTCTTTGTGACATCGACTGCAGCACGCCAGGCTCCTCTGTCTTCTCCTGTCTCCTGGAGTTTGCTCAAATTCATGTCTAATGCATCAGTGATGCTATCTAACCATCACATCCTCTGCCACCCCCTTCTCCTTTTGTCTTCAATCTTTTCCAGCATCAGGGTCTTTGCCAATGAGTTAGCTCTTCGCATAAGGTGGCCAAAGTATTGGAGTTTCAGCTTCAGCATCAGGCCTTCCAATGAGTATTCAGGTTTTATTTCTTTTAGGATGGACTGGTTTGATCTCCTTGCAGTCCAAGGGACTCTCAAGAGTCTTCTCCAGCACTACAGTTAGAAAACATCAGTTCTTTGGCACTCAACCTTCTTTATGGTCCAACTCTCACATCTCTACAGGACTACTGAAAAAACCATAGCTTTGACTATACGGACCTTTGTCAGCAAAGTGATGTATCTGCTTTTTAATATGCTCTCTAGGTTTTTCATAGCTTTCCTTTCGAGAAGCACGTGCCTTTTAATTTCATGGCTGCAGTCACCATCCAAAGTGATTTTGGAGCCCAAGAAAAACACCTGTCACTGCTTCTGCTTTTCCCCCTTCTTTTTGCCATTAAGTGATAGGATTGGATGCTATGATCTTAGTTTTTTGAATCTTGAGTTTACAAAAAAAAAAAAAAAAAAAAAAAACCTGTTTCTCTTGGAGTGATGGTGTTGAGTAGCAGAAAACAATCCCCGGTGAATTCCCACCACTCTGTGTTCTCATCCCTGCCCTTCCTCTAACTTGCTGAAAAGCCCTGTGAGACTTCCTTTTCCTTCGCTGTGTCATCTGCTCAAAGAGAGCACTTAGATGGAGCACTTCCTCAGGTGGAGCACTCTCTCCCTCTAACACACTAAACTGAGTGATAGGATGACTCTAGCTAAGGACTAATTAAGCTTTTGAGTATAATTGCTCATTTTTATTATCTTCACTAGGGACCAGTAAACCAAAACTTTATCATATTTATTATGAATTTTATCCTTTCATATTATTAAAACTCAGGATAAATTAAAATTTTTTAAAAATCACTGATTTTTTAAAAGTCACTTAATGACTTGAAATTTTTTGGATTTTTATTGTTCTTCAAAAATATATTAATTTACTTTACTTGCCTGGAGAATCCCATGGGGGGAGGAGCCTGGTAGGCTACAGTCCATGGGGTCACAAAGAGTCAGACACGACTGAGTGACTTCACTTTACTAATAAAAATGTTTTTTAAGATGTAAATAAATATAATAAAACCTATGTCAAATCAGGTTTTATTTAAGGTCAGTCAAAATTTAGATTATTATCACAGATTTATACAACTCATTGGAAAAGACCCTGATGCTGGGAAGGATTGAAGGAAGGAGGAGAAGGGGGTGACAGAGGATGAGATGGTTAGATGGCATCACCAACTCAATGGACATGAGTTTGAGCAAACTCCAGGAGACGGTGAAGGACAGGGAACCCTGGTGTGGTGCTGTATACAGTGTCACAAAGAGTCGGACACGACTGAGCAACTGAACAACAGCAACACAGAGCTGGGATTACAAAATCTAATTTAGTCATGTATCTTTTAAGAAAAATATGTAAATAGGTCTTAAGGCACCTGACATGGCCTTTGGCTCTTTTCTTGCTGATTTCCTGCTAGGCTCCCTCCCAAGCAGAGCTGCCCAGACCCCTCCAAGCCAAGGAGAAGTGGCTAAAAGACAGAGGTTGAACCACTCAAAACCAGCATTTGTTGATCAGACTAGAAAGAAATTTATACAGTAGATTAGAGAAAAGTATTTAAACACCTGAATTCACCCTAGATCTTTAAAGCAATGATCTAATTTTTAGCAACAGTAGCTTTTTCACAGGTGTAGGAAGAATGTTTACTTCCATTGAACTAATTTATTCTAAATTGAGAAAACATTTAGGAACTGAAAAAAAACTAAGAGGCTCTTGTTTTCCCAGGATAGGAATAAAAAGGAAAAGGAGAAGGAGACTAGACCATGAAGCTCAATATTTCAATTTTTTCTCCACTGACTTGAATAAATGATGTCTACTTTGTTTTTTAAAAAGCACAGTTCACAGGTGTGGCTAAAATAACAAATATGCTTGCTTACTTTGTTAAAAAGTAATTAAAGATGTCATTTGCTGACAAAAACACATGCACACCTTGTATATAAAGCTTGCTATTTTTGGTTAAATAAAATGTTTTGCATGCCTTATTTCAGGAGATGGTTGTTGTCTTAGTACATCAGGGGAAAGTCATCTTTGAATTAAGAGTTAACTCGCCTTTCCTCCCAAAGAATTAAAAAGTTTCTGCTTCAATTGATCTTAATAATTCCTCCAAAAAAAAGTACCCTCATTTTCTTCTGCAACTGCAGCAATAATGTGAAAAAAAATTACTGCTTTAAAATGTATAGCAAATAACTTCTGAGGGAAAAAAAAAAAAAAACCCAGCATCTAGATATCTACCTGTATTATAAACAACATAGCTTATAGAAGTGGGCTTTTCCTAAGAACCACTTCTTAAAGTGCAATTTTTGTGCCTAATGATTTAAACTAAAATTTAAATAAAATCCAGCATGTTTACATTCCCCTCTCCATCTCCCCACCTCCCACAGTACTTTTCTTCATGTGAAATAATCCAAACTTCTTTAGCTTTTCCTCCAAGGACACATTTCCTAAACTAATCATTTTTAGTCACTCTCTTTTGAGCTTTCTCCAAGTTTTCTACATCTTGCTTCAAACAAAGGGCTTCAAATTGGACCCTGTACACCCATAAAAGCCTGATGAATGCTGATCATAGAAGTGGCTCCCCCTGACTGCTCCTCCTCACAGAAGAAAATAGTCTTGATCTCATAGCTTCCTTAACCATTAGAGGTGAATGCTGTTTCTGACTCGAGTATTGGGTCATGGGGTATAGTACCTAACTATCTGCTTCTCCATTTAAATTTCTAGGTCATAGTCTAGCAAATACAGCTGCTTCTCAAACAGCCCCTGTGTGCCAAGCCCTGTGCTATGTACTTTGCTTCTTTTTATTTTTAATTTTTATTAGAATACAGTTGATTTACAGTGCTGTGTTTCAGGTGTGCAGCAAAGTGAATCAGCGATATAAGTATATATATACACCCATATATATGTATATATACATACAGATATCCACTCATTTTTAGATTCTTTTCCCTTATAGACCATTGCAAAGTATTGAGTAGAGTTCCCTGTGCTATACAGTAGGTCCTTATTAGTCATCCATTTAATAAATAGTAATGTAGGTTAAACAAGATTCCCCGAGGTCACAGAACCTATTTGCCAGAAACTAGGGTTCAATTCAAGGTGTGACTGATTCTAAAGGCCAGTCACAAAGAGTCTCTATGGACTCTCATGTTTCATGTTGAGTAACATAAAAATCCGGAGAAGGCAATGGCATCCCACTCCAATACTTTTGCCTGGAAAATCCCATGGATTGAGGAGCCTGGTAGGCTGCAGTCCATGGGGTCGCTAGAGTCAGACACGACTGAGCGACTTCACTTTCACTTTTCACTTTCATGCACTGGAGAAGGAAATGGCAACCCACTCCAGTGTTCTTGCCTGGAGAATCCCAGGGACGGGGGAGCCTGGTGGGCTGCCGTCTATGGGGTCGCACAGACTCAGACACGACTGAAGCGACTTAGCAGCAGCAGCAGCAACAACATAAAAATCACACAGAAAGCCCTCAAAACTGAGCACAAGCGCTGACACACTCCATAGGGTAGTTGTGTTATGATGGTCAGTGCTCACTTTTATTCCCCTCCCCTCTTCCCAAGCCGCCCACATCTGGAGAGGCACCAGCAGGGAGGTCAAGCACCTGAGCCTTGGGGAGCATTTCCAAAAGCAGGGAAGAACAAGGACTGTCTGGCGCCCTCTAATGGACAGTGTAATGTGAGGCGCCACAGATACGCAGAAGTGTAACCGTCTTAACAGTGACTCAATGAAAGTTAGAATACACGCACAAAAATGCCATGAGGCACTTTAGCCAAGGACAGAGGACTAGTTGGTTAACCTGGTCAACAAGTTAGTTTGTTGCATTTTTTTTAAAAAGAATATGTATTAAAACAATGAAAATTAAATTATGTGAAGAATCTCTGAAGCACCTGGGATAAAATTGGAAAAATCAAAATCTGCCTTCTTTAAATAAAAAACCACTTGATCACATATTGACTTGTGTATTGCTTTTATGTGGCTCATGATATTTTCAGTTGTATACAATAAAGGCAAAAGATACTGATAAACCAACCATGAGGTAAGAATATTTCAGACCAGAAAGAGAACGACGGGCATACCTCCTTTAATTGTGCTTTGCTTTACTGCATTTTGCAGATAGCTCATGTTTTACAAACTGAAGGTTTGTGGCAACCCTGCATAGAACAAGTCTGTCGGTGCCATTTTTTCCAACAGTATTTGCACCCTTCATCTCTGTATCTCAGCTAATTTTGATAATTCTTTCAAATGCAATTTTCAATTTTGTACAGAGCTTCAACATTTAACCTGTTTCCTTACTTTTGTATTTGCTATGGTGATTTGTGATCAGTGATCTTTGATGCTACTTCTATAACTCTCCAATGATGCTGTGAAAGTGTTGCATTCAATATACCAGCAAATCTGGAAAACTCAGCAGTGGCCACAGGACAGGAAAAGGCCAGTTTTCATTCCAATCCCAAAGAAAGGCAATGCCAAAGAATGCTCAAACTACTGCACAATTGCACTCATCTCATACACTAGCAAAGTAGTACTCAAAATTCTCCAAGCCAGGCTTCAGTAATACATGAACTGTGAACTTCAAAATGTTCAAGCTGGATTTAGAAAAGGCTGAGGAACCAGAGATCAAATTGCCAACATCTGCTGGATCATCAAAAAAGCAAGAGAGTTCCAGAAAAACATCTACTTCTGCTTTATTGACTATGTCAAAGCCTTTGACTATGTGAATCACCACAAACTGTGGAAATTTCTTAAAGAGATGGAAATACCAGACCACTTGACCTGCCTCCTGAGAAATCTGTATGCAGGTCAAGAAGCAACAGTTAGAACTGTACATGGAACAACAGACTGGTTCCATACCAGGAAAGGAGTACGTCAAGGCTGTATATTGTCACCCTGCTTATTTAACTTACATGCAGAGTACTTCATGGGAAATGCCGGGCTGGATGAAGAACAAGCTGGAATCAAAATTGCTAGGAGAAATATCAATAACTTCAGATACACAGATTGTAGGGTAAGGAAATTAGAGAAGGTGAGGTTCAGAAAAAGAACAAGACTGGCACTTTTCAGGAACAGATCATCTTTACTGAGGCGAGAAGGAGCAGCAGTCAGATTAGTGAGCTGCTGCACTAACCCAAGAAAAGAATAAGTATATATAGGCATATATGTGGAAAGCTACTGTCTTAAGGGGGCCTGTTCTTCTCCAAGGTTGTTCGGAGTAGTTATCTCTTAAATGGCTAGAGCAAGGAATTCTGGAGATTAGCCAGAGGCTGGACCGGCTGGGAGCTGTGCGTAATCAACTTTACTGTCCTTTTTTTTTTTTTTTTTTCCCTTTGGGTAAGAGAGTTCTTTGTTTTGCACAGAACGGTGGGGAGAACCTGGAGGGGAGTTTTCACTCCAGGCTATTTTTGAGCCATGTAACTTTCCTTCATTCCAGACCCTAAGGAATATATATAAAAAGAGAAAGAGAGGTGGACACCGCTAACGTTCAGGGCTTCTTCGTGCTGATAAATGAGGGTCAGGGGTTTGTGGTCTGGGAGTAAGGAAGTCTAAGGCCTGTAGTGTTGATTTTCTATTCTAGCCACCAGGGTCTCAAGCAAAACAGTCTTGACTTGGTCTCAGGAGATGGCCCAAATCCGTTCTTGGAGAAACCTTTAGAAGAAATCAGTTTCGTCTGGAGTCAGGTTTTAGAAGGTTCCCTGAAGCCACAGTTGAGACACCAGCATGGTCAGGTCTTCGAAGGAGGTTCCTGTCAGGGCACTGGTCCAGAGGTCTTGTAGTAGTTTATAGTAGTTGGGTCAGGAACAGTTGTCTGTTGAGGAGAGTCCAGGTCACTCAGTGTTGTCTTGGGTGGTGGACAGAGGTTGTCACCAGGTGATTTTTAAGGAGGTGGGTGCTGTGAGGGAGATCTGATAGGGGTCAGTTAAGGAGGGCATCACAGGATCGGAAGTGACCCGTTTTAGGCGAGAGAGGTGTATCCAGGAGGCGACCTTCTCAAGTTTGGCTGCAGTCGGGGTAAGGAGGATAATTTTGAATGGTCCCTGCCATTTTGGGGTTAGGTCACCCTGGGGATTATCAGACAGGTAGACCGTGTCCCCAGTTTGTAAAGGGGGCAAGGGGGCTGGGGGGTCAGGGGTAGGCAAGTTGTGGTTGACATATTTCCAGAGGGCACTGCAGAGTTCCACCAGCAGAGGGGAGTATAGGAAGCTTGGTATGGGAGGAGGTTCGGAGGGCAGTCCGGGAGGGAGCGTGGGCCTTCAGTACATCACCTCCAAGGGGTGGAGGCATGAATCCATTTGTCTCATTCATTTTGTTGACAGACAATGTAAACAAGATGATGTGTGTGTGTGAGATTCTTTGTTGCCCCATGAACTGTGGCCTGCCAGGCTCCTCTGTCCATGGAATTTTTGAGGCAAGACTACTGGATTGGGTTGCCACTTCCTACTCCAGGGGATATTCCCAACCCAGGGATTGAACTTCCATCTTTTGAGTCTCCTGCCTTAGCAGGAGAATTCTTTTCCACTTATGCCACTTGGAAGCAAACAAGATGAATCCTAAGTCAATTTGAAAAGGAACTCACCATAACACACACTTTTCTTTCTACTAAAATTAATTTCAAAGTTGTCATAAAGCATTTATCTTAAAAAAAAATAAACCGAGTATTACTGATAATTAAATAGCTTAGTTCTTTCTAATATCAATTAAATTTCTGAGTACAGCAGATAAATTTCCACACTCTTATCTCCCCTGAATGATAGATGGAAGAGTAACTCACACATTTATGACACATCTTTTTAGTGTTATCAACAATGTCTCTGTAGTGATGTCCATTGTAGTAAAAGCGACTGAGCATCATTCTCCATTATTTCTCTTTTACTTAATTTCTTTATTATGTTACGTTTTGTTCTATATTTTTAATTCTTAAACTCCTTGGAATGAAGGTTACTGTTTTCCATAACTAAAGTGAATGGAATCAATGACTCATGACAGAGGAAAGAACAACTTTCAGTTTCTCTGTTTGGTTTAGAAGTCTCTCCTGATATATAAAGCACTGAGTCTCAGCCATTGTCAGAAGTCTTACATTGTAGTGCTCTTCTCTCCTCTACTGACATTTGCTGCCTCCTAACCCTTGATCCTCTCACTCTTAAAGTCCATTCCCTTGCAGTCCTTTCAGATTCTTTTTCTTAAATGTCTCCTATCTATTCTCCAAATATACTCTTTTCCTGAGTTATTACTGTTCTCTTTCTTCATGGCAGGATAGCTTAGTGTTTAAAAATCAGACCCTGGGGATAAAACTGTCTGGACTTAAATTTAGGCTCTCAGTTCAGTTCAGTTCAGTTCAGTTTAGTCGTTCAGTTGTTTCTGACTATTTGCAACCCCATGAATCGCAGCACACCAGGCCTCCCTGTCCATCACCATCTCCCGGAGTTCATTCAAACTCACGACCATCGAGTCAGTGATGCCATCCAGCCATCTCATCTTCGGTCGTCCCCTTCTCCTCCTGCCCCCAATCTCTCCCAGCATCAGATTCTTTTCCAATGAGTCAAGTCTTTGCATGAGGTGGCCAAAGTACTGAAGTTTCAGCTTTAGCATCAGTTCTTCCAAAGAACACCCAGGGCTGATCTCCTTCAGGATGGACTGGTTGGATCTCCTTGCAGTCCAAGGGACTCTCAAGAGTCTTCTTCAACACCACAGTTCAAAAGCATCAATTCTTCTGTGCTCAGCTTTCTTCACAGTCCAACTCTCACATCCATACATGACCAGAGGAAAAACCATAGCCTTGACTAGACGGACCTTTGTTGGCAAAGTAATGTCTCTGCTTTTCAATATGCTATCTAGGTTGGTCATAACTTTTCTTCCAAGGAGTAAGCATCTTTTAATTTCATGGCTGCAGTCACCATCTGCAGTGATTTTGGAGCCCAAAAAATAAAGTCTGACACTGTTTCCACTGTTTCCCCATCTATTTCCCATGAAGTGATGGGACCAGATGCCATGATCTTCATTTTCTGAATGTTGAGCTTTAAGCCAACTTTTTCACTCTCCTCTTTCACTTTCATCAAGAGGCTCTGTAGTTCCTCTTCACTTTCTGCCATAAGGGTGGTGTCATCTGCATATCTGAGGTTATTGATATTTCTCCTGGCAATCTTGATTCCAGCTTGTGCTTCATCCAGCCCAGTGTTTCTCATGATGTACTCTGCATTTAAGTTAAATAATCAGGGTGACAATATTCAGCCTTGACGTACTCCTTTTCCTATTTGGAACCAGTCTGTTTTTCAATGTCCAATTCTAACTGTTGCTTCCTGACCTGCATACAGGTTTCTCTATCACTTTCTAAATATGGCTTCCCAGGTGATACAGTGGTAAAAAATATCTGCCTGCCAGTGAAGGAGGTATAAGAGACATGCATTCAATTCCTGAGTTGGGAAGATCCACTGGAACAGAAAATAGCAACCCATTCCAATATCCTTGCCTGAAAAATTCCATGGACAGAGGAGCCTAGTGGGCCACAGTCCATAGGGCTTCAAAGAGTCAGACATGACTGAGCATGTCACATAGACACATGCACATTTTCTAAATAGTAATATATGACCTGGAGATGTCTCTTTAATCTTCCTATGCTTCATTTTCTCATTTGAAGAGAGAACTGATATAATAATAGTGCTCACCTCATGTGACTGGAACAATTACATAATTTAATGCATCTAATAGAAGAACATTGGCATATGCTCACTGTTCAGTAATTATGTATCTATGATTATCATGAATACCTTCTCATAATCCAGAAATTTATTTTTATTCACTCTGTCAAACTTCTGTAACTCCTAAATAAGTGAGGTTCCATGGGTCCTCTGCATGGTATAAACAAAAGAAAAGCTCTTTCAGGTGAAAAAAAAAAAAAAACTTGAAAAGAATTCTGATTTTTTACTTTGGTTATTGAAAAAACACTGGAGGACTTGGATTTACAAAAGGGAATATGTTATTACTGCAGAGCAAAATATCTTAAAAGTCCTTTCTCTCCAGCTCTGCTATTCCCAAGATCATGCCTATGGATAAAAGATGCTCTCATAAGCTTTTTCTCTTTACCATTGCATTCCTTCTATCTTCAGAGTTCCTTGAGCCTAAACTACCAAGTTTTCATTCCATGAGTCCAACCCTTCTCCCTCTTTTCACATTTTTGTTTTCCCTTTGTTTGTCTAGTTCTCAAACATAGATGCAAATTGGAAATACATGTAAGTGCTTTAAAAATACTGATGCTGTGAACCTATCCCAGAAATCCTGAAGCAATAGGACATTGATGTTGCCCAGGAATTGGTATTTCTCAAAATTCCCTGAGGGATTCTAATGTCCAACCAGTGTTAAGAGCCACTAGTCATCCTTTCTCCAGTGTAAACCTTCTAGATTCTCTCTTTCTTCCCACACTGAAGATCATGAAAAAATTCAGGAGCTGGAAGTGAGAAATTTCAGTGTTCAATGCTGGAAATTCCATTAGGAGGAATGAGAAGAGAAACATACTCTGGATATTTATTTACGTGTGATTTTTGTCGTCGTATACTTTCCTTCTCTACTTTGCTCCCTGAGGACCTCAGCTTTTTCTTTCCATATCTCTGCTGCCTCTATTGATTGGCTGGAATTCTCACATAAACATTTATTAGCTGAAACATTGTTTGGATACTCTTAGGAAATTACCTCTATGAGGGTAAGTGACCCACATTCATAACGATGCTCAGGTTTCTTTTAAAGGCTGTGTATAAGACCGATGCATATGTTTTGAAAAGCAGCTATGGTGCAAGGTTGAACACCGTACCGGGGTGAGACCAGGATAATGACTCATTGTCTTTCTCTTATTATCCACACCACCTGGGGCATCATATGTAGATAGGATTGATGACACTTTATCTACTGCACCACGGGATAGCAGAGGTAAATTAAATCATCACTTCATGTCTTTTTTCAGTCTTATCATGCATTGCTTTATGTCTTCCATAATAATATCTTATAAACTTAGATTAGCATTTACTGTAAATTCACAGACTTAAATTTGCATCAGGTAAACTTTAAAAAAAAATAAAACTCTTCTGCACAGGATTGCAATTCTGTAATTTTCTAACACATTTTTTTGAAGAGACTATGGACACCAAATGGAATTCTGTACTATTTTAGTTGCTAAACACTCAGAACAGAACCAGCCTGGGGCATCAGGAAAATGGCGTGAAGTTCTAGAAACATCTGTGTCATGTCTGGGTCATGCTGCCGTGATGCCCCTCCTACTATTTCCAATATTTATATCTTTCCTGGTCCTCTAGGAAATGTTAGGCACACAGAGTTTTACTAAATGTCTTTGCTCAAATGTCACCTCCTTCAAGAGAACGCCCATGACCATCTATCTGAGAAAAAGGCTCCTTCCACTCTGTCACTTTCACTGACTTGACTTTTTCTCCTTGGGGCTCGTTACTACCCGAGAGAGCCTGCAGTGATGACTAATGCCTGCTCTCCTGAATATAACATCTAAGAGAGCAGGCTCTTGGTGGTTCAAAGCCACCCGTCATTGACAGCTCCTTCATCCCAACCTTTAGGTAGCATCTGGTACCTCATAAAAACTGTTTTAAACAGAAACAGTTTTAAGTTATAAATATAACTATCATTCTAATAGTATTAGTGTCTGCCTTTCATTTTAAGCAGAGGAACTGAGGCCTAGAGATGTTAAATTGATTTCCCTACAGCTCCAGCTAGGAGAACTAGTGCTCTTGCAACTATATCAGGTTGTCACCCACAGCACTCAACCCCATCCTCTACCAAAGTGCCTGCTGTATCTCTTCTATAGCCTTGATCCTATGAATATCTGAAAGTATTCTATTCTGAAAAAGATGTATTGCTTAGAAATTTTAGCTTAAAAAAATCCCTGAGCAAAATGAAAATTAATCTAATTAAAGATCTAAGAAATGTAGCATGTCAACTACTCACTCATCTCGTTGTTCAACTGCTCCTCAACTCATCTTATTTTATATAGAGAAATTAAATTAAGCCTGGGATGTGAGTACATTTGATCAAAATACATTTGATATGATTAGGAACAGAGAGTTTCAAAAGTAAAAATGCCTAGAACCACTTGCCTGTTAAGATACTCAAAGGTTGGAAGAATAACAGTGGTTGCTACATTTTCTATCAAAATAGCTCTGAGGAAAATTGAGGGCGGGGTGGGGTGGGAGAGCTTTTAGAGGAAAGTGATCAAAATCTGATGGCTTGGACTTCTAAGTTCAGTTCAGTTCAGTTCAGTTGCTCAGTCATGTCCAGCTCTTTGCGACCCCATGGACTGCAGCATGCCAGGCTTCCTTGTCCATCAACAACTCCTGGAGCCTGCTCAAACTCATGTCCATCATGTTGGTGATGCTATCCAACTATCTCATCCTCTGTCGTCCCCTTCTCCTCCTGCCCTCAATCCCTCCCAGCATGAGCTTCAGCATCAGTGCTTCCAATGAATATTCAGGACTGATTTCCTTTAGGACTGACAGGTTGGATCTCCCTGCAGTCCAAGGGACTTTCAAGAGTCTTCTCCACCACAGTTCAAAAGCATCAGTTCTTCGGTGCTCAGCTTTCTTTATGGTCTATCTCTCACATCCATACATGACTACTGGAAAAACCATAGCTTTGGCTAGACAGACCTTTGCTGGCAAAGTAATGTCTCTGCTTTTGAATATGCTATCTAGGTTGGTCATAACTTTCCTTCCATGGAGCAAGCCTCCTTTAATTTCATGGCTGCAGTCACTGTCCACAGTGATTTTGGAGCCTAGGTGTGTGTCCTGTACTTTCTGTTCTCATAGCTCAATATTCAGCCTTCTGTTCTTTATTGAGCAGTTGATTCTAAAAGTGGGAAAATTTTAACTAGCATTTGGCACCTTATGATTAAGTAAATACAAGAAGCCCACTGTACCACCAGGTCCCATCAACCTCTGATCTGACCAACTCTGGATCAACTGATGATCCAGGGTTGGTTAAAACCCAGGATGTGGAACCAGCCTGTAAGGAGATCCAAGGTACCACATCATAGCATATAAGGGGCTTGAGTATCCATGACTTTTGGTATTTCCTACGGCCCAAGAGTGACTATCTCTGGGAATACCGAGGGATGATTATAATATTCCTTTCTATTCAAGTAATTGATTGGACCCCTAGCTAATGAAGCGTCACTGTTGTTAGGTCTATGTCACTCAGTGGGAGTGTGTTCATCAACAAATTTGTTTCTTAAAGCATCAAAGTCAGGTGAAGCTGATTTTCTCTGCAGCATTGATTTTTTCAATTCATGCTATATTTCCACATTTTTCATATTGGAAAATAATTTTACTGCTCAATTTTTTTTTCTCTTGCATTTCTAATTGTCTTTCTTCTTCTTTGTTGCCAAAGAAACATATACCTTTCTCAAGCTATCCTTAAGATCTTGTCACTTTTTAAACAGACAGCCTGCTGAATGGAATCCATTATGTAACCATAATCATGGTTACCTTCCAGTCTGGTTATGCTGATCATGTTCTGGGTATGCTGTGCCGCTCTCCTGGAATTGTGTTTTGAAGTTCTTCTGGATCTGTTCACTATTTGCTTATTTATTCATTTTACTTTTGCCTCTACATTTCATCTTTTTTTTTTTTTTCATTTTGCTAGAGGCTGTCTTGAGGTAATATTTTAGAACATGTACACTGGGAGAAGAATCTCTTATTCCTTGGATAGCTTTAAAAGTTTTTTTTTCACCACACCCCTCCCTCCTTAACTGACAGTATGAATAAGAGTGAAATCTAAACTTAACAACATTTTCCTCTAAACTGTGAAGGTATTAATTCATCATTGCTGATAAGATCCCAAATACAATGATTCTTTTTAAAATAGCTTTGTTTCTCTTAACTTTTCACCCTTCCACTTTGATATTATTTTCATTTAATGTAATTTTTGTTTGATCTTTCAAGATGTTTATGTTTTCTGTATTTTTAAGTATCATTTTACTCAAAGAGCTTGAAGAGTATATATACATATATACACACACAGACCCTCATGCTTTCACACACATGATTTTTTTTTCCTTTCAACTAGCATAAAATGTTCAGTAAAGTTTTCTTTTAGTGAGATCTAGTTCCAGAAGACCGTTCCCATTCTTGGCTTCAGATGCTATTCTAAATCAAATCTATGCCTTCATCTTCTATTCTTTCATCTATATACCCTTGTGGGTTTATCATACACTCATACTTCAATATATATTTCATGACTATAATGCTACAACTGGCGAGGTGCTTTATTTTCCTTCCCTTTATGTGCCATGCTTGTTCAAAGCATTTGGAAGGATACTAATCCTTCAGCTTCTTATGACATTTTTTGATGAGTGATACAAAGTAAGCAGAAAGAGATGTCTTTCAAAATGAGAGGTAGGGGGTTATTTTTGTATGTGTGTGAATGTTTTATTAAGATCTCTCCCACTCTCATGGCTGTATCTTCACAATTTTTCCTTGAGTAATGACATGGATATAAAGGCACTTCTAGCTGTGGCACTTTTAAGAGAACACTTACATTGTGAGATTGGAATGGCCCGAAGCAATGCCTGTATTTCCTTGTCAAATCTCATAAACTGAAAGGTATTAAAGAAAAGGTGTCAGAGACTTTGAGAGAACACAGTCTTCTTTTCTGATTCTCTTTCTTCCTATTCCCTGAACACTGCCCTGGTGGGCATGAAGCTGCCACAGGCATTGGTCTTTGAAGAGCCAGGCAAGTGTTAGTCCCTCTCCAAAGATATGTTTGAGGTAGATGCTCTGAGAGAGTACCGGGCTTTCTCACAGACAGGAGACTGTGTACTTGAACTGTGGCTGTTCTCCAGTTCTGTACTTGAATTGGAGATTGGCATCTGTTAATACTAAATCCATGAAATTTCTCTAAGAGGCTAGGACAGGAACAATGTCAGCAGCTGTCCTGAGATGAGGAGAAGTCTGATACATCTAATGATAAAAATAACAATAACAGTAACTAATAGTGATAATCATAGCAATAATAATGGTTCACTACATTGATTCTGTGTGCCAGCAGTAATGCTAAATACATATATTATTTTAAAGAATTCTTACAATAACATTTTGGGGTTAATAATTATTACGGTCTCTACTTACAGAGAAAACATGATCTAGAGACCTCAACATACTTGCCCAAGGTCACAGTTAATAAGTGATGTAGCAGTGATTCAAATTGGACCACCTGAGCTCATGAATACTATTGTGTCATTTGCAAATGATCACTATTTGCCCAATTAGTTCACAAAAGGATTTTGTTAGAAAAATATGTTTTTTCCTAATAAAATGATTTATAGCAAGACTTAGAAGTCCAAGGGCCAGGAAGCCTAGAACAGCAGAGAAATGCAGGGTTTCCACTTGGGTAGTAGTCTAGATGTCCAGAGGTGGGTGTGAGTCAGCAGCTGGAGACATGACAGTGTGTTACAGGAGGCAGTGATCAAGACATTCCCCAAGAAAAAGAAATGCAAAAAGGCAAAATGGTTGTCTGAGGAGGCCTTACAAATAGCTGAGAAAAGAAGAGAAGTGAAAGGCAAAGGAGAAAAGGAAAGATATACCCATTTGAGTGCAGAGTTACAAAAACAGAAAGGAGAGATAAGAAAGCCTTCCTCAATGATCAGTGCAAAGAAATAGAGGAAAATAGAATGGGAAAGTCTAGAGATATGTTCAAAAAATTAGAGATACTAAGGGAACATTTCATGTAAAGATGCACACAATAAATGGTATGGACCTAACAGAAGCAGAAGATATTAAAAACAGGTGGCAAGAATGCACAGAAGAACTATACAAAAAAGATCTTCATGACCCAGATAACCATGATGGCATGATCACTCACCTAGAGCCAGACATCTGGAATATAAAGTCAAGTGGGCCTTAAGAAGCATCACTAGGAACAAAGCTAGTGGAGGTGATAGAATTCCAGCTGAGCTATTTCAAATCCTAAAAGATGATGCTGTGAAAGTGCTGCACTCAATGTGCCAGCATTTGGAAAACACAGCAGTGGCCACAGGACTGGAAAAGGTCAGTTTTCATTCCAATCCCAAAGAAAGGCAATGCCAAAGAATGTTCAAACTACCACACAATTGCACTCATCTTACACACTAGCAAAGTAACTCTCAAGAATCAAAAATACCAAAACACATGGATACTCAAGCCCCTTATATTGCTATGGTGTGGTACCTTGGATCTCCTTACTGGCTGGTTCCACATCCTGGGTTTCAACAAACCCTGGATCATTAATTGATCCAGAGTTGGTCAGATCAGAGGTTGATGGGACCTAGTGGTACAGTGGGCTTCTTGTATTTACTTAATCATAAGGTACCAAACGCTAGTTAAAATTTTCCCACTTTTAGAATCAACTGCTCAACAAAGAACAGAAGGCTGAATATTGAGCTATGAGAACAGAAAGTATGGGACACACAGCTAGGCTCCAAAATCACTGTGGACAGTGACTGCAGCCATGAAATTAAAGGAGGCTTGCTCCATGGAAGGAAAGTTATGACCAACCTAGATAGCATATTCAAAAGCAGAGACATTACTTTGTCAACAAAGGTCCGTCTAGTCAAGGCTATGGTTTTTCCAGTGGTCATGTGTGGATGTGAGTTGGACTGTGAAGAAAGCTGAGCGCTGAAGAATTGATGCTTTTGAACTGTGGTGTTGGAGAAGACTTGAGAGTCCCTTGGACTGCAAGGAGATCCAACCAGTCCATTCTGAAGGAGATCAGTCCTGGGTGTCCTTTAGAAGGACTGGTGCTAAAGCTGAAACTCTAATACTTTGGCCACCTGATGCAAAGAGTTGACTCACTGGAAAAGACACTGATGCTGGGAGGGATTGGGGGCAGGAGGAGAAGGGGACAGCAGAGGATGAGATGGCTGGATGGCATCACCGACTCGATAGACATGAGTTTGAGAGAACTCCGGGAGTTGGTGATGGACAGGGAGGCCTGGCGTGCTGCGATTCATGGAGTCACAAAGAGTCGGACACAACTGAGCGACTGAACTGAACTGCTCCATGGAAGAAAATGTTATTTCAAACCTAGACAGCATATTAAAAAGCAGAGACACCACTTTGCTGACAAAGGTCCATACAGTCATAGTTTTTTTCAGTATTCACATACAGATGTGCAAGTTGGACCATAAAGAAGGTTGAGCACCAAAGAATTGATGCTTTTGAATTGTGGTGCTGGAGAAGACTCTTGAGAGTCCCTTCAACTTCAAGGAGATTAAACCAGTCAATCTTAAAGGAAATCAACCCTAAATACTCATTGGAAGGACTGATACTGAATCTCCAACATTTTGGCGACTTGATTCGAAGAGCCAGGTCATTGGGAAAGATCCTGATGCTGGAAATATTGAAGGCTAAACAAGAAGGGGGTGGCAGAGAACAAGATCGTTATATATCCTCATCGATTCAATGGACATGAATTTAAGCAAACTCTGGGAGACAGTGTAAGACAGAGGAGTCTGACATGTTGTAATCCATGGGGTTGCAAAGATTAGGACATGATTAACAACTGAACAACAACAACAGAATTGAAATGACTTAGAATGTGAAGCAGAAGTTCCAAGAGGCAGTTTGCCCTAGACTAGTGGATTTTCTGAGTTGCAGAGAAAGTCCCAGATAAACTTGGGAAAGTTGCTCACCCTAGAAGTATAAACAAGCTAAATCTGTCAGATGTAATAGTGGGGAGTCAATAGAAAATACAAGAATCAAGAAATACATGTATCTATTGGACGGACCTTGAGGGTATGAAACAAGTCAGAGAAAGACAATGATCTTAGTTATATGTAGAATCTAAAAAAAACCCCGAACTCATAGATACAAAGAGTAACTTGCTGGTTTCCAGAGGTGGGGGTTGAGGAGGGCAACAGTTTTGAACTTCCAGTTATAAGAAAAGTAAGTCCTGGGGATGTAATTACAGCAAGGTTACTAAGGTAATACTGTGAAAAGTGAAAGTGAAGTTACTCAGTCGTGTCCAACTCTTTGCAACCCCGTGGACTGTAGCCAGCCAGGCTCCTCCATCCATGGGATTTTCCAGGCAAGAATACTGGAGCAGATTGCCATTTCCTTCTCCAGGGAATCTTCCTGACCCAGGGATTGAACGTGGGTCTCCCACATTGTAGGCAGACTTTATCATCTGAGCCACCAGAGAATCCCAAAGTAATACTGTACTGCATATTTAAAAGTTGCTGAAAGTTGATCTTAAATCTCTTCTCACAAGAAAAGCAATTTTTAACTATGTTTGATAATGGATGTTAACTAAGCTTTGTGTGTAATCATTTCACCATATTTATTAGATCATTACATTATACACCTAAAACTGATAGTGTCATGTCAATTTTATCTCAATTGAAACAAATAAAATAAACAAAAATAATTGGAAAAGAAATAAAGGTCTCAGCATATTAAGGGTACAGTGACATTAATGACAGTGGTTAGTACATAGCTCTTCAAAGTCATACAGACCTGGGATTCATATAGATTCATCTCCATGATGTTAAGCAAGGTACCAACCTCTCATGATAGTATCTATCTCTGTACATGGTTATGAAGATTATGAAAGACAATGCATGTAAAGTGATTAACCCAGAACCTGACAGTAAGTCCTTAGGAACTGTGCATTACTGTTACAGTCATTATTGCTAATCTTTGGAAGCCATTCATTTCTTGTGCAAAAATACTATATGAAGAGCATATCAAGTTATTCAATTAGTTAGACCCTTGACTATCTATGAAATGAATGTCAGAGCTTTAAATGACAGGCCTATACACTAAAAAATACTCAAAGATGGTTACTTCTGGGATTTGGATAGAGAGAAAGGGTAGAAAGACAGGTAGTATTTTCAGTGAGGGAGTTACATAGCACTCAATGTAACTCACATAAAATCAACTTTGTGGGTATGGGGCAGTGAGGAGACAGAAAGAGAGAGATTGACTTAAATAATATTGACAATTCTACCAGTCATCACTTTCAATGATCCTTTGCTTTAGGTAGTAGTTGCAATCATGCCTGAAATAGCCAATTGCTTGATGGAAACTTATGTCAAAAACATATGCATGTTTTTAAGATTTTCTCTGTGACTTTAATTTGAAATATTTCTGTAATCAGGTAAATAAGTGGTGTGACTTTTCAACATCCTTGGGCAAGAAATTGAAGGATTACTTGAATGTTACAGAAAAACATTCACTAAGGAGGAGCTGGTGTTTCAGATGCTCACTCTATACTGATGGCTCAGCAGGTAAAGAATCTGCCTGCAGAGCAGGAGACACAGGATATGTGGGTTCGATCCCTGGGTTGGGAAGATCCCCTGGAGGAGGAAATGACAAACCATTCCAGTCTTCTTGCCTTGGAAATCCCATGGACAGAGAAGCCTGACAAGCTAGAGCCCTGACAAGCTAGAGTGGGGTCACAAAGAGTTAGATGTGACGGAGCACACGCATACACCCGGAAAGGAGAGTTGGTGTTTCAGACGCTCACTCTATAGAGAAATAGTAAGTCCCAAGATGAATTCATCTAAAAGTAATTTTTCAAATATTTACTTTTATTTACTTATTTGGCTGTGCCGAGTCTTAGTTGTGGCACACAGTTTGGCATGCAAACTTTGTGGCATGTAGGATCTAGTTCCTTGACCAAGGATTGAACCTGGATCCCTGCATCGGGAGTGTGAAGTGTTAGCCACTGGACCCCCAGAGAAGTCTTTTATCTAAAAGTAATTTTTGACTTGTATGCTGACCTTATAATTTAAGTTTGTACAAGATTTAACTTTCTAAAACTATTTTTTCACAATGTGCATTTTTAGTGGAAATAAGTTTTTATAATAACAAAAAATGATGCTTGTGATAACTATGAAATAATGTGAGAAAAATTTTATAATAAAAAATAAGTAAAAAGATAGAAGATAAAACTTTTATGATAATGACTACAATAAATAAAAAGGATAGATAGAAAGAAAATTTTTTAAATAGATATAACATATGTTAATATTGGCCAGGGTTATTATGTTAAGATTATGGAGTTATGTTTATTTAATATTATTTACTTTAGGTTGTAAAATTTGTAAATGTACGGTTTTAGAAACCTATGGAAAAGCAGATACAAAACATTGATAGCACAACGTACACAGTTGCTCTAACCAAAATCCATCTTTAGGAATTATTCAGATGTAAGAATTCTGTAATAATCTCAGATTTTAGTGACATGTTTTCTCTTCAGGGACTTCAAGTTAAATTGTTTCACTGCTTCATTTGTGTGTCTATACCACTGTAGAAAATAAGTTATGTACAATTTTTATATTTGACCTTCAAATACTTCCTCAAAGCATTTCAGGTAGACATGCATAAATACCTTCCCCAACCCCCGACACTATGCAGCTTAAATTCCTTTCCTGCCTGATTGGAACATTATTCAGTTCCGTTCAGTTCAGTTGCAGAGTCGTGTCCAACTCTTTGTGACCCCATGGATGGCAGCACGCTAGGCTTACCCGTCCATCACCAACTCCTGGAGCCTACTCAAACTCATGTCCAACGAGTCAGTGATGCTATCCAACCATTTCATCCTCTGTCATCCCCTTCTCCTCCTGCCTTCAATCTTTCCCAGCATCAGGGTCTTTTCCAATGAGTTGGTTCTTCACATCAGATGGTCAAAGTATTGGAGTTTTAGCTTCAACATTAGTCCTTCCAATGATTATTCAAGACTGATTTCCTTTAGGATGGACTGGTTGGATCTCCTTGCAATTCGAGGTACTCTCAAGAGTTTTCTCCAACACCATAGTTCAAAAGCATCAATTCTTTGGTGCTCAGCCTTCTTTATAGTCGAACTCTCACATCCATACATGACTACTGGAAAAACCATAGCTTTGACAAGATAGACCTTTGTTGGCAAAGTAATGTCTCTGCTTTTTAATCTGCTGTCTAGGTTGGTCATAGCTTTTCTTACAAGGAGCAAGCGTCTTTTAACTTCATGGCTGTAGTCACCATCTGCAGTGATTTTGGAGCACAAAAACATAAAGTGTCTCGCTGTTTCAATCAGATCACACCATTATCCCAAAGCATTAGCAACACCAGTATCTCATACCTGGATCTAAGCAGTAGAAATTTGGCTCCCCAGCTAAATTTTGAAAGGCATGGCATCTGGTCCCATCACTTCATGGCAAATAGATGGGGAAACAGTGGAAACAGTGTCAGACTTTATTTTTTGGGCTCCAAAATCACTGCAGATAGTGACTGCAGCCATGAAATTAAAGACACTTACTCCTTGGAAGGAAAGTTATGACCAACCTAGATAGCATATTCAAAAGCAGACATTACTTTGCCAACAAAGGTCTGTCTAGTCAAGGCTATGGTTTTTCCAGTGGTCATGTATGGATGTGAGAATTGGACTGTGAAGAAAGCTGAGTGCTGAAGAACTGATGCTTTTCAACTGTGGTGTTGGAGAAGACTCTTGAGAGTCCCTTGGACTGCAAGGAGATCCAACCAGTCCATTCTGAAGGAGATCAGCCCTGGGATTTCTTTGGAAGGAATGATGCTAAAGCTGAAACTCCAATACTTTGGCCACCTGATGCGAAGAGTTGACTCATTGGAAAAGACTCTGATGCTGGGAGGGATTGGGGGCAGGAGGAGAAGGGGATGACAGAGGATGAGACAGCTAGATGGCATCACGGACTCGATGGACGTGAGTCTGAGTGAACTCCAGGAGTTGGTGATGGACAGGGAGGCCTGGCGTGCTGCGATTCATGGGATCACAAAGAGTCAAACATGACTGAGCTACTGAACTGAACTGAACTCACATATTTGGGTTTTCCTCCAAGTGGCAACCCACTTCACTATTCTTGCCTGGAAAATTTCATGAACAGAGGAGCCTGGTGGGCTACACTCCATGGGACCACGAAGAGTTGAACACTACTAAGTGACTGAACACACATGTGCCCTTATTACCACAAAGAGACCTATTATTATGTGAATTAACACTTAAAACGCATCAAATTGTGTCACAACTGCAGACATCAAAAAAACAATCAAATATAAGCCCATAAATTTAGCATGTTGCTCTTCTTCATCAGTTTCATAAACAGTTTATCATGAATTCATCCATTAATTCAATAAATATTAATAAAATAACTTACTATCACTGGGCCAAGACTAGAGATTTAACATTTAATCATTATTTTGCTGATAAAGAGTTTGAGACTTGGAAAGGTCAATTAACTTGTCCAAAAACTGTTGAGAAGTAGTGGATCCATAACTTCAATTTTCATTTGCCAGTAAAGCCAAGCTTTTAACTAGGCTATAAGGCTTTCTATTTTATTAGGACTTATAAGTGTCAACCATTTCCAGGTGTTGGGGTACACAAAGATGAATCTTGCCATGCAGGGGATTAAAAACCATATTATCTTTTTCTTTGAGAAGTTTGTAAGTATCAGGGATCATTCAATGATATCCTTTCCAAGCAATTCCCAAGGTTGCAGTAAAACAAGATAAGCACTTAAATGTTAAGGAAGAGTATTTAATCAAGTCTAATTTTCCAAGGAAGAATCTGACTTCATTATTAGCACCATATTATTGGTTCAGTTCAGTTCAGTTCAGTCGTTCAGTCGTGTCCGACTCTTTGGGACCCCATGAATCGCAGCACACCAGGCCCCCCTGTCCATCACCAACTCCCGGAATTCACTCAAACTCATGTCCATCGAGTCAGCGATGCCATCCAGCCATCTTATCCTCTGTCGTCCCCTTCTCCTCCTGCCCCCAATCCTTCCCGTCATCAGAGTCTTTTCCAATGAGTCAACTCTTCGCATCAGGTGGCCAAAGTACTGGAGTTTCAGCTTTAGCATCATTCCTTCCAAAGAACACCCAGGGCTGATCTCCTTCAGAATGGACTGGTTGGATCTCCATGCAGTCCAAGGGACTCTCAAGAGTCTTCTCCAACACCACAGTTCAAAAGCATCAATTCTTCAGCACTCAGCTTTCTTCACAGTCCAATTCTCACATCCATACATGACCACTGGAAAAACCATAGCCTTGACTAGACGAACCTTTGTTGACAAAGTAATGTCTCTGCTTTTGAATATGCTATCTATGTTGGTCATAACTTTCCTTCCAAGGAGTAAGTATCTTTTAATTTCATGGCTGCAGTCACCATCTGCAGTGATTTTGGAGCCCCAAAAATAAAGTCTGGCACTGTTTCCACTGTTTCCCCATCTATTTCCCAGGAAGTGATGGGACCAGTTGCCATGATCTTCGTTTTTCTGAATGTTGAGCTTTAAGCCAACTATTTCACTCTCCTCTTTCACTTTCATCAAGAGGCTTTTGAGTTCCTCTTCACTTTCTGCCATAAGGGTGGTGTCATCTGCATATCTGAGGTTATTGATATTTCTCCCGGTAATCTTGATTCCAGCTTTTGCTTCTTCCAGCCCAGCATTTCTCATGATGTACTCTGCATATAGACTCTTTGTGACCCCATGGACTATACAGCCCATGCAATTCTCCAAGCCAGCATCCTGGAGTGGGTAGCCTTTCTCTTTTCCAGGGGATCATCTCAACCCAGGTTCTGAACCCAGATCTCCCACATTGCAGGTGGATTCTTTACCAGCTGAGCCACAAGGGAAGCCCATATTATTGGTAGATATCATGAATTCTAGAATCTCTAAATGGCTGTTTGTTGTGAGTGAGTTAGTTCAGTGATGTGGTTCTTCTTCCTATGACCCTTTCTGGTGAACAATGCTGGGGCTATTAGATGAAGGATGAAGTCTTTAGTAACAGGAAACTCAACTATAAGATGTATCCACTTCCCCTCAAAGGGTCCTGGTACTCGTTACTCAGCTATTGAATTGCCTCTAGCACAAGAGCCAGATAGAAAATCCCTGAGGAAGCCTGGACAAAGTGTCCTGCCATGGACAAGCAGTCACAGCAATGTTCACAGATTCTGCCTAGACACATTTTCTACCACGTGAGTTGCCCAAATGCACTGCTGCTCCACTGCAAACTCTTCTCCACACAGTAGCCAGAATGATACTTTGATATGAGCCTAAATGTGAACTTGGAACTCACCTGCCTACAATCTTCAGAGACTTTCTATTTCCTCTGGGGATTAAATTTGCAAGGCTGTTGCAAAGGCACCAAAAGCACAAAGACCAGGATTTGTTACCCAAGCAATTGCAAAGGATGTCATCCACCTAAGGTCCCTTCCCAAATTGTCCCATGTTGCTCTGCTCCTTACTCCCCACACTTCGCTGGTATTGCCATTCTTTCCATCCGTATCTCTCTTGCAGAGTTTCTGTGCAAGCTGTTTTTGATTCATTTTTTCATTGATACTCCACCACCACCACCCATCCCCCTCCCGGTAATCCCTAAACTCTTAGGCTTTTCTTGGGAAAGTTTTTACCACCTCTACAGATCAAGTGAAATTACATAAAGTGTTCTTTTGGAATGAAGGTATATCACTAATGTTTCTACAAAATTTAAAATCTGCAGCCTCTCAAAGTACTCCCCATCATCCTTCATAGCCTTTGTCATGAGTGATGCAAATTCAGTAGTCATTTATGAATTTGTTTAATATTTGTCTACCATGATCCATTTCAGTTTGATAAGAATAGCTTTTGTTATATATATTTTGTTCATTATTGAATCTCCAGTGCCAGGCACATAGTTACTGCCCAAAATATATTTGTTAAATTGATGAACATTCACTGAAAAAGAATTAAAGGGACAGTCATTTTGCGCCCCTTTACCAAGGAGTCAGTGATGATCACCCAGAAAGGCAATCTTTCTTTTGCAGTCCTATTACCACTTGCAGCCTTTAGGGCTCCACTGGGGTATTTTTTCCTAAAATCCCTGACTTTGAAATATCTGAAGCTTGATGACATGGGGGTTTCCCTAAAAGTAGAATGATGGCAACTCCACCCCTCTACCAAAGGACATCACTGTGAAATTCTGCACACTTCTCTAGAACCCTTCATACATTCATTCTGTTCACTCAACAAAGAAACAGAGTCCCCTGTATGCCTGGCACTGATCAGAGAGCTAAGCATCCACAAATGAAAGGCAGTCCTGGTTCTCAAAGAGCCTCCTGTGAAGCGGGAGAGAGGGGACAATTAAGCCAATGAGCAAGCTTCCCCCATGACTCAGTGGGTAAAGAATCCACCTGCAATGCAGGAGACTCAAGAGACACGGGTTTGATCCCTGGATCTGGTAGATTACCCTGGAGGTGGAAATGGCAACCCACTCCAGTATTCTCACCCAGAGAATCCAATGGACAGAGGAGCATGGCAGGTTACAGTCTATGGGGTCTCAGAGAGCCGAACATGACTGAACCATTAAGCATACAGCAGCACACAGAGCCAAGGAGCATGGCAACCCTGAGAGAGGACCACAGAGGAGGACCCTTAGAATACCAGGAAAGGTGGAAAAAGAGTTATCAGGAACTGCTTCTCAGAAGCTGCATCTAGAGAGAAAACTGCCAGGAGAACACATGGTAAAAAATCATCCAAACAATGGTAGCAGTTTGTGTGATAGCCAAGACAGGGTCTTGGCTAATGCAAATGCAGGTCAGAAAGAACAAATGGAGGTCAGAAAGAATCCAGAAGTTTGGGATTAGGTTCTGAGTGGTGGCCAAACCTAGGCAGGGTCTAAAGCAAGGAGGACACTTTGGATCCTGTCTTGAAGGTAAAGGGAAGCTGCGATGGCTTTTAAGTATGGACACGGGAGTCGGGGAATCAGATTTGCTTCTCAGGAAAAGCACATCAAAGTAGTGCTAAAGATGGTAAGAAAGGGCACTGGAAATAGACAAAAGGCCTCAAAGAATTTCCCAAAAAATCCACAAAGAATTTCCGTTTCCTTTGAGAAGGTAGTTGAAATGAAAATGTAACCATTTATGTGTACTGAAATATGGATATTTTCAATTTCTAACAGTTGAAGAAAATGTTTACATACTTCATTTCCCTGGAAATAAATTAGGAAATGAGGATAATGTTTCTGCAAAACTTAAAGACTGCTGGTGACTCATTATCCCATTAATTGATATGAATAAATTGGATAAATCAAGCTAAATGAAAGCCAGTCACCTACATACAAGTAGAGAGAGAGCTAAGTAAGTGTTTATTGTTTTTCAGTTGTGTTTTTTAACAATGAAAGCAAAGATCCTGCTTCTTGTTGAGGAGCACTAGTTTAGGCAAGTCCACTGAGCTCCTGACCTTCAGTAACAGGGCATGGGGGACAGTGTGGATGATGGGGACCTTAGAGGGATAAGTGGTCAGGGTGGCCCATGTAAGCCTCTGCCAGCACCCTGAGGCCCACCCACTAAACCCTGTGGGTGGGAGTTCCCTGGTGGTCCAGTAGCTAGGACTCCCAATGCTGGGTGCCTGGGTTCCATCCGTGGCCAGGGAATTAGATTCCACATGCCACAGCTAAAGCCTCTGCAGGCTGCAACTAGGGCCCAATGCAGCCAAATAAATAAATAAATACCAAAAAAAAAAAAACCCCAACAAACTCCTGCAGGTTTCTTACCTATCAGTGTACCACACCATTTGATAAAAGCATACCCACAAATCTTTTCAGAAAAGATTTTCTCTCCTCGGGTCTTCTTTGAAACTCCTATAGAACACGCCCTTGCGATACTTAGCAGTCCCATAGCTTAATGCAGATGGTGTGCAAGGCATATGCTTAAGATCCTGAAAAGACAGGTCGTCTTGTGGAAAGGTCCTTCGATTTGCTGACTTGAAGGTTTCTGAGGTCTAACAAGGGGTTTTGCTAGCCTCATTCTTTATCTCTTCCTGACAACACGCTGAAATCAATCTTTTCCATGAAAGTGAAAGTTGCTCAGTCGTGTCCGACTCTTTGCAACCCCATGGACTATACAGTCCATGGAACTCTCCAGGCCAGAATACTGGAGTGGGTAGCTTTTCCCTTTTCCAGGGGATCTTCCCAACCCAGGGATCAAACCCAGGTCTCCCACATTACAGGTGGATTCCTTACCAGCTGAGCCACAGGGTTTCCATAGGCTATATCTTATTTTGAGAACCTTCTGCTGGCTCTAAAGAATACCTCAGTTCAGTTCAGTTGCTCAGTCGTGTCCGACTCTTTGCGACCTCATGAACCGCAGCATGCCAGGCCTCCCTGTCCATCACCAACTCCCGGAGTCCACCCAAAACCATGTGCATTGAGTTGGTAATGCCATCCAACCATCTCATCCTCTGTCATCCCCTTCTCCTCCTGCCCTACATCTTTCCCAGCATCAGGGTCTTTTCAAATAAGTCAGCTCTTTGCATCAGGTGGCCAAAGTATTGGAGTTGGAGCCTCTCTAAATCCCACTTGGAAATAATAGCTGAATCATCATCTCTCTCCTGTCACATTTTTGTGATAAGAAACTTCAAAAAGCCACACAATGCTTTCAACACTGTATGACTGTCTCCTTACCTACTCCATGGAGTACAGTAGGTGGACTTCTTACTTTATTATTACAGGAGAAGTGTCTTGCCAATATCTTCATGCCTTCATGCCCTCACTGGAAACCTCCTTAAGGACTGCCAGCCTTTTGCCTAACCCAGTTCATAAAATCAGTGCCACGTATTTTAGGATTCATTGTAGGAGCACTCTTCTTCTGGGTCTCAAATTCTTTTTTTTTTTTTTTTTTCTTGCTGGTGCTTCATGGGACTTTGGGCAGTATTCAAATTCTACTTCAGTTTTTCACTGCTGTATAATAAGCCACTCCAAAAGTTACTGGTGCAAACTGCATCCATTTATGTTAACAAGCCCCACTTCCATCACCACATTCTTCCTTGATCAGGGTGGCTATGGGTGCTCAGCTGTGCACTGGGGAGGGGAGGGGGAGCCTGACTACTCCCCTCCATGAGTACTGCCTCTTTCCATCTCCTTGATGCAGAATGGGGGTGGAGGTTCAGCTTCCCACTGGGACCGGCTAGGGATAGCATAGGGACCTTCACACTCTCTGGTTCAGTCTCCTTGCCTCCAGATGGATATGGAGCTTTAGGGTTCCCCAATACCCCAGTGACACCTGAAGTGGGGTGAAAGTAGAAGGCTGACTGACCAGACTTGCCCCAATATTCACCACTTTGTTTAGTCTTGTAGATACCAGGACAAGGTGGAGGCTCAGCTTCTCACTGGACCCCGCTGACCCTGGGGGTGGATGATGAAGCATAGTGGTAACGAGCCTTGCCTTGCACCTTCTCAGTATGTCTCAGCTCACCACTGGAGCCCCCCACCTCTTCTGGGAATCAGAGCACTGCCTACTTCTGCCAGACAGGGGATAGAAGATCAGCTCCCTGCTCAGTCCCTTTGATACTGTCCTGGCAGGGGAATTGAAAATCCATGACTTACTTCCACTGGAAAAGGGACAGATTTGCTTCCCCTTGGTCTGCTTATACCCTCACAGAGGAATCTGAATATCACATCTGGTGGGAAGGTGGCATGAAAGATCAGCTCTCTGCTCATTCCTAGTAAAACTATGGTGGAAGAAGGTGATTTTTTCTTGTTGGTGTTTGTCTGGTTTAGGACACAAATAGCTAAAAAGGTTTTTGATTAGGCTACCTTTTTCATGGTCTTTGGCTCAGGGCAGTGGGCTTTTCTTGGAGTTGTCTGGTCTGTGCCTGGCGATGGTCCTCAGTTGGAGGCTTTTGGAGCTTTCCATGTGAGGAATAGGAAACCCAGGTGACAGCCTCCACATCATTTCTCAAACCCAGATGTCCCTACACAATCTACCGTCTCCTTTCCACATTTCAGAGTCTCCCTATGTTTGTTTTGTAATGTCCATGGTTTTTCAGTTGTAAGAAAGACCTGAGAGGAATGGAGCTACCCTATCTTCACCAAAAATGGAGAAGTCCAAGCGTATCTTTTACTCTCCAGGAAGAGGCAAGCAAGTATTAACTATCTTGAGCTAAAGACAATAAAGAAAGCAGAACCCAGACCTACAAATGTAAAAAACAAACAAACAAGCAAGCAAAGAAACAAAAACACTGTAGCTTCATGTAATAGTAAGATACAATAAATGGTTTTTATACCACAAGGGAAAAAAGAGGGACGGTTTATTTTGCTTACTGTCATGAAGCCCTGATTGAATCTATATTCTTTCCTGTTGGGTTTATTGTCTGGGAGGTTAGAAGAATTACAAGTACTGGTATCAGGTATGATGAGTCTTTTCTCTAGTAGCGTTTCAACTTTTATCTCTTATTTTCTCATTTTAAACAGTATTGTGCCAGTTTGAATACAGATCTATATGAGTCACTATGAACCTCAATGACTTTGACATTAATAAGTCTGACAACATATGTAGGATTTTTGTTGTTGTTGTTGTTGTTGTTTTAACACAAGTAACCCTACATCTTGAGATTTTTATTAGAACTTTACTCAAGATGCTAAAATACCAATACATCAACACTCAAATTTGTATCTGATTATAAGTAGGATAGTCTGCCGGGGTCCAGCCCCAGTGGATCCAGGGAACTCGAAGGGGGGACGGAGTCGGCGTCCTAGGAAAGAACTTATTTAATTACAGATATAAAGAAAACTTAGAAAAGGATAGTATAGTAGGAAATATTAATGGAGAAAAGGGGCTGAATAACTTGGTTTACGTGGAAAACCAATAAAACTCCAAGACAAGGAGTTTGCACCATATATGTAGGCCACCGGCACCCACTTGAATAGTGAAGGGTGCCCTGCCTTGGGCTCCCTCTCACGTGGGTCTTAGAAGCCAAGGCAAATAAGTAGACATGGTGAGCCTCCACACTCCAGATGGGAATTCAGCCAGAAAAGAAAAGAACGAGAAAAGACCACACGGGGGAAACCAGTTTTTCCAGGAATTGGTCCAATTTCTTTATTTTCCAGGTTTGCTTATATACTTTTTGTTACACGTAGAGATAGAATACAAAGTCACACAGGGTCAGCAGACCTGACCTTTATCAAAATCAGGTGCTTCATATAAATGTATACAAAATGTCTTAGGTGGCTTTACATCATCTTCTGGCCAGGGGCCTGCTAACATTTTATGACCCTTTCTTTCTGATAACGGTCAACCAGAAAACCTATTTTTTCTAGGGGTGAATTCTCAAACCAGGCGCCACCCTCCAGATAAAGTTGTATTCTTATAGGGTGAGGGTGTAGTGGGTTACAATTAAGAAAGGAATTTACTTAGCCTAAGGTTTAACATGATTAATATCAAAGGTTAATACTTATTTCTCCTAGTTTTATTCATTAATGTGTGTAAGGGCAGAGGATATGGAGACTTAGCAGCAAATACTGGCCCAACAAATGAAAAACCCTTCACCAATATAATTCCTAATCAACCCACTATACTATACTAATAATTTTCTAACTTCTCAAAAGAATCTGTATCCAGAAAGTTTAAAGCTTCTCATGCCTCTCACGGTTGGGAGGCTGTGAATAATCACGTGTGGCCGGATGAACCTGTTCAGGCAGGTTAGAGAAACTTCAGAGGAGTTTGTAAGTTGAAACACTCTTGTCACGCCCAGGAATTTTTATTAACTGGAGCTGTAGGTTAACTCCTCCGAGAGAGGTGGGGGGACAGCCCCCCGTAAAGTCAGAGGTGTAGGTGAGAGCATAAAGCAGTAAAGTAGGCAGACTCTGATTTTGGGGGTAGATGCTCAGGAACAGGGGGTCTCCTGAGGCTCAATCCTGCCTTTGCATATGCTTAGCCTCCTTCCTCATGACCTTTGCCATGGGCGGAGTTCCTCATGCTGGCTCCCGACAATAGTCCTCAGGATTTAAGAAAGAGGCCAGCAATAAGCTATCTAATCTAAAAAATGCTTTTGACCACTACAAACGTTCTTTGCTTAAAAGTCAATGGATAGTTATACACTGTGATGAAAGAATGTCTAGAGATTATTAGTTTCTTGACTCTCGGAGAAATATTGTGTCATGGTGGCAGGATTTGTGGTATCAATAAACAACTTGGCAGACTGTTCTTTAATATCTGCAGAGATTTTTCTATGTGAATTTGAGGGTGACAATTAGAAAATATACACTTGAATTTCTCTTTGGAAACTTTGTCATTGCCTACCCACTTAAATTTTTCCTTTACCTTTTTTACTAGCAGAATTGAATTAATTTTTCATGGTCCTTTCTGCTTACATTGAATATAGGTGTCTTTATCAACAAACCCCTTTCCCAAATTCTTGTGATTAGGGTGGAAAATTCTAATTGCTTTAACTGAATGACCACTGATTTATTCTAGATTTTTTTTCTAATTTTGTTTTTGGCTATTTCAAGATCTTTAGGGGCTTCCCTAGTGGCTTAGACAGTAAAGAATATGCCTGCAATGTGGGAGACCCATGTTCAATTCCTGGAGAAGGGAATGGCAACCCACTCCAGTAGTCTTGCCTGGAGAATTCCATGGACAGAGAAGCCTGATAGGCTACAGTCCACAGGGTAGAAAAGAGTCAGACATGACTAACAAACCAACACATAGACCTGGCAACAGAGGTATTTCTCATTCCTGGTTTTGCCTTCATATTAAATCCCCTGGCTCGGGCTTATGGCTGTTCAAAGGAAAGTGAAGAGTTGAGGTCACACTTGCCTCGGGATCTATCCCTGAATGCTGTCGAAAGGTGTTAAAGAGCCTATTCCAGAAGTCACTGATAGACTCATCCTTTCTTTGCTTGTAGGACAAGATTAAAGGGCAATCTGTTTTCACAGAACAGACTTTGAAGATGGAATCTTACAGCTCTTGCTCCACTTCTACAGCTTTTCTAACTCCTCTAACCTCTGCAATTCAGGGTCTATTAGATCACTCTCAAAATCCTTTCACTCTGAATATTCCATCCAGTTTTTCTTTTACATCAGAGTATGCTATGAACATGTGAGCTAACTGATTAAAATCTGAGATCCCCAAATTATCTGTCCCTAAAACAACTCTAAATGTCTTTGCAAATTTCTGTCTGTAATGTATTTGTAGGCTTTAGAAAGTGACTCTCAATTCAAAGGTCAGATTTAAAATCAACCACAGCAGAATGTGATTTGTTTTGAAGTGGGTTTAACTTTAAGAAGAACATTTGAGGGACTTCCGTGGTGGTCCAGTGGTTAAGAGTCTTCCTCCCAATGCAGTGGACATGGGTTCAATCGCTGATCCAAGAGGATTCCACATGTTTCAGGGCAACCTAAGTCCATGAACCATAATTACTGAGCAGCGCTCTAGATTCTTCAACAGGAGGAGCAGCCCTTGCTCACTGCAACTAGAGAAAGACTGCACAGCACAGCAAAGAAGATTAAGTGCAACCAAAAAGAAAATTAAACAGATAAATGAGAGTTTAGAGTTCATCCTTGGCTAGAACAGAAACTGTCCATATTATAGGAACCTAGGATGAAGGAGAAGCAATAAAAGAACTGAGGCAGTTAGAGGCAGATTGCAGTTCAAGAGGATAAAAGAAAGATAGTTCTAAGGGATTTGTTTTTTGTTTGCTTGTTTTTACTTTTCTCATTTACTTTGAGTAAGGAATCTTGTGAAAGCATTAATTTTGAAAACAAGATTTCCTTTGAAAATTTCCTTATACAAATGAAAAATGCAGACCATTTCCTTTCCAAAATGCCTCTTAAATGAAAGATTTTTTTTTTCAGATTGAAAGTTTCCCCAAATAACCACTTTTATGGCACTAAGATAAACACATAAATTGTAGCAAAAAAAAAAAAAAAATGTTAGAAACAAACTTCCCAAAGTTCTGCTGAGATTCCGGAGTTCAAAGACCTTGACTTGGAATAGGATCTCCTCTGAGGTCACATGGTCCTGTCACTCTGAGGTCTCACCACAAGTGAGCTTGAAAGTGAAAGTGAAGTTGCTCAGTCCTGCCCGACTCTTTGCAACCCCATGGACTGTAGCCCACCAGGCTCCTCCATCCATGAGATTCTCCAGGCAAGAGTACTGGAGTGGGTTGCCATTTCCTTCTCCAGGGGATCTTCCCAACCCAGGGATTGAACCTGGGTCTCCCATGTTGTAGCTTAGACCTAGTGAGCTTAAACCTAGATAAAAGCGATGGTCTTGCTTATGGCCCCTTTTGTATCTTAGGCTCCTGTATTAATCAGCTCAAGCTGCCACAATAAAATACTGCAGACTCGGCAGCTTAAACAACACAAATGTATTTTCTCACAGTCTTGGAGAGTAGGAAGTTCAAGATCAAGGTGACATGCTAATTTTGGAGTGACACAAGCATTCAGTCCATTGCAGCCCTGAACCTAATCATTCAGTTCAGTTCAGTTCAGTCGCTCAGTCGTGTCCGACTCTCCGCAACTCCATGAATTGCAGCACACCAGGCCTCCGTGTCCATCACCAACTCCCGGAGTTCACTCAGACTCACGTCCATCTAGTCAGTGATGCCATCCAGCCATCTCATCCTCTGTTGTCCCCTTTTCCTCCTGCTCCCAACCCCTCCCAGCATCAGAATCTTTTCCAATGAGTCAACTCTTCACATGAGGTGGCCAAAGTACTGGAGTTTCAGCTTTAGCATCATTCCTTCCAAAGAAATCCGAAGGTTGATCTCTTTCAGAATGGACTGGTTGGATCTCCTTGCAGTCCGAGGGACTCTCAAGAGTCTTCTCTAACACCACAGTTCAAAAGCATCAATTCTTCAGCACTCAGTTTTCTTCACAGTCCAATTCTCACAGTCATACATGACCACGGTAAAACCATAGCCTTGACTAGAGGACCTTTGCTGGCAAAGTAATGTCTCTGCTTTTGAATATGCTATCTAGGTTGGTCATAACTTTCCTTCCAAGTAGTAAGCATCTTTTAATTTCATGGCTGCAATCACCATCTGCAGTGATTTTGGAGCCCAAAAAATAAAGTCTGACACTGTTTCTACTGTCTCCCCATCTATTTCCCATGAAGTGATGGGACCAGATGCCATGATCTTAGTTTTCTGAATGTTGAGCTTTAAGCCAACTATTTCACTCTCCTCTTTCACTTTCATAAGAGGCTTTTTAATCATTAAAAAGCCTAATGCATCACTTCATGGGAAATGTATGGGTAAACAGTGGAAACAGTGTCAGATTTTATTTTGGGGGGCTCCAAAATCACTGCAGATGGTGATGGCAGCCATGAAATTAAAGGATGCTTACTCCTTGGAACAAAACTTATGACCAACCTAGATAGCATATTCAAAAGCAGAGACATTACTTTGCCAACAAAAGTTCATCTAGTCAAGGCTATGGTTTTTCCAGTGGTCATGTATGGCTGTGAGAGTTGGACTGTGAAGAAAGCTGAGTGCTGAAGAATTGATGCTTTTGAACTGTGGTGTTGGAGAAGACTCTTGAGAGTCCCTTGGACTGCAAGGAGATCCAACCAGTCCATTCTGAAGGAGATCAACCCTGGGTATTCTTTGGAAGGAATGATGCTAAAGCTGAAACTCCAGTACTTTGGCCACCTCATGTGAAGAGTTGACTCATTCGAAAAGACTCTGATGCTGGGAGGGATTGGGGGCAGGAGGAAAAGGGGACGACCAAGGATGAGATGGCTAGATGGCATCACTGACTTGATGGACATGAGTTTGAGTGGACTCCGGGAGATGGTGATGGACAGGGAGGCCTGGTGTGCTGTGATTCATGGGGTTGCAGAGTCAGACACGACTGAGTGACTGAACTGAACTGAACTGATGCTGGGAGGGATTGGGGACAGGAGGAGAATGGGATGACAGAGGATGAGATGGCTGGATGGCATCACCGACTCAATGGACATGAGTTTGGGTGAACTCCAGGAGTTGGTGATGGACAGGGAGGCCTGGTGTGCTGCAGTTCATGGGGTCACAAAGAATCGGACACAACTGAGCAACTGAACTGAACTGAACTGAATACAGATGGAAGATTTGGACTAGAGCACTTCCCTTGAACCATACACTCATGGATAAAACAGGACAGGCTGAGAAGAGAACTCATAAACTTTATCAGGTGACATAAGATGAAGTTTGTCCCATAAGGAGACCAGTATGAGAATACCTTAGGAATTCCTCAAGAGATGGTTATATCAGACCTAGAGTCAATTTGCTCCTCTGATCATCTGCTTCCCTGCTGTTTCAGATGGAAAAACCTGTTGATAAAGCAAAACTAAATCTACTGGATGTAATGCAGTGAAGACCACCTCCTTGCTTTGTTTTGTTGTCCCATTGTTTAGTTGTGTCCCACTCTTTTCGACCCCCTGGATTGCAGCACGCCAGGCTCCACTGTCCTTCACCATCTCCCAGAGTTTGATCAAATTAGTGTCCATTGAGTTGGTGATACTATCCAACCATCTTATCCTCTGCCACCTCCTTCACCTTTTGCTTTCAATCTTTCCCAGCATCAGAGTCTTTTACAATGAGTCGGTCCTTTGCAACAGGTGGCCAAAGTATTGGAGATTCAGCATCAGTCCTTCCAGTCCTTCAGGGTTGGTCTCCTTTAGAATTGACTGGTTTGATCTGCCTGCAGTCCAAGGGACTCTCAAGAGTCTCCTGCAACACCACAGTTCAAAAGCATCAATTTTTTTATGCTCAGCCTTCTTTATGGTCCAACTCTCACATCTATACGTGAACACTGGGAAAATCATAGCTATGGCTATATGAAACTTTGTCAGCAAAGTGATGTCTCTGCTTTTTAATATGCTGTCTAAGTTTGTTTTAGCTTTTTCTTCCAGGGAGCAAGAGTCTTTTAATTCCACGGCTGCAGTCACTGTCTGCAGTGATTTTGGAGCCCAAGGAAAAATCTGTTACTGTTTCTACTTTTTTCCTTTCTATTTGCCGTGAAGTGATGGGACCACATGCCATAACCTTAGTTTGTTAATACTGAGATTTAAGCCAGCTTTTTCACTCTCCTCTTTCATTATCATCAAGGGGCTCTTTAGATCCTCTCTCCTCACTTTCCACCATTAAGGGTGGTATCATCTGCACATCTGAGGTTGTTGATATTTTTCCTAGCAATCTTGATTCCACTCTGTGATTCATCTGGCCTGGCATTTCTCATGATGTACTCTGCATGTACAGTATTTAGCCTTGTTGTACTCTTTTCCCAGTTTTGAACCAGTCAGTTGTTCCAGTTCCAACTGTTGCTCCTTGACCTGCATACAGGTTTTTCAGGAGGCAGGTAAGGTGGTCTGGTATTCCCATCTCTTTAACAATTTTCCAATTTGTTGTAATCCACCCAGTGAAAGGCTTTACTGTAATCAATGAAGCAGAAGTAGATTTTTTTTAATTCCCATGTTTTCTATGATCCAGCAAATGTTGGCAATGTGATCTCTGGTTTCTTTGCCTTTTCTAAATCCAGCCTGTACACCTACTGCTGAAGCCTAGCTTGAAGGATTTTGAACATAACCTTACTAGCATATGAAATGTGCAAATTGTATGGTAGTTTGAACATTCTTTATCACTGCCCTTCTTTAGGATTGGAATGAAAATTGACCTTTTCCAGTCCTGTTGTAACTACTGAGTTTCCAAATTTGCTGGCATATTGAGTGTAGCACTTTACCAGCATCATCAAGGGTTTTAAATAGCTCTGCTAGAAGTCTGTTATCTCCATTAGCTTTGTTTGTAGTAATGCTTTCTAAGGCCCACTTGACTTCACACTCCAGGATGTCTGGCTCTAGGTGAGTGACCACACCATTGTGGTTATCTGGGTTATTAAGATCTTTTTGGTATTGTTCTTTTGTGTATTCTTGCCACCTCTTCCTAACCTCTTCTGCTTCTGTTAGGTGCTTACAGTTTCTGTCCTTTATTGTGCCCATCCTTGCATGAAGTGTTCCTTTGATACCTCCATTTTTCTTGAAGAGATCTCTGGTCTTTCCCATTCTATTGTTTTCCTCTATTTCTTTGCATTGTTCATTTAAGAAGGCTTTCTTATCTCTCCTTGCTATTGATAGAGTCTTAATAATGTCTGAGCGGAGAAGGTTGGTGTCAGAAAAGCACATTTGTAAGACTTTTAAGATGATTTAAAGTGGAGTTTTGCAAGGAGGCATATTAGTTGAGAATTTGAAAATTTTATGATATAATAGAGTTAGATTGGGGGGCACATGAGGTAAGAGTTTTAAAACAGGTCCTGATGGGCAAGCTGTTAGCCTTGATAAGTAATCTCTTTCAGTTGGTTTAAGCCTTATCTTCCAGGATCAGGTATATCCTGGAGCAATAAGTTAAATTATTTTTGTCTGATCCCAGTATTGTTTGGCATGAAAAATAGGAGAGTAACCTTGATCAAAGACTTGTTTAGCACTGGGGAGCAAGGTAGATTTGGTCTTAGCATTCATTGATATTCTGGAATATTTACACTTGAAGATTCTTTCTTGATAAATGTCTTTCAACAAAATTTAAGCAAAATGGCCAACTGTTTCTTTTGACATTTTTATTTTATAGGATTAACAAATTCAGTCACAAGCCAAAAAAAAAATAATAATAAGGTGTGGGGGGGGTTGTTTAGGCTATTAAAATCATCATCAAAATAATAGCAACAAAAATAGCAAAAAAAGGAGACAAGTGCTTTCAACCTTAAGAAGGCATGATAAAGGAATTTCCCTGGTGGTCCAATAGCTAAGACCCTGTGCTTCCAATGCAGGGGGTCTGTGTTCAGTCCCTGGTCAGGCAACCAGATCCCACATGCCACAGCTAATGATTCTGAGTACTACAAGTACTGAGTACTGCTAAGTCCCCAAGCAGTAAAGTAAATAAATAAATATCTTATAAAGAAAAATAAGAAATAAAAAGAAGACAAAAAATAGCTTAAAAAAAATGATATGCCAACTTCATATTTGTCAGTCAAAAAGTAGGAAGAGAAAAGTTTACATTTGACTTACAGAAGATATAAGATCACATATTTGTGTGATAGAGATGTTTAAAATTATGATCCTGCAAGCAGGTTCCAAAATATCTGTATATGTGAGAGAGAGCATGTGAAGTTGGGTGTGTGCCCATATGTCCTGTCACATGTGAGAAAACATAGTGTGTGAAAACAAGCACTTCTCTCAAGATGCAGAGTGGGGATGAGTGTTCATTTCCTCCTCAAACAGTTATAGACGGTGTGGGCTAGGACCCGGCTTTATGACAAACATCACTGAGAGAAATGAGGAATCCCTGGCCTCAAAGATCTTACAGTAGAGGAGATAAACCCATGTAGATGAACAATTATAGTAAAAAAAAAAAGTATAGAGGAACCCTGAGGAGGAAGTGACTAAGTCTAGACAGAGGAAACAGAATATTAATATTAACATTAGGGCCCAACCTTGAAGGACTGAGCCAAGCAGAGGACAACAGGGTGTGCAGGCAGTTGTGATGTCTCCACCGAGCAGGGACATATGTGGGAATCAGTAGGTCCTCCTCTGACACTTGCAGGACCTAAAGCAAGAGTACGGAGGGAAGTGCCTATCTCATAAGTCTAAATATTTTAAAGTTACAGGATACATGTATATGTAAGGCTGAGTCACTTTGTTGTGCCATCTGAAATATCAAATTTTTAATCAAAATAGTTAAATAAAATTGAAAGTTTTACTTGATTTAAAGAATATTCAATCAAAAATGAATACAAATTAAAATCAATTAAAATTGACTTTTAATTGAAATTAATCATTTTAAGTATAAAAATACTTTTCAATTTTAATAATAATTCTTATTAAATATTTTCACAGAAATGAAACTATCCACATTTTTAGTATCCACATCCATCTATTTGTCAATGCAAAAAAATAGCATCATGCTTCATGCATACTACATGTAAACCTACATGTAACAAGTGTAAGGGTAATGTGAATTGTTGAACCTTGCAAAATGCTCTTTGACTGCCATGTACAATGTATTGAATACAACATTATTTCTTGTGAGTGCTTATAGAATTACAATCTGCACCACAAAGAGAAGCAGGAAAACAGATGTTTGGAACTCCTGGGAAAGAATACTTTATAATGGAAGATTCTACTGCATTTGTGCTATCTGCATGGATTGCTCTGACAAATTTAACATGTGGAGTCCTATAAACAGAGGTCTAAGTCAGGGCTCCATGAATAGCAGGGCAGTTGTAGGAATCAAATTGCCAAGTGAAAGATAATGGTGACCAGATTGTCAAGGGCCTCATGAACCCTGCCCAGGAAGATCACTGACAATTGTCCACTAACCAGGGAAGAAAACAAATATAAAACATCCGTCCTTCACTGTTTTCCTCCTACGGAGATCACAGTAGCTCCTATCTGAAGGAGAAATCTAGTTGTTGGATGTAAAGATGATCAAAAGCCCTATTTCGAAGTATTGTGTGGAGCCCTGAACCTTCACAAAAAAGACAAAGAAGCCAAAGAATATAACAGTTTATAATGTCTTTTGAGAGTTCTCTATTTCCAGGAAGAAATTTACACTTAGGAAAAGAATATACATATTTACAATCAAATGTAAATTTACTTTTACACACAAAATATTGAAAAAAATTTCCTGACAAGTGACCTGGCTTCTCTATTTTCTGTAACTTTAATAAAATGATACATTTAAGTCCCAGATTTCACCACACAGCTCTCTGGCTAGCATACTTTTCTGAGAGCCTCTTCCACTCTCTGGAGGAGAGAGCCCAAGGTGCTTACCGTGGTATCTAATCCCTCTTCATCTCTCCACTAGACCACTAGCCAGAGCCTCCTTGCATGCCTGAGTGCTTAGTCCCTCAGTTGTATCTGACATAGTAGCCCGCCAGGCTCCTCTGTCACGGGATTTTCCAGGCAAGAATACTGGAGCAGGTTGTCATTTTCTCCTCCAGGGAATCTCTTTGACTCAGGGATCAAACCCACGTCTTCTGCATTGGCTGGCCTTACCACTGAGCTACCTGGAAAGCCCAGATCCTCCTTAAGGGTCTCCCATCTTCTTCCCCTCCCCTTCTTAAACCATTCTCTCCAGAACTGCCTGAGTGAGAAATGAAAAGATGCTTCACTCTGATTTAAAAGCCCATTATTGACTTTCTGTTGCCCACAGGAAAAATACAATTGCCATATCATGAACTACAAGAGCTTTAAGATCTGACTTTGCCAACATCTCAGACTTATAGTCTGCCACTTTCCTTCTTGCTCACTATGTTGTAGCCTTTTTGGTTTTCATTAAGCCTCTGGAATACATTTGGTTCCTTCCGGCCTCAGGGCTTTTGTACTTGCTGTTTTTCCATTTGGAAGATTTTCCTGCTAATCTTCATCTGACCAATTCTGAGAATGTCCTTCCCTGACCACACCCCACTTAAAACACATGCCCACTGTTCTTTTTCCAGGACCTAATTCTTTATACACTTCTGCCAAGTATCTTTAACAATCTATATTTTGCTCATTTCTTATTCATCATATGACCAATACATTGCTGTCCTGTACAAAAAAACTTTTCTTATTTGTTCAGTGACGTATTTCTAGCTTCCAGCACAAAGCTAATTCATAAGAGGTGCTGATGAAATGTTAGTCACCTACCTTTATAGGCTCATTTACTAGCCCTATACACCTTGTACTTTGTATCCCAGTCATACCAAACATCTCATAATGTCACCAAAAGCTAAAGGGAATAACTGGAGCTATTTTATGCCTCTGTGCCTTTGTTCAAGCTGTTCTATCAACTCAGATGGCTCCTCCTTCTTCTTTCACCTGGTTAACCTCTACTCATTTTGGAAGTCCAAGTTCAAATAACAGCTACAAGAGACAGAGCTAAATATACTTCCCGTGTGCTTCCATAGAATTCTTTGCCTTTTTCACAGGGTTTATCACTCTTCATGGGCAAGTTATCATCACTTATCTCTGTACTTTTAAAAGGCAGAAGCATATACACCTGTGGTGGATTCATGTCAATCTATGCCAAAACCAATACAGAATTGTAAAGTAAAAATTAAAAATAAATAAATAAATTAAAAAAATTAAAAAAAAAGGCAGAAGCTATACCTTATTTTTTTTCTCTCTAAATTGAATGTCACAATATATCTTCATAAATTGAGTATACAATATTTAGAATAGTGTAGGTAAATGTAGTTACATGGAATTGAAAAGTTTTTTCCACTTCCAACAGAGAAGGTTACATACAAAAACTCCAAGGACTGAGTGCTCAGCATCACATCTCAGTACTGCTACACACTTAATGAAAAATCTTGGGGAAGTCTCTTGAATTTGTGCCTCAGTTTCCTGATCTAAAAAATGGAGTTGAAGATATAGGCTAACCCATAGGTTGTTGTAAAGATTAAATTACTTAATACACATAAAATATTTAGAAGTGCTTTCATGCCTGGTCAATATTCAATAAATGTCACCTGTCATTTAGCTGAATGTGTTTCTCATAATCTTTTTTTTCTTTTTTAAGGGCAACTGGAACAAATAGAAGAAGTTCTTCCAATATATCTTCTCAGGGAACCATAATAAACTTTAGTTTATGGCAAATTTGTGATTATCTTGGCACTAGCCTCTTTTCTAATTGGGCACACACACATAAATCGTGACTTTAGATGCTTGACTGTTGTGTAACTTAAGGAGTATGTATATTGCCAGTCTGTGCCACTTGGCAGCTTGAAAATTTTTAATTTAATTTAATTTAAAAAGGGAGAAATGCAGTACATGTGAGATTAGTACTATGCAAATCTGCTTAAATCTATACCCATATGTTTTGTTCAAAATGTTTTACACTGTTCAGTAGAAAAAGAAAACAGATCTGATTATACATCTCCTCCTTGCTCAAAATTTTTCTATAGGTCTCAGAGTGGGGGGAAAAAGTGATACATCTCAACAGACCCTCAAAAGAAGCAAAATGAACAAAAGTAATGAAACAATAACTGGAAAATACTTATAAAAAATAATCACAAAAATCAAGCTTATTAGTAATTAAAGAAAATCAAATCAAATCCAAAGTGAATCTTTCAACTTTTAAAAAGCAGGATTAAAAAATGAGTACTCAGTGTTGGAAAGAATGCAAGGATATACACATTTCTACACAGCACTGCTGAGTATTGATTCGAATACTGAGAAACAAAATTAGAAATAGGTACCAAGGACCTTTAACAATTATATACTTTATGGACTTAAAATCTCTTTCCCTTCAATAGTATAAGACAATAATCAGAAAAGTCAACAAAATTTTAATACAGATTTTCATAATAGTATTACTTATAATAATGAAACAGAAATAATCTAATATTCAGCTAAATTAATTTGTTACAGCTACACAATGAAAGAGCCTCTTGATGAAAGTGAAAGAGGAGAGTGAAAAAGTTGGCTTAAAGCTCAACATTCAGAAAATGAAGATCATGGCATCTGGTCCCATCACTTCATGGGAAATAGATGAGGAAACAGTGGAAACAGTGGCTGACTTTATTTTTCTGGGCTCCAAAATCACTGCAGATGGTGATTGCAGCCATGAAATTAAAAGACGCTTACTCCTTGGAAGAAAAGTTATGACCAACCTAGACAGCATATTGAAAAGCAGAGACATTACTTTGTCAGCAAAGGTCCATCTAGTCAAGGCTATGGTTTTTCCAGTGGTCATGTATGGATGTGAGAGTTGGGATTATAAAGAAAGCTGAGCACCGAAGAATTGATGCTTTTGAACTGTGGTGTTGGAGAAGACTCTTGAGACCCCCTTGGACTGCAAGGAGATCCAACCAGTCCATACTAAGGGAGATCAGTCCTGGGTGTTCACTGGAAGGACTGATGTTGAAGCTGAAACTCCAATACTTTGGCCACCTGATGTGAAGAGCTGACTCATTTGAAAAGACCCTGATGCTGGGAAAGATTGAGGGCAGGAGGAGAAGGGGACGACAGAGGATGAGATGGTTGGATGGCATCACTGACTCAGTGGACATGGGTTTGGGTGAACTCCGGGAATTGTGGATGGACAGGGTGGCCTGGCGTGCTGCGGTTCATGGGATTACAAAGAGTGGGACACAACTGAGCAACTGAACTGAACTGACACAATGAAATAATATACAAGTACATTAACTGGTTTTCAAGCATATATGCTGACATTAGGGCTTCCCAGGTGGCACTAGTAGTAAAGAGCCTGCCTTTTAATACAGGAGACACAAGAGACATGGGTTCAATCCCTGGGTCAGGAAAATCCCCTGGAGTAGGAAATGGCAACCCACCCCAGTATTCTTGCCTCGAGAATCCCCATGGAGAGAGGAGCCTGGTGGGCTACAGTCCATGGAGTCACAAAGAGTCAGACACAACTGAAGTGACTTAGCATGCATGGATGCTGACATTAGAAAATACTTATGTTTTATAGTGATTATATAAGGTGGTAGATAAATAACTTTTACAATGTTGTTGATTACATAACATATGCATAAATGTGTATGAAAGAAAACATTAAAAAGTTATCAATTGATTACTTATGTATATTATGGTAAAAAAGTTTGTTTTTCTTTATGTTAGTAATATCTTCTATACTAATAAAATTCTATATGATAGCTATACGGTATGGTTTCCTAATCAGAAAAATGATTCAGTTAGACTTAATAAGAAAAACTTCATATAACCATTAAAAACTATCTTCAATTCAACGCAACCTACCTTACTATAACACTGAATTCCAGCTATTAGAATAACAGGATAAGAAGACTGGTTACCAGTGCTCTTCTTAAGTTCTGGTCTGACTTTGGAGAAAATCACTTAGCCCCCTTTAAGCCTTGGTTTCCTCAATTGTAAAGGAGATTACTATCTAGGTTGGTCATAACTTTTCTTCCAAGGAGTAAGCATCCTTTAATTTCATGGTTGCAGTCACCATCTGCAGTGATTTTGGAGCCCCCAAAATAAAGTCTGACACTGTTTCCACTCTTTCCCCATCTATTTCCCATGAAGTGATGGGACCAGATGCCATGATCTTTGTTTTCTGAATGTTGAGCTTTAAGCCAACTTTTTCGCTCTCCTCTTTCACTTTCATCAAGAGGCTTTTTAGCTCCTCTTCACTTTCTGCCATAAGGGTGGTGTCATCTGCATATCTGAGGTTATTGATATTTCTCCTGGCAATCTTGATTCCAGCTTGTGTTTCTTCAAAAGCAGAGACATTACTTTGCCGATTAAGGTCCATCTAGTCAAGGCTATGGTTTTTCCAGTGGTCATGTATGGATGTGAGAGTTGGACTGTGAAGAAGGCTGAGTGCCAAAGAATTGATGCTTTTGAAGTGTGGTGTTGGAGAAGACTCTTGAGAGTCCCTTGGACTGCAAGGAGATCCAACCAGTCCATTCTGAAGGAGATCAACCCTGGGATTTCTTTGGAAGGAATGATGCTAAAGCTGAAGCTCCAGTACTTTGGCCACCTCATGCGAAGAGCTGACTCATTCGAAAAGACTCTGATGCTGGGAGGGATTGGGGGCAGGAGGAGAAGGGGACCACTGAGGATGAGATGGCTGGATGGCATCACGGACTTGAAGGACGTGCGTCTGAGTGAACTCCGGGAGATGGTGATGAACAGGGAGGCCTGGTGTGCTGTGATTCATGGGGTTGCAAAGAGTCGGACACGACTGAGCGACTGAACTGAACTGAACTGAAAGGAGATTAACAATTTCTGTCTATTCCACAAAAGTTATTGTGATTCCTAAATCAAATACTTAGTGTTCAAACAATACAACTTAAGTAAATGGAGTATTTTAATATGTCAGAGAGATGTAGGAATATGAGCAACTATTATGTTTTAACCAAAATAATAATAAATAGGTACTAAAACGTAAGCGAAAGTATGGTACAACTAGGTGATTCATACTTGCGCCTCCAAAACCAAAAACTATGATTTGATCTTCCCATCTTTTTATGTCACTTCTATAATAAATGAACACTCAGTAAATTTAGTGAATAAAACTTTACTTCAGGAAAGATGAAAATGTCTATTGTGTTTTTCAATAGATAAAGGAAATTCCAGGTAACAAATTTTCTCTGTGTATATGGAGCAAGTAGAATTCATTCAAAAAAATTTTATCAATTTGATCTATATTATTCCCCTAAAGTGCCAAAACCAAATATTTGCTTATTAACACACATGTATTGGACCTTTTGATCATTATTCTCAGTAAGAATATATTGCATTTATTTAGCACCTTTACATGTGCCAAAATATTTTCACTTAAAATATCTGATTCTCACAACCACCCAGGGAGGTGCCATTAGCAGTTTTCCTTTAATTCAGTGGGATCCCCAGTAGTCTACTAGAACCCACTCATAACAATTAGCAAGCTCCAACTGTAAATTTGGTGGGGGGGGGCAGATTTTGCAAGCTGGTTGATAAGCAGAGAAAACATTAAAAACTAAGCTTTATAAGCTTATGTAGTAACGTGTGTGTGTGTGTGCTCAGTCATGTCTGACTCTTTGTGAAGCTATGGACTGTAGCCTGCCAAGCTCCTCTGTCCACGGAAATTTCCAGGAAGAATGTGGTAGTGGGTTGCGATATCCTTTACCAGGGGATCTCCCCAGCCCTGGGAAGACATTAGACATTTTCAGTTTTCCTGAAGTAATCTTCCTGACCCAGGGATCAAACCTGTAATCCTGCATCTCTTGGTAGGTGCATCCTTTACCACGAGTGCCACTTGGGAAGCCCTAATTGCATGTATGACAGATATAATAAAATAAGTTTTATTTAAATAGTTTCATAAATACCTAAAATTCATCACTTTCCAATTGTTTTACTACATCTTACTATTATGCCCTTGAGTTTATTTGGGCCTATTGAATCTCTGTGGCATATATATAATATAATGTGCTGCCAAATCTGCATTCAATGACATCACACTCGTAGCTTGAAATCATCCATAATGGGAGTACTTACATCACTAAAATTGGTACACATTACAAATGACAACCTGATTTATTGTTGGGTTGAATATCTAATCTTAAGAAAATGGTGGAAAAAATGTTATTAATGAAGATTAAACTTAGATGCATGCCGTGTCTTTCATATCCCAGATGGTGGAACAGAAGGATGTGCACTCATCTTCTCCTATGATAACTCCAAAATTATAATTCACTGCTGAAAAAACATCTACAGGAGAATGTTGGATCCCACCAAAAAAAGAAACCTCACGTCCAAGGGTAAAGGAGAAACCCCAACAAGATGGTAAGAGGGGCAAAACTGTGTTTAGAATCAAACCCCATACTCACCAGAAATGCTTGGAGGGCTCAAACAAAACCTTGTCCACACCAGGAGAACCCACAGAGACTGAACTAGACCTGCCTTTGAGTGTCTGAGTGTCTCCTGCAGAGGCGCGGGTCAGCAGTGGCCTGCCACAGGGGCAGGGGCTCTGGGTGCAGCAGACCTGGGCATGGCATGAGCCCTCTTGGAGGAGGTCCCCATCAATCCCACCATAGAGCCGCCAGAACTTACACAGGACTGGGGAAACAGGCTCTTGGAGGGCACCAGCCAAACCTTTTGCACACCAGGACTCAGGAGAAAGAAGCACTAACCTCACAAGAGACTGACCCAGACTTGCCGTGAGTGTCCAGGAGTCTCCAGTGGAGGCATGGGTTGCTGGTGGCCTGCTGCAGGATCAGGGGCACTGAGTGTGGCAGTGCATGCACAGGACCTTCTGAAGGAGGTCTCCATTATCTTCCTTACCTCCACCACAGTTTGGCCTCAGGTCAACCAATAAGGAGGGAACACAGCCACCCCCATCAACAGAAAATGGGATTAAAGATTTACTGAGCACAGCCCCACTCATCAGAACAGGACCCAGTTTCTCCCTCAGTCAGTCTCCCCTGATGAAAAAATGACACTGAAAAATGAACTCTGCAGGTTAGTAGATGACCAGTATGCTACTGGACAAGAGTGGAGAAATAACTCCAGAGAGAATGAAGAGATGGAGCCAAAGCAAAAACAACACACGTTTGTGGATGTGACTGGTGATGGAAGTAAGGTCCGATGCTATAAAAACAATATTGCACAGGAACCTGGGATGTTAGGCCCATGAATCAAGGTAAATTGAAAGTGGTCAAACAGGAGATGGCAAGAGTGAACATCAACATTTTAGGAATCAATGAACTGAAATGGGCTGGAATGGGTGAATTTAACACAGATAACCATTATATCTACTACTGTGGGCAAGAATCCCTTAGAAGAAATGGAGTAGCCATCATAGTTAGCAAAAGAGCCCAAAATACAGTACTTGGATGCAATCTCAAAAAAGACAGAATGATCTCTGTTCATTTCCAAGACAAACCATTCAACATCACAGTAATTCAAATCTATGCCCTGACCAGTAAGGCTGAAGAAGCTGAAGTCAAAGAGTTCTGTGAAGACCTACAAGCTCTTCTAGAACTAACATCCAAAAAAGATGTCTTTTCATTATAGGGGACTGGATTGCAAATGTAGGAAGTCAAGAGATACCTGGAGTAACAGGCAAATTTAGCCTTGGAGTACAGAATGAAGCAGGACAAAGACTAACAGAGTTGCCAAGAGAACGCACTGGTCATAGCAAACACCCTCTTCCAGCAACACAAGAGAAGACTCTACACATAGACATCACCAGATGGTCAATACCTAAATCAGACGGATTATATTCTTTGCAGCCAAAGATAGAAAAGCTCTATACAGTCAGCAAAAACAAGACCGGAAGTGGACTGTTGCTCAGATTCAGACTTAAATTGAAGAAAGTAGGGAGAAACACTAGACCATTCAGGTATAACCTGAATCAAACCCCTTTTGATTATACAGTGAAGTGAAGTGAAGTCGCTCAGTTGTGTCCGACTCTTTGCGACCCCACGGACTGTAGCCTACCAGGCTCTTCTGTCTGTGAGATTTTCCAGGCAATACTGGAGTGGATTGCCATTTCCTTCTCCAGGGGATCTTCCCAACCCAGGGATCGAACCCGGGTCTCCCGCATTGTAGGCAGATGCTTTACTGTCTGAGCCACCAGGGAAGTCAAGTGACAAATAGATGCAAGGGATTAGATCTGATAGACAGAGTGCCTGAAGAACTATGGGCAGAGGTTCATGACATTGTACAGGAGGCAGGGATCAAGACCATCCCTGAGAAAAAGAAATGAAAAATGGTTTTCTGAGGAGGCCTTACAAATAGCTATGAAAAGAGAAGCTAAAGGCAAAGGAGAAAAGGCAAGATATACCCATCTGAATGCAGAGTTCCAAAGAATAACAAGGAGAGATAAGAAAGCCTTCCTCAGTGATCAATGCAAAGAAATGGAGGAAAAGAACAGAACGGGAAAGACTAGAGATCTCTTCAAGAAAATTAGTGATACCAAGGGAACATTCCATGCAAAGATGGGCACAATAAAGGACAAAAATGGTATGGACCTAACACAAGCACAAAATATTAAGAAGAGGTGGCAAAAATACATAGAACTATACAAAAAAGATCTTAATGATCCAGATAACTATGATGGTGTCATCACTCACCTAGATCCAAACATCCTGGGTTGCAAAGTCAAGTGGGCCTCAGGAAGCATTGCTACTAACAAAGCTAGTGGAAGTGATGGAATTCCAGCTGAGCTATTTCAAATCCTGAAAGATGATGCTGTGAAAGTGCTGCACTCAATGTGCCAGCAAATTGGGAACACTCAGCAGTGGCCACAGGACTGAAAAAGGTCAGTTTACATTCCAATCCCAAAGAAAGGCAATGCTAAAGAACATTCAAACTACCACATAACTACACTCATCTCATACACTAGCACAGTAATACTCAAAATTCTCCAAGCCAGGTGTCAACAATATGTGGATCATGAACTTCCAGATGTTCAAGCTAGATTTAGAAAAGGCAGAGAAAAGAGAAATCAAATTGTCAACATTTGTTGGATCATCGAAAAAGCAAGAGAGTTCCAGAAAAACATATAGTCAATAAAGCAGAAGTAGCCTTTGACAATAGCCTTTGACTATGTCCGAGGCCAGGGGCGGGGGCTGAGAGGAGCAACCCGAGGAGCGGTGGCTGCACGGGTACAGGAGGGCCTAGAGGAGCTATCCCACGTTGAAGGTCAGGAAGAGTGGTGGTAAGGAGATACCCCTCATCCAAGGTAAGGAGCAGTGGCTGTGCTTTGCTGGAGCAGTCATGAAGAGATACCCCACGCCCAAGGTAAGAGAAACCCAAGTAAGATGGTAGGTGTTGCAAGAGGGCATCAGAGGGCAGACACACTGAAACCATACTCACAGAAAACTAGTCAATCTAATCACACTAGGACCACAGCCTTGTCTAACTCAATGAAACCAAGCCATGCCCATGGGGCAACCCAAGATGGGTGGGTCATGGTGGAGAGGTCTGACAGAATGTGGTCCACTGGAGAAGGGAATGGCAAACTACTTCAGTATTCTTGCCTTGAGAATCCCATGAACAGTATGAAAAGGCAAAATGATAGGATACTGAAAGATGAACTCCCCAGGTCAGTAGGTGCCCAGTATGCTACTGGAGATCAGTGGAGAAATAACTCCAGAAAGAATGAAGGGATGAAGCCAAAGCAAAAACAATACCCAGTTGTGGATGTGACTGGTGATACAAGCAAGATCCGATGCTGTAAAGAGCAACACTGCATAGGAACCTAGAATGTCAGGTTCATGAATCAAGGCAAATTGGAAGTGGTCAAACAAGAGATGGCAAGAGTGAACGTCCACATTCTAGGAATCAGTGAACTAAAATGGACTGGAAGGGGTGAATTTAACTCAGATGACCATTATATCTACTACTGCAGGCAGGAATCCCTCAGAAGAAATGGAGTAGCCATCATGGGCAACAAAAGAGTCTGAAATGCAGTACTTGGATTCAGTCTCAAAAACGACAGAATGATGTCTGTTCATCTCCAAGGCAAACCATTCAGTATCACAGTTATCCAAGTCTATGCCCCAACCAGTAACGCTGAAGAGGCTGAAGTTGAAAATATCCCTGAAGACCTACAAGACCTTCTAGAACTAACAGCCAAAAAAGATGTCCTTTTCATTATAGGGGACTGGAATGCAAAAGTAGGAAGTCAAGAAACACTTGGAGTAACAGGCAAATTTGGCCTTGGAATACGGAATGAAGCAGGGCAAAGACTAACAAGAGTTTTGCCAAGAAAATGCACTGGTCATAGCAAACACCCTCTTCCAACAACACAAGAAAAGACTCTACACATGGACATCACCAGATGGTCAACACCAAAATCAGATTGATTATATTCTTTGCAGCCAAATATGGAGAAGCTCTATACAGTCAAGAAAACCAAGACCAGGAGCTGACTGTGGCTCAGACCATGAACTCCTTATTACCAAATTCAGACTCAAATTGAAGAAAGTAGGGGAAACTACTAGAGCATTCAAGTATGACCTAAATCAAATACCTTATGATTGTACAGTGGAAGTGAGAAATAGATTTAAGGGCCTAGATCTGATAGAAAGAGTGCCTGATGATCTATGGAATGAGGTTCGTGACAGTGTACAGGAGACAGGGATAAAGACCATCCTCATGGAAAAGAAATGCAAAAAAGCAAAATGGCTGTCTGGGGAGGCCTTACAAATAGCTGTGAAAAGAAGAGAGGCAAAAAGCAAAGGAGAAAAGGAAAGATACAAGCATCTGAATGCAGAGTTTCAGAGAATAGCAAGAAGAGATAAAAAAGCCTTCCTCAGTGATCAATGTAAAGAAATAGAGGAAAAGAACAAAATGGGAAAGACTGAGATCTCTTCAAGAAAATTAGAGATACCAAGGGAACATTTCATGCAAAGATGGGCTCGATAAAGGACAGAAATGGTATGGACCTAACAGAAGCAGAAGATATTAAGAAGAGGTGGCAAGAATACACAGAAGAACTGTACAAAAAAGATCTTCACGACCCAGATAATCATGATGGTGTGATCATTCATCTAGAGCCAGACATCCTGGAATGTGAAGTGAAGTGGGCCTTGGAAAGCATCGCAAGAACAAAGCTAGTGGAGGTGGTGGCATTTCAGTTGAGCTGTTTCAAATCCTGAAAGATGATGCTGTGAAAGTGCTACACTCAATATACCAGCAAATTTGGAAAACTCAGCAGTGGCCACAGGGCTGGAAAAGGTCAGTTTTCATTCCAATCCCAAAGAAAGGCAAAGCCAAAAAATGCTCAAACTACCACACAATTGTACTCATCTCACATGCTAGTAAAGTAATGCTCAGAATTCTCCAAGCCAGGCTTCAGCAATACACGAACCGGGAACTTCCAGATGTTCCAGCTGGTTTTAGAAAAGGCAGAAGAACCAGATATCACATTGCCAACATCTGTTGGATCATGGAAAAAGCAAGAGAGTTCCAGAAAAACATCTATTTCTGCTTTATTGACTATGCCAAAGCCTTTGACTCTGTGGATCACAATAAACTGTGGAAAATTCTGAGAGAGATGGGAATACCAGACCACCTAAGCTGCCTCTTGAAAAATCTGTATGCAGGTCAAGAAGCAGCAGTTAGAACTGGACGTGGAACAACAGACTGGTTCCAAATAGGAAAAAGAGTACATCAAGGCTGTATATTGTCACCCTGCTTATTTAACTTATATGCAGAGTACATCATGAGAAACGCTGGACTGGAAGAAACACAAGCTGGAATCAAGATTGCCGGGAGAAATATCAATAACCTCAGATATGCAGATGACACCACCCTTATGGCAGAAAGCGAAGAGGAACTCAAAAGCCTCTTGATGAAAGTGAAAGAGGAGAGTGAAAAAGTTGGCCTAAAGCTCAACATTCAGAAAACGAAGATCATGGCATCTGGTCCCATCACTTCATGGGAAATAGATGGGGAAACAGTGGAAACAGTGTCAGACTTTATTTTGGGGGGCTCAAAATCACTGCAGATGGTGACTGCAGCCATGAAATTAAAAGACGCTTACTCCTTGGAAGGAAAGTTATGACCAACCTAGATAGTATATTTAAAAGCAGAGACATTACTTTGCCGACTAAGGTCCGTCTAGTCAAGGCTATGGTTTTTCCAGTGGTCATGTATGGATGTGAGAATTGGACTGTGAAGAAAGCTGAGCGCCAAAGAATTGATGCTTTTGAACTGTGGTGTTGGAGAAGACTCTTGAGAGTCCCTTGGACTGCAAGGAGATCCAACCAGTCCAATCTGAAGGAGATCAGCCCTGGGATTTCTTTGGAAGGAATGATGCTAAAGCTGAAACCCCAGTACTTTGCCCACCTCATGCAAAGAGTTGACTCATTCGAAAAGACTCTGATGCTGGGAGGGATTGGGGGCAGGAGGAGAAGGTGACGACCGAGGATGAGATGGCTGGATGGCATCACTGACTCAATGGACGTGAGTCTTAGTGAACTCCGGGAGTTGGTGATGGACAGGGAGGCCTGGCATGCTGCGATTCATGGGATCTCATAGAGTCGGACAAAACTGAGCGACTGAACTGAACTGAACTGATGTGTATCACAACAAACTGTGGAAAATTATTCAAGGGAATACCAAACCACCTTACCTGCCTCCTGAGAAATTTGTATGCCGGTCAAGGAGCAATAGTTAGAACTGGACAAGGAACAACAGACTGTTTCCAAATCAGGAAAGGAATACATCAAGGCTGTATATTGTCACCCTGTTTATTTAACTTATATGCAGAGTACATCGTATGAAATGCCAGGTTGGATGAAACACAAAGTGGAATCAAGATTGCCAGGAGAAATATCAATAACCTCACATATGCAGATGACACCACCCTTATGGCAGGAAGCAAAGAACTAAGAGCCTCTTGATGAAAGTGAAAGAGGAGAGTGAAAAAGTTGGCTTAAAACTCAACATTCACAAAACTAAGATCATGATATCTGGTCCCATCACTTCATAGCAAACAGATGATGAAACAGTGGAAATAGTAGAGCCTTTATTTTTGGGGGTTCCAAAATCACTGCAGATGGTGATGCAGCCATGAAATTAAAAGACACTTGCTCCTTGGAAGAAAGGTTATGGCCAACTTAAACAGCATATTAAAAAGTAGAGACATTACTTTGTCAACAAATATCCATCTAGTCAAGCTTTGGTTTTTCCAGTAGTCATGTATGGGTGTGAGAGTTGGACTCTAAAGAAAGCTGAGCACTGAAGAACTGATGCTTTTGAACTGTGGTGTTGGAGAAGACTCTTGAGAGTTCCTTGGACTGCAAGAAGATCCAAAGAGTCCATCCTAATGGAAATCATTCCTGAATATTCATTGGAAGGACTGATGCTAAAACTGAAACTCCAGTATTTTGGCCACCTGATGCAAAGAAATGAGTCACTGGAAGAGACCCGGATGCTGGTAATACTGAAGGCAGAAGGAGAAGGGGACAACAGAAGATGTGATGTTTGGGTGGCGTCACCAACTTGATGGGCATGAATTTGAACAAGCTCCAGGAGTTGGAGATGGACAAGGAATCCTGGCGTGCCACAGTCCATGGGGTCACAAAAAGTCAGACACTCCTGAACGACTAACTGAACTGATGCCATGCCTATAGCCATTATGCTAGGAATTGCACTAGACACTGAGAAAATATTCCTCCAGTACTCGGAAGCTATTAGCCCACTCAGTGAAGAAGTCACTTGTGTCATTGATAAATTGGCAAAGTCCTAACATATGTTTTCTTTTTGTCTTACTCATTGACATGAATGAAAATATTAGCTAATATTTGAAGTCAACACTACACTCATTCATCAACTGCAACCTTAATTTGGCTACTTTAACCACAGTGGGCAAAAATCAAATAAATCATTCTATGAGAATCAATTGGCTGTATGTAATTTATTCTAAAGAGTACATGTAATTATTACTTGTAAATCATGTGCTATGCATCCTTTTTATATCAGTAACATTTACTATAAATGCAGGTATATACAGATATTCATACATTTGGGGAAAGAGTTAGGTGTTAAAAATTCATTGGCACACCAGCATCATACAATGACAATAATATGGTAACACTCAGAAAAAGTAAACAGAAAAACAATTCATGTTGACTGATAATGGCTTTATTTTCATTCAATGCCCTGTCATGCTGGAAAGCATCCTGAAGTATATACATTTCTCAGTAGTTATTGTTTATTGTTGTTTAGGCACTGTCATATCTGACTCTTTGTGATGCCATGGACTGTAACCCACCAAGCCCCTCTGTGCATGGGATTTTCCAGGCAAGAAATCTGGAGCAGGTTGCCATTTTCTATTTCATTCTCCAGGGATCTTCCTAATCAAACCCACATCTGCATTGGCAGATGGATTTTATTTTATTTTTTTTTACCCCTGGGCTATCAGGGAAGCCCATACCTTTCTCAGACCCCCGTTCAAAGTTGAATACATCCAAATTACTTGTCTATTACTTTCCATAGTAATCATGAGTCTCAGCAGTTTGTCCCAGGTGTCAGAGAGAATATCAGACACAAGCCTCGTGTGTTCCTCAGATGTTGTTCTCTGTCTCTAGGTTCAAGGCCACCACAACCACCAGCCATCCACAGCCATCCATCATCTCTCCAAATTGAAACCCCAGCCTGAATAGCCTTCATGCTCCCTTGCAAAATCTGTGTCAATATGCCCCTATGCTTGTGTACATGCATGAAATACCATACCACCTAGTGTAGGATCTGCTTTCCTGAGCCATCACTGAGGGGTTGCATCACTCAGTTCAACAATGAGTTGATGTCAATGAACTTTGACCATTGGAAAGAAAAGATGGGATGGATTTGGGCAAATAAAATTTCCTCCTTTTCACCTTTTTGATCAAGTACTACTAGGTCCCTCCTTGCAGCTTTCCAGAGAAGTCTAAATGTTGAGTTGATACGCTTGCCAAGCAACATATTATATCTCTCAGCAGTTAATCATAAGCAGTAGCTGGTAAGGTAACAGATCATACAACACTGCTTTACATTCTTCCATGTTTTATGTTCTTTTTTCTTTACCCTGCTTGTTTGTCCTACATGGGCATTCGTACTTTAATCTTCTTATGATCTTTTTTCTAGAGAATCCAATCTAAGACACAAAACTTTAGCAAACTAATAACGTTGATTTTCAGAAATCCAGATGTATTTAGTTTCCTGTGGCTATTTTAACAAATTATCACAAATTGAGTGTTTTCTTTTTTTTCTTAAGCACCAGAAATGTTCTCTCTCACAGCTTGGGAGGCCAGAAATCTGAAACTGATGTATCAGTAAGTTTGCATTCCCTCTGAAGGCTCTAGGAGAGAATCTCTTCCTTACATCTTCCAGATTTTGGTGACTGCAAGAGTTCCTGGGATTGTAGCCATATCACTCTAATCTTTGCCTCCATCGTCACAATGCCTCCTTCTGTTCAAAAACTCCTCTGCCTCTCTCTTGTAAAGATACATGTGACTACACTTAAAGCCCACCTGCATAAACCAAGATTAGGCTCTTCTCAAGGTTCTTCAGGCTTCCCTGATGTCTCAGACTGTAAAGAATCTGCCTGCAATGCAGGAGATCTGGCTTCAATACCTGGGTTGGGAAGATCCCCTGGAGAAGGAAATGGCAACCCACTCCAGTATCCTTGCTTGGAGAATTCCATGGACAGAGGAACTTGGTGGGCTATAGTTCATGGCGTGCAAAGAGTCGGACACGAGTAAGCGACTAACACAAGATCCCTAAGGGGTTTCCCAGGTGGCGATAGTGGTAACGAATCCTCCTGCCAATGCAGGAGACTCGAGACGCAGATTCTCTCCCTAGATTGGGAAGATACCCTGAATAGGAAATTGCAGCTCATCCCAGTACTCTTGCCCAGAAAGTTCCATGGACAGAGGAGCCTGGTGGGCTACAGTCCATGAAGCTGCAAAGAGTCAGACATGACTGAGCACACACACATACACAAGATCCTTAACTGGATCACATCCTTTGCCATATAAGGTAATATTACCAAGTCCAGGAATTAGGAACTGGATGTATCTTTTTTGGAGGGTATAATTCACTCACTACAACATGAAAAAAAATTTACTTATAGTCACAAATCAATTCCATTTTAGGAAGTGGAAGTATTTTTCTATACCAAATACATTTTTGTAAATTATGCACACCATGGAGCTCATATGACAGCATAATTAGATATACATTTATCCAAAAAAAAGGCAAAAATCAAGCACAAGAGAGTAAAGATTAAACAATAAAAAAGTTTTTATCCTGTTATTCATCTCCTTAAAAGTAGGGTCATATCAACTGCTCCAGCATACACAGAAGACTATGACAGCCTTTGAAATGCAGAATAAGTGTTTTGAAGTGGTACTGGTTTGGAGGGAAAGAATTTCTAATTATTAAAGCAAAATCTTTTTAAAAAAATAACTGCTTATTGTTTGCCTTTTGCTTTAAGTTTTTTGTTTTTTGTGGGTTTTTTTTTTTTTTTTTTCTTAAAAAAAAGGTTTTGGCTTATTTTTTGCTTTTTTTTTTTTTTTTTTTAATGAGGAAAGCTAGTAGGAAGGGTTACTGGAGGGGAAGAAAAAGGAAAAGAAGGACGCAGGCTCTGTAAAGTGAACAGCTGGGGTGAGCCTGATCTGAAGGTGGCTGCTAATATTACATTGTATAAGATCCCAGCGTGAATTCCAGCTGTGATCATGTACTCTGTTCTTCCATCGACAGTGTGTACAAAAGGAATTGTTATCATTTGCATATTTGAATTCCACATGCATTTTTATTCATTTGTGAGTGTCTCAAATTTTTCTTCTTAATTTGCTTTATAAGAATAGGCTCCCTTCTCTGGGCTAGTGGGGGGACAATCCTGGCACAAAATAATATGATGTGTTTATATTTGAGTTTCTAAATATAATTCATACCATACTCATCTATCATTGTCTCATTTATCATTTATTCTTTGTATTGTAGTTACAATTACGACATCCAGGAGAAAGGCAGGTTTTCTGACTCCTAAATGCCCCTGGGTCTTTTTCTTTGCTCACCGAGCAGTTATAAATGAAATACATTTAACTCGCTGGGTTATAAGTTTCTGCAGTACAATTTTCAGTTTACAGGTAAAGCTGGTTATCATTAGAAGCTGATAACAAGCTATATAAGCAGAGTTATTTGGGAAAGAAATGTTTTTACTTTGGTATCTTTATATTAATACATAATTTGACAAATGCATTTTATGGCTTAAGTTTCTTGGATTACCTAAAATGACTCCGATTATAGATTTCTCATCTTTTCCTAGAACTCAGAGTGCCCAGAACTCAAGTGTCAACAAGTCTGATTTTATAAAACAAGCACGTTTTTGTCTTTTCTTCCATTATTGATATGTGAAAGCCCCATTGCCTATCTATTGGAAGTGAGTTTCACTGCCCTGGACCAATCTCACACAGGTCACTAGGATCAGCCTTCCTGAATCCTCCTAGTTAGAAACTTCTATATCTTTAGTAAATGGTCATATTATGATTATTATAATAGTTCTACATTCAAAGAGAATTCTTGGGAGCTTTGGTGTTAGGTTCCCTTTGAGATTATATGTTTGTGTATTGGAAAGGACCCTGATGCTGGGAAAGATTGAAGGCAAAAGGAGAAAAGGGAGCAAGAGGGTGAGATGGTTAGATAGCATCACCGATTCAATGGACATGAATTTGAGCAAACTCCGGGAGATAATGAAGGACAGAGAAGTCTGATGTGTTGCAGTCCATGGAGTCACAAAGAGTCAGACATGACTTAGCAATTGAACAGCAACAACTATATATATATAATCTCCAACAAAATGTAAACCATTGGAAGACAAGGATTAAATTTTATTCAAATTTGCCACAATGTTCTCTACATATTAGATAACTTAAAATGTTTGTTACTAGACATATGCTTAGGAGACAATGAAGGTTGGTTAGCAACAATAATTGGAATGTTCAATTCATCCCTTATAAAAGAAGTCAGGTCATGAGATCCAAATTTATGCATCATTTCTAGAAGAAAATTTTTGCCAGTATGACTCAAAACTTAAAATTATTTATAGCTTTTATGTAAAAATTATAAATGTATTTCTGGAAAATTAACAGACTATGGCAAATATGTAAGGATGTTCAGTTCAGTATTGTTAACAACAAATAAAATTTTTTTTAAAGCTGTAAAGTCCAACAATAAGAGACTTTTTAAAATATGATGCATACCATATAGAACCACAAAATAATAGAAAATATACTCACTAAATGAAAAGCAATTTAAAATTTAACTGTGAGGGATGACTGATTACAGAGTATGGATTAATTTCCAAAGTAGGTGAGGAAATCAAGGCTTCATGTGTAAAGAAGGATTAATGAAAGCAATCAGTGTGATCTATCACATCCACACCCTGAAGAAGAAAAATCATGTAATCAATATACAAATGCAGAAAAAGTATTTGACAAAACCAGCATCCATTCTTGATAAAAACTCTTAGCAAACTAGGAGTTTATAGGAATTTCCTCAACTTGATTAAGAACATCTACAAAGAATCTAAAGCTAGCATCACAGTGATAAGAAACTAAATATGCTACTCCTAATATCAGGAAAAAGGCAAGGTTGTGCCTCATCTCCACATCTGACATCTAATTAATATAATAAGAAAAGGAAATAAAAGGTATACAAATTGGAAAGGAAGAAATAAAGCTGTCTTTGTTCACAGATATGATTGTCTTTGTAGAAAATCCCAAAGAAGCAACAACAAAAAAAAATCTTGAACTAATAAATGATTAGAGCATTGCAAGATTAAAGATTAATATACAAAAGTTAATTGCTTTTCCTTATATGAGGTACTTAAAGTAGTCAAAATTGTAGAGACAGAATGGTTGTTGCCAGAGGTGAGCAAGATGAGAGAATAGGGAGTTATTGTTTACATATAGAGTTTCAATTTTATAAGATGAAAAAGTTACAAGGCTGCACAATAATGTGAATGAATATAAGTAATACCACTCAACTGTACACTTAAAAATGGTTCAGATGGTAAACTTTAGGTTATGTGTATTTTAACATGCTAAAAAAACATTTATTTACAAAAAACAATTACTTTCCTGTATGTCTGCAAAGAAAAATTGGAATTTGAAATTAAAAATATATCTTATACATTATGATAAAACTAAAATATTTATATATAAATCTAAAAATATGTAAAAGATCTGTATAAGGAAAACTATAAAACTCTGATGAAATAAATCAAAGATAATCTAAATAAATGGAGAGATATTCCATGCTCATTGATAGAAAGACTCAATAGTGTTAGAATATCAATTCTTCCCAATTTGATTCAGAGATTCAACATAATCTCAATCAAAATCTCAGCAAGGTATTTTGTGAGTTAGCTGTTTCTAAGGTTTATATGCAAAGGCAAAAAAAAAAAAAAAATCCCAGAATAGCCAACACAATATTAAATGAGAAGAACAAATTTGGAGGCCAAGAACTACCTGATATGTACCTCCCCTGCCCTTCTATGTCTCTCTCTTTCACCTTGTATATATAGTGGTATTACAAAAAGAATAGATAAATGGAACAGAATGGATAGCTTGAAAACAGACCCACACAAATACAGTCAACCGATCTTTGATAAAGAAGAAAAGAGGAGAGGATATATGATAACTTTGTACTTTCTGCTCAAGATTTCTATAAAACTAAGATGGCTCTAAAAATAAAGTTTATTAATTTAAAAATGGATTAAAATCTGAATTGAGATATTAGAAAGGATATGATATACTAGTGATAAGATCTACTTCAATGGTAAAATTTAAACTAATGCTAGCCATTATTTTAAAAGAGAGAAAATTGAAATTTCCACTTCTGTTCATACAGGTTAACTGCTACTGGACTTGCTTTCTCACTATAAACAACTATAAAAGTAAACAAAATATGCAAAGTAACTATTTTCAGACTTTAGACAACAGGCAGAGAAGGTCTGTGATCCCAGAAAGAAGAGAAACAAATGAGGAAATGCTAAGATTGTCTTAGTTCTCTGCCAAGAGGTGCTTTCAGGACCACAGTGCAAGAATAAAAGACTTAGGCACAGTGTGACAGGATCGCTGAGTTTAAATTTGTCAGTTTGAGAAGCTTGAAGCAGTCAGAATTGCAGAGAAAAATAATGGAGAGGAGGAAGCTACAGGAGAAAGCACTTCATAAGCATACATAGAGTTCACTTGAGTTTGTTACTTAGCTCAAAGCTGTATGTGTGTAAGGTAAAGCTCCATGAGACCCAACAAAGAGAAGCTGAACAATTCTTTAAACTCACAAAGGCTGGGAGACATTTGAATTTAGATCAGTCATAGAAGAGAATACTTTACAAACTACCAGGACTCTCAGGAGATATCTCACAGTAGTCACACTTTAATGTGCTGGCTAAACCAGAACTTTACAAAAGTTACTGCAATCTTATCCTAAATAAGCAAATAATAAGATGCCAAAGATGAAGCTGATTTATAAGAAACAGACTATAAAAATAAATTTCACATTCTTTAAAGGAAGAAAAAATCCAGGTTCTAAACAATCTGACATTCACAATGTATAGCATCTGACTGAAAACAAAATTAGATACATAAAGAAATAGAAAAATGTCCAATAACAAGTGGGAAATAAATCAGTCAAAACATTCAGATTCAGAAATGACATCAGATGGAATTAATACGGACATTAAATAATTATTATAAATATGTCCAAGGATTTATAGAAAAACATTGCTGTTGTTCAGTAGCTTAGTTGTGTCCAACACTTTGCGACCCCATGGACTGCAGCACACCAGGCTTCCCTGTCCTTCACTGTATCCCAGAGTTTGCGCAAACTCAAGTCCATTGAATCAGTGATGCCATCCAATCATCTCATTCTCTGTCATTCCCTTTTACTCCTGCCTTCAATTTTTCCTAGCATTGTGGTCTTTTCCCATGAGTTGACTCTTCGCATCAGGTGGCCAAAATACTGGAGCATCAGTCCTTCCAATGAATATTCAAGATTTATTTCCTTTAAGATTGACTACTGGTTTGATCTTCTTGTGGTCCAATGGACTCTCAAGAATCTTCTCCAGCACCACAATTCAAAAGCATCAATTCTTTGGCATGTCTTCTTCACGGTCTGGCTCTCACTTCTGTACATGACTACTGGAAAAATCTTAGATTTGACTATATGGACCTTTGTTGGCAAAGTGACGTCTCTGCTTTTTAACATGTTGTTTAATTTTGTCAAAGCTTTCCTTTCAAGGAGCAAGCATCTTTTAATATCATGGCTGCACTCACCATCTGCAGTGGTTTCGGAGCCCAAGAAAAGAAAATCTGTCACTGCTTCCACTTTTTCCCCTTTTATTTGCCATGAAGTAATGGGACAGGATGCCATGATCTTAGTTTTCTGAATGTTGAGTTTCAAGCCAGCTTTTTCACTCTCCTCTTTCACCCTCATCAAGAAGCTCTTTAGTTCCTCTTCATTGTCTTCCTTTAGAGTGATATCATCTGCAATTCTGTGGTTGCTGATATTTCTCCTGGCAATCTTGACTTCAGCATGTTATTCATCCACCCAGGGAATTTTGCGTGATGTACTCAACTAAGGTCCATCTAGTCAAGGCTATAGTTTTTCCAGTAGTCATGTATGGATGTGAGAATTGGACTGTGAAGAAGGCTGAGTGCCGAAGAATTGATGCTTTTGAAGTGTGGTGTTGGAGAAGACTCTTGAGAGTCCCTTGGACTGCAAGGAGATCCAACCCGTCCATTCTGAAGGAGATCAGCCCTGGGATTTCTTTGGAAGGAATGATGCTAAAGCTGAAACTCCAATACTTTGGCCACCTTATGCAAAGAGTTGACTCATTGGAAAAGACTCTGATGCTGGGAGGGATTGGGGGCAGGAGGGAAAGGGGACAACAGAGAATGAGATGGCTGGATGGCATCACCGACTCGGACATGAATCTGAGTGAACTCAGGGAGTTGGTGATGGACAGGGAGGGCTGATGTGCTGTGATTCATGGGGTCACAAAGAGTCGGACCAGACTGAGCAACTGAACTGGTACTGATACTGACTCTTCATGTAAGTTAAATAAACCAGGTGACAATAAACAGCCTTGTCTTTCTCCTTTCCTAATTTTGAACCAGTCAATTGTTCCATGTAAGGGTGCTCCCTTATCTCCTTCTTAATCAAATCTTCTCAATCAGGGACTTCTCTGGGGGTTCAGTGGCTAAGACTCTATGCTTCCAGTGCAGGGGCTTCGGGTTTGATTGTTGGTCAGGAAACTAGATCCCACATGCCTCAACAAATTTCCCAGCAACTAAGACCCAACATAGCCAATAAATAAACAAAATATTCTTTTAAAAAAATCTTCTCAGCCAGGCCTTTCCTTAAGTCTCTGTCTAAAACTGGAGTCAGACCCAGGCTTTCTCAAACCTAAAGTACATGCTCTTTCACTCTTATTTTAGTTCTTTCCAAGCATTTTACATCTTCTAATATATTTTTCAATTTACTTGTTTCATTTATTATTTATCTCCACCCTCTGAAATGTAAACTCTATTATTTCAGGGATTTTTTTCCCTATTTTGTTCATTGCTGTATCTTCAGCACCCTGAAAAGTGGCTCATTGTACACATTTAGTAAATAAATGCATGAGTGAATGAAGATATTGCCAACAATATAGAATGTTGTTATATTTTTCTTAATATATGCAATATCATAAATGGATAGATTAATATTTTAGTTCTCATATCACAGCAAAATAAATGTCTTTTTTCAAGATTTGAGGATGTCATTTGTGTGACTGTTAGGTTATTAATTCTTAATAAAGATGAAGTGAAGTATGACTATGGAGTTTAAACTTACTAAAAAATATGAAACTTTCTAATGGAATCACCATTGATACTCAAGTCATCAGGACACAAGTGAGCTTTGCTACAGTAAAACAATATGGCTCTTCCTTGTCAAGTCAAATGCCAATAACTTTTTACCTTTATTTTGAAGCTGGCATATAAAGTAAAATGTGGCTCAAAGGGTTTTTTTTTTTTTTTTCCATGAGTACATAGCAGACATGAGTACATAACAGACATGAGTACAATAAAACTGAAGGCAGACAAATGGATAACAGCTAAGGAAAGTATCTTTGTTTCACAGACTTAATTTTTACCTCAAATTATATTTAGAGGTGTACTTTCAATCCTATAAAATAAAAAAAAAAATCTGTACAAACAAAAGCATGTGTTAATATTCTAGATTTTTAAAAAATTATTTACTTTGTCATAATTATTAGTGTATCTACTCAGAAACACTTTGTTTCACTTATTTTAGAAGTCAAAAAATTGACTATCTTCGGGGGATTGGGAAGCTTGGTTTATTTTGGAATTTAAATACACAATCTCACGATTCTTAGTCTATCTAACAAGATTGATCATATTTGTATTTGCTGGTGGTATATAGTCAAGATAAAATAAGCAATTTTTCTCTTACCTTCTATAACAAGCTTGTTCAACACTTCTGATGTAAACAGGTTAGTTTCAAAATGTCTTCTTTGTACCCTGAAGATTTCCTGTTCAAAAAATAAATTCTTGTTTATTTGGCTTTCTAAAAGGCTTATTTCCTTTCTGACCTAATCTATCTGCCTCTACTCTTCAAAATTTTAAAACAAAATGGCTTGCCTTAAATAAATATATCTATCCTATCTGCATACATTCAATAGACTGAATTTTGTTTTTTAAAGATAATTTTATGTTTTCAGTAGAACTAAAGTTTTTTTCCTGCTGAGTATAAACTTGGTATCTCTGAGGATAATTAATAAAATTACACCTTAAGAAGATAATACACAAGACTTTTTACTTTTATGGATACAATAATTTTATTTAAGCCCCCTAGCTCATTAACTTAACATGTATTCTGAAGTAAATAATTTTTAGCTAAAGGAGTATAAACATCATACTTCTGCAATTTTGACAGTAGTAAAGTTCCATGTTATCAATTTGGTAATTAACTGGATTTAATTAAGTTAGGTTTTTAAAAGCTTACCGGTAGAATCTGCATTAAAATGAATGTTCATGGTGTTGCACTGAATATCCAGAAAACAAAATTTTAACCTTCCTTTTCCCACAAAGGCCTGGTTGTTAGAACTGGCTTTCAGAACCAGGCACAGGTCCCTTAAACCTGATCATTTATCCTGTATGATATTTCTCATTTTCTTCTCCACAGTTGAGTACCTGTTTACTGGCTGAGGTTTTGGAGTCCTGCTTAATTTTTCCTAAGTTCCCCAAAGATACAGTTTGTTTCTGCATCCCTGGTTTTCTGCAAGGGTTTTTGCCACATGTGGATGAAACTGCCAAGGATTTAGGAGCTAGGTTATCAGCTCCTAAATATAAACTGATATCAGAATACTTTTGTGTCTTTATTAATTTCACAGATTAAATACCTTTTCAAAATTAGCATGGGGAATATCACACCCTTTACATACTATGTTTAACACGTCCTGTCATCATCTCTCGGCTTTCCAGATGGTGCTAGTGGTAACACACCTGCTTGCCAATGCAGGAAATGTAAGAGATGTGAGTTCAATCCCTAGGCTGGGAAGATCCGCTGGAGGAGGGCATGGCAACCCACTCCAGTCTTCTTGCCTGGAGAATCCCATGGACAGAGAAGCCTGGTGGGCTACAGTCCATACAGTCGCAAAGAGCCTGACGTGACTGAAGCAATTTAACATGCTCGCGTGCATGCCATCATCTCTAGAACTAACCGTGATAGCTGAGTTTCCCTCTTGCCTTGGTGAGGTCTTTGCCCCAGGCTCCTCCCTATGTTCCTAGGATAACAACATTCCAGACTTGCCACGTCATACAATGGTGGTCATATATCCCAGTCCTAACCAGAGACACGCCAGGCTTGATGCTCCTCCCACAACCATTCTTTAAAGAGTCATTGGCTGGTTTCCTTCCTCTTTTCACACTATATGTGGTTTTCAGGCTTCTGAACTTTGATGTCTTTTCTTTTCAGTTTTCTTTGGTGATTGTTTCTACTCCCATGATTTTAATGACATCTTAACAGCTAAGTCTTCATCTTTACTCTAGATCTCTCTCATGTCCTTCAGATGTATCTATCCAGTTGGCTAGAGACATCTCTGCTGGTATTTCTACTCTCCCAATGACATTCCTTGAATTCAATGCGATTTCACTTTTCTGGGTCACATAGTGCTGATATTTCTACTACATGTGCACCCCTCCATTGTTTCAACACACAATGCAAAGCCTGTGACTTTTGTAAAAACTTTCCTAAACCTTGCTGCAGCTTTTATATTCAAGCTGGTAAAGAATACTGAGGTTGAGGATAAGTAGTTTTAAACTGTCATGGGCAAAGGAGGAATTCCTACATGACAGATAGAAGTTGAGTGTGGACAACCTTGTAGAACTAATACGTATGCTGGGGCAAAGATAATTTTGTTCATAGTTCACCATTGCTTTTTGTAATAGCTATCAGAACTTAGTAATAAATTCAATAATAAGTAAGAATTTATTGAACTGAATTAAGGAAATAAAAGGATTGAAAACCCAATCAAATACCAATATTTTAAAAATATGATTAATTTTTATATTGTAATTTATGGGATTTACTATATTGACTATGCCAAAGTCTTTAACTGTGTGTAGATCACAATAAACTGCGGAACATTCTGAAAGAGATGGGAATACCAGACCACCTGACCTGCCTCTTGAAAAACCTGTATGCAGGTCAGTAAGCAACAATAAGAACTGGACATGGAACAACAGACTGGTTCCAAATGGAAAAGGAGTACGTCAAGGCTGTATATTGTCACCCTGCTTATTTAACTTATATGCAGAGTACATCATGAGAAATGCTGGGCTGGAAGAAGCAAAAGCTGGAATCAAGATTGCCAGGAAAAATATCAATAACCTCAGATATGCAGATGACACCACCCTTATGGTAGAAAGTGAAGAGGAACTAAAAAGCGTATTGATGAAAGTGAAAGAGGAGAATGAAAAAGTTGGCTTAAAGCTCAACATTCAGAAAACAAAGATCATGGCATCTGGTCCCATCCCTTCATGGCAAATAGATGGGGAAACAGTAGAAACAGTGTCAGACTTTATTTTGGGGGCTCCAAAATCACTGCAGATGGTGATTGCAGCCATGAAATTAAAAGACACTTACTCCTTGAAAGGAAAGTTATGACCAACCTAGATAGCATATTCAAAAGCAGAGACATTACTTTGTCAATAAAGGTCCGTCTAGTCAAGGCTATGGTTTTTCCAGTGGTCATGTATGGATGTGAGAGTTGGACTGTGAAGAAAGCTGAGTGCTGAAGAATTGATGCTTTTGAACTGTGGTGTTGGAGAAGACTCTTGAGAGTCCCTTGGACTGCAAGGAGATCCAACCAGTCCATTCTGAAGGAGATCAACCCTGGGATTTCTTTGGAAGGAATGATGCTAAAGCTGAAACTCCAGTACTTTGGCCACCTCATGTGAAGAGTTGACTCATTGGAAAAGATTCTGATGCTGGAAGGGATTGGGGGCAGGAGGAGAAAGGGACGACAGAGGATGAGATAGCTGTATGGCATCACTGACTCAATGGACATGAGTCTGAGTGGACTCCGGGAGTTGGTGACGGACAAGGAGGCCTGGCGGCTGTGATTCATGGGGTCGCAAGGAGTTGTGCACAACTGAGCGACTGAACTGAACTGATGCAATTTATAGTTTTCCTCTATTGTTTATGAAAGTATGTATTTATTAGTTAAGAACAAAAAATTATTTTAAATATACATTATAAAAACACTGCTAGCAAAATAGCTATACAGAAAAAAATCACACATTTGATAAAATGTAATCTTGTCCAGTCATATTCTTTTTAATATTTAGGACAGAAGCAGTACTGGGTTGGCCAGCTATGAGTCACAACACATAATTTTACTTCCAATAGAAACCTGGAATCCAATAATAATCATGGTCAAAAGTAAGGACATGATGACATGACAAAAGAACATAGGTCTAGGTTTGATAACATCTTTGGGAATGACAGTAACTGGTACCATGGAACATGATAATAATGCAGTTGCTTGGGACTTCACAGTAACAAACATGTATGAAACAGCTAATCAGAGAACAGTGCAGTATGGTAGAATGAGTCAGACCTGAAAATTTAGAATCCCAGAAGCCAATACCAAGGTTGTTACCAATGTATCCTAGCCCAGGTCACTTATATTCTTTAACACTTGGTTTTTACATCTGTAAAAAATGTCTGATCTAAACCTTTAGGTCACCTCTAGTTCTAAAATTTTTTATTTTTAGACAACATCAACAGAGAACCAAGGCACAAAACTGCTGGAAAGCAGAAGGCAAATTTAATGTAATTTTAGAAATTCACCTGTTTCCCCTTGCACTTTTTTCACAGTCTTCTGAGAGATTAAGAATATGAGAAAATCAAAGACTAAATGGAAGGGGAAACTCAGGGGAGGGGACTTGCATGTTCTTTTATGTGTTTGAAGCTTCATGGCTGAATCACATTTGATTGGGCACATTGTATGGGAAGTTATCATCACTGCCACAACAAGGAGAAAATGAGGAGGCTACAGCTACTCTGCCATTTCTCTTTCTTCCCCATTGGGAACAAACTATTTATTTATTACCACATGCCAGAGATCATAAACAGCCACCTCTCTATAAAACCATTATGGACTAGTTATCTATTTATCAGGTTCTGTCCTTGGTCTAGCAACTAAGACCCCACATGCCTATGTGACCAAAAAAAAAAAAAAGATAAATAGGTAAATAGATGGGGAAAAATGGAAGCAGTGGTAGATTTTCTTTTCTTGGACTCCAAAATCACTGAAGACCATGACTGCAGCCATGAAATTAAAAGATGCTTGCTTCTTGTAAGCAAAGCTATGACAAAACTAGACAGCATATTAAAAAACAGAGACATCACTTTGCCAACAAAGGTCCATACAGTCAAAGCTATGGTTTTTCCAGTAGTGAGAATTGGACCATAAAGAAGGCTGAGTGCCCAAGAATTGATGCTTTTGAACTGTGGTTCTGGAGAAGACTCTTGAGAGTCCCTTGGACAGCAAGGAGATCAAACCAGTCAGTCCTAAAGGAGATCAGTCCTGAATATTGATTGGAAGGACTCCGTGCTAAAACTCCAATACTTCAGCCACTGACAAAAAGAGCCGATTTATTGGAGAAGTCCCTGATGCTGGGAAAGATTGAAGGCAAAAGGAGAAAGAGACAGCAAAGGATGAGATGGTTAGTTAGCATCATAGACTCAATGGACATGAATTTGAGCAAACTCCAGAAGATAGTGGAGGACAGAGGAGCCTGGCAATCTAAAGAGTTGGATACAACTGAGCTGAGCAACTGAACAAAAATAGCAACACTTATCAGCATTATTATTCCAAATTATTAAGGTTCACAACTAACAGATTCAAATCGCTTTGAATTTGATTCCTGATAATTTGAGAACAAATTTCAGTATAAATATTTAGTTATATTAATTTGCATGTACATGGTACTGTGTAGTTACTAATGTACTTTCACACCTCTATTCCATTGAGTTTATGTCTTAGCTCTACTGCTGCTGCTAAGTCGCTTAGTCGTGTCCGACTCTGTGCGACCCCATAGACAGAAGCCCACCAGGCTCCCCCTCCCTGGGATTCTCCAGGCAAGAACACTGGAGTGGGTTGCCATTTCCTTCTCCAATGCATGAAAGTGAAAAGTGAAAGTGAAGTAGCTCAGTCGTGTCCAACTCTCAACGACCCCATGGACTGCAGCCTACCAGGCTCCTCTGCCCACGGGATTTTCCAGGCAAGAGTACTGGAGTGGGGTACCATTGCCTGCGGACAATGTAGAATTGTTATTTCATCTACAGAAACTGAGATTACAAGAGGTTAAAGTGACTCAAGATCACGCAGTAATAAGTAGACGCCAATCCATATAAGAAACAATAGTTTTATCTGTTCCCAATCCAATAATTTCCATTATATTAAACTGCTAGTTACTATCATGTATATTCATGCTAAAATTAATGTATTGGCAACTAATTTCATTCGTTTTATAAAAAATAAAACATCCACCAACACTTAATAGGAGCCATCAGAAGATGATTGTATTCTTCACTGAATTATTTCTTAATTGATAATATTTTAACTTACCAAAAGCAGAAAAAAAATGTCTACTAAGTCAAAATTACCATAATGGACAGTAAGGAAAAAAGTTACTCTAATATTGTAAGAAAGCATTATTAAGCAAAACAAATAATGAAAGTAAACCAAGTTTTACCAAATCCTATTAGAAAGTAACCTTTGCCTGGAGCAGTACGTTATTAGCATCTGAAAGAAAGCCAGGATTTTGCTCTAAGCAGCAGATTCAAAGTTAATGTGCTAAGGATACTGCCTCTTTGTAATTCATTCAATAATACAATACTTTATTGAATAAAGAGAGCCATTTAGTCTTTACATATTGAGCAATTGTTCATCTGCAAAAATGTCAGAATGCCAAAAAAGCAAAGGAGCAAGCTACAAAAGATTTCCAGTTTCTTAGATAAGACGTTAAAGCAATATATAACATCATTCAGAAATATATATATACAATGGCAAAGTCATACTGTTCCCAATTCAATAGTGAAAGCTAAGTCTGGAAGGCTATTGAGTTCATATGTAGAGGAGTTCAGTATGACTGTTTAAAAGTAGACTCAGGTCAAATATTAGCTGTGATATTTTATTTCAAGCTATTGTCTATGATTAAAATAGCACTAGGAAGAAAATGTATCTATTTTAATCATGTTGATAGTCTAAGTAAGTGAAATAGTTAACACCTATGGTAATTACAGGTGCATTCAAGAGCATGATTTAGCATTGTATCTTTTGTCTGCTGTAAATGATCCTGTGATTCAAAGACAGTGTGGAACTATGCTCAAGATTACCATTCCTGAGTGAATCTAAGGCCCAAAGTGGCCCAGGGCCTTTAATTTTGAGGCTTTGCTAGTGCATGATCAAGGCTCCATCACTATATATTCTAGCCTATCCATGCCATAAGCCTATTGCAGAATGCTGGGGTCCAAGCCAGGATGGGAGGATCCCCTATCAACACTCAATTTAGAAATATCACCATGAGCAATCCACCTCTTCCTCCCCTATGCCTGCCTTGTTCTCAGTAGCTAAGTCCTGTTGGACTCTTCGTGACCCCTTGGACTGTAGCCCATCAGGCTCCTCTGGCCATGGGATTCTCCAGGCAAGAATGCTGGAGTGGGTTGCCATGCTCTACTCCAGGGGATCTTCCTGATCCACGGAACAAAACGGTGTCTCTTACACCTGCCTGCATTGGCAGGTAGGTTATTTACTACTAACGTCACTTGGGAAGCGCTTATCTGATTTTTAAATCTCTGCTCATTGGAAAACCAGAAGCAGTTCCTTCTTCCCAGATTTTGTTGGCAGGGAGACACTGCTGGGGAAAAACGAAATCTCCCATATGATTCTAACAGATCTACTTGGTGTAGACTTTGTAAATGACCTTAAGTATTGTTTAAAAAAAGAAACACCAAACCCAAATGGAATCTCTTATGCTAAGCCCCATGTCTGACTTAACATCTAATCTAAGTGTAGTTATGACCAACCTAGATAGCATATTAAAAAGCAGAGACATTACTTTGCTGACTAAGGTCCATCTAGTCAAGGCTATGGTTTTTCCAGTGGTCGTGTATGGATGTGAGATTTGGACTGTGAAGAAAGCTGAGCACCGAAGAATTGATGCTTTTGAACTGTGGCTTGGACTGCAAAGAGATCCAACCAGTCCATCTTAAAGGAGATCAGTTCTGGGTGTTCTTTTGAAGGAATGATGCTAAAACTGAAACTCCAGTACTTTGGCCAGCTCATGCGAAGAGTTGACTCATTGGAAAAGACTTTGATGCTGGGAGGGATTGGGGGCAGGAGGAGAAGGGGACGACCGAGGATGAGATGGCTGGATGGCATCACTGACTAGATGGACATGAGTCTGAGTGAACTCCGGGAGTTGGTGATGGACAGGGAGGCCTGGCATGCTGCAATTCATGGGGTCGCAAAGAGTCGGACATGACTGAGCGACTGAACTGAACTGAACTGAACTGAAGTGTGGTTAAAGCCTCTGCCAGGAATGTGAACTTTAATCAGTCAATCTGGATTTACGTGATTAGCCCTGGTAAAGTAATCTGTATGATGGACCAACACCTCCCCTAATAAAATTGGAACCTTTAGAAACAAATAGGCAGTATATTGACCTGATTATAGTTAATGAGGAAAGGTGATAGAAGAAAGTGAGATCAGGAGATTCACAAAGAAATTAATGAAAGGATAACATTTTTTAATTTGCTTGCTACTGCTGCTGCTAAGTCGCTTCAGTCGTGTCCGACTCTGTGCGACCCCATAGACAGCAGCCCACCAGGCTCCCTCGTCCCTGGGATTCTCCAGGCAAGAACACTGGAGTGGGTTGCCATTTCCTTTTCCAATACATGAAAGTGAAAAGTGAAAGTGAAGTTGCTCAGTTGTGTCTGACTCTTCGGGACTCCATGGACTGCAGCCTACCAGGCTCCTCCATCCATGGGATTTTCCAGGCAAGAGTACTGGAGTGGGGTGCCATTGCCTTCTCTGAGAAATTGCTTAGGTTACCAGTAAAACATGTTGATACAGATGAGCCAGTTGCAACCTTGGAATGTCCCTTATGCTAAGGGATACAAGAGGTACTGCCCCAAGATTCAGCAACTTGACATTTATCTCTTCAACTTGGGGTTGGAGCTTTCTTCTGTATGAATTTTTACCAAGAGAAAAATTCCAAGGTGGTTATGAACTATTTTCTTGTGTTAGGCTGGGACATCCTAGGGTCTGTGGATTTAAAGGCTCTGTGATAAGGTCGTATCAGCTAGACTTGGGTAGAACAAGGAAAAGAATATGAAAAGGAAGTTTTGGGAATTCAGGTAGTCTATGAGAATATCAAGAACAATAAAAACATCTAATCTCCTTATTCTTTACTAAGTTCTGTTTCTTTGTAGACATAGTGCCAAGTACTTTATATACATTTGTTACATCATTCAGTTGTCACAAGCCTTAGGGAAGATTTCTTATCTCCATTTTATAAGGAAGGAAGCAGTGGCACAGATTCTTCAAAGTCACATAAATAGCAAGTTCCAGAGCTGGGACTTGAACTCAGTTATCTCCAGTCAGTACCTTAACCTCAGCTTTTACTTCAGCACTTGTCACCTCTAAGAGAATGTCAAGACAAAATGGGGGTGGGTGGATGTTGCTAAAAAGTTGAGGCCATAAATGGAGGCAGCTGAAAGTGTCCTTGACACTAGAACTAGTAGCAAGATTTATAATAGTAAAGGAAAGAGAGCCAAATATAAAATGCGTGTGGTGGAGAACACACACTAATTCAGCAAATCTTGAGGGAGGAACTAGCTCCCTTTTCTGCAAAGACTTGTATGCCCATGGTGGGCTCTTAGAAGTTGATTTTCACACTGATTTCCATTATGAAGCAATATTCAGTTACTCAAAATTGTTGATGAAAGTGTTGCTTCCAGAAAGACTCAAATCATAAAACAATATCTCTAAGTTCCTCGGAAACTGATTTGCAAATAATTTTCCCTAGATACCTATATGAAGGAGAATCTAATTTGTTCCCATTTGTGTTATGTAAATGTGCAGATTGTGAAAGTGTTAGTACTTCCTTTTTTATTTCAAGCTCTTTGACTTAAACACTTAAGAAAAAATAAATGTATACCAGTTCCTTCTGTACCAGGTATTTTGTTCTTGCCATTAATGCTAGCAACTATCTATTTAGAGGAAATCTTGTAATATTACATGCCATTAAAGGATAAAGTTGCTGATTTTTGTTGTTGTTGAGATGCTTAAATGTATGGAAGTCTAACAACTTTTTAATGTATTACTTATTTTAGCTTTACTTATTATAGCTTTTGGATATATTTGTCATCCTTCTATTTCATTAGCTTTTGAACTGAATTGCCATGTTTCTTATTTCAATCATCCATCCAAGTCAAGTACTTTTCTGAGGTAGATTCAACAAGACCATAGGTACTAACACCTGAAATTTTCAAACATTAAAAAAAAAAAATCTGTATCAAAAGTCATAGGTATTTCAAGATGAATTCTATCCTTTCTTCTCTGCTGACCTTTTGGCCTAAGGCCCTGGGGCTAAGCATTGTTATGAAGAAGTTCAAGAGACAGGCAGCTACAAGTACCATGTGCAAAATGTGATTCATTCAGGGCATAAGGTAATATTTACTCCAGATATTAATGGTTGCAATCCACAAAAGCAAAAGATTGTTCCACTTTATCTCTCCTCAGATATAACACACAAAAGTGACTGGTGAAACTAGCCACTTTCTAATAACATCTTCCAGAGGTCACAGAGAGGTGAAATCATCACTGTGATGGGCATACTGTGGGCGAGGCTGCTCTCAATGATACTCGTTTTTTCTTAGTGTTATGATGCAAAACTTCTCACCACCCACAACCCAGTTGAAAGCTTCTCCAAAGAAACAAATTTTTCTGTAACTCTGATTAGACATACGAAAATAATACTGTACATTTTAATAAATTACCTGTCAGAAGTGACTTCTTTGGACTACGGTATACTGCCACTGCTTCCCTAGTGGCTCAGTGGTAAAGAATCAGCCTGCCAATACAAGAGATGCAGGTTTGATCCCCTGGAGAAGGACATGGCAACCTGCTTCAGTATTTTTGCCTGAGAAATCCAATGGACAGAGGACCCTGGCGGGGTACAATCCATGGCATCAGAGTCTGACACAACTTAGTTATTGACTAAACAACAGCAACAAAAAGGTTACCAGTAGTCTAAATTTTCTATGGTCCTACAATTACTTACCCAGTTACCTTGGGTATAGCTGAGACAACTACCTATCTCTGCTTTCCTTCTAGAAATGCTCATAAGGATAAGAGGGGAAAAATGGTGCCGCAGCCATGTCCAAGGAGTTCCTAAGCTGGTTTCCTGAATACAGTTGTGTGCAGGAAGCAGCCTGGTGAACCCTGACTGGAAGGAGACAGTCCAGGGAAAGAAACCGTGACAATGGGCTCCAATTAAATCTCTTATTTGGGGTACTTGTACCTTTTGAGATGGATTGCATCCTGTCTGTGAAATGTGTGTCTCCCAGAGCCTCTCACCTTCTGAGACGGCCCACACATTATCTACAGCGTGTGTATCTCCCGAAGTAAACCTACTTTCTCACTTAGTTCTCAGGGAAGAGAGCCCTTGCTTGCATACTTGTATCCCTCACAAGTGTCCTAGGTTAATAAATCTATCTCTTACCTATCAAAAAAAAAAAAAAAAAAGCTCTGTTTAGACTAGCCATGGGCTAGCATCACATAGCCAGCTTTATAGCATGGTAAAGCAATATGATTTACAGCAAACTCCTTTGTCTCCTGGAGAATGTATGAATGATACTTGAGTCACCATTTACCCTTGACAATTAAACTAGAAAGAAGCAGGGTTGAAACCTGGGAAATCTATGGAATAAGTTTCAGAGCTCTCTGACTTTGAGGTAAAGAAGCCACAGTGGCTAATGTGATTAAGGCAATAATCTAATCATTCCAGAATCCAAATCCTATGCTAGGAAATGCTAGGAATGAGTCTTTACAGATGTGAAGAAAACTTTCTTATGGGCCCTTAATTGTTCATGGGAAAATCCTGGGAATAGAGAAGCAAAGGATAGAGTATATAGGATGTAGAAATCCCCAGGCCAAGTTCTAGAGGAGAGTTTGATATTCTCCTTCTCCACCTCTTCCTCCCAAATCACATATAGTATTGCTCTCTTTCCTGTTTTCTAATTTAAGTCTTCTCTGAAAAAGGAATTAGAATTCACTCATACCTAAAAGTAATATAACATGAGCAGTCTCTCTCGTATACACATACACTGAGATATGCAGCATAAAGCTATAAGCTAAAGCAATAAAACTCTTATGGTAGAAGCTACGGTGATTAAAAAAAAAACACTTTTATGGTAGAATCAGGTATTGAAAAGAAATAACAAAACTATCATGTATGTAGTGCTGAAGGCTGGGGAAAGAGGGAAGGGTACTTGAAATCACATTATATTACACTCTATCTTTAGAAAAGATATTTGCAGAAACAGTTTATTTCAGCCTTGAATCTTCTTTCTTTACTTAGCAAGCATCTGTTTCTATGTCTTTTATTCCTGACCTATAAAATCTTGAGGATAGGGAAATGGATCTATCAAAGCCCTGTATCCCCAATGATTAGGACAATGTTAGAACAAAATAGGCCATCCTAAAACTTTGTTGAAAAAAGAGTAAATGACTAAATTAAAGTTTCGAGCAGAGGTATGACTATCATCAGAAATAAAAAGAAGGAAAGTATTCTCAAGCCTACTGGATATTAAACAGTATCATCCTTCTGTATCTTCTTTGTCTATTTGTTTTGCTTTGTTTTTACTGTAGGGTGTCAAGGTCTTATCACTTAGCATTATGAAGATTGGCCACAATAAAAAGGAATAAGCCAAAAAGCACTGAAGGGAGTATCCATTACAGATCAGAGATCAGACCAAGAATCACCAACTCAATGGACATGAGTTCGAGAAACCCTGGGAGATGGTGAAGAACAGGGAAGCCTGGTGTGCTGCAGTTCATGGGGCTACGAAGAGTTGGACAAGACTTAGGGACTGAACAATAACAATAATACTTAGATCTCACTTGTTTCATTCACATGAGAATCATCTCTAGTTTCCATATATCAGATAAAATATCACAGTGCTCATTCATTCAGCAGGAGATCAAATTCTACATACATATATTATAGGTATGTATATACCTAGAGACCCAATGTTTGTGCTCCCAGCATTCTTTGCACCACTATGGTGAGCTGTCTACATAAAAATATTTCTAAAAAAAAAACAAAAAAACTATAGTTCAACATGACATCAAATAGGAAAAAAAAAGAAAATTAATTTAGAGGCAATTAAGAAAATAATGCTATTGTCTCATATTTGAAGAACTTGTTTGTCTGATTAAAATTGAATAAGGCACTGAAAATCAGGAACATAAGCCTGCTTGCTTCAGGCGACCCAATTGCCTGCCCTCTTTATTTCAATTTCCACTTCCTCTTTGCAAAGACAAGCTACTGGAAATTTCCACTTCTATTCCCTATGACTTGAAACACTTCGAAAGCCGTGAATTTTTGAAACTTCAGTGTAAATGTTGTCATTCACAACAACAGAATTTACCCTTTGACAGTCTAATAACTGAGTAACACTGACATAAGAGCATGTGTTGGATACCACACTTCATTTGTGTCTGAACTCATCATCATTTTGCTCTTTTGGAAAAGATTTTCAGCATCTATTTTAATGCAAACGGTGACTCTGGCTATTGAGGCAGATTCAGCAGAGCTCTGGAGGTGAACCTCGACTAGTATTCAGCAGTTGGCTTTGCCATGGAAGGATATCAAGGGAGAGTCTAGCTTTCCTCTTTGGGAGCAGATGAGCTTTTCCCTGGAATACTGCCAGAGCAGGTTTTGCCTCTCTTCAGACCTGGGGCGCATAGAGAAAATATTGCAGCTACCAGACTTCTGGTTTCTTGAGTCAAGGAACAGATTCCACCCCCCAGAGATCCTTCGCGGTGTTTGAGCAAAGAAGCTTAAACAGAGCCAAAAAGAATCGCTCATTTTTGTGTTTGGGAAAAATGAATCTTACTCGACAGGACAATGAGATCTGTTGCATCCAAGAATAAGCTCAGAGACATCTGAACTGTTTGAGTAACATCCTCCCTATCTGTATACAGAGAGGCTTATAGATTTAATATCTGTACCAGAAGCTTTGTGAATATAGCATTTCCCTGCTCAGACCCATAGGATGGTGTTTTTAAATTTTCATCCTAACTATATTCTGTGTTAGCCTAAGACTCAAGATTACTCCTCTGTCTCATTCCTACAGAAAATAGAGGAAACTGCAGATCCTCCCTCTAGCTATCCTTTACAGACTGGAGGAACCTGCAGAACTGTCAGTGGAAGAGGAGCCCAACATGCAGGAGTGATATTATCTCAGCTGACTCCAGAATTTCTTGATCATTAGTTTTAAATCTTCCATGAGATACAAGCCCAAAAATTATTTAAAAATTAAACTATGTTGAATTTATATAACTTTAGGTATATTGTTATTTTTAGTAAGACAGAATATGATAAGCACCATTACTAAAAAAATGATGATGATGATAATGATAGCTAAAATTTGGTACCTCTCTAGGATGCTCTTGGACTGTATTATGTTCTGTCAATTAGGTATATTATTATTTTTAGTAAGACAGAATATGATAAGCACCATTACTAAAAAAATGATGATGATGATAATGATAGCTAAAATTTGGTACCTCTCTAGGATGCTCTTGGACTGTATTATGTTTCTGTCAATGAATTGTCTCATTCAGTCTTACCAACAAGCCTACGGAGTAGTTTCTTTTATTGTCCTTCTTTTATAGATAAAGAAACTGAGGCCTTGAGATGTTAACTGACTTGCCCAAGGTCATCTAACAGGTAAATGGTAGAGCTGTGTTTCTACTTTAGAGCTAGAAACAATCTTGCTTTAGTTGCTCAGCCATGTCCTACTCTTTGGATTTTAACCTGCCAGGCTCCTCTGTCCATGGGATTTCCCAGGCAAGAATACTACAGTGGGGAGCCATTCCCTTTCCCAGGGGATCTTCCTGATCCAGGTATTGAACTTGGCTCTCCTGCATTGCAGGCAGATTCTTTACCATCTAAGCCACCAGGGAAGAGATCCTCAAACACAGCCTCAGTTAATTTGTTCTGTAAAGGACCATATCATAAGAATGTCAGGCTTTGTGTTGTAACTGCTGCACTCTGCTGTCACAGTGTAAAAGGAGCCATGACAAATATACACACACACAAGTAGGAAGGGCTGCCCTGCAATATGTCCAGAAGAGGCTGTGGTCTGGACCTGGCCCACAGGCTGTTTAGTTTGAGGATTCCTCATCTAGGAATTTTATATTTGAAAATTATATATTTGAATTTATATTTGGGCCTCATCAGCCATTTTATATTTGAAAAAACTGAGGCCCAAAGGGTAAGAGTATTTATACTGCTGCTTATTAGAAACAAGATGAAAGGTCTGGTGGGTCTTAGTCTTATAATCATTCCATTATATCAAATTCAAGAGGTTTCACCAATTAATATGGTAATATCCTACTATAGGATATTCTATCACCAATTAATATGGTAATATCCTACTATAGGATATTCTATAATTAAATATTATGATATCCTATATTATAGGATATTATAATATCCTATATTAAAACAAAGGCAACAGTCACTTGAAAATGTTCAGTTTAGTTCAGGTTAGTCGCTTAGTCATGTCCAACTCTTTGTGACTCCATGGACTGCAGCATGCCAGGCTTCCCTGTCCATCACCAACTCCCAGAGCTTACTCAAACTCATGTCCATCACGTCAGTGATACCATCCAACCATCTCATCCTCTGTCATCCCCTTCTCCTCCCGCCTTCAATCTTTCTCAGCATCAGAGTCTTTTCAAATGAGTCAGTTCTTCGCATTCCAACAGAATGTCTCAGAAACACTCTGAGAATTAATAAGAATTAGCAAGACAAGAGAAATTTTGTAAGTGCCCCAGGCAGAAGGAAAGCATAAGAGAAAGTTCTGAGGCATAAAGAAAGTAGAACATTCCAGAAAGTTGGCTTTAAGCCAACTTTTTCACTCTCTTCTTTCACTTTCATCAAGATTCATTTTCAATATGGTTGGAGACTTAAGTTCTAGACAGAAAGCCTAAGAGATAAGATGACAGAAGGAGGACCTGGAAAAATCACTGCTTCCCTGAAGGGATTTTCAGTGGGATGGGATAGGCTGATATCCTCAAAATGGCATTTTAGAAAGGTTATTCGAGGTGTATCCTCTTGGGTCCTACTCTACCCTTCAACGTTACAGCCTCCTTCCAGATACCCACAACTCCAAAAATGTATGCCATTCACTTAATATATAGTGACATAGAGTTTATCATTTTAGTTATAAACAATATTCATATATCTTTGTGCTTTACCTCTATCTTTTGCAGAGCTCTACACACTGAGTACTCAAAATTGTTGACCTGTCCCGTCACTCCCTTCTATAGTCCTTTTAGATCCTCCACAGTACAACTAACTCTGTGAGCAGAGTTGTTCATAGTTGAGTAATGAATAGTTTCAAACTAACTAGGGGGGAAATGGTGTTCTTCACTTTTTCTTTCAAACCTGCCCTCAACACACTTTGTTTCTGGTTGTTTTAAATATAAATCTAAAAGGGGAATGCAAGTAAATAGATAAGACAAGCTCAGCCCCCCACACATTTTCACTGCCAGATAAGAAGACCTTCCTATTCAATTCTTTGTCATCATTGTGATTTAGAAGTTCATAAACATTTGAAGTCTATTAGCACAGAAAGTACTCAGAGAAGGAAATGTTTGCCAGCAAGAAATGAGGAGGCAGGTAGTCAAGCTTTTTAAGAAAAACAAAGAGTATGACAGATCATAGTCTGCGCAAGAACTTGGATGGAGGCAGCCCTCTCGGTGCAGAGCAAGCACCTCTGACAGCTCAGGAAACAAAGTGGACAATTTCATCACATATTAGAGAAACACTGCCCAGGCAGCTAGGTGATAGGGCTAGTCTGTCACCAATGAAGGGGTTAATTAAAACATTCCACAGAGATGATGATAGCAGTTGACATTTGGCTGGCTGCTTGAAACTCTATAGAAACAATCCTGAAGAAACGAATTTTGTCCTGCGTGAGACCCATGAATTGCCCAATTCTGGTGCCCTAGTGACATTTCCTAAAGCAGTTCAATGGACTAAACAGAAATGATGTTTTTGTAAGTCAGCTCTTCAATGAGGTATAAAATTCTTATTTTCCTTAAAATAGTCCTCTGATTTAATAGGTAACTCAAATTTCTCTTCAGTGACTCATCAGTTCAGTTCAGTCACTCAGTCGTATCCGATTCTTTGCGACCCCATGAATTGCAGCACGCTAGGCCTCCCTGTCCATCACCAACTCCCGGAGTTCACTCAAACTTACATCCATCGAGTCAGTGATGCCATCCAGCCATCTCATCCTCGGTCGTCCCCTTCTCCTCCTGCCCTCAATCCCTCCCAGCATTGGAGTCTTTTCCAATGAGTCAACTCTTCACATGAGGTGGCCAAAGTACTGGAGTTTCAGCTTTAGCATCATTCCTTCCAAAGAACACCCAGGACTGATCTCCTTTAGGATGGACTGGTTGGATCTCCTTGCAGTCTAAGGGACTCTCAAGAGTCTTCTCCAGCACCATAGTTCAAAAGCATCAATTCTTCGGTGTTCAGCTTTCTTCACAGTCCAACTCTAACATCCATACATGACCACTGGAAAAACCATAGCCTTGACTAGACAGACCTTTGTTAGCAAAGTAATGTCTCTGCTTTTGAATATGCTATCTAGGTTGGTCATAACTTTCCTTCCAAGGAGTAAGCATCTTTTAATTTCATGGCTGCAATCACCATCTGCAGTGATTTTGGAGCCCAAAAAATAAAGTCTGACACTGTTTCCACTGTTTCCCCATCTATTTTTTCCCATAGAGTGATGGGACCGGATGCCATGATCTTAGTTTTCTGAATGTTGAGCTTTAAGCCAACTTTTTCACTCTCTTCTTTCACTTTCATCAAGAGGCTTTTTAGTTCCTCTTCACTTTCTGCCATAAGGGTGGTGTCATCTGCATATCTGAGGTTATTGATATTTCTCCCAGCAATCTTGATTCCAGCTTGTGCTTCTTCCAGCCCAGTGTTTCTCATGATGTACTCTGCATATAAGTTAAATAAGCAGGGTGACAATATATAGCCTTGACGTACTCCTTTTCCTATGACTCATAGCAATACTAAAAGTAAGTCACTCTTAGCATCAGCTGGAGACTTAAGAGTGTTAGCTCTGAGGCCTGAAAATATGACACACCAGCTACAGATGGTGAGAACACTAGTCAAGTAAGAAACTCCTTCCAGTTTTGTGTAAAGAAAGAAAGAAATTCATTAAGCTGTGTCAAATCTAACATCTCTGTGGGTATAAGGAAATGGGTACAGTAAGACGAACGAGTTCAGTTCCTAGAGTGCATTCATAAGTCCAATTTATTTGTACGTCCATCAAAGTTAGCCTAGGTTAGCCTAGGTACCAACTAACACAATTGGCTAATAAGAGGTTTATAATACTTTTCACACAATATATAAAAAACAAACACAAAAAATAAACATTTTAATCTTTCGGTACAGTACCTGGAAAAGTACAGTAGTACAGTACAACAAACAGCTGAAACTTCTCAGCGGTACCAACTACATCAGTGTTGCTTTTATGCTTGTTTCTGGACATCCTGGGCATGAAATAAAGATACTGTACTATTGTACTGTATACAGTACTGATCATTAAAGTACACAAAAGCACAACCACTTGTAGCAGATGCACGCACTTGATAAAATACAACAGACAGGTAAACTAATTTACATAATTGGACATGTTAACGTAGATGCACAACTTTGAAAGTTTGCAACTTGAAAGTCTGTACTTTCAAGTAAAGTGACTTACTCTATTCTTTAAGAAAAGAGAGCCAAAAGTATTTTATGAAGATTTTTAACAATGGCTTTTCTTCAAAAAACATATTCCTAGGAGTGATCAACCAGAGAAGGCAATGGCACCCCACTCCAGTACTCTTGCCTGGAAAATCCCATGGGCAGAGGAGCCTGGTGGGCTGCAGTCCCTGGGGTCACTGAAAGTCGGACACGACTGAGTGACTTCACTTTCACTTTTCACTTTCATGCATTGGAGAAGGAAATGGCAACCCACTCCAGTGTTCTTGCCTGGAGAATCCCAGGGATGGGGGAGCCTGGTGGGCTGCCATCTATGGGGTCGCACAGAGTCGGACATGACTGAAGTACTTAGCAGCAGCAGCAGCAGCAGCAGGAGTGATCAACAGTAAGTGAGAAACTGTTTGACCATAAATCTAAACTGTCATTAAAATCTTATTAGGAAAGAAAAAAAAAACTTATTAGTCTCAAAGCAATTGTCCTTGGAGTGGTAAACCCTGCTGGGAAGTCTGCTAGTGAGTCAGCTTGCATGTCTTGAAGCCCAGGAACAACTTCTGGGAGAGAAGAACTAACTATGTTGATAATCTTCATGGATTTAGAGTAACCAGAATATGGGGTTCCATAGTTTCAGTAACTTAGTAAATGAGAATGAGAGACTGAAAGAAAGCTTTGCTGGTGTTGATAAGGCTGTAGCCCTCAAGTGTAATTTTCAATATAGACTGTACACCCAGGCAATGCTTCCATTTAATGGAGGTGGGTTTAAAAGATAGTAACATCATCATTGATACTGATGAGTATTATAGTCACAGAAGTAATCACCCACTGGTTATCTGTAATGAGCCAACCTTTATATTCTTTCTAATATTCTATTCTCACAAGAACCCTTAGTTTAAATGATATCACCTTCATTGATAGCCACAAAGACCAAGATACATCAACTCTTCTTTCTGACAAATTTCTTTCTAAAAGCATACACACTGAAAATGGAAAAGAAATTTAACAGAAGGGTCTCAGTGACATCTTTTGAGGATTGATTGGTTTTATTTAGACACCCAGCGAGGTGGACCTTCTTGCCAAATGGATACAAGTTCTCTCAAGTCCAACAAATTGGACACCACTGTTTTTTAATGTCTTGCTCACAGTTCAAGGCAGATGTAAGGTGAGAATCTATTTGTCTTACTGGGATTTGGGCTAGAACATAAATCCTATTCACTTCTCTTCAAAACTTTGAGGTCTGGATATCATTAAACTTCTGAATGAGCTAAATCCATCAAATACTCTCTATTTGAAGTTGTCCTACTCTAAACCCCATCAGCTTTTTTACAAATTGTATCTAGCCTTCAATGTCAAACTTCCTGCCATTTCCTCCTCTCTGTCCATTGATTTTCCTTTTTTTCTATTTGCAGTCCCATGGCACATATTATCTTTATTTTCTCTGTCCAGCCACATATGGCTATGGGGCCCTTGAAATGTGGTTGCATTGAACAGAAATATTCTGTGAGCATAAACCATACACTGGATTTTGAAGACAAAGTGAAAAATGAATGTAAAATCAACCAATAATATATATATTAATATTCAATAATTTTGACTACATGTTAAAGTGATGATTGTTTTTATACATTAGGTGTGTTAGTCACTCAGTCATGTCCTACTCTTTGTGATTCCATGGACGGTTGCCTGCCAGGCTCCTCTGTCCATGGAATTTTCCAAGCAAAGATAGTGGAGTCGGATGCCATTTCCTTCTCCAGGGGATCTTCCTAACACAGGGATTAAATCAAAAGGGTACCTTTGATTAAATCAAAATAATAATAAGATTAATTTTAACTATTTCTTTTTACTTTTTTCATATGACCACTAGGAAAGTTAGTCACATATGTGGCTTACATTTCTAGTTCAAATTATACTTCTATTGGACAATGTTGATCTATACCTTTCCAACTCAGAATGTAGTCCATGGTCCAGTATCATTTCACCTGGGAGTTGGTTATAAATGCAGAGTCTCAGAATCCCTAACTAACTAGTGGTTTATACCACTAATTTTGACATCTTCAGCATAACAATATACATATTATACCTCAACAAGATGCATTTTTTGAGTAAAGACAATAATTTATATTTCTTGTATAATTATCACATTCCCTATAAGAGAAGTAGACACCTAAGGCACATTGAATAAATTACTTGACAATTTAAAAATTATTCTTTATGAAGTCAGATGTTTCTACCATTTTCCACATCCGTTCTTACATGTGTTAAATTTTAATGTGTTCAAAAATATTTGCAAGATGGTGACTCAGATCTTCAAATGGAAATAAATGGAAAATATAATGGCTTAATTATAGTGTTCAGTTCTTTTACATATTCCATTGCTCTACCCTGAAATAAACTTCGAAGAAGTAGAGGATTTACTAAAATCTACAAGCCACAACTACTTCTCTATACTGGAAGTGTCATGAAGAATAAAGTTATTATATAGTCTTCCTTTCTTCAAGTTTCCATCTGAGGCTCCCTTCTTAGAAACAAGAAAATCATTATACAAATGTAGATTAAAAGCTGGAGTAATTATAAACACAACTTCAGTTGCTCATGTGCCTGGTGTATATGATCATAAAATAAGTTAATAACAATGAATTTTTTTATAATTTTGTTATTGCATTTTGTTTTTTTAATATGAATTTATTTATTTTAATTGGAGGTTTACAATACTGTATTGGTTTTGCCATGATTTTTTTAAAAAAAGATGGAAGAGAGAAAGCTAGAGATGGGGTTCCTTCTCCAGGGGATCTTCTCAACCCAGGAATCAAACTTGGGTCTCCTTCATTGCAGGCAAATTCTTTACCATTTGAGCCACCAGGAAAGCCTCAATATGCAATGCAATTCTCTACAATGTCTATGTTTACTTTGCGGCCATAAAGTTCTGTGCTAAAATCTTTGACACTTGCATGAGAGAGAAGATGTAAGTCTTATTTAAGAGGATTAAAAATAACATATCTATAGTATCGCCAGTGAAAAATATTCCTCAGAATGGTGACCTTGAGACTTTGTCCACAATTAATCATCATGAAAGAAAGTCACCTATTGTATGTTTTAAATAGTGGTGAAAACTGACTCATTTCAAATTAAATTGGCTGGAATACCCTTGTTCTCTGAGCATTCTATTTTTGAGGTTTTTCATCAAAAGGTCTCCCAAGTTGGGTTCTAGATCCTTCCAGAAATAATGTAGTCCAGAATTTTATATTTAAAGTTTCCATGTTAGTATCGTTCTGAAGTGAGACCTTGCAGCAAACCTCAAAACTAGTTTTGGTCTATGGTTATCATTGTTGTTCAATCTCCAAACAACTAAATTTTTCATTAGCCTATAATGTGTCACCATAACTCTTATATTAGTTACTGTAATTTACCTACTATGTCAGGATAATGTGACAGAGATACCCAAATTGTTTGCTGAGTGGAGATGAAAATGGTTCAAAAATATTTTACTACCTCACAGTTTCCACTGGAACTGTGAGGACAAGCATTCTAACTTTTTGAAACTTTGCCAGAAATACATAAAGGTAAAGATTATTTCTTTTGGTGTAATGCTACCTCATTCCCTCATCAATGCAAGAAAAAGAAAGTGAGGAGGTAGGCAGAGGTAGAATTTTGTAATCCTCTTTATGGGGATCTGTGTATTGCTTCTGTGGGCTACAGCCATATAAGTATTTTTCTATAAATATTTCTAAATGGATATCAGTTCAGTTCTGTTCACTCTGTCGTGTCCAACTCGTTGTGACCCCATGAACCGCAGCTCGCCAGGCCTCCTTGTCCATCACCAACTGCTGGAGTCCGCTCAAACCCATGTCCATTGAGTCAGTGATGCCATTCAATCATATCATCCTCTGTCGTCCCCTTCTCTTCTTTCCCTCAATCCTTCCCAGCATCAGGGTCTTTTCAAATGAGTCAGTTCTTCGCATCAGATGGCAAAAGTATTGGAGTTTCAGCTTCAACATCAGTCCTTCCAATGAACACCCAAGACTGATCTCCTTTAGAATGGATGCAGTCCAAGGGACTCTCAAGAGTCTTCTCCAACAACACCACACTTCAAAAGCATCAATTCTTCTGTGCTCAGCTTTCTTCACAGTCCAACTCTCACATCCATACATGACCACAGGAAAAACAATAGCCTTGACTAGACAGACCTTTGTTGACAAAGTAATGTCTTTGCTTTTTAATATGCTGCCTAGGTTGGTCATAACTTTCCCTCCAAGGAGTAAGCATCTTTTAATTTCATGGCTGCAGTCACCATCTGCAGTGATTTTAGAGCCCAGAAAAATAAAGTCTGACACTGTTTCTACTGTTTCCCCATCTATTTCCCATGAAGTGATGGGACCGGATGCCATGATCTTCATTTTCTGAATGTAGAGCTTTAAGCCAACTTTTCCACTCTCCACTTTGACTTTCATCAAGAGGCTCTTTAGTTCCTCTTCACTTTCTGCCATAAGGGTGGTGTCATTTGCATATCTGAGGTTATTGATATTTCTCCCGGCAATCTTGATTCCAGCTTGTGATTCTTCCAGCCCAGCATTTCTCATGATGTACTCTGCATAGAAGTTAAATAAGCCGGGTGACAATATACAGCCTTGACATACTCCTTTTCCATTTGGAACCAGTCTGTTGTTCCATGTCCAGTTCTAACTGCTGCTTCCTGACCTGCATACAGGTTTCTCAAGAGGCAGGTCAGGTGGTCTGGTATTCCCATCTCTTTCAGAATTTTACACAGTTTATTGTGATGCACACAGTCAAAGGCTTTGGCATAGTCAATAAGGCAGAAATAGATGTTTTTCTGGAACTCTTTTGCTTTTTCCATGATCCAGCGGATATTGGCAATTTGATCTCTAGTTCCTCTGCCTTTTCTAAAACCAGCTGGAACATCTGGAAGTTCATGGTTCACATATTGCTGAAGCCTGACTTGAAGAATTTTGAGCATTACTTTACTAGCATGTGAAATGAGTGCAATTGTGCGGTAGTTTGAGCATTCTTTGGCATTGCCTTTCTTTGGGATTGGAATGAAACCTGACCTATTCCTGTCCTGTGGCCACTGCTGAGTTTTCCAAATTTGCTGGTATATTGAGTTTAGCACTTTCATAGCATCGTTTTTCAGGATTGGAAATAGCTCAACTGGAATTCCATCACCTCCACTAGCTTTGTTTGTAGTGATACTTTCTAAGGCCCACTTGACTTCACATTCCAGGATGTCTGGCTCTAGGTGAGTGATCACACCATCATGATTATCTGTTCTAGTAATTTCTAAAACAATAATTATTCCTTCTCAATACAAGTGCAAAATACTGTCTGTAATAGTGAAAGTGAAAGTGAAAGTGAAGTCGCTCAGTCCTGTCCGACTCTTTGCGACCCCATGGAGTGTAGCCTACCAGGCTCCTCCCTCCATGGGATTCTCCAGGCAAGAGTACTGGAGTGGGTTGCCATTTCCTTCTCCAGGGGATTTTCCTGACCGAGGGATCGAACCCTGGTCTCCTGCATTCCAGGCAGATACTTTAACCTCTGAGCCACCAGGGAAGTGCTGTAATAGGTGTTCAGCAAATTGGGAGCTAAATATAGAATGAAAATAATTATATATATATATAAAAAGACAGACATGGAACTTGTCTCTGATCCATAGAGTATGTGGCTCCCATTCTTACACTGAGGAAAAATTGCTAGATTTGGGAGTTTGCAAAGACATGTTCACTTAGCAATCAGGCACTGTCCCAGACACCACGTAGGATCTGAAATAGCTAAATGGATATAAGTTCTCTCAAATCCTTGGTGCTAAAAATATCATTTATACCTGTATGTATTCATACTTGGCAGAGTAAGATGAGCAAAAATAGTGTATATACTCATTTACCAAAGAAATGAAAGGGATAGAACCTCATCTCTAAAGACCCAGCTATACCCTAACCATGGTGGGGCCATAAAAGTTCCCTGAAACAAGAGGAAATGTGGACCACCACCAACTGACTCCATCTTAGATGAGTGAATGCTAGATGGGAGTGAAGACATTATTAGCTACCTTCTACCCAGGGCACAAACACACAAAAACAGTAGAAAGAAAATAACCAGTGGGTCAAGTTTAGACTATCCAGTACCCCAAAGTCAATTTCTCCCTTATAACTTACTCTTATTTTATTTTTATATTCCCCATTTAGAACTTCTCAACAAAATAAAGGTTGAAAATAAGAAGTTTTTAGGGCATTACCTTAAATAGCATTTGGAAAATGGAATTAGATATAAGACAAATGTGTTGAAGTAGGTAGAGAAATCATACAAAGAACAGTCAGGACCCTGAGTTATAAGGTATGGAAAGGCATGAGGGAAAAGTAAGGTTTACTCTAGTCTTGTGCTTTCTCCAATGTTCTTAGCACATCAGTGCCAAAAATTTGGGGTATGTTCTGCAGCTTATAAATACCAATTGCCATCCTGGTAGTAACAGAGACAGGTGAAGACTTGTGGGCTAACATTTTCTGTTTTAATGTTGACTGTAATTCTGGTCTTTGGTAATTATTAGCTTTTTACCCCTTAAACTGGCTTGTTTTTAGCAGCACTATGCATAATTTATTGCTCATGGCATGTCAATTGGAAGAAAGTTAAAACTTTAAATACTGGCTAACAAAATAAAACGCATTTTATTACACAGAGGAAATTAACAAAAATAAGCAAATACATTTTACAAGGTGAGTCTTTCCTTTAGTGTTGTATGTTTGTAAACCACTTTCAATAGCTCAGGAAAGATTTACAAGACTATTCCTCCTGCACAATTTCTATTTCTGACCTTTATAATAGTAAGTAATCTATAAGCTTTAGTTTTCTACCCTCCTAACACCTTTCAAATATGTAAGCCTATGAAGTCACAGCCCAGCATGCAGATTGCTTTTCCTACTTTTGATCTATCAAAGGCAATTATGTAGTTAAAGATTTTTTGCTCAGTCCAAACCTTAGCTAAATAATCAGAATTTCCATGGCCCATTTCAGTTAGAACGTGTAAGAAGAAAACATCCGAAGGACAAATTTTCTTTTGTATGTTGTATTATGGATACTAACAAAAAAAAAAATAGGTTAAATACCATTTTTTTGGATGATAGCCTTCAAAATACATGGAGTATGCTGGCCTCTCTACTTCGATTCTCTAAGGAAGGGAAGTCCAATTAGTAATCAGAACATGTTCTCTGAGTACTAACTAGAATCTGGCTCTTCCCCGGGGGTCACTGAAGCTTTCTCAAATGGGGAGAATGCTTTTCTCATACAGCTCTTGTGCTACTGGGTTGTACATGGGTAAATGATCTCTATGATCTTCTTTGCAGCTCTCAGATCATCCTCCCTTCCCTTTTCTCATAAAGGAAAAAGAAAAGAAAAAGCTTTGAATCTCAGCAGACTGTGTCACTCTACTGTTCACTATTGCTGTCATTCTATGGCAATCCTTGTCCCCACTCACAGCCTGGTCACTTCTTCTCATTTTAATTCCTGGCTTACACTCATACTGGTACTTAGACTGACTTTCTTTTTGGTAAGTATGTAAATGATCCCGTAACGAGTTGATCTCTCAACGATTTAGGGTTTTTCTTCCATCAGTCTTGTATTTTCCCCTAATTTACTACTTTCTCTTAATGGTAGCACTCTGAACCCTATCATCACCAATAATAAAATCTTTCTCTAATCCCAGTCTCATGCCCCTTACTCTACTATCTCCAATCTTTCCAGTTCATTCCTTTTACACGCCCATCTTAACAAATTTTTGGCCCTGTCACTATCTCTAATGATGATGAAACTACAACCTTTCAATAAATTTCAACACTTTATGCCTTCACTTCCCTCCTTATCCACTTTAAACTCCCTCATCGACCACTCCATTGTAAATCACATGGACACTTCTGCTTCAACACTTGTTGCTTTGATAAGCTCCTGTTTAAAGTCAACTCTCCTCTTACCTCACCCTTGTATTCATGCAGTTGAATGGGCTACAGCAAAAGATACATGGCGGCAGTCACCATCTGTAGTGATTTTGGAGCCAAAGAAAATAAAATCTGTCTCTACTTTCACTTTTTCCCATCTATTTGCCATGAAGTGATGGGACTAGATGCCAGAATCTTAGTTGGTTAATGCTGAGCTTCAGGTCAGGTTTTCCTTCTCCTCTTTCGCACTCATCAAGAGGCTCTCTAGTTCTTCACTTTCTGTCATTAGAGTGGCATCATCTGCATATCTGAGGTTGTTGGTATTTCTCCCAACAATCTTGATTCCAGGTTGTGATTTATCCATCCTGGCATTTCTCATGACATACTCTGAATAGAAGTTGAATAAGTAACAATATCATTGTACTTCTTTTCCAATTTGGAACCAGTCAGCTGTTTCATGTCTGGTTCTAACTGTTGCTTCTTAAACTGCATACAGGTTTCTCAGGAGGCAGGAAAGGTGATCTGGTACTCCCATTTCTTTAAGAATTTTCCAGTTTGTTGTGATCCACAGAGTTAAAGGCATTAGCACAGTCAATGAAGCAGAATTTTTTTTTGGAATTCCCTTGCTTTTTCCATGATCCAATGAATGCTGGCAATTTGATCTCTGGTTCCTCTGCCTCTTTGAAACCTAGGTTGTACATCTGGAAGTTTTTAGTTCACATACTGTTGAAGCCTTTCTTGAAGGATTTTGAGCATTATTTTGCTAGCAAGTGAAATGAGTGCAATTGTATGGTAGAAAATGCTGAAAGAGATGGGAATGCCAGACCACCTGACCTGCCTCTTGAGAAACCTGTATGCAGGTCAGCAGCAATTAGAACTGGACATGGAACAACAGACTGGTTCCAAATAGGAAAAGGAGTACGTCAAGACTGTACATTGTCACCCTGCTTATTTAACTTATATGCAGAGTACATCATGAGAAACGCTGGACTGGAAGAAACACAAGCTGGAATCAAGATTGCCGGGAGAAATATCAATAACCTCAGATATGCAGATGACACCACCCTTATGGCAGAAAGTGAAGAGGAACTAAAAAGCCTCTTAATGAAAGTGAAAGTGGAGAGTGGAAAAGTTGGCCTAAAGCTCAACATTCAGAAAACGAAGATCATGGCATATGGTCCCATCACTTCGTGGGAAATAGATGGGGAAACAGTGGAAACAGTGTCAGACTTTATTTTTTGGGGCTGCAGATGGTGATTGCAGCCATGAAATTAAAAGATGCTTACTCCTTGGAAGAAAAGTTATGACCAACCTAGATAGTATATTCAAAAGCAGAGACATTACTTTGCCGACTAAGGTCTGTCTAGTCAAGGCTATGGTTTTTCCAGTGGTCATGTATGGATGTGAGAGTTGGACTGTGAAGAAGGCTGAGTGTCAAAGAATTGATGCTTTTGAACTGTGGTGTTGGAGAAGACTCTTGAGAGTATCTTGGACTGCAAGGAGATCCAACCAGTCCATTCTGAAGGAGATCAGCCCTGGATGTTCTTTGGAAGGAATGATGCTAAAGCTGAAACTCCAGTACTTTGGCCACCTCATGCAAAGAGTTGACTCATTGGAAAAGACTCTGATGCTGGGAGGGATTGGGGGCAGGAGGAGAAGGGGACGACCGAGGATGAGATGGCTAGATGGAATCACGGACTCGATGGACGTGAGTCTGAGTGAACTCCGGGAGTTGGTGATGGACAGGGAGGCCTGGCGTGCTGGGATTCATAGGGTCTCAAAGAGTCGGACACGACTGAGCAACTGAACTGAACTTGAACATTCTTTGGCACTAATCTTCCTTGGGATTGGAATGAAAACTTATCCTTTCCAGTCCTGTGGCCACTGCTGTTTTCCAAATTTGCTGATGTATTGGATGTAGCACTTTAACAGCATCATCTGTTAGGATTTTGAATAGCTCAGCTGGAATTCCATTACCTCTACTTACTTTGTTTGTAGTAATGCTTCCTAAAGCCCACTTGACTTCACATTCCAGGATGTCTGGCTCTAGGTGAGTGACTACACCATTGTGGTTATCTAGGTCATTAAGACCTTTTTTTGTATGGCTCTTTTGTGTATTCTTGCCACCTCTTCTTAATCTCTTTTGCTTCTGTTAGGTCCTTAACATTTCTGTCTTTATCATGCCCATCCTTGCATGAAATGTTCCCTTGATATGTCCAATTTTCTTGAAGAGATCTCTAGTCTTTCCCATTCTATTTTTTCCTCTGTTTCTCTGCATTGTTCCCTTAAGACGGCTTTCTTATCTCTCCTTGCTATTCTTTGGAACTCTGCAGTCAATCGGATATATCTTTCCCTTTCTCCCTTGCCTTTCACTTCTCTTCTTCTCAGCTATTTGTAAACCCTCCTCAGACAATCAGTTTGCCTTCTTACATTTCTTTCTCTTTGGGGTAGTTTTGGTCACTGTATCCTGTACAATGTTATGAATTTCCATTCACAGTTCTTCAGGCACTCCATCTACCAGATATAATCCCTTGAATCTATTCATCAGCTCCACTATATAATCATAAGAGATTTGATTTAAGTCATACCTGAATAGCCTAGTGGTTTTTCCTACTTTCTTCAATTTAAGCCTGAATTTTGCAATAAGAAGCTCATGATCTGAGCCATAGTCAGTTCCTGGTCTTTTTTTGCTGACTGTATAGAGCTTCTTCAACTTCGGCTGCAAAAACCTGACTTTGATGTTGACCATCTGGTAATGTTCATGTGTAGATTCATCTCTTAGGTTGTTGAAAAAGGGTACTTATTATGACCAGCATGTTCTCTTGACAAAACTCTATAAGCTTTTTTGGACTTTAATTTTTGTTAGCTTCATTTTGTACTTCAAGGCTAAAGTTGCTTGTTATTTTGAGTATCTCTTGACTTCTTATTTTTGTATTCAATCCCCCTATGATGAAAAGGACTTTTTTTGGTGTTAGTTGTAGAAGGTGTTATAATTCTTCATAGAACCTGTTAATTTCAGGTACTTTGGCATTAGTGATTGGAGTATAGACTTGGATTGCCATGATGTTGAATGATTTGCCTTGGAAACGAACCAAGATCATTCGGTTGTTTTTGAGATTGCACTCAAGTAACACAAGAGAAGACTCTACACATGGACATCACCAGATGGTCAACACCGAAATCAGATTGATTATATTCTTTGCAGCCAAAGATGGAGAAGCTCTATACAGTCAACAACAACAACAAAAAGACCAGGAGCTGACTGTGGCTCAGATCATGAACTCCTTATTGCCAAATTCAGACTTAAATTGAAGAAAGTGGGGAAAACCAAATAGACCATTCAGGTATGACCTAAATCAAATCCTTTATTATTATGCAGTGGAAGTGATAAATAGATTTAAGACACTAGATCTGATAGATAGAGTGCCTGATGAACTATGGATGGAGGTTTGTGACCTTGTACAGGAGACAGAAATCAAAACCATCCCCAGGAAAAGAAACACAAAAAAGCAAAATTGCTGTCTGTGGAGGCTTTACAAATAGCTGTGAAAAAAAAAGAAGCAAAAAGCAAAGGAGAAAAGGAAAGATACAAGCATCTGAATGGAGAGTTCCAAAGAATAGCAAAGAGAGATAAGAAAGCCTTCCTCAGTGATCAATGCAAAGAAATGAAAGAAAACAACAGAATGGGAAAGACTAGAGATCTCTTCAAGAAAATTAGAGATACCAAGGGAACATTTCATGCAAAGATGGGCTCGATAAAGGACAGAAATGGTCTGGACCTAACAGAAGCAGAAGATATTAAGAAGAGGGGGCAAGAATACACAGAAGAATTGTACAAAAAAGATCTTCAACACCAAGATAATCACGATGGTGTGATCACTCACCTAGAGCCAGATATCCTGGAATGTGAAGTCAAGTGGGCCTTAGAAAGCATCACTGCAAACAAAGCTAGTGGAGGTGATGGAATTCCAGTTGAGCTGTTTCACATCCTGAAAGATGATGCTGTGAAAGTGCTACACTCAATATGCCAGCAAATTTGGAAAACTCAGCAGTGGCCACAGCACTGGAAAAGGACAGTTTTCATTCCAATCTCAAAGAAAGGCAATGCCAAAGAATGCTCAAACTACCGCATAATTGCACTCATTTCACATGCTAGTAAAGTAATGCTCAAAATTCTTCAAGTCAGGCTTCAGCAATATGTGAACCATGAACTTCCAGATGTTCCAGCTGGTTTTAGAAAAGGCAGAGGAACCAGAGATCAAATTGCCAATATTCGCTGGATCATGGAAAAAGCAAAAGAGTTCCAGAAAAACATCTATTTCTGCCTTATTGACTATGCCAAAGCCTTTGACTGTGTGCATCACAATAAACTGTGTAAAATTCTGAAAGAGATGGGAATACCAGACCACCTGACCTGCCTCTTGAGAAACCTGTATGCAGGTCAGGAAGCAACAGTTAGAATTGGACATGGAACAACAGACTGGTTCCAAATAGGAAAAGGAGTATGTAAAGGCTGTATATTGTCACCCGGCTTATTTAACTTATATGCAGAGTACATCGTGAGAAACACTGGGCTGGAGGAAGCACAAGCTGGAATCAAGATTGCCAGGAGAAATATCAATAACCTCAGATATGCAGATGACACCACCCTTATGGCAGAAAGTGAAGAAGAACTACAGAACCTCTTGATGAAAGTGAAAGAAGAGAGTGAAAAAGTTGGCTTAAAGCTCAACATTCAGAAAATGAAGATCATGGCATCTGGTCCCATCCCTTCATGGCAAGTAGAAGGTGTAACAGTGGAAAGAGTGTTAGACTTTATTTTGGGGGGCTCCAAAATCACTGCAGATGGTGATTGCAGCCATGAAATTAAAAGACACTTACTCCTTGGAAGGAAAGTTATGACCAACCTAGATAGCATACTGAAAAGCAGAGACATTACTTTGCCAACAAAGGTCTGTCTAGTCAAGGCTATGGTTTTTCCAGTGGTCATGTATGGATGTGAGAGTTGGACTGTGAAGAAAGCTGAGCGCCGAAGAATTGATGCTTTTGAACTGTGGTGTTGGAGAAGACTCTTGAGAATCCCTTGGACTGCAAGGAGATCCAACCAGTTCATCCTAAAGGAGATCAGTCCTGGGTTTTCTTTGAAAGGACTGATGTTGAAGCTGAAACTCCAATACTTTGGCCACCTCATATGAAGAGTTGACTCATTGGAAAAGACACGGATGCTGGGAGGGGTTGAGGGCAGGAGGAGAAGGGGACGACCGAGGATGAGATGGCTGGATGGCATCACTGACTCTATGGACGTGAGTTTGAGTGAACTCTGGGATTTGGTGATGGACAGGGAGGCCTGGCGTGCTGCAATTCATGGGGTTGCAAAGAGTCGGACAGGACTGAGTGACTGACCTGAACTGAAGTGCATTTCTGACTCTTTTGTTGACTCTGAGGGCCTCTCTATTTCTTCTAAGGGATTCTTGCCTACAGTAGTAGATATAATGGTCATCGGAATAAAATTCACCCTTTCCCATCCATTCTAGTTCACTGATACTTCAGATTTCAATAATCAGTCTTGCCATCTCCTGCTTGATGACATCCAATTTACCTTGATTCATGGACCTAACATTCCAGGTTCCCATGTAATATTGTACTTTACAGCATTGGACTTTACTTTCACCACCAGACACAACCACATTGAGTGTTGCTTCTGCTTTTGCTCAGCTGCTTCATTCTTTCTGGAGCTATTAGCAATTGCCCTCTGCTCTTCCTCAGTAGCATATTAGATACATTCTGATCTAGGGGGTTCATCTTTCAGTGTCATTTGTTTTTGTCTTTTCATAATGTTCATGTGGTTCTCCTGGCAAGAACACTGGAGTGGGTTGCCATTCCCTTCTCCAGGGGATCACAGTTTGTCAGAACACTTCACTATGACCTATCTGTCTTGGGTGACCCTGCATGGCATGGCTCACAGCTTCATTGAGTTATGCAAGCCTCTTAACCAGAGCAAGGCAGTGAGCCACGAAGGGGAATGTACCATAGGAACCAGGAATATTAAGGACTACTTTAGAAGTCTGCTTCCCTCACTATATAATTCAATAAATTAGAAATAAGAAAGAAAAAAAAAAGACAACTGATAGTATTTTACAGTTCAGTTCAGTTCAGTTCAGTTACTCAGCCGTGTCTGACTCTTTGTGACCCCATGAATTGCAGCATACCAGGCCTCCCTGTCCATCACCATCTCCCGGAGTTCACTCAAACTCCTGTCCATTGAGTCAGTGATGCCATCATCTCATCCTTTGTCGTCCCCTTTTCCTCCTGCCCCCAATCCCTCCCAGCATCAGAGTCTTTTCCAATGAGTCAACTCTTCACATGAGGTGGCCAAAGTACTGGAGTTTCAGCTTTAGCATCATTCCTTCCAAAGAATACCCAGGGCTGATCTCCTTTAAAATGGACTGGTTGGATCTCCTTGCAGTCCCCCCTTATCCATGAGGGATACGTTCCAAGACCCCCAAGAGATGCCTGAAATTGCACATAGCAACAAATCCTACATGTACTTTTTTTTTCCCCATACATACATACCTCCAATAAAGTTTAATTTATAGTTTAGGCACAGTAACAGATTAAAAACAATTGATAATAAAATAGAACAATTATAACATGATACAGTTGACCCTTAAAAAACATGGATTTGAACTTTGCAGGTCCACTTATGTGTGGATATTTTTCAATAAATTCTATAGTACTATATAATCTGTGGTTGGTTAATTCTGTGGATGCAGAGAAACCCTGGATATGAAGAGCAAACTATAAAGTGCAAATTAATGGCCGTGTTGTTCAAGAGTCACTTGTACTGCAATGAAAATTTTCAATATGATCTCTCTCTTTCTTAAAACATCTTATTGTACTATATTCACCCTTCTTGTGGTGATATGAGATGATAAAATGCCTACATGATGAGACGAAGTAAATGAATGACATAATCATGATGACGTAGAGTTAGGCGACTACTGATCTTCTGACAATACGTCAAAGGGAGAATCAACTTCTTTGGGTAATCTTGGACCATTGAGTCATGACAATGTTGACGGTTGGTTGTCAGGAGCAGATGATGTTGACATTTGGGGATGCCAGGTGGGATGAAGTAGAAAGGCACATGGTTTTATTATGCTACTCCTAATGACACACAATTTAAAGCATGCTTTGGTTATTTCTGGAATTTTCAATTTCATATTTTTGGGCCATGATTGAAGCCTGTAACCAAAACCATGGAAAGGGCAACCATGGATAAGGGTGACCTTTTGATATTTAGTCATTAAGACATGGAGTGGGTTGACATTTCCTTCTCCAGGGGATCTTCTGGGGCCAGAGATTGAAGCTGTGTCTTCTGCATTGGCAGGCAGATTTTTTATCACTGAACTAGTGGACTACTGTATAATGATAAAAAAATAATAATATTTGACCTTTGTACCTATTCTTGCCACAAGAGCTTGGAAAATACTTGGAATTTGTTGAACAGCAGGCATGCTTTTGTTATGCTAATAAGATGACTCTGGGTGGGGGCCCTTAGATAGCCTCTGGGGAATAGTGGGGGATTAGAGATTGAGTTTAGACATGCATGGCCAATGATTTAATTAATCATGCCCCTGCAATAAAACCTGGATACAAACTCTCTAACACTGAGGTTGGGTAGTGCCTGTGTTGGCAGACCTAAGAAGGGCCCCACCCCTTCATACCTTGCTCTGTGTGTCTTCCATTTGGCTATTTCTGAGTTGCATCCTTTATAACAAAAATATAATTTTAAGTATTATACTTTTCTGAACTTAGTCATTCCAGCAAATTATCAAACTTGAGAGACAGTTGTGGGCACCCCTCAAATTTGTAAACAACTGAACAAAATGAGGGTGTCTTGGGGACACCTGGGGCTTACAGGGCATCTAAAATAGGGTCCATTTTGTGATACAGAACCCCTTAACCTAGGCCAGACAGGTAGTTAATGTTAGAAGTGAATTGAATTGTAGGGCACAAAGTTGGTGTCAGAGAATTGATGTTGAAAACAGAAAAAAATAGATTCAGATCTCTGATTAACTTTTAAGAATCCTAATATAGGGTTTCAGAATAATGTGAAAGTAGTAATAAAGACATTGAAACTAAGAGGCAAAAAATTCCAGCAAAATATATAAGGGTACACAAAGAAAAGATTATCAAAATCTGTAAGAATAATAATCACACCACCTACTTCCTTAGTCACAAAGGCTAAAGTTTCTCGCCAGATTTCCCATGAGAAGGAACTGAGAGTTGAAACCAGAACTCTACTACGTACCTTTCACTTTTTGTTGGATATATTTATGCCTGAATTAACCAGATAGCAATATGGCAAGGAGTCCTGAATCTAGGATATAGTTCTGTTGCTCTCAGCATAATTTTGAAATTTTCATAAATCCCTGAATTGGAGAGTCCCCTCCGTATTTGGTGGGTACCACACAGAAGCCAATAAAGAAAGGACGTGGCTATTGTCATTCCTGAGCCAGGAAAAGAGAATTTAAGGGAAGGCATGATCAAAGGTGTCAAAACTTTGGGGAGGCTAAAGAGAACTATTGATTGATTATTACAAAGTCCTTTTCAGAGGCATTTTATCAAATCTCTTCTTCGAATGGAGATCTAGATAGACATTAACACAATATCCCAGAGGGTGTGGGCTCACGGCAGAGTGTGAGGACCAAGCATGCCCTTCAGAGGCCAAGCTGCCTGCTTCTAATATTTAGCATTAAACAGCTGTCCCGGGTGTTCCCCATCAGAATCCCCTCTCATGAGATCACCAGGCTATTCCCCAACAAAGGAAACACAGATTTAACAAAAAGAGATTTTGATTAGCTACAGCTATTGAATGGCCTAGAGAGCAGGGGATCTGAAATTCATAGTCAGTGGGAGGTACTGGCTGTTAATATGGTCTCTTGTTTCAGGTTCAGCTCCCCAGGATGGGGGAAGTTGCTGAGACTAAAGTCATCAAGTGGCTCCCAGGTGAGGGGACAAAAGAACAGGAGCGACCGTGTAGCATAACTGCCTCATATCATAAAACTGATATTTTTGACCTTCCTAGTTGGATTCTATAACCTCAGGTCCACTAGATTAGAAAACAGAAGTTAATAATTCCAGGGCTCAACTCTACTATTCTGTGTCACTTTGAACAAGATACTTGACCTTTCAGCTGCACATTTTTTGCTCCTCTATAAAATGATAATAATAACATTTTGCCACCTACCTCTTAGCAATTTTGTTATTTCTGATTTTTTTTTTTTTTTTTTTTTTTTTTGCATTCCCACAAAGTGCTGGTGAGTTACAATTCTCTCCAGAGGTTAAATTCATAGGTGAGCTAATATGCACAGCACATATACATCATAGTTTTTGTGTGACTGTTCACGTTTACAGAGCTCATATTCCTGGAGCTGCCATTTAGCGATTCATTCTTAAGCACAACAGACTATAAATACTATGCACACACACACAGCAACAGTTGCTCAAAGTTAGTGACATACTGCATTTGGTTTTTATTTCAGTTTTCATATTGATCTACTTAAAGACCTATTCTCAAGAAAGTGATTTAAAGAGAAATCTCTGCTCCTTGTTTGGGCTGAGTTAGTATTCTTAGTCTGCTCAGGCTGCCACAACAAAATAACACAGAATAGGTGCCTTCTACAACAGAAATTTATTTCCTCACAGTTCTGGAGCCTAGAAGTCCAAGACCTGGCTTATTCCATTTCTGGTGAGAAATCTCTGCCTGGCTTGCAGACTCTGCCATGCCCTCACATAGCTGTTTTAGGTGTGTGCTCTTGGGGAGGGAGAGACAGCTCTCTTTTATCTCTTCTTATGAGGACACTAATCCTATTGGATCAAGGTCTTATCCTTATGACTTCATTTAACCTTAATTCTTTCCCTCAGATGATAAAGAATCTCCCTGCAATGCAAGAGACCCAGGTTTGAACCCTGGGTCAGATTCCCCCGGAGAAGGGAATGGCAAAGCTCTCCAGTATTCTTGCTTGGAGAATCCCATGGACAAAGCAGCCTGGTGAGCTACAGTCCAGGGGATTGCAGAGAGTCGGATATGACTGAAGCAACTTAACACACATGCAATCTTAATTACTGCCTAAAAACTCCATCTCCAAACTGTTGCATTGGGTTTAGGGCTTCAACACATGAATTTGAGAGAAACTAATTCAGTTCATAGCAGTTCTACAAGGAGTGTGCTTTGTGGAAGGTTTGGAATAGAGGAAGGAATGATTTTGATTAAGTGCGAGGTGAGATATATTTACTACCCTGAGAAAATGGATTGACTAAACCCAAGGCTCTCAAACTTTTTAGAGAAGTAGACTCTTACCTTCAAATTAGATTTGACAAGGAAGCCCAATACTCTTAAGTAGATGAGTTCTCCTCAAAGCTGAGGTGAGTGGCTCTTCACTCCACTCCAGAACTTCAACTCCTCACTGCGTTCTCAAAGAGAACCAGGAGAGGTTCGATAGAGCACTTTATGGAAAACAGCCCTAACTATTTATAATCATAAATCAAATTTTCCAGGACCAATCAAGCATCCATATTTTTTCAGTTTCTTCCAGAAAAATACTTAAGTTCAACTAAGAGTAGACTCCTACTTAGCTTTTCATATGTCTATCCCCTTCTCTCAAACATGTGATTTCTTGCTGGTTGATGATATACTTCACATCTCTCTTACCCGGAGTCTTATGCCCCAAATATGGGAGTTTGACATTTTTGATGGATAATCATATACTGGCCATATACTAGCATAGAATCATAGATTCTCAGAAAAGGGCAGGATCTTAGAGATCATCTAGTAAAATCCACTATTTTAAACTAAGAGCAAGAGAATCTCCCAATTAATCAGTGTCTAAACAGTAAAGAGAATTCACATTTCTGCAACCCCAAGCCAGATGATTTTGCACTCTCAGAATTAATTACTTGCAATCCCTCATTTTGAACATAGAGGCTCATATTGGGAAAATTCTGTCAGCTAAATCTTACTGGAAGTCCAGAAGATCAGCAAATTCAACGTAAACCAGGGATTCTCATCCAGTGATTTTCATTAAACATCTGACATTTGTCTTATAGAGGTGAGTTTATCTTACCACAATTCTTCATTGCAGTCATGGGGAAATAGCAGCACTTACTGTGTGAAGGTAAATATTATGGCAAGATAAATATTAACTTTTGAAAGAAACTACTCTAGCTGGTTAAAAATCACAAATGACATCAGTTGTTAAAGGTTTACACTTTCATAGTGTCTCCAGGGACAATAGAGTTTCTTGAACTAAATCAGATTTTCTTGTGGCTTTAATATTGGGATAAAAGTATCAGATTCTCTACTTAATATAAAGGAATTTCTTAGTGGCCAGGGACAATGTGTGGTACAGAAGGGATTCATTCAGGGGTATTTGACCTCTTTCTACATGGCTATACTTCTCTACTCATTGGGTTTATCCCTTCTGTGCCTACAAGTATTGAATCTCAGACACAGAAATCCCTCCTGACTTAATCTCTGGCTCAGCAGTGTTTAAGACATACAGAAATTTTCAAATACTTTTAACCAGAAGATGACTTGGCACTGCCTTCAAATCATCTATATACTGTTTCCTCCTGCTTGTCTCTTAGGGCTTGGCAGGGTGGAACTCATACTAGAATAAATAATTCATCTTTTCCTCCTCCCTCACCAGTGTCTGGAAGAAAAAGATGGAAGGAGGTCATGTTATACTTTATGCCATGGCTAAGACAGTCTATTAGCTATTTGCAGAATGCTTTGTAAGCCATTGCTTCACATAACCAAGTTTGTTCCTTCTTGCTCTTATTCAAAAGAGTATCTTCTCCTGTCTTCAAGTTACCATCTTATAAAAGGGCACATGGAATAACTTAAAAGACAGAGAGTCATCATTTAAATGCTTATACCAATATCCCAGAATAAAAGAAATCTTCCAGTGATAGATGTCTTCTAGTAGATTACCACTTTCTATACATACATGGAGGTGGCCTCGCGCTATATAGTGATGCCGGAGCTATAGTAAAAAAACCATGTTAAACAGGAGATATCAAGTATCAGCTACATGTATATATAGAAATTAGGTTAAAAGACGTTGAAGCATTACTTGATGAAAGAAATGTTTTTGAGATGTGTGTGTGTATGTATGTGTGTGTGCATTTTCATCTGGGCCAACTTAGGAAATAACCAGTTCATGGGAAATGTATACAGTCAAACTGAGAAAACCAGGTAAGTTGCAATGCTCCAACAGATCCAAGTTACTTGCTGAAAAGTTAAAAATAAAAATGATCAACCAAGGTAAAGCTGTTATATTGTGAACAAAGAGTAGTTATATTATTAAATGAATATACAAAGCTTATCTAATTAATTTACATAATTAGACTTACAGAGGACTGTGAGAACCAAGTCACTTATCCTGGTGATGACCCCATAGATTAAGATAATTTTGAATTTCTTTTTTCAGAACTGTGTTTGGGAACAGGATTCATTCTTTTAACTCTCCACAAAAGTATAGTTCTTCTTCCTTTGATGACAGATTCATTGTTAGAAATGGTCACTTGCAGTCAATTCTTATAATCAGATAATTAATAGAAAAGGTTAATAACATTATTGGCAAAGCTAGATTGTAGAAGACTATAAATTATGAGCTGACAATTTAAATACCAATGAAATATTTCCATAGAAATTGCACACTGACTGCAGATGAAATTCAAATAGAGAAGTTTCTGAAAAAGTTTAAGCAATGGCAGAGTTCTCAGTACATAGCTTCCAAAAGAGATAATTTTTAAAAGGCAACATTTAGAAATGTTGTTGTTGTAGGAAAATGACAGCTATTTAAAAGTAAAAGGGCCCATAGCTTTATGGTTTTATGCAAGCTGATTAAATACAGACCAAAGCAATGACAATTTCACAGACTCTTGAAAGAGATCTGTGTACAGAAAGAGCTTGTGGCAATAGTGTAGTAAAAGCCATTGTTTATGGAGGGTACTGCAAAGAAATTCAGCTACATAGAAGAAAGGCAAAAAGAAGGAAAGTGCTTGCCCCTGAGGCAAAGCTGCTGGAAAATGGGAACAATATGAGACATGAGTCTCCTGAGATTAATGAGTCCAGGAGGGTTCACTTGTGTTACAAACTGCAAAGCAGGTCTCCCATGAGGTTTGGAATTTAAGGGTTCCCCAAGGCTTCTATTTCAAAGAACAAACCATCGATGATGACAAATGGTTGAGGGTACCACATCAAATTACCTTTATGTGCCTGGTTGGGTTTTAAATCACTCTTTCTGGAGGAGAAAAATAAAATGACAAATTTGAATTCAATGCCACAGGAAATGTTTAAATAGTAATACTAATAAAAATAAAGCAGGCACAAAAATGGAAAAGAGGAACATGCACTTGCCTTCAAGTTCAGGGTGTGTGGCAGAAATACACAGTGCCTTTGGGTACAAGGCACTCCATTCAGGAAAGAGAGAATTTTGTCAGTTTAGGCTTGTGAATGTGTTCAGATTTTAACTTTGTTGTTGAAGCTTCTGTTCCATAAACAAACTTCTCACTTTTGGATAAGTGGTTCAAATTAAACTTAAAATGACAAAAGATCATCCAGGCCTCTTAACAATAAAATGATATTGTTAACTATAACTTGACTAGGTGAATATTAACTTAGCATGCACAACCAGAAGGAAGCCAGAGCTTGTCTGCCAGCCAGGGGAATGTAAAATAGTTAAGAGTCTAATCTAAAACATGGACAAAGCAACTTTTAAAACACTCCTGGGTTTTCCTATTCAATTCAGTGAGCCGACACATTTGAATGATTTTATAAACCTTCAACCTTATTGATGTCCAACATTTTTCTTATTAGTGCCCATCTTCATAGTGGTACAGCACTAGTTGTCGTTTGATTTTATAATTCTTAAAGTATGGCATATTGGACCCTGTTCTCAAAAAATAAAATAAATTACTGGTATTAGTTGAATTTGTATAAAATATTCTGGGAAATATTGGCTAGGGGGAAATAAAATGACCAAAGATACTATGCTTTAAAAAAAAAAAAAATCATCACATCCCCCAAAGAAATCAGACTTCTCTTCTGAAATCTTCCCAGTAGGAACCATGGAAAAATGACAGGGAGCTGCTGGTTGGTTTTTCTTGCTGCTAAAACATATGTTGTTGTGTCATGTCCTAAACAGAAAACTGAAGCATCCCTTTCAAATTCTCAGCACCACTGACACTTTCAACAAGTGCTTTCGTATTGGTTTTGGTCTTATCTATTTCTAACAGACAGCCTCATGCCTTGGAAATTTGACCTGAAATAAAAATTCAGCCCCAAGTATCTGCTGTCAATTGCGCAGAAAATAGGAGATGACAGCAAAGTCACTTCTGCATGCGGAATTAGATCTCTTTCCAACATCTTCTAATGTCATTATTAGCACTCAAATACACTGTGTCAAGATGTGTCTGTGTAGGGAGATGGACCAGGCAACACTGAGTTTCTCTCTTAGTCAATTTGACAAGCTGTTTCTAATACATCCCTCTGCATAGGGAATTATTTAGGAGAGGTACCTGGCTCATCACAGAGATCTGTAGATGAAAGTATTCAAAGTCAATCCAGTTACAATTAGCCACTTCCAAATTTAGATCAAGGCAAATGTAAATAATGCCTATGGAAACTATAATCCAAAGAAGTCATCTCAACTTGGAAATTGTATGCATTCGTTAACACAGAAATGATATTTGGTTTTGATTCAGGATTTTTCAAGACAGTTCCGTCAAAACTGAAGTTTCCACCTCCCTGTGAATTTGTTGTATGTATACAGAATCATGCTGAACTAACAAGACTAATCCTTAGTTAGTACCCAGTATCCTTAATTAGGGCTTCCAGGTGACTCAAAAGATAAAAAATCTGCCTGCAATGCAGGAGACCTGGGTTCAGTCCCTGGGTTGGGAAAATCTCCTGGAGAAGGGAATGGCTACCCACTCCAGTATTCTTGCCTGGAGAATCTCATGGGCAGAGGAGTCGGATAGGCATTCTGCATACACAGCAATGGGTGAATGAACTTTGAATTTTCACTAAATTTCCCCTATGTCTCCCCAAAGTTCTACTTGAAATATTTTGATAAACTTAATGAAATTACCTGACAGATTATATATTCTTTAGTTTTCATACAAGATAACAAGATTTCTTCTCACAACTCAGGAAGACAATCTGGGATAAATGGAGAGAGATATGAAGTTGGTGGAATTAGATGCAATAGGGCATGGAATATTCTCACATCCCTCCAGAGTCTGAAATAGGAAACATTGTTTATTTCAAGAGGGAGGGAGTCTTCCTGTTGTACAAATTAGTCAATTGTTTGGATGCGCAAGTGTAGATTGAACATTAGCAATAGTTCTATTAATTGAATTCGAATGCCCCTTCTTCAAACCCTGGAGATCTACAATTCCATTATTCTTTGGTTCAAAATAAATCAAGGCCATTTCTATTCAAGCAAAGTATTTGTGTCATTTCCAAAATGCCAGAGAAAACATTCTGAAACTGTAGTTAATTAAGAACTATATGCCTTGCTAGTTTCCTGACACTTGCTTGAAATAACAAAATTATAACCTGATGTCTGCTTTCCTAACTGCCTCTGATGCCCCCAGCTCTTGGCTTCTTGCCTTTTGTCTGCTCTTTATTGTCTTGTGCACATCACTAGACCTGACACCTTGTACTTGCTCCTTGATACTAACCTTAGCTTCCACTCTTGATTACAACATGAGCTTATTCCTTGAATTATGTCTCCTTCTGACTGCCTTGGGGAAATATACCAATGAATTTATCCTTGTGGACAGCAATTGACCTCACTACAGTCCATGTGAGGTCAGTGCTTCTTCTGGGCCTATAAACTGCATATTAGAGTAAGAACTTATATATCCTCTAGTTTAGACAAGATTTATTTCAGCAAAAAATTCTACAGATATAAAAAAATATTTAAATAATAGTAATATACTGGACTTTGGTGCTGGGAGGGATTGGGGGCAGGAGGAGAAGGGGATGGCAGAGGATGAGATGGCTGGATGGCATCACTGACTCGATGGACGCGAGTCTGAGTGAACTCCGGGAGTTGGTGATGGACAGGGAGGCCTGGCGTGCTGCGATTCATGGGGTCGCAAAGAGTCGGACATGACTGAGCGACTGAACTGAACTGAACTGAACTGAACTGAATATACTGGAAGGACAGCTATGATAAACCTAGACAGTGTATTAAAAAGCAAAGACATCCTTTTGCCAACAAAGGTCCATATAGTCAAAGCTATGGTTTTTTCCAGTAGTCAAGTTGGACCAGAAAGAAGGCTGAGTGGCAAAGAATTGATGCTTTTGAATTGTGGAGGAGGAGACAACCCTTGACAGACCCTTGGACTGCGAGATCAAACCAGTCAATCTTAAAGGAAATCAACCCTGAATATTCATTGAAAGGACTGATATTGAAGCTGAAGCTCCAATACTTTGGCTACCTGATGTGTAGAACCGACTGTTTGGAAAAGATCCTGATGCTGGGAAAGACCGAAGGCAAAAGAAGAGGGCAGCAGAGGATGAGATGGCTAGATAACATCACAGACTCAGTGGACATGAATTTGAGCAAACTCTGGGAGATGGTGAAGCTTGGCACGTTGAAGTCAATGGGGTTGCAAAAGAATCAGACACAACTTAGCGACTGAACAACGACAGCAATAAATATTCAAATATCATATATTCTATTTAGCCCTGACCTAAACAACACAGAAATTCTGATGATGATCATTCTTTATCTTCCTTTCTTTTTTTTTGGCTTCCCCTTACCCAGATACTTTACTAACACACAGGCATGCACTCATACACGCATGTGTGCACACACAGGCATACTTGAACACACAAATTTTTAGTAAGAATTCTCAGTCCCAAAGATTTGATCAGCCAGAGATTGCCGCAGTTCTCCATGTAACTTGAGCTTGTCTGAACAAGTGTCAGGACTGACCCTTGCTAAGGTACATGGCAGGAGAAGTGGGAGGTAGTAGTTAAATCAGAAACTAATGAAATCATCAAAAAGTTTTCAGTTACCATTTGTCCAGTTATCCAGGTAACATTCTGGAGGCCAGTTCTGAACGCACTTGTGGAAGGAGTCTCCTCTGGCTTCCACTGGACACAGTGGACTTTCTCTGACAGAAGCTGCCCATCAAATGGGCATAAGAAGAAAAGAAACATGTATTGAGTATTTACTATGTGCCATTAATGTCCTGGACATACATGTACACTCTCATTTATTTATATCTCACTATACTTTAAAAATTAAGTATAGTGTTACTCCCTCAGTCATGTCCAACACTTTGCAATGCCATGGACTGTAACCCACCAGGCTCTTCTGTCCATGAGATTCCCCAGGCAAGAATACTGGAGTGGGTTGACATTCCCTTCTCCAGGGGATCTTCCCAAGCCAGGGACTGAGCCTAGGTCTCTTGCATTGCAGGCAGTTTCTTTACTATCTGAGCCACCAGGGAAATCCATAAATTAGGTATAATCATCCCCATATTACAGGTCAAATAAAGCTCTTGAAGCTCTTCCCCTATTGCTTGGAATTCTTTCCTTGCTTCCTTCCAAACTGGAATATTTTCTTCTTTCTATTCTTATCCTATTACAAGAGAGATGAGTGATGCTGGATCACTTTGGCATTAGGCAGACAGCATTTGTTTTCTGCTGGCAGACATAGTGAATGGGGTTAGAGAATAAAGGAGGCTAAGGGGAAAGCTGAAGTTGAAGCAAGAAACTATGGTTCACAGTGGTGTCTGGAAAGAAGTCTGAGATGAGCTTTGAGAGTTAAAACAGTAGAAACAGGTCATGGACACAAGAGCAAAGATCTGCAGGTCAGAATGATTGAAATGGTGATTGATTCAGACAGATTCTCGACATGGGGCCATAACACATGCCTCCCAAAGTACAGCTGTGGCCCTCGTCCTTGTTTGTGTGAGTTCACTCTAAAAAGGCTGAAGGTGTGACAAGCAGACCACTCATCCTTCACTAATCACCTCTTCTCTGAAGATCCCCAAAGTCCCCTACTCCTGTGGTCCAGGCCGCTAATCAACACATCCTTGATGGTAGAGGGTTGGCCAAAAAGTTCACGTAATGTTCCCTGTAAGATAGCTCTGTTAGCACTTAGCTGTTCTTAATTTCATTCAAAACATTTTTGTTACACTCTATTGTGACAGCTTTCATATCAGTGTGAATTTTTTAAAAAACTTATCAAAGTTGATGAATTTTTATGTAGCCATTTTAATAGTGAAAATGGGGGGGGAAAGGCAACATTTTGGGCATTTATGCTTTATTATTTTGAAGTTTTGTGCTGGAGATTCCTCACTGGATGATGCTCCACAATCGGGTAGACCAGTTGAAGATGGTAGCAATCAAATCAAGACATTAATTGAGAACAACCAATGTTATACCACACAGAAGATAGCCAACATACCCAAAATATCCAAATCAAGTGTTGAAAATCATTTGCAGCAGCTTGGTCATGTTCATCACTTTGATCTTTGGGTTCCACATAAGTGAAAAAAAACCATCTTGACTGTTTTCTGCATGCAATTCTCTACTGAAACATAATGAAAAATTCATTTTTAGAACAAATTCTGTTGGGTAATGAAAACTGAGTACTGTACAATTGTGTGGAATGAAAAAGATCGTGGGGCAAGTAAAATGAACCACCCACCACCAACCACACCAAAGGCCAGTCTTCATCCAAAGAAGGTAATGTTGTGTATATGGAAGGGCACCCTCTATGATGAGCTAAACCAAATGATTCATTCCAACAAGTACTGCTGCCATTTAGACCAACTGAAATCAGCCCTCAATGAAAAGCATCTGGAATTAGTCAACAGAAAACGCATCATCTTCCATCAGGATAATGCAAGATCATTTGTTTCCTTTGTTTCCTTGAACAACAGACAAAAACTGTTACAACCTGGCTGGGAGGTTGAGATTCATTTATCACATTCACCAGACATTGCACCTTTTAATTTCCATTTATTTCCATCTTTACAAAATTCTCTTAATGAAAAATGTTTCAATTCCCTGCAAGACTGCAAAAGGCACTTGTAACAGTTCTTTGGTCAAAAAGATTTTTTTTAAATGGTGAAGATGGAATTATAAATGTGTCTGAAGAATGGCTAACCCACTCCAGTATTCTCGCCTGGAGAATCCCATGGACAGAGGAGAATCTAGTGGGCTACAGTCAGTGGCATTGCAGAGTTGGACATGACTGAAACAACTTAGCATGCACACATGCTGAAAAATGACAGAACATAGTGGAACAAAACCATGAATATTTCACTCAATAAAGTTTTGCTGAAGATGAAAATGTGTTTGTTATTTTTACTTTTAAACTTAAGGAAATTTTTGGCCATCCCTAGCCTAGATCACTTTGTATCCATCTCTGTCAACACTTACCTCACCACAGTGTAATCGTATATCTCTGTCTACATTCAGAGCTCCGGTTCAGTGTGAAACATGTCTTAAACCACTTATGTCTTAATGTCTTAACTCATTCACAGCCCTGAAGATCATATACCAAAGACTCAAGGAAGGCCTGCTGAATGAGGGATGTGTGCCCGAAAAAAACTGTAGTTACTCTGGACTTAGATGTGGTACATTCTCATGGCTTCTCTAAAAGTGATTACACTTCTTCAATTTTTAGATGCACAATTATGTAAATACCTAACATAATGGTTTTCCCAGCTTCCACCCTGCAACACACATATGTTGCTATTAAAATAATGGTATGCTTTCAGAATGGAAATGGTGGGATCTCCTTGCAGTCCAAGGGACTCTCAAGAGTCTTCTCCAACACCACTGTTCAAAAGCATCAATTCTTCGGTGCTCAGCTTTCTTCACAGTCCAACTGACATCCACACGTGACCACTGGAAAAACCATAGCCTTGACTAGACGGACCTTCATTGGCAAAGTAATGTCTCTGCTTTTCAATATGCTGTCTAGGTTGGTCATAACTTTTCTTCGAAGGAGTAAGCATCTTTTAATTTCATGGCTTCAGTCACCATCTGCAGTGATTTTGGAGCCCCAAAAAATAAAGTCTGACACTGTTTCCACTGTTTCCCCATCTATTTCCCATGAAGTGATGGGACCAGATGCCATGATCTTAGTTTTCTGAATGTTGAGCTTTAAGCCAACTTTTTCACTCTCCTCTTTCACTTTCATCAAGAGGCTTTTTAGTTCCTCTTCACTTTCTGCCATAAGGGTGGTGTCATCTGCATATCTGAGGTTATTGATATTTCTCCCATCTGAAACTCCAGTACTCTGGCTGCCTCATGCGAAGAGTTGATTCATTGGAAAAGACTCTGATGCTGGGAGGGATTAAGGGCAGGAGGAGGGGACGACAGAGGATGAGATGGCTAGATGGCATCACTGACTCGATGGACATGAGTCTGAGTGAACTCCGGGAGTTGGTGATGGACAGGAAGGCCTGATGTGCTGCGATTCATGGAGTCGCAAAGAGTCAGACACGACTGAGCGACTGAACTGAACTGAACTGAATTGATGCTTTCTATATAGAAGGAAAGATTTTCAGAGGTGCCAAGTCTTATTTCAAAGAGCTCCCTCTTTCAATGGAGGAGTCCTTGTGCCCTCTGAAGTAGGGGGGATATAATCTGAGCTCTTCTAAGTCCCTCTGGCTCCACTACCTTCCTAAAGCCAAGGGGAACTACCAGAGAAGCTATAGAAAGAGTTGTTTCTGCACCCTAACCCTCAAGCATGCTCCAAGGAGAATCTTCTCATGTGTATTTTGTGAACAAGGAGTAAGAGACGATACAAAGCCATCAGAAAGACGATTAGACCACTGGCCAAAGTTCTGTGGTACAAATACTAAATGGAAAACACACAGATATGCCTTCTGAATTTCCAGTCTTCTTTCTGGTCTGCTTTCATGACAATGGCCCTTTTGTTTCCTGTATAACAGCATTCTTAATATGCCTCATCCCCCTTTCCAACCTGTTTTTCTCAAGGGCTAGGACCATGCCTAATTCATTTTTCCAGCATTGTCAGGTAATTATTAGAAGAGCAGGTAATATTACAGTCCTTATTACATATGAAAACACTGTGTTAAGACTTGGCATATTTTTATTTCAATTAATTTAATGTCTTTATATAGCCTGATTATTATCTCCATTTTGTAGATGAAAAAAGTATGATTTAAAGGAGTTGAGTGTCTTGTTTCAAATTGCAAAACTAGTTAAATGGCAGGTTAGAGACACAGACTCAGGTTGGACTAACTCTACAGGCTCACTGTATTTTGAGAGAATTCATTCCAGTTCATGGTGTGAAGATAAACCCTGAGTATTTCTCTATCTTGAAATAAGCTGTGCTAGAGCTATTGTGTTTTGTAAGCATCCTTCAAATATTGTTAATATAAGACTTAACTGAAAAAGTTACATGAAGTAAGAACATATGTGGTATTGAATTTCAAACCTTGAGTGTTTTTATATGTGCTAGGAACCCATTTTAGAGATAGGTGAGGTCACAGACCGCAGTTAAAACCAACTCTCTTCATTTTTACAGATTAAAAAACACATATACTAGCCAAACAGCTAGTTAGTAGGAAAGGCATCCATACATAAAGCCACCTCCCCTTTTTATTTTCCTGAAATAAAGCATGATTTGTATTCTGACATCCTGTTGCTTTCCTAAAGAGGTTTCTGTGTATAGGAATATTTTGGTTCAATGCAAAAATTGCTCTCTTGATTTTGTGATGCTTTGCTAAACATAAATAGTGGTTACAAATGACTACTTATTCATCACAAAGTATTAGTGGTTGTAAATCATTTAGAAAGTCCAAAATGCAATTAAAATATGAACAAATACAATAAAGCCCATCTTTCACAGTTTTAGTGGTGCTAGAAGGAAATATAGAGAGTAATGGAAGAGTTTAAGTTGAGAGGCTCTAATAAATTACTTTGGAAAATGCATGTCATATTTTAATCCTAACACCAGTAATAATAAAGTAAGCTAGGAGTGCATTGAATACCCTGCCATCATCCTAGAAACTTGGCCATTTGTGCTGTAATCTTGCTGACATGGAGGTTTCAAAGTTCTTCCACCCCCTAAATGCAAAGGACACTGCCTTGATGGCTCATCAGTGTTAACCCATGTTACATCACTTTGGTTTTTGGTCCTCAAACTTCAGATGGCCCCTATACCCCACCCACAAAGAGAATATGATCCCATTTCCTGGCTCTATGGTGCAAGGCCTTCCCTGGTGAACTTTCTATTGACCTTTGCAGGTGTCTTTCCCAAATGCACATCGTTTCTTTTATGAACCTTATTGTTCTGGCTTTTGCTCTGGTGGTTTTCCCTGCCTGACATGCCTTTTCATGTAATGTTTGCCATCAATGTTGCTGTTCAGTCACTAACTTGTATCTGACTCTTTGCAATCCCATGGATTGCAGCATACCAGATTCCTCGGGCTTCCACGATCTCCCAGAGTTTCTTTACCTGGAAGACCATGGCCTGATCATAGTAAGAATTTAATAAATGCCAATTAATGAATGAATGGTTTCTATGTGTAAGGAAGACTGTTAGTAGCAATAAATCAGGATTGACCACAGTACGTATTAAGGGAAAAAATGAAATGAGGAGGCAGTCTGGTGACCAGATGGGCAGGCAGTAGAGAGATATGGCCAGCAAGAGAAAAATGAAGCAGTTCCTGAAGAGCCTTGACTATTAAGTTGAATGTAAGGAATGGAGAGCCATCTTGGGGTTGTGTGCAGGAGTATTATGTACAGAACTGGGAGGAGTTGGAAAACTAGAGCATTGGGTGGCAGGAGGTGATGAGGAATGGACTGAGTGTTGGCACAGAGAATGGAAAGGAAGGATCAGTAGGCTCAGTGGCTGATGGGGTAGGCAGGAGGAGGATGAAAGTCAAGCAAGAATATGATTTTTTAACTCATCAACACTTAGAGAATGGTAGTGCCCCCAAAATGGGAATGTGAGAGGTTGGGATGACTTCCAAGGAAACATGATGTGTCTATTTTTGTCTGTTGCATCTGAGCTGATGGAGGGCACCCAGGGCATTTTTGTCTTACCCAGAAAAATATTTTTCAAGTGTCTATATGTTTGGGAGTCTCAGAAGGACACAGAGTGATGATATAGTTCCTGACTGCCTCTGAGTGTGCCAAAGTGGAGGATAAACCTTGCTTTCAGATGGACAAATAGGTGATGATATTTCTTAGCTCTGGAGCTTCAAGCTCAGAATTCAAGTTTCAGATGATTTATCACAGCTAGATCCTTATTGGAAGTTAGATCCAGCCCCCCAAGATAAAACAGTAGAGAGAAGATGCAGAGGGCAATAACCAGAAAACATAGCAAGTTGTTCCATAGTTGTGGCCTAATAGGACCATGGGGTATCACTCTGTGCATAACTATCTTCTTTTCCCCTTTCATGTCTTAGTTCAAACGGTCCCTGAAAAAGGCTCTCCCCTTCTACCACTTTATGATACTTCAAATACATGCATTTTCTTGTTATTATAGCATAGAACACAGTATTCGTGTCTTTGGGGAGAAAAGGGCTTCAACTACCACTATACTTACATAGTGGTATAAGTGAAGTCGCTCAGTCATGCCTGACTGTTTGCAACCCCATGGATAGTAGCCTGCACCAAGCTCCTCCGTCCATGGGATTTTCAAGGCAAGAGTACTGGAGTGGGTTGCCATTTCCTTCTCCAGGGAATCTTCCCAACCCAGGGATCAGACCCAGGTCTCTCACATTATAGACAGACACTTTACCTTCTGAGCCACCAGGGAAGTCTCCTGGTGGCTCAGGTGGTAAAGAATCTGCCTGCAATGCTGGAAATCTGGGTTTGATCCTCAGGTCAGGAAGATAACCTAGAGAAAGGAATGCCAACCCACTCCAATATTCTTGCTTGGAGAATCCCATGGACAGAGGAGCCTCATGGGCTACAGTCCATAGCATTGCAAAGAGTCAGACAAAACTGAGCGACTAACACTTTGACCACCATAACTGTCAGCAAGGATCATAGTTCCCTTCAGTTCAGTTCAGTTCAGTTGCTCAGTCATGTCCGACTCTTTGCGACCCCATGAATCGCAGCACGCCAGGCCTCCCTGTCCATCACCAACTCCCAGAGTTCACTCAGACTCACGTCCATTGAGTCAGTGGTGCCATCCAGCCATCTCATCCTCGGTTGTTCCATTTTCCTCCTGCCCCCAATCCCTCCTGCCCCCAATCCCTCCCAGCTTCAGAGTTTTTTCCAATGAGTCAACTCTTCGCATGAGGTGGCCAGAGAACTGGAGTTTCAGCTTTAGCATCATTCCTTCCAAAGAAATCCCAGGGCTGATCTCCTTCAGAATGGACTGCTTGGATCTCTTTGCAGTCCAAGGGACTCTCAAGAGTCTTCTCTCTTCTTTTCACAGTTCAAAAGCATCAATTCTTCTGCGCTCAGCTTTCTTCACAGTCCAACTCTCACATCCATACATGACCACTGGAAAACCCATAGCTTCACTAGACGGACCTTTGTTGGCAAAGTAATGTCTCTGCTTTTCAATATGCTATCTAGGTTGGTCGTAACTTTTCTTCCAAGGAGTAAGTGTCTTTTAATTTCATGGCTGCAGTCACCATCTGCAGTGATTTTGGAGCTCAAGAAAATAAAATCTCTCACTGTTTTTTCCATTGTTTCCCCATCTATTTCCCATGAAGTGATGGGACCAGATGCCATGATCTTCCTTTTCTGAATGTTGAGCTAAAGCCAACTTTTTCACTCTCTTCTTTCACTTTCATCAAGAGGCTTTTTAGTTCCTCTTCACTTTCTGCCATAAGGGTGGTGTCATCTGCATATCTGAGGTTATTGATATTTCTCCCGGCAATCTTGATTCCAGCTTGTGCTTCCTCCAGCCCAGCGTTTCTCATGATGTACTCTGCATAGAATTTAAATAATCAGAGTGACAATATACAGCCTTGACATACTTCTTTTCCTATTTGGAACCAGTCTGTTGTTCCATGTCCAGTTCTAACTGTTGCTTCCTGACCTGCATACAGGTTTCTCAAGAGGCAGGTCAGGTGGTCTGGTATTCCCATCTCTTTCAGAATTTTACACAGTTTATTGTGATCCACACAGTCAAAGGCTTTGTCATAGTCAATAAAGCAGAAATAGATGTTTTTTTGGAACTCTCTTCCTTTTTCCACGATACAACGGATGTTGGCAATTTGATCTCTGGTTCCTCTGCCTTTTCTAAAACCAGCTTGAACATCTGCAAGTTCACGGTTCACATATTGCTGAAGCCTGGCTTGGAGAATTTTAAGCATTACTTTACTGGCATGTGAGATGAGTGCAATTGTGTGGTAGTTTGAGCATTCTTTGGCATTGCCTTTCTTTGAGATTGGAATGAAAACTGTCCTTTTCCAGTGCTGTGGCCACTGCTGAGTTTTCCAAATGTACTGGCATATTGAGACCAGCACTTTCACAGGATCATCTTTCAGGATTTGAGATAGTTCAACGGGAATTCCATCACCTCCACTAGCTTTGTAGTGATGCTTTCTAAGGCCCACTTGACTTCACATTCCAGGATGTCTGGCTCTAGGTGAGTGATCACACCATTGTGATTATCTTGGTGTTGAAGATCTTTTTTGTACAGTTCTTCTGTGTATTCTTGCCACCTCTTCTTAATATTTTCTGCTTCTATTAGGTCCATACCATTTCTGTCCTTTATCGAGCCCATCTTTGCATGAAATGTTTCCTTGGTATCTCTAATTTTCTTGAAGAGATCTCTAGTCTTTTGCATTCTGTTGTTTTCCTCTATTTCTTTGCATTGATCACTGAGGAAGGCTTTCTTATCTCTCCTTGCTATTCTTTGGAACTCTGCATTCAGATGCTTATATCTTTCCTTTCTCCTTTGCTTTTCACTTCTCTTCTTTTCACAACTATTTGTAAGGCCTCCCTAGACAGCCATTTTGCTTTTTTTGTATTTTTTTTTCCCATGGGGATGGTCTTGATCCCTGCCTCCTGTACAATGTCATGAACCTCAGTCCATAGTTCATCAGGCACGCTATCTATCAGATCTAGGCCCTTAAATCTATTTCTCATTTCCACTGTATAATCATAAGGGATTTGATTTAGGTCATATCTGAATGGTCAAGTGGTTTTCCCTACTTTCTTCAATTTAAGTCTGAATTTTGTATAAAGGAGAACTCCTTTTGTATAAGGAGTTCATGATCTGAGCCACAGTCAGCTCCTGGTCTTGGTTTTGATGACTATATAGAGCTTCTCCATCTTTGACTGCAAAGAATATAATCCATCTGATTTCAGTGTTGACCATCTGGTGATGTCCATGTGTAGAGCCTCTCTTGTGTTTTTGGAAGAGGGTGTTTGCTATGACCCATGCATTTTCTTGGCAAAACTCTATTAGTCCTTGCCCTGCTTCATTCTGTATTCGAAGGCCAAATTTGCCTGTTACTCCAAGTGTTTCTTGACTTCCTACTTTTGCATTCCAGTCCTCTGTAATGAAAAGAACATCTTTTGGGGGTGTTAATTCTAAAAGGTCTTGTAGGTCTTCATAGAACCATTCAACTTCAGCTTCTTCAGTGGTACTGGTTGGTGCATAGTTTTCTTATTTATCATTAAATCTTTGGCCCAATGGATAGAAACTACTGCAGTGGTAGAAATGTTCCATGTCTGTGCTGTCCAATATGGTAGCCAGTAGAAATAGTGATGGTTTAACCTTTGAAATGTGGCTTATGTGATTAAGCATATTTTAATTTATTTGTTGTTGTTCAGTCACTAAGCCGTGTCTGACTCTTTGCAACTCCGTGGACTGCAGCACACCAGGCTTCTCAGTCCTTTACTATTCCCTGGAGCTAACTCAAACTCATGGCCACTGAGTCAGTGACAATATCCAACCCTTTCATCCTCTGTAGCCCCTTCTCCTTTTGCCTTCCATCATTCCCAGCATCAGGGTCTTTTCCAGTGAGTTGGCTTTTTGTATCAGGTGGCCAAACTTTGGAACTTCAACTTCAGTATCAGTCCTTTCAATAATATTCAGAGTTGATTTCCCTTAGAATTTATTGTTTTGATCTTCTTGCAGTCCAGGGGACTCTCAAGAGTCTTCTCTTAACACCACAATTTGAAAGCATCAATTCTGTGGTGCTCAGACTTCTTTATGGTTCAGCTATCACACCTGCACATGACTAGTGGAAAAACCATAGTTTTGAGTTTACAGACCTTTGTTGGCAAAGTGAGGTCTCTGTTTTTTAATACACTTTCCTGGTTTATCATAGCTTTCCTTTCAAGGAACAAGTGTCTTTTAATTTCATGACTGCAGTCACTGTCCATAGTAATTTTAGAATCAAAGAAAATAAAATCTGTCACTGCTTCCACTTTTTCCTCTTCCATTTGCCATGAAGTGATGGGACCAGATGCCATGATCTTAGTTTTTTAATGTTGAGCTTGCCATCAATAGTTAGTTATATTTCTTGCTCACTTAAAACCTACCCTGTCCATCCAAGCTTCCTCGGCTGGAATGAGTTTCTTACTCCACAATACTCTCATAGCATCTTTGTATTTCCATTAGAGCTCAATTACCCTTATATTCTAGATGATTAGCAGCCTTTTTGTCAATAGGTGTCACCTTTATAATGCTGGTGTATACTTAATTGTTATTATTTTTTACCCCCTCATAGCATCTCAAAGGGTGTGTGTTTGCACATGTGTGCACATTCAGTAGGTGCTGTCTCTGTGTCTGTTTCATTGAGTAAGATGATCTCTGTAAAATTTTACATCCTAAGCAACCACAAAAATAGCCTTTTCAGAACTCAGATTGTTTGAGCTTCACCTCTTGACTCTACCCTTTTAAGCAGGTCTCAGCTCAGAAGAATCTCTAAATTTATTATCATGTTACAGTAAGATTTCACCAGCTCAGCAAGATCAATTGGAGCTGAATGTAGTGTTTTCTGACTGTCTCTTTACCACATTTCTTTATTAAGCAGATGAGACGTGTCTGCCCTGACAAAGCTCCACATAGCAGCTCAGACGCCACTGCACCTTCTGGAGACCAGTTCCCTCCTCTGCTCTCAAGAAAAGTGCTTATTTGATATTTGGACCAAGACACTATGAAGTCAAGATTAATTATTTTATTTAACAAATATTTTTCAAGAGTCAGTACATGCTAGGCACTCAGAGGAATACTGAGAGATAATGTAGTCCCTGACTGCTCCTGAATGTGTCAAAGGGGAAGTTAGACTTTGGAGTCCAGTAAACACAGTTCAGATGTGAGCTCTGCTGTCTACTATGTGTCCCTTGGTAGAACTAAAATGGTAACCAATGTGAAAGGTCCTTTGGTCCCCTTTTACATGGAGCCCACTTGTTACTATTATCAGCTTTATAAATATCATAAGCAGTAGTTCAAAGGAGGAAATTTCTTATTTTGCCATGCTATATTCTCCATAGAAAATAGCAAAGTCTCTGCCATGTAATTAGTACTTTTCAAAACGTGTGCCAACTGAATGAGCCAATTGTCAAAATAAGAACAGTAAATGCTAAGGAAATTCACAGAAAGATTATCTTCTGTAAGCTGGGAGAGGGAAGGCAGTGAAGTCTTCCTGTAAGTAAACTGTGTGAACAGGGTTGAGACTAGCAGAATGGAGGGAATTAATAACAAGCTTCCAGGAGCAGAAATTATGCCTGTCTGTGTATGTCCTCAGCTTGTAGCATATGACCTGATCATGGGGTGTGTGTGTGTGTGTGTGTGTGTGTGTGTATGTGCTCAGTCATGTCTGACTCTTTGTGACCCCATGGATTGTAACCCACCAGGCTCTTCTGCCCATGGAATTTTCCAGGCAGGAATACTGGAGTGGGGTGCCATTTCCTCCTCCAGGGGATCTTCCTAACCCAGGGACTGAACCCAAGTCTATTGTGTCTCCTGCATCGGCAGGCAGATTCTTTACCACTGCGTGACTACTGGAAAACCAATGGCTTTGATTATCTGGACCTTTGTCAGCAAAGTGATGCTTCTGCTTTTTAATATGCTTGTCTAGGGTTGTCATACCTTTCCTTCCAAGGAGCAAATGACTTTTAATTTCATGGCTGCAGTCACCATCTGTAGTGATTTTGGAGTCCAAGAAAATAAAATCTGTCACTGTTTCCACTTTTTCCTCTTCTATTTGCCATGAAGTGATAGAACTAGATGCCATGATCTAGTTTTTTGAATGTTGAGTTTTGAAGCCAACTTTATCACTTTCTTCTTTCACCCTCATCAAGAGGCTCTTTAGTTCCTCTTCATTTTCTGCCATTAGAGTGCATATCTGAGATTATTGATATTTCTCCCGGCAATCTTGATTCCAGCTTGTGCTTCATCCAGCCCAGCATTTTGCATGATGTACTCTGCATATAAGTTAAAGAAGCAGAGTGACAAAATATAGCTTTGTTGTACTCCTTTCTCAATTTTGAACCAGTCCATGTTCCAATGACTTAACCTTTGAAATGTGGCTTGTGTGATTAAGGATATTTTAAATTTAACTTATTTATTTTCTTCAAGTTAAATTTAAATAGCCATGTATGGCTAATTGCTACAAGATTGGTTCTTAACAATTTCAAAATCTACCCTGAAGCCTGGTACACAATACTAACAATAAATAGTGCTTAAATAAAATACAGAGTAATCTAGCTTAACTATCTCAGGAGATTTTTTTTAATGTCTTGTCTACCATATCATGAAAGCCAGGGTTTGAATAGCTCTTATTTACACAAAAGTAGAAAACTGCAACATTCATAATGCAGCTTAGTCTTTTCATTTTTAGTATAAATAAAAGTCTGTTAAGGATAGAATCAGATTATGACTCTACCTTTGTCCTTACCATCAAATAAAAGTCCTGGATGATCTCCTCTTATTTCCTTATGTTGAACATTTGTGGCATTTGGATTGGCATCTGTATGTCTCAATTCTTGGCCCTTTCTGAACATCGAGCACAATGTTTGGGTTTGAGTTTGAGTCAGGATTATCTGTTGATAGAAGGGAAATGAACATCTATGACAGAGGACTCCACCTTATTCTCAGGTAGCTCTGCTTCATAGTTACAGGGAAGCAGACTGCTTCCCTGATACCCAACCCGACCCTACTTCACACACACACATATATTCATATTTCTTATAGAGGGAGATAGAATAATTTCTAGTGGAAACCAGCTAAACAAACATCAACAATTAAAGGAACAGAATAATATAAGTCTGCAAAGACGAGAACCAGAATCAAGAAAATGTATCTAGAATAGTCTAGAGACCATTTTATTACTTGATACTCAATCTACATGCAGTATCCTCACAGCTAAAATAATAACTGGTATAGAAACAATAAAGAATTTTAGTCTTTATAACTTACTATAGGTTTTCTACAGTCAATGCACACCCTTAACATTCACAGAAAAAATATTTTTGATCACTTAATTCCAACTTCATTATGCTAACTTTTCTGCCACAACTCTGTTACCTCTAGTCTGGAATTCTTTATTGCAAATATAAACGAATTACCAAACATAAAAAAATTAAAATCAGGAATGAATTTTCCCCTATTACTGCTGTTTCCTTCTCGAGAATTGTTCACATAGGCCCATGACATGGTTAAAATAGTGAAATGATAAAATGAATTTCATTGTTCAGTTACAAATAGACAGAGTCCAGAGAGTCAAGTAGTAGTTGTTTTAAAGGAAGCTCAGTTGAGATTTCCCTTTCTCATCTCAGATTATAGTCTATATACTTCTCCACCTGAGGATCACCAAATGCTTTTATTAGGACAGTAACAGGAGGGGGAAAGAGAAGTGGGAGGTTGAAACAATAGGAGTAATCTGGATAAATTTGAGTGAAATCCCTGTAAATTTGGACCCTGAAAAGTGTCAAGCTGCCATGTAAGCACCTCCAGAATTCTCTCTGGGAAATAAGTCCTCCTTCTTGAACAGTATTAGAGCTTCTCAACCAGTCTTCCATGGGCCACAGAATGTGGGTTGTATATATGCTGAGATGCCATAAGTCCTGAGGGCAGCCAGGCAAGACCCAGAGTTAAAGCAGTGGGGCAGAAAGAGAACCATTTTCTCTGTGGGCCTTGCTATAAAGATTTGAGATGTATTTGTGTTACTGAACCAAACTTAGGCAGTAAAGTCAATCTACTGATACAGGATTGTGGTGAAAGAAAGTGCAGCATCTACTGCAGGACACTAAGTAAGGAGTTTAGGGCAACTGGTGCTCAAATCACCCAAATTCCCCGATGGGTTCCAGGAAAGCATTTTTAAAGGATTTATGCAGGAGGAAAGTCACAGAGTATGTGATTGGCTCTCGCGCAATTCTCTGGGTGATGGTGAAGTAACAGGGTGGTGTCACATTACCCATCCTCAGGCTCCAGTAGGCCTAGGGGCTACGTGCTCATGGCCATCAGGTAGTTAATTTCTTTTATTTGGTGAGATATTTTTAGCATCTACAAAACATTTCAGAACATGGGTATCACATACTATTAGCTAGGTCCTTCAGAGAGGAGCTAAAGTAGAGGATATAGAGGAGAGTTCTGTTTTGGAAAAGCCTCATAGCATCCCACTCAGTTACACTTGCCTCAATAAAAAGATTTTTAAAAGGTCTTTGCTACGTGCCCATATCCATCAGCTACACCTAAGGCTGTTAAACAACAAGACCTTCCTTGTTGTTGTTGTTGTTCAGTCACTAAGTTGTGTCCGACTCTTTGTGACCCCATGGGTTGCAGTATGCCAGGCTTCCCTGTCCTTCACCATCTCCCAGAGTTTGCTCAAATTCATGTCCACTGAGTCGGTGATGCCACACCATCTTTCCTCTGTTGTTCCCTTCTCATCTTGCCCTCAATCTTTCCCAGCATCAGGGTCTTTTCCAGTGAGTCAGCACTTCCTTGGATCTTCCTTGAACATCTTTAAATAAACTACCTGTTTTGCATTTAGTCTAACATCACTGTTAGACCAGTATTTCAGGACCTATTGAAAAGAATGAGCCAAATGCCTTTTTCTGTCAGTGAAAGAATGGTGATTGAAAAACTTTTCAGACAGAGAAAAGCAGGAAGAGAATATGACTCAGGTATGAATTTCAGTTTAGTTAACATTTTCCTTATCCACATGTGTGTATTTAGGATAGCTTTTCTAATCTTATATAAATGATCTTTTAAGATTTAATATCCTTTTTCTTGTTTAAATATGTATCAAACTCTACAATGGATTTACCATAAAAATAAATCAAGCTACATAATGTCAGAAAATAACACTTTATGCATATGAAGTTCCAGGGCCATGGAAATAGTAATATAAACCCTCAGTGTAATGCCTGTTTTATCATTCTGATGAGATTTAAAATCATGACCTTCTTTTACCTGAAGCATTCAGAATCATTCTGAATAAATGCTGAAACGATGGGCAGGGATTGTAATCTACCTTGACTATAGGTGAACCATCAAAATTCTCTGAGCCTTAGTTTCTGCATCTGTGAAATGGGGGAAATGCATAATTGGATGGGCTATTGAGAAGGCAAAATGCAACAGTGTTAATAAGTTTCCTGAAGCAGGGGCCAGCAGCACATTGATAGTACTCAAAAATAGTAGCATTAATAAAATAATTTGAAAAACCTTGATCTATTAAAATTCTTGTTATATTTGAATAAATGTAGAAGTTAGAATTTTAATTTCAAAAATTTCCTCCCAGTTTAAAATTCAGCAAAGCACATCAATGTGACAATTTTATTTTTCTTTTGAGTTCTATAGATGAAAGAAGAATTTGTCACCATGAAGTTATTTTGTCTAGGAAGCTAACTTTCAATGATAACTAAAGCACTCATACATGTCAGAACAAAACACATTTCCACTGTGAAATAAACTGCCACTGGAGTTACTTGGACTTCAGCTTTCAGAGGAACTGGTTTAGTTCAGCTTTGTTTTGTTTGTTTGGATTTGTATAGAGTTCTGTCTTTAATAGTAGATGTTGAGTTTGCTGCAGAAGTTGAAATAAACCACACGACAAAGAATCTTAATGGGAAGCATAAGTGTTGGCAACACTATGTGATCTATATCTCAAAAAACAAATTAACACCACACACTTTCAGGATGTATGGACAGAGATCAATGAAAAGATGTTCTTGCAAATGGAATATTGAAAGGCAGGCAATTGTACACTTCTGCCTTCAGCATCTTCCCAATGAAAAGCAAGCTGCTTTATAGCAGAGGCTGCTTTTGCTTTTTTCCCCTGAATGCAGGGCTAGTTCAACTTTCAGGTATCACACAAACCTCTCTTGAAAAAAAATTGCCATTAGGAATTATACCTATGAACACAATGATAAAAAAAAATAAAGGAACTTGTCTATAGCTGGCCCATTCCCAAAATGGAAAGGAACACTTACTCTCAATCTCCAACACTCTTTTCCCATTTCTCTTTGTGTGGGCGTGCACGAGTGTATGCCTGGGCTCACAAGCATCTCAAGCTGTCTGTGGGAGGAAAACGGTTTCAACACTGGTTGATACGTATACTCACGGATTCTGGAGGGTAGCGGCTGTTCCATCTGTAGAAAAATGAAATGTGCTGCCGAACCAGGTTGGGGGAGGTGGTGTCTGGGAATGGGTAGGAGAGGTGAGAGGAAGATGGAGATTCATGCATCACGTACTCTTTTTTTTTTTAACTCCCCATCATGCTACAAAGGGGACTAATTTATGCCTCACATCAGTTCATTATATGTATTTGTATCTTTTCCTGTCATTTGAAGAAAGATTATGCAATTTAGAAAATTCATAGGGATGTTATTTTTTCATCAGAACACAGTGCTGCACCCCACGCCTGCTTTGTTGTCAGAAACAGGGTCTCCTCCCAGCAGTTTCTGGGTATGCTGCAGGTGCGGCAGCTGAATATAGGAAAATCTGGAGACCGAGAAGAGGCTTAGGAAATGAATAGGTGTAGTGACAGGGACAATCTTTCCAACAGTGAAAGATGTGACAATGGTCTGGTTTATTGGTCTATGCTATTAGTCAAAATCTGTGTCCCTGTGAAAGGCAATGTTTTCAAACCACCATCTAATTAGCGTACAAAGAAAAAAGGAAAAACTCTATTGGGTAAATTGATAAGTCACACTTTTCGAAAAATCTAAATTGCCTTTTGATTGGTTTTCTGGTAATTGCTATAGGGTTATCGGAAGCTTTCAGCACGTTTTTCCTCTTGTCAAACACAAAGCAAAACTACAGAATGAAAGCAGCCATTACAAGCAGTTTCAGGGTTTTTTTTTTTTTTTTTAAGTCAGTTATAATTAAAGGGTTTGTAGCTGCTGTTATTTTGCTCTGGTCATTACAGATGTGATCAATTTTATGTCACCCCCTCCCTTTTTTTTTTTTTTTTTTTGTCTGATCATTAAATATCTTTTTGTAGTGCATATGAGTGATATGTCTTCAGGAGGAAAAAGTTCATGAATCAAATGAAACTAAATTTTTATTAAGCTCCACAAGGAAACTGTCCCTTTTCTTAACAAATTTCTCCTTGAACACTTCTGTCCTTGGGGTTTTGTCCTATTTTCTCTCACTCTATAAACAGCCAATATCAAAAATATCTTTAATTACAGAAGATAATTATAGAAACCATTTTTTTCAGGTTCTAGACACCATTCAAAATTTTCCAACTGAAGAGGCCTCTTATTTGAAAGTCCCTTGATGACACTTTATTCTTTGAATCAAGAGATGTTGCCTTTGATATATTCTGTAACTACAGAATGATGATTCATCTTCCCATTTTATCGGGTGTGCACTTTTGACTTCATTGATACTAACCTGGAAGAGATCTCTAGATGTTTGTTGTTCAATTTTGTTTCCAAAAAAATAATAAGCATGAGCAGAGAAATTAGTTAATGGCTTAAATCCCCCAGCAGGATGTTAGACATGAAGCAATGGCGTTTCCAACTTCTGAGTTAAGTTCTGCACTTTACAGTGATGAGTTTGAAGTGATAATGGAAGATGAAAAAAGGATTTGTGATTACTGGGATAAAGTGCTAATCTGCACCACAGAACCTGCTGCATCCACCCCTAACATTTACTCTAAAATGCTTTCAGCTTTTAAATCCACCCTCCAAAATTAGTAGGGGGTTAAAGTAGAACCCATTGGGAGGTTACATTTATTTAATATTCAGTCCTTTCTTGGATGAAATATTGCAGTCTATCCTCATAGGTATTTGTCAAACCATTAGAGTAATGGTTTATAGCTATTAAATGAAATTGCAGTTCTGTTTGTAAGTTCCATTTACACAGGATAAGCAAAGTGCCTTCATTTAGATTTAAAATACCTGAAATCTTAGCTGCAGCACATGAAGATTATGTAGACGGTTAACTAATTCATCACCATGGTGTGAACCCATCACAGGTGAACCTGTTCTGGGTGTCCGTGCCACACAAAACCCCAGTGGGCACCCAGAGTCACACTGTCTTGTACTGTGCCATTCATTGGTTCAGAGCTGGAAGACCAGGCACTGGCTGATTTCTTTTTTTGTAATAGCTTACATGCTTTTGTTTTTTTTTTTTTTTTTTTTTTTTTTTTAGACTCAAATGAAAAGGTGCTTTTAATCACTGGTTCCAGCACAGGAATATTTGATATAGTTCCCTCTGATAATAAATGGAGAATCATGCCTAGAGTTAAAATAAAGCTTTCCTTGGAAGCCTTCTCTGTGCCTTTTCCCTCATGCTTTTCACTTTATAAGCAATTTGTACAGACACTGCTGAGTACAAAGGAGCTGAGATAAATGAAGTCTTTAGAACTTCACCCTTCTCACTGGGTGATGAGTTTGATTGCTTTCAATAGAAGAGACACTTATATTCAAATGATTAATTACCAAAACTCACGTTTTTGGTTGGAAAAGATCCTCCAGATCCTGCCCCTCCCTCCACGGAATCAGTTAATGCTATGCTGATGGGCCTCCCAGTTTTCAGAGAGCATAAAATGCCTTAGCCAGACCCCCCTGGTCCTCCAATGTTCATGGCCACCAGGAAAGCCAAGTAGGTTGCCCAAGTTCTTGGCTTCAGACGCTGCATTTAGGCTGGCTTCTACTCAATCCCCGCCAAAAAGAAAAAAATACTGAAAAAATTGTATCAACTTCTGAATGAGGCTCCTCATGGGTTCTGGGAAAGTCTTAGATAGTTGTGGCCTTCAAGAGAAATAAACTACTGGGCTTTTGGATTGTTGCAGATCTGTGGTAGACTCTCTTTCCTGGAGACAGACTAGGGTACCTGAGGTGCAGTCCAAACTGAGTGAAGGACATCCCAGCTACAACAATAACCACCACCATTTAGTGTAAAGCATATTTGTTCATCAAGGACTCAATTAAGTGTTTTGCTCACATCACATATGCAGTATAATATTTAATCCTTTCTATAATCCTAACAGGGGCTTCTCTGGTAGCTCAGACGGTAAAAAAAAAAGAAAAATCTGCCTGCTATGCAGGAGACCGGGGTTTCATTCCTGGGTCAGGAAGATCCCCTGGAGAAGGGAATGCCTACTCACTCCAGTATTGTTGCCTGGAGAATTTCATCAACAGAGGTGCCTAAGGGGCTACAGTCCATGGAGCCGCAAAGAGTAGGACATGACTGAGCAACTAACACTTTCACAGTCCTTTAAGACTACTGTCATTCTGGTGTCAAAATTTATGAAACTGAGGTCTAGAAATTTTAAACAATTTACTCAAGATTAGGAATTCCCTGGAAGTTCAGTAGTTAGGACTCAGTGCTTTCACTGCCGTGGCCCTGGGTTCAATCCCTGGTTGGGGAACTAAGATCCAGCAAGACATGTGGTATTGCAAAAAAAAAAAAAAATCATAAAATTAGTAAGCAAATAACATCATTCAAACCTAAATATTTCTGTTGCCAGGGTTCCAGCTTAATCACTGAGACACTTTATCTGGAATTCAAACTGTTAGAGGATCACCTCTGTTAAAGCAACATGTTTCAGAAATTCTGTACTCAGTGAACTCAAGTGGTATTAAAATTTGCTGTTCAGTCACTCAATCGAGTCCAACTCTTTGACACCCCATGGACCGCAGCACACCAGGCTTCCCTGTCCTTCACCATCTCCCACAGCTTGCTAAAACTCATGTCCATTGAGTCGGTCATGCCATCCAACCATCTTGTCCTCTCTTGTCACCTTCTCCTCCTGCCTTCAATCTTTCCCAGCATCAGGTTTTTTTCTAATGGGTTGGCTCTTCGTGTCAGGTAGCCAAAGTATCGGAGCTTTTTGAGCAACATCTTCCAAAATGAGAGAGCAATCATATGCAACAGAGTTTTCCCAAATGATTTATACTGTGCCGGGCAATATCCCTCAGTTTTAAAAGGTGCAAAAAACATTTAGAAATAATGAAGTTGTAAAACAGCTTAGTAAAGTGAGGTTCTGTTGAGCATCTATGGTACTCAAGTTGTAGTCTGGATCAGAACCACCTTGTGAGCTTTTAAAAATACAGATTGCTGGATTTCAGGTCCAGAATTTGAGAATTTGCAATTATAAAAAATTCCCAGATGATGTTAATACTTCTGGTCCTCTTTAAAAATCACTGATCTGGAGGTCTTTCTATTCTTCTCTCCTATCTAGGGTTTAATGTTAGAAAAATGAAAACAACAAAAAAAAGCTCAGATTCCTAAATAAATGGGGTTGATAAGACACCAGTTAACAGAACAAAAATTCAGAACTGTGACAGCACGTCATGGTGGGACTAGGATTCTCAGACTCAAGATTACCATGCCCCAGACTTTGTTTAAAAGAACTCTTTGCCATAGAGAGATCATGTCCAGTCCACGGTGTTAGCACTAGCCCTGAGGCAGGTTGGGGGTCGTGCCTGTAATAATGTCACTTTCAACAAGTAAGACACTGAGATAATAAGAAAGGTGCACTCATGAAGTAACCTGTGGTTTTTTTCTCCTTTGCCCTGGGGAAATTTCAGCCTGGTCTCATGAATTCCCTGAACACTCTTGGCTATTAAGATGGCCTCTGGACATGTTAATCTCCAGGACGTCTCCTATCAATATTTAAATTACCAAGTACCATGTAATGTACGTGGTCATTTCCAAGCTCAACACTGCATTTAGATTTCCAATTTCTCCCCATTTCCCCATTCAGGCCTGCTTCTGGTTAGCAGTCTACAGTGAAGGGAAGACAATTGTCTTTCCTATTCCCCTACCTAGAAATTCGATTCTGCCCCCCCGCACCCCGCACTGAGTGGGTGGCCAATGACATCCCCAGGGTTGAAGAGGTCCTAGAGGAAGGAAAGGAGTATGGGGCAGGAAAGTTTACTTTCCTGACACTCAGGTGATCTGTGCTGGCTTCCTCTGCCCAGGCTAGTATTCTAACTTCTCTCCCACATACTCAGGTAGGACATGCCACACGGGCAGCCCCTTTCCCTTGGCTCTGGCTCGTGATCCCCGCTCAGCTCCGGCAGCTGAGCAGAACATGGCAGCCTGTGCTGGCTGAGGTTCCTTCAGTCCCTGCAGAGCCCTCCGGGGCTTCATTTGTAAATGACTGTAGGCAGATGTTCCTACTACCGATCCCTGATCTGGTCTGTGGGAAAGGGGAACCCCTGACCTGCCATCAGGGGAATGTGGTCCCTTCTCAGATGCACCCCAGGCTCAGATGCACCCCAGGCTCTGCTGCCACGGTCATGTTAGCTGGTCTTCAATCTGTAGAGGTTTTCTTTAGGTTTGAATCAAATATACCAGGCTCCCAGATTCCAGGAACCACTTTGAAATCTCTCTAAGTAACATCTTTGAATCACCTTTTTTTTTTTTTTTCCCCACTCTGGACTTAGACAGAAAGGGGTATATTTAAACCTGGTGTTACACAGCCACATAAATCGAAGCTGTCTCATAGGCTACTGTGAAAGCCCTCCCTTTGCTAAACTGACAAAATTACCCATCAGTCACGCCATCCTTGAGTAGCTCACTAAGACGGCAGGTGTGAGAAGACGTAGTGTTTTAGCAGATGGAATCTGTTAGACAAAGGGACACCGTGATATTCCAGAGTTTGTTCCTGTGGGACTAGTGCTATCTTGAAATACCAAGTAAGTATAGGAAACAACAGCTTCCTATCCTTTCAGCAGTTAAAGCAATTTTACTTTTCTTCGGTGGTTATGGAGCAATCTTAATAAATAATACAGTTTCCTTGGGTTTTAAAGAACCAGGGATATGAACTAGACGACAGACAGAGTACATAGTTTTCTTCTTCAGGATAGCTGAGTAAACACACAAGGTCACCTGTCCTCCCCTGCAAAATATCAATGACATCACAGAATAAATAGGCAAATAAATCCTAAAAGGCACTGGAAAACAGGATACACAGGGTGAAGAGAGTGAAGCTGCCAGAAAAACACAGAGTGAGGAATGCGTAGAAGACATAAGAAATAAACCAAGTGGGACAGACTGACAGCAAAAGCCACAAAGGCAAAAGAGAGGATGATGAGAGTTCCAGAAAACCGAGCGGGTGTCTGAAAGGTTCCAGGGAGGACCGGCTGAAGGTTCACCTATGGCTGCCGTGCAATGTGGGAGCAGTCCCGCTCACATCTGCACCCGCTGAGGAACAGATACCAGTAGGAGACGGCCGATACCAAAGGCTGTCAGAGAAGAGTCTGTGACTGGAAACAAATGCCCTTGTTATGGCAACCACGAGGAGGAACTGGGGTGCCCCTGCACCCAGAGGCAAACACCCACCACACCCACAGCAAAGCCCTCCCAACAGCATGTCAGCTCTTTTTCTAAACAAATTGTGGGTTAAAGAGGAAATCAAAACGGAAAATACAGACAACGTGGAAAACAGTGACAATAATAGCACTACGTAGCAAGATCTATGGGATACTGCTGTGTGTCATGCTAAAATTAGGGCATGGAATTTCTCTTGAGTTTATTCTGCGATCCTGTTTGTGTTTCTGTGACAGACAAATGATGCAGATCTCAAATTCAGTTTTTAGGATGAGGCAACTGCATAGGTAATAGGGCTTCCAGTTCCACATCCCATTTTGGGGTCCCTTTACAAAATTCCTGGCGCTAGAGATGTCCTTTCTTGTTATTGTGCTCAGATAAGTACTTTCAGAATCCGAGGGCAATCTGACTGTGACATCTGTCACCTCATTGATCACCAGGGTTGATCTGGCTGATCTGCAGCTAAGCTGGTGTCCCCCTTCCCCTCACCACTGCACGTACATCCCTCCTTGAGCTGAATGCTCAGTTGAAGAGAAAAACTTTACTTGATACAGGAGGACCACTCTTCCATCTAAGATATATAGAATCTCTAAACAAGTTCTCAAGAACAGTACTTTTAAAAGCGTTTCGTTTATTTATCTTGGATGGAGAACTTGCCCTACATCAGCTCATTCTGCCATCTTGAAGAGAATCTCTGAATTAATTACAATTTAAAACTATGCCTAAGTGTGATTTGATTATTTACTTCTTCACGTCTCATTTCTTACCACAAGCACTCCAAATATACTATTTGCTGTTTCCCAAATCATGCTTTTATTTTGTTGTTGCTGTTATTTATTTCTCCATTCTTTACATACGAAAAATAGGTGTTCATCTTTGACAAAACTGTTCAAGCACCGCCTTTCCTGTGAAGCCTCACTGGGATCCTCCAGAGGAAGTGAGTAACTCCTCCATGCTCTCATGCCCTTATTTATCACAATGGTATGACAGCACTTCTTCTTTGTTCTGTAATTACTTAGGTGCTGGTGTTCTCTCTAGGCTATCAGCTCCCTTGAGAGACTGCTGCAATCTAAATAAATTTTTGGAACTGCCAGCACCCAGCATGGTACAAAAAGTAGGTAGCCACAGACTAAAATAAATGAATAACTTCCATGTAGAAGAGCAAGTAGTTATGGAAAGGAAAAGCACATCCTCTCCAAGCAACAGCAGTAGACATTCCTAGCAAGTAATGAAAATTGGTTGGAAAAAACTCAGATGCCTAGGGTCAAATGCGCAATGTACTGAGAAGTCATTTCAATATATTAGTCAAAGCAGAAACTTGGTTTGTAATATGATTTCTTGTAGCAACGCTTAAAATTAATTGGAAGGAAGAAAAGGCTAAAGGTTAAAGGGGTCAGTGAGCAGTAAATGGCAAACTTCAGAGTCCCTAGGAAAGGTGTGTAGGAAAGCCCTTAGGATGGTTAATAAACTCTAATAATCCTTCCAACCGTCTCCCACAAGCTCCACAGGATGCAATTACTATCCTGCCAGTTCTACCTGGAGTCTCTGAAATATCCACAGCTCTTGCCCGTGGGCTGTCAGGTTTTAAAATAGCCCAGGAACAATTACTAAGTGTTCACCTCCTCCTTGATTTTCAGGCATACTTGCCTGTCCCATGAACTGCCCTAGACTGCTCTTGACACATTATTCTGAATGATATTTATTGGGAACTCCCAATAGAAAGAGGTGTTGTCTTCATCAATACAAATAACAATGCATGACTTTTCTAAAAAGATAATTATCAACCTACTGCTCAAAATGTAACAATGAGTTTATTGTTCCACAGAATTTCTAGATGTTGACATTTGAAAAACAACTCTGGCTAACAAAGTTATCAGAACATTTGTAGGTGCTCAACAAATGTATTGAATGAATGACATTATTATATTTTAATGATATAAGATGGTCTCAGATTGAAGACATTCTGAATTATAGTCCTTATTTATCCCTTAATATAAGTCATATACAATAAATCCCCAATATCTAAGAAATAGTTGCTTCCAGCTGTAAACCAGTTCAATCAGTGATTTTAAATGGAATCTTTTAAATACTCAAAAATCATTTATCTTACCCCATATTCAAGTGAATTAGCAAGATCAAAGTTATATTTAGAGTCTGTAAGTGAATAAAAATAGATTATAAAAGCCTACATATTAGATGGTAACATGAGCAAAATAATTCAACATTCTTTTTTATCTTTAAAATTATAAATACTGTACATTAACAAATAAAACACTCCTACACTAAAACCCTGTATTTCCAGATTCTTTGATAATCGTAATTTCTGGTTTACTGGCTGTTATAATTACTGAAAAATAACTATACCTCCACCATAACCAGATCACCAATTTTCAAAGAAAGATAATAAAATGTACTTATAGTTGACTTAAAGTAATTTGACTTGTGGATTCAGATGCTACTTTAAGGCATCGTGGTATGTCAAGCTTTTCAATATAAACTTTAGCTATCAAAGAATTATGCTAAAGAAGAGATTTGTTCTCTTCATATTTTAAAATGAATGGTATTTTATTAACTATTCATCAGCCCAAGTCAGACTTGACCCCAAGTACAATCTTACTAGCCAATTAACAACGTGAGAGCCAGAAACATATTTATTTGGGAACTTGAAGTGATTGGAGATTTTTTTAAAACATGAAAGTTTAAAATGATGGGGCATGTTCAGTAGGCACAAAGTAATCTTAGAAGCTGTAATAGATCTCTGACAACCCACAGGATAAAGTGACTTAACGTGCATTCAGCGGGCTTGCCAGGGTAACCATATTGCTAAAGTTAACTCTACTTGAGCCTGGTGTTTCTAATCTTATTTTCTTGGTATTTTCTGTCTGGTTCTGTCTTTCTACTTCCCTGATTGGCTTTTATCTTCTTGACTCTTCTCCTACCAGGTGGTAAACAAATCCCTGCTGAGTGGTAAACAAACCTCGAGGCTAGAGGGACCTCTGGGAGTTGCAGCTGCCACAGCTATAAAAAGAAGTCTAAACTCTTAAAGAGATGAAGAACCTTTAAAGGAAATGAGGAGCAAAGCCTTGAAGTTTTTCTGCAGTTTCACCATTTATACTAAAGATGGCTGAAAAGAAGTCAATAAGAGAGAAAGATAGCTACAGGCAACAGAACATGGAGAAGAGCTATTCAAAGCAATGATCTTCAAACATCTCTTTGAAAGAAATAACAAAGCCCTAAGTCAAATATTACTTCACTGGCAACCACCACAGTTTATGCTATTGTAATAAATATTTTTGTTAAATTTCTATGCTGGTTTGAAGTTTACAAAGCTCTTTCCCATATATTATTTCATTTGCTGGTCACAACCTGCCCCAAACTCCCTTTGTGAGCTTCTCCCTAATCCTTTCTCCACCTAGCTCAGGGTCCTCTGACCAGATCCAACACATTATTATCTTTAAGCTCTCATCTTTAAGTGTTCACTGTGATTCTCATGTTTATGCATTCCAAATTTCCTCTTGCCATTGACCCATCCAAAACTTATTTGGCCTCTAAGATCAAGCTCATACTACTACTTCTGAAAAGCCTTCTCCCAGGTGAGCCACCTGGAGGAATCTCACCTTCTTTTGTGTACTATGACAAATCAATGACCATTAATGTCACTTGATAACAATCATGTCCTCTGTCTCATTAGATCTGTCCTCTTACTGCTATTGAAATCTGCTATTATTTGAATTCTTCCCACCAGGTCTTACCTCCATAATTGAACTATGAATCTCATGAGATCAGGACTGAGAACCCGAACAGTTAATTCGCACAGGGTACAATCAAGAGCCCCTTCGACAGTGTAAGCCCTGGTGGCAGAATATTAGGAAACAGAGGTGACTCACGGACAATTAGCTCCTCCAGGGAGCAGGGAGCAGAATGGAGAGTTCATGCATTCCTCTGCCACATGTGTTGTTCTACTTAATTGTAAGTTTCTTAAAAGTAGAGACCTGGTCTTATTAATAGAATGTATTTCACTGAATTAAACCAGAAATAAGGGAATAAGGAGGAAGGTGGTCAACCAATAATTTAGAAACCAGAGTACATAGTGAAGCATCCCAACAGTAAGTACTAGGAAGATAGGACTAAGTAAACAAGGGAAAGAAATTCTGGAAACAAAAAAGTAGTCATGTGGCAGGACAAATGATAAATGCTTAGTTCAAATCTCCAAACAAATGGCTACAGACCTAAGTGGGAAGAAGTCAGAGATCTAAGAGTCAACTGAATGACAAAGTGTTTTGGGCAGGAGAGATTTGAAGGACTTCCATCCAGGACTGCTTGTCATAGTATTAAAGATCATGGAATATGAAATTGTAAAGTAAAAAAAAAAAAAATAAATAAATAAATAAAAAATAAAAATAAAATACAAAAAAAAAAAAAATAAAGATCACGGAATAGAATGGGTCAGGAAGTAGAATCTATGTTTTCTATAATTGAAATTCCAGCAAAGTGGACTGCTTACAGCGAGGACTCAATAGACATGTACTCAGTTGAGTTATTGAGGTATAGACATTACTTTGTGTGTGTGTGTACATTTGTATTATCACGTCAAGGTTTACTATTTATTCTAAGGTTGACAGGTCAACCTGATTCAGGCAGGGAAAGCTTTTGTCAGTGTGAGAAGAACCCAACGTGGGAAGCAGACACTGCATACCACATCCTACCCTCGCTATGGCACAGTTCTTGGGAGTCTGTCATTTGCAGTTCCTCCTTCTTTAACTTAGGTGTTAGGAATTCACCACTCAGTTCAAGACTTAGTTGCCTCTGGTGACTTCTGGAATCACAGAACACTCTGATGGTTATTAAAATGTTGAGGCAAATAAACTGAGTAGCAGATCCATGTCAGTAGACCCATGGAGAATTTTTACCTACGGAAGTAATGTACTAAGAGCAATGATCACACTTGTTGGTAACAAAAAATTTAATTGCAGAAAGTTATTTTTTAAAATAGATTGTATTGTTACAATCTACAATGTCCAGTTCCCAAAGTTACTCTCATCCTAGCATGCTTTTGTAAAATTCTATTGAAGTGAGAAATCTGTTATTGTGCTTTGATGGCTTTTTCCAGTGTTATGTATTATTGCATACAAATTGCTACCCAACAATTAGTAGCTTGGAATAACAGTATATATTTGTTATCTCTAAGAGTTTCTGTGGGTCAGGAACCTGAGCATGGCTTAGCTGAGTGGTCTGACTGAGGATCTTTTAGGAGGTCGCAGTCATGACATTAGCCAGGGCAGCTATCATCAGAGTTTTTTTTTGTTTTTTAATTAATTTATTTATTTATTTTTAATTTTCTGTATTGGTTTTGGCATAGATTGACATGAATCCCACTCTGTATAATCGGCTCCAGTTTTATCATCAGCGTTTTGACTGGGGTTGGTGCATCCACTTCTAAGAGGTCTCACTCTCAAGGCTGGCAAATAAGTGCTGGTCACAGATGCCTCATATTGCCATATGGGCCTTTCCAACATGGGAACACTGGAGAGACCTTATAACATGGCAAGCAGTTCAGGAGAACAGGGCAGAGTGGCAATGTCTCCTGTGATGCATTTCAGAAGACATACACCTTCACTCCTGCTGCATACTATTGACCATAAAGGCAACGCTAATACAACGTGGGTAATGCCTATACAAAAACATCATTACCAGGCAGGGAAGATCACTGGGGGCCCATCTTGGAGGCTGGCTACCTCACGTGTAATATAAACTGATAAGCAAAAGAAAAAAAAAATCACTTTTTGGCAAGGTATAGTTTTCAGAAATATTCAGTTAAAATAGCGTCTAAAAATAGTGCTTTTAGCTATATCTGTACTATTATTCTCAAAGACTAGTGAGTAAAGAATTTGAAATAAGTAATTTTTAAGTCATCAAATTCTTTAAAAAGTTATTTGAGAAGAACCAGTGGAGTGGACAATAAAGTTTTCACCAGAAAATGTGGTGAGAAAATGTCAGCCTCCTTTGCTGTGTTGGGAGCACCAAGAATTTCAGAGACCCATTGTGAACCATGGCTAAAACCAACACAAGTTTATCACAAACGGGCCCTAGTCAGAGCTAAACAGTATTCATGTGTCTTCGTAGTAAGAGATGGGGAATCTTCCTCCTTTCCTTCTATAAAAACGGAAATAGGAGATTTTGTACTATAAACTGACATTCATTAACAGTAAAAGATAATTACTTCAAATTGACTAAACTTCTAACAAAATGCTTCTCCATTATATGGAATATTACAGCTGAGATGGATTGAGCCCAGAGAGTAAACCAGAATCCCAAGGGTTAAAAATATTTAGCATTCAATTGCTAGTTCACTTCTTGCCCTCTGATAACCAGGAACAAAATTGCTTTTCTGTTGCATAAAGTATCTTTCAAATTCAATTGCTTATCTCCTCATTCATTCAAGAAAGAGAGACCTCAGATTTACAGGAACCAGAGCCCATAATACAAATATAGTATATTAAACATACAGCAGACATCTTTGGAAAAATAACCAAAACACAGTCTATTGATTTTAACCTTCTATATCAAGGTATTCTCCAGTGGTCTCAACTGGATGCTGGCTATGAGAAATTCCAATTATTTGAATTTCTATATATAGGATAAGCATTTAGTTATCAACACACACCATAAAACATATTTTCATCTGTTATTAAAGCACTATTACTATGTGGAATTGAATGTATTTCTACTGTGAACTCAACTGCCAGTGAAGCGGGCAAGGCGGCTTTTTCTGTAGAGACTCCCTTTGCAGACCTGTTTTATGAGCACAGTCCTGTAGCAACTTTTGGATTAGCTTTTGGATAGATAAAATAAAACATCATGAAGAGATTTTTGATAGTCCTTCTTCTTCCCTCACTCCCTTTCTCCTCCTCATATGCAACTTTTCATTGCCTTGGTTTTAATGAGCTGATTTATTGTTAAAAATTGCTTTTCTATGGTAATCACTGTGTCCCATGACTGCAAGCCTGTAGAAACCCTTCTGGTGCAGGGTGATCTCTTACAGAGTCCTGAGCTCACTTAATCTCAGCAAAATACCAAACAGTGGGGCTAAGATGTACATGACTTCTTATTCCACTGATTTCAATTTTGATTAAAACAAGTTTGCAGACTAGGAAATGGAGCCAAATTAAATGTATTTTTAGAATGGCATGGAAGTTAGTGATATCAGTGTTTGCTAAAATCTCCTAAAGAGCATCACTGCTCTTCATGGTTCAGAGACCAGCAGAATTGGAGCAGGATGGAGAGGAGAGACAAGCAAGAGGACCAGAGGGAAAGGAGAGCTGGTTTCATCAGGAAGGTTTTTTTAAAAACTCTAATTCATATCCTATTTCTGCAAGAACCGAGCAGTTGATTTCTGAGAAAGCTTCAGAGGTTTCCCATGTACTTCTATGGATGATTTGCCCATAGTTGAGTGGCTGCAGAAGGGCAAAGAAAGCCAGGCTCAGGGCTTCAATAGGTTTAACTTTCATTTTACCGTAAAAGTTTATAAGTCTTATGGTTTATGTCAGATTATAAAAGAAATAAATAAAAATGCAGAAACTGAAGTCTGAAAAGAAGAAAATAAAAGTCATTCACAATCCCAGAATAACAACCCCTAACAACCTGGTGCTTTTTTGTCCAGTGTTTTCTATATGAATAGAAATCACTCTATCTATAAAATTCTATATCCTATGTTGTTCACTAATATTATTATTCCATTTCCTTATTGTATAACAATTATTTGATGTCTTTAGCTATGAAATAATTCATCATACAAATGTACCACAATTTCTTGACCATTTTGGCTTCATTTAATGTTTTATCTTTAAACATAATATAAAATTCTTCAATAAACAACTTTGCATATACATTTTCTTACTTCTGTTGTCTCAGAAAGGATTTCTAAGTTAAGAGTATATAACTGCAATTTATTTTGATAAAGACAGTCTCCAAAATGATCATCTGCTCAATAAATAATTTAAAGGAAAAGAATGTGAAATCTAGTCAAGCTCAGAAAAGCTTGTGCCCAAATTTATGGCAAAATGCCTTGGTGGCATCTATGCCTTGGTGTACTTGCTTTTACTTTTTTAACCCTTTCTTTTATTCAAGTATAATTTGTGTACAATGAAAAGTTCAGATTTTAAGTTTGATGAGTTTTGACAAATGAATAATCCACGTAACTGTGGCCATATGTATACCCACATAACCATATCCTTATCAATATATAGCATATTTCCATCACCCCAGAAAGTTCTCAAGTGCCCCTTCTCTGTCAACCTCCATACCCAGAAGAAATTACTGTGGTTTGTTTTACTATAGATTAGTTTTACCTGTTGTAGATCTTCATACACAGTGTTTTCTTATGTGTCTTATTTCTTTCCTTCAGCATAATGTTTTTGAGATTCATTCATGTTGCTGCATATATCAGTATTTAGTTCCTTTCTATTGTTTCTTTTTTTTTTTTACAAATAGATGATTTTAAGTGGCTTAAAATTTTAATTTTATTTTTTAATATTTTTATTGGACTGTAATTGCTTTAAAAAGTTGTGTTACGTTTCTGCTGTACAATGAAGTGAATCAGCTATATATGTACATATATCCCCTCCTTCTTGGACCTCTCTACTCCTCCCCACAACCTATCCGACTCATCTAGGTCATCAAAGAGTATCAAGCTGAGCTTCCTGTGCTTTATAGCAGGTTCCAATTGGCTATTTATTTTACACTCAGTAGTGTATGTATGTTTTTACTGTTGAGTAGTAAGGTATGACTATACTAAATTGGTCTGTTCATTCTCTTGCTGGTGGAAATTTGGGTTGCTTCCTGTGAGGGGACAGCTAAAGCTGCTCTGAAATTCTCTTTAGACATATGACTTCATTTTTCTTGGGTACATACCTAGGATTACAATTTCTGGGTCATAAGGTAGGTTACGCTTAACTTTATAAGAAACTGCCAAACTATATTCTAGGCAGTTGTACCACTTTACATTCCCTCCAGCAATGTTTACAAATTTCAGTTGCTCTATCTTCTAACCAACATTACTATTCACAAGCTTTTTAATTTCAGCCATTCTAGTACCTGTAAAATGGTGTCTAATTCTGACTGTATTTTAATTTCCCAGTTTTTTAAATATACTAATTTACCATGTTTTCTTGTGAAGAGTCTGAACTGTTCAAACCTTTTGCCAGTCGTTTTTATTACTGAATGGAAAAAATGTTTTAATATAGCTGGATTGGGGATTTGAGGTCTTTAATACGCACATTTATTTTATTTTATTAAATATTTAACATATAATATATATTAAATGGGGCTCCCTGGTAACTCAGCTAGTAAAGAATCTGCCTGCAATGCAGTTTGATTCCTGGGTCAGGAAGATCCCCTGGAGAAGGGATGGCTACCCACTCTGGTATTTTGGGGCTTCCCTGGTGGCTCAGACAATAAAGAATCCACCTGCAATGCGGGAGACCTGGGTTCAATTACTGAGTTGGGAAGATCCTCTGGAGGAGTACCTGGCAACCCACTCCAGTATTCCTGCCTGGAGAATCCCCATGGACAGAGGAGCCTGGTGGGCCACAGTCCATGGGACTGTAGAGAGTTGGACATGACTGAGTGACTAAGCACAGCACACATATTAAATACATTATATTTTATTATAGTCTGTGGCTTATCTAATCATTTTCACACCAGTTTCCTTTTCATGAGCAAAAGTTTTTCATTTTACAAAGTATATTTTATCATTATAAAAAAAATTCTTGCTTGTTTATCCTGTTTATAAAACCTTTGTTTACCCCAAACTATTGTTAAGCTTTGTAGTTTCAAATTTTACATTAAAATCTAAGATTAATATTGGATTAATTTTTGTGTAGGGTATGAAATAAGGCCAAAGTATATGATTATCCATATTAATTTCTAGATGTTTCAGAACTAAGGTGGGGTTTTTTTGACAATTTTTATATTAGTTGCTTTGGCACTTTTTAAAAAAAATCTATTCACTTATAAGTGAGGTCTATTCCTGGAGTCTCTTTTCCACTGATTAACTCATGAACAGTTCCAAGCAACAGCTATCTGATTCCATAGTCCTCACCTCTTACATACCTCTCCAACTGCACCAGCCAAGGCATTCCTTTCCACTGGGATCCCATCACAGCTCATCACACATTCAACAACTGCACCACAGGAGCAAGCCAAGGGCAATCAGGACTCTACCCAGTACCTGTGATGGAGTCCTCATTACTATCTTCCAGTAGATGCTCCAGCTCCAAAATCCCATTTTAAAGTCTACTTCCTAGGACTACTCCTGGAACTAACTGGACAGACATTCAAACAGAGACTTGCATCTACTAGGTTTATTGGGAAGTACTTTGGGAATGATGGCTGAAGGGGAAAGGGAAGAAAGAGAAGCAGGAGTGGACAGAAAGAGGAGTTGAACTACAATGCAGAGGCCTCAGCCATTCCAAATCTTGGTTAGCTAGGAATCTGGGAATCCCCTTCAGAGGTATATCAAATTGAGGCAAGGTAGGGCCAAGCTTTGAACCCCTGAAGCAGTCAGTTACTTGCTGTGGGCTGCCTCCGAGAAGGGTACATAACCCGTGGTGAAGAAGCTCCCCTCCACAGACGACAACCCTGTCCAAATAAAAACACTGGCCTTGTTACCTGCAGAATCAAGGGAAAAAATACTGAAAATTTGCTACCAGTTTATCAACACAAGTGTAGATGTCTGCCATGGTACTCCTGGCCCACAAGCAGACAGTGTAAGTAAAAGGGGTAAAGATAGGTTAATTTGTTGGCCCAAACATAGGTCTTGAGAAAGAGCCTTGAATTCAGGCATTTTAGGGGGGATATGATTCAAGGAAGTACAAGTTGGGGAAGGACTACTGAGACAGAAAATGGAGAAAGCCCAGTGAATGATACGTCAATGAACAAGTTATCGTGTGGGAAACTGGGGCTCAATTCTATGGAATGGCTTCCCTGGTGGCTCAGTGGTAAAGAATCTGCCTGCCAATGCAGGAGGCCATCTGCCAGTAGATGTTCCATCTCTGAGTCAGGAAGATCCCCCGGAGGAGGGCATGTCAACCCACTCCAGGGTTCTTGCCGGGAAAATCCCATGGACAGACGGGCCCAGTGAGCGACAGTCTATGGGGGTTGCAAAGAGTCAGACACAACTTAGCAACTGGGCAGGCACAGGACTCAGCTCTGCTGGAATCTAGTAGAATATTCCTCAAAATGTCTCATAGAGGGGTGAGAAATTTAGAGTTCTGATCTGCCAACTCCAATTCTCACGGCTTGAGGGTTGCCCCAGAGGCACTTCCTGGCTACCTTGTTAAACAAACTTCAAAAAATAGAGATATACAAGTGTCTGAGGTAGAAAGCATTCAGTACTTCCGTGTTGAGTTCATTGGTCTAGGGGATATCAGTCAGATATCTGCTCCAGCCACCAACACTACATTCAAATTTACTCTAGAGATGAAAAGGCATGAGCAGAAGAGTTAAGGAGTTTTACAGAATGAAGAGACCCACTACCAGTCAAGGAGGTCTTGCAGCCCATTATCATAGCATGAATCTGGAGACGGGGGAGAAGAATAACCAAGAGAAGTGTCACCACAAGTACAGTTCTCATAGTGTTTGCTTGTACTCCTCCTCCACTGGCAGGTTTTACTGTTTTATGGAGGTGATATAAGGACACTAACAAGTCTTTAGAGTATGGTTCACTAAATAATAACATATGATAGTGTATGACATAATTTTCTACAAGGTGACAATGTTCTAAATATGTTACATATATCATTTAAATGAATCTCAAACACTGGAAATGAGTTTGTACAAATATTACTCCACATTATAGATCAGGCATTTTAGGCATAGAGAAATTGTTTTTAGTCAGTTATTGTTATGACAATGCTGCAAAACAAACAATACAAAATCTCAATGACTTACAAGAACAAAGATTTCTTTTTCTCACTAATTAGTTTATGGGTTGTCTAGGAAGGCTCTGTGAACTAAATTGGGATTAGTTGATCAGGCTCCAGGCTGCAAATATGGTTTGACTCCAAGCTGCAAATTGAACTCAGAGCATGCTCTTCTCATGGCTAATAGCAGAAGCATGAGAGACCAAACCATTTAACATTGGTACTCTGTGCTATTAACATTCTGATCAAAGCTTCCTCTTAATATCTTGAACAGAGTAAGTGACATAGCCAAAACTGACATCACTGGAGTAGAAAAATATGGGACCCCTCCCCCCCCAACCAAGGAGGAGCTGAAGCAAAGTGAAACTTTGTTGAACAAAGAAGAGAGTGAAAAAGTTGGCTTAAAGCTCAACATTCAGAAAACAAAGATCATGGCATCTGGTCCCATCACTTCATGGCAAATAGATGGGGAAACAGTGTAAACAGTGTCAGACTTTATTTTGGGGGCTCCAAAATCACTGCAGATGGTGACTGCAGCCAGGAAATTAAAAGACGTTTATTCCTTGGAAGAAAAGTTATGACCTAGACAGCATATTGAAAAGCAGAGACATTACTTTGCCAACAAAGGCAAGGCTAGTCAAGGCTATGGCTTCTCCAGCGGTCATGTATGGATGTGAGAGTTGGACTGTGAAGAAAGCTGAGCACCGAAGAATTGATGCTTTTGAACTGTGGTGTCGGAGAAGACACTTGAGAGTTCCTTGGACTGCAAGGAGATCCAACCAGTCCATTCTAAAGGAGATCAGTCCTGGGCGTTCTTTGGAAGGAATGATGCTAAACCTGAAACTCCAGTACTTTGGCCACCTCATGCAGAGAGTTGTCTCATTGGAAAAGACTCTGATGCTGGGAGGGATTGGGGGCAGGAGGGGAAGGGGACAACAGAGGATGAGATGGCTGGATGGCATCACGGACTCGAAGGACGTGAGTCTGAGTGAACTCTGGGAGTTGGTGATGGACAGGGAGGCCTGGCGTGCTGTGATTCTTGGGGTCGCAAAGAGTCGGACACGACTGAGCGACTGAACTGAACTGAACTGAACTGAATGTAATCTATCAGCAACATTGAAATAAGTTGCTCTGGTCCTAATAAATGGTAGAACAAGACCAAAAGCCATTTGTTTTTTTTAACCCCTGCTCTAAACTTTCCCCAGGACTTCCCTGGTGGCTCAGATAGTAAAGCATCTGTCTACAATGCGGGAGACCTGGGTTTGATCCCTGAGTTGGGAAGATTCCTTGGAGAAGGAAATGGCAATCCATTCCAGTATTCTTCCCTAGAAAATCCCATGGACAGAGGAGTTTGGTGCAGGCTACTGTCCATGCGGTTGCAAAGAGTCGGGCATGACTGAGTTACTTCACTTTCTTTCCTTTTCTTTCTAAACTTTTACAGTATTCTGACTCATTCGGAGGGACTAAAAGGAATTGGTGGAAATTTGGTGACACTTAAAAGCTAAACTTTTAGATATATATTTCTAAAATAATCTGTATATACTGAGTGACTGGTGGGAAGGTAGGAGAATGGGAAAAATAAGTTCCACTCTTAGTATTTCGTAGGGCATAATTCAATGACTGTGAATTGCTAGGAAGTTAAAACAAATGATCCAAGAGGGGAGAATGGCATTGAAACAGGTATACTATCATGTAAGAAATGAACCGCCAGTCTAGGTTCGAGACAGGATACAGGATGCTTGGGGCTGGTGCACTGGGATGACCCAGAGAGATGATATGGGGAGGGAGGTGGGAAAGGGGTTCAGGATTGGGAACTCATGTACACCCGTGGTGGATTCAAAAATTGTTAAAAAAAAAAAAAGAATTTCCAATAATAACGATTTCAGGGACCTGGCTTCAAGTCTCTGGTACTGTACTGATAGTAGCAGTACTGCCACTGCTTAAATAGGTGGCCTCAATATGGTTTCTGGTCTGTTCAAGCCTCAGCTTCCTCCACTGAAAAATAAGGGATGGTACTTAGTGCATTTGAACTCCATGCTTTTAATAAGCCCTTTAGGCTGATTTGAGAGAACTTTTGAAAGGGGCCTCCTCCCACCATGCCTCCATATATGTAGGTAGCTAGAAATGCAAAATTGGGGTAAGCACCAACTACTTTAAATCAGTAATAGTTATTTAAAAATCAGACTGGATATTCAAAATACATAAAGAACTCATACAGCTCATAGCAAAAAAAAAAAAAAAATAAGGAATTAAAAAATAGTAGAAGAGGCTGAATAAACATTTCCCAAAGAAGATAATCAAATGCCTAATAGGTATCTGAAAAGGTGCTCAGTGTCATTATTTATTCAGTTCAGGAAGTTCAGTTGCTCAGTCATGTCTGACTCTTTGCAACCCCATGGACTGCAGCACGCCAGGCCTCCCTTTCCATCACCAACTCCCAGAGCTTGCTCAAACTCATGTCCATCAAGTCAGTGGTACCATCCAACCATCTCATCCTCTGTTGTCCCCTTCTCCTCCTGAGTTCAATCTTTCCCAGTACCAGAGTCTTTTCCAGTGAGTCAGTTCTTCGCATCAGGTGGCCAAGTATTGGAGTTTCAGCTTCAGCATCAGTCCTTCTAATGAATATTCAGGACTTATTTCCTTTAGGATTGATTGGTTTGATCTCCTTGCATTAGGAAACAAAAATGAAAACCACAATGAGAAACCTCATGTCTGTGAGAAGAGCTAGTGTGAAAAAGACAGGAGACAAATGCTGACAAGGAAGTACAGAAAAGAGAATCTTTGTATACTGTTAGTGAGAATGCAAATTGCTGTAGCCACTATGGAAAATAGTAAGGATCTTTCTCAAACATTTAAAAATAGCACTACTATATGATCTACAATTCCACTGCTGAGTATAATTGAAGGAAATGAAATCCTTCTGTCAAAGAGATATCTGTACCCCCACGTTCATTATAGCATTGTTTATAACAGTCAGGAGAAGGAAACAAGTTAAGTGTCATTTACAGATGAGTGTATTAAGAAAATGCTAAATGAATGTATAAAGAAAAAAATTTATATATATATATGTAAATTTACAAGTGAGTGTATATATACATATATATGTATGTATATATATACTAACTGGAAAAGACCTTGATGCTGGGAAAGATTGAGGCAGGAGGAGACAGGGACAACAGAGGATGAGATCGTTGGATGGCATCACCGACTCAAGAGATATGAGTTTGGGCAAACTCAGAGAGTGAAGGATGGGGAAGCCTGGTGTGCTACAGTCCATGGGGGCACAAAGAATTGGAAAAAACTGAATGAGTGAACAACAGAATGTGTACACTCACCACACTGGAGCACTGCTGCTGCTAAGTCGCTTCAGTCGTGTCCGACTCTGTGCGACCCCATAGACAGCAGCCCACCAGGCTCCGCTGCCCCTGGGATTCTCCAGGCAAGAACACTGGAGTGGGTTGCCATTTCCTTCTGGAGTACTCTGCAGTCATAAAAGAGAAGGCAATCTTGTCATTTGTGACGATATGGGTGGATCTGGAGGCCATAATGCTAAGTGAAGTGAAAGTCACTCAGTTGTGTCCGACTCTTAGTGACCCCATGGACTATACATTCCATGGAATTCTCCAGGCCAGAACACTGGAATAGGTAGCCTTTCCTTTCTCCAGGGGATCTTTCCAACCCAGAATTGAACCCAGGTCTCCTGCATTGCAGGAGGATTCTTTACCAGCTAAGCCACAAGGGAAGCCCAATGCTAAGTGAAATTAGTCAGAAGAAGACAAATACTGTATGATCTCACATGTGGAATCTAAAACAAACATAGAAAAAGAGATCAGATTTGTGGTTTCCAGAGGCATGGGTGAGGGATGGGGGAATTGGGTGAAGGTGATCGAAAGATACACACTTCCAGTTATAAGTAAGTTAAATATGGATGTAATGTACAACATGATGACTAATTAACAATGCGGCATGGTCTGTTTAAAGTTTCCTAGGAGAATAAATCCTAAACATTCTCATCACAAGGAAAAAAATTTACAACCATATGAGGTTATGGATGTTAACTAAACTTACTGTGGTGAGAATCTCATAATATTTACACAACTTGAAGCTGTACATCAATTATATCTAAATAATACTGGAAAAAATAAGTTTGGGGGATACCTTTCATAAAACAAAGATTCTACAAACCTGACTATAATGAATTTTCCTTAACTCTTTCTTAATTTATAAGAATATGTTAGAATTTTCTACAAATTCTCAAATTCCTTCCTGACATTGGATATTTAACTTGACAGAAAGTTAGCTGAATCAAAAATTTCAAGCACACTCTTCCAGGGAAGTCTGTAGTTTACACAAAGTATTATTTGGTTTTCATGAGCTATTCTACCAAAGGGCAATGAAATACCATTCCAAGAATATCTCAAATATCAAAGAAAGGAAAGGCCCTGTTGACTTTTTTCTTCTCAAAATGATTAAGAAAAGAACTATTAGGATTGTTCCATGTACACAGCAGACTTAGGTGAAGGGAGAAACACTTACCTGGGGACTCTACAAGGCCTGATATCTCACAGGCAGGATTCCAGACTGTGACATCCTTCAGGACTTGGAACATGTAATCTTCTCATGCGCGTTTCTTAGAGTACCTAGTAATGGTTTGCATATTGAAAGTTTCAAACGAGGCTCTGTTGAATGAATCAATCAACAATTGATAATAAAACTCAATGACTGTTGTTCTCTTTGTATCCACATAAGTCACAGTCAATATAGACTGGAGGTCAAGTAGAAGAAAGATTTTTAAGTAGATATGGTTCCTTCTTCTTAAGTATAGTGATTAGATATTTATAAGATCAAGGGAAACAAAAGAGTGACTGTTTACTGGTAGGGCGCTGACATCTATATATATAAAGCCCATAATTGTCCCCCCAAGAACAGCCAAGGTGAATCCCAAGATGGAGACCCAGGCGAATCCTCAAGATAAAATACCACATAGATCCTCCCAATGCCAGAACATTTAACACAGGGTTTCACCTATGGATCCTGCTTCTCAAAATGCCACTGCTAAAATTAAGCTTCTTAAAACACCACTCTCAGTAAGCATGCTTCTTTCTGCTGAAGAGTCAAAAATATTCCAAGTAACTTTTCAAGTAAAACCCGTTCTCTTCTCCCAATTAATCCAGTATTGTATCCTAATTGGCATCACTTCACTTATCTAGTCTTACTTGTAGTCAGATAATTCTACCTCTTAACAAGTTCTACATTTTATCAGCTGTGTGACTTTGATCAATTTATTTCCCTGCTCTGAGACTGTTCTTATTATTGTACTACAACCATGTCAATTTCCTTGCCATCCCTTACTCATACTAGACTTGTTTCTTTCTGTTTTTTTTTTTTTTAATTTTTAAAGCATAATATGCATAACATAAAATTCACCTACTTTAAGTTTATTATTCATTTTTCAGTAAGTTTCCCTAGTTGTGCAACCATCACCATAATGTGGTCTTAGAAAATTTTCACCACCCCAAGAAGATCCTTCATGCTCATTTACAGTTAACCCCATTCCCATCTGCATCCCCATTCTCTGTCTCCACATACTTGACTTCTCTGGACATTTAATATAAATAGAATCATAAAATGGGTGGTCTTTTGTGTTTGGGTTCTTCCACTTAACATAATATACCAGACTCATTTCTGCCTTCATCTTTTGCAGGTTCTCTCTCATACCTTCTTTCCTTTGCACTGACTCAAATCCTTATTATTGTTGACCATGTTGTTTTGAGGTACATAACACTCTTATAATGTCATCATAGATTCATTTCAATTCAGAATTTCGATCATCTTTACTCTGAATCTCCCTGGGACCTTTAGGCTTGAGTTCCGTTAGTTGTTTCACACAGTTATCTTATTTTTCTTGCTGAAAAAAAAAATAAAAACTCTTTACAGAAAGTGTTAGACACATTTGGGAACAAAATAAATGTTCCTTGAAAAAAGTAATGAATTGGCTATGTCTACGTACACTTTCCTTTCAAGATCAGTTTCCAAGAACCATGCTCACATAGGGCTTATTTTAAGAGATCGTTTGATTTAGCTTTAGGAGGGAAAGATTTGAATGCCTGAACTGCTGATTTCTATGTCTCATGCCAGAATAGCTACAGGGACGCTTAGGTATAACCCATCGTTTTCAGAGACCCCATTCTCTTATCATCACTACACTTAAAGTATTTGGAAGTTAATTTCCAAAGGAACCACCTATACTATAAAAGGATAAGCTATCAATTTTGAAATCAATAACAAAAGAACAACAACTGTTGTTAAATCTTGGGATTTTAATCAGCACCTCAAAAGGTCATGAACCATTATCTCTACCTAAACCAGCACATTTTCCTAAAGTGTTCTGGTTTCTCCAGTCCTAAGGATAAAAGTGATAGAAAGAAATATTTTAAAATAAATAACAGCTATATTATTTGCCTCTAAGCCTAAAAATTCTGGTGTTATAACAATTTATTTTGATTATGTACAATGTTATATTGTTTTCTAATTATTATATATGTCTAAGCTTCATTCCCCCAAGCCTGCAGAAAATGCAAGACTCCTGTGGGAATAAATTTCTTTTATGTGCTATAGCATCTAACATGATGCTGAGTACAGACTTAGCTCAGAGTCTAAGAAAGGGAGATACATTTAGAAAATCTGGTCCAGGGCTGACTGTTTTCCTGTCAAATTTTGCCTCTGAGATTGTATCCTGTTAATCCATGTCACTGAGAACACCACCAGCTTTTGTTACATTTCTGCATCATTCAAAAAGGCTGCATCAGTGGTTATTTGTCTCATCACATAATAGGAAGAAAAGCAGATTTTATTTTAAAATTAATTTTGTTCCATTTAGTCAGAAATGTCAGAATTTGTCAGAAAATGTGCCTAAAATCACATAAATGGTGGGATGAATCTGTGCCTGAGAGACAGAAAGAAGGCAAGTGTGTGTGTGCACACTTGTGGGTGGGTAAGCATCTTCATAAACCCCTCAGCTGCTCCGGAGAAGCTTACGGTACGTGCCATGGAAACAGTGGTTACCATGGAAAGGGTGCGCCATGGTGACGAGCTCAAGAAATGCCCATGTAAAACCATCTTACCATGTAACCTTACACTTTCCAGCATTTTAAAAAATATGACAGGATCAGAGCACAGTACTCTAGGGAGTCTCGGCCCTCTCAATGATCTTTTGAAACAATCTAGAAAGCGAAGTGATAAACTGCAGGGCGTTGTGTACCTTGCTAAAGGGCTTGACAAGCAGTTATGTAGAGAAATTGCCAAGATCGTTTATCTACGGACTGCACTGCACACTATTAAATATTTTCTGTTAAAACCCACAAAGTATTACAAATGAAGAGAAAACATGGATAAAATTAACTTAAAGCGAATGGTTTCCCGACTTACTGAGATCAGAATGGATGTGTTTCATCTAACTTATCTGTTAATAGGCTTTTCTGATGCCCCCGTGTTACCATAATCTCCAAAGCACTGGACAAACCAGTACATTTGTTTATCTTTATCACTCTTTGCTTACTAAAGAACTTGCTTTTATTAAAGAGATCAATCACCTGCACACAGTTTAATAGTCTGTGCAGTACATACAAGGTGGGGAAAAAAAGCGAAAAAGGGTAAAGGGTGAGAGCCCTGTTTTAACAAAGCCCTGAAAGCATAAAAGAAGCAATAAAATAAGCTTTCAATAATACATATGTATACATATATACTCCTAGAGGTAGAAAACTTGATATCAAAATTAGTAACCTAAGATACTTCTAAATGGGAAAGTGAAGGCTTCAAAGCAATCAGTGCTTCTCCTCTGCACTCAATTTTGTCTGGTTATTTCAATAAGCAGTCAAATGATGCTTAGTGGAGGGACGTGGAGTATATTACTTGTTTCATACTCAGCTCCTCTCACTGACTTTCACAGTGGGGAAGGCAGACATTTGTGTCTCCAAGCATAGCTGTGAAACCAGGAGTCCACCTGGTTCAGTAAGAATGTGGCATCCAAGGGCCGCCACCTTAAGTATGAGGCACTGTTGAAATGCTGGAGTATAGCTCTCTGTCCACACTGTAGCATAAGAGGCACGTTGCTCTCCTACCTACACTGAAAACAACCCTCGTCACAATCTCTCAGTGCAAGGGACATAATATCATATTTTATCTAGTCTCCTGGGATTAAAAATATTGATTGAAATTTTCATTGGAAGCTTTTCTTAAAAGACACTCTCTTCCAAACCTCTTCTTTCTATTCCATTGCAAGTCAGCTATTTTTCTTGCCAAAATGCAGGAAAGCAATTAGGCTCAAGGGTTTTATAAGCCGCACCGGTTCAGGGCAAATCTATTGAACTTTGCTGAGAAATTCTTGTTCATTCACTGTGAAAATTTTGATGGTTTTATCCTCTTTCTTGATAACCACTTAGTTGGAGAAACCCATGTTACGTGTGTAGTGCAGGATTTAAAGAGAGGCCAGCCTAATTAAAGTGTTGTGATGTTAAACAGAAAGGTACCAAATATATTCCATTAATAATTGCCATTTCTAGCTCAAATATGTCTTGGAGAGAACTGAAACTAAAATAAAAGGAAATTTAGCAGAAGCAGCAGTGGCTAAGAGAAAATATTCAGCTGACCTGCAAAGCGCCTCCCAGGTTTGGAGAATAAAACAGAAGGAAGTGAGAAGCCAAGTCTTCTCCCATCAGCTATTCCTGTTGCTGGTGATTGCAGTCATGTTTCACAGAGAGCATATGGCCATGTTCATAGCCATCAGGCAGCATTTCACAGAGTGATGACACCATGTGTCCACCAACTAGCCTTCCTGATTACAGTTAATTAAAGAGGAGGTGGGAGGCATTTTAAAAATACTATTAAGGCACAAGGATGCCCAAAGTTCCCAGGCCTATTTGCAAGAGCAGGTGACAGGAAAGACTGATAATAAAATTATAAGAAGCCAAGAGAGGTGGACATTCTGCTCAGGTATTTCCCTAAGAAGACAAATATAACAACAAAACAAAGAAAAAGAAAGTGTATGACTCCAAGGCAGGAGAGCAGCACAGTGTCCCATGCAAGGTTAACACTGATGAAATCAGTTAAAGTGAGAAAATGTCTGAAGGGTTCCTAAAGCAACTTTTCCAGAGAAAGATTTCAAACCAAAACTACCATAACAATGTCTCTGACAGTCACCTGATAGTCAGCAAATCCAAGATGCAGGGGTGTCTGTGTCATTTGCCATTGACTATATGCTTTCACTCACTTTCGTGGTCCAGCAATGCTGTTTTTTTCTTTTCTTCAATCCCAAAGTAACATACAAGGCAACCTATGTCACTCAGTGCATATCATGTATGATTTAAGGATCTCAGCTTTTCAAAACTTCCTATTTAGAATTTGTAAAATTTCTTCCATAAGTCCCTGGAAACAGATTTGGCTGAAGAGTATTCTAGAGTGAGTGAACTGGGCTCACATCCAAATAAAGCTCTAGTTTAGTCATTGTCCTCCTCTTGTCCTCGTATAGTTTACACACTTGGAAGTTTACCCTTGGAAGGGATAGCTCTGTGTGTGTGTGTGTGTGTGTGTGTGTGTGTGCACGCACATGTGGGTGTGTGGGGTGTACACCATTCCATCTACTACAGACACTTCTTCCTTCGGGCTCTTTTGAAAGTCTGACAACACGTACATTGGTAATTGAGTCATTTTTTTTTTTTCTTATTTCTCTGCTTTTCTGGAACTGGACTATAATGACATTAGATAGGTCGCATGATGGCAATTTAATGGCCTGAACTCAATCCACAGGTATATCATTGTGGTCGCCTTGGGATCTGTTCCCATTGCTGTGACATGACAGAAAATGCCAGCAGAGTTAGAATAGATGGCCACCTGCAGGGTGGAGATGGCGTGTCAGTGAGTACAGAAGACATGCTTTGAAACCCCAAGGTGACCCAGCAGCCCTGAAGGCACCCTCACAGCCCCCTCACATCCCACCCCTACAGTTGACACAGGATACTTCACTCAATAGTGTTCATCCATCACAGTCTGCTCAGCACTGAGGGCACTGGGACAAACAGAACATACACCAGCCTGGCCCTCAAGCAGGTTATTTCTGAAGCAAAGACACATACGGAGTTTACATAAGCAAGTGCACTGCTGCTGCTGCTGCTAAGTCACTTCAGTCGTGTCCGACTCTGTGCGACCCCATAGACAGCAGCCCACCAGGCTCCCCCGTCCCTGGGGTTCTCCAGGCAAGAACACTGGAGTGGGTTGCCATTTCCTTCTCCAGTGCATGAAAGTGAAAAGTGAAAGGGAAGTCGCTCAGTCGTGTCCGACTCTTAGCGACCCCGCAAACTACAGCCTACCAGGCTCCTCGGTCCATGGGATTTTCCAGGCAAGAGTACTGTAGTGGGGTGCCATTTCCTTCTCCAATGCATGAAAGTGAAAAGTGAAAGTGAGATCGCTCAGTCGTGTCTGACTCTTAGAGACCCCATGGACTGCAGCCCACTAGGCTCCTCCATCCATGGGATTTTCCAGGCAAGAGTACTGGAGTGGGGTGCCATCACCTTCTCTGAAGCAAGTACGCTAAAACACCATAATTGTTGTTGTTGTTTAGTAGCTAAGATGTGTCCTACTCTTTTGTGGCCCCATGGACTGTAGCCCATCAGACTCCTCTGTCCATGGGATTTTCTGGGCAAGAATACTGGAGTGGGTTGCCATTTCCTTCTCCAGGGGATCTTCCCAACCCAGGGACTGAACCCACACCTCCTGCAATACAGGTGCATTCTTTACCCCTGAGTCACCTGGGAAGCCCCAAACACCACAGATGCCATTATAACAGAGCCACGTACCTCGTAGGATGGTAGTACATGATAGCAGTGGAACCGAGGAGCCTAAAAATCTGATACGATTGGAAGGAGACTTGCACTGAGGCATTTAAGGTCTAGAAAGCTAACAGCCCCTAAATTGTGGATCAGTCACTAAGTTGTGTCTGACTTTGTGACCTCATGGGTTGCACTATACCAGGCTTCCCTGTCCTCTACTATCTCCCAGAGTTTGCTCAAGTTCATGTCTATTGAGTTGGTGATGCTATCTAACCATTTCATCTTCTGCTACCATAGTAAATCTCAAATACTTGCAATGCTTTCACAAGCCCCTGTGAATAATTGGTTGGATTGTGGCCTCCCTCAAAGAATGAATATGACAGTTAAATTTAAGAAATTCTCAGAGCATGTTGGGAAGAAAATATATATATAATTAAAACTTTATAATTTTGGACAAATGATCAAATATAATATCCAGAGTCCCTCGTTTCTTAGGGAAACTTAGAGCACTGTACTTTTTTTTTTTTTTTTCAAGAAGCTACACAAGAGTGATAGTCATTATCATGGGTAAAAAAATCAGAGGGGATTCCATGTGTGTAACATTTTATATTCAAAAGTAGAGACTACTTTGCCGACTAAGGTCCGTCTAGTCAAGGCTATGGTTTTTCCTGTGGTCATGTATGGATGTGAGAGTTGGACTGTGAAGAAGGCTGAGCGCCGAAGAATTGATGCTTTTGAGCTGTGGTGTTGGAGAAGACTCTTGAGAGTCCCTTGGACTGCAAGGAGATCCAACCAGTGCATTCTGAAGGAGATCAGCCCTGGGTGTTCTTTGGAAGGACTGATGCTAAAGCTGAAACTCCAGTACTGTGGCCACCTCACGTGAAGAGTTGACTCATTGGAAAAGACTCTGATGCTGGGAGGGATTAGGGGCAGGAGGAGAAGGGGATGACAGAGGATGAGATGGCTGGATAGCATCACTGACTCGATGGATGTGAGTCTGAGTGAACTCTGGGAGTTGGTGATGGACAGGGAGCCCTGGTGTGCTGCGATTCATGGGGTTGCAAAGAGTCGGACACGACTGAGCGACTGAACTGAACTGAACTGAACATTTTATATCTGTATACATATATTTATATTGAATATAAAAATACAATATAAATATGAATTCATATTAAAATATTTTGTAGAATTTAGGGCACCATAAAAATATTAGTACATCTTGTTGTGGTTGTGTCTCTTTCATCTTGTTTTTGCTGTGGATTGAAGTTATTCAGTCATGTCTGACATTTTGCAACCCCATGGACTGTAGCCTACCAGGTTCCTCTGTCCATGGGACTTTCCAGGCAAGAATACTAGAGTGGATTGCCATTTCCTTCTCCAGGAGACCTTCTCGACTCAGGGATTGAACCCAGGTCTCCCACATTGTAGGCAGATGCTTTACCATCTGAGCTACCAGGGAAGATTTTGGTGTGGCTAATTCTAATTGAAACACAAGCTGGAATCAAGATATTTCAAGGAGAAATATCAATAACCTCAGATATGCAGATGAAACCACCCTTATGGCAGAAAGCAAAGGACTAAAAAGGCTCTTGATGAAAGTGAAAGAGGAGAGTGAAAAAGCTGGCTTAAAACTCAACATTCAGAAAACTAAGATCATGGCATCTGATCCCATCACTTCATGGCAAATACATGGGGACTGACTATTAATAGATGGGGTGACTAAGTGGCTGACTTAATTTGGGGGGGCTCCAAAATCACTGCAGATGGTGACTGCAGCCATGAAATTAAAAGACGCTTACTCCTTGGAAGAAAAGCTATGACCAACCTAGACAGCATATTGAAAAGCAGAGACATTACTTTCCCAACAAAGGTCCATCTAGTCTAAGCTATGGTTTTTCCAGTAGTCATGTATGGATGGGAGAGTTGGACGATAAAGAAAGCTGAGAGCTGAAGAATTGATGCTTTTGAACTATGGTGTTGGAGAAGACTCTTGAGAGTCCCTTGGACTACAAGAAGAGCCAACATGTCAATCCTAAAGGAAATCAACCCTGAATATTCATTGGAAGGACTGATGTTGAAGCTGAAACTCCAATACTTTGGCCACCTGATGTGAAGAGCTGACCCATTTGAAAAGACCCTGATGCTGGGAAAGATTGAAGGCAGGAGAAGGGGACAACAAAGGATGAGATGGTTGGATGGCATCACCAATTCAATGGACATGAGTTTGAGTAAACTCTAAGAGTTGGTGATGGACAGGGAGGCCTAGCATGTTGCAGTCCATGGGGTTGCAAAGAGTTGGACTCGACTGAGCAACTAAACTGAACTGAACTCTAAAATAGAGACAGCAAGTTATGGCCGGTGGGCACAATGTGGTCAACACAAGCCAGTCCACTGACATATTGCACCCTGATGGTAGGCGGAGTAGCTGGTCAGGGACATTATGGCTGCAGAACCCAAAATATTTACCATCTGGCACTCCACAGAAAAGTTTGATGACCCCTGCTCAAAAACACATAATCACATGATATCAATATACATTTTCCAGTTATTTTTGTATTTTTCCCCCCTCTGGCAGAAAACTGATTTTTGAGAAAAGAAGTTTTATAACCAGATGAGTAGAAAACATTATATATTGTATTTCCCTCTGGGAGATTTAAAATGCACCTTGGTATATTAAAAGCTTTAAGAAGTCCTGTGCAAAAGAAACCTATTTAGATTTATTTCCTAAACATAATTGGCTATATTTTTTCCTCCATGAATATGAACATGAATACAGCAGACACATTGGATCAGTTACCTACGAGTAACTCAGAGTCCACTTCTCCTGTGCCTTCTGTAGTACAGAAGCTGGCACAATAAACCCCTTCTTGTGTTTGCCCTGCCTTGTGTCTAATCTGGCCTGTATATCACAGTTGTGGCCAGTAAGAGGTGGAGACCCTTAAGGCAGCCACTTCCAGAACCTATAAGCAAGGCCCCACCCCTATCTTTGGGCTTCCTGGTAGCTCAGTTGGTAAAGAATCCACCTGTAATGCAGGAGACCCTGGTTCGATTCACGGGTCAGGAAGATCCACGGGAGAAAGGATAGGCTACCCGCTCCAGTATTCTTGGGCTTCCCTTGTGGCTCAGCTGGTAAAGAATCCGCCTGCAATGCGGGAGACCTGAGTTCCATCCCTGGGTTGGGAAGATCCCCTGGAGAAGGGAAAGGCTACCCACTCCAGTATTCTGGCCTGGAGAATTCCATGGACTGTATAGCCCACAGGGTTGCAAAGAGTCGGACATGACTGAGTGACTTTCACTTTCACCCCTATCCTTTCCTGGTTGCCTTTGCCTTTCTTTCTTCTTAGTGAGCCTTGAGTAGGGCTGAATGCCACCTTGTACTCTGTCATTAACTCTACACGCTGAGGAAGGTGGAGCAAAAAGATGGCTAATGCCTGCATGCCCAACTACACACTGAGGCACCAAACTGAGCCACAACGGCCTACTCCTGGACTTCTTACTGAATTAAATACTTTCTATTTATGGATGTGTAATCAAGAGGAAAGTGCTTCTCAAGCTTTAATATGTAAATGAATCCCCTGGGATTTGTTGCGATGCAAATTTTGATTTGGCAGATCTGGGCTGGATCTGCTGCCCACCTCCCAGGTGATGCAAACGCTGGTCACGAATCACCTGTCGAGTAGCAAAGTCATAGAGTTTTGTGTTCTTTGCAGCGAAACACCATCATAAGTGCTGGCTCCTCCTCTGGAATTCATCTTCTCGGGAGCACACTTCAGGAAATTCTGAAGATTCTCACTGTCATGCTCCCTATCAACATAAAATATTTAGAAGGTAGCTTCCACCTAGGGTACCATTCAGAGGATCTAGACTTGCTTCCTTCATCATTTCTCATACAATAGACACATTTTTTATTAAGACCCATGAGGCAGTGTAAAGCTATAACCACTGAGCACAAAGAGGTGAAAGTTTTCACAGATATCCTCAGCATAACAACAAATGTAATGAAGAGATCACTATTTTAACATTGTAAAATGACAGATCCCTTAAAGATTCATCCACTCCCTTACTTACAGGTCAGGAATCTAAGAGCAAGAGAGGTCAACGAATTCCCTAAGTCACCTGGGGAGATGGGAGCCATAGCTGAACGGGATGGTACCTGTGAGTTCAGGGCATCGATCTCCTGCTTTGAACAGGAAAACCTTTCAACAGGAAAGGTGGCTGCTCAGAAAACGTGTGCCCCTTATATCATAGATATATTCCATAGCAATGGGAAAATCTCTCATCCACGTTTCCAAACTCTTCCTGCTGCCCATGTATGAAGTGACAGCAAGGGCAACCATTTCTCCTCTCATCACGATTAACCCGGAGCCTTAGCAAATCCCCAAATCTATTTAGAGATACAGAATCCGTGAAGAAGGTTTTTCCTGATTCTGTCTCTCAAATATAGTTCCACTTGACCTAATTGCAGTTTGGGGAGATTCAAATCTCACTTTTCTTCATCTTTCCAAGTGAAACTCTATATGTTTGACAATGCAGTGTGTGAATTTGCTGAAACATTTCATGCAGTCTTTATTAATTAAAGAAAAAGGTTTCATCTCAGGGTCTGAAGAGTTTTAAGAGAAAATTAAAAGTAGAGAAAAGGCAGGAAGGGCTAAAATAGCTGAAACATTCTATTTTTTTCTTTTTAATAACTGGTGCTAAAGAAAGAGCGTGGGCTTTAGATTTTAAGAGCTATCATTGGAGGGAAGGAGCTAACTTCTGAGTGTTTTGACACGCAGAGGAAGGGGTCGAGCCAGTAATAACTTTGTCCTGATATCTGTTTGATCCCACACCCATGCCTATGTCCACCAGTGGGCTCTTAACATCAAGTACTGTTCCTTCTTTCCAAGACTGGCCCTGCTCATTTGGTTTGTTAGCATGCTTTAATTAGTCATCAGCCAATTTTATTTTAAGTTTCTATGATAATCCTGTTTCAAAGCTCATGTAACTAAGGTCCAATTTAAAAGGTGATTTCCTCAAGGCTGTAAAACCAGGCCACTGCATTCCCTAATAGCCAGTGAAACTTCTAAATCTTTGTCCCAGTCAACGATTCTAACACAAGTTCTGTGAATTTATACCCAAGGACTCTTTATTTGTAACACTCAACCAAGAACTTGCCTATTCAAATAGAAGCTGCAAAGCCAGAAGGTTCACAGACCTGGATTCCAGACTCAGCTCAGACCTTCTCTGGGAATTCGGGTAACATGGCTATGCTCTGGGATATTTGATCTTATTAACTATCACTTAGAATATAGGGTAGACTGAGTAATGGTCCCCTCAAATATATTTATGTCCTAATTCCTGGAGCTTGTGATGATTTTACATGGTGTTATGGGTTGAATTGTGACCTCCAAAAAGACACATTGGAATCCTAGCCCCCGACCCCACCCTGTGTCTATGAACACAACCTTATTTGAAAAATAGGGTCATCAAATTAAGATGAGGTCATGAAAGTGAGTCCTAATCCAATATGACTAGTGTCTTCATAAGAAGAAATGCCATGGGAAGGCAAAGAAATGCAGGGAGAATGCCTCTGCCCAGAGGCAGAGACTAGAGTGAGGCAGCCATTTGCCAAAGAACACTAAGGGCAGTAGCCACCTCCAGAAGCCAGGAAGAGGCAAGGAAGCATTCCCTCAAGAGCCTCAGAAGGAACATGGCTTTGTTGACACTTGATTTGGCTCTCTAGCTTCCAGAAGTGTGAAACAATATGTTTCTGGTTGTTTTAAACCACCAAGCTTCCAGCTGCTAGACAATAGAACTAAAAAAAGGTACCAAATAAGTTCTTCCTTAAATTATGCCAACACCCCTCGAATCTTCCCTTACTGAAAATATCATTGAGTTTACTGAATGTGGCCAGTCTCCTTTGAGGTAACTTTATTCCCTTGGATCACTCCTAGTGACTCATTAGCAGCCAGATACCTCCTTACAAATAGCCACGTTTTCTGTGCATTAGGGCATTTCCCCTTCCAGGATTGGAGACAGATGTTCAAAGGATGATCCTAGCCAACAATGCAACATCTGGCATTCAGCATCTTGCTGTGACTGACTGCCTGATACATCACCCCAAAGTGAAGTGTAGCAAAGCCCTAGAATGCTAAATGGTTCCTGCAGTGCCTGTTCTCCTAGTGGGATGGGAAACGCTGCACGTGGAGATTATATGTTGGAGCAGAGGGAAGAAAGAAAACAGAAGTTATCATAAATCACGATCTATTTCACAACTCCAAAAACCAAACCTAAATAAGCATCAAAAAGATGACATGGGGGTCATTTGAGAGCTACAGAAAATGTAAAAGACTCACATAAAAATAAGCTACTGTTTGGGATTATCTTTTCTCAGAATAGCAACAGTGGTCTGTCTATTTGACTATGGCCAAAACCACAGGCTTGGGGATTTAAGAAGCAGAGTCTGTGTCTCAGTGTGGTTACTCACTGTGAATGTGATGCTGGAAAGTTCATATATTTCACATAAAGTTCATATATTTCACATAAAGTTCACGTATTTCATGGGTAACTTAGTGCCCACATATGCAAAAGTGGGTTCATTGTTACTTTATTAAGGTGGTCATAAGAATTTTTTGAAATAACTTAAACAAGGGTCAGCACAGCACCTGGCACAGAGTCATGTTCTTAAAAGACGACCATTTAGAGAGTGGTTACCATGTGGTGGGCACTGTGCTGAGTGCTCTGTTTCCATTATTGAAGGCAATGGAGTGCAGTGATTCCAAATACAAACAGCTGGACTCATATCCCACCTCTATAACTCACTCTTTACATAAACTTGCGAAAGTTACTTATGTTCTGTGGGCTTCATCTTCCCCATCTCTAAAATTGGATAGTACGAACAGCTCCCCATTTTTGCGGTCAGAAATAAATAAGCAGATATGTCCAATGAACTCCAAAATAGGGCCTGGCACTTGGTAAGCATTCATAAGTTTTCATCAACATTATCAGTACCCCTTTAATCTTTACAACCATTTACTATAGGTGCTTTATTAGATCCATTTTGTGAACAGAGTTCAGTTCAGTTCAGTTCAGTCGCTCAGTTGTTTCCGACTCTTTGTGACCCTGTGAACCGCAGCACGCCAGGCCTCCCTGTCCATCACCAACTCCCAGAGTCCACCCAAACCCATGTCCATTGAGTCAGTGATGCCATCCAACCATCTTATCCTCTGTCGTTCCCTTCTCCTCCTGCCCTCAATCTTTCCCAGCATCAGGGTCTTTTCAAATGGGTCAGCTCTTCACATCAGGTGCCCAAAGTATTGGAGTCTCAGCTTCAACATCAGTCCTTCCAATGAACATCCAGGACTGATCTCCTTTAGGATGGACTGCTTGGATCTCCTTGCAGTCCAAGGGACTCTCAAGAGTCTTCTCCAACACCACAGTTCAAAAGCATCAATTCTTTGGCGCTCAGCTTTCTTCACAGTCCAACTCTCACATCCATACATGACTACTGGAAAAACCATAGCCTTGACTAGACAGACCTTTGTTGGCAAAGTAATGTCTCTGCTTTTGAATATGCTGTCTAGGTTGGTCAAAACTTTCCTTCCAAGGACTAAGCATCTTTTAATTTCATGGCTGCAATCACCATCTGAAGTGATTTTGGACCCCCCAAAAATAAAGTCTGACACTGTTTCCACTCTTTCCCCATCTATTTGCCATGAGGTGATGGAACCAGATGCCACTTAGTTTTCTGAATGTTGAGCTTTAGGCCAACTTTTTCACTCTCCTCTTTCACTTTCATCAAGAGGCTCTTTAGTTCTTCACTTTCTGCCATAAGGGTTGTGTCATCTGAATATCTGAGGTTATTGATATTTCTCCCGGCAATCTTGATTCCAGCTTGTGCTTCCTCCAGCCCAGCGTTTCTCATGATGTACTCTGCATATAAGTTAAATAAGCAGGGTGACAATATACAGCCTTGATGTACTCCTTTTCCTATTTGGAACCAGTCTGTTGTTTCATGTCCAGTTTTAACTGTTGTTTCCTGACCTACATACAGGTTTCTCAAGAGGCAGGTCAGGTGGTCTGGTATTCCCATCTCTTTCAGAATTTTCCACAGTTTATCGTGATCCACAAGCTGATTTAAAAGAGTCTAAGTGAACAGTGGATCCAGGATTGGAGTTCACTTGAACTTGGTCCAAACTTGGATAATTACTGAAAGCCAAAGCCTACCAAATCTATCTCAACCTATCCTTTCCAAAATCAACTGGCTCTGTGACTTTAGGACATTCCTTAAGCATTCAGTGTTGAATCTGTATAATGGGAAAATAATATTGATGCTTCACCAGGAGGTGAGGATATAATGAGATTATGCAATAAAGTCTATATCACAGAGCCTGGCACATAGAAAGCCCTGAAAATATGTTAGCTACCATGATGAACATCATTAGTAAAAGCCCTGAAGATTAGTGCTTAGATTGAAAAAGATTAGCAATCATTTAGTGCTCTCTTCCACTTTTCAAAAAGAATGAGACCAAGTTTTATTTTTTCTTCCGGTTGTATTCCAATATAATAGATACACAGCACCGCATAAATTTAAGATGTACATTATAATGACATATACATCATGAAATGATTATCACAGAATATACGTATCTCATATGGATACAAAATTAAACAAATTAGATGGCACTGGGACACTGACTGGAAAAGGAAATTCATTCAAGGTTAAGCATAGGGTGAGAACTATCTGTGATAAAGCAGAGCAACTTCCACGGGGGTCGGCTGTATTCTCTAAACAATTAGTATAATTACTTACTTCTCAAATGGTGATGAAAATGGTAGAATAATTGATTTTGCATTAGTGGTTTCAAACATGGTATGTAAGAAATATTACAAGCCTGCTCCCTAGTTGCTTGCCAAAGCAACCTTAAGAAACTGATAAGAAAATATATACTTTTTTTAAGCACAGTGAGGGCCTTTTATATTCCAGATGCTGTGCAGCGGGAGCAATTCCTCCTCATGTGCTCACAGGGCCCTAGGAGCCCTGAGATGCTGACAGTGCCCTGTTAAGTACTCATTAGATTCATCAGGGGTGGGAGAATACCCAAAACTTGGGTCGGGGGGAGTGGATCTAGGCAAGCACAAGCGTGGCTAAAATAGACTTCTACTGTATCTCTGTGACAATCCATTTCCATGGAGCATACAGAGAGGCTTTTGCTCACTGTCAGAATGGACAACCAGAGAGTTATGGACTAGGGTGAAGTGAAAGTGTTAGTCACTCAGTCATGTCCAACTCTGTGACCCATGGACTGTAGCCCACCAGGCTCCTCCATCCACAGAATTCTCCAGGCAAGAATACTGGAGTGGGTAGCCATTCCCTTCTCCAGGGGATCTTCCTGACCCAGGGATCGAACTCAGGTCTCCTTAATTGTAGGCAGATTCTTTACCACTAACCCACTCCAGTGTTCTTGCCTGGACAATCCCAGGGATGGGGGAGCTTCGTAGGCTGCCGTCTATGGGGTCGCATAAGTCGGACATGACTGAAGCGATTTAGCAGCAGCAGCAGCAGTCTTTACCACTAAAGCCACTAGGGAAGCCCATGGGTGAGATGAGCTGATGAAATCTCACCAATGACGGCTGGGGAAAGAGAAAGACCTCACTGATGACTCCAAAATCATGAAAATAATCACTGAGCTCTAAAGGAAAGCAGACAACTGGCCTCAAAAGAAAATTTCCTTCTAGCCCCACTTTGGTGAGGGGATTCAATCATCTTTTCATAAGATTCTGCACAAGTGAGAGAATCCTGTTTCTGACCTCAGGTTACCTGCTTTTTTTTTCAAGTATTGTAAGAGAAGTGGCTAGCAATATGGTTAAGATCAGGCTATCCATTAATCCAAATGCTGTGAATAGAGAGTGCCTGGTGCAAATGGAATTTTCAACATAGGAAAAAGTAAATAAGAGTAAAAAGAGTAAGAAGTGATGATCTTAGTTCATCACAAGCTAAATATGTCAGTAAAGGCCATGACCTTTCTTGAGCAAGGCTTATTTCTATCAAAATAACAACAATAACCAAAACAGTTTTACTAATGGTAGTGTTAAGTGCTTTAAGCTAATCATGATAACAAATTGAACCATATGGGAGAGAATCCTGGTTTTGCATGGCTTATACAATTTGGACTCTCTTTGAGAAGAAGAATACATCACTAGTATACTCTTTCTAGGCCACATCCTGGGTGGGATTGCCAGATAAAATATAGGAATCTTGGTCAAGTTTGAATTTCAGATAGATGATGAATCACTTTTATTATAAATATGTGCCATGCAAAAGTTGGGACACACACATACTAAAAAATTATGCTTTTTATTATCTGAAATTCAAATTTATTACTGTGTGTCCTATATTTCTCATTTGCTTAACCTGGCAATTGTATGCCTAGATTTTGGCAGAAGCCCAGAGAGAGTGAGAGGAGCACAGAGGTGAAGCATCTTTATTTCTCAGTTACTCTGTCCCTGAACCTGTGTTGTTAATTGCTCCATTTCACAGATTCAGAAACTGACAATCAGTTTCCATGGAGCATCCAGAGAGGCCTTTGCTCACTGTCAGAATGGATACCCAGAGAGTTATGGCCTAGGGTGAAGTGAAAGTGAAATGAAATGCTTGGTCTTAGAGTTTTGGATTTGGGAAGACACACATTTAAAAGAATTCATAAGTACTGTAAAGGTTTTATAGGAGTGTGCAAAAGGTGAATGAAAATATCTTGTACATCCTATGGGCTAGGGGGAAGTCTTCATCTCCAAAGATAATTTAATGAAAGGAAATGGACATTTGAATACAATGGAGAACTTGTGAATTTACTCTCAGTTTCTCAAGCTTTAGATCTCTATACATTCAAAACATTTCTCTTTCTCTTCCTTCTACTACCTCTTCCTTTCCTTGCTTTGCTGCACTAATGTCAACTAATTTTTCCATTTAGAGTGACAGCTTTTCTAGGCAAACTTCCCTAACCACACAGTCAAGGTCAGGTGCACTTCCCAACCTCTCTCTATGTCCCGCAGATGTCTCTATCAGTGCTCTTTCTACCCCTTCAGAATGGTGTGCTGAGAGGCCACCCCTCCAGCTTGCCTGCTGTTGCCCATGACACTGAATTATCAGACTATAGGTTACCTTTGTAACACAATGTGTCGCACCCAGGAACAGTGCAAAAATATGTATTGATGTACGTTTAAAAAGTGATAAAACACTGAAGTGGACACTTGGGGGACAATCTAGGAAGGTCTGGTGAAAGTTGATAGGGATACATCCCTCAAGATTCTTCTTTCACTCATACAGTCATCATTTATGATGCCCAAGGCATTCCATACAAAGAGTTGAACATTCGGCAATAGAGCAACGAGACCTAGTGGAGCCATACACCAATCTCTGCAGATTTCAAGAGACTGTCACCAGCTTAAGCCCTTCTAGGCTGGAGTTCCTCTCGTAGCCAAGAGATTTACAGAAACTGAAGAGGCAAGTGGGGAGGAGGTTTCCCAAACATGGCTTCACAATATAGGAACAAACACCAAGAGGAGAAGAATAAGGGGAATGGGGCTGGGCTCGCTCCTGAGTGCCCCAGCTCCCTTTTGTGCCATCTGCATGAGGCAGGGCAGGGATCACACCAACCTGCTCTGATGGTCAGACAGATAAGAGCCAGCAGGCATGCACAAGAGCCAAGATGCACTTTAAAATACGTGGGGACTGAGGAGCACAGTAAAAAGGGAAACCAGAGCTCTTGGCACAAGGATACACTAACCCACTGGAGGAATGATCTCACCTAAACTGCTTCAAGGCTCTTTTCTCAGAGATAACAGTGTTGACAATGTTTATAGGTAAAATGAGGCCAGATCTGCCAAAGGGATATGTATGGGCTCCAAGCCTTCCAGACTCTCCCAGCCACACCCAGGCAATAAACTTCACTTCATATATGGGATATCTCTATCTTGCTTATCTAGACTATCAGAAATGGCTGTGTTAAAATAACATATTGGGGCTTCCCAGTTGGCTCTAATGATAAAAAAAAAAAAAAAAAAAAAAACGTATCTGTCAATGCAGGAGACATAAGAGACTTTAGGTTTGATCCCTGGGTTGGGAAGATCCCCAGGAGGAGGGCATGGCAACCTTCTCCAGTGTTCTTGCCTAGAGAATCCCATGGACAGAGGAGCCTGGTGGACTACAGTCCATAGGGTCACGAAGAGTCAGACATGATTGAAGCAAGGAGATCAAATCAGTCAATCCTAAAGGAAATCAACCTTGAATATTCATTGGAAGGATGGATGCTGAAGCTGAACCTCCAATACTTTGGCCACCTGATTCACTGGAAAAAAACTCTGATGCTGGAAAGATTGAGGGCAGCATGACAAGGGGGTAACAGAAGATAAGATGGTAGGATGGGATCACCGACTCAATGGACATCAGTTTGAGCAAACTCCAGGAGACAGTGAAGGCCAGGGAAGCTTGGCATGCTGCAGCCCATAGGGTTGCAAAGATTCAGACATGACTGAACAACAGCAAAATAGCATATTAAAATGACTGTTATTTAAGAAACAAAATAATTGTCTAGAAATTCTAGTTGGGTAACTATCTTTTTTCAGTTTTCTGAGGTTATTTTTTCTTATAAAAAGCAAATTAAGCTTATTTGATGTAGGCCCTGAATGTTATTCAGTTCTGTTGGGAGCTTTTACTCTTGGCTATGACTAGAAAAGAAGATTCACAGTGGAGAGACCTACCATTCACCCACATGTTTTCAAAAATGGAAGTAGCCAGGCAAAGAGCACAGTTGTCACCATTCCTCAAACAGGCATGCGGGCTGGGAGCCCTTGGAGCAAAGGCCAGCAAAGGTTTCCTCACACAGAAAATCTACAGTTTCATTAACAACAATTTGAACAATTCAGGCAGGTTCAATGCCTTGTGTGTGTGTGTGTGTGTGTGTGTGTGTGTGTGTGTGTACACATACATACATATAAACAGATCTGTTCATTCATCTTTCATTTGTCCTGGCTCTTTCTCGGTTCTGAAACCAACCTGTCATGTGCCCACTGTTCCCTAATATTTGAAATGGTCAGTGATCAAAAGAAGATTGGAGCAAACAAGATAGGAAATGAAAGATTCACCAGATAGACCAGAATGAAAGATTCACCTGGAGCAGAAATCTGAAGAGGTTTGTTTAGTCTTCCTCCCAAGCGCATCTTTGTGTTGCAGATTGCAATTGGAGTGGAAACGCCAGGTTGCTTGGAGGGAAGGTAGTCCTTGTAATGAGTCTTGGCCAGTTGGAAATTGGCAGGACTCATGCTCTCTTGAGAACTTCTTCTTGCCAAGCTTCTAGGACATTTCCCAAAACCAAGCGGATTGGCCAACTGGATAACATTACACTAGGCACACAGACTTTTCATAATGCAATCCAGATTTTCCAAAACTGTTGTTAGCAAAGTAGGCAAAAATAATTGAGTTTTACCAGTCCCTACTTACCATTCTTCAGAATGTTACCATTACGGTCTACCTAAAAGTGAAAATAACACAAATTCGTTCTAAGGCAAGATTAATTAAGAGACACACCTAAACTGAGAGGAGAAACACAAACACACATAAAACCACTTTTGACAGATTAAATTCAATTGTGGTCCTGATTAGAAGTTAACCTTTTGTTCAGGATCAGTTATAACATCATTAACTTTATCCAAAGACATATATTTATCCTGGGCACAGAAAAGAAAAGGTCAGGAAGGAGATTCCAAAAATTTAAAAGAGAAAGATATATCTCTAAATTACTAAGTGAATTCAACCTTTCAGAAAAAACATTTTGTATTCATTAAAAACCATTTTACTGTTAGTGGAAAAATTATTAAATCTTTTCCTAAGGACCAATGGTAGGAATTACGTGAATGTCAACTTCACTGGACCCTTCTAAAACTGTGATGTTGATTCATGTGTAATTAAAAACATTCTACATATTCTACAGCCTGTGATGGAGGTCATTAAATGAATTAAGGCTAATTATGATTTTACAAATGCAACTGTAAATTAAAATATTGAAACCAAATCCAAATCCCATCACAGCTGTTTGGAAAAGTTTATCACTTAAAAACCTCACTTATCACCAGATAATATAATTAGGCAATTACCAGATGACAGCTGAGTGATGACTAGAGCATCAAAGCAAAAGGGCAGAAGTCTTAAGCTCCCAGAAATGTGCCTCACAGACAGATCTCAATAAACCAAAGAGGGTGTTTCTTGCTCAGTTATGCCTGACTTACTAGGAAGCAATAGGTAAGTATCAACTTTTTGCCAAATGGTGACTAGACCCACCGTCAATATAAACATTAGTTACACTGGGCATAGAACCTACAGCTCATAATTCTTTTTTGGGCCTATGGAAATATTTTCATTTATTTTAAAAGCATAAGGGAAAAAATACAAACTTTTAGGTCAAAGAAAATGTTTAACATGTTATATTATTACACTCATTTCAATGCCAAGGTGGTCATAAAATACATTTACCTTTATTTTTAAAGAAGGTTAGGGCCCACGAAGGCAAAAGCACCTAAGCCTCATGAACTTACTCTCACCTCCACAAGGTAAGCCATGTTGGTGAATGGCAGGAGCCAGATGGATGTTGGAGAAAAGATGGAAGAAGGCAGGTTGGATAAAAGAGGAATAAAGGGTATAAAGACCCTGATGCTGGGAAAGACTGAAAGCAGGAGGAGAGGGGGAGACAAAGGATGAGATGGTTGGATGGCATCGTCAGTTCAGTGAGGTAAGGTTGAGCAAACTCCAGGAGGTGGTGAAGGACAGGGAAGCCTACCTAGCATGCTGCAGTCCATGGGGTCACAAACAGTTGGACATGACATAGCGACTGAAAAACAACAGCAGCAACAACGGTGTTGGGTGTGCCCATAGGTCCAAGAAGGGGGTGAGGTTAAGGCTGAAGGACATTTAAAGATTGTGTTTCCCAAGAGGGTAGCTGGGCTGAGGTTCTAGGAATAAAGACAACAGTTCTATTTTCTTCACCACTGTATCCCATGTTCAGATATGACAAACATTCAATGTTTGAGAACATGAGTCTAGGGTATGGTATGTAAACTACTGGCAAAAACAAGGCAGAGACATGTCCCTGTCATACATTTCTTTACTGTACTTCTATAACTATTTGCATCAGCCTATATTCTTCAACAATATCCTTACTTCTTTTTATTAATCCTTTCTACCAATGAGAATCGCCAACATTCGCTGGATCATAGAAAAAGCAAAAGAATTCTGGAAAAACATCTACTTTTACTTCATTGACTACGCTAAACCCTTTGACTGTGGGTATCACAACGAACTGGACAATTTTTTTTAAATTTTACTTTATTTTACTTTATAATACTGTATTGTTTTTGCCATACATCAACATGAATCCACCACGGGTGTACACGTGTTCCCAATCCTGAACCCCCCTCCCACTTCCCTCCCCATACCATCTCTCTGGGTCATCCCAGTGCACCAGCCCCAAGCATCCTGTATCCTGCATCGAACCTAGACTGGCGATTCATTTCTTATATGATATTATACATGTTTCAATGCCATTCTCTCAAAACATCCCACCCTCTCCCTCTCCCACAGAGTCCAAAAGACTGTTCTATACATCTGTGTCTCTTTTGCTGTCTCACATACAGGGTTATCATGCCATCTTTCTAAATTAAAGAGATGGGAATACCAGACTACCTTAACTGCTCCCGAGAAACCTGTATGCAGGTCAAGAAGCAACAGTTAGAACTAGACATGGAACAGATAGTTCAAAATTGGGAAAGGAGTATGTCAAGGCTATATATTGTCACCCTGATTATTTAATTTATATGCAGAGTACATCATGGGAAATTCCAGGCTGGATGAAGCACAAGCTGGAATCAAGATTTCCAGGAGAAATATGAAAACCTCAGATATGTGATGACACCATTCTTATGGCAAAAAGTGAAGAGGAACTAAAGAGCCTCTTGATGAAGGTGAAAGAGGAGAGTGAAAAAGCTGACTTAAAACTCAACATTCAGAAAACTACGATCATGGCATCAGGTCCCATCACTTCATGGCAAATAGATGGGGAAACAATGGAAAAAACAGTGACAGATTTTATTTTCTTGAGCTCCAAAATCCCTGCAGATGGTGACTGCAGCCATGAAATTAAAAGATGCTTGCTCCTTGGAAGAAAAGCTATGACCAACCTAGACAGCATATTAAAAAGCAGAGACATTACTTTGCTGACAAATGTCCATATAGTCAAAGCTATGGTTTTTCCAATAGTCATGTATGAATGTGAGATTTGGACCATAAAAAAAGCTGAGTGCTGAAGAACTGATGCTTTTGAACTGTGGTGTTGGAGAAGACTCTTGAGAGTCCCTTAAACTGCAAGGAGATCAAACCAGTCAATGCTAAAGTAAACCAACCCTGAATATTCATTGGAATGACTGATGCTGAAGCGCCAATACTTTGGCCACCTGATGTGAAGAGCCAACTCACTGACAAGACCCTGATGCTGGGAAAGATCAAAAACAGGAGAAGAAGGGGATGACAAAGGACAAGATGGTTGGATGACATCACTGACTCAATGGATATGAGTTTGAGCAAGCTCTGGGAAATGGTGAAGGACAGGGAAGCCTGGCATGCTACAGGCCATGGGGTCATAGTCAGTTATGACTAAGTAGCTGAAAAACCACCACCACCACTGAGAATAAACTCTTACTGGGACAGCCTTGGCCAATGGCAAGAGCATAGGTCTTGGTTTAAGTCTTAACTCCTTCACTAACCAGCACTATAACTTTGAGAAAATTATTTAACCTTCTCTAAACCGTCACTGTTTCATGCATAACATGAATATCTGTTCCTACCTCAGGTGGTCATAAGGATAAAATGAGGCAATTAATATGCATTATGTGTTAATCCCAATGGCTGCTACAGAGTCAGATTCTAAATATATAAAGCTTACTTTTTTGTCAACTCTATATTACATAGCTCATAACCACTCATAGTGATATTTTATTTAAACTAATGCTCCTGTAATCTATCCTCAAATATTTGTAGCTAGCTCATTTTCCACACAACTCTTAAAGGCATTGCTAAATTCAAAAGTGAGGATGAATGTAATCCAGAAAGCTGCTTGATAACCCAACTGGTAGTGAGCCCTACAATATCACTGGAGGGATAGCAAAATGGCAGGACAGTGTGTTGTTGCAGACATTTCAATAGGTTACTTGGAATGAGAGGTGAGGAGACATAGAGAGGTGAGATGACCAAGTGGCCTCATTAAGCTGCCTTCAGAAGTGGATGGGTGCTCAGAGCCCATATTTTATGCAGATGCAAGTCTGGAAGCAGAGAACATCTAAAAGTTACCACCAAGGTCACACCTTCTTCCCAGTCCTTCCATCACTAGCCTGGCTTCCAAGTAGATATGAAACACACACTTCAAAATTTGATTTGGAGGAGTAACAAATACTTACTAGCTGGGACAGTCTCAGCCCAGATCCACCTGGAGGTCTGCTCCTCTTATTCACTTTCTCTAGCTGCAGTTCCTAGCTACAGTTCCTTCAGTTTCATACAAACAATTATTTCCACTTTTTCTTATATCCTTCATGCCCCCTTTTATTCCTCCTTTAATTTTTTCATCTTCAATAAATTTATTCAAGCACATTAATATGTTTGAGCATATATTATTTTATAGTATTGAGATACTTTGGTAGGCAGTGAAAAGGGATGTTTTATCTTTTTTTTGTTGTGACATTTCACTTCATTGTTTTGGGCTTTCCTGGTGGTTCAGTTGATAAAGAGTCTGCCTGCAGTGTGGGAGACCTGGATTCAATCCGTGGGTCGGGCAAATCCCCTGGAGGAGGAAATGGCAACCCATTCCAGTATTCTTGCCTGGAAAATCCCATCGACAAAGGGGCCTGGCAGGCTACAGTCCATGGGGTTGCAAAGAGTCAGACACGACTGAGTGACTTCACTTTCTTTCTTCTGTCTTTCATTCTTTTAACAGTTTTTAAAAACTGAAATATAATTGACATATAACATTATATTAGTTGGTTTACAACAGTGATTCCATGTATACAGACACTGTACAATGTCTAGTTAAAATCTATCATCTTCAAATACAGATGCTCAAGGTTTTAATTCTTTTGACAAGATATTTAAGACCCTAACCTTTAAAGCATGGAAGCCACTATCCACTCTGAGATCTGATGTCAGCTAATTCCTTCAGTCATTCGTTTAGCCAAAAATATTTATTAAGCATCTACTATGTGCCAGGCACTCTTTAAGCTCTCCACATAGGACACTGAAGAAGACAATGTCTTATGGAGGCAGAGACAACAATGAATATTATACATATATAGGTATATATAGATATATGATATCAGGTGGAAGTAGGCATAATGAAGGGAAGGAAAGCTGCGTGAAGGGACAGAGACATAATGTGGATAAAGTGGGAATTAGCAGGACTAGAACTTCTCTACTCATCACCACCCTTTTCATTCTTTCTCATTTTTCTTTACCTTTCTTCTCTGATATTCTTTCAGGATTAAAGTGGACTCCATCTTTCACACCATCCAAGGAGGTCCCATCGCTAGGTTTAAGTAGTGTTGGGTGTATTTGCTTCCACCTTTGGATTTCAGGGACAGAATAAGAAGGTCCATAGCATGTGTTTAGGACTAAAGATAAGGGACTGGTGAGCTCAGGATGTGGCGAGTGCTATCTTGGGGATGCTGAGGAGAATAAAAGTATCTGACTCTTCAATGGCAGTTCCAGTGAGTGTCAGTGAGCTTGCAACCCCTTCATAGTAACAAGTAACAAATCACTGAAAAAACTACTTTGAAGAGAGGCTGAGAATTATTTACCTCATTTTTTCTAGTAAATGTTTATTCACCTAAAAGTTAATATTGTTGAAAATTTCAATTATTTTATGGCAGTATGACCACAAACATCTTCTATTATATTCTAAAGTATTGAATGAAGTATCATCTCTCAATATATCACTGTGACTGTGTCCAAATGTTAATACTCATCAATTTAAATGTAAAGCTTTCATTTAAAATTTTTAGTTTTATAGTCTATCCCTTTAATCTGAAAAATTTTCTAGAAACATTACTAAAATGGAAGGGGAGGGAAAAAGCTACCCAATGCCAAGAGTTTTGCAAATATTATATGGATTTGTTTCAACATGCTGCAAATGCAGGTGGTCTCTTGTATTCAAACAGATGTGATACAGTTAAAATGCCACCTATTGGCTTCATGGGCTTTACATTTTCCAGACCCATCCTGCATTTAGACAGGGATTCTCTCTATTGATTATAATTAGCAAATAGAATAATGTGTTTTGAGGACCTTGCAAGTCACATTTTAGTTAGTTTTCAATTCTTCGAGTTAATATATGAAATTATGGTAAATTTACTCATTTTACAAAGTGTTCTACAGTGTCCATTTGAACCTTTTAAATTAGGCCAATTAAGTCCTATTTGCCTTATTATTTCTGTTACAGACAAATTATTGAATTTTATCAATTTCTGCCCTAAGAGCCAAATCATACATGTACCTGTGAGACTTAAAATCATACATAACTTTCTCTTCCGTTGTTCTGCCTCTAGCATCTTCTTGGTCTTTCCGAGTACTAATAACAATTAGTTTAAGACATATAGATGAGGAACTCTTCATCTCTATTCCAACAGTGTTTCTTCTTTCATGAGTTAATAGATCATATCTGAGCTTCCCAGGTGATGCTATTGGCAAAGAGTCTCTCTGCCAAGGCAGGAGCCACAGGAGACTCGGTTTTGGTCCCTGGGTCGGGAAGATCCCCTGGAGTAGGAAATGGCAGCCCTCTTCAGTATTCCTGCCTGGAAAATTTCATGCACTGAGGAGCCCGGCAGGCTGCAGTCCATGGGGTCACAAAGTCAGACACGACTGAGCATGCACACACATACGCACACCCCATATCTATTCCACATATTTAACCCATAAATTAATTGGGTTTATTTTCACATGTTAATCATTTCACAAGAATCCTCTTAATCTTTGTGATACAAAATCTGTACCTTAGAAGATAACCTTGGAGTTCCCCTGACCAGTCACCTCACTTGTAGATAAAGACTTCCAAGCAATCATTTTGCTTAATAACTAACCAAGAAGAAATGTGTTAGCCTAATTTATATTCTTCCTTCTTTGCACAGGAGAAAATCTAGAAAATATAGACATGGTGCATCAAGCAGTACCAGTTCCACTAGGATATGCTAGTTATTTTCCCAACTCATTTAATTCTGTTTGGCCTTCTCCTCGGACTTTAAATCCCTGCTCACTTTCAACCTTGTCTTTCTTTTCTCTCATACATTATTATACCTGACCTTCCTTTCTATCATTTTTATTTTACAAGAGCAACTTCTGTTAGTCTCCAGGTCTCTACTCTATGCCTTCTTTTGGGCCATTTCCCTATGTCTAGAGGAATCTGCCACTCTGACTACCCTCTGCTTTCATCCTCAACTAGCTTCTTAAGGTTCACTTCTACCCCGAAGCCTTATTATGCTGACCTCCGTCAGCTGCATTTTTCAGGCCTCATTCCCATGAATGCTGCCCTGGCCAAATCAAAGTACCAACATTTTAGGAGAAAGACATTATCTGTTTCTATTACTTTTAAAGTACCATGTTTGGTTCTCAAAATAATATCTCCCATCAAAATAATAATCCTGAACTCAGTGTCAGAGACTGTCACCCAACCCATGGCCAGATCTGCCGAATCAGCTTCCATTGTTCTATTGGGTTTTTTTTTTTCAAGTTTTCTAGAAGATCTAGGGCCAAAAGTCTGCCAGAAGGTGAAAAGGAAGGAGAGATATTTCTTATAATAAAAGGATAAGAAAATCCATTGCACACATCATATGGGTCATTTTGTGCTAGCAGCAAAAGGGTTGACTATTCTTAAGATATAGAAATGAAAAGATGGGCAATTTAATAAAAGTTCTTAGGCTTCACTGGTCTTATCTCCCATTCCTTTTTATTTTTAGAGAGATTTCGAAGGGAGTTCACACAATAGTAACAATCTGTCATCAGTTTGGTGTTCTGAAAGCTCCAGTTATCCAAAAGTTTTTCTATTGGCACTTCATCTTTAAGAATAATTACTCCAATTATTCCCCAAATTTCTTATCATTCTATAGTATATGCACAAGGCCCAAATATGTTGAGAAACATATTTATATGTTTATATACATATATATGTATATATATATGAAGATTGTTCATTCCATCTATATTCAGGAAGAAAAAGGTCTCTATATTTCTAAATTTTCAGGGGTTGTCTATAATATTTTGTTTTAATGGAAACATTAGAAACAGGGAACCAATTATGCAAGACTCCATTTAGTTTTGATTGCCTTAAAATACAAACTGCTGAGGTTTTATAGGCTCACACTAAAGAAAGAAAAATACATACTACCTAATTCCAGATATCTTGTGACTTTTGAACCACAAGACATAAAATCATCGCGTCTTCAGGGCAAGAAAGAACTTAGAGTGGAAATAAGGAAATCGAGCCAAGTCAATAATGAAGATCAAAAATAAAAATATCCATTCCTGAATAAGGCTTTTTTTAAATAAAATATTTGTTATACTCTCTGTGCTGTACATTATATCCATGTAGCTTATTTTATACCTAATAGTTTGTACCTCTTAATCAACAACCTTTTATTGCTCCTCTCCCCTCCCACTGGTAACCACTAGTTTGTTCTCTGTGGGTCTGTTTCTTCTTTAAAATTCTCACTTAGTCAGTCAGTTCAATCACACTGTTGTGCCGACTCTTTGAGACCCCATGGACTGCAGCACGCCAGGCTTCCCTGTCCATCACCAGTTCCTGGAGCCTGCTCAAACTCATGTCATTCGAGTTAGTGATGCCATCCAACCATCTCATCCACTGTTGTCCCCTTCTCCTCCTGACTTCAATCTTTCCCAGCATCAAGGTCTTTTCCAATGAGTCAGTTCTTCTCATCAGGTGGCAGAATTATTGGAGTTTCAGCTTCAGTATCAGTCCTTCCAATGAATATGCAGGACTGACTTCTTTTAGGATTTACTGGTTTGATCTTCGTGCAGTCCAAGGGACTCTCAAGAGTCTTCTCCAACACCACAGTTCATAAGCATCAATTCTTCGGCGCTCAGCTTTCTTTATGATCCAACTCTCACATCCATACATGACTACTGGAAAAACTATAGCTTTGACTATACAGACTTTTGTCAGCAAAGCAATATCTCTGGTTTTTAATATGCTGTCTAGATTGGTCATAGCTTTTCTTCCAAGCAAAGCGTGTTTTAATTTCATAGCTGCAATCACCATCTGCAGTGATTTTTGAGCTCAAGAAAATAAAATCTCTCACTGTTTCCATTGTTTCCTGTCTATTTGCCATGAAGTGATGGGACCATGATCTTAGTTTTATAAGATGCCATGATCTCAATTTTCTGAATGTTGAGTTTTAAGCCAGCTTTTTCAGTCTCCTCTTTCACTTTCATCAGGAAGCTCTTTAGTTCATCTTCACTTTCTGCCATAAAGATGGTGTCATCTGCTTATCTGAGGTTCTTGATATTTGTTCCAGCAATCTTGATTCAGCTTGTACTTCATCCAGCACAGCATTTTTCATGATGTACTCTGCATATAAGTTAAATAAGCAGGGTGACAATATACAGCCTTGATGTACTTCTTTTCCAATTTGGAACCAGTCTGTTGTTCCATGTCCAATTCTAACTATTGCTTCTTGACCTGCATACAGATTTTTCAGGAGGCCTGATTTCTCAGGTGGTCTGGTATTCTCATCTCTTTAAGATTTTTTTCACAGTTTGTTGTGATCCACACAGTCAAAGGTCTTGGAGCAGTCAATAAAGCAGAAGTAGATGTTTTTCTGGAACTCTCTTGCTTTTTCTATGATCCAACAGATAGTTTGTTGTATTTTTTTAGATTCCACATACAAGTGATGTTATACCATATTTGTCTTTCTTTGTTTGACTTATTTTACTTTGGCATAATGCCTTTTTTTAAAGTTTTACGTTTGCCTGTTTTATTTAGTTGTTTTGGATCTACATATATCTGGTCAAAATCTTCCTATTGTTTGTTTCACGTGGTTTTCATAAGACAACTAACATTGTCTGGTCAAAATCTTCCTATTGTTTGTTTCACGTGGTTTTCATAAGACAACTAACATTTAAGGTACATCATTTACCAGGTAATGGTAGGACTTGATAAAAATGATTAAATATTAATAGTTCTATGTTATTTATTTACTTAAACAAAGGTCACCAACTCATATGCCTTCAGGATAGTCTACCAAACAACTCCAAGGCACCATTTACTCAATGCTGCATCCACATTAATGGTCAGCTTTTGGGGTTCTGCTGTGCCTGGGCACACGCTGGGGACAACCCCGGACCCAGACTCAGGGAGAGACTGGGAAACTAGGCGCGAGAGGCCCAGCCCAACCCTCGCCCTTCAGGGGCATTAATGGTAGACTGGGAATAATAACTAAGTGGAGCTGGAAAACCCAGGGCTACTACCTCAGGTAAAGTCAATGTCCAAGGCAACCCTGGACAAAAATGATAGCATTCTAGAATTATTTTAAGGAAATACTTATCTATGGAAAATTAACTATACCTCCTCTTTTATTAAAAATATTAGACTTCACAGTTATGTCTGAGGGATTTTTAAAAAATTTGATTCTCTTTTAATTAGCTGATTTCAAGGAGAAATTTAAAATCAAAAGGCAGTACAGCAGTAAAGTCCATTCTATACTCCAAACAAATGAATCACTACTTATATTTTTATTAAAGAAGTAATCACTTTGTTCCCACAGCAACACATACTGATAAAATGAAGTTATTTAGTGTAAAATGTCTAATGCTTCTTTGCATCTTCCTTCTGTCCATACCTGCCCAGTGATTGTTCAGTAAAATTCAATCTCACTTAAACAGGGGAGAAGGTATTTGGCAAGGTGGATAGCCCTTACCTACAAAAAGCTTACAGGCTGGAGAAGGAACATACTCATACACAAAAAACACTAATAAAAGGAATGTGGAATTGCAACTCACGAGTTGTTTTTAAAATGTGGTAACACAGGAAAGGCTGAATCCTTCCTATGGCTGGGCAAGCTTTCATTCACTCAGCTTCACTCAGGCGGTCTCTTTATTGCTTTCCCGGGTCCCACTGCACAGCCTTTGTCTCATTTGCTTTGTCTTGGTGGCTCTTCCTCTGGATATCCGCAAAGTTCCCTCACTTTCTCATGCCTGTCTCTACACGCCCCCTTCCCACTGAGGGCTCCTCTGGCCACCCTCTTGAGAACTGCACCCTCTCCAACCCCCACAAGTCCCCTCTTTGATTTATTTTTCTCCTTGCACTTTTCATGGTCTAACATATGTCTATTTAAATATTTCTCCAGTTTAGTCTGTTTCCCTCTTTGATGCAAGCTCCAGGAGGGCAGGGATATTTGTGGATATTGTTCACTGCCTCACCTCCAGCATCCTGGGCAGTGTCTCCTAGGTAATAGGAACTTAATAACTATTTTACAATTGAATGTACAGAGAAGAATCTTAACTGTGTGCTCAGTCGCTCAGTTGTGTCTGACTCTGCGATCCATGGACTGTAGCCCACCAGGCTCCTCTGTCCATGGGATTATCTAGGCAAGAATACTGGAGTGGGTTGCATTTCCTTCTCCAAGAATCTTAAATGGTTTCAAACAGTTAGAAACCACTGAAGATGTTTGAATTGAGTCTGAAGAAATAAGGCCCTGCCAAAAATTTGCACTGTGTCTTGGGTAGAAATGGTATTTCGGGGCAACTAGGCAAAAACAAAATGTCAGGGAAAATGTCATGACTTCTTCCCCTACCCCATGATAATCATGTCTATGTTTCTATTTCTGCCTTAAAAATTTCATCAAGCCAGCTTGGCATTATATATAAAGTAAAGACATTGGAGTTAAAATATACCAAAGTTAAAGTTCTCATTCTAATAGTGAATGTCAATTTCATCTCTAAAATGAATGTTTTAATGGAAAAAATTTATAAGTTAAAAGAATATTAATTAGTAATATATAAAAGCTTTATAAATATTGCTTATATGACATCAAATTTTAGTTTCTTTTTTTAATAATTAGGAAAGACAGAGTACAGCTAGTCTCTTAAACTTATTTGCCTATCCTTCCATAGATTTATTCACCAAAATTCTTGCTAATGTTATGGGTAAACCAATATTTGACTAATGTACTCAATAATAAAATGTGCCTGCTACACAATTCCCTCTTCTATGTATCATTAGTTTTTCTATGATCCAGTCTTTTAAATTCTGCCCCCATCTCTGACTATTCCAACAATGCCCAATCTCTAGTCCCTCAAAAAAATTATTTTATCAGTACTTTATTGAGTTAAAATTCACTCACCTTTTATTCTGTACTTCCTTCATAAAGAAGGCTTTCATATTAAATTTAAGTACAAAAGAGACTGAGGTCACCAGCACATCCCACTTCACATTGCTCATGTATTTTCTATATTAGGCAACACAGATTAATCCAGTGGTTCTCAAACACTTTGATTATAGGGACCTCTTCACATACTTAAAGACTATTAAGGATTCCCAAAGAGCTTTTTGTTTGTGTGGGTTACATCTATCAAAATTCACCACCTTAGAAATTGAAATAAATACTTTTAAACAGAAAAATACACAAAGATTCATTCCATTAGATATCAGATCAATGGCACCATCACAAAACATATAGCATATGGAAAACTCTGCCATTTGATCATGAGAGAATGAGAGTGAAAAAGACACATAACAGCTGAGCTTTATTATGAAAATTGTTTTCAAATACCAGCATTGCTGAAAAGGTCTTAGGAAAACCTACAAGTTCCTGGACCACACTTGGAGAACCACTCACCTCACCTTTATTTAGTAACTAATAAACTGAAAATTCTCAATGACTTAACACAAGGAAGATTTATGTTTGGCTCACATAAAGTTCATTGTGGACTCAACAGGCCCTATGGATCTTATAGCTTCACCATCTAGAACATGTGACCTCATTTCGACAAGGGAAGAGGCAGATGGAAGAGGGACCTAGCTGGCTCCAAACTGCTCTGAACCCGAAGCACACATCACGTCCATCCACAGTTCAATGGCCAGAAGCAGTCACGTGGCCCCAAACCACTGAGAGAAGGACTGGCAAATTGGAAGTCCATCATACTGACCTCCATTAAAGCTTCTTCAGGAAATGCCCTTCTCTAAGCATAGCATTTGGAATCAGAGCTTTTAAGTTTTATTCAGTCAGATGAGGAGAACCTAGATTTGAGGCATTTAGCCAAGCAGTGGCCAGGAGAGTTTAAGTCCTCTAAGAAAATAAAGAATTTAATGTATCCACTTACCAAATCATTGCAATCTAAACTTGTCTGATTAAATGTATTTGCCAGAGGATGCATTTTTGTCACATTTATTCATTTAAAATTCCTATGAAAAAGAGTACATTTGAATCAGTTCTAATGAGGTGGATGAAACTGGAGCCTATTATACAGAGTGAAGTAAGCCAGAAAGAAAAACACCAATACAGTACACTAATGCATATATATGGAATTTAGAAAGATGGTAACGATAACCCTGTATGCAAGACAACAAAAGAGACACGGATGTATAGAACAGTCTTTTGGACTCTCTGGGAGAGGGAAAGGGTGGGATGATTTGGGAGAATGGCATTGAAACATGTATAATATCATATATGAAATGAATCGCCAGGCTGGGTTCGATGCATGATACAGGATGCTTGGGGCTGGTGCACTGGGACGACCCAGAGGGATGGTACGGGGAGGGATGTGGGAGGGGGGTTCAGGATGGGGAACATGTGTACAGTCATGGCCGATTCACATTGATGTATGGCAAAACCAATACAATATTGTAAAGTAATTAGCCTCCAATTAAAATAAATAAATTTAAATTAAATTAAAAAAATTCCTATGGGTTATGTCAATATTTATGCCAATTTTTAACCTGGGAGAACTGAGACACAGATTTAAATAACTTGTCCAGGGTGATACAGATAACACAGCTAGACTTGAGCTGTTGGACTTGAGACAGCACTTTTAATTTCCTCAGCTTCATATTACTGGCTCCTTCAGATATCTTCTCCTTGAGAAGATCCTTCATCATCATAAATGATGATGCTTCATCTGACTAACTCTATCCCCTTAAACTGGGTAAAGGACATGTGATCTAACTGCTACAATCCAACAGCATCAGTGTCACTTGGCAGTAAAAGCCACCTTTGCTCAATCTCATTCACTGTGTTTTAACTGCTTCCTTTGAGAAATCAAAGCATGGAATGTAAATTGCGTGGAGTTCTGGGTTCAAGACCCATCTCTGCATTGGGTTAGTCATGTCACCTCTCTGGGCACTGTCTTCCCCATTTTTGTAGGAAGTGTGGAAATTTGGGAATCAGATAGCCTTATGCTAGGACCCTAGCAATGCTGCTAACTATTCACACAGCCTTAAGTAAGGTATTTGAGTTTGCCAAATATGGCTTCTTTATCTGTAGAATGGAATCTGTAATGAGATTATTTAAGCACTAAAGTAAGATTATATATGGGAAGCATCTTTGAAGGCACAAGCACCAGGTCATGTCCCCTGACCACCCCCTTCCACTTCTTCTCTACATGTGTGCTGCAAACAGCGTACCAAACTCTGTTCCCATACAAGAAACTATAGTCTTTTCCTCAAATTAACACATCTGCAACCCCTCACCAGAACATCCAGCTTGATAAATTTAAGAAAAACCCATTCATATATAACTACTATATATAACCACTATATATAATACAAATATATATATATAATATGAATATATATTCATATGAATTTATAGAATTCATGTATAATGTGAATTCTATATTTTATACAAGGTTTTATTCTTTTACATGTTTCAAACAATTTGAAACATATATCAAGGCAGGTTTTTGCTAAGATGAAAATGAACAAAATTTAGACCAGAGAATTTAATTTTGTTTGCTTAGATCAAGTTCACATTCTTTATTTGTGAAACAGAGTCCATACATACATTGTTTTAAAAAAGGCAAAATGTTGAGAATTGGTGCAAAATTTTTGTAAAGCTTTTGTTAATATGTGTCAAGAGCCTTAAGTTACTATAGAAAGATCTATCTTGAGTAAAGAAAATAATCATAAATATGGAAAAGGCTTTATACACAAAAATGTCCTACATGGGATTATTTAAAGTAGTTAAAATGGTGTCATCTAAATTATCCAAAATTGAAAACTAGATATGTAAATTAGCATAAATCTCAATTATGGTATATTATGACATATGTGAAGATTTATAATGATATGGTATATAATTTAGGAACACACTTAGCTGCCAATAAGGGGAAAACCTGACCAACAATAGATTTAACAAAGAGATCTTGTTTTTCTTACATAACAAGAATTCAGGGGGCCGGTGGCTGCTGTTTCCCATGCAGCCACTCTGTGATAACACCAGAACCGGGGTTCTTTCAGGTGGTTCACTCTGTCACTGACAACCCCTGGTTTTTTATCCGTATGCTCATCGCCTCGCTGTAGCAAGATGACTGCTGTGACTTCAAGTGTCACGTCTGTTTTCAGGGGAAAACATAGGGAAATGGTGATACCAGAGCTGTCTCCCCTTGCACTTGTCTCTTCCGTCAGGAAGTGAAACGTATTTCCCAGAAGATCCCATATGGGCCTCATGGTTCAGAGCTGCTTCTCATGGCAAATTTCTGGGAGGTGGAGCAAGTGCTTGTTTGGCTCTCCCACCTCTAAGGTGGAAGCAGTAATGGCAGAAGGCTGTAGCCAGTCAGGACCATGCAAGGAAGTGACTGAAACAGGTGGGAGGGAGGATCAGAATGCGAAAGACGCTGAAGCCAGCCGCATTGAAACTTGGCAGTGAGTGGTGGTGACTTCACAATCCTGTCCCAGTGTCCTGGACCATGTTAGCTTTCTCCCAAGGTTGGGAGCTGGAGAGTAGGCTACCTGGAGGGGATCTTTAAATGCAAACTGACCAGTCAAGCTGATGGAAGTCTGTTTCCAGTGCCAAGAAGGTTCTTATTTAAAAAAAAAAAAAAATTCAGCAAAATACCTCACTGTACTGAATCTCTCCAATCTGTGAGGTATCCAGGAAGTGATATATGGTACAGTATGGTGTTGAGATCTAAGCACTGGAGTCCAGCTTCTTAGAGTCAAATCCCATCTGAGCCACTTACTATCTGTATGAACTTAGACAAGTTATACAACTTCTCTGAACTTCAGTTTCATCTTTTAAAAGTAAAAATAATAATTACAATAATTATTATATATTAATAATGTATATTATCTTGTTACACTTTACTTACAATATATTCAGTCAATCAGTTCAGTTGCTCAGTCGTGTCCGACTCTTTGCGACCCCATGAATTGCAGCATGCCAGGCCTCCCTGTCCATCACCAACTCCAGGAGTTCACTCTAACTCATGTCCATTGAGTCAGTGATGCCATTCAGCCATCTCATCCTCTGTCGTCCCTTTCTCCTCCTGCCCGCAATCCCTTCCAGCATCAGAGTTTTTTCCAATGAGTCAACTCTTTGCATAAGGTGGCCAAAATATTGGAGTTTCAGCTTTAGCATCATTCCTTCCAAAGAACACCCAGCACTGATCTCCTTTAGAATGGACTGGTTGGATCTCTTTGCAGTCCAAGGGACTCTCAAGAGTCTTCTCCAACACCACAGTTCAAAAGCATCAATTCTTCGGCACTCAGCTTTCTTCACAGTCCAACTCTCACATCCATACATGACCACTGGAAAAACCATAGCCTTGACTAGATAGCCTTTGTTGGCAAAGTAACGTCTCTGCTTTTTAATGTGCTATCTAGGTTGGTCATAACTTTCCTTCCAAGGAGTAAGTGTCTTTTAATTTCATGCCTGCAGTCACCATCTGCAGTAATTTTGGAGGCCCAAAAAATAAAGTCTGACACTGTTTCCACTGTTTCCCCATCTTTTTCCCATGAAGTGATGGGACCGGATGCCATGATCTTAGTTTTCTGAATGTTGATCTTTAAGCCAACTTTTTCACTCTCTTTCACTTTCATCAAGAGGCTTTTTAGTTCCTTTTCACTTTCTGCCATAAGGGTGGTGTCATCTGAATATCTGAGGTTATTGATATTTCTCCCAGCAATCTTGATTCCAGCTTGTGCTTCTTCCAGCCCAGCATTTCTCATGATGTACTTACTCTGCATATAAGTTAAATAAGCAGGGTGACAAAATACAGCTTTGATGTACTCCTTTTCCTATTTGGAACCAGTCTGTTGTTCCATGTCCAGTTCTAACTGTTGCTTCCTGACCTGCATATAGATTTCTCAAGAGGCAGGTTAGGTGGTCTGGTATTCCCATCTCTTGAAGAATTTTCCACAGTTTATTGTGATCCACACAGTCAAAAGCTGTGTTAATAATATAAATAATAATTGTCAGTATTATTACTGTTAGTGTTATATTAATAACTACCTTACTCTTTTGTTCTGAGGATAAATATGATCTTGAGTGTAGAGCACATAGCTACATAATATAGGTCAGCTGATCTTATTTGAGATGGATATGAAACTTATCAGATGTCAGAGGAAAAGAGAACAGTCTAAGGAGAAGAATATTAGCAAATAATGATAACAGTAGCTAACACTGCTGCTACTGCTAAGTCACTTCAGTCATGTCCAACTCTGTGTGACCCCAGAGACGGCAGCCCACCAGGCTCCCCCGTCCCTGGGATTCTCCAGGCAAGAACACTGGAGTGGGTTACCATTTCCTCCTCCAATGCATGAAAGTGACAAGTGAAAGTGAAGTTGTTCAGTCATGTCCAACTCTTAGTGACCCCATGGACTGCAGCCCACCAGGCTCCTTCGCCCATGGGATTTTCCAGGCAAGAGTACTGGAGTAGGGTGCCATTGCCTTCTCCGAGCTAACACTAGTGAGCCTATATCTTGTGTCAGGAAGTGTTCTCCTTTTGTTACCTCACTGAATTCCACAGCCATTGCGGGGGCAGCACATTACTGACGGTAAGTTAGATTATGCTCTGGTAAAAACAACTCCCAAGTCTCAGTGACTTCATGCAACAGTAGTTTGTTTCTCCCTCATGCAGCATCATGCAGTAGGTATGAGACCCTTGCAGCAGAACTCCAGGTGTTTTGAATGCTTGCCATCTCCTTATCGGGCTTCCCCAGTAGCTCAGTGGTAAAGAATCTGCCTGCCATGCAGGAGACACAGGAGATGAGGATTTAATCACTGGGTCAGGAAGATCCCATGGAGGAAGACAAGCAACCTACACCAGTATTCTTGCCTGGAAAAGCCCATGGACAGAGGAAGCCTAGTGGGCTACAGTCCATAGGGTCGCAAAGAGTCCCACGGGACTGAGTGACTGAGCATACGTGAATGCATCTCCTTACCAGCACATGCAACCATGAGCACCGGGGGCTAGTATATTACCCATGCTTCTAGCTTCTGTAAACTTGATGCTTTAACATCTTCCCTATATCCATATGCTGAACATGCCTTGCTTGAACAACCCTATGACATACCCATCACCTTTCTTTGGCTTTCTGCCTCTTTGGTTGCCTCCCACCCCTACCCTACTCCAAAAGAAGAGTCTTTCTCATGACGGTACACTTTCAAACAACCAACCCAGAGCCCAAACCCCCAACTACCTCTTCTGTTGGGCTTGTGTGCCCTGTTCCACTATCCATTTGCCCTAATCATGCTGCGGCCAGGTACCAGACAGCTAGGGGCTGCCTCTAAGCCTTAGAGTCTGCTGAAATCATTCCAGCTAGCCAACCTGAAGCCTGCCTTCCCAGCCTTGCACACTCCTTCCTGCAGAAACCACCATAAAAAGGTCTCACCCACAGTTCTTTCCTCTCTCTGGTGCTTCCTGTGTGACTTCCTCTCCCCACTCCCCACCAGCCACCATGTGCCTTTTTTTCTGGGAAACTGCCTTTTCAATGACAATTGTTCCCTTCTTTTGGGGCATCAACTCTTCTGTTAACACAGTATATTTTAAAACACAGAGGAAGAAAGAACATGGAGAATCACACCTTTGCTTTTGAATGTTTCCAACCAGAAAAGTTCATGCCCATCTGTACCAGGATGAGGAGGAGCAGTCCTCCCTGGGGTGCAGAACTGGAGAGAATGAGAAACATTTGTGAACAAAGTAAATGTCTGCCACTGATGGGTCTGGAACTAGCTTGAGAGTCAGACTGGGATGGGAGGAGAGCATGGAAATAGGTGACATCTGACCCAGAGCCCTTAGAGGCCCACAGAGGAGCCAGTGGGCAAACTGCATTTGTCATTTAGCCATTTTACTACTTCTACCAAAAGTTTACTTTGGTAGCAAGGAAACCTACCAAATCCACAAATTCTCTGTAACCTACATTTTCATCATGCTATATAAAAAGGCAAATTTTGTGCCTTTCTGTCTTCAAATTCCTAGGAACCTAATAGTACTGTGTAAGATTTCAAAAATAACTGCAGGGCCTTCACTGCTTCCATTCTCTGCTTTTGTGCTTTGCAGTGATTTTCCTCCTCTGGATGCTCCTGGGAAACACACTGCTTACTGGCACTGTCTTTGCTCATCGACTATTATTACCTTAAGTATTCTTTTTGCTATTACCCTTTGTCACCAAGCCTGGCTCATAAGACAAGACAAGCCTTCCTCTTTTTCTATAATTTCCTATTTGCTCTTTTTCCCTCTTAAGAAGCCAGTCTATCTTTTTCACTTTGTCATCTCTTTTTTCTTCTTTCTTGCATACTTCTGAAATGTTATTTTTCTCTCCTATAACTTTTTTTTTCCTTTACTAATAGCACATCTTTTACGGACCTGCCTTTAACAACTTTGCCCTTACCTCTCTTACTCTCTTCCCTGCCACAGTAAATTTTCAGAAACGGTTTTTCCATGGTCCACTTTCCATTTTTATGTCTTGAAATAACAGCTCTGTCTCTCCTTATGTTTCTATCAGAAATTATTACAGCATTAAGTCATTAAAATCTGTATCACTTAGCTGTGTCATTTTATTGCCACCCTGTCAGAGGTCTTTGGATATAACAATATAATGGAAAATTACTCATGTGGATACAGTAAAAAGAGAGGGAAAAGTGATAAGAAGAGAAAACAGAACATAAAAGTCAATTACAAAGAGTCTGCAGAGTGTGAATAGAACAATGGAACCATCAACTGATGAATTTCTTCAAGGGAGATGGCCAATTCAAATCATCCTAGTAAAGAAAGAAGGAACTATTCCATGTCTTTTTCCTCCCAATCCCATGTCTTTTTCTTCCTTAATGGCCTCAGGTCATCCCAGGTTTATTCATTTATTTAATAAATACCCAGCTGTGCATATACGGTGTCAGTCAGTCAGTCAGTGTTAGTTGTTCCCTCCTGTCGATCTGACTCCCTGCAACCCCATGGATTGAAGCCTGCTCTGTCCACAGAATTTTTCAGGCAAGAATACTGGAGTGGTTTGCCATTCCCTTCCCCAGGGGATCTTCTTGACTCAGGGACTGAACCCGGGTCTCCTGCATTGCAGGCGGATTTTTTACCATCTGAGCCACCGGGGAAGCCCTATACACTGTGTGCTGAGTATAAATGAGACACACCCTCAGTTTTCACAGACCCAAGAAGTCCTGGGTTTTGGTCTCAGTCCTAGCACTTACAGCTAATATGTACAATAAGGTGCAGAATTTTATTCAACTGAAATTTCCCAAAATGATTTTTCACCAGGAGAGCTGTCAGACCACCAGGAGCACTATAGTTCTCAGTGGGCTCCAGATGTTTCCTTTTGTAGGGAATCAGGTCTAGGCTGGTGAGGTCAAGGTGAGGTCAGTTTCCTACTGCTCTCCCTCCTCCTGCAGCCTGTCCAGGCCCGTGGTTTATACAAGACCTCACTCATGACACTCCCTTCAGCAGTAGAAAGAGGATCGTTTAACCCATGTATGTGGGGTTTCTGGAAGACATTTTGAGAGCGTGATAGGAGGAAAATAAAGAAGCATGTGGAGTAGCAGCTGCAGACTGTGTGAAATACACTAAGAAAGGAAGCAGTGGAAAGAAAAGCTGACTTTAGCCATTTATTAAGAGTATACTTTGTCATTTCCTTGAAAGACTAGAAAAAGATTCAAAATATACGTCATTATTTTTGGATTTCCAGGTTGTGTTTGTCTGCATGAGACAATATACAATGTTTAGATCAGTGGGGTTCCAGGGTTTATTTGGGTTACATTTGGATTATCTATGGCCTTAAGCAACTCTCTCACTTACCTCCCTTAGAAAAAACTTCTCATCTGGGGAAACCGACGGTGAGATGACATGTGAAAACTCTAAAAAGTGACCATTTATTCCATAGATGTTGAAAGGGAAATAGAGGCTGAAGTCACAGCTCATACAGGTGATTCTCTGGGCAGGGCTGATAGATTCAGCTCGTTGGCCAGCCTCCACTTGCAATGTTCCAAGTTGACGCTGTAAGGTTATTAAATATTTTAATATTGCCCCAACCTCCGATGGTTCTCCAACATAACTGACTCTAACAGGGTGAACTGTTCAATCTTAGAGTCAAGGACTGTGGCTAGAAGACCATATAAGCAGAATTTTTATATAATCATCACAGTGAAGCTGATTTCTGACTGGGAGTGCTACACACAACACGACGGGAGTATTGTTTAGCGTGGCTATCATCCCAGGAAGTCCTGTCGATTTCAGGTGTAGGGTGAGAAAACCCACAGGATAGGCATCTGTGCCTATGTGTGCAATGATGAGATGAAGCTGGGGATATGCTCTCCAGAGCGCGGTCTTGCTAATCCTTTACTCTGACACCTCAGTATTGGAGAAAGGCACCACAGTACTCAAGAGGAACCCACTGTATGACTCCTGGGATCAGCTGATAGTCCAACTGACAATTGAACCACAGGTTATCATGTGCCCTTGGCAATCAAAACACCCTGAGCAGCAAGTCAGCAGCAAGCTAAGTGGCAAGGGAATATCAGCCTCTCTTGGGAGAGCAGTTAGGACTTGTCATGTCTCCTCCCAGGCCACTGTTGTTACTGTTGTTCAGTTGCTAAGTCATGTCCAACTCTTTGCAATTCCATGAACAGCAGCATGCCAGGCTTTCCTGTCCTTCACTGTCTCCTGGAATTTGCTCAAATTCATGTCCACTGAGTCAGTTATGCCATCCAACCATCTAATCCTCTGTCGTCCCCTTCTCCTTTTGCCCCAAATCTTTCCCAGCATCAGGGTCTTTTCCAATGAGTCGGCTCTTCACATCAGATTGCCAAAGTATCGGAGCTTCAGCTTCAGTATTGTCCTTCCAATGAATATTCAGGGTTTATTTCCTTTAGGATTGACTGGTGTGTTCTTCTTGCTGTCCAAGGGATTCTCAAGAGTCTTCTCCAGCACCAAAGTTTGAAAGCATCAATTCTTTGGTGCTCAGCTTTCTTTATGGTCCAATTCTCACATCCGTACATGACTACTGAAAAAACCATAGCTCTGACTATACAGACCTTTGTTGGTAAAGTGATATCTCTGTTTTTTAATATGCTGCCTCAGTTTGTCATAGCTTTCCTTCCAGGGAGCAAACATCTTTTAATTTTGTGGCTGCAGTCACTGTCCACAGTGATTTTGGAGTACAGGAAAATAAAATCTGTCACTATTTCCACTTTTTCCCCATCTAAAGTGATGGGACTGGATGCCATGATCTTTATTTTCTGAATGTTTTTGAATTTTTCTTTAGGGTCCAACTCTCTCAATCATATATGACTACTGGAAAAATCATAGCTTTGCCTGTATGGACCTTTGTGATGTTGGCTCCCAGGCTACTGAGAGTGGACAGTAGAGTGCTATCAGGGTGCTATCCCCAATTTGGCCTTTGTCTCAAGGTTAGCTTTGTGAAGAATCTGCTCGGATGGTTCATGAGCCAGGCTGTCCAGACTCAATAGACACTATAAAGAAAAGTGGATTTTACTCTGAATTGAAGAAAATATTTTGCTTTCAAGTTGACACTAGATTTCACATTGTCCTGAGAGGCATGAAGGTGGGTGTTTCTAGATCCCTACTGGCATTTTAAGAGGTCAGGAGAGAGCTTCACTAAAGTATACTTGACTCCTCCAAGCCCAGAATGATCTTTGTTGCTTGAATCAGCCTTTCTTCTAGCCCACCATTTTCTTTCCCAAACAAGGAAACAAGCAAATTTCAAAGACCAAGAAAAAAATTTCTCTCAGAACGGTCAAGTCAGGCTTGACCATTGTCACCTGTCTACAAGAGCACAACTTGCAGGAACAAAAAAGCCTGGGGAATGGTATCTTAGGGCAATATTTCCAATTGTCAACAATCAAAATGCCTTAGTAAAACAACCAAAAAGTCTCTGACTAGATTCAATTATTCATTTATTCAATCCATTCATTTATTTAGCAAATAGTTACTGGGCATCTACCCATGGAGGAGGAAATGGAAACCCACTCCAGTATTCTTGCCTGAAAAACTCCATGGACAGAGGAGGCTGGTGGGCTACAGTTCATGGGGTCGCAAAGATTCAGAATGACTGAGCACTCGACTTCATTCCACTAAGCATCTACATGTCATTCATTAGGTGCCTGAGATACATCAATGAACATAATAAACAGCAAGCATAGACATTCATTTCATCACATAGTGAAAGTGCTCAGTACTATGGAGAAAAGAAAAAATAGAATGAGGCAAGATAATGTGATTAGAAGGGTAGGCTGCAATATTAAATAGGATTAATTGAGAAGGCTGAATCATGACTAGGAAAAATATAAGATTGCACTCTAACCAACATTTCTCTTTCAAATGTGAGACATGATTTGGAATTACAAAGAGATTCACATATACAATAGAGATATACAGATTATGGGCACCACGGATAATGTGGTCTGAGACTCGCCGTTCTTGAATTTTAACCCATTACAGTAGACAGTGACTGTTCCCCTACCATCCATGCATTCTTCTCTTGATAATTTCGTCCAGTTTTTTTGTTGATGTCCATATCTCTACCATGCAGCCCATATGCTTTGAAAGAGATTGACTCCACCAGAACCTAGTAATGGAACATGTATCTACCTTGGGCTAAATGCCAACATTACCCTATGTCCTGCCCAGTGACTGACCCATAGATGTGCCCTTCACTCAACCAGGACAATAGAGCTGAAGAAGCTATTTGATAGGGAATCCTGGAAAGATGTCCCAATTTTCTCTCTCTTGAATAGCATCTAATGTAATCTGGGTAGCTGCTTCAGGCATCTTACTAAGCAAAGCTGCTGGCCTTCAGACTCTGTTAGTACATAGAGGTCAGGACCAAGAAAACATTGGAGGAACAGACCTGGAGCCCAGATTAAACTGTGCCTCTGGACCCTTTGGTGATATAAACCAATGAGTCTATGTTCTTATATAGATCAATGGAAGTTAAATTTTTTGTTACTTGCAACCCAAAGTATCTTAAACCAAACAAAAGGAAGCCATGGACAAGATCCGCCTTGTAACCTTATGTGAAATGTCTTATTCCAGTAATCTCACCCTAATTTAATCTCTGTTTGTAAAAGCCACAAATTTACAGACCAAATCAACAATTTTTTCCGTGAGTCACTGAGAAATAAGTGCTTAAATCAGTAAAAAGAGATACTTCTAGAAAACTAAAAATAGTAGAACATATTGAATTAGAAATGAAAGGTGCAGATGTTAAGGCAGGCTCAGGAGGATCAATTCTAAGGTAATTTGGGGGAAGGAAATGACAGATGCTGTCAACCTCCAGCATAGTAAATTGTTTCTTGATTCCCTCTTAATGAAAATATTGCACATTTGCTTTTCTTTTCTGCAACACATTCAATGGATTTTCTTGCTTTTACTTTTTGCATAGATTTAGTATTTTTGTTTTTAATAAAAGTGGAGGTGTTTCTGAGAATTTCTATTTCAACAGCAGGGCTTGAACTTTAGGTCAGCTGAAAGGAAGAGTGTGTGCTGTTTCCATGGAAACCAGAGCAGTATAATGTCAGGTACTAAGCGACATCAAGAATGAAGGGATAAAATCCCTGCATCATTTTAATAAACACGTCCTACTTACCGTTATTTAACCACAGTCTGCATACATATGCTTCATCTCTTAATAGCCACTCTTCATAAATTTCTTTTGACCACATCTAACCTTTCTAAGTTGGTCCTGATTATGCTGCTAAGTAAATAAAGATGAAAAGAAAGCCCTCTATTAGAGTATTATGAATGCCTTATTATTCTGAAAACTCATTAGGTATATATTTTTAATTAGAAAACAATATGTGGAGAATCAATAATAAGGGTTAACTTAAACCCACAAAGACAAACAGGTAAATTAAATAGTTTACAGTTTGTCCTTAGCGCCTCATCTTATATTACAGGCCTCATTCTGGGATATTTTCGGTAGAAAACGATTAAATAGTTTTTACCCAAACCCTCTCCTAGTGACGGCTGGGCCCTCAAGTCCGCGTTTCAAAAGCATCATGTCTGGGTGAGTAAGAAAACTACCTCCAAGCCTCCCAGTCTCCCAAGGCAAGGAGGGACAGAGCCAAATGCTTATCAGCCCCGCAGGAGGGAGATCAGGGGCAGCCCTCACAGAGGCAGCCCTTGGAAGAAAGAGTCCATCAACATTTCTTTGTACCTTCCTGATCTTAGCTTTCCCCACATGCCCCCAACCAAGTGGTGAGTTCGCAACTGTTTCTTCAAGGTCTTGCCTCCACATATCTATTAATCATCAGGAGAGAATGAGGGAAATGAAAGACGGAAACAAGAGAGGTGGAAGAGCAGGAAGAAAGGAAGGAAAGGAAGAGGGAGGGAAGAAGAGAAACTGAATAGGCCCATAAATCAACTTGAGGAAAGAGAGACTCAGGGTTTTTCCACTCCACCAAGGACCCTGTAAGGGACACTGGTTGGGAAGAATGATTTGTGCATAGTACTACACAAAATCTCTTTATCTGCCTCCCAAATTCAGTGAAGGGAAATTTTGCCCAATTCCAAACAAACTGAAGTAATATTCTGTTAGGGCCAGAGACTAGAACTCAGTGAACATGGTTTCTCTGTACTCTAGCTTAAGAAACTAGAAACAATAAAGAGAAAGCGAGCTGTTTCTCTCTTCAGTAGGTGATAATTGCAATAGAAAGTAGTAAACTCTTGGTAGTCAGTGCCTTCACAAAGCCATTCAGGATTAACAGCCAAGGCCAGAGGGCTGGGGCCCTTGTGACAGCCAGCAAGGGGTCAGAGGGAGTTGGAAGTGTGCCAGAGCAGGAGCAGAGGTAGGAGGAAGCTCCCTGACAACAGTGGTCACTGGGTCCTATGAGAACTCCCCAGGGATGGTTGTACCAGAAAAGGGATTCATGGAGCTGGGGCCCAGCAAGTCTATGATTAAGGAATATGAGCCAGAGACTTTGGATCCCCTTTTCCTAAGTGTATCCCTTCTGCTAGATTCAACTGTAACCCAGGGGAAAAAAAAAAAAACAAAAACAGTAGGCCCATCATTAAATCATCAACAAATCCAAGCAACCAAATGACTGAGAAGCACAACCCTGCCCCCAGGAGGTCACAGTTAAGATGCTAACAGGGAAATTTCCTGTCTGATCTAGTCATCACCCCACCCCTCACACACACACACACACACACACACACACACACTACTTGTTTGATTTCTCCCAGCCCTAAGAAAACCAGAAAACAGAGCCCCAGGAACATTAAAAGTCTTGCTCAGGATCATAGTATGAGAGGACTTCCCTGGTGGTCCAGTTCCTAAGACTCTGCTCCAGTGCAAGGGGCCTGAGTTTGATCCCTGGTCAGGGGACTAGATCCCACATGCAACAACAAAAGATCCTACATGCCTATAACAAAGATCGAAGATCCTGTGTGCCACAAATAAGACCAAATAAATAAATGATATCTTAAAAGATCATAGTATGATAGAATTAACAAAGCTTGTATTTATAGGGACAAGTATGGAGATGGGTGAAAACAGAACTCACTCAATTTCTTCCTAGTTCACAGATAATGTGAGTTAGCTAGCGCTGAGGCAGGAGAGTTACAGTCAAAGGAAAATACTTCTCTTTATTCCTTCTCTCTATGGCCATGGACTGAATCATGTCCCCCTCCCCTACATTCATATGGTGACACCCTAACCCTCAACGTGATGGTATTTGGAGGTAGACCTTTGAAAGGTAATTAGATTTAGACAAGGTCATGAGGATGAGGCCTTTCTGGAGGGATTAGTGCCCTCATAAGAAAACACAGCAGAGAACTTGGCTTTGCCCTCTACCATGTGAGGACATAGGGAGAAGACACCCATCCATCTGCAGGCCAGGAACAGGGCTCTCACCAGGGAACCAAACTATCGGCACTTTGATCTTGGCTTTCCAGCCTCCAGAAGAACGAAAAACAAATGTCCTTTGTTTAGCCAGCAAGTCTATGCTATTTTGTCATAGTGGGCTGAGTCAACTAAGATACATTTAGACGCCAAGAAGTGGAATGCTGCTGTAACAAACACATAAACATGTGGAAGCAGCTTTGAGACTGGGTAATGGTAGAGACTCGAAGAGTTTTGATGTATGTGCTAGAATATGGATATTTAAGGGCAAATTTGATGAGATCTCAAATGGAAATGAGGAACATGCCTAACTAGAGGAAAGGAGGTCCTAGTTGCAGTGTGGCAAAGAACTCGGTTGAACTGAGTTCTAATGTTTTGTGCAAGATAGAACTTGCCAGCAATACAACAGGATATTTAATTGAGATTTCTAAGCAAAGTGCTGAAGGAGCAGCTTGGAGCCCCCTCACTGCTTATAATAAAAGGTGAGAACAGAAACAAGAATTGAAGAAGGAATTATTAAGCAAAAAGCAACCAGAACTTAGAGATTTAGAAAAATTTTAACCTGTTCATATCACAAAATAAGAAAGCATGTTCAGAAAAGAGTAGCAACAATGTGGTTCAATAAAAAGAAGACAGGATTATACCAGATAAGACACTGCTGGTTTTGAACTGAGAGAGAGAGAGAATGGGACAGAATGAAGGAAGACTGCCCAACAGCCATGGATTTTATAGCATGGGGCCATAAAGCTATTCAGCTTCAAATTAGCAGTACTCCTTGAGGAAGGGAGGAATAACCCTAAAAGCCACTAACTGATCTACAGGTTGATTCTCCCACCAAGGAGCAGGGCTGGTTTCTCCCGGGTTTCCAAGGGTAGAACCACCTCTCACGTTTCTGATACTAGGATTTCCCTCATCCAGTGCCTCAAGAGTGGTGTCCCACCAAGCCAAAGGGCAGAGCCACCCCACAGAGCTATGGGCGCTACCCTGGTTGCTACCCTAGTCAACCTGGAAGGGGAAATACCAAGCAAAAGGTTATTCTCAAGCTTTAGGATCCAGTGGAATTTGCCTTGCTAGATTTCGAACTTGGTAGGGATCCCTCATCCTTTTCTTCTTTACAACCTCTCCCTTTTGGAATGGGAATATAGATTTTATACCTATTTCACACATAATTTGCCTGACTTCTCAGGTTCAAACTGCAGAGGAATTTTGCCTCAGGATGATTTATCCCAGAGGTCTCACCCATATCTGATTTTGAAGAGACCCTGGACTTTAGATTTGATGCTGAAATGCAGGGTTGAATTTTGCATGAAAGTAGGACATGAACTTACAGGAGGGGGTGTCAGGGACAGAATGCTAAGGACTGAAGATCTAAAACAGCTACTATTCAACCTGCAAGGCTCTCTTAGCCAATTCATATCCACCTCGTAGAGTTTGCCTAGAGTCAAACTAGTCTATCACTTTAAGACTCCAATAGAAATTCTGTTAGTGATAGTATGATCTTCATTTTCTTTAAAGGAGTATTTTCAATCGCAAATTTGTTCAGTCACCTCTGAATCCTGTTTCATATTGAAATCAATGGAGAGTCATTGTAATAAGATATTATTTTTAGTTGTGGTCATGATATTTATTTTTACAATTCACTTTTTTCCCCAATATAGAAGATATCCTGGATCAAAAATTATTTAATGGATTTTCAAAGTAAAGATGAAAAAAAACTGGTTTAAAAGAAATTTTATCAAAGTACAACCTTAATGGAATTTGCACTTCTGACCTTTGAAATAAAACAGATCCAAAATTTGCCCTGACTATACTATTATTTCTTATTCTCCATATGCCTGTCTACACACTGAAATCAGTTCTCAGATTGCTCTTTCAGAGGGTTCTTCAAGGTCAACAAAACCTAAGATTACAAATTAAAAAAAAAATAATTTAAGAAATCAAATAACAATTATCACTAGGCTTAAGATAGAGTCTTTCTTTGCTGGTCTGGTCTATATATGGGGCAAATGGCATGCAAAATTACTATTAATTTTGTTGTGTATTGTGAGAGAGAGACAGAGGCAGAGAGACTATGTGTTTGGGGACTGAAAGAAAAAGATTTCAGTATGCTTAAAAATTGCAATATCAATAAGTCACTCTTTAGGAGAAGATGGCATGTGCAAGGCTATAAGAGTAGAAAAAATAGGCATATAATACTAGAGATCAGAAAATCAGGATGCTGCAGACTTTGCTTTTTCACGAACAGTACAAATTCTGTGTTGTTTGCGGTTGTGACTGGCCTCTCTCACCTCAGTAATCAGTCTTCCTTCAAAAGGAACAACTTAACCTTACTTTCATTGCTCTGTAAGATGTCTCCATCAGAGAAAAATTCCAAAATTAAAACTCAAATGAAGACTGGGTCAAACAAGAAGAAGGTCTTTAAGAAAAAAATGTCCCAGAGTGGCTCCCACCCCTGACCGTACACTAGCGCTCCAGTTTCTCCAATCACATCTCATCTCACCAGCATTGATTTTCAGTTAAGTGTATGTCCTTATTCTTATTATATATCCTTATTAGTGAAAAATAAAATGACAAGTCTTATGCTTCTTTTTTAATTTTTATTTTATATTGGAGCATAGAGTAACAGTGCTATGTTAGTTTCAAGTGTACAGCAAAGTGATCAGTTGTACATACACATGTATCTACTCTTTTTCAAATTCTTTTCCCACTTAGGTTATTATGAGTATTGCACAGAGTTCCCTATGCTATACACATAGGTCCTTGTTGGTTATCTACTTTAAATAGACAAGTCAATCTCAAACTCCCAATCTATCCCTCACCGAGTCTTATACTTTTCAAATCAGCTTAGGCATTCCTTTACAAGCATGTTTTTAAGCAGATGAAGTAACTCATAAAAGGCCATATTTTCATTTTTATTAATGAGTATAATGTTTAAATATCTTCATTCAGTACGTAATTGAAACCCAAATATAACATTATTTTTAGGACAGTTTTTTCATAAGAATGAGTCATAACTAAAAAAAAAGCCTATAAACGAGACATAGGTACAAGAGGGTAGAAACAAAGAAGGAGGTTTCCTTGGGCTTCCTCCAGAAATTGGGCCACTGCAGAAATAAGCAGGTCGCTGATGCTGATCAAGGTCTCCAGCTGACCTTGATCATTGAATGGAGTTAAGCATCAGCCCACATCAGGGAGAAGGCACAAGTTTCCTATGAAGGTTTACCATTTGTTATTGAAGATTTGCTGTATCTTTCATCACATGCCAATTTTATTTGCAATATTTTGAATCAGCATCATAATTCTTACCAACTCTGCCTTTGAAATGTTCAACATTATTATATTATTGGTTCTATTATTGCTCAGTTCTTTATTCATATTTTTCTTATGAATTTTAAATTAGTGATTTTCTAAGAGAATGATTAGCACAATGGTTTTTTGATCAATACCATCAGATTCTACCACATACTTAGTTATGTGACCTTGGGAGTAATATTTCCCTGTCTAAGCTTGTGTGTGGAGAAGGCAATGGCACCCCACTCCAGTACTCTTGCCTGGAAAATCCCATGGACGGAGGAGCCTGGTAGGCTGCAGTCCATGGGGTCACTGGGAGTTGGACATGACTCAGTGACTTCAGTTTCACTTTTCACTTTCATGCATTGGAGAAGGAAATGGCAACTCACTCCAGTGTTCTTGCCTGGAGAATCCCAGGGACGGGGGAGCCTGGTGGGCTGCTGTCTATGGGGTTGCACAGATTCGGACAAGACTGAAGCGATTTAGCAGCAGCAGCAGCAGCCAGCTTGTGTGATTATAATGAAGTAATCACATAAACAATTGTAAACCTACAATAGTGTCAAAAGATGTCAAGGAGAGGTACCAGTAGAGTTCCAAGAAAAGTGGAAATTAATCGAGTGGTGGTCAAGGAGGTCAGGGAAATTTTCTCCTTCTCTAAATCCGATATCTTTGAGCAGTGCTCTGAAGAATGCAAACAGAAAAACTTGCCAGGCGAAAATGAGAGCCCATGTGACAGCCCTGTGGTGGGAGGTTGCCTAGTATGCAGGAATAACTGAGGGAAGATGAGGGTGGCTGCAGTGGAAGGGGCAGCAGGAGGACATGACGTGCTGCAGAGTAGCAGGAGCTGGATTGTACTCTGCCAGCTCTTTAAACGTCGGCGTCCCCAAGTACCAGTCTAAGGTCCTTTTTATTCTTCCATATAGATTTCTGATGGTGATTAAATCACACTTTATTTTGATCACCTAATGTCTCTTCAAATTTCCTCTGCATCACCTGTTTTTCCTCTGCCACTGGATGACTATTCCGGCTATTCTCTTGTTACTCTTAGCTAAGAGAAAGTCCCAAAGTCACGGATGTAGAAAAACTCATGTGGTCTACTGTTTGATGCTCCTAACTCAGCTTAGAGTTGATTTGGGTAATTGGAAAGCAAAAGAGTCCATGGTCAGCCTTTTTTCTCCCTCCCCTCGCTTGATGCTCTTACTCCTCCTCTCTGATCTTGCTACCTGGTCCTGGAGCTGGAGGAATAGAGAAGCATGCAGAAAGCAGGAGAATTCTCAATTGCCAGGCACCAGATTAGGGGGATCAGCGAGAGGCCCCCTATTTAGAGTTTAGTTTGGATAGATGTGTTAACTCCTGAACAGACACCTGGAATTCAACACATTCCAAAACAAACTCTTTACCTTGCCCCTAACGCATGCTCCTTTTAACTGCCTTGTGCCACCAACCACTGATTAGGTAATATGATAAATCTAGATTTATTCTTGCATTTTCACTCTCCTTCATCTCATATTTAATTTGTCACCATCTTCTGTTTAATATATGTATTGACAACCTCCACAGTGCGTTCCTTCTTCTGTAGCCTCACTACCATTGTCCTGGTCAGGTTCCTGGAATCTCTTCTCCAGGTTACCCTCATGGAATCACAGGTCATCCATGATTTCTCACGTCACTAAGACAACATCTCTTTTTATCTCATTCTAATGTCGTCCCAATGCTCCTGTTCAAAGACCTGCCATATATAACACCTTCTGCCCAAGAGAACACCCAGCTTCATTTATATGCCATGTAAGACTCCTCACTCACATTCCTACCTACTTCTCCACCTCCCTCCTCTATCTCACTGTAGCCTGATTCTCAAGAAACCTCGAAATAACCACATTTCCTCACACTTAAAGTCTCTGTGTCTTTGTATATGTTACTCTGCTGTCTTGGGTACTCTGTCCTTGGAAAAATCTTATCATTGCCTCCAAAAAGACTACTCTCACTTCCCCACCAAGTCATATTAGATTTTGCCTCTTCTTTGTTCCTACAGAACTATCTTCACACTTCTCCAGTAGAAATCAACTAGGGGGAGGGAGGTGGGAGGTAGGTTCAAGAGGGAGGTGACATATGTATACCTATGGCTGATTCATGTTGATGTATGGCAGAAACCACCACAATATTATAAAGTAATTATCATCTAGTTAAAAATAAAATTAAAAAAAAAAGCAACAAGGACCTACTGTAGAGTGTAGGGAATATATATTGACTATACTAAACATCTTGTAATAACCTATAATGAAAAAGAATCTGCAAAAGAGTATAAATATATCTGAATCACTTTGCTGTACACCTGAAACTAACACAACATTGTAAATCAACCACAATAATTTTTTAAAAGAAATTAACTAGGTGTTAAAATTCTCTGTTTAAATATATCTTTCTCCTCCCTTAGATAGTAGCTTCTTGATTTGGGGAAGAATAGAAAAATTCAAGAAAACTTGATAAATAAGTAAATGTATGTATGAACTAAACAGTGGGGAATTAAAGACATAGAAAGAATATAGAAGATGAGCAGGTTGGCTGTTCTTTAAACCTGAATTTTCTCCTAGGATAAACAGAATAAGATTTCATTTTATTATGAGCTGTTATTTGTAGGACGACTTCCTGTTCCCAATTCCTAATCAAAAGTTTATATTTAAATACTTGTACGTATGATCCTTGGGGTGGCGGGTAGAGTGGTCTACATATTTTTTTTTCTGCCAATTTTTGGGAAGAGGAAGCAAGAATTGTGCATACTGCTTTGCAAACAAATGTGCTAACTGTGGCCCTGTGGGGTAAAATCTTGGAGGACAGAAACTGTATTTTTTTTCATTCTGTACTATACACAAAGCTCTTGGTTCATTATTGGAGATGCCCAATAATTTTTCTTTGGAAGTACAAGCAAATCACATGTCCCCAAGAATGAATTCATAAATCCATGTTTGAACTTAAAACTTTGGGACATATATAGAATAAAACCTAAGAATTAAAAAAAAAAGTTTTCTTTTTTTTTTTAAGTGTCTTAAACAGTGAAGCTACATTCATTGGACACACAGATCAGAATAGGATAGCTGTGAATGGACATAATTTTTCAAGTTCTCTATCTCCCAAAGATTCCTTTCAAGAGTACACTTAGAAGAGAGTAGAGTATGAGAGGAATGGGGGTGATGGGAGGGTGGGCAGTCTCATTTTCACGCTGGAATATACAAAGCAGGGAGTGAAAAGGATGTTCCCCTGGGTACCAGTAATGTTGGACAGCAGAGGCTGTCCCAAGACATTATACCATCCCCGTCTTTTGGATTTACTAATCATGTTTTGTAGAATCCTATTTCCCACTAAATGATTTCCTCTAACCCCTCCATACATGTTAAATCCTCTAGTAATGTGGTACTGAAGAGGTTAACATGATGGGCAAAGTAGTCTTGGTTCTCCTCACGAGGGTATCCTGGCATTGCTCAGCTAATATTCAACATTCTGCTAATGTGAATGACAATTACAGAATTTCCCAGTGCCCAAGAAGGAAAAGAATATCATCAACCATTCCAACATCTCCCAGTTCTCTCTCTCAGCTCACTGTTTATATCCTTGTATAAATGGCCTCATCTTTAACAGAAGTATAACAAACACAATACCATCATTTTACAGAAGCACTAAAGCACGTTTTTAAGATGATTTCATTTCAAAGCCACTCTAATTTAAGCTTTTTGGAGTCTTCTTCTTTCCAGAAGCAGCCGCTGTTTCTGAACACCACCGGGAGAGCTAAGGAATGTGGAGAGCATCTGCCAGGGACAAGGTGCTGCCTCCCAAGTCTTTAGTGATTCACAGGTTGTAAATGCACTTGATTGTGCGGCTGTGCATTTACACCAGGAATTCATAAATGGGCGTTTTCAACTTTCAGATGGTTTGCTCTTAATATCACCCCATTTCTAATATAGTCACAAATGCCAACATCACATTCTTTACCATATCAATTCTGTTAGGTGCAATTCAGATTTCTTTTTTTAGTGCTTCCTTTTATCTAGAATAGGAGTAAACACCGTTTTCCTGACTTTTACTTTTCCCCAAATCAATCTTAAAGAAATTTTTCAGTTACAAGTGCATATTTTCAGACTATTTAAAATTACCCTGAAACACTTCTCATCTAATGGATATATTTACTTTGCAGAACATTCAGCTTTATATCAATTTTGTATGTGATGTGGTCCAGCTGACAGCTCTGAGCAAAATGCTACATAGGAGTTGCTTACAGTAGCCCCTGCGACAAAATATCTACTGCACACAGTCTAAAGCATCATAAGGATTATATCTCTAACTGCCAGTTTCTGTTTTTAAAATATCTCAGGGCAGAAGGACAAACTGACCTAATCAGGAGGTCATTTGAATAGATTTTACAGTGCAAGGCACAGCTTATGCCTGGTTGACATTCCAACCCAGATATTTTTTTTCATCTATTATTAATGGACTTGACATCCATTTTCCCACTGCTTTTGCTAAACATGTAGTTCAGGATTTATTGTTAAATACCACTGAGCTCATAGGAAACTAAACTCTTATGACTGTGAAAATATTGTGCCAGAGGTCAGAGTTTCTCCAAAGAGTTTGGATCATACTTAGAAGTAAGAAATGTTTCATGGTCTTGGTTCATTAGATATCACAATTTTTCCAATGTGAGATGCCTTTTTGAATGGGTAACAGATTGCATGAGTTAGTAACATGGTATATTCATAGTTATGTAATGGGATTTTAAAAGAGTAGCAGAACATGCAAGGAAAAAGAAGGAGGACGAGGATATCCCTCTAGTTACATAAATGGAAGACTTTTTCGTTTGCTTGGCTTCTATGTGGCATCCTGTAGTCAGAAATGATAAGACTAAGAGTGTGAAAATCCAAGGCATCCTTCTATCATTTCCCTGATTCAAATAACCTAGAATTCTGCCAGTATAGACATAAGACATACGCTCCTAGTTAATCTGCCACTATCACATAACATTAGACAATTAAAATGTTCCCTACTTCTTTCAATTCTGGTGCACAGACTAAGAGCGGCTGCCATTAATTTCTCTAAAGAGGACATACAGTACAATGAGCAAGACTTCATGGTTAAACTATCTGGGTGTGAAATCCTGTTCTATGTGACCTTGTGCTTAATCATTCAGTCATGTCCATCTCTCTGTGACCCCATAGACTGTGACCCATCAGACTCCTCTGTCCATGGCATCTTTTAGGCAAGCATACTGGAGTGAGTTGTCAATTCTTCTCCAGGGGATATTCCCAACCCAGGAATCAAAACCGAGTCTCCTATGTCTCCTGAATTACCTGCTGAGCCACTGGGGACCCCAGCTGGTTAAATCTTGATCTATGTGACCTTAGGCACATTATTTAACCTAATCTCAGATTTCCACATGTAAAACAGGGGTAATGATAATACTTTCTCTACACAGGGTTGTTGAAAATATTAAAAAGAACAATGCATGAAATAGTCTACTGCCTCACAAAACAGAAAATCTCAACAAATATTAGCCATTATTTTTATCAGGTTAAGTGAAAGAGTTAATGTTTTTAAAAAGTGAGAAACACATTTCTGTTAACAAGCCACACAAAGTAAATGTGATTTACCAAATCAGTCCCCTAGTATAAACAACAAATGACTGTGTGATGTGCATATTAAAACACATTCCCAGTGAGCTGAGAAAAATGCCTGTCCTCACAGGCTTCGTAAGAGTAAAATGTCAGTTCCTACAGTTTTGCTCATTTGTTGTGCTGTATAATTGGAGCCAACATCCTGGGTGAAGTCTAAATACTGGTTCAATGATGGCAAGGAAGAACAATGGGCCAATCCAAAAAGCAGAGTTCAGGTGACTGTTTTGTTATGAAAGGAAATCAACTGTTACTAAATTAAACCACCATATGTGAGTTACAGGTGTCACCATATGAATGTGCTGACTGACTGGGGCCCTGCTGTGAAATTATACATGCAAAAGGGGCTTCCCCAGTGGCTCAGTGGTAAAGAATCTGCCCGCCAAGATAGGAGACATGGGATCAGTCCCTGATTCAGGAAGATCCCACATGCTAAGGAGCAACTAAACCTATGCGCTGCAACTACGGAAGCCCATGCCCACTTAGAGCCCGGTGCTCTGCAACAGGAGAAGCCACCACCACGAGAAGCCTGTGCACCACAGCTAGAGAGTGGCTCCCACTCACTGCAACTGGAGAAAAGCTCACACGGCAACGAAGACCTAGAACACACAAATAAATTCAGTTCAAAAACATCTTTTTAAAATAAAGCATACTTTTGGAATAATATACATATTTTCACTGACTTGTGAATTTCAGTGCTTTTGTGAAAGCATGACATCTTACTTAGAGCATATAAATGATTAGTTTCAAAATGAGACGTGTAAACACAATGTGGGTTCATTAGCTGTTCATTATTCCTGCCTGCTGCAAACATTAGCCCTGTGACAAGGCTCTGGCTGCAGCATCCATAACGTGCACACCACATCCATCCTTCCTTCTTCCCCTGTCCTTCCTGGGCTAAGAGAGTCCAGGATGGGCACATTAGCAATTCCTAATGGAGGCTCTAATTCCTACTTAGAAGCAAACAGTGAGAAATTAAATCAATTCAATCTAAAAACATACAGTGGCAATGCCATTTCACAAGGGACGCTGTTTAAACAGTTAACTCTGAGTGAACTCTTCCTGTTCTTTGATTGGGAAGCATTTCAGAACTTAATTACTGTGTTCTGTGAGTCTGTGACAGATCGTCCCTTTTTTACCGGCTTCTTGCCAGGATAAAAGCAGGCTTTTTTTTTTCCCCCTTTAAGAAGACTACACTTAATTAGAGCTAGAGTAATTAACTCTTTGTGGGTTTGATCTCATTTCACCATTAAATTTTGATTCTGGCTGGAATCATCTGCTTCTATTGTCTTTATGGAAATTCTTAAACTGTAAACAACTTGGAGCAAAATGCATCAAAGGTAAAATTTGAAGTTTTGTTTTTTTTTTTTTAGTGCAGTAAACAAAATTGTAAAAGGTTTTGAAAAGCAGATGGGAATATTTCCACAGCAATAATAGAAACAGAGAGGAAGGCACAGTGGAACACAAGCATTCCTTGTCATCCTCGTGACCACAGGCAATCCATCTACCTTCCCCAAGTACGGTTGCTGTGATCCTCCCTGGCATACATCAGGCGCTCAATAATTGTGAACCAATTTACCTGTCCTCCCCATCTCCGATACTAAAATAGAATACTCTGCATTTTAATTCTTGACTCTACTGCAGTATACAGCAGAATGGCTGTCAATCTGACGAGCTTTCAAACCAGTAGCACCCCACTGCCATCCTGCTCCTCAGAGAGTGTCCTTTTGGGTGACACTGTCTGTTCATAGATCTAAGAAGAAGAGATGACAGAATTGACTTAAAACAGGGAAGGCTAGAATATGAAAGGTTATACTGAATGATAGAGAATGCTGGGAGTTGCAGAGGAAAAGAATTTCACTCTTCATTAGTGATACCCAAATAAAAATTGATCACATTAAGCTCACCATGACAAAGAATAATTCAATCACTAGTGTCTTTTAAGATAAAATATCAAGTTTCTTCCAAAAAGTAATTTAGAACAAGGTGAGAAAAACATTCATCTAACTATAGATGGCTCTATTGCTATCTCTATTTTTTTTAGAAAAATGACTTTATGGATTTTGTAAAAAATGATGCAAGTTCATTATAAGAAAAGTCAAGCAATAAGAAACAGAACAATGAAAAAGTGGAAAAAAATGACCAGAAATCTACCACCTCCTAAAGGCATGGTTAACAACTAAAGACCACTGTTTCGGGCATCTCTTTCTTCATACATAGTGAGAAATCTGATTATACTTGAATTAACTGAATAAGAATTTTAAAAAATCTCACTCAAGCTAATTAAAAGCATTATGAAAAAATGCTGGAAGGTTGGAGTTACTGTATATTATTAAATTAAATGTTTTAAGTGGAATTTACTTATTGATTCTCTGCTATAACAAAGCATGACATTGACAGACTTTCTCCCTCTTCTGATTATTTTATTTGTACACTGTTAATGTTTATAACATTTACATTCTGTTAATTGAGGCAGATTTCAAATTTTATTTATATATTTAGATGGAGTAAATGCTCAAGACTCATATTTTTGTTGTATTTTCATCATTTAAAATTTTTTTTATTTTGATTTATCTCTAGGTGGGCTGGATTATGCCATCCAGTTAAATTTAGATTATTTGTCTTCTAAATTCTATTCCTAAAATTCTTGAACACAGACATGTTTGCTTGTTAGGCTTGAGGGATAGCTTGCCTATGTGAAAATTATTGGGGTACAGATTTCCCAAGAAGGCAATAGATACTATTTTCTAGCGTTGAGTATATTATGGCAAATCTAATACCACCACATTGACATTTCCCCCTTGATACAAAACTTGAGTTTTGCCTTGATGTCCATTTATTATTTTTTTTAAAAAACATTCAGGTTCAGTAACTTCACTAAGATACATACAGGTACTGATTACTCTAATAATGCTTCTCTGGTATATGAAGCCAGTTGACATATTGATCTAAATCTTTATATTACAAATAATTTAAAATTTTACTTCTGTATAATTATTTCTGGAATCAAAATTATAGCTCTGGAATCACATGTAAGGCCAAGAGAATGTGAGACAGTGCAACAAGGGGTGTCCCATATACCATGTAAATGTTGGTCAAAGAAAACTAACCTAGTGAAACTAACACCAGCCAAAGAGCGTTTAAAGTAAGAAGGATTATTAAGAATAAAGAGGGACATTTTGTGTGTTAAAAAAGGTCAGTCCTCAAGGAAAATAATGTAATTCTATAGTTGTACATATTTAATAACATAGCCTCAAAAACTAACAGAATAAAAAGAGATCCACTAGAAAAGATCTTAACACACTACTTTCAATATCTTATTGAACAAGTAAATATTAACATACCATAGAGACACAGAAGATTTAAACAACATGATTAACAAACTAAATCTATTTGACATGTAGAACACTGCTCACAACTAAAAAATGAATATCTGTTTAATGCAAAATGAACATTTACCAAAACTGACAATAGGTTTAGCTATAAAGCATATCTCAACACATTTCAAAGGACTGAAATCAAAGAGACTATGTACCCTGACTATAGCAGAATTAATCTAGAAATAAGAAAAGCATCACTAGAAAATTCTCAAATACTTGGAAATTAAGCAGTGTACTTCTAAATGACCCATAGGTGAAAGAAGAAGTTAAAAAGGAAATGAGAAAATATTCTTTAACTGAGCAAAACAAAAATATCAAAATTTGTGATTTTTAGCAGAAGCAGTCCTAAGATATGTTTAGTGTTAAAATCCATATATGTTAGAGAATAAATAAAGACTAAAAATACTATATGCTTAAGTATTGCTTTTCAAAAACCAGCAAGTTAAATGCAGAGAAATTAGAAGAAAGGAAATATTAAAGGCAAGAACAAGAAAAATAATGAAATTAGAAAATTCACACATCATAGAGTAAATCAACAAAGCCAAAATTTTGTCCTCTAAAAAAAGTTAAAATTAATAAATTTCAAGCAAGACACATCAAGACAAAAAAGAGAGAGAGAATGTAAACATATCAAATTCAAGAATGGAAAGAGGGAATTTTATAACATTTATATAACCATTTTTAAAAGAAAATATTATAAGCAAATTTAAGCAAATATATTTGAAAATGTAAAAGAGATCTTCCTTGAAAAAATACAGGTTATCAAAGCCAGATTTTTTTTAAAAAAAAAGAAAATCTGAATCATCCTATGTCTACTAAGCAAATTAAATTATTTAATTAAAAATTCTTAGAAAGAAAACTCCAGACCCATATGGTTTCATTGGTAAATTCCACCATCTAAGAAACAAATAATGGTAATCTTATATTTGCTTTATGAGAAAGTGAAAAAAGAACCACATCCCAAAGTGATTGCAATATGGTTAGCAAAAACTTGTTACCAAAACTAACAGGGATATTGCAAAAAAGGAAAATTATGTGAACTTCTATTAATAAAATAGATGTAAAATCCTAAACAAACTCAACAAAACACTCATCAATAACCTCTACAAATCAAAAATACAGACCCAATAGGTATATGGGCAAAAGACCAAAAGGCACATGTATCAGTTTCCTACTACACTTGTTAACAAATTATGACAAAGTGGATAAAAACAATACAGATGTATTGTCTAGTTTAGCAGTGGAAATGGGTCTTATTGTGCTAAAGCCAAGATACTTTGCACCTCTTCTGGAGGTTCTAGGACAAAATCTGTTCCCTTGCCTTTTCCAGCTTCTAATATCTGCCAGTATTCCTTGGTCCGTGGCTCCATTCTTCCATCTTCAAAGCCAGCAACACTGAATGAGTCTTTCTCACACTGCCATCTCTGGTTCTCTCTTCTAATTCCTTCTTGGGATTACACTGGGTCTCCCTCAGCAATTTAAGATAATCTCCTTGTTTTAAAGTCAGCTGATTAGCAACCTTAATTCCCCTTTGCCATGTAACCTAATATATTCACAGTTTCCAGGAATTAGGACATAGACATCTTAGGAGAGACATTTTTCTACCTACTAAAAGACATATCACAAGAGAAGGTATAGACATAGCCAATAAAAATATGAAAAAAATTTATAACCTCAGTAATCATTGTTGTTGCTGTTTGTTGTTCAGTTGCTATGTTGTGTCTGACTCTTTACAACCTTATGAACTACAACATGCCAGGTTTCTCTGTCCATCACTACCTCTAGTTTCTTCAAACTCATGTCCATTGAGTCAGTGATGCCATCCAACCATCTCATCCTCCGTCACACCTTCTCAGTAGTTATTAGGGAAATGTAAACTAAGGTTACAAGGATATATCATTATACCCCTCCAGAATAGTTAATATTAAAATGTCTGGTGAGACTGTAGAACAATCAGAATTCTCATATACTTCTGGTGAGACTTTTAAATTAGTGCAACTCTTACTGCACTCAGTTTCAGCTACTCACTGCCTGATAAGCCAATAAGTCAAGTGACAAGGTGTTAAGGCAAGGAAAGCCAGCTGACTGAGAAGATAGAGGACCACTGTCTGTAAAAACCATCTCAGGGCAGGCCAAGGACTTTCTTAAAGGTAATATGAGGGAGGGAGGCTGCAGGGGCTGTAAGCAGCTTGTGCACAATTCTCAGATTAGTTGGCAACAAACTGAAGTTTCGAGCATCACGAATCTTCTGGTTTCATTCAGTCTGCATGAATTGCAGACAGTTTTCATCTAGTGGGATCTGTTTCCCGTAAAAAAAAACCTAGGAAGGTGTATCGGACCTTTATCGCTATTTTTCAGGGAACTAGGAGTTAGGTGGGAGAAGGCACTGGCACCCCACTCCAGTACTCTTGCCTGGAAAATCCCTTGGATAGAGGAGCCTGGTAGGCTGCAGTTCATGGGGTCGCTAAGAGTCGGACACGACTAAGCTATTTCACTTTCACTTTTCACTTTCATGCTTTGGAGAAGGAAATGGCAACCCACTCCAGTGTTTTTGCCTGGAGAATCCCAGGGACGGGGGAGCCTGGTGGGCTGCAATCCATGGCGTTTCACAGAGTTGGACACGACTGAAGCAACTTAGCAGCAGCAGCAGCAGCAGGAGTTAGGTGACTCTGGTTTATAGTTCAAATTGTAATCATTTTCCTGGCCCAAGAGCCATTCTTTGCTTCTATATATTCACATTTCCTAATCAATAACCCTTGAGCCAGACTTTTAAGACTCAGGGGAGTCCTGGGAGACTAAAGCCAGAGCCTTTTACTTCAGACGACAGGGTCATGGGGGCTGGTTTGCAGATTCATAACCACTTTGGAAAGCTAGTGGTATCTACTCAAGCATAAAATTTTAAAACTCTTGACACCCAGCAATTTCATCACCATGTCTATACCCATAAGAAGTGTATACATATGTGCACCAAATGACATATACACAAATATTCAAAGCAGTAGTCATTTTAACAGCTACAAACTCGAAACTACTGAAATGCCTACAAAAAGTGGAATGAATATGAAATAAATTGTGGCATACTCATACAATGGATCGTGACACAGCCTTAAAGATGGATGAACTTCTGCACGAATAGAATGGATGAATCTCACAAACATAATGTATGCAAGAATTAAGCCAGACACCAAAAGGTACATATTATAGGATGCTATTGCCATTCATATAAAGTTCAAAACACTAACTTCTTATACTAGAAATCTGAATAATGGTTACCTTTGGGCATAGCATACTTGAATAATAGCAACAGCAAGGCTTTTGGGGACTCATAATAGCCTATTTGGTGAAAATACATTTCTAGTGTTTATAATTTTCTATGCATGTTATATTTCAACTAAAATTTCAATAAAGCTATTGAAACAGTACATGTACTTTGTGTCAAAAAACTTGTGACCTTATTTAGCTTTCATGACTATGTGAATACATTCTCCTGGTTAAGGCAGGCTATAGTACTAAAACAAACCTTACAGTAGACAAATTCTTCCTGTCAGAAGAGCCAAATATCAAAAGGCAGGAGGTTAAAATGAATTAAAATTTATCCTTTCTTGAATCAAATGAAAATGTTACAGACCTCAGAGACTGTCCTTACTTATACTTGGAATTTTTCAGTGACCTAAAAGTAGCCATTTGAAATTAGTTAAGTAATATTATATTCAACCTTTTGAAATGAGAGTTTTTGGTTTTTTATGAGAAATTGGCATTTTCATCATCAAGGAGATACACAACCTCCTTGACACGGTGATTCTCCATCAGAAACACTCCAATTTTCTTCTTTTAAATAATGTGCTTACCAAGAGCCCAGCCATGATCTGTAGACAAAAAAAGGATGGCAGCAATATGTACCCACTGGGGAAAAAAAGAGAATAGAAATCTCAAACTGTAAAACCAGGAATCTAAGCCTTTTTCATGAGAATACCCATAGTAACACAACTAAACCCATTGCCCGTTTTGGTTTTGGTTTTGATGTGTTTTTACAGCATCACACATGGGTATAGATAATAATAATAGTAAATAATATTTCTTTTTAATTGGTGCTTTATGTTTGTAAAGAACTTTCATATTCACAGGCTGTACTAGAAAACCAGGGTCATTTGAATGAGATCTACCTTGGTTCCAGGTGGTGAGATCCACCTTGACTGTGTAGAAGTTACCTGGCTTTAGACACATTTCTTGGTTGAGCTTCAGTTACCTCACAAACCCTGAAGTTTAAGTGAGGATGATGACAGGTAATGTATGCAAGTCCCTGGCACACAGTATAACAGAGGGAATAATGCGAAGTCTGTGGTGCATAGTAGGCATTTGATAAACGGTAGCACTTGCTATGATTGTGTCATTTGACTTTTATAACAACCTATGAAAGCAGAGGCTGTAAGTGTCTGTTTATCTACCAAAATATCTACCCTATATTAGATGTTCAGTAAGTGTGATGAATTCATAAGTGAACAAAGAAGAGAGAGGAAGGAAGGCTCCATTGTCCTAATTTCGTGTGAGAAAATCAAGGCTCAGGTTTATCTGCAGTCCCACTGCTACTAATTAGAAAAGTTGAGTTGCAAATCCAGTTTTTCTTACTCTGAGACCAATGTTCGTTCCTCTATTCCAGCAGTGCTCATGACAATATTTACTTGCCTCGCTCTGGATGTTGGCATTTTATCTTCATTTCGTATGTGTGATTTGTTCTAAGTTAAGGAGTGTCTGGACTCAGTTCAGGAAGAAATTCAGTAAACAAGTTTCACTCTTATGCTGATAGCATGTGATATTTTAAATATACCTTAACTGTGATAAAGTGGAAGGACTGGATTTATATATTACATATGTTTAATGCAAAATAAAAATATCACCACAGAGAGTATTGAGCAAATAAATCCTCCCCAGGTTTTTTTTTCTTCCCTTGAATCTGTTGCCTTAGAAAATTAAACATGGCCAGGTAAATGTTTTTTCCAAAGGCTTTATGCTAATTTCAAAGTAGCAGGCTTAGGTCATTTAACTAAGGTTTAGAGAGACTCTTCAACCAGTTAACATCTGGGCCGTCCACGCCCCTTGCCTTTACCAATAGAAATGTATTCGTTGTGGTCAGCATGCTGGGAAACTTCTGTACATGGCCAGAGAATCATAAAATGGCATTTTAAAATGTTAATATGTTATCCAAAACAGTGTGTGCAGAACAGAAACAATCCAGAAACACTGGAAAGCAAATAAGTTTTGACAAGGGAAAACTTTCAAAAGCAAGAATGAGGGCAGATTAGAAAAAGAATATTTGGAAAATGAAACCAGTGAGATTAAGGACAGGGCACCAAGACAGAACCCAGACTCAGGCGCCACTGCCCTTCTCCACTCACTGAGGTGGCAAGGTCCTAGCCTGGGGTGCCCCATGCAGACTGCATAGCCCCAGGCTGCCTCCAGGCAGGTACAGAGCTGAAGGCTTGCCCCCTTACTGTAATTGGAGTGAAAGGGGACTGAGAAGCCTAGCGGAGGAGAAAACATTTCAGCAGAGACAGGAATTGCACAGTGCAGTTTCTGGAACAGTATAGTGCCCTGAAGAACACTGAACCAGGAGATGTAGGTTCCACAGAGGGCCTCAGACAGAGGATTTGGTGCCACTCACAGCACTTCACATGGATTTGCCATTACTAGCAATACTACTGTTCATACCTTTTGTTCACAATTACATTTTAAATGATTTGCATTATTTAAATTACAATATTTACAATATTTAAATTACATTTTAAACGATTATGGCTAATATATAGGAAATCCATTGATTTCTTTATACTTCTATTTAATAATTGTACTGAATAACCAATCTTAAGTGTTTCTTCTCCATGCTTTTAGGATGTATCCAAACTTCCTAACACAGTTTCAAACCTTTTACAGGCAGACTTCAAAGGTTTTGCAGCTTCAGTTCCAGACCACGTCAACAAAGCGAATAACATAGGTAACTGAGTCAAAAGAATTGTTTGGTTTCCCAGTGCATATGAAAGTTATGTTTACACTCTAGTATAGTCTATTAAGTGTGCAGGGCTGCAGTCCATGGGGTCGCAAGGAGTCAGACACGACTGAACGACTTCACTTTCACTTTTCACTTTCATGCACTGGAGAAGGAAATGGCAACCCACTCCAGTGTTCTTGCCTGGAGAATCCCAGGGACGGGGGAGCCTGGTGGGCTGCCGTCTATGGGGTCACACAGAGTCGGACACGACTGAATCGACTTAGCAGCAGCAGCAGCATTATGTCTAAAAGAACAATGTATCTATCTTCATTTAAAAATGTTGTATTGCTAAAAATGCTAACCATCAATATGCCACAAACCTTCACTTTGTAAAAATAAAACAGTATTTGCAGAGCACAGTAAAACGAGGAATACCTGTATTCTTTCGCCACACAGAAGTGTTTTCATGTCTTCAGATGGAGCATGTTCTTTCTTGCTTTCAGCTCTTTACACATGCACTTTCATATGCTTAGAACACCGCTACCTCTATCTTTTCTCCTAATTCCCAATAATGCTTTAGATTTTATGCTGAATGCCATTTCTTCTGGAACATCATTCTTATGTCCTCAGCCACCACTAGCTCCACAGATGAAACCCAAGTGAATGCCGTGAATGCCTCTATTGCATGTTTGCATGGCAACCAAGTGTTAGCATAGAGGTCTTATCATAGGACTTTTTATGCTTTATTGAAACTGTTGTTTTTTTTTTTTTCCTTTTTCTCTCTGTATAGAGTATTAGGTTCTTTATGTGTAGAAGACATGTCTTTTTTGTGCTTTGTGCCAAGAACCTGGCATGTGGTCCCTAGGATTAGCTAAAAACTGTATTGAAGGGATGAATAAATGGATAAATGAGTGAATGAGCTAAACCTTAATTCTCAATATGACTCACAAGGAGCTGAATCCTGCCTACCTGTGTCACCTCTTATCTTGTCACTTAATACAGAACCATCTACCCACCAGCCATTTTGAATTTATTTCAGATCCTTAAAAAATATCATGCTTTTCTTGTCCACAGGAATCTATGCATGCTATTCTCTTGCCTGGAATGCTCTCCCCAACTACCCTTCTCCTGAGCAACTCCTACTCATCCTCGAAGGCTCAATTTAGTTGCTTTTTTCCCCTAATCTTTCCCCTGTACTCCTTTGCACCCCATCTAAGTTAGGTACTCCTCTAAGGTACTGTCCCAGGACCCTCACTTCCTCTATAATAACAATTCAAATTTTTCTGGAGCTTTTTGGTCAATAATTAATATTTTCTTCTAAACTCTTAAGTTGTCAGGGTCATGGACAACATCCAGCACAGTGTATCTTTTTATCCCGGCACATAATGGTCATGTAATAGATGTCAAAGACAAGAACAAACTAAATAGTTAGACCATCTTTAAAAATATAAACAAAATATGCTGCATTGTTCAGGCATTGCCTTGCTATCTCTTCCCACTAGGGAACTAATCAATCTGCAAGGGAAATGTGGATATTCTGATACTGTCTGGATCCTTTTTCTTTCATCATTTTAAGAAATCATCCACAGATCTTCTATTGCATCCTATCCTATCAAAAATTGGCACTGCTGTTTTCTTTCATCTCCGTTTTTATTTCCATGAAAAGGACTTCTCAACCCCCCGTTAGCAATTGCTCAAGGTTTATATTTGAAGTGTCAAGTCTTTAATAACTGTATCTCTATAGCTTTTGCACTTCTTATTCCTATCTGCTATTGTTGAGACCCACACAGTGCTAAAACATGAGAACTCCTCTCCTCTCTCTCTTCAGGATGACTGTTGCCTTTTTAACTACACGTGGATTTTGCCGTTTTCATCGAGCCACATCTCTCTGTTGAGTCCATCTGGTCTTGGAGGAGTGAATACACTTGCCAGTCAGTAGATGCTTCAGTTCCCACAACACTGGAATAAAGAGAGCATTATATAAACTGAGCTTAACACTTGGTGTCTCACAGTTTTAAGCATCATACCTTGGCTACCGCCACCTGGGCTTAAACTATTTAATTATTTCATGCCCACCATGGATGGGTTACGTCGCACCTTTACAAAATAAGGAGTGAGGAAGGAGTAATCAGTGCAAACCAGCCACCATCCTGGAGATGCTATCCAAGATGCTATCCGAGATGCAAGATGATGAAAGGATGGCTACCTCACCTCTGGTGCCAAAAATAATGTAGATCTTTGTGCACCAAACAGCATCTACACTGATTCCCAGTACCTCAGCCATTTGTTCCTATACAATCTTAAATAAATTCACCATCTTTGTCTCCCTCTGCTCTGAATCATAGCAAACCATATTTCTTAGACTCCTTGGGATAATGTCAGGGACTAAGTCTTCTCTGTGACTCCAGAGAAGCTAGGTGTTACTATTTTTTTAGAGAATCCTTTTTTATGAATTTTCATAAAATTCTTTTTACAATTTTCTTTTTTATGCAGTGGTTACGTCACCCACCAGACAGCCCAGCTTCTGGATTCTCACAACCCCAACTTCCTTTGTTATTCTAGCACTAGGAACAGTGGTGACTTCCTGGTCTTATTGCCATCTGGGATACTGTGTCACGCACTATGGGACTTTTGGACCTCTCCATCAGCTGAGAAAGCAATTTTAAATATTAAGTTTTCTCTGTTGAAACACCTAGAGAGAATGACTTTTCCCTGATGGGAACCTAACTGACACATCCACAAAATATCCAAAATGTCCAACCAATAAATATTTTAGAGTATATAATATCTTAAACATCTTAAGTCTTTGATGCAAAGTAACTATGAACCATGGATAATGTTTATCTTCTACCTCCTCCCAACATGAAATGTTTATTTGGAGTTTCATTTCTGTCACATTTTTTCAGTTAAAAATGTGACAGAAAAGTAGTTCTAGTTCATTTTTTAAATTCTATTAAAAACTTGAAAGCTTAAAGTGGAAGTCACAGGATTAATGGGAAGAAGAGTTTGAGGGTAAACTGGAAAGCCCAGACTTAAGACTCTGTAACTTCGTACATCAGAGACACTAAAACATTGTTTCAAGTAGAGAGTAATTAGACATTGTCCAAATGGTCCTGAACAATTTTTGAATACCTTGGAGTCAGCCTAGTAGCGAAAAAATGTTTTTCCCCTAAAGTCTTTTCTGAATATCTAAGAATCCATTTGATTTAAAGAAAATGTTGTATATCTCAAACTTTTAAGTTAAAAATTTAATCTCAATATATATAAATATTGAATCACTATGTTGTACATCTGCTAATACAATGCTGTGTGTCAACTATACACCAATTAAAAAAAATGTAATCTTTTTTTGTAGAGAATCTGATGTTTTAAGTTCCTTAACAAATTTTAAAGCATCATTATTTAAAGGAAAATTACATTTCTTAGTACTAAGAACACAAAGAAAACTGCTGATAACATAAAACCAACAGCCCCATTGCTTAGAGTCCAAGGGGCCCAGAACACTAAAATTAGTAAAACATTGTTCTTAAAAACTTCAGCAATGCCATCACTCTTTTTATCTCACATCATATACAAACACTCAAGAGTCACCAAAAATGGAATCATCTTGAACCCCTTACAAGAGGAGTATTTTTAGAAGCTTCCTCAAACACTGTCATGTTAATGCACAGGAATTCACAATGCACAGAAACATTGGAAATTCTTCACTCACCCTCAAACTTTCTCTCTCAGTCTTCCCAGACTCACTTCACCAGGGGCTTTCGGGCTATGAGACTAATTGACCACACCTTTCTTGGAGACTTCCTCTCTGAAGGTCCCTCACTAGCCCTCTGATGGTAAAGGGAATCCTAAGGATAGAAATGAAGGAATCAGAGGGCCATGAGGATAAAGTGGAAGTAAGACATCCCAGGTTCCTTAGTCTTCTGTTCTTCATTTCTTTCTAGAACAGCCTAGACAAGAGAGATATAAAATATCATTCTAAAAGGAAGACTACTTCTGACTTACCCATTCTGGAAGCAAGTTCTTGTCTGCACTTGAGTCTACAGACTTCATATATTACTATTTACCTTGCAAATGATCAGGAAGTGTTTCTTTTCATTACCAAACCAATATGGTTTATTAAAAATAGAAATCTACATTGTATAGAAATTCCCTTTATTATATCCCAGAAAGATAACAATCCAGCCTTGCTTTAAGTGCCTCCAGTGATGTGGAGGTGATGGAATTCCAGTTGAGCTATTTCAGATCCTGAAAGATGATGCTGTGAAAGTGCTGAACTCAATATGCCAGAAAATTTGGAAACTCAGCAGTGGCCACAGGACTGGGATAGGTCAGTTTGCATTCCAATCCTAAAGAAAGGCAATGCCAAAGAATGTTAAACTACTGTAGAATTGCACTCAACTCACAAGCTAGCAAAGTAATGCTCAAAATTCTCCAAGCCAGGCTTAAACAGTACATAAATCATGAACCTTCAAATGTTCAAGGTGGATTTAGAAAAGGCAAAGGAACCAGAGATCACATTGCCAACATCTGCTGGATCATCAAAAAAGCACAAGTTCCAAAAAAACATCCATTTCTCTTTTATTGACTACACCAAAACCTTTGACTGTGTGGATCACAGTGAACTGTAGAAAATTCTGAAAGAGATGGGAATACCAGACCACCTGACATGCCTCCTGAGAAATCTGTATGCAGGCCAGGAAGCAACAGTTAGAACTGGACATGGAACAACAGACTGGTTCCAAATCGGGAAAGGAGTACGACAAGGCTGTATATTGTCACCTGTTTATTTAACTTATATGCAGAGTACATCATGAGAAATGCTGGGCAGGATGAAGCACAAGCTGGAATCAAGATTGCCAGGAGAAATATCAATAACCTCAGATATGCAGATGACACTACCCTTATGGCAAAAGCAAAGAAGAACTAAAGAGCCTCTTGATGAAAGTGAAAGAAGAGAGTGAAAAGTTTGGCTTAAAATCAACATTCAGAAAACTAAGATCATGGCATCCAGTCCCATCACATCATCCCAAATAGATGGGGAAACAATGGAAACAGTGACAGACTTTATTTTGAGGGGCTTCAAAATCACTGCAGTTGGTGACTGCAGCCATGAAATTAAAGATGCTTGCTCCTTGGAAGGAAAGATATGACCAACATCAATTGCATACTGAAAAGCAGAGACATTACTTTGCCAACAAAGGTCCATCTCGTCAAAGCTATGGTTTCCCAGTAGTCATGTACAGATGTAAGAGTTGGACTATAAAGAAAGCTGAGTGCAAAAAAATTGATGCTTTTGAACTGTGGTATTGGAGAAGACTCTTGAGAGTCCCTTGGACTTGCAGGAGATCCAGTCAGTCTATCCTAAAGGAGATCAGTCCTGAATGTTCACTGGAAGGACTGATGTTGAAGCTGAAACTCCAATAATTTGGCCACCTGATGTGAAGAACTGACTAATCTGAAAAGACTCTGATGCTGGGAAAGATTGAAGGTGGGAGGAGAAGGGGACGGCAGAGGATGAGATGGTTGGATGGCATCACCGACTCGATGGACATGAGTTTGAGTGGGCTGCAGGAGTTGGTGATGGACAGGGGGCCTGGTGTGCTGCAGTCCATGGGGTTGCAAAGAGTCGGACACGACTGAGTGAGTGACTGAACTGAATGATGTGAAGCTCACTGACTCCCAAAACAGCCCAATTCCTGGTGAGACTGAGTTAATATATGAAAGCACATTCTTAGACTGAATTGAATTTTCTACGTATTTTTAAATAGCTGCCATTTATACAGTCATCATGATGTGCCAGTGATCAGTTCTTCATACAAGACTTCTAACTAAATGTCAAAAAAAAAACCCTACAAGGCAAATGTTATCCCACTTTCAAGTTGAGGAAAATAAAGCTCAGAAAATTTAAGTGACCTGCCTAAGATCACAGTAACACTAGCATTTGCACTTAGTGTGGTTTTCCCTAATATGCCATACTGCTTTCCGCAACAAAGCAATTAAATTATTGGAAATCCAAACATTAACTATTAAATAAAGTATCATCCTTTAAAATGGCATACCTTTAGGGCATTTACATATGGCCTTTCTCCAAACAGCTGGAACAGCTGCTGTTAGGCAACAGAACAATGATATATTTTCTTTTCTCCCAGTTTGGAAGAAATAGACAAGGGCCTAGATATTAAAATCTGCCCAAATGAAAAGATACATGAATATGAACGAATCCACCATGTATCTTTCATCTCATCTGTATATAAATATGCATGCACACACACACACACACACGTACCTATATACACAGGAATCAGGAAAACCTGATTTGTCATCCCTACATAAATGATCGCGGTTTCTCCCACCCACTTCCCATGGGAAGGAGCCACAGTAAACTCCAATGGTGTTGGTAGGTTGGAGAAGATGGAGAAGAGGGGAAAGTGAGAGAAAAGAACCACAAATGTGAGGCTCATATACCAGTGCATGCGTGTTAAGTAGCTTCAGTCGTGTCAGCCTCTGTGCAACCCTATAGGACGTGGCCCACTAGGCTCCTCTGTCCATGGGTTTCTCCAGGCAAGAATACTGGAGTGAGTTACCATGCCCTCCTCCAGAGGATATTCCCAACCCAGGGATCAAACCCGAGTCTCTCTTAGGTCTCCTGCATTGGCAGGCAGGTTCTTTACCACTAGCACCACCTGGGAAGCCCCTATATACCAACACTACTGCCAAATGAGTAGCAGTATCCAAAAAACCAAACGAGTGCCCCACCCCACCAAGCCACAAGGCCTGGGGGAGAATGTATGGCTGAGTAAAGCCATATCCCTGCCCCTAAAGTTATGAGCTAGTGGGCAAACACCAATAAATAGCTCCACTCGCAGTGAGCCCGCTACAGTTCCTACTGTAATCTCTGTTGACCTCAGTAGAGAGGTCAGAAGCAAGGCAATTGAATGTGACCAATGGTCTACCAGTGGGGCTGTCAGATCCTCCATGGAGGACCAAAGCTAACCCTATGCTGCGAAAAAGCTCTGGTTCCTGTGCCAGATCCTTTTTGTACACTGATGCTAAATGTGGTTAATGAGTCTGAATTAATAAAATCACCAAGTGGGTGATTTCTATTCTATATGACTATTATTTTCATATGTTATTATTATTGGCAAAATCATGAAACATATCACAGTCTTTCTCAGTATTCAAGCCTATGTAACTTCCAGAATTTCAGCAGCCACCTGAAACCCACAGCATAAAGCTCAACGACTTGCTATCACAATGCCGAGTCTAGAATGGCCAAATGTCTCTCCTTGCCTGGGACTGAGGGGTTTCCCAGAATGTGAGACCTTTGGTGCCGAAACGGGCATGGTCTTCAGTGAAGCCAAACTGCTGGTCAACCTATCCAGGCCATCTCTTGATTTAGCAGCAGACTCCTTCTGTGTGTACTGATCCATACCTCCCACTCAATAGGTTTATGAAAGAGGACCAGGGAACCCACTCAGGTACACTAAGAAATAAACCAACTGATCAAATAAGGGGGAAATGGAAGAGGAGAGTAATATCGGTGCCAGGGGACACGTCAGAGGGAACATTTACTGCCAGCGCCTCCCACACATAGAAGAGAGAGCCCTGTCATGGGACCTGATTGATGTGGTGACATTCCCTTAGCTTCAATATACAGCAGCAATACATTTTTACAAAGCTGCAACCTTCTCCTCTAAAAGGAAAATACAATAATAAATAACTGAAAACGTTAAGCATATATATCATTCTAGAGCTCTGTTTTGTGTCCAGAGAATACAGCAAAAGCAATTTAAATAACTGTCAAAAATGAGTATATATATGTATATATGAATATACATATGAATATATATATATATATATATTCTTCATTCCTTCAGCAAAATGTCTACCGGGGGCCTCCTACACGCCAGGCTCTGCGTGTGGCTCTGGGGACCCACAGAGATGCAAAGGACTCTGTTCTTTTCTGTTAGGCATCTTATTTAAATCCTCCACTGTGTTCATAATATCCACTTCCTAGTTTGGGGCTATTCTAGCCTATATAGACTTGTTCTCTAGGGCTTGGGCCTTGCACAGAAAACATTCAGTAATTCAATTGCCTCATTTACCACTGTTCCCTTAAGAAGAAACCATAGCAGATGAATTTTTAATATGTTCAGTTTATATTTTCTTCCTTGGGAGCCTATTTCTGTCCACCAAAATAGCGTGGCATCAGGTAGCACAGACGCATCAAAGACAAATGAAGGTGGAAACCCCAACAGGAGGAAAATTATTATTTTAGCCATTACCTACCACTTCTTGTCTTGAATCAGGACTGAAACCATTTACCTCGGTTCTTCAGTCCTTATGGCTCTATCCTGCGCCTGGAGTAGCAACCATCCTCTCAAAATTCAGACCAGAAAACACAAGAGGAGACCCAACTCTGCTGATCAGAATAACACATTCCTATCTGTTATCTGACATCACCCTCTTTTCTGCGAAACTCAGACACCACTCCATTGTTTTAGCTGATGATGCCTGACAAGGGAGATGACTGATTCAAGTGACAGACAGGGTTTCAATAGAGAGAGAAGCCTGTTTAAGCTCCGGCCTGTCTGCTCCAGTAAATCTCCAGTTTTATCAGCTGGGAGCAACTGGCTCATTTCGCCTAGATCAGTGGCAGTCCATCTTTTTACAGCCCCTTGTCAGGGACAGACTTCAGGTGCCTTGGCATGCCAGGTCTGATATGAGTCAAACTCAGTGTGAACAAGGATTAACCTATACGATTGTCTGAGACTCCCTTTAAGTGTATTCCAAGCAGAGACTGGAGAAAACTATAAACTCGATTAAACAAGGTAAACTTTTCTGCGTTCCTGAGCAGTGTGCATTTCATTTGCGTTCCTTCAGCAGTGTGAATAAACAGAACCATTGACCTGGGCAGCTCGAGCACCTGCAGCCTGCACGGTGCAGTGCAAGAAGGAATATTTGAACGTCATCCCAGCAAAACTGGACAGCCTGTCAGAAACACGAAAATGGCTTTTGAAATCTGCATGTCTGTGTGACGGTATAAAATATTCATACCTCAGATTAAAATATTTTATTGAATTAATATTGATTTATGATTAATTTTTAAATAGATTCATATTTCATGAGGCACTCACAATGAACCTACCAATTGGGCCTCAGCAAGTGAAACCAATTACACAAATCGTTAAGGAGGCAACCAAGAAAGCAACTCTCAATGCCTGGGAAGAGACAAAAAGAGTGAGAAAATCTGCCTTTAGGATAAAATAAACAGAGAGGTATATAGTGACAAAAAAAAAAACAAACCTCCCCACCCTGCTTGTTTTGATGTAGGTTTTTCTTTTTCATGTATGCCAGTGGGGTATCCTCCTACCAATTTTTTAAGAAAAATATCTATGTCTGGCCTCATGTTTGAAAACCTCACTGCAGTGACTGTTTTTTTCAAAACTGTAATTAATTCTTTTCTTCCAAAAGAAAATTGTAATAATGATAGCTACCAAAAAGTGAAGCTTCCTAAAGAGTTCCTCTCGCTGGTATTGGGCAAAAGCCTTTCAGAAAAGTGCTGACAGCTGAAAACAAAAGGCATTGATTGCTCTGCCCAATTAGCACCTTTAGACACAAGGCAGTAGCAGGTAAGACAAGGGCTCCCCAGTGCTTTCGAGCATGTTCTCTTTCAATCTGAGTCCAGAAAATTAACTTTTCACCCCTCCGCTCTCCTGTTATGCTTTCCATAATCATACCTGTACATTTCATGTCTGAAAACTAGCCTATCATTTCATTGAGTTCCCTTTTAGAAAGAAACCGTCTTCTGATTTATACAAGATATTTTTATAGCCTAAGCAACAGACTCACTTCATCTTTATTCATTCCTCTTTTCTTTTTATATCTCATTCATGTTTTCCTTTTCTTATTTAAACATGCTAAATTGGGCCACCTTTGCTCAGTTTATTACAGTCAGTCCTTTTTTGCATAAAATGCCAGTATGTAAAGTTATAGGACAAAATAAGGATATTCTTTACTTTGTGATGAAGAGTTTTAATGTGAGCAACAAGCTTTCAAAAACCATGGGAAATCTGTAGGCGATGCTAGACTGGGTAGCACAGCCACATGGGGCTGAGATGAGGCCCAGGGTCTCCTAATTAGATAAAGCCATTGTTTAGATTCAGACAATACCTGTTTACAGTTCAATAAACAACTTGTCACAGTTGCTTGCTCAAAGCAGACCTAGATGTCAATGCAAACAGTTAGTACAGAGGTAGTGAAATAAATTGGTCTCCTGAGTAAATAAATTGAGCAGCAATGTGAAACTGCCTCATCAGTACAGAAGAAGATAATCATTTATAAAGGTTTAAAATGGCGTTTCATAAGTATTGACATTTAGAGAAATGTCTTTCCCCATCTAAATGCCTACCCCCACCTTTTCCTATTTTCACCAGCCACTAAAAAGAAAAATAAAACAAAAAGAGAGAATAAAGTATGTCTGGGGTCATTTCATCAAAGTTTCATAATGTGTCCTATATAAAATTTAACAGACGTCTTAAAAATACTTGTTCTTGAAGGTAAATTATGGATAAGTATGGCATCTGCCTTCAAGGATTTGCCATTCTCTCATCATAGGGACGGGGGAGCCTGGTAGGCTGCCGTCTATGGGGTCGCACAGAGTCAGACACTACTGAAGTGACTTAGCAGCAGCAGCATAGAATGGAACCAGACCAAAAGATAAGACAATGGAAAGGTCATGTGTTCAAACCTCTGGATTTTGTTTTTGCTATTGTTTCTTGTTGATGAATGACTGAATGACAAAGGGAAAACCAAAAAAATAAAAGAAAGAACAGAGTTGAGGGGTACACCTAGAAACCCTAGTCAGGGAGAGGAAGTGACTTCTTTTATGGGGATAAGGGCCATATATAGTAGCACTCCCTTTCTCAAATGTCTTTGAAAGAAAGTGTCTGTAGCAGAAGATGTGATTAAACAACTGAATGCAAGATTTTTTGAAATAAATTTCTCTGCATGCACATTGAAAAATCACAGAAACCCTGTCAAAAACCCCCATGTACATGTAAATATCAGAAAGCAGAGCAGCACATTCCACTTCTTTAGGTGTTGTATGAAAAGAAGGCATTGACATTTGCTCACCACCGTATAAACTCCAACTCTAACAGACAACGTATGCCAGCTCACTGTAGGGCCAGCAGGAGTAATCCAGAGACATTCAATCAATGTTACCTGAGAAGGCAGGGAGAAGGTGGGAAAACTAAAGTTCTACATATTTAAAAGAGGGTAGAAGTCTTATTCCCACTACTTTCTTTCATTCTTTCCTCCTCTCTTTCTTTTTAACCTGACCTTTATGTACCACCCCACAGATTCTAAGTAAAAGAGCTCTTACCCTTAAAAAAAAAATCTTCCCTGGTGGCTCAGATGGTAAAGAATCTGCCTGCAATGCAGGAGACCTGGGTGTGATCCCTGCATCAGGAAGAGAAGGTGATGGCAACCAACTCCAGTATTCTTGCATGGAGAATTCCATAGGCATCAGGGCATGGAGGGCTACAGTCCATGGGGTCACAAAGAGTTGAAATGACTGAGTGACTAACACTTTCACTTTACCCCCAAAATGGTAGAGGGGACATCTCCTATTAGATTAATTTTAACCATCATAGCATTTACTTCTAAGAATTCACTTTACCTGCCCATTATTGAAAACCTACTGAATTCTGCCTCAATGAATCTATTTCCCCTGAACATGCAATTAAAAAAAAAAAAAATCACACTTGAAATCCGTAGCAACAGAAGGCTTTTTTTTTTCTTTTTTTTTTTTTTGTTGGTTGTTTTTATTTTATTTATTTATTTATTTATTTATTTTTATTTTACTTTACAATTAACTAGAGTGCAGTCAATACTATTATAAACCCCAATGATCCTTTCCTGAGATGAATATTTAACATCTGCCCTTGTAACTCACAATCACCATATTCCTAGCTCTTTACAACCACACCTGCATTTTCAGTTGGAGTTCACCAACTGACTATGAGATTTCTTTCACTGGCATTTATGTTGTGGTCACAGACCTGAGAGCACATAATGCCAGGATTACTGCTGACCTGCCCTTCGTGGAAATCTGAGCTCAGTGGTGTCTTTATAAAATGTTAGCTTTCAACGCTACTTTAGACAAAATTGGCAGTGGATGTAGTTTTTCACCTCTATTCCCAGCTTCCATGTTCTGAGACAAAAATCTCATTTACTCCACGCTTCTCTAGAGGGCCCAGTGCTCTCAGTCTCCTCCCCTTTCAAAGCTTCTTGGGAACGCTCAGCAGTGCAGAGAGAAAAGAGAAGGAACTGGGATAAGAAAACCCAGGTTCACGTGCCATCTCTTCATGGCTGTGTTCAAGCCATTTTACCTCTTCAGCTTGCATTCTTCATGTAGAAAATAGGGATAATAAAATCATTTGCTTCCCATAGAGGAGAAGTTACAACTACAAATAATAATAATACTAATAACCTAGATTAAAGAGCTTTGAAACTTAAAGGGCCAATCGAGTGCTACTTCCATAAATGATTATTCATTCACGCAATTTAACTGAATATTTACTGTTTGATGCTGGATACAGTGATGAAAATGATGATGTCTCTGTCCTTAGAGACAGACTAATAGAGAGTGTCATGGAAAAAATAGTGTTAATAGTACTTGATTAGAACTGTAATAGAGGTATTGATCGAGTGCTATGGGGCCAAAGATATATTTTGGAGGCAAATCATGGAAATTTTGTTAGTATTACCATATGTACAAGTAATTTTATATACATTATATATACTGTATGTAAAATAGGCAAATGTTAAGGCTCAGCTCTTAGCAAGGGAGAATAGATTTTAAAAGCGTTAAACCCAGTTCTAACACTTCCACTTTAAGTCTTAACCAGCAATGAGGGGAAGTGGAAAAGGATCACCTGGACCCAGTCAGCTCATATCCAGTGCCTCCGAGTCACATGGAAATCATCACTTCAGTTAAGGCAGACTCTCCCTGCTTTTAACTGTGCAACTGAATGGTTAGAACCATCTTAAGTCATTTTTGGGATCTCCTTCAGCTACATTTTTGGGATCTTGATGCAAATACATTAACTGGAAAAAAAAAAAAAACTACTACAGATGATGAAACTATTTATGATTTAGGGGTTGGGGAGTCCTGCAGGGAAGGTGTTTGTGCAGACTCTTCCTCAGTTCACCCTCCCATGCTGGTAATCCCCAAACTCATCTCAGCTACAAACCTCTTCACAGTGAGCCTACCAGTTCCTACTGGTGGATGCTATGGATGGGTCTCTAGCCAGACCACAGAGTCAACTCCAAAACCAGACTCGTCTCCAAGGTTAAGAAACTGCTCTTGTCCTGAGTTTCTTACCTCTGAGAAGATACCACCATTTACTCCATTACTCAAGCAAGAAAGCAAGAATTCCTTCCTCACTCTTTCCTTTATCTTATCTCCCTCGGTCTCCCAGCTCCCCTAAGCCTTGTCAATTTCACGGCCTTACCATTTTTAATACCTATACCCTTTTCTCCTTCCTTCTTTGATTGCCAGAGTTCAGCCTGCATCACTTTTTATATCAAATCAGAAATACACCCTAACTAACTCCCTGTCTCTAATCTCACTTCCTATAATTCATTCTCCAAATGCTCCCAAAATGACAGCGACCTTTAAAAGCCAAGAAAGATCATGTAGCCCTCCTTCTTCAAATCCTTCAAAGGCTCTCCACAGTTTACAGAACACAAAGCAAAATTCTTAAAATGACATAGAAGACCCTAAATTATCTATGCTTGTCTTGACTTCAAAGTTTTTTATAACTCCTTGACTCTCCAATGTGCTTTCATAACACTTTGCCTCTGCTCTTACTGAATCCCTTTGCCTGCAAAGCCTGCCTCCCACCCCCAACCCCCTGCCCTAACAAACACCTACTCATTTACCAAGGTTCACTCTAGACACTCCCTTCTCTAAGAATCTGTATTTATCTTATCAGAGCTCCGAGGTAGAATAAACCCCCTCTTCCTTCATGCCCTCCCATTGCACCTTGCCCACGTATCTAAAACATGTCTCCCTTCTCCTTGAGAGAAAGTTCTCCAGTGACAAGGTCCATACCAACTTACTTTGTTTACCCAGAACCCAGTACAGTATCCAGCACACATTTGGCACTCAATCAATGCTGAATGAAAAAATGAACGAAATATGCAACCCATTCCAGGAAAAGAAGTTTCATGTATCACATATGCCTGAAAAGTGGCTGGTGAATAGTAAACACTCAATAAAAATTCTTGAATGAATGACCAAGAAAATGAATGAATCATTTTTAACTTTGTCAGTAAACTGACAATCAGGTCACTGTTTTCTACATAATCGTTCTCCATATATTTTTTCCTGTAATGTAACAATGCCCACAGCAGGTTAAGGTAGTATACATTGTGCCTCTATTAAATGCTGACACTGATTGGAGATGGCCTTGCAGGCTAATTGTGTCATTACTGAAAGCTCCTTGAGGGCTTGCTTCTTAGTGTCAACCTTCTCAAATACAGTCCTAAGAACTCAACACTAAAAATTCCTTTGTTTCTCCACTCAACTGCTGAACAACTTAACCAAAGCAGGGAAAATTCTGCTAACCCAGGAGAAAACATAAACACATATTCTATTTCTAGTATGTTTAGATCCCTGAGGTTTACATAAAAATTCAGGGTTAACTTTATAAGTATGCAGAATAGGCACTTTCTAGAGGTGAGACGAACTGTCAACTATTTCCTACTACCGGCATGCAAGAATGCTGAGATTACTATTACAAAATGATAACCTTTGGCTTCTAAATCTTCAAGAGAATCCTTTTAAAATTCAGAAAGTCCTGGATAGAAGCAGGGTTGGTATTTTGCCTATATGTTCTATCAGTAAGGCCAGGGTAGTTGTTTATGGGTGGCAAAAATTCTGATGACTCAGTGCTAGTCTATTACCAGCTGTTAAACATGTAGCCTATTACTGCAGCCCAGAAGGAACCTCAGCCTGAACCTCACTCTCCTAGATTTAGAAATGGAAGTGCTTTATAAATCATCCAGTACCATCTATATTACATTTAAGAGATTTATTTTATGCATATATTCATACATTCTTTCATTCAACCAGTATTTGCTAAAGTTTGGCCTACCATGTGCCAAGCACTCCTCTAGGGACTCAGGACACAGGGATGAACAAAACAGACAACAATCCATGCTCTCCTATGGTTTATATTATACTGGGGAGAGGGTTTGTCCAATGATGATTATTGTTCTGAATAAAGATAAAGCAGAGAAGAGTGATAGAACACGCCAGGCACTAAGTCAAGGGGGCTCCAATTTTAAATGCAATTATCAGGGAAGTACTCACTGAGCAGGTGGCATTTGAGAGAAGCCTTGAAAGAGGGGAAGGAACAAACAAGGCAAATATGTGAGCAAGAAGGTTATCGTAAGCAGAGGGGAAAGCTAAGCCAAATATCATGAGGGAGGAATCTGTGTGATCTGCTAAAAGAAAAACAACCAAAGAGGACAACATGGAGAAGAAAAGGGAAAAGCATTAAAAATGAGGTTCAGAGGATTAGTGAGAAGCCTGATCATCAAAGATCCTTTGTAAATATTTTGAAGACTTAGGTTTTTGCTCTGAGTGAGGTAAGGGGCAATTGGAGAGTTTGGGGCAGAAGAGTGACATGTTGTAACTTCATTCTTAAAGGATCATATTACAAAGAGACAGGAGTGGGACAAGGATGGAAGCAGATAAATCAGGTGGGAGGATATTCCTTTGATCAAGCTGAGACATGACTAGGATGGCAGCAGTAGATGGTGAGAAGTGAGCAGATTCTAACAGTAAAGCCAAGGGAATTTGCTAACAGATTGATAGAGAGGAATAAGAGAAAGAAAAGGACCAGAATTACTCTGAGGGGTTTTGGCCTAACCAACTGGAAGGATGGGGTTTTCATCAACTGAAATGGAAAGATGAAGAAAATGAAAAGCTTGGGCAGTTCAGTTCAGTTCAGTTCAGTTGCTCAGTCGTGTCCGACTCTCTGCGACCCCATGAATCACAGCACGCCAGGCCTCCCTGTCCATCACCAACTCCCGGAGTTCACTCAGACTCATGTCCATCGAGTCAGTGATGCCATCCAGCCATCTCATCCTCTGTCGTCCCCTTCTCCTCCTGCCCCCAATCCCTCCCAGCATCAGAGTCTTTTCCAATGAGTCAACTCTTCGCATGAGATGGCCAAAGTACTGGAGTTTCAGCTTCTGCATCATTTCTTCCAAAGAAATCCCAGGGTTGATCTCCTTCAGAATGGACTGGTTGGATCTCCTTGCAGTCCAAGGGACTCTCAAGAGTCTTCTCCAGCACCACAGTTCAAAAGCATCAATTCTTCAGTGCTCAGCTTTCTTCACAGTCCAACTCTCACATCCATACATGACCACAGGAAAAACCAAAGCCTTGACTAGACGGACATTAGTCAGCAAAGTAATGTCTCTGCTTTCGAATATGCTATCTGGATTGCTCATAACTTTTCTTCCAAGGAGTAAGCGTCTTTTAATTTCATGGCTGCAGTCAGCATCTGCAATGATTTTTGAGCCCCAAAAAATAAAGTCTGACACTGTTTCCACTGTTTCCCCATCTATTTCCCATGAAGTGATGGGACCAGATGCCATGATCTTCCTTTTCTGAATGTTAAGCTTTAAGCCAACTTTTTCACTCTCCACTTTCACTTTCATCAAGAGGCTTTTTAGTTCCTCTTCACTTTCTGCCATAAGGGTGGTGCCATCTGCATGTCTCAGGTTATTGATATTTCTCCCAGCAATCTTGATTCCAGCTTGTGTTTCTTCCAGCCCAGCGTTTCTCATGAGGTACTCTGCATATAAGTTAAGTTAAACAAGTAGGGTAACAATATACAGCCTTGACATACTCCTTTTCCTATTTGGAACCAGTCTGTTGTTCCATGTCCAGTTCTAACTGTTGCTTCCTGACCTACATACAGATTTCTCACGAGGCAGGTTAGGTGGTCTGGTATTCCCATCTCTCTCAGAATTTTCCACAGTTTATTGTGATCCACACAGTCAAAGGCTTTGGCATAGTCAATAAAGCAGAAATAGATGTTTTTCTGGAACTCTCTTGCTTTTTCCATGATCCAGTGGATGTTGGCAATTTGATCTCTGGTTCCTCTGCCTTTTCTAAAACCAGCTTGAACATCAGGAAGTTCACGGTTCACGTATTGCTGAAGCCTGGCTTGGAGAGTTTTGAGCATTACTTTATTAGCATGTGAGATGAGTGCAATTGTGTAGTAGTTTGAGCCTTCTTTGGCATTGCCTTTCTTTGGGATTGGAATGAACACTGACCTTTTCCAGTCCTGTGGACACTGCTGAGTTTTCCAAATGTGCTGGCATATTGAGTGCAGCACTTTCACAGCATCATCTTTTAGGATTTGAAAGAGCTCAACTGGAATTCCATCACCTCCACTAGCTTTGTTCATAGTGATGCTTTCTAAGGCCCGATTGACTTCACTTTCCAAGATGTCTGGCTCTAGATTAGTGATCACATGGTCATGATTATCTGGGTCGTGAAGATCTTTTTTGTACAGTTCTTGCCACCTCTTCTTAATATCTTCTGCTTCTGTTAGGTCCATAGCATTTCTGTCCTTTATCGAGCCCATCTTCGCATGAAATGTTCCCTTGGTATCTCTAATTTTCTTGAAGAGATCTCTAGTCTTTCCCATTCTGTTCTTTTCCTCTTTTTCTTTGCATTGATCGCTGAAGAAGGCTTTCTTATCTCTTCTTGCTATTCTTTAGAACTCTGCATTCAGATGCTTATATCTTTCCTTTTCTCCTTTGCTTTTCACTTCTCTTCTTTTCACAGCTATTTGTAAGGCCTCCCCAGACAGCCATTTTGCATTTTTTCTCCCATGGGGATGGTCTTGATCCCTGTCTCCTGTACAATGTCACGAACCTCATTCCATAGTTCATTAGGCACTCTATTATCAGATCTAGGCCCTTAAATCTATTTCTCTCTTCCACTGTATAATCATAAGGGATTTGATTTAGGTCATACCTGAATGGTCTAGCGGTTTTCCCTGCTTTCTTCAATTTCAGTCTGAATTTGGTAATAAGGAGTTCATGATCTGAGCCACAGTCAGCTTCTGGTCTTGGTTTTGTTGACTGTGTAGAGCTTCTCCATCTTTGGCTGCAAAGGATATAATCAATCTGATTTCGGTGTTGACCATCTGGTGATGTCCATGTGTAGAGTCTTCTCTGTGTTGTTGGAAGAGGGTGTTTGCTATGACCAGTGCCTTTTCTTGGCAAAACTCTATTAGTCTTTGCCCTGCTTCATTCCACATTCCACGGCCAAATTTGCCTGTTACTCCAGGTGTTTCTTGACTTCCTGCTTTTGCATTCCAGTTCCCAATAATGAAAAGGACATCTTTTTTGGGTGTTAGTTCTAAAAGGTCCTATAGGTCTTCATAGAACTGTTCAACTTCAGCTTTTTCAGCATTACTGGTTGGGGCATAGACTTGGATTACTGTGATATTGAATGGTTTGCCTTGGAAATGAACAGAGATCATTCTGTCATTTTTGAGATTGCATCCAAGTACTGCATTTCAGACTCTTTTGTTGACCATGATGGCTACTCCATTTCTTCTGAAGGATTCCTGCCCTCAGTAGTAGATATAATGGTCATCTGAGTTAAATTCACCCATTCCAGTCCATTTTAGTTCGCTGATTCCTAGCATGTCAACGTTCACTCTTGCCATCTCTTGTTTGACCACTTTCAGTTTGCCTTGATTCATGGACCTGACATTCCAGGTTCCTATGCAATATTGCTTTTTACAGCATCAGACCTTGCTTCTCTCACCAGTCACATCCACAGCTGGTATTGTTTTGGCTTTGTCTCCATCCCTTCATTCTTTCTGGAGTTATTTCTCCACGACCTCCAGTAGCATATTGGGCACCTACTGACCTAGGGAGTACCTCTTTCAGTATCCTATCATTTTGCCTTTTCATATTGTTCATGGGGTTCTCAAGGCAAGAATACTGAAGTGGTTTGCCATTCCCTACTTAAAGACCCTGTGATAACCTTTTTCATGGTTGATGTCTTCCAAAAGGATGTCTATTCTCCTCATCACCTCTCGTTGCCTCTTGACTAGTCAGTTCTCAACACACTCTAGGAAGGCAAATGCCAAGTCATATTTGGGAGAAGAGAGTTCATATTCCAAATGAACAGCAAGATTTTGCAAATACACAGTGGCAGAAACCTGGAGAATCAATATGGTAGTAGATTCTAAGGTTGTTAACCCAGAAGGATGAAATATAATTTTGGATCTAATCAAATATATTATGATGGTTTAAGTGAAAGTGAAACAATGGTTTAACTTAGAGAATTAAGTGAATGTTAGAGGTTCCAACAGTTTGCTTGAATGATTATGAACTCCAAAGTCACCTAATTCAATCAGGATGATGAAAGAGTCATTTCCTAGGCAGGTTGATAAGAAGTCTAGGAGTTCCCAAGGAAAGAGGGGTCTGGAATTCTCAAGGAGGAAGAAAGGACAAACTTTTTTTCCCTCTACATTCCTTAGGATTATATAACAATAATGTATCCTGCCTGAGGACAGTCTCTGGATTAAACCTTCTGGCTAATCCTGTTATCTTAAAATGTAAATTATGGGAGTAGGTCTAGTGAGGTCTTTACAACCTCCAGACATTCTTTTGATTCATTGGATTCACTGGAGAGCATAAACTCCATTGCTAACACTAGCAGGAACTCTTTCTGCCCCCTTCTGATGCCTATGTCAGAAGCTTTCTCTATCTCCTTTATACTTTAATAAAACTTTTTTACACAAAAACTCTGAGCAATCAAGCCTCCCTGGATTGATTTCTCCACCGGAGGCCAAGAATCCCAGTGTCTTTTTGTGGTTCAGCAACAATCTTTCAATGAGATGCTAAAACCTCTCTGACATAAAACAGAGCAAAAAACTGAAAGGTTTAGAAAGATCAGAACACTAGAGTGAATACCCACCATACTATGTTCCCTGAGAGAATGCAGAGTATAATCCCTTCATTAATGCACTGTGAAAGGCATTAGTGAGGGGTCAACATCCTCCTGGAGAGGTTCTGTGGTGAGTAGCTGTCTTTTGCGAGCTAGGGATGATGGTGAGACCTGATATCTTGAAAAGACTTCCTATTTGTAAAGTGGGATTCTGGAACATTCAAAGCCAGATAGTATCACTTAACTACTAAAGACAAGGTAGGCTTAATTACAGTTTGACCTGTAGATATCTTCAGTAGTAGTGACTTGATCATGATGTTTTGATAAAACAGATAGGCAATTGCTTCTTGGTGTTTTGGCTAAGATCAAGTATAAAACAGATAAGCAGCCCAAAAAATCATTATATATGTAATAAAATTATAATCAGAAAAATTCTAGGTATCAAGCAAGTAGGACTCCAACTTGGATCACCACAATGATGAAGCACTTCTTCTCACTCACAATTATTGTGAAAGTTTAAAAGCTCAGAGTCCTTGGACTCTATGCAGAAGGTTCACTCAACACTGGCATACTTATTTCCTGGAATATTCTTCTAAGCCTTCCACAAGGATTCTCATTTAGGGTGATCAAACTCTGAGCCTCTCAGCCTCTCTCAAAATTACTAGTTTCTAATTCTAACACTAGCAGCTAGTGTTGATGCTAACTCATACTGTCATGTGGATTGCCAGTCAATATGGGGATTATGGAGGTCAACTGATATAAATGAATTTTTGGACATATAATTGGAAAAACTATTCTTGTGAGTCAAACTCACAAAATCACCATTTGAGCTCTCATGCCTGCAAAAGTAAAGCTACTATGGTATAATGGTGAGGTGTGAGTCTGTGCTCAGTCACTCAGTCATGTCCAGCTCTTTGTGACTCCAAGGACTATAGCCTGCCAAGCTCCTATGTCCATAGGATTCTCTAAGTGAGAACTGGAGTGGGTTGCCATTTCCTCCTCCAGAGCATCTCCCCAAGTTCAGCTCAGTTCAGTCTCTCAGTCGTGTCCGACTTTTTGCAACCCCATGAATCACAGCACGCCAGGCCTCCCTGTCCATCACCAACTCCTGGAGTTCACTCAAACTCACATCCATCGAGCCCGTGATGTCATCCAGCCATCTCATTCTCTGTTGTCCCCTTCTCCTCCTGCCCCCAATCCCTCCCAGCATCAGAGTCTTTTCCAATGAGTCAACTCTTTGCATGAGGTGGCCAAAGTACTGGAGGTTCAGCTTTAGCAGCATTCCTTCCAAAGAAATCCCAGGGTTGATCTCCTTCAGAATGGACTGGTTGGATCTCCTTGCAGTCCAAGGGACTCTCAAGAGTCTTCCCCAACACCACAGTTCAAAAGCATCAATTCTTCGGCACTCGGCCTTCTTCACAGTCCAACTCTCACATCCATACATGACTACTGGAAAAACCATAGCCTTGACTAGACAGACCTTCGTTGGCAAAGTAATGTCTCTGCTTTTGAATATGCTATTTAGGTTGCTCATAACTTTTCTCCCAAGGAGTAATTGTCTTTTAATTTCATGGCTGCAGTCAGCATCTGCAGTGATTTTGGAGGCCCAAAAAACAAAGTCTGACACTGTTTCCACGGTTTCCCCATCTATTTCCCATGAAGTGATGGGACCAGATGCCATGATCTTTGTTTTCTGAATGTTGATCTTTAAGCCAACTTTTTCACTCTCCACTTTCACTTTCATCAAGAGGCTTTTTAGTTCCTCTTCACTTTCTGCCATAAGGGTGGTGCCATCTGCATGTCTCAGGTTATTGATATTTCTCCCGGCAATCTTGATTCCAGCTTGTGTTTCTTCCAGCCCAGTGTTTCTCATGATGTACTCTGCATATAAGTTAAATAAGCAGGGTGACAATATACAGCTTTGATGTACTCCTTTTCCTATTTGGAACCAGTCTGTTGTTCCATGTCCAGTTCTAACTGTTGCTCCCTGACCTGCATATAGGTTTCTCTAGAGGTAGGTCAGGTGGTCTTGTATTCCCATCTCTTTCAGAATTTTCCACAGTTTATTGTGATCCACACAGTCAAAGGCTTTGGCATAGTCAATAAAGCAGAAATAGATGTTTTTCTGGAACTCTCTTGCTTTTTCCATGATCCAGTGGATGTTGGCAATTTTATCTCTGGTTCCTCTGCCTTTTCTAAAACCAGCTTGAACATCAGGAAGTTCACAGTTCATGTATTGCTGAAGCCTGGCTTGGAGAATTTTGAGCATTACTCTACTAGTCTGTGAGATGAGTGCAATTGTGTGGTAGTTTGAGCATTCTTTGGCATTGCCTTTCTTTGGGATTGGAATGAAAACTGACCTTTTCCAGTCCTGTGGCCACTGCTGAGTTTTCCAAATGTGCTGGCATATTGAATGCAGCACTTTCATAGCATCACCTTTTAGGATTTGAAAGAGCTCAACTGGAATTCCATCACCTCCACTAGCTTTGTTCATAGTGATGCTTCCTAAGGCCCACTTGACTTCACATTCCAGGATGTCTGGCTCTAGGTGAGTGGTCACACCATCATGATTATCTTGGTCTTGACAATCTTTTTGTACAGTTCTTCTGTGTATTCTTGCCACCTCTTCTTAATTTCTTCTGCTTCTGTTAGGTCCATAGCATTTCTGTCCTTTATCGAGCCCATCTTCGCATGAAATGTTCCCTTGGTATCTCTAATTTTCTTGAAGAGATCTCTAGTCTTTCCCATTCTGTTCTTTTCCTCTTTTTCTTTACATTGATCGCTGAAGAAGGCTTTCTTATCTCTTCTTGCTGTTCTTTGGAACTCTGCATTCAGATGCTTATATCTTTCCTTTTCTCTTTTGCTTTTCACTTCTCTTCTTTTCACAGCTATTTGTAAGGCCTCCCAGACAGCCATTTTGCTTTTTTGCATTTCTTTTCCTTGGGGATGGTCTTGATCCCTGTCTACTGTACAATGTTACGAACCTCATTCCATAGTTCATCAGGCACTCTATTATCAGATCTAGGCCCTTAAATCTATTTCTCACTTCCACTGTATAATCATAAGTGGTTTGATTTAGGTCATACCTGAATGGTCTAGTAGTTTTCCCTACTGTCTTCAATTCAAGTCTGAATTTGGCAATAAGGAGTTCATGATCTGAGCCACAGTCAGCTCCTGGTCTTGGTTTTGTTGACTGTGTAGAGCTTCTCCATCTTTGGCTGCAAAGAATATAATCAATCTGATTTCGGTGTTGACCATCTGGTGATGTCCATGTGTAGAGTCTTCTCTGTGTTGTTGGAAGAGGGTGTTTGCTATGACCAGTGCCTTTTCTTGGCAAAACTCTATTAGTCTTTGCCCTGCTTCATTCCACATTCCACGGCCAAATTTGCCTGTTACTCCAGGTATTTCTTGACTTCCTACTTTTGCATCCAGTCGTCTATAATGAAAGGACATCTTTTTTGGGTGTTAGTTCTAAAAGGTCTTGTAGGTCTTCATAGAACCGTTCAACTTCAGCTTCTTCAGCATTACTGGTTGGGGCATAGACTTGGATTACTGTGATATTGAATGGTTTGCCTTGGAAACGAACAGAGATCATTCTGTCGTTTTTGAGATTGCATCCAACTACTGCATTTCAGACTCTTGTTGACCATGCTGGCTACTCCATTTCTTCTGAGGGATTCTTGCCTGCAGTAGTAGATATAATGGTCATCTGAGTTAAATTCACCCATTCCAGTCCATTTTAGTTCGCTGATTCCTAGAATGTTGGAAGAGTGAACGTTGGTTCACTCTTGCCATCTCTTGTTTGACCACTTCCAATTTGCCTTGATTCATGGACCTGACATTCCAGGTTCCTATGCAATATTGCTCTTTACAGCATCGGACCTTTCTTCTATCACCAGTGACATCCACAACTGGGTATTGCCACACCCTTCTCCAGTGGACCACATTCTGCATCTCCCCAAATCAGATATCAAACCTGTGGTTCCTAAGTCTGCTGCATTGACAGGTGGGTCCTTTACTCACTGCACCACCTGGGAGGCCCCATAATGGTGAGGTAGCAGCCTCTGAAATTTCCTCTGCCAACCAGAGTAGTAAGCCCCAACTGATCCCTGATGGAATTACAGAGATAACTGCCTTCATCAGAAATTTAAGGTGAAAAGATAATTCTTCTTATAATATTCCAATGTAATTCTCTTTTTACCTTATGGAAGAGACAGATGGATCATGGATTATTGTAAAGTTATTGATAATTCTAATTTCAGCAGCTACTCCTCATAATAGCATCTTTAAAGGGGAAAATCAGTGCAATTTCTAGATCCTGGTATATAACTATTAGCCCAGCAAATGTCTTTTATCTATACCAAATTGCAAGTCCTACCATAGCCAACCTTTTCTCACCTAGCAGGGACAGACATGCACTTCAACTTCTTGTTCCATTCATCCATTGTCTGATATAACCTAGCACACAGAGAACTTGATTATCCTGACATTTCACAGAACAGCCTATAAACTACAAGTTTATTGGGCCTTATGAACAGGAACTGATGGGAGCTTTAAATACATTAAGTAAAGTGTATTCCAGAGAGTGGGAAATAAAACCCACAAATTTTCAGAAACCTGAAATTTCAGCGAGTCTTTGATATTCAGTCTGCCTGTTGATACCATTGATCGTAGCCAACCCATCAAGCAGAAGGTCTGAAACAGAAGATCCCAGGTGATTTCAACTATTCAAGGCTTCACCTCTTTACAGTCTATGTATCATAAATCTTCAGATGTGGGGTATCCTCAATATACAGCAACCACTTTCTTCCATATCTCAAATATTTGCTGTCATATGGTAGCTCAACAGCCTTAATCAAGCATGATTTTCCCTTGTGTTGCAATAATGGGATTAAGGAAGGTGAATTGAACAGTAGGTTGTGGGGAGGGACTTTGCAGCATCCATGGGAGTCAGTAGTACAGACAGTGATGTCCTGATGTTGTTGTTTAATCACTTAAAGGTGAAGGTGAATTCGCTAAGCTGTGTCCAACTCTTTGTGATCCCATAGACTATAGCCTGCCAGCCTCCTCCATCCATAGGATTTTCCAGGCAAGAATACCGGAGTGGGTTGCCATTTCCTTCCCCAGGGGATCTTCCTGACCCAGGGATCAAACCCAGGTCTCTCGCATTGCAGGCAGACTCTTTACCATCTGAGCCACCAGTTTTATCACTTAGTAGTGTCCAACTTTTTATGACTCCATGGACTGTAGCACGCCAGGTTTCCATGTCCTTCACTATCTAGGTCTACCATAGATTTTTTTCCAAGGAGCAAGTGTCTTTTAATTTCATGGCTGGTGCCACCATCTGCAGTGATTTTGAACCCCAAGAAAATAAAGTCTCTCACTGTTTCCATTGTTTCCCCCATCTATTTGCCATGAGGTGATAGGACCAGATGCCATGATCTTAGTTTTTTGAACGTTGAGTTTTAAGCCAGCTTTTTCACTCTCCTCTTTCGCTTTCATCAAGAAGCTCTTTAGTTTCTCTTTGTTTTCTGCCATTAGGGTGGTATCTGTTATGGATATTTCTCCCAGCAATTTTGTTTCCAGCTTGAGCTTCATCCAGCCTGGTATTTTGTATGAGGTACTCTGCATTTCAGTTAAATAAGCAGGATGACAATATACAGGCCTTGACATACTCCTTTCCCAATTTTGAACCAATCTGTCATTTCACATCTGGTTCTAACTGTTGCTTTTTGACCTGCATACAGGTTTCTCAGGAGTCAGGGAAGGTGGTCTGGTATTCTATCTCTTTAAGAATTTCCCACAGTTTGTTGTGATTCACACAGTCAAAGGCTTTAGCATAGTCAATGAAGCAGAAGTAGATCCTTTTCTGGAATTCTTCTACTTCTCCTGTGATCCAGAAGATGTTGGCAATTTGATCTCTGGTTCCTCTGTCTTTTCTAAATCCAGCTTGTACATCTAGAGGTCCTGATACAACCACTATTTCCCCCAACTCTCTCACTACTAATTAATTCCCACACTCTTTCTTCCTGAATCTGGACTCAGTCTCAGAATCCTTCCAACACAGTGTACCAAATAAGCTCCACCAATCCACAATGAGAAGTAAAACCATCTATCAAAATAGAGTGAATCCAGGTATACAGCCTTTGGATGAGAACCACAAAACTTGACTGAGGAGAGGGAGCAAAGTAAAGGGTGTGAACTGGAAGAAATGTTAATATATCAGGGTAAAACAGAAAAGATCCACAGTATCTAGTGTTGGCAGGAAGAGATCTATCACATATACCCATTAGCTCTGACAGTGAATGAAGAAATTCCTTCTGAAGAAAGTCTATAGCACAATGAGACACCACTTCTGGGATAGAAAAACCATGTTCTGAAGTTACATGTGAGCTATGCTTCAGTCTGCTCCTGACTGCAGGTGCAAAGTGGTTCTCTACCAACATCCACTCGGTGACAGAGTACACAAAAAGTGCACGGCCATCTAAGGACAAACACTGGAACTCTCTCTACTATTATGCAAAAATCAAGAATAGTATTAATATCTACTTCACAGAAGCATAGTAAGCTTCTTTATTAAGAAATCATTTTGAACCACCCTTTTCTCTGGATATATGCCTAGGAGTGGAACTGCAGGTTCATATGATAGATCTATTTTTAGTTTTTTTAAGGAGCATCCATACTGTTCTCCAGTATATTCTACTGGTTGGCTGTACCAATGTTCACTGCAGCACTGTTCACAGTGTATTACAAATATGGATACACTGTTCCATATCTAGCTTCCTAGATATGGAAGCAACCTAAATATCCATCAACAAAGAAATGGATAAAAAAAGATGTGATATGCATATATTAAGGAATATTACTCAGCTTTTAAAAAGAATGAAATGACACCATTTGCAGCAGTATGAATCAACCTAGAGATTGTTATACTGAAGGAAGTAAGTCATACAGAGGAAAAATATCATATGATATTCCTTATATGCAGACTCTAATGCTGAAGCTGAAGCTCCAGTACTTTGGCCACCTCATGCGAAGAGTTGACTCGTTGGAAAAGACTCTGATGCTGGGAGGGATTGGGGGCAGGAGGAGAAGGGGACGACAGAGGATGAGATGGCTGGATGGCATCACGGACTCGATGGACGTGAGTCTGAGTGAACTCCAGGAGTTGGTGATGGACAGGGAGGCCTGGTGTGCTGCGATTCATGGGGTTGCAAAGAGTCGGACATGACTGAGCGACTGAACTGAACTGAACTGAAAAAGAAGTTATACAAATGAACTTATTTACAAAAACAGAAAGAGACTCACACTTACAATTTTATGGTTGCCACTGGGGAAGAATGGGGGAAGGGATAGTTAGGGAGTTTGGAATCAATATGTACACACTGCTATATTTAAAATGTATAACCAACAAGGTTCTACTGTAGAGCACAGGGAACTCTGCTCAATGATATGTGGCAGCCTGGATGGGAGGGATGTCTGGGAGAGAATGGATACATGAATCTGTATAGCTGAGTCCCTTTGCTGTTCACCTGAAACTATCACAACATTGTTAACTGGGTATACTCCAACATAAAATTTTAAAAGCTTAAAAAAATCTTCTTGCAAGCAAGTTAAGCAAAACCCTGAGAGCAAACTAATGAATAAATGGAACAGTTTTATTGGGAAAGATGATTAGACTCTTTTGTTGAAGACCGCTGGAATTGAGAAAGTTGTAGTCCACCTTTTTTTTTTTTTTGCTCATCATATTCCTAAAAGCAGCAAAACATTCTACTTTGGAGAACCTCAAAAAATGTCTTATGAATTAAATTGGAGTTGGAAAAATATAAATTCTAAAATTTTAATTTTTCTGTTTTGCTTTTTAACTTTGAAGATATTTCAATTTAACCAAGATATTAAACCTTTTCATTTGCCCAAATCCTTTCTTCAGTCAAAGGCAAGGCATACACTGACCAATTAATTCTATTCTAATTCATGTCAGAAACAACACTTCTCTTAAAAGTGAAAAGTAAGCAACACAATGCTGATAAGGATATAAAGCAAAAGAACTCTCATATATTGCTGAAAGTGAAAGTGAAAAAGTGAAAGTGAAGTCACTTAGTTGTGTCCGACTCTTTGTGACCCCGTGGATTATAGCCTACCAGGCTCCTCCATCCATGGGATTCTCCAGGCAAGAATACTGGAGTGGGTTGCCATTTCCTTCTTCAGCAGATCTTCCTGACCCAGGGATCAAACCTGGGTCTCCCACATTGTGGGCAGATGCTTTACCCTCTGAGCCACCAGGGAAGCCCATATATTGCTATGGAAATATAAAATGCAATCACTTTGGGAGAAAGTTTGGTGGTTTCTTAGAAAACTAAATATATTCTTACCATGTGGTCCAGCAATCTCCTTTCTTATTATTTACCCAAAGGAACTGAACGTTTATGTTCACACAAAAACCTGCACTCAGATGTTTATAGTAATTCTGTATATAACTGCCAAAGTTGGAAGTAACTAAGATGTCCTTCAGGAAGTAAATAGATTTAAAAAAAAAAACAAACCTGTGGTACATCCAAATAATGGAATCAGTTCAGTTCAGTTCAGTCGCTCAGTCATGTCCGACTCTTTGCGACCCCATGAACCGCAGCATGTCAGGCCTCTCTGTCCATCACCAACTCCCGGAGTCCACCCAAACCCATGTCCATTGAGTCAGTGATGCAATCCAACCATCTCCTCCTCTGTCGTCCCCTTCTCCTCCTGCCCTCAATCTTTCCCAGCATCAGGGTATTTTCAAATGAGTCAGCTCTTCACATCAGGTGGCCAAAGTATTGCAGTTTCAGCTTCAGAAAGAGTCCTTTCAATGAACACCCAGGACTGATTCAGCATTAAAAAGAAATGAGCTTTCAAGCCAAAAAAAGACATGAAGGAAACTTACATGCATGTCACTAAGTGAAAGAAGTCAATCTGAAAAAGGTATACACTGATAGATTCAAACTATACAACATTCTAGAAAAGGCAAAAGTATGGAGACAATTTTTTAAAAAGTGCTTGCAGAAAGGAGGGGAAGGGATGAATAAACGAAGTGAAGAAAAATTTTAGGGCAGTGAAAATACTCTGTACAATATTGTAATGATCAGTATCCGTACCAGTTTAGTTGTTCAGTCATGTCTGACTCCTTTCGACGCTATGGACTGCAGCAGGGCCAGGCTTCCCTGTCCATCACCAATTCACAGAGCTTACTCAAACTCATGTCCATTGAGTCAGTGATGCCATCCAACCATTTTATCTTCTGTCATCCCCTTCTCCTCCTGCCTTCAATCTTTCCCAGCATCAGGGTCTTTTCAAATGAGTTACTTCTTTGCATCAGGTGGCCAAAGTATTGGAGTTTCAGCTTCAGCATCAGTCCTTCCAATGAATATTCAGGACCGATTTCCTTTAGGATGGACTGGTTGGATCTCCTTGCAGTTCAAGGGACTGTCAAGAATCTTCTTCAACACCACAGTTCAAAAGCATCAATTCTTCGGCACTCAGCTTTCTTTATAGTTCAACTCTCACATCCATACATGACTACTGGAAAAACCATAGATTTTACTATATGGACCTTTGTTGGCAAAGTAATGTCTCTGCTTTTTAATATGCTGTCTAGGTTGGTCATAGCTTTTCTTCCAAGGGGCAAGCATCTTTTAATTTCATGGCTGCAGTCACCATCTGCAGTGATTTTGGACCCCAAGAAAATAAAGTCTCTCACTGTTGCCATTGTTTCCCTATCTATTTGCCATGAACTGATATGACCAGATGCCATGATCTTAGTTTTCTGAATGCTGAATTTTAAACCAACTTTTTCACTCTCCTTTTTCACTTTCATCAAAAGGTTCTTTAGTTCTTCTTTGCTTTGTGCCATAAGGGTATTGCTGTCTGCATATCTGAGTTTATTGATAATTTCTTCCAGCAATCTCGATTCCAGCTTGTGCTTCATCCAGCCCAGCATTTCACATGATGTACTCTGCATATAAGTTAAATAAGCTTCATCCAGCCCAGCATTTCACATGATGTACTCTACATATAAGTTAAATATACAGCCTTGACATACTCCTTTCCTGATTTGGAACCAGTCTGTTGTTTCATGTCCCGTTCTAACTGTTACTTCCTGATATGCATACAGATCTCAGGAGGCATGTCAGGTGGTCTGGTATTCCCATTGCTTTAAGAATTTTGCAGTTTGTTGTGATCCACACAGTCAAAGGTTTTGGCATAGTCAATAAAGCAGAAGTGGATGTTTTTTCTGGAACTCTCTTGCTTTTTCAATGATCCAAAAGATGTTGGCAATTTAGTCTCTGGTTTCTCTGCCTTTTCCAAATCCAGTTTGAACGTGTTAAATTTTGTGGTTCACATACTGTTCATTTTGAAGGCAAACCATTCAATATCACAGTAATCCAAATCTATCCCCCGACCAGTAATGCTGAATAAGCTGAAGTCGCACAGTTCTATGAAGTCCTACAAGACCTTTTAGAACTAACACCCCCAAAAGTTGTCTTTTTCATTATAGGGGACTGGAATGCAAACATAGGAAGTCAAGAGATACCAGCAGTAACAGGCAAATTTGGCCTTGAAGTACAAAATGAAACAGGTCAAAGGCTAAAAGAGTTTTGCCAAGGGAATGCATTGGTTATAGCAAACAGCCAGTTCCAACAACACAAGAGAAGTCTCTTCACATGGAAATCACCAGATGGTCAATATTGAAATCAGATTGAGTATATTCTTTGCAGCCAAAGATGGAGAAGCTCTATACAGTCAGCAAAAACAAGAGCAGGAGCTGATTGTGGCTTACATCATGAACTCCTTACTGCCAAATTCAGACTTAAATTTTAGAAAGTAGGGGAAACCACTAGATCATTCAGGTATGACTTCAATCAAATCCCTTACAATTATACATGGAAGTGACAATTAGATACTAGGGATTAGATCTGATAGACAGAGTACCTGAAGAACTATGGACAGAGGATTGTGACATTGTACAAGAAGCAGTAATCAAGACCATCCCCAAGAAAAAGAAATGCAAAAAGGCAAAACAGTTGTCTGTGGAGACCTTACAAATAACTGAGAAAAGAAGAGAAGTGAAAGGCAAAAGAGAAAAGGAAAGATGTACCCATTTGATGCAGAGTTCCAAAGAATAACAAGGAAAGATAAAGCCTTCCTCAGTGATCAATGCAAAGAAATAGAGGAACATAATAAAATGGGAAAGACTAGAGATCTCTTCAAGAAAATTAGAAATTGTAATGATGGATATTTGTAATTATACATATGTCCAAAACTCATAAAATATGCAATATTGTACAATGTACAACAACCAAGAGAGAACCTCATGGTAAATATGGAATTTGAGTACTTATGATGGGTTAATGTATGCTCATCCTGGGTCAAAAAAAAGATAATGTACCATTCTGATGAGTGATGCTGTTTCCCTGTTGAGAACAGGGAAAGATGTGCACCTGTGGAGGTAAGGGATATGTGAGGAATCTATCTCCCTCTCAGTTTTGTTGTAAACCTAAATCTGCTCTCCTCAATATAGAGTTTTTACAATAAAAATATAAAAGTAAGTAATCACTGTCCTAAATTGATATAGCTTGCATTATTTTCACTAGATCTGTAACCACTAATGAATAGTAGGCAAACATTACTTGTTAGACAACACATATTCCAGCATTCATACAGGCAGAGGAAGGTCAACAGGTTCAGTGACTCCGTCACTCTTCCAGTTTACTGGCATCATTCCGTTCCTCTCCACACCAAACACATCCCTACCTAAGATTTTTACATTTACTGTTTCCTCAACTTCAATCATTCTTTCCTCAGGTAACCATATGGCTTGCTGTCTAATCCCTTTAAATCTTTACTCCAACTCGCTTTCTCATAGAAGCCCTTCCTGGTCATCCTATTTAAAAGTTCAACCACCTTTCTTGATTTATGTGTTTTGCCTCAGTATATATTGCTATCTGACATATCATGTTCTTTGCTTTTTTATTCCATTGCATATCTATCTGCTGGATCGTCAACTCCGTGAGGACTACAATATTTTTTTCACTATGGTGACTTCAGCCTTTAGAATGGTATCTGGCACATAGATCAATAAATATCTGTTGAATGAATAAATGGACATGCAGATGTGTTTTAAAAATGACATGAGAAATGGCAGGGAAAAGTGGTATATAGCCTTCAAATCTTCTCTTTTTTCCTAGACTCACGCAACATTTTACCTGAGTGAAACACACTCTATTTCATAATTTTACTCTAAAAACACCAAGCTGTTCTGGGAAAAGACAGACAGCATGGATAAATTATGAGTGCCTTAAGAAATTTCAAAAATTATATTACCTGTATTGTTCATAATACATTATACTTTGACATTTATAAAAATGAAAAACAAATAGAAATTAATCTCATCTTTAAAATATGAAACTTATAAATGTGATTGGATATTTACATCACACATTTGAATGTTAGCATAATATTTAGCTTTAAAATCCTTTATTACTTCACAATTTAGAGTTTTAATATTAATAGATATTTATTTTCAATAGTCATTAATATTTCTGCAACCAATAATGCTTATCTAATAATATTTTATTCTTTCCTGGAACTATAAAAAAATTTTTAATACTCTATTTTTAACCATTTTTCAAGGGCTTTTTGAAACTAGGCTACATAATCCAGGAAATAAAAGCAAGCTGTTGGAAGAGTAGAATTAGAGAAGCTGGAGGATATTTAAACAATGTAAATGATCAAAAATATATAATTCCGATAAACATAGCTGCTGAAACAAAAGTTTTACCTTCATGCCCACTGGGTACATGCTTGTTGTGAGGCTTTTATGAACAAACGTCCTGAGAAGAGATAGAGATAAAATTTCCACAAAGAGGTCTGCTCATGTGCACTATTCTTGGAAAAGAGGACAGTGAGAGGACCATTTGCAAATTTCACACTTAGGGTTTTAGGAGAAAATGGAAAGAGTGGAACAGCAAGCAATAACCACAAGGAACATACCCCAAGTAATCCAAGGTACAAACATTCCCTCCTGATAATGTGCTGATTTCAACTCATGAATGAAATTTCCACTTCAGTCATTTTCAAGGACACATTAAGTCAACTTCTGTGGCTCACAATAAAGCATAAAAAATTCAGATCAAGTTAGAAGACTATACTCATTGTTTGCTAATTACTCCACAATGAAGCAAATACAGTAATATTCTTTCCCTTTTAACTCACATAGTCATTCATTGTTTGAAAACAGATCATAGAATCTATATCTAAATGGAAGATATGGCAAATGTCTTTTATAAAATTTTGAGGACTTAATACTTACATTTTAATTAAACAAGATTTTTTTCTCCTTCAAATATGAAGTACTTGCTTTACACATGATTACTTAAGATATATTCTATTTACTAAATTGTTCTTGTCTATCAACTCCTAAAAAAACATTGGCTCAGATAGGTCAGGGATGGAAAGGCAATATGGGTGAAGAAGATCAAAAGGTGCAAATTTTCAGATATAAAATAAGTAAATCATTGGGATGTAATATACAATATAATATGTATGGTTAACAATAGTGTATTGCATATTTGAAAGTTACTAAGAGAGCAGATTTTAACAGTTTTCGTCATGAGAAAAACATTTTCTAACTATGGATCTTGATGATTGATTTATTGTGGTGATCATTTTGCAGTGTATAAAATGTCAAATCATTATGTTGTATACTTGAAACTAGAATAAGTTTATATGGCAATTATACCTCAATTAAAAAAAATAAATTTTTTAAAGGTCAGGGATTTTTCTTTTATTTTTGTTTTATTCACTTATATATCTTTAGCACCTATAGCAGTGCCTGGCATGAGGAAGGCACTCAAAAAATATTTATGAAATGAAGAAATAAATGAATAATGCTCTTAAAGTAGCTCCCTACATGTGTATATACACCCAGAAAAACAATTCCATAATCTTTATACATCTATATAAAGCTGAGCTTTATAAGATTTTTCTTAAATGTTTAATTTAGACTCTTCTTAGCACATATAAAAGGGGATCCTGGCTTTGAGGAGCGTAAAAGTCTGTTAGGATGAAAAGACTCTACCATGAAATAATTATAGAGTAAAGTAATATAAAATAAACCATGAAACTGAATTGTCTACATCTTTACAGGAAGAATAAAGTGATCTTCATGGAAAGCTTCATGATAAAGATGATTTGAATCAAGCCTTGAAGGATAAATATAACTTTGGCATGGAGAAAGAAAAGTAAAGGGCATATACAAGTTTCAAAAGCATGATTCATGGTAAGATACCATAAGAATATAATTTTAAAGGACATCTAAGGATTCACACAATAGAAATTAAGTGACACTAAATTTTGACACATTCTGACTGTCAGGTTGAGAATTCATGCATTCATTAGAAAATATTTATGTAGTATTAACCATGTGCTATGTTTTTTCCAGTGGTCATGTATGGATGTGAGAGTTGGACTGGGAAGAAAGCTGAGCACCGAAGAATTGATGCTTTTGAACTGTGCTGTTGGAGAAGACTCTTGAGAGTTCCTTGGACTGCAAGGAGATCCAACCAGTCCATTCTGAAGGAGATCAGTCCTGGATGTTCTTTGGAAGGAATGATGCTAAAGCTGAAACTCCAATACTTTGGCCACCTCATGCCAAGAGTTGACTCATTGGAAAAGACTCTTATGTTGGGAGGGATTGGGGGCAGAAGGAGAAGGGGACGACAGAGGATGAGATGGCTAGATGGCATCACTGACTCAATGGACATGAGTTTGAGTGGTGATGGACAGGGAAGCCTGGTGTGCTGCAATTCATGGGGTCACAAAGAGTCAGATACAACTGAGTGACTGGACTGAACTGAACTGAGGAGCTGTACTAGGTTCTGGGGATCATAACATAAACAAAATAAAGTTTCTGCCCTCATGAATTTTACATTCTGGTGGGACAGATATGAAACAAGTGGACAAATAAGGCCATTTAGAAAACTACAAGTGTTTTAAAAAGACACAAATCATGTTAATCTTAGAAAAGTTTAATGCCAAATAAAGTAATCAAAGAAGGCCATTTGAGTTTAGTCCTTCATGAGCATGGGAAAGGAGAAATTAATGGACAAAACATTTCAATTAATTCCTGCATAGGAATATGGAAAGGTTATGAAGAAATGATCACTGAGAAAAAGGAGCCAACAAAGGCATATCACAGAATATCCATGGAGGGAGTTACAGGTAAAGAGCTGATATGCTCTGCAGAGGTCTAGAAAGGCCTAATATACAGACATGGCAAGTATGAAGAAGGTCACATATAAAACATGGATAAAAAACATGGAGACTATGTGAAACCCAGGAGACAGTATAATCAATTCTAAAAATCCCAGATAAAAATAATGGTTATATTTTTTCTAAACTTGTAGATAACCATAAATCCACAGACCCAAGAACCTCAACAAAAGCAATGCAGAAGAAACATGAGGAAAACCGCACTAGGACACACCATGATCAAGTTGCTAAAAACTAGGATTATAGAGAAAGTCCTAAGAGCAGCCAGAGGAAGAAAACTGTATGATAGAAAGACATGAATGACAGCTCACATCTCACCAGGAATTTTACAAGCTACAGGACAGTGGAGAGTTCTTTTATGTTACAGAAAAGAGAAAAAACAAAACAAAAACAAAAATCTCTGTCAATCTAAATTTTTCCCTCAGTCAATTATTTTCCAAAAATAGTAGCAAAATAAATACTCGTTCAGACAAATGTAAGCAAATAAACTTAACACTGAAAATGAAATGGATAAAAGACCTAATTTACCAAAGTTTCCCCAAGAGGAAATAGAATATCTGAATAGTAAAATAGATAGCAAAAGGGAATTTGCCATATGACTTGGGGAATTCAAACAGGGACTCTGATGATCTAGAAGGGGGAGATGGGGAGGGAAATGGAAGGGAGGTTCGGGTGGGAAGGGACGTGGGTGTACCTATGGCTGATTCTTGTTGATGTACGACAGAGAACCACAAAATTCTGTAAAGCAAATATCCTTAATTAAAAAACTAAAGTATAAAAAAAAGAAATAAATTATTTGAATAGCCTTATATTGGAGAAGGAAATGGCAACCCACTCCAGTGTTCTTGCCTGGAGAATCCCAGGGGCGGAGCCTGGTGGGCTGCCATCTATGGGGTCGCGCAGAGACGGACACGACTGAAGCGACTTAGCAGCAGCAGCAGCCTTATATGCATATTAAAGTGTTATACTTAAAACCCTTCCCACAAAGACATAACAGGGCCTAGATGTCTTCCCTGTTGAATTCCATCAATTATTTGTGGAAGAAATAATTATTCTATACAAACTCTTCTAGAAAAATAGGAAAGAATACAACTCATTTTATGAGGCCACTAATACCAAAATCAGAAAATGGTATTTTAAGAAGACTGCCAAACAATATATCTCATGAACATAGGTATAAAAATCCTAAACATAATTTTAACAAATTAAATTTAGCAGCATATGAAAAGATAATACACTGTAACCAAGAGAGTTTCATCCCAAGAATGCAAGACTGTTTTAATATTTAAAAATTTAATTAAAGTAATTTACTATATTAACCAACCAAAAAAAAAAAAATAGCAATGCAACTGTCTGAATAGGTGTAATAAAAGTGTTTGACAAAATCCTACACATATTTATGATAAAAATTCTCAGCATTCTATACAAAGAGATGGGAACTTATGCCACCTGATAAAAAGCATACATTAAAAAAAAATACAGGTAGCATTGTGCTTAGTGACGAAAGACTAAATTACTTCCTCTCATAATCAGGAGCAAGGAAAGTATGTCCATTCTCAGTGACGACAGTCATAGGAATATTATTTTACTTATGTTGTACTGAAGGCCCTAGATTATGTATTAAGGTGATAACAAGTGAGAAAATTTTGAAAAAAAATTAAACTCTGATTTTTGCACAAATGATGAGAATCCCTGTAGAAAGTCCTAAGCAAATAGATTGAAAGGGGTGAACTTATAAGTTCTTAGCATATAAAAATAGTATACAATTAATTGTATTTATATATTCTAGCATAAAATCATTAGAAATTTAAATTTTAAAAAACACTGCCATGTATAGTAGCTTTAAAGTTATGATGTACTTGGGGATACATTTAAAAACATACATATAAGAGATGTGCACTGATAAATATAAAACTTTGCTGAAATGAAAGTGACCTAGGTAAATGGAGAGTGATACCATGTTTATGGATATCTTAAAATGTCAATTCTCCACAAACTGATCTATAGAGTCAAAACAATATCAATCAAAATTTCAATTAGCTTTTTCTATGGAAATTGACAAGTTTTCTCTCAAACTTAGATGGAAAATCTAAAGATAAAGAATCGCCAAACCAATTTTTAAAAGAACAAGTTGCAGAATCACACTACCTGATTTCAATATTTAATTTCAAACTACTATAATCAAAACAGAATAGTAGCAGTAGAGATAGACATACAGAACAAAGAAATCAATTAGAATGACCAGAAATAGACCTACATATATATGGTCAACTGACTTTTAACAAAGGTAATAAAGTAACTCAATAAGAAAAGGATCATCTTCTCAACAAATTAGGCTAAAACAATGAAATACCTATGGGCAAGAATAAAAGATAATAAACCTTGACCTATATTTTACATCATACAAAAAATATTTAACTAGAAATGGGCTATAGACCTTAATGTAAAAACTAAAACTATAAAGTTTCTAAATGACAAACTTTAAGAGAAAAATCTATGTAACCATGAGTTAGGGAAAAAAATTCTAACAAAGAACTGAAAAAGCATACACCATAAGAGTTTATATATTGGATTTCATCAAAATGAAAACATTTGGTCTTCAAAAGACATTGTCAAGAAAGTAAAATGTCAAGTGGTGCAGAAGAAAATATTTGTAAAACATATATCTGATAAAGAACTTTTAACCAGAATATGTGAATAACTCACAACTCAATAACAACAACAAACAAACACAACCTCACTTTAAAAAAAAAAATAGATTTGAAAGGAGATTTCCACAAGAAAGACATGAATGGCAGATAAACCCATGAATAAATAGTCAGTATAATTAGTCACCAGGAAAATGTAAGGTAAAATAACAATGAGAAATCAATACACACCGATTACATGTGACAGTATCGTGTTGGCAAGATTAAGGATCCCCTGGAATTCTCATATATTGATGGTGAATGTAAAGTTATTACAATTCTTACTTTGAAACAGTGGTTTGGCAACTTCTTAAGTTAAACAACTATCCAAATTTCCAGAAATTATTACTCCTAGGTTTTTACCCCCCAGAATTGAAAACATACACTCACACAAAGACCCAAAAGTGAATGTTTCCTAACAGCTGCATTTTTAAGAGCTCAAAACTGGAAATACCACTAATATCTAATGAACAGATAAACAAATTATTGTGCATCCATTCAACTAACACTGCTCTTCAATAAATAAAAATAACTAACAATATTTTCAATAAAATTTATAAATCTCAAAAGTATCATGCTAAGTCAAACACGTCAGACACAGAATACTATGTACTGTTTCATTTCATTTACATTAAATTCCAGGAAAAAAAAAAAACTATTATGAGAAAAAGCTGAACATGGATTGCATGGGAGATAGGGCAGAAATGACAATGAAGAGTAATAAGAAGGCTTTTAAAAGGATGGAAATGTGACCAATAGAGCGACTACACTGGGTTACACAACTGTATACATTTATCAGCTTATACTGTCTTTGGTGAATTTTATCTTACAGAGATTATACCTCAAAAAAGCATCATTTGTATATCTTCTGTACAATACTTTAGACCCCTTGATTACCAGGATTATGAATCACTAATGCCTGTCACAGTCCCTAAAACATAATAGAATTTAATAAACAAAGAAATAAGTGAATGAAGAAATGAGCAATTGGTACAGAACTCAGTAGCCTGTAAGAAACCATAAAGGAATGTTTTACAGGCCTTCTGTTTGCCTTAAATCCTGAAAGTACATCTACACTAGAGTTATTGAGTTTTTTGAAGACATCTGGGACTTCTGAGTACCAATCCTGTTTTTCTGTCTTTAGGAGACATTGTGCTCCCTTGTCATTGCGCTTCTTTCTCAGCTTTGGCTTCTGTCCAGTAAAAATTCCTGGCAAGATTTTACACAACCTAGAGTATACTCCAATCCTTTCTATTGCTCTAAACTCCTAAAATTTTATTTATTGATCAGTTTTCCAAGTGACACTCTCTAAGAACTTGTTTCATTGTGTTTCTTTGGCAATTTCAGATAGTGGTTTAGATGACCTGGGAATAAAGTTTGATTCCAAGGTGAATCACTTCATATATAATTCAATCTTTAATAATCACAAAAAGAGATTTTTACCTACCTTCTCCTCAAAAACTAATTTTACTTGTCAACAAAGTCTGAGTCAGCTACATAGATTTAAAATCCAGACTTTACTTTGTTTTTTATTAAAAAAAAAAAAAAAACTTCTAATGCTTATTTCTTCAATTTCCGACTTCCCTTGTGGCTCAGCTGGTAAAGAATCCACCCTCAGTGCGGGAAACATGGGTTCGATCCCTGGGTTGGGAAGATCCCCTGAAGAAGGGAAAGGCTACCCACTCCAGTACTCTGACGTGGAGAATTCCATGGACTAGTCCATGGGGTCTAACAACACATATGTTGTCAAATATATAAGAGAGTTCCAAATGAGCAGCTTGCTTCAGTCCACTACACTCTGCCTTCCGAGAGTGAGACCCATCACAGGAGGCACTGGAGCTTCTCCAGCCACTTAAACTACAGCAATTATTAGAGAAAAACTGGGCTTCCCAGATGGTGCCAGTGGTAAAGAGCCTGCCTGCCAGTGCAGGAGACAGAAGAGATGCAGGTTCGACCCCTGGGTTGGGAAGATGCCCTGGAGGAAAGCCTAGCAACCACTCTAGTGTTCTTGCCTGGAGAATCCCATGAACAGAGGAGCCTGGCATGCTACAACCATAGGACTGCAAAGAGTCAGACACAACTGAAATGACAGCATGCACGCACAAGCTGCTACTAGAAGACCAAGCACTGGAGGCCTCGTATCTATAACCATAATTACCATCTCCCCATAGACTGTGGCTTAGTATGACCCACTTCAAAACTGTGGGGAAACAGGGCTGCGATTCCTGTGGTTACACCTTGGTGGATGAATCACTACCATGCTGAAATGTCAGTTAACTGATGCTATATTGACAGAAATATGTGTGATTAGAAAAGTCTTGTGTTGTTTAAAAGAATAGAAAGTCTGACACAGATGTAGACGGTCCACTCTGGTATAAACTCTTAAAATAGTTGTCATAAACAGTGCTCTGCTGCTGCTAAGTCGCTTCAGTCGTGTCCGACTCTGTGCGACCCCAGAGATGGCAGCCCACCAGGCTTCCCCGTCCCTGGGATTCTCCAGGCAAGAACACTGGAGTGGGTTGCCATTTCCTTCTCCAGTGCATGAAAGTGAAAAGTGAAAGTGAAGTCGCTCAGTCGTGTCTGACCCTCAGCGACCCCATGGACTGCAGCCTTCCAGGCTCCTCCATCCATGGGATTTTCCAGGCAAGAGTACTGGAGTGGGGTGCCATTGCCTTCTCCAAACAGTGCTCTAGAGACAGAATATTCTAGGAAATGCCTGAGATCTTGAATTTACACCACAAAGCATACATATAGATAAAATACAATCTGATATGCTCAGATGTGAATATTAGGGGGTAGTGATACTTGCTCAGCAAAAGCATATATATAAGAGAATGGTTATGAATGACAGAAAATAAAGAGAAGGAAATATCCCAGAATATTAAACAAAAAGACAAAATGGAAAAATATAACAAAAAATACATCAAGAAATAAGGACAAGCCCAGAAAATCCAAGAACTATTTAAAACCAGTTATAAAAAAGAAATCCAAGGCAATAACTAAATAAGGAGGAGAAAGATATTGAAATAAGACAATTTTTTTGAGCTTAAACACACATACACATACACACACATGCACACACACACTTAAGCTTTCATTTCAAAAGTGCTGTTTGAGTGCCAGGCACAAAGAGTAAAGACCCACACTTAGAAATATTCTCATAAAGTTTTATAAATTCAAATACAAAGAGAAAATCTAAAATTTGTGAAGAGGGGGCAGATTTCTTTACATAATGCTGTATGCTTAATGTATGCATGATACTCTGAATGCTTCCAAAAAATGTCACAATTCTTTTGAGATTCCTAGGGAAAATTATTTTGAACCTGTATTTCTATTATCAGTTAATTATCAATCAAGCATTTTATGATATGCAAAAAATTAAAAAGCTTGCTCCCACATATATTCTTTTCCACAAAAATTACTTGCATGTGTATGTCTATAAAAATATGCCACAGTGAAAGCATATGGATCTTCTGTCAATGAACAAAAAAAGGAGAGCAGTTAGGAACTCAGAAAAAGAAAATGCTTTATCAAAAAGTCATTCAAGTATGAATAAAATTATAATGTAGCATGATTTCAAGTTATTGCCTGAGTTTAAGAAAAGAAGTGCCACTTTTCCTTGATATTTGGAACACTTTCCATTAAATGTCACATGTTTAATGACACAGGATTACATTTTCCTCTTTTAGAGTAAAATCAGACTACTTAGTTCTTCAGTGAATAACATGTATCTAATAATAAAACTGTGAATGCTATTTGAGGATATTTAGCTTTTACAATTTTCTATGTGCTTATATACAGCACATAGAAGATTAATTGTAGTTATAGGCCAAAAAAGTAAATGTTTTAAAATCTTAATAGTATAAAAGTAATACAGAAGTCCAGAGGTCAGAGTTTAGAAATAGAGTCAGCTGGACCCTGGCAATGACATTTATTTAATCAAGTTCCACTATCCTTGGCAATGAATAAAGACAGTCAAGAGTAGATCCAAGACATCAAGAAGCCCTATCAGTAGGTATTTGAATGTATAAAGATGTCATTATAGACAATACCTTATTATACGTCTAATGCTCCCATCCATTCCCAAGATTCTTCCATGGCCTCACTCCTTTTTCCTTTTTTTCATAGGCTCTAGTTAAGCAATGGAAAATAATTTGTGATTCCTAGATTTCATAACAGTCTCCCATTGTACAAGCAAGTCCATACTTAGCTTCTGTAATGAATCTCAAGCATATTATGAGCCTTATTTACCCACAAAATACACTCTTGACTCTAATGAACAGGATCACTTTTTAAGTTCATTAGTACATTATTTATTTGCAACTCTAGAATTTGTAACAGACAAACCTTGTAATCTCGTAGCAGACAGTATTCTCTTAACAGATAGATTTATTTTTTTGTCCAGCAGGGAGTGATAGCATAGACAGTTCAGCATCATTAAGGAACCTAAACCAGCAGAGACTATGCCATCTTTTGACAGCTTCAGGAATATATGAACAGCCAGCAGACAGTATTAATATGAGAGAGAATAAAGGGTTGTATGGCCATTTCATGGGACACAATTAAAATGGGATTCATCACTTTTGTCTACATTTCATTGGCCAAGATATTATCATAGGTACACACCTATTTGCAAGGGAATCTGGGAAATACAATCTAGCTAATTGTCAAGGAGGGTGGGGCCACTGGTCTGGTAAACAGCCAGCTACACTTAGACTGTCATTTAAAGTTTGTTAAGGACAAAAATTCTGAAATGTTTACCGTGTGGTTAACCATTGGCTATGCACTGTCTCATCATTTAGTTTGCAAGTAGCTCTAGAATAGGAAACGTGGCTTAAACATCTTTGCTTAGTACCTTCTCTTGCACAAGAGGTGTTTGAAAAAATCTTGAAGGAATTAATTTACTTAATTATATTCTAGTAGCAAAAGCAAATTAATGCAGCTACTAGAGTGAAAAATAACCTCCTTTCTCAGTGAAAAGATCAAGCCAAGTATTTTTGAACCGATTATATTTTTATTAAAATAACTACAATAAACCCATAATTGGTTATTCCAAATATAGCTGAGTTTGTGAATTTCAATATTTGTTTTCTTATTGAATGCAAAAGCAATGATAAAGACTGCTTTATCATGATATAAAACGTAAGCATTCTCTAGTTTTTCTTAAGAGAACAAAAACATGCAAGAAGTGTTTAATATTACAATGAATTGGCAATTTCCTAATTTGATAGAAAAGAAGCATTCATCAGGTGATGTGTACATGTGGTAAGAAATCATTAAAGTAATAGACTCAAATCCCATAGATTAACCAAATAAGCCCTAAACTATAGCACCTATTATAAGTTAACCTCAATTTTCAGTTCACAGCATTCAATGAATGAATGAAAGAAGGATAGTAACTGATAAGAGTCAAACTTCAAATATAGGAATAAGAAATTCTGTAAAAAGAGGGGCAGAGTTTGTGACTCAAACTGGTGAGAAAGATGCAAAAGATCCCAGAAAACATTCATCACTTTCCACAGTTTAATTATGAGCCATTACTATATTTATTGAAAATAACCAAAGAAGAAGAAGAGAAAAAATGTGATGTGAAGAAGAATGTAAGTACAAAAAATTATGTTTGGTAGATCTGTAAAACAAATACCCTTTATCCAACTGAGATTACTTAAACATGAACAGGATGAAGCAAATATCAAGTGTGGTTCAGGGAGCGCACCATTTTAAACTGAGTTTGTGAGACTTTACTATCAGAGACCGTAAGTGTTCTCAACAAGTGTGCACTCACGTGTACGTGCATGCACACACACACACACGGAATGTGTGATGTGATGGATGAATAAATTTGTTTTTAATAATCTTTTCACAATATATATGTATATCAAATCATTGTATTGTACACTTTAGATATATACAACTTCTATTTGTCAACTGTTCCTCAAAAAATCTGGGGGAATGTCTGTGGTGGTGGAAGGGCACAGTTGTAAAGATAAGGTCTAGAACAAGATCATGGGGTGAGTGGCTGAGATATCAATTAGGACCATATGACTGGGGCAAGAAGCCAGTTGACTAAAAGGATTACATACACAAATAAACCATTTATCAAGAAGGATGACAGCAGTGGTGCTAAGAGACTGACAGTGAGTCAGGAGCCAAAACCTGCAAGACACAAGGACGCAGGGCTCAGCAGGAAACCACAACACAGAGAGGCAGGGTGTGCGTAACAGACTGCTGACATGAGACGCAAAGCTTGGTTTTCTTTTTATGGAAGGGTCAAAACAGTTTGCAAACAGCAATGAAAATACAAAGAGGTAGGAAAAGTGTGTGAGAGAAACAGACACCAAATAATGGAGCTGCAACAGAAGAAGTATCTTCAGGGAAAAGCCAGGAAAATACAATAGAGTTCGCTAACGATAGGAGACGGCAATGGCAACCCACTCCAGCACTCCTGCCTGGAGAATCCCAGGGACAGAGGAGCCTAGTAGGCTGCTGCCTATGGGGTCGCACAGAGTCGGACACGACTGAAGCGACTTAGCAGCTTAGCAGCAACGATAGTCTACTGTGTTTCCTCCATATTAAGAGCTTTCCATGAGTTGGCCCAATGTCTTCACAAAATGATGCCTCATGACGGCTTCCTTGACTGAGCAATATCATTCAAAAGTGCTAAAAAAACGAAAACTGCTTTGAGTTTTTCTTCTGTTCTCACGTACTTCATACTCTGAGGAAGAGAAACTATGGAAAATTTGAAGCCTGAACATTCAGCCTTATTAGCCTAGAGAAAAACCACTGCACTTCATGGGTCAACTGTAATATATAACTTCTTAATTTAATTTGCTTTTGTTTTATATTTGAGAAGTGCTTAGTTTGTTAACATGGAAGCTTGGAGCTCCAGTAGTGCTCAGGCCATTCAATGATGAAAGCTGAATAGATCAGCATACTGGCTGGACAGCTAGACCAAGGTTTTAAATCTTAAGGCAGATTTCATTAGGCTTTCAGAATGATGCTCACATTCATACATTTGAAATGTGCTATATAGTTTATATTGTTAAAAAAGAAATCTCATTTGGGGATGAGAAAAGTCCACAACCCATTACTTTTCTTTAATTCCAGAAACTCTATGAAATAATAATAATTAGAACTGTTTTTAAGAAAATTATATCAAAGAGACATTCCTTGAAACATGAGGTCTTTGACTAAGGTAACATGAGGTCTATGGGTCTCATAAACTAAGACCCACATCCATTTATTTAGAACTAAGACCTTCAGGTTTTATGACCGCATATAAGATTTAGAAATGCATTTTATGTTTTAACCCAGTATAAATACACATTAACAAAGGCATATATTGCATACATAAAATAAAATTTTCATGGAAAAATATTTGTTCTTGAACATCAAACACAGTCTCATGTTTCTATTCAAGAATGTTTATTTCTTCAGTCTCTGAAATAGAACAAATACCATCACCTTAAAAAAAAATTAAGCATCAATAATCAGCATAAGGAGAAAACGGCAACAGTCATAGCAGTTAACATTTCATAAATTCTGGGCAAAGAGATAAATTCTTTGTATTCATTATCTTATTTAACCATAACTGCAGCCCTGTGAGCTACATACATTGTCCAAGATATCTTCACTATTCTACAATAATGGAATGGAGGGTTTTAACCATACATTACACTATATTGTCCACACAGCCCTATTTTCCTTATCACAATTTACTGGCTACTAATGGACATAAGAGGGAATAAGACAGGACAGATACCTTGGAGGATATCTATTCACACTATGGTTATCCTTCCACATAAACTACGGTTAAAAGACCACACAATATATGTCACACATTTCCCATGGTCATTATCTTACAATTCAACTTCTTAAGTTGTACTGCTTGAACTTCAGAAAACTCACAAATAGCTCTCAGGATTCTGATGTTTTTTTCTGTTTCTATTTTCTATTCTCTGATATCAGATGGCTTCCAGCTCCTCAAAATGCTGCTGCTACTTATCTAATTTAACATTGTTAGTGGCAGCCAGAGAAACTCTGAGATATAGCCATTTCATCAATTATCTCCAGCTGGAAGGATTTAGTGCTTTCTTAAATAGGGCCACAATATCAAGTTCATCTACACTGTTAGTGAGGTCTTTATCACTGCCAAGTTCAGAAAGTGCTAAAGTACTTAAACTGTTTTGGCCTTTGTGTTTAGGGCGCAGTTCATTTTCTCGCCTTTTCAGAGCTTGGGTGTCATCTCCAAGAGAACTACCGTTCAAAATCAAGTCAAGGCAGAACTGTGGAATGAATATAACTTAGGTCAAGCAAAGAGTTAACCAGTATTTATTAATTCCTCTGTATTAGAATCTGTCGGTCAGTTCAGTCGCTCAGTCATGTCTGACTCTTTGCAACCCCATGGACTGCAGCACGCCAGGCTTCCCTGTCCATTACCAACTCCCAATTGCCTACTCAAACTCATGTCCATTGAGTCAGTGATGCCATCCAACCATCTCATCCTCTGTCATCCCCTTCTCCTGCCTTCAATCTTTGCCAGCATCAGGGTCTTTTCAAATGAGTCAGTTTTTCACATCAAGTGGCCAAAGTATTGGAACTTCAGCTTCAGCATCAGTCCTTCCAGTGAATATTCAGGACTGATTTCCTTTAGAATGGACTGGTTGGATCTCCTTGCAGTTCAAGGGACTCTCAAGAGTCTTCTCCAACACCACAGTTCAAAAACATCAATTTTTTGGTGCTCAGCTTTCTTTATAGTCCAACTCTCACACCCATACATGACTACTGGAAAAACCATAGCTTTGACAAGATAGACATCTGTTGGCAAAGTAATGTCTCTGCTTTTTAATATGCTGTCTAGGTTGGTCATAGCTTTTCTTCCAAGGGGCAAGCATCTTTTAATTTCATGGCTGCAGTCATCATCTACAGTGATTTTAGAGCCCAAGAAAATAAATTCTCTCACTGTTTTCAGTTTTCCCCATCTATTTGCCATGAAGTAATGAAACCAGAGGGAGAAGGCAATGGCACCCCACTCCAGTACTCTTGCCTGGAAAATCCCATGGATGGAGGAGCCTGGTAGGCTGCAGTCTGTGGGGTCGCTAAGAGTCGGACAGGACTGTACGACTTCACTTTCACTTTTCACTTTCATGCACTGGAGAAGGAAATGGCAACCCACTCCAGTATTCTTGCCTTGAGAATTCCAACGGATGGGGGAGCCTGGTGGGCTGCCGTCTATGGGGTCGCACAGAGTCGGACACGACTGAAGCAACTTAGCAGCAGCAGCAGCAGCAGCAATGAAACCAGATGCCATGACCTGACCTGCCTCTCGAGAAATCTGTATGAAGATTTCCACCACCTGACCTGTATGCAGATTTCCACAACTTGACCTGCTTCCTGAGAGATCTGTGTGCAGCTCAAGAAGCAACAATTAGAAATGTACATGGAACAATAGACTGGTTCCAAATCAGGAAAGGATTATGTCAAGGCTGTATATTGTCACCCTTTTTATTTAACTTATATATAGAGTATATCACACAAAATGCTGGGCTGGATGAAGCACAAGCTAGAATCAAGATTAGAATCTGTACAAATCTTCAAATGGAATAGATGCCTTACATGATCATTAGTGCTATTCCTTAAAGACCTCCACTCTTTCCAGGTGTAGAGTAACACTGCATTTCTCCAACCCTTGGAGTTAGGTGTGATAAAATGACTTGCTTCATAGATGAGCAGTGTCACTTCTAGGTAAAACTTTAAGAGTTAGTGTATAATTGTCTATGAACTCTTTTCCTCTGCTATGTTGATCAGCAATAATCCAAATAGTAGTTGTTCTATCAGTTTGGGTCCAAAATTAAAAGAAAGTTGAAAAAAATCCAAAATAAACCACAATAGATATATGGAATGAATGATTTTTCTTTTTAAAAAATAAATCTTTTTGCATTTAGTCACAGAATTTTGGGAACTGCGTCTTGACATATACAGTTTTCTCTGATACTTGGCAAACTTAAAATCTTTGAAGAGATTTTTAAACACCTTTAAAAACACACCAAGATGCAGAGGTTCAAGATGACAGCATAGGAAAACCCTAAGCTCACCACCTCCCACAGATACACTGAAGCTCAACTACATATAGAACAATTCTCTCTGAAAAGTACCTGAAGACTAGAAAAACAGCTCTTCCAGAGCAAATGACAGAAAAAGCCAGGCTGAGATGGGCAGGAGAAACAGAGACGTAGTCTTGTCAGATCACTCCTGGTATTGTGACCCACAAACAAGAGGGACATCACAAACACAGAGCTCCTACCTGAGGAGCAAGGTGTCTGAGTGCCACATCAGATGCTTGGGACCTGCACCAGAAACACAAGCTCCCAAAACATTTGGCTTTGAAAACCAGTGGAGCTTGCACCCAGAAGAACCATGGGGCTATAGGAAACAGACTTTACTGTCAACAGCTTCATGCATAGACGCATTTGCCCTGAGTCCCAGTAGAAGCAGCCGTTTGAAAAGAGCCTGGGCCATATGCAAAGGAAATTCACTAACAAATCTTAGGGTGTATACCAGAGGGACAGAGGCCTTGGAATTCCCTCTGGGATGAAGATGCTGGTGAGTACCTTTTTCATCTTCTTCTGCTTTCTTAGCCTAATGTGGGTACACACCATTTTTGGCATTTTCTATATGCCTCACCAAAGTCACTTGCCCCACCCTGGCATTCTCCTGGTGCCTCAAACCCAGAAGGCATTTTCCACATGGCCCTCATATATTGTGTACCCTGGTCTGGTGCTTCCCTACCATGGTTCCCATGCCACTGGTCCCAGTGGGAAGGCTTGCCCTCTCCTAACTCTTCTCTGCCACAGTGCCTGCCTTGCCAGAACCAGAAAGTGCATTCATGGCACATAGAGGCACCTTTTGAATATTTTGCCCTAGTGGTCAGGAGGTCTTTTATTTCTGGGCCCCACAGTACTGAAACAATTAAAGAGATAGGTTCTTGGTGGGCTGTCATCCCCAGGGCACTGAACAGACAGCAGACTCAAATATACCCTCTCCCAATGACCACTTCTTCAAGACTGGGATAGGAAACTGTTTTGCCTAATACAAAAAAAAACAAACACAGAGAGTAAAGAAAAATGAGGAAACAGAAATATGTTCCAAATGACAAGACAAAATAATACCCCAGAAAGAAACTTAACAAAACAGAAAAAAAGCAATTTACCTGAACATGAGTTACAAAGTAACAGTCATAAAGATGCCCACCAATGTTGGAAAAATAATAGATGAACATACAACTTCAAGAGAAGTATCAAACAGAAGACACAGAAGTAAAGAATACAGTAAATGAGTTGAAAAATCTACTAGAAGGGTTCAATAGCAGACTAGATGGAGCATAAGAATCAGTGACCTGGAAGGCCGAGTAGTGCAACTCACACAAATAAAGCAACAAAAGGAATCTTAAATAGTGAAAATAGCTCATGGAAAATCATCAAGTGGATTGTATTCACATTAAAATGGGCCCCGGAAGGAGAAGAGAGAGAGAGAGAAGGACAGAAAACTTATTTGAATAAATAGTGGCTGAAAACTTTCCTAACAAGATTCAGGAGACACTTCCCTCTCTGGACCCAGAGAGTTTCAAATAAGATGAAATCAAAGAAACTCACTGTAAAGAACAATATTGCATAGGAACCTGTAATGTTGGGTCCATGAAGCTAGGTAAATTGAAAGTAGTCAAACAGGAGATGGCAAGAGTGAACATCGACATTTTAGGAATCAGTGAATTAAAATGGACTGTAACTGGTGAATTTAATTCAGATGACTATTATATCTACTACTGTGGGCAAGAATCCCTTAGAAGAAATGGAGTAGCCATAATAGTCAACAAAAGAGTCTGAAATGCATTACTTTGGGTGCAATCTGAAAAACAACAGAATGATCTCTGTTTGTTTCCAAGGCAAACCATTCAATGTCACAGTAATCCAAGTCCATGTCCCAACCACTAATGCCAAAGAAGCTGATGTTGAATGGTTCTATGAAGACCTATAAGACCCTCTAGAACTAACACCAAAAAGAGATGTCCTTTTCATCATAGGGAACTAGAATGCAAAAGTAGGAAGTCAAGAGATACAGGCAGTAACTGGAGTAACAGGCAACTTTGGTCTTGGAGTACAAAATGAAGCAGAGCAAAGGCTAACAGAGTTCTTCCAAGAGAACATACTGATATTAACAAACACCCTCTTCCAACAACACAAGAGAAGACTCTACACATGGACATCACCAGATGATCAATACTGAAATCAGATTAATTATATTCTTTGCAGCCAAAGATGGAGAAGCTCTATAGAGTCAGCAAAAACAAAATAGAAGCTGACTCTGGTTCACATCATGAACTCCTTATTGCCAAATTCAGATTTAAATTGAAGTAGGGAGAAACACTAGACCATTCGGCTATGACCTAAATCAAATCCCTTACAATTATACAGTGGAAGTGACAAATAGATTCAAGGGATTATATCTGAGACACAGAGTCCTTGAAGAACTATGGATGGAGATTCAAAACATTGTACAGGAGGCAGTCATCAAGACCATGTCCAAGAAAAAAAAAAGGCAAAATAGTTTTCTGAGGAAGCCTTACAAATAGCTGAGGAAAGAAGAGAAGAAAAAGGCAAAGGAGAAAAGGAAAGATATACTCTTTTGAATGCAGAGTTCCAAAGAATAGCAAGGAGAGATAAGAAAGCCTCCTAAGTGAACAATGCAAAAAATAAAGGAAGACAACAGAACAGGAAAGACTAGTGGCCTCTTCAAGAAAATTAGAGATACCAAGGGAATATTTCACGCAAAGATGTCCACAATTAAGGATAGAAATGGTATGGACCTAATAGAAGCAGAAGATATTAAGAAGAGGTGACAAGAATACACAGAAAAACCATACAAAAAAGATATTCATGACTCAGATAATCATGATGGTGTGATCACTCACCTAGCACTAGACATCCTGGAGTGCAAAGTCAAGTGGGAAAACATCACTAAGAACAAAGCTAGTGGAGGTAATGGAATTCCAGTTGAGCTATTTCAAATCCAAAAAGATGATGCTGTGAAAGTGCTGCACTCAACATGTGAGGAAATTTGGAAAACTCAGCAGTGGCCACCGGGCTGGAAAAGATCAGCTTTCATTCCAATCCCGAAGAAAGGCAATGCCAAAGAATGCTCAAACTACTAAACAATTGCACTCATCTTACATGCTAGCAAAGTAATGCTCCAAATTCTTGAAGCTAGGCTTCAACAGTACATGAACTGAGAACTTCCAGATGTTCAAGCTGGATTTAGAAAAGGCAGAGGAACCAGAGATCAAATTGCCAACATCCTTTGGATCATAGAAAAAGCAAGAGAGTTCCAAAAAAAAGTCTACTTCTGCTTCATTGACTACACCAAAGCCTTTGACTGTGTGGATCACAAAAAACTGTGGAAAATTCTTCAAGAGATAGGAATACCAGACCACCTGACCTGCCTCTTGAGAAATCTGTATGCAGGTCAAAAAGCAACAGTTAGAACTGGACATGAACAACAGACTGGTTCCAAATTGGGAAAGGAGTACATCAAGGCTGTAAATTGTCACACTGCTTATTCAACATATATACAGAGTACATCATGTGAAATGCTGGGCAGAAGAAGCACAAGCTGGAATCAAGATTGCCAGGAGAAAGATCAATAACCTCAGATATGCAGATGACACCACCCTATGGCACAAAGTGAAGAAGAACAAAGAGCCTCTTGATAAAAGTGAAAGAGGAGGATGAAAATGTTAGCTTAAAATGCAAAATTTAAAAAACAAAGATCATGGTATCTAGTCCCATCATTTCATAGCAAATAGATGGGGAAACAATGGAAAGTGTGACACACTTTATTTCTGGGGGCTCCAAAATCACTGCAGATGGTGACTGCAGCCATGAAATTAAAAGATGCTTGCTCCTTGGAAGAAAAACTATGAACAACATAGACAGCATATTAAAAAGCAGAGACATTACTTTGCCAACAAAGGTCCATATAGTCAAAACTATGGTTTTTCCAGTAGCTATGTATGGAGGTGACAGTTGGACCATAAAGAAAGCTGAGCACCAAAGAATTAATGCTTTTCAGCTGTGGTATTGGAGAAGACTCGTGACAGTTCCTTGGACTGCAAGGAGATAAAACCAATCCATCCTAAAGGAATCAGTCCTGAATATTCATTGGAAGGACTGATGCTGAAGCTGAAACTCCAATACTTTGGCTGCCTGATGCGAAAAACTGACTCATTTGAAAAGACCCTGATGCTGGGAAAGATTGAAGGCGGTAGGAGAAGGAGGACCGCTGCAGTCCATAAGGTCTCAGTCGGCTGTGACTGAGTGACTGAACTGTACTGAAAGAGTTTCACACCAAAATACATTACAATCAAAGTGGCAGGAGGTAAAGAGCAAGAGAGAATCCTAAAAGCATCAAGAGAAAATTGATTTGTTACATATAAGGTACCCCCAATAAGATTATCAACAGATTTTTTCAGCAAAATCTTTGAAGGCCAGAAGAGTGGCATGATATATTCAAAGGGCCAAAAGCAAAAAAAATTTCCAACCAACAATACTTCACCTTGTAAGGCTATCATTTGGAATCAAAGGACACATAAAGAATTTTCAAGATAAGCAAAAATTAAGGGACTTCACCATCACTAGACTGGACTTACAAGAAATGTTGAAGGAACTTCTCTAAGCTTAAAAAAGTCTCTACTTAGTAATAATAACAACAGAAAAAGAACGAAAGTAAAAATAACACCGTTAACAGTACATATATAATAATGGTGATGGGCTAATCAATTATAAAGCTAATGTGAAGGTTAAATGAAAAAGTAGTTAAAAAAATTAAAACTAAAGTAGTTAACAAAAGGATGCACAAAATTAGAAGATGTAAAATGTAACATCAAAGGCAAACAATGTGGGAAGGAGGAGTAAAAATATGGATTTTTATAATGTCTTCAATCTCAACTTACTATCAACTTAAAATTGACTGATATAGATTGATATATGTGAGTCTCATGATAACCACAAAGCAAAAATGCATAGTAGAAACACAAAAAGTAAAAAGAATGGAATCCAAACATAACAGTAAAGAAATTTATCAAACCACACAGAGAGAGAGCAAGAATAGAAGAAGGCAACACAAAATAACAGCAAAATAGCCAGAAAAAAAAAATCAACATAATGACAGTAAGTAGATATTTATATATAATTATTTTAAATGAAAATAGACTAAATTCTCCAATCAAAAAACATAGTGGCTGAGTGAATAAAGAGATATGACTTATCAATTTGCTGCCTACAAGAGGCTTACTTCAGATCTAAAGGCATACACAAATTAAGGAAGGGATGGAAAAGATGTTTTATGTAAATGGAAACCAAAAGAAAGCTTGAGGTATTACATGTATATCAGACAAACTAAACCTTAAAACAAAGACTACAATAAAAAATAAAGATAGGCATTACATGATAGAGGGGTCAATCCAAAAAGAAGATACATTTATAAATAATATGCATGTAACAAACATAGGAGCACCTCAATATATAAAGCAAATATTAACAGACCTAAAGGGAGAAATCAATAGCAATGCAACAATATTAGGGAATTTTAATATCCCACTTATATTAATGGATAAATCATTTAGAAAATCAAAAGGAAATATCCACCTTAAATAATATATTAAACTAGGTATTCTTCAGTTCAATTCAGTCACTCAGTCATGTCCAACTCTTTGCGACCCCATGAACCACAGCACTCTAGGCCTCCCTATCATCACCAACTTCCGGAGTTTACCCAAACTCATCTCCATTATGTCGGTGATGCCATCTAACCATCTCATCCTCTGTCATTCTCTTCTCCTCCTGCCCTCTATCTTTCCCAGCATCAGGGTCTTTTCCAATGAGTCAGCTCTTCGCATGAAGTGGCCAAAGTATTGGAGTTTCAGCTTCAACATAAGTCCTTCCAATGAACACCCAGGACTGATCTCTTTTAGGATTGACTAGTTGGATCTCCTTGTAGTCCAAGGGATTCTCAAGAGTCTTCTCCAAGAACACAGTTCAAAAGCATCAATTCTTTGGTGCTTAGCTTCCTTTATAGTCCAACTCTCACATTCATACATGATTACTGGAAAAACCATAGCCTTGACAAGACAGACCTTTGCTGGCAAAGTAATGTCTCTGCTTTTCAATAAGCTATCTAGGTTGGTCATAACTTTCCTTCTAAGGAGTAAGCGTCTTTTAACTTCATGGCTGCAGTCACCATCTGCAGTGATTTGGGAGCCCTCCCCAAAAAAGTCAGTCACTATTTCCACTGTTTCCCCATCTATTTGCCATGAAATGATGAGAACGGATGCCATGATCTTAGCTTTTCGAATGTTGAATTTTAAGACATTTTCACTCTCCTCTTTCACTTTCATCAAGAGGCTCTTCAGTTCTTCTTCACTTTCTGCCATAAGAGTGATGTCATCTGCATATATGAGGTTATTGATATTTTTCCTGGCAATCTTGATTCCAGCTTGTTTCTTCCAGTCCAGCATTTCTAATGATGTACTCTGCATATAAATTAAATAAGCAGGATGACAATATACAGCCTTGATGTACTCCCTTCCTATTTGGAACCAGTCTGTTGTTCCATGTGGAGTTCTAACTGCTGCTTCCTGACCTGCATACAGATTTCTCAAGAGCCAGGTCAGGTGATCTGGTATTCCCATCTCTTTCAGAATTTTCCACAATTTATTGTGATCCACACAGTCAAAGGCTTGGGCACAGTCAATAAACAGAGACAGATATTTTTCTGGAACTCTCTTGCTTTTTTGATGATCAAGAGAATGTTGGCAATTCGATCTCTGGTTCCTCTGCCTTTTCTAAAACCAGCTTGAATAGCTGGAAGTTCACGGTTCATGTATTGCTGAAGCCTGGCTTGGACAATTTTGAGCATTCCTTTACTAGCATGTGAGATGAGTGCAATTGTGCAGTAGTTTGAGCATTCTTTGGCATTGCCTTTCTTTGGGATTTGAATGAAAACCCACTTTTCCAGTCCTGTGGCCACTGCTGAGTTTTCCAAATTTGCTGGCGTATTGAGTGGAGCACTTTCACAGCATCATCTTTTAGGATTTGAAATAGCTCATCTGGAATTCCAACACCTCCACTAGCTTTGTTCATAGTGATGCTTCATAAGGCCCACTTGACTTCACATTCCAGGATGTCTGGCTCTAGGTGAGTGGTCACACCATCATGATTATCTGGGTCGTGAAGCTCTTTTTGTACAGTTCTTCTGTATATTCTTACCACCTCTTCTTAATATCTTCTGCTTCTGTTAGGTCCCTACTATTTGTGTTTTATTGAGCCCATCTTTGCATGAAATGTTCCTTTGGTATCTCTAATTTTCTTGACGAGATCTCTAGTCTTTCCCATTCTATTGTTTTCCTCTATTTCTTTGCTCTGATTGCTGAGGAAGGCTTTCTTATCTCTTCTTGCTATTCTTTGGAATTCTGCATTTTGTTGGGTGTGTCTTTCCTTTTCTCCTTTGCCTTTCACTTCTCTTCTTTTCTCAGCTATTTTTAAGGACTCCTCAGACATCCATTTTGGGTTTTTTTTTTTTTCCATTTCTTTTTCTTGGGGATGGTCTTTATCCCTCTCTCCCATACAATGTCACAAATCTCCATCCATAGTTCATCAGGCACCCTGTCTACCAGATTTAGTCCCTTAAATCTATTTCTCTTTTCCTCTGTATAATCGTAAGGGATTTGATTTAGGTCATACCTGAATCGGAGAAGGCAATGGTACCCCATTCTAGTACTCTTGCCTGGAAAATCCCATGGACAGGGGACCCTGGTATGCTGCAGTCCATGGGGTTGCAAAGAGTCAGACATGATTGAGTGACTTCACTTTCATGCATTGGAGAAGGAAATGGCAACCCACTCCAGTGTTCTTGCCTGGAGAATCTCAGGGATGGGGGAGCCTGGTGGGCTGTCATCTCTGGTGTTGCACAGAGTCGGACACAAATGAAGCGACTTAGCAGCAGCAGCAGCAGACTTAGCGGCATACCTGAATAATCATTTCCCCACTTTCTTCAATTTAAGTCTGAATTTGGCAATAAGCAGTTCATGGTCTGAGCCACAGTCAGCTCCCAGTCTTGATTTTGGTCACTGTATAGAGCTTCTCCATCTTTGGCTGCAAAGAATATAATCAGTCTGATTTTGGTGTTGACCATCTGGTGATCTCCATGTGTGGAGCCTTTTCTTGTGTTGTTGGAATAGGGTGTTTGCTATGACCAGTGTGTTCTCTTGGCAAAACTCTATTAGCCTTTGCCCTGCTTCATTCTGTATTCCAAGGCCAAATTTGGCAGTTACTCCAGGTGTTTCTTGACTTCCTACTTTTGCATTTCAGTCCCCTATAATGAAAAGGACATCTTTTTGGGTGTTAGTTCTAAACGTCTTGTAGGTCTTCATAGAACCATTCAAATTCAGCTTCTTTAGCCTTACTGGTGGGTATAGACTTGGATTACCATGATGCTGAATGGTTTGCCTTGTAAATGAACAGAGATCATTCTGTCGTTTTTGAGATGGCATCCAACTACTGCATTTTGGAGTCTTTTTTTGACTATGATGGCTACTCCATTTCTTCTAAGGGATTCCTGCCCACAATAGGAGGTATATATAAAACATTCCATCCAAATGCAGCAGAACATACATTCATCTCACATGCATGTGAAACATTCTCCGGGATAGATCATATGTTAGACCACAAAACAAGTCTTAATAATTTGAGAAGGCTGAATCATGTTAAGCATCTTTTAAGATGACAGTATTATGAAATTGGAAATTAATTATTTAAAAAACTGAAAAAAACATTAACATGTCTAGATTAAACCACATGCTTTTTAATAATCAATGGGTCAATGAAGAAATGAAAGTGGAAATCAAAAAATACCTTGACACAATAGCAATTGAAATAGAAAATTTCAAAATCTATAGAATGTAGCAAAAGCAGTTATAAGAGGGAAGTTCATAGCAGTATAGCCCTACTTTAAGAACAAGGAAAATCTCAAACAAATAATTTAATTTTACACCTAAAGAAACTAGAAAAGCTAGTAGAGGTAATAAAATAATAATAAGAGTAGAAATAAGTGAAATAAAAACTAAAAGTTTTAATAAATAAACTGATTCTTTGAAAAGATAAGCAAATTGACAAACCTTTACCTCAACTCACAAATTCAAAAGTGGGCTCAAATATATAAAATGAGAAATGAAAGAGGAGAAATTGAAACTGATACTGTGGAAATGCAAGAGATCATAAGAGTCTACTTTTTTTTTAATAATTTATTTTTTATTTTACTTTACAATTCTGTATTGGTTTTGCCATACATTGACATGAATCCACCACGGGTGTACATGCGTTCCCAAACATGAACCCCCCTCCCACCCCCCTCCCCACAACATCTCTCTGGGTCATCCCCGCGTATCAGCCCCAAGCGTGCCATATCCTGCATCAGACATAGACTGGCAATTAGATTCTTACCTGATATTATACATGTTTCAATGCTATTCTCCCAAATCATCTCACCCTCTCCCTCTCCCACTGAGTCCAAAAGTCCGTTATACACATCTGTGTCTTTTTTGCTGTCCTGCATACAGGGTCATCATTGCCATCTTTCTAAATTCCATATATATGTGTTAGTATACTGTATTGGTGTTTTTCTTTCTGGCTTACTTCACTCTGTATAATTGGCTCCAGTTTTATCCATCTCATCAGAACTGATTCAAATGTATTCTTTTTAACAGCTGAGTAATACTCCATTGTGTATATGTACCACTGCTTTCTTATCCATTCATCTGCTGATGGACATCTAGGTTGTTTCCATGTCCTGGCTATTATAAACAGTGCTGCGATGAACATTGGGGTACATGTGTCTCTTTCAATTCTGGTTTCCTCTGTGTGTATGCCCAGCAGTGGGATTGCTGGGTCATAAGGCAGTTCTATTTGCAATTTTTTAAGGAATCCCCACACTGTTCTCTATAGTGGCTGTACTAGTTTGCATTCCCACCAACAGTGTAGGAGGGTTCCCTTCTCTCCACACCCTCTCCAGCATTTATTGCTTGCAGATTTTTGGATCGCAGACATTCTGACTGGTGTGAAGTGGTACCTCATTGTGGTTTTGATTTGCATTTCTCTAATAATGAGTGATGTTGAGCATCTTTTCATGTGTTTGTTAGCCATCCGTATGTCTTCTTTGGAGAAATGTCTATTTAGTTCTTTGGCCCATTTTTTGATTGGGTCATTTATTTTTCTGGAATTGAGCTGCAGGAGTTGCTTGTATATTTTTGAGATTAGTTGTTTGTCCGTTGCTTCATTTGCTATTATTTTCTCCCATTCGGAAGGCTGTCTTTTCACTTTGCTTATATTTTCCTTTGTTGTGCAGAAGCTTTTAATTTTAATTAGGTCCCATTTGTTTATTTTTGCTTTTATTTTCAGAATTCTGGGAGGTGGATCATAGAGGATCCTGCTGTGGTTTATGTCGGAGAGTGTTTTGCCTATGTTCTCCTCTAGGAGTTTTATAGTTTCTGGTCTTACATTTAGATCTTTAATCCATTTTGAGTTTATCATTGTGTGCGGTGTTAGAAAAGCTATATATGACAAACCCACAGCAAACATTATCCTCAATGGTGAAAAATTGAAAGCATTTCCCCTAAAGTCAGGAACAAGACAAGGGTGCCCACTTTCACCACTACTATTCAACATAGTTCTGGAAGTTTTAGCCACAGCAATCAGAGCAGAAAAAGAAATAAAAGGAATCCAAATTGGAAAAGAAGAAATAAAACTCTCACTGTTTGCAGATGACATGATCCTCTACATAGAAAACCCTAAAGATTCTACCAGAAAATTACTAGAGCTAACTAATGAATATAGTAAAGTTGCAGGATATAAAATCAACACACAGAAATCCCTTGCATTCCTATACACTAATAATGAGAAAGTAGAAAAAGAAATTAAGGAAACAATTCCATTCACCATTGCAAAAAGAATAAAATACTTAGGAATATATCTACCTAAAGAAACTAAAGACCTATATATAGAAAACTATAAGACACTGATGAAAGAAATCAAAGAGGACACTAATAGATGGAGAAATATACCACGCTCATGGATTAGAAGAATCAATATAGTGAAAATGAGTATACTACCCAAAGCAATTTACAAATTCAATGCAATCCCTATCAAGCTTCCAGCGATATTTTTCACAGAACTGGAACAAATAATTTCAAGATTTGTATGGAAATACAAAAAACCATGAATAGCCAAAGCAATCTTGAGAAAGAAGAATGGAACTGGAGGAATCAACTTGCCTGACTTCAGGCTCTACTACAAAGCCACAGTCATCAAGGCAGTATGGTATTGGCACAAAGACAGAAATATAGATCAATGGAACAAAATAGAAAGCCCAGAGATAAATCCACACACATACGGACACCTTATCTTTGACAAAGGAGGCAAGAATATACAATGGAGTAGACAATCTCTTTAACAAGTGGTGCTGGGAAAACTGGTCAACCACTTGTAAAAGAGTCTACTATGAACAATTGTATACCAACAGATTGGACAATCTGGATGAAATGGATAAATTAGAAACACAGTCTTCCAAGAATTAACCAGGGAGAAATAGAAATTTTGAACAGGCTGATTAAAAGTAAGGAGATTGAATCAGTAAGCAAAAGCCTGCCATCAAATAAAACTCTAGGATCAAATGGCTTCACTGGTGACTTCTACCAAACATGCAAAGATTAATACCTGTACTTTACAAACTCATGCCAAAGACATGAAAGAGAGAAACAAAAACAAAAAATACTTGCAAACTCTTTTTTTTGAGGCCAGTATCATCCTGATACCAAAATCAAACAAGGAAATCACAAAAAAGAAAGTATAGTCCAACATCTCAGGTGAATATAGATGCAAAAATCCTCAACAAAATATTAACAAATTCAACAATATATTAAAAAGATCATACATTACAATCAAGTGGAATTTATCATCCCATGATTAAGGATGATTTAATATCCACAGTGCAATATATTACTTTAACAAAATGAAGGATAAAAATTATATGATTATCTCAATAGATGAAATGGAAATAGAAGAAGCATTTGACAAAAATCAAAGTCCCATTATAATATTAATAAAGTCTCTCAATAGAGTGAGTATAAAGGAAATATCTCAGTATAATAAAGGCCATATATGATAAACTCACAGCTAACATTATGATAAATGGTAAAAAAGTTTTTCATCATAATAAATGGTAAAAGCTTTCCACTAAGATCATAAAAAAGACAAAGGATGCCCATTTTCACTACTTGTATTCAGAACAGTACTGGGATTTCTAGTCACAGCAATTAGGCAAGAAAAAGAAATAAAAAACATTCAAATCAGAAAGGAAGAAGTAAAACTGTCACTGTTTCAGATGACATGATACTATTTATAGAAATTCCTAAAGACTCCATCAACAAAAACATTTGTTTTTGCTATTCAGTCGCTAAATCATGTCCACCTCTTTATGACCCTATCGACTGCAACATGCTAGGTTCCCTTGTCCTTCACTATCCTCACCCTCAAGAGGTTCTTTAGTTCCCCTTCCCTTTCTGTCATTGGAGTGGTATCTGCATATCTGAGGTTGTTGACATTTCTCCCAGTAATCTTTTAGTGCCTCATAGCCAAAAAATTAAAACATAAAAAAAGTAGTGATGCTGTAACAAATTCAATAAAGACTTTAAAAATGTTCCACACACACAAAAAAGCAGATTCAGAGACAGGAAGATGAGTTCAGAAACTTTTATAGGATTTCAGGAGAAACAGAAAGGTAGCTTACTAGGTTCATAACAGCAGAGATAGAAAGTCTTGGGCATATTTGAGCAATATCTAGGATAATTATATAATCTGGTTTAGAGATATATATGAAGAAAGAATGAGGACCATTGTGAAGGGTTTTGGTTTCCAGTTCCAGCAAATAGAGAAAAAGTAGTGCCATTTTGTGAGGCAGAGGACACTGGCTGTGCAAAATCACTGGAGAATTAAAAAGAATCACAAATGTAGGGAACCAGACTCGCTCAGCAGAGTAAGAAATGAAGCTTTACCTGGAGCTCTGATATTTGGTTTGCAATTGCACATCCCTTTCAGTATCGATATGAAAGCAGCAGATTGAAAGGCAGCATTTGTCAGATTCTGAGCTGGAACCGAAATGATATGATTTCAGGTAGAGAGATAACTCTGGAGATAGTGTGGATGGAGGACTAAAAGAGAAAATAGCTAAAGACAAAATAGGAGATTCTTCAAGTGTCCAGGTAAGCAATAATAAGGTCCTAAGTTAAGTTTGTCATGGTGGGGTTCCAAAAGAAGGAACAAACAGAGCTCTAGAGGAAAGCATCAACAGATTTTGACAGCAATCACATATGAGGAGGTAAGGGGCAGAGAGACACTGAAGGCCAGCAGATATTCTAGTCTGGAAGACCGTAGCAGTGACAGTTCTATGGATGGAGGGTTGCTCTTTGAGAAGAGGAGTTCTAGAGAAAAGTAACTTATTGGCTTAGGATACATTATGTCTGACATACTCGTGGGACACAGAAAGCACTCAATAATATTTCTGTAATTATAAGGTATGTCCAGAGTTTAGGAGAGAGGTTGGAAACAGGAGATATGGTCATGAAAGTCAGCAACATCTATTATAGCCAAGGGAATGAATAGTAATTGCTCAGGTAAGAAAAAAAAAAATGGAAAGACAAGAAGAGGAAGGAAACATCTTGGGAAAGTCTGACCTCTAAGATGCTGTTGTGTGGAGGTAGATAACTGAAATGGCAGTCACTCTAGCCTCTGAAGCTGAAGACCTACTGAAAGACAAAAAGAGTTCACAACGCCTGACATGTGTTAAAAGAACTGAAAACCGACAAGCTGGCAAAAATGGAAACCAACTGAAAAACTTTAACAGCCCCAATAAATGGTCAATATCAACTCCATTATAAATAACACTTAATGAGGACATACATGATGATAGGTCTTTGACCATAATGAATAATAAAAATGTCAGTTTGGGGTTTCTTTCTTCACATAATCATTTTCCCCATAAATAGGACTGGTTTTTATTGAATAAAAAAAAAGTAGATTAAAAAAGTGACTGATCAGTTACTAGTACAGTCAAGAATAACAGTAACTATTATCAGTTGGCCAAATGGGCCAGAAAAAATAGAAAAAGAAACTTATAGTAAATTTGGCTGTTTGACTACTCAACTGAGAACCTGTCATAAGGCATCAATTTAAGAGCGCCTGCAGCAATCTTCAGCTCCAAACAAGGTCAGTAAAAAATGGCAAGTGCAAAGCATAGAGACTCCACCTATTCATGCATAATACTCATTCCACAGTTATTTGGAGACTCCTGGGACTGCTCTGGTGTTTTAGTTTATAAGTCGTGGCTAGCATGTGTATGACATGATGACATGTCAGCGCATACAAAGTGTCAGTGTAAAATATTAGTTTTGAATATAAACAAGCATCTCATTAAAATGAAAAATATACTGTAAACTTTCTAAAGAACATAAGCCTCTGTCTGATTTCTCATCTCTCAGGAAAAGCCGTAAATAGAAAGATATTTGTCTATATCCATGGCCAGGTCCCCAGCTAAGTCATGTATAATGGAGTGAGTCATTTCCCTGTAAGCAATGATTTGAAATATGCTGTAATTACTATCCTGTCCATGTCACAAGGAGAAAACAAAACATCTGAGCAATATTCCTATATTTTACAAGCTCTATTGTTCATCAATGATTTCATCACCCACTGGTAATGACCATTTAGTGCTTTTACAATAACAGACCCGCCAGCATGATCTGAACAGAAAAAGAAACTTAGAAAGTTTAAGTGTTGAGTTCAAATTTGCTTTATCACAACAATCTGGGCAAAACCCAGAAGTTTCTACTTTAATTGGGCTGCTAAGATATTTGAAAACAACATCTCTAATGAGTTTTTTTTTTTTCCAAATTCAGAAATAATGGGAGAAAAAAACAGTTATATTTCAAAATATCTTAGTATTGGGAGGTTAGAAAACTATTACCTATTCAGCATAACTCAGTTTAACATTTTTGTAAAACTACGATTTTCTTCAGTGAAAAAGTACTTGGAGGATAGGGCACAAAGAGCTGGATTAACACGCTAGAATAGAATAAATGATTGTTTTAATTTACTGGGGTTTCCCTAATGAAATACCACAAACAAGTGGCTTAAACGACAGAAATTTTTCGTCTCATGGTTAATGGAGGCTAAAAATACAAAATCAAGGTGCCAACAGGGCCGGCTCCTCCTGAGACCTACAAGGGAAGGATCTGCTCCAGGCACCGCTCCTTGGTTTAGAGATGATGCATCTCTCTTATGTCTCTTCACATAATCTTCCTTCTGTGACTGTATCTGTATCCAAATACTACCTTTTTATAAAGACGCCAGTCATACTGGATTAAGGCCCACCCCAATGGTTTGTGTTAACTCTTGTGTTAACCCTGAAAAGACCTATCTCCAAGTATGGTCATATATTAAGGTACTGGGGGTAGGATTCCAACCATTTAACAATGGTTAAAATAATGCTTTTGAAGAGAGTAAATAAAGGGTTATAAGTCCATCAGTTAACTTGTTATTTGCTGTCAACTATCTCCAGGTTTTAAGTTAAAACAGAGAAAAAATAGAGATACTTTATTAGAGAGCTCAGTTTCTGAAAGAAATAGACGGGCATGCTAACCTGTTCAAAAGTATTAAAAGACAATTTTTTTTTTTATAATCACGTTATCACTACCTCAGTAAAGCTAACTAGGAAACATATAATCCGTCTATATGCCTACCTATCCTACATCACTATCACCATTACAATCACCAAATATTTAAGTTCTTAGCATTATGGAACCATTGAGTTCTACATTTAAATCTCTCTGTCGACATTCTTAGGCTTTCTAAGAAAGTACTATCTCTAGAAAAATATTTCCCTCTCTAAAGCTGAACAACAGAATGATACTCCAATGCATAAAATTAAGATGAACTTGGCTTTGCATCTGAGAAAGTCTAAAGAGACTCATTCACCCATTGATCTAGGCTCACAAAGAGGTTTATTCTGAGGGAAAGCAATAAACTTATCACAATGTTGCCATCACAGAGGCCTAATTGGACTACTTCCTGATCCATTGCATATTCCTGACAAGCATAGAAAATTAACTCTCTTCCAAGGAAATAACATGTATAAAATGATGTCCATCTGAGAATTGTTTCTAGTAGCAGAACTTTAAATTCATACTCAATATTAATCAGTAGCTTAATACCAGTAATTTCCTCATTATATTTACTCTATAAAGGATTATTAAATCATTAAAAGTAGCAAACAGAGAGATTATATAGTACCCTGATCATGTGATATTGCAGTGAAACACACAGGTGGCAATTCCATTCATACCCACAGAGTTTTCAATCAACTTTTGAGTGTTCTTGAGGAGTCAACCAAGGATCACCAGATGACTGAGAAAATTTTCTAACATAAACAGTGTAGCTCAAAACAAAGAGAGGGAAAAACTACTTGGAGAAAAGAAATTATGGAAGAGTAAAACTTCACATAAAAGCTATTATTCACATATTTAGTGAAATATGGAAATATAATAGTATTCAAAAAATAAGAATAAATATCATTGTAAAACCTTAAAGGAAAAATTAGTTCAAAAATCTGAAATTAAATTTTAAGGTTGCAGAACAAACTCAATAGAATATAAAAATAAAATGGAAAAATAATAAACTCTCCCAAAAGTATAGTAAAAAGATAGAGGTGGGGAAAAAATAGTAGAAAACATTAAGAAAGTTAGAGGACAGTTCAGGAGATCTGACATCAGACAATAAGAGTTCCACAGATAGAGGACAGAGAAAATGAGGGAGAAATATTATTTTAAAAGTCACAAAAATGCCCCAGATTTGAAAGGTAGGCATTTCATAAATTGAAAGAGCTCATCCAGGGCACATTTTAATAAAAGAAAATGGACTTAAAGTACAGCACATTATTACTAAAGAGACCAAAAAAAAAAAACCTAAAAGAGCTAGAGAGAGGAAAAAATCAAGTTACACGCAAAAGATCAGGAATCAGAATGGCATTCAATTTTTCAAAAACAGTAGAAGTTGAAACATACTGGAGCAATAACTTCAAATTTCAGAAGATGATTCCAACCTAAAATTCTATATCTAGCTAAAATAACATATAAATATGTGGGTCAATTCTAAAGTTCTTTTCAGATATGAGAGATATGCTTGGCCTGGGTTCCCTCAGAAACAATTCCTGGAATGAGGGTTTTAGTGCAAATAGTTTATTTGCAGGTGATCCCAGGGAGCACTAGTAGGAGAATGGAGAATTCAGACAAGGAAGAGAGGAGAGGGGAAAAAAGGATACTTTCTTGAGAAGATCCGCTCTATGAACAACTGAGAATCAATCCTCCTGAAAACAGCAGGAGACAGGGAGAACATACATTTTAACCATCCTTGCCAAGGGATGGAAAGCTGTTCCATCATTGTCTGCATATGACAGGCTCTCTCACATATGAGCAAAGAGAAACCCTCAGATGGAGAGCCAGAAGTGCTTGCAGTCATACCCAGCAACCAATACAGAATTTTGAATGTCAAAACAATCCAAAGATGGCACCAACAACATCTGCTAAAGGTTGCAAAACACTTACTTTCTCATGAAGTTATAGAAGGAAGTACTTTGGCAAAATGATGGAGTACACCAGGAAAAAGAAAGACACTGCATGCAGGAAACAGAGGATGCAACTGAGGAGAAAGGTGAAGAGTTCCCCTTCGGATGATGATATATAGAGATCAAGATGGTAACTAGACAGCAACCAGCTAAGAATTGATGGGATCAGTGAACTCCAGGACAGATGTCCTCAAGGACACAAAGCTGATATGCTATTTTATCTGATGTGTTTCATCATAGGAGATTAAGAAAATTGAGAGAGACATTAAAGATAAATAAGGGATAACTACATAGAAAGCTAAGAAAACAAAATAACAAGATAATTATAAACCTAAAGGAAAAGCAAAAAAATTAAGCAAGAAAAAAATAATTATAGCATATTACCTGAATAAGGTACTATTCTACATTTTTTCTTGACAATTTATCATATCTGTATTGACCACATTTTGTAAAGCTATATATCCTTCAGAGGAATGCATAATAATTCATATAACACCCTGCTTAATGATCAGTATTTCAGTTATCTGTTTTCTCTATTAGAAATAATATTAGGATGAACATCTTTGAACTTTCTTATAGGATAACTGAAATTTTCTACATGATTTATTACTAAGATGAAATTTCTGGGTCAAATAGTATACAAATTTAAAGTTTTTATGACGTTTTTGGCCAAATTCTTCTCCATTTTTTTCAATTTATATTCCCACCAATAGTGCACAATCCTTATTTTCTCTTACAAAGGATACTATCAATCTTTTTGAGTTTTTTTTTTCTTTTTGAAAATTAAAAGAATAAGAAAGGGTAATTTCTGTTGTTTTTTAAATTTTACCTATGTATTATTTTAGTTTTGTTTCAATGCATTCTATTTTAAATTAAACTAACACAAATACACTAACTGAATTGATTCATTTAACTGACTCTTCAGAGTATGCAGGCAAATTTTTCAAAATAAAGAGTATTCTAAAGACAGAAAACATTGTGGTTGCCCTTCATGTTGAATTATTTTACTCTGTAAAAATTCACAACCTATTGTCATCTATAAGAGAGCTACCAAATAAGTAATAAGTTATGAAGAGATTATCTTTGATATTTTAAAGGATCCATATATCTTACACTGATCATTAATCTCTAAGTACTTGATATTACAAATTCCAGATCCTTCAACCAAGAAGGATGTAGATGTAAGAAGAAAAGTATATAATTTCCATTTCTCAAATGAAATATAGGACGATTAATGACAATTGGTGACAGTAAATGGGGAATCATATGAAATTATGTGGATTGATGATCATTCCTTAATCTGTTCTGTCTCTTAGTTCTGTACTGAAGATTCTGTCATCCACAGTTACAGACCCAGCTTGCGGCAGAGGATTTTGTAAACTCTCTTTTAAATTTCTAAGACTCTCCATTCAACTTTCTCTGGTAATAAAAACCTGTTTAATTAAGATAAGTAGCTATTTGTTTAAAAGGGGCTTTTTTTTTTTCTGAAAGGATTTGAATCTAATTATTTTGTCCTGGGTATATAAAGATAGATCTAATGTTTCATCACTTTAACAAAACCATGAACCACCCTCCACCAAAAAACAAAAGAACTTAACTGAGTAACTTAGTAGCAGAATCTCATTAAACTTTGGTTCTTTTAAATAACTACCAGCTATCAAACTAAATAATTTAAGCAAAAATAAATCACATATATTTGGCCATTGTTTTTTCCAAATTATTTCAAATTTTAATATCTCAAAAATCCAAACAGAGACTGAATTCTTGACTATCTAGATTGTGACTTTTAGAATAGCTATGGTTCTGATTCTTGTTGTGAAACATGTTCTGCCAATAACCTCTTTGAAGAAGTGAAGTGAAGTCACTCAGTCATGTCTGGCTCTTTGCAACCCCCTGGACTGTAGCCTACCAGGCTTCTCCGTCCATGGGATTCATCGAACCCGCTCTCCCGCATTGGAGGCAGACGCTATAACCTCTAAGCCACCAGGGAAGCCCTTAACAAGATTCAAATATAATCAAGGCACTGTTTGCACTTGGTGTGTGTAAGGGATAAAGGAACAGAGCAACTTCTCTGTCCGTGCGGTGAAACTTGCATCCTTTCATTATGAAAGGGATGATGTTGAATAAAAATGCCAGGATACAAAGGACAGAGACATGTGATAACATAAAATGGAAACTTGGATACGGCAAAGAATCATATAGTACATGAAGGCCAAAAGTGCTTTCCCTTCTCTGTGATCTGACACATCTTGAAATATTCCTTCCATCCTGGGCTCCACAGGAATACAGAGATGTTGGAGAGAGTTGGGAGGTGAGCCCTCACAATGATTAAGGGGTTGGACTAAGGAAGAAATGAACAGATTGCTAAAGTTGGAAAAGGTGGGAGCTCTATTTAAAAAATGGCTTCCAAGTACTGAGATCGATTGATAGACTAAAATAGAAACTCGGCTGCTTTTCATCTCCACTCTGAGCAGAATAAGAAAAACAGGTAGAACTAAAAATGAGGGTTAAGGCTGCCAACAATTTGGCAAGTCAGGAGCAGCAGTGCGTACAGCAACCAGTTATGATATTTCAATCCACACACTCTGTAAAGCAGAGCAATGATGGAGGTAAATGTGTCATTACCACCCGAAGCTAAAACAGTGAGTGTCTTGGAAGGAGGGAGGAAAGTTTCCTAAAGTCACCAAGCCTAAATCCCCATTCTAGACCATCATAGTAACTTGTGTGGCAATCCTGATGTACAAATTAAATAGCCCCTGGGCCTAAGCTGCCTGGGTTTGAATCCTGCCTCTTCTTTGTGTTTCTTTGTGTCTTTAGACAAGGTGCTTAATCTACCTGTTCTTCCATTTCTTCATCTGTAAAAAGGGAGAATTCATACTGCTTACCTTGTTGAGAGGATTGATAGGTTTAATGGCAGGGTAAAGGGAAGAGGGAAGGTGGGATCCTCTTGTGTTTGTTACTACTATTATTATACCTCAATCAGAAGGCATGTGAGTTGGGAGAATGCATTTTGGGTGAGATTAATTGATCTAGCTTTACACTCTAAAATTCAGAATTCTCTCTTCACCAGCATTGGCAACACAGGCTAATTGTAGATATTTATGCTGACAATGACTCTGAGGCAGACACCATGAGACCCTCATGTATGAATCATGCAAACTACATTTACTTAGATCAAATACTTAGAATTTAGCTGTCTAATTCTTTACGACTGGTGACCTATGTTTATTTTATACAATAATTCTTTCTTTATAAGATATTATATTAACTAGGACATAAATTTCTAGTCATAATATGTAATAAAGATCACTTAGTGCATAATAAATATCACTGAATTAAGCAAATGCTGACTACAGATCCAGAGTAGTCAGACCCGGCCTTCATCCAACTACCCTTCGTTGCTTTGTGACCAATGCCACAGCAGTCTCTTCTTTCAGGAGAGAAAATGCCTGCCCACAATTTTGACCAGTTGCCAAATGCAAAAACCAGTTAAAGAAAACAACACCCAATATAAAAAGGCTTTATTTATTTGGGGAAAACTAAATCTTTTGATGTATTTATTAAAAAGCTATGAATATGCATGGCTTAAGAAAAAAAACTTCCAACAATTTCATGTGACACTTCTAAAAGACCATAATCTAATATGAAGTGCTAGGACTGTGTTGGGTAATTAAAACTACGATAAGACTCTTGATATTCAAGTCAATAAGAACAGAAAAATAACATAGCCTACATTTTTTTTTTTTTTTTGGTTCTGTCAGTTTGCTGTGTGATTATGACAATTGCTCAATCCAGATTTGAAGTGAATAGATTTTAAAGTAGATAAAAAATCCAGATTAAAAAATAAATCCTGTTTTATTGTACACATACTCTGCACACAGAAATGCTGTAATCATATCTTTATGGTAATGATTTAAAAATTGTTCTACTCATATCCACAAACACACAAACACTTCTCTCTACAATTTTCCTTTTCAAAGTTATGTGAAAAAAAAATTTAACAAAAATATCTTATAATATGATTGGGCAAAAATTTTGCATAATTTGAAGTAATTTCAGTAGACTTAAAATATGAATGAGAGTTATGAATCCAGCATCTTTATTTTCAAATGAAAGCAGTCCTTGGCTTCTATTAATTGATCTAAGTGGTGGAGATGAGCCATACCAGTAACAGACAACCTCTCATGGGTGAAGAGAACTGAATTCTTAGGTATCTGAGCCCAGGTCACTCACTGTACACCCATAGCAATAGAGAAGCCTGAATGGTGCTCAATTTACACACATAAATCATTTAACTCTAAAGAGAATTTTAAATATACCTATAGAGATAAATGTAACTTTCAATAATGCTTTCACGTAGTTCTCTCAGGCCAATGAGATTGAGATTTATTTCCACATTTAGAAAGACTCTGTGATAGAGTTTGGGCTTCCCTAGTGGCTCAGATGGTAAAGAGTCTGCCTGCAGTGTGGGAGACCTGGGTTCGATTCCTGGGTCAGAAAGATCCCCTGGAGAAGGAAATGGCAACCCACTCCAGTATTCTTGCCTAGAAAATCCCATGGATGGAGGAACCTGGCAGGCTACAGTCCTTGAGGTCACAAAGAGTTGGACACGACTAAGTGACTTTACTCTCTACTTTCTTTCTTTCTGTCATAGAGTTTAACATATACATCTCATTCATGATGCCATGAATGAGGTTAAGAGACAAAAGTTGACGAAAAATATTTTTAACACATTTGGCGAACAAAAGACTAGTATCCCTAATATGCTCAGACCTTCCATACATATAAGCTATACAATAAAAAGGGGCAAATGATGTAAAGTGATATTAAATACAAGAATAAGCATGCATTACCAACAATAAAGTTAAGAAAAGATACTCAGTCTTACTAGCTGTCACTGAAATGCAAACTGAAACAATGAGATGCCATTTTTCAAACATCAGATCAATAAAGGAAAATTGTGTTATAATAACGAGTGTAGGTGATATAATACAGAAGACCTAACACTCTCAAGAATCACTGATGAGACCAACTATGATCAATTATGACATACTTTTTGGAAAGTACATCAGCAATATTTATTGAAAATTTCAAGGTACAATTATCCAACCCTGCAAAGTCCCTTGGGAAATCTGTACTTGGAATGCGTATCTTGTCATTTCAAGTTCTTGGTATTCATACTCTTTTGTCGATAACTGCATCCCAGTTATCCTGTGGATAACCACACTTTCTTTACTTTCATTCCAGGATGTTTGGTAAGGCGGTCTCACCCTCAGATCCAGAGGTGGGGCAAGTGGCCTATGCTTGGTCTTAGAATACTGGCCCTTGACCATTGTGCCTGGTTCAGGGACAAGCCACCAGCCCAAAGAAAGTCTGATAAAACTACTGGAAACAGAAAGCTTCTTAGCACCACTGAATACAATTTAAGATTGAAACTGGTGATGGCTATTTTGTCAGTAAAAGGACTGCCTGAGCATAAAGCTTAGAAAGCTGAAAGAAAGTTGAAATAAGAACCAATGGGAGACAAACTCCTGAAGACATGCTTTAAGTCCCTGGATCCAACAGCACTTGAAGCCCATGGTCATCTGAACTTTTCAACTACCTCAGCCACTTGAGATGAATTGATATTGAGTATCCTTTCTATGCAGAATTACGCAACTCTTTAGAAACAAGGCAATAGAGCGACATGTACTGAAAAGAACTGGCTAATTTTTTCTTTAAAGAGCTAGATAGTAAATGTTTTTGGCTCTGCTGACAAAAGGAGTCTGTCACAACTACTCAGCTCTGCCTTTGTCATGCAAGATAATCACAGGCAAGGCATTGCACATGACCAGATGTGGCCTGTGAACCATAGCTTGCTTACCCTTAGCTTAGGAGAATGTCCACGATAAACCATCACAAGAAAACCGATGTCATTTGAATCAAAGAATTTACTTAAAGAACAACCTGTATATAAGTGTATATTAAAGGTATGGTAAAACTGCTGTATTTAAATGGATACTATAGGGCACAGGGAATTCTGCTCAATGTTATGTGGCAGCCTGGATAGGAGGGGAGTTTGGGGGAGAATGGATACATGTATATGTATGGCTGCATCCCTTTTGCTATACACCTGAAACTATCACAACACTATTTGTTAATCAGCTATACCCAACACAAATTTAAAAGCTTTAAAAATTAAAAAAGGGGGAAAAACATGAATAAAAGTATAGCGAAAACAATGGAATAATGTATATCAAGCTGTTACCTCTAATCACCTCAGGTAGGTTAAGATGAGTAGTTTTAAGATGGAGACTTGAGAGACATTTAGATTTGAAGCCTTTTCTTTCTAAATCTCTATATTATTTGACTTGTTATGGAGAAGGCAATGGCAACCCACTCCAGTACTCTTGCCTGGAAAATCCCATGGACAGAGGAGCCTGGTAGGCTGCAATCCATGGGGTCGCTAGGAGTCGGACACGACTGAGCAACTTCACTTTCACTTTTCACTTTCATGCATTGGAGAAGGAAATGGCAACCCACTCCTGTGTTCTTGCCTGCAGAATCCCAGGGACAGGGGAGCCTGGTGGGCTGCCGTCTCTGTGGTCACACAGAGTTGGACACGACTGAAGCGACTTAGCAGCAGCAGCAGCAGTTTGAGCATACCTTACTTTTTTACTTAAAAACATGTAATGACGTAAAAGAAAAAGAGAGGTATCAAACAGGTTTAGAGAAATGTAGTCCCTAAGTATTAACAATCAATTTCGCATCATAGATAAGCTAGAATTGGGGAAATTCCTGGGATATCCAACCTGCCAGCACCTTTGAGCACAGGGCAAATGGCCTCAGTTTAACAGACTCATATTACAGATAAGGCCTGAAGAGGCAGGATGCCTTGCTGAAAGCACACAGCTAATTGGTGGCAGAGGCTCATCAGGAAATAAGGCCTTCTGACTACCAGCAGAATTCTTCCTTCTTCACGTGTTACAGGTCTATAAATGCTGTTACCCTTTCTCATCTGACATTAGTGCATAGAAAATAGATGCCTCTCCAAATATAACATCATGAATATGTTTATAACACCCAGCTCCAAGCAGTTCTGCCTTCAAAGATTTCTGCAGCACAGTCAGATTTTCTCTTCTGTAAATTGTTAGCACTATTTTTAGGAGCCTTTTTCTCTAGCAGATCCAGGCACTCTTGCATTTGCGCCTGTCATCTCTTCAGTGTGTATTTAGTAGTTTCAGCAGTCTGCTCACTGTTTGTGTATCATGACATCCGGGCAGGGTTCAGCAATACAGAACGTCTTATCCATTTCCTCTTAATCCATTTTAAATTCATCCTGAGCCCATCAGAGCAGAAGATGGAATGAGGGTTTTATAATTACCTTTTGCAAACAGAACATTAAATTATTATAACAGTGGAATCCTCTAGTTTCTCAGACATAAGATGGCCATCCGTTGCTAGTGAATGAATGTGCCTGTCTCTATAAGTACACATATGTACTTTGGAAATCAGCCCTGTTAGCCTGAAGTTATTGACTGATTTTGGTAGATTACTGCAATAGATTCTTAAAGTGCTTTAAGATTAAGAGATGTGCGTGGCTCTCTTCTGTCATGTATCTCAAAGGAAAACCATAGAAGAGACACACAATGAAAAACAGCAGGTAATACCATATGAGACTCCTTATTAAAAACATAAAGTGCCTTTCACTCCTGCTTTTATTAAGTCTACTTTTCAAGCTAAATGGGGGTTAGGTGAGGCAATTATAATACAAGTCACATATAACTATTTCATTATCCATGTCCTACAGCAAGATAGCCCCCAGAATACCTTTGAAAGCTCCAGAGTGATGGCAGCAGGCTGAATATAATGAACAATGTTACGAATGGGGACATGAGACAGCAGGTCTGGTGGGGATGGAACCTCCTAGAAATTGCGAGGCTGTAATTACTGAACACGGCTCAGTCTCAGTTGACTTTGAACACTGGAAACCATCTTTGGCAGATTATATTTTTCTCAGCTAGTTAAAATGAAGCTAGTTAGAAGGACTGAAATTTATAAGGCTTAATAGTGTATGCCTTACCAAGCAAAGGCACGGTTGGCCTTTAATACTCTAATTTTTGTCTGGTTTTCTAAGACCATTCCACAGGGCATTGTGCACCTGAATTAAAACTGGGTTGAGAAATATTTGTCTTCTGTCCTAGTGTGAAACTGCTATAAGCTTTATTTTAAAGATGTGAACAGTCTCATTTTCTGTGGAAAGAAGTCCAGTTTTATGGGTCAGCGCTTCTTCTAAATATCTTATTTGAAAAGATCACTAAATTAAGAATAGAAGAAAGGGAAGGGCAGGAAAAGAAAGGCAAAGAATGAGTGGGAAAGGGGGAAAAGTATAAATTGTAGTTATGATGAAACATGACAGAAACCAGCATAATCACCTCCTTCCCTTGATTCACTTGATCCATTTAACCCGAAATGATGAGAAAAATGAACTCTGCTGGCAATGCCCACATTAATCCATTTTGATTCCTACTCCAAATTTTAGGAGACAAGGGAGTTAGTACCAATTTATTAAAGAGCTTGAATCAACTCTGTTAGCTGACCTCCTGCATGAATAAGCCAGAATCTAAGTGAGCAAAAGTCTGTTTTCTTGCCCTGGAACTACCTGGATAAAATTCCATTCACTTCAGTTCAGAGAACACAGCACAGACACAATTCATACTCAGCAGGGCAAACACAAGTAAATCACAAAACAGCCTCTACCCTCATCACCCATATTTAGTGGTACAGTGTGGGGCATCTTGTTGAAGAGAACATCCATCCTAGCAAGGAAGGCAATATCACAAAAAGCACAACCTGAGGAAGATGTGTGCAAGAGGATGCTATTACCAGGGAGTTAGTCCCAGGCCACCGGTCCCTCACTGATCCCTGCGAGCAGCACGCAAAGACAAATCACCACCTCCACTCACTGCCTCCGCTTTGGCATCCCCTGGTGCTGCCACCTCAATTTCTCCTCCTACCTTCTGCTCCCCCAGTTACTGCTTCTGCCCAGAGCCCTAGGTCTCAGTGGTAACTGGGCCCAGTTAACCACAGCCCAGAGGTGCATCCCCCTCCTCCATTAGCTTCTTAGTGACCGTTTCCAAAGAGGCAGAAAACCAGTGAGCACAGGAGCGCCAGCTGGTGGGGGCTCTCCCTTCACATGATCTTATAAATGGCATCAATGCCACATGCCTTCAGCCCTTCCCAAGGGTCTTCTGGGACACCTCCCACACAGGCCTACACTTCCTGCATCTCTAACCAGGGCAGGTCAGGCGGGCGGTGGGTGGGCAGTGGTCCTCTGGCTGAGGAACAAGCTTAGTCTGGGCTCAGAGCATGCCAGAACTTTTAGGAGTGGCCCACAAGATAGGGAGAACCAGTCAGAGGATAACCAGATAACCACACCAGTCTCCTCAGCACTCAGCGCTCTGAAGGGCACTCTGGTTCCCCAGCGGGGCCCACAGCAATAACATTCTCAGTTTTCCTGTCTTGCCTCAGAATGTCCTGAGATCACTTCCTAAATAAACTGCTTGACTCATACCACTGTCTCCAGGTCTGGGACACCATCTAAGAGCCTTGGCATTGCAGCTACATCCCACCCAAACCAGAGCAGCTCCTGATCCCAAAGAACCATCTCACATCTCCAAAGGACACAAAGGGTGCCCTTTATTAATAAAACTGTGATTTCTACCAGGACAGAGCCGATTGTTCCACCAGACTGGATAAGGGGAAACTGCAGCCAGCTAGGGCAGAGTGGGCCCCTCCAAAGCCTACTCTTAGGAGGGCAATGCCTCTGAGTCCTTGTGTTGGCATTTCACTCCTAGGTGATTTAAGCCAAAATTCACTGCACTCAAAGGGGAACAACAGATGCTGTTGAGTGACTTACAGTGTGATGCACTAGAGCTCACTGCATTGTGAAATTTGGAATAAGATTTACTTTAAGCCTGAATATAAGATGTGAATGGGCTTCCCTGGCAGCTAGTAAAGAATCTGCCTGCAATGCAGGAGACCCCAGTTCGATTTCTGGGTTGGGCAGATCCTCTGGAGAAGGGATAGGCTACCCACTCCAGTAAAATTCTTTGGCTTCCCTGGTGGCTCAGCTGGTAAAGAATCTGCCTACAATGCAGGAGACCTGGGTTCAGTCCCTGGGTTGGGAAGATCTCCTGGAGAAGGGAAAGGCTACCCACTCCAGTATTCTGGCCTGGGGAATTCCATGGACTGTATAGCCCATGGGGTCACAAAGAGTTGGAGATGACTGAGCAACTAAGCACAATAAAATATGAGTAATGTAACTGCTGTTTACCACAATTCTGTTACTGTAGTAACAATTAAAAAAAAAAAAAGTAGAACCCAGTGCACTTTGCTACTCCCAGTAGTCTCCAGAAATCCAGTTTCCCATTCAGGTCCTTATTTCTTTATTAGTGGAGCAATAATGTGAACAAATGTAATGAAGTAAACAAATGCAATATTTTGCCAAATAAACATGCTATATGTGCTGTACTGAGTCGATGATCAAGGGTCTGTCTCTATGATATGTGATGAAATGGTCTAAGTTGATAGACCCTGGTGGGATGTTGTTGGGTCCTGTCCATGAGACTGGAGCATTAGCGAGAAGTTCCACCTACAGGAAACTTCTGTTTCCTGGGGTATATATGGCAGGTGCAGAAGCACTGGGACAAGCAACCACAGGCTGAGACGTACAACTGGGTTAGAGGAGTCAATTCAGGAACAAGATGCAGGCCAGTTCAAAGACCCTCTCCCCTTGGGATCTGGGCAGGCTTAAGGGAGGACTGCACTGTCTGTTAATCTGGGTAAGAGGGCAGAGGCTCTCTCTCCAGCTTCAACTTTGCTGTTTTAGTAAGAAGAAAGATCTCCTCTACTGTAAAATAAACTCCTGATGGGATGAGGGATTAAACACTAGATTAAGGAATTACCAGAACCATGACCAGTCTGAAACGGCCATTAGTGAGGATCCCTGTGAATCTGGGAAGTTCTCAGCTTCCGCAACTACTCAAGCCTTGGCACTCAGTGCATCATCCCTACCCCCAAGCTCCTGGATCAGGGCTGGAGAATTTCAGAGTTACTCACTGAGCACCTACTAAATTGTGCCAATAAAAATACACAGTTCCTGACTCCACAGAAATTCTGTCTATTGAGGAAAATAACATTACTCAAAGGCTTACACTAATTAATGTTACATGGCACCTGTGGAAAAGGGTGTGAAGAGAGTGATGTCATAAGAAGCACAATAAGGAAACTGCTTAATGTAAAGGTCAGAGAGAGCTGAGCAGGTGATGATTGAACTGAATTCTTGAAGGAAACCAAGTATTGAGAAGTGAAAGGCTAGGGGCAGGATGGGGCTTGGAGATGGAAAAGAGCATTCCAGCAGAGGTAACTGCATCGTGCAAAGGTCCTGTGGCTAAAGCAGTGGGAAGCCACTGAAGTGTTAAGGAGTGACCAGACAGGAGAGAGTTGAGTGAAGTAAGAACCTAATCAGACTTGTGTTAATAAGATTACACTGGCCGAAGTATGAAAAATGGCTGGAAAGAGCAAGAGGGGGTGCAGACAAAGCAACAGGTGGGCTACTGCACGACCTGGAAGAGATATTAGCGGCATGATTTCAGGGTAGCAATAGGGTTAGAGCAAAAGAACATTTTTGAGATAGATTAAGGAGGTAAAGGGCTTCCCAGGTGGCGCTAGTGGTAAAAAAAAAAAAACCCACCTGCTGATGCAGGAGACATAAGAGACCCCATTTCGATCCCTGGGTCAGGAAGATCTCCTGGAGGAAAGCATGGCAACCCACTCCAGTATTCTTGCCTGGAGAATCCCATGGACAGAGGAGCCTGGTGGGCTATAGCCCAGATGGTCACAAAGAGAAGACATGACTGAAGCAACTTAACACACATACACACAAGGAGATAAATCACTGGGACTTGGTGACGGATCAGAAATGAGGACTGAAGAAAAGGCAGTAGAAACAGTTCAGGCTTGCATAACTGGGTGGATGGGGGGGTCACTCACTGAAATGGAGAACTAGAGAAGATTACATTTAAAGGAGGAATTCATGAGTTTAATGTGGATAAAATGAGTCTCAGGTGCCTCATGGATGTTTAAGTAGAGATGACAACTTGACAGTGAACTAATGGATTTGGCAATCTCCTACGACAAGTCTTCTGACGGTAAGAGTTTCTTCTCCCACCTTCCCCGTGGATGATCGCCCAGCCTTATCTTGTACACTCCCTCCCATAAGGCATTTCAGTCCAGTGCTAAACGATTCTAACAGAAGGAGAGCTTTTTAACACTAACTCTACAAATCACATACTTGCCCGATTCCACCCTTCCCCAACACTCAAGAGTAAAACCAGTCTAGCTTCTCTTCTACAGGATATGTGCAGGTGGATAGTGGGGTTCCCCTCCCCCAGGCAAAGTCTTACTCCTCTAGATTTTCTCTGCTCTTTCATGTTTATCCTGCTTCATAAGTTCTATACCTCCACCATATCATTTGCTATTATTTGACTGGATTCCATTTTGTTGACCTGTTTCATAAATGTTCTGTCTCTTCCCCACCCCCAGCTTTGCTCCCTAGAACATCTGTCCCCTTAAGGCTCTGTTTTTGACAGGAATTCAGCACAAGTCTAACAGGACACAAATATTCACAAAGGCCTAGGTGTTACCTTTTTTCCAGATGAATCACAAATATTCACAAAGAATTTGTTATAATCATCCATAAGGAATCCTAGGGACATGAGCCCCTAAAGTTTCCAAACAACCATTAGAATGTATTTGCTTAGCTGAGTCCCTTGAATTAGAGTTTCTAATTCTTTGAGGACCCTTGAACTCCTCTGAGAATCTGATGAAAGTTATGAAAGAAAATGAATATATACACATCCACAAAGAATGGATGAGGTATGGGGGTTCTATGTTTTTTTGAAGTCTGTCTCTGGAACCAGGCTTAGAGTCCATATTTCCATTTAAATGTCTCCTAAAGCACACTCTCCCCAACTCACTAACGTATGTACTCCATTTCTCTGAAGCTAAGGATCCAGACACAAAATTAAATTCATGACTATTATACAACTGGGACTTAGAGAGACAATTGTATTAGCTCTAAGAAAAGATTCTAACTTGTTGCCCACCACTGACTGAAACCTAAACCTTCTTCACGGAAGATACTAAGCAAAATGAGCTTTTCGTTTCTCACCATGCAACAAGAACCCACATATCTAAAATATCTTGCTACACTAAGTGACTTTCCCACAGCACCTTCAAAGTGTTTGAAGTGTCTCCTCTACTGCTGGTTGGAGTAGAGGAGGTTTTAATTACTGAGAATTGGATAAACATGCCTTCAAAAAATCTGTCTCTCTGGATAGAATCATTCAGCTGGAATGAAAGCTTATTAAGACTGTGGCTACAGCTCCATTTCTTTTACATCACGAAAAAAAACAGCTGCTTTCAATCCCCAGTGCCTCGATCAGATATTCAAATAAGTGACAAAGGAGGCTGAAAACACTGGCTCTCTGAGAAGCATGTGTGCTAAGCATGATTACATAACGTTCTAGTGAGCTACACTCATGGCTCCTTATTCACTCAGGCTGGAGGAGATTGAGAAGCTATGATTAAGGGTAATGCCTTGTCTTTTTTGTCGTTGGTTTTTGCAGAATGTTGTGCAAGCACATATGTATGTGCACATGCTTTTTTTAACATTCATGGAAGGTCTACTCTTTGCAATGTGAGGTACTCAAAGATGAATTAAATCTGTTCATGAATGATAATTTTTTATATTCTATAAAAGGAGATAATACTCAGATGCAATACAATTGTTTCCAATCAAATGCTATAGGTATTCAGGAGGAGAATTCTTTCATGGATTTACCTAACCTTTGAAACTTAAATAGTCTTTCATCTGTGATTAGCAAGTGAATTGCCCCAATTCTTTTTTATCAATAAAAAGTGGGGATAGGGTGGGGAAAGCAATAAAACAAAAAATTTAGTAAAATATCATCTGGATATCCTAATGAAGTTAATATCCCTCAGTTAAATAAATAAACCAAAAATTGAAAATAAGTAGACTCTTCATATTTACTAATTATCTACAGGCATGAGCTGAAATTATATGGGAGCTAAAATCTAGAAATGCTCACCTTAGTAGATGGTACCTGAAAGCATGCTAAGTCACTTCAGTCATGTCCAGCTCTTTGCAACCATATGGACTGTATGTAGCCTGCCAGGTTCTTCTGTCTATGAGATTTTCCAGGTAAGAAAACTGGAGTGGGTTGCCATACCCTCCTCCAAGGAATCTTCCCAACTCACAGGGATCGAACCTGTTTCCTGCAGCTCCTGGAGGGGAAGCCGAGTGGATGGTACAGTTTTTGCCAAATTCATTCCTATGATATTTCACTGAAAATAACAAAATTTTAGTGAAACCTCACACTAACAAGCCTCACAATAAGGATAAAAAGTGAAAGTGTTAGTTGTTCAGTCATTTGGGACACCATGGACTGTAGCTCACCAGGCTCCCCTGTCCATGGAATTCTTCAGGCAATGCTAGATTGGGTAGCTATTCCCTTCTCTAAGGGATCTTCCTGACCCTGGGATTGAACAAAGGTCCACCTGCATTGTGGACAGATTCTTTACCATCTGAGCCACCAGAGAAGCCTCTTGATAAGGATACAATGTAATTGAGTTCTTCCCTCCACCCAATATCTGCTCCCAGATCTGGTGAACTACAGTTTTTCTATGAGGGAAGAAATGGAGTGAAATGTGAAGGGGAGTGTGGTTTGTTGGAAGTGGCAGTCAGTCCCTTCTTGGAAGGTAGGGAAGAAGGGAGGGGTTCCCTGGATCCCTGGAGTTCTCCTGGCTCAGTCTCCCCAGATGAGGCCAATGAAATGGGCACAAATTAACCAGGAGATTTCCTAGAATTGCTGCTGCTGTCAGAGAACTCTTGGCCTTTCATAGGATGCTGGATCACTGTCAGTAATACTGGTTAAGTGAGAGAGGACAACCATCGCTAGGTGTCATCACACTGCCTCTGGGATGCAGACAGATTTCAGATTTGGATTCCTCAGCTAAACCCCACAAACGCTGTGGTAGATAGATGAACAGGATCTTCACCCTCATTTTATTAAGCTCACGATATCCTGAACCTTCATTTTATAGAATAGGATTTTTTCAACCCCACTTATCAGGTTTCGACAGGATTTTACCTGGTAAGATATCTTCTAGGATATCTTTTGGAGATATCTTTTGGATATCATTTTTATCCAAAAACAAATGTATGAAAAGGCCACCTATAGTTTGTAAAAATGATGAACAACTCAAACAGAAACTGAAATCTGCACTATTTTATAAAGGAGATTTGGAGGCAAGAAACAATATTGAATGAGAAGGGTATGAATATGAAACCTTTATTTTATTCAGGTTTTTAAACCATATCAAGGCACTTCAAAAATCTGCCATTATAAGCTCTAAAAAATTCAGTATGAACCATTATCTAAAAACACAGCTTAACAACAACAACAACAACAACAAAAAACCATTAAAATCATGGGGCAAATTTTAATTCAATAAGACCAAGATTCCACATATCCAAAAGAAATTATGCCCAGGGGATACACACACATACACACATACACACATAGACACACACACACCCTCCTTCAAGTAAAATTTCATGTGATCATGAAGTGTAGTTTCCTAATCTTTGAAATTTCAAAGTGTATATTTTACCTTAGTGGCTCAGTTCAGTTCAGTCACTCAGTCATGTCTGACTCTTTGTGACCCCATGATTCGCAGCAAGCCAGGCCTCCCTGTCCATCACCAACTCCTGGAGTTCACTCAGACTCATGTCCATCAAGTCAGTGATGCCATCCAGCCATCTCATCCTCTGTCATCCCCTTCTTCTCCTGCCCCCAATCCCTCCCAGCATCAGAGTCTTTTCCAATGAGTCAACTCTTCACATGAGGTACTGGAGCTTCAGCTCTAGCATCATTCCTTCCAAAGAAATCCCAGGGCTGATCTCCTTCAGAATGGACTGGTTGGATCTGTCCAAGGGACTCTCAAGAGTCTTCTCCAACACCACGGTTCAAAAGCATCAATTCTTCAGCCCTCAGCCTTCTTCACAGTCCAACTCTCACATCCATACATGACCACAGGAAAAACCATAGCCTTGACTAGGTGGACCTTAGTCAGCAAAGTAATGTCTCTGCTTTTGAATATGCTATCTAGGTTGGTCATAACTTTTCTTCCAAGGAGTAAGTGTCTTTTAATCTCATGGCTGCAGTCACCATCTGCAGTGATTTTGGAGCCCCCCAAAAATAAAGTGACACTGTTTCCACTGTTTCCCCATCTATGTCTCCATGAACTAGTCAATTCAACAACTATTTAGGTAGCATCACCCAAACCATTTTTACATTGTAACCAGGAATTTTTAATACAAAGATCTTAAAAATTGAATGAAAACAAAAGATCATCACCCATGTCAATCCTACTTTGCCCACATTTTATCTACAGATTGCTTTTCCTTCTCACTCCCGCCCCCACAACACACACAACATCAACACAGCTTACTGCTACAGGCAAATCAAAAAAGTAACAGGAAATGTGACTAGAATTCTTTATAAAGCGTTACCTCTGGTTTATTGAGATTGTAGAACTGACATATATATGCGACTATGTGTAATACAGATAGCTATCATGAAGCTGCTGCATAGCACAGGAAGCTCGGCTAGGTGCTCTGTCATGACCTACACAGACAGAATGGGGAGTGGGGGAGGCTCGAGAGGGAGGGGATATATGTATACACATGGCTAACTCACAGTGTTGTACTGCAGAAATTAACACTACATTGTGAAACAATTATATTTAAAAACAAAACAAAACCTCTTCGCATAGAGAACAGACTTGTGGTTGCCAAGGAGATGGAGGGTGGGGAAGGGATGGATTGGGAGTTTGGGATTAGCAGATTAAACACTATTATATACAGGATGGATAACCAACAAGGTCCTACTATATAGTGCAGGGAATTATATTTAATATCCTGTGATAAACCATAGTGGAAAAGACTATGAAAAATATATATATACACACATATATATGTATATAACTGAATCACTTTGCTGTATAACAGAAATTAGCACAACACTGTAAATCAACTATATTTTAATTTTTTTAAAAAAGGATGAGACATGCTATCAAAAGTGAGAAATCAGAGGTATAAAGAAAGGCTCTGCTAGTATAGCATGATGGATTCTGTTAATGTACTGATGAGAACCTTTACATAGCTCATGAAGATGTCAACATTTTAAAGAATAGAAACATTTTTTATGTGTACGCTCCTACAAGAAGCATTTTTTGTGGCTGAAAACCTTGAACCTCCCCACTAGTTTCCATGGCTCTTGTGATTACTTCAGTCAAGAGTATGACAAGAACTCTGTGGCCACCCTTTTTCCACCATCTGCTACACTGTAGTTCTGAGAAAGAGGAGTTAATTGGCTACATCTGAGCAGTCGCAAGATTTATAGGTTTGATTATCCAGAATAGATGCTTTCACCCTGATATATATGGTATTTTCATTGTTGTATTAATAATAATAAAGGCATGCTAAATGAATGAAAAAGCATCATTATAAAGGGGATTTGTGTGTACATTGAAACAGTATGGGTACCTTGCGGTTCCCACAATGAAGATGTAACTATTTTCATATACAAGTTATTAGCTTAAGTTGTTCTTTATTACACCATAACTTTGCTCCTATAGTAATATGGTCAAAGCAGAAAAATAATTATGCCTGGGTGTTACATGCCAGATATTTTTAAAGCAAAGGTGGCAATTTAATTCTAAGCTAGTTTAAATGGTTAGATAAAAGCAGTCCCAGAAAAAAAAAATATTTCTTCTAGACCAGTATTCCTTAATAGAAATATATGCAAGCTCATATATAATTTTAAGTTTTCTGGGTGTCACATTTCTAAAAAGTAAAAAGAAGCATGGAAGCTTGATTGTAATAGTATATCTTAACCCAATGTTAAGATACCTAAAGTATTGTTTCAACAAGCAATTAGTAAAATAATTTATAAATGAAGAATTCTACGTTCCTTTGTCCTATTAAGTGTTTTGAATTTGAGGTGTGTTTTACACTTACAGCACATCTCAGTTCAGACTAGCTGAATCTCGAGTGCTTCATAGCCGCATATGGCTAGTTGCTACCAAAATGAACACCCAAGTTCTAGACTTTTCCCATAGTTACATTTAGGACTATAGTTAGTCCCTTCCATGCATTTTATAAAAATATTAATAGATGATGACTCTGGGAAGGCTCTCCACAACTCACTAATCACTTGGAAATATCTGCATGTGTCTTCTTCACAGAGGGCAGCTGTGTCCTTTCATTCAGTCAAGACGATCACAGTTCTAAGTTCAACTCAGAAAATAGTTGTTAAAAAAAAAAAAAAAACTTAAAAAGTCCTGGACTCCAAAAACTATGTCTTGCTTACTTTGCCTATAGGAAGGAGGAAAAGCCAATGATCAGAGCAGACAAATCTCTACGAGGAGTGTTCCATGTCCTCACCCAGCTGTGGAAGGCAGGTGTTGCAGGCATTTGTGGCTCAGAGGTAAAGAATCCACCTGCAGTGCAGGAGATGTGGGTTTGATCCCTGCGTCGGAAAGATTCCCTGGAGAAGGAAATGGCAACCCATCCCAGTATTCTTGCCTGGTAAATCCCATAGACAGAGGAGCCTGGCAGGCTACAGTCCACTGGGTCACAAAGAGTCAGACATGACTGAGTGATTAAGGACGCACACACATAGTGAAAATTAAAGAGAAAAATGTGTGAAAAGCATTGGAGTCTGTTGGAGTTGGCCTGGTCAGGAATTACCAAAGGAAAAGAAGGTTCTGTCCCTGCCCTCAAGCCCTAGATCTAACTGGATCCAGGTAACAGGGTAGAAACCATGACACTGAAGAACCCAAATATAGCCCAAGGAAGCAGAAAGCTAGGTTAAGCCACAGAATGTTTCTAAGTGTGGATACATGTGGTGCTGTCTGCCACTAACCCCTAGCCCATTATGTGCCCATGGAACACTTGTTTATGGGTGAAATTAAGTGGGATGTTGTTCATATGTTTGTTTTCAAGTAAATATCAGCCTTGAAAGAGCAAATGAAAGAAGAGCAACTTGCAGTCAGAAGGAAAGGAAGGGAAGTCTGGAAGAGGGAAGAACTGTCCCATATGTTTTAGCTAGGAGGTGGCACTCAGTTCACAAATGTGTGGCTGTATTTTTTCTTTGGACCTCACCTGAAAGGAAATCATCTCCTACTCCCTGTCTGTTACCTATTACCAGAACACAGAACTCAGACCTGGGGGAATGGCCCAGCTTTGCACGCCCTAAAGACCTCTCTGCTGGTGAAACAATGCAGACAGAATAAAGGGAATTCATAAATCCTGCATGTGTGCCACTGTGAATGGTGCAAATTCAGCTGAGTTAATAATAAAATCCTATGAAATAGATGGGACTTCCCTGATGGTTCAGTGGGCAAAAGAATCTGCCTGCAACATAGGAGTGGCAGGAAATGTGGGTTTGATCTCCAGGTCAGGAAGATCCCCAGGAGGAGGGTATGGGAACCCACTCCAGTATTCCTACCTGAAGAATCCCATGGACAGAGGAGCCTGGTGGGCTACAGTCCATAGGGTTGCAAAGAGTCAGACTCGACTGAAGAGACAGAGCACACAAAAAAGAGATGAGTCTGACAGGGTTGAAAGAAGAATTGGGATAAAGCTCATAACTTGTTCTGTCAAAATGGTATTTCTCAGAGCTCATGGGAGAAAGAATTCAACCAATTCCAACTAGAAACATGGCAAATACGGTGCTATCAGTGCATTCATCAGTACAGACTGCTATAAGAAAAATATCACAGACCAGTTGGCACAAACAACAGACATTTATTCTGTTCTGGAAGCAGGAAATTCTAGATCAAGGCACCAGTAGATACAGTGTCTAGTGAGAGCCCGATTCTTGATTGGAGATTACCAACTTCTCACTGTGTTGTCAACAAGCTGAAAGATGGATAGAAAGCTCTCTTGGTTCTCTTTTATAAGGGCACTAAACCAGTCCATTCTGAAGGAGATCAGCCCTGGGATTTCTTTGGAAGGAATGATGCTGAAGCTGAAACTCCAGTACTTTGGCCACCTCATGCGAAGAGTTGACTCATTGGAAAAGACTCTGATGCTGGGAGGGATTGAGGGCAGGAGGAGAAGGGGACGACAGAAGATGAGATGGCTGAATGGCATCACGGACTTGATGGACATGAGTCTGAGTGAACTCCAGGAGTTGATGATGTATAGGGAGGCTTGGCGTGCTGCGATTCATGGGGTCGCAAAGAGTCGGACATGACTGAGCGACTGAAATGAACTGAACTGAACTGAATCCCATTCATGCGAGCTCTACCCTTATTACCTAATTACCTCCCAAAGGCCATACCTCCTAATACTATCACACTGGGGGCTTTGGATTTCAACATATGAATTTTGGGAGGATACAAATGTTCAGTCCATAATAATCAGTAATCCTCAAGGATAAAAGTTACCTGAAGACAAAATTTCTGTTTGTCTTGATAACCAGTCCCTAGGCTCAAAAGATACTTGAATGGTGCTTAACAGTATGTGCTCAAATATTAATTAAATGAAGGAAGAGAGATAGAGAACTGTGGTTTGGAGTATCAATGCTGGCTAACATTATAACATCCCTAGAGGCAAGACAAAGGACCAATCAAAACCTATGAGCCCAAAGCTAAGCACAAGAGCAGATGAGAGAGAGGTTCAGGTAGGCACTACAGTAAGAAACACAGACAAGAAGAAATTTCAATGCCATCATTTCCAGCTTTTAAATACAAGTAAAATCATCTCATTTCCAATCAGTTATTTTCCACATTTTTTCTCTATTGATTTATCACTTTTGTCATGACTCTACCCTGAAATCTAAATACTTTGCTTTCAGAATGCTAATCTTAAACTCAGCCCAGAGATCATTTTTAATTACTCTTAATCATACCATCTTCTAACAAGCTAAATAATTTCTTTCTATCTTTGATGTTTATGGTGTTCAAATACTTGTAGAGCATTATCAAATCTCCCATTAGTTTTTGCTGAATGAAGCTTTAATGATTAGACACATTCATATCTTTAAACCTGGAAAATGCCTCAAATCAATGCTCCCATCACTCTAACCATTTCTGACGCTCTTCTTGAGAGTGTCTTCAGGGTCACTGTACATCTATACAAGTACAGTGGGAATACCATACCACCTGAGCTGCCTCTTCAGAAAACTGTATGCAGGTCAGGAAGCAACAGGTAGAACTGGACATGGAACAACATGTTCCTTTTCCAAATAGGAAAAGGAGTACGTCAAGGCTGTATATTGTCACCCTGCTTATTTAACTTATATGCAGAATACATCATGAGAAATGCTGGGCTGGAGGAAGCACAAGCTGGAATCAAGATTACCAGCAGAAATATCAATAACCTCAGATATGCAGAAGACACCACCCCTATGGCAGAAAGTGAAGAAGAACTAAAGAGCCTCATGATGAAAGTGAAAGAGGAGAGTGGCTTAAAGCTCAACATTCAGAAAACTAAGGTCATGGCATCTGGCCCCATCACTTCATGGCAAATAGATGGGGAAACAGTGGTTGACTTTATTTTGGGGGGCTCTGAAATCACTGAAGATGGTGACTGTAGCCATGAAATTAAAAGATGCTTACTCCTTGGAAGGAAAGTTATGATCAACCTAGACATCATATTAAAAAGCAGAGACATTATTTTGATGACAAAGGTCCATCTAGTTAAAGCTACGGTTTTTCCAGTAGTCATGTATGGATATGAGAGTTGGACCATAAAGAAGTCTGAGCACTGAAGAATTGATGCTTTTGAACTGTGGTGTTGGAGAAGACTCTGGAAAGTCCCTTGGACTGCAAGAAGATCCAACCAGTCAATGCTAAAAGAAAGCAGTCCGGAGTGTTCATTGGAAGGACTGATGTTGAAGCTGATACTCCAATACTTTGGCCACCCGATGCGAAGAGCTGACTCATTTGAAAAGATCCTGATGTTGGGAAAGATTGAGGGCAGGAGGAGAAGGGGACAACAGAGAATGAGATGGTTGGATGGCATCACCAACTCAATGGACATGAGTCTGGGTAAATTCCAGGAGTTGGTGATGGACAGGGAGGCCTGGCATGCTGCTGTCCATGGGGTCACAAAGAGTCAGACACGATTGAGCAACTGAACTGAACTGAACTGAGGCACATATGTACAGGTACCTATATAGAAAAAGAAAACCTTGACAATTAATTGTCCACTATTTTTTGTAAACATCCCCCAAGTTAAGGCAGCAGGGAGGAAGCAGAAAGGATCTAAGACACTAAGACAAGAGATAAGTAATTTGAGTCTATTACTTGTAGTCTCTTTCAGCTGCTCTTTCGTTTTATTTCAAGTTCATGAAATTAAATTAATCATACTTTGGTTTTTTTATGGCATACTTTCATCATTGGCTCATGTAACTCATTTATTTATTTGTATGCTTGCTTATTTAAACTATAACACACACCAATGACTCCACAGCCTAACACAGAAGTTAGAACATTTACAATAACTTACATACTCCTGTGTGATTCTTTATCTCTTGTTTCTCTGTATCAGCTCTCCTTACTATACCATGACAAGAGGAAATTCTGGGGCTGGCAGAGGATATACTTGGATATTTTATAAAGTTCTTCTTACTGAAAAAAAGTTTTTGTAAAAAAAGGAAGCACATGAGTTGTTCAATTAGGATAGAACATAGAATTTTAAGGAGAGAGAATGCCTGAAAACTAAAGTCATATTATCAAGAACTTATGTTATACTAGTGAATTTGGACTGTCATTATAATAGTATGGAGTCACTGTGTATTTTATTGTTCTTCAGAAAGACTCACTACTCAGTGGTACACAGGCATGGAAATGAGGAGGAAAAAGAAGCAGGAGCAATGGTTGTTAAGCTGGGTACTCAACAAGTGTGCATTAAGCGTCAGATGCAGTGCTAGGCTCCAGAGAAACAAAGATGGTTTCTGCACTCAGAACTCTCACAGTCAGTTGGAGAGACAAATTCAGCCATGTGCCATAGGTGATGCTAGAGAAGTCTATATAATGGAGAAGTGAGACCCAAAGAGTGGTCAGTCAATTCAATTAAAGAAATGAGGAATAACCAGAAAAGTCTTTACAGAGAAGGTCATGTTGGACCTTGAAAGGTGACTTCAAAAGAATGCTGAATAAAACCAAAAACTCAAGTCTCATAAGTGTCAGTGTCTTTTAATCCAAATTCTACCTAATGTTCTCTTGGTTTCTAGAGCTTTACTATTACATGTGTAAGCATGTTGAAAGCAGGGGCCACACTATTTGTTTCAACAGTGCATAACCAATGAACCACCATTCAGCAACCAGAGGACCTTCAAAATCACTCAACCCCTTGGACAGTATTTGAAATGGAAATAAAATCCACAGTTACATGTTTTAACTTTGATTTCTTCTCTTGTTTATTTTTCTTATACCCTGGAGTACTTTTCATGCCATTCTCCTAGAAACTCTCTAAAAATATCTCCTCCTCCACTCCTAGTCTGAGTACTCTGGTTATTCAGTCTTTCTCACCTATCTTTCTTTGCATCACAAATCCAAAATTTTCTCTCCTGGTAATAGCAGAACACTCCTCGGGCAGCAAGAAAGGTAAAGAAACTGCAGGCAAAGCCTTTTTTTTTTTTTTTTTTTTTGCAGATTAGGGGAAGGAAAAGGCTGAAAATACTTTTAGATTATTTTTGTCTTCAAACAATCATAACACCCAAACACCCACTTTTCTAAAACACTGGATTTGTCAAAAATATGTATATCTTGTGTCTTCTACTAACTACTTCCTGAAATTTTAGAAGGCTAAAAAACAACAGGGTAGAAAATCTGGTGAAAACCAGACATGGGAGGCTATGAACTTAAGCTAAGAAGCTTGAATTTATACTCTTATCAATGGAGAGTTAGTCATCAAGTGTTTTGATAAGAAGGTAATATATTAAATAATTGGAGGAAAGATAGTTTTCAGACCACTGACAGTCAATTATTATCTTAGTGTTAGTCATAACTTTACATATTTAAGGATATGATTATTTCTTCTCCTAAGAACCTGAGTTTTTTACTCATGACAAATAAGCAAACTGTCCCTTGTTTTCCTAGCATCCAAATCTGTTTTCTGCTCAACACCCATTTTACTTGCTCAGCACACCTGAAACACCCTTTTTTCCTTTTAAGTCAAGAAGCCAGACTTCCTTTCATCAAAGGCAACCTCAAAACCCACATTCTTTTTTTTTTTTTCAGTTAGACCTAATTGATATCTATAGGACATTTCACCCCAAAACAATGAATTTCACCTTTTTCTCAAGTGCTCATGGAACCTTCTCGAGGATAGATCACATCCTGGGCCATAAATATAACCTTGATAAATTCAAAAAAATCAAAATCATTCCAAGCATCTTTTCTGACCATAATGCACTAAGATTGATCTCAATTACAGGAGGAAACCTATTAAAAATTCCAACATATGGAGGCTGAACAAAACGCTTCTGAATAACCAACAAATCACAGAAGAAATCAAAAAAGAAATCAAAATATGCATAGAAACTAATGAAAATGAAAACACAACAACCCAAAACCTGTGGGACACCATAAAAGCAGTGCTAAGAGGAAAGTTCATAGCAATACAGGCATACCTCAAGAAACAAGAAAAAAGTCAAATAAATAACCTAACTCTACACCTAAAGCAACTAGAAAAGGAAGAATTAGAGAACCCCAGAGTTAGCAGAAGGAAAGAAATCTTAAAAATTAGGGCAGAAATAAATGCAAAAGAAACAAAAGAGACCATAGCAAAAATCAACAAAGCCAAAAGCTGGTTCTTTGAAAGGATAAATAAAATTGACAGACCATTAGCCAGACTCATCAAGAAGCAAAGAGAGAAAAATCAAATCAATAAAATTAGAAATGAAAATAGAGAGATCACAACAGACAACACAGAAATACAAAGGATCATAAGAGACTACTATCAGCAATTATATGCCAATAAAATGGACAACCTGGAAGAAATGGACAAATTCTTAGAAAAATACAATTTTCCAAAACTAAACCAGGAAGAAATAGACAATCTTAACAGACCCATCACAAGCACGGAAATTGAAACTGTAATCAGAAATCTTCCAGCAAACAAAAGCCCAGGTCCAGACGGCTTCACAGCTGAATTCTACCAGAAATTTCGAGAAGAGTTAACACCTATCCTACTCAAACTCTTCCAGAAAATTGCAGAGGAAGGGAAACTTCCAAACTCATTCTATGAGGCCACCATCACCCTAATACCAAAACCTGACAAAGATACTACAAAAAAGGAAAACTACAGGCCAATATCACTGATGAACATAGATGCAAAAATCCTCAACAAAATTCTAGCAATCAGAATCCAACAACACATTAAAAAGATCGTACACCATGACCAAGTGGGCTTTATCCCAGGGATGCAAGGATTCTTCAATATCCGCAAATCAATCAATGTAATTCACCACATTAACAAATTGAAAAATAAAAGCCATATGATTATCTCAATAGATGCAGAGAAGGCCTTTGACAAAATTCAACATCCATTTATGATAAAAACTCTCCAGAAAGCAGGAATAGAAGGAACATACCTCAATATAATAAAAGCTATATATGACAAACCCACAGCAAACATTATCCTCAATGGTGAAAAATTGAAAGCATTTCCCCTTAAGTCAGGAACAAGACAAGGGTGCCCACTTTCACCACTACTATTCAACATAGTTCTGGAAGTTTTAGCCACAGCAATCAGAGCAGAAAAAGAAATAAAAGGAATCCAAATTGGAAAAGAAGAAGTAAAACTCTCACTGTTTGCAGATGACATGATCCTCTACATAGAAAACACTAAAGACTCTACCAGAAAATTACTAGAGCTAATTAATGAATATAGTAAAGTTGCAGGATATAAAATCAACACACAGAAATCCCTTGCATTCCTATACACTAATAATGAGAAAGTAGAAGAAGAAATTAAGGAAACAATTCCATTCACCATTGCAACAAAAAGAATAAAATACTTAGGAATATATCTACCTAAAGAAACTAAAGACCTATATACAGAAAACTATAAAACACTGATGAAAGAAATCAAAGAGGACACTAATAGATGGAGAAATATACCATGCTCATGGATCGGAAGAATCAATATAGTCAAAACCCACATTCTAAGGAATAACTATCATGTACAGACACTGAATGTTTTCTTTGTTTTCACTCTTTTTATTAATTGTTGTCATAGAGTTGCTAAATCATGCCTGACTTTTTGTGACCCCGTAGACTGCAGCATGCCAGGCTTCCCTGGCCTTCACTATTTGTGGGAGTTTGCTCAATCTCGTATCTGTTGAATTGGTGATGGCATTCAACCATCTCATCCTTAATTGCTCCCTTTTCCTCACACCCTCGATCTTTCCCAGCATCTGGCTCTTTTCCAATGGGTCAATTCTTTGCATCAGGTGGCCAAAGTATTGGAGCTTCAACTTCAGCATCAGTCCTTCCAATGAATGTTCAGGGTAGATTTTCTTTAGGACTGACTGGTTTGATCTCTCTGCTGTCTAAGGGACTCTCAAGAGTCTTCTCCAGCACCACAATTTGAAAGCATCAACTCTTTGGCCCTCAGCTACCTTTACTGTCAAGCTCTCACATGACTACTGAAAAAACCATAGCTTAGACTATACTATACAATCTTTGTCAGCAAAGTGATGTCTCTGTTTTTTAATACACTGTCTAGGTTTGTCAAAGCTTTCCTTCCAAGGAACAAGCATCTTCTAATTTCATGGCTGCAGTCACTGTCTGCTGTGATTTTGGAGCCCCCAAAATAAAATCTGTCACTTCTTCCACTTTCTCCCCATCAAGTTGCCATGAAGTTGATGGGACCAGATGTCATGATCTTTTAGTTTTTTTTTAATATTGAACTTTAAGCCAGTTTCTTCACTCTTCTCTTTCACCCGCATCAAGAGGCCCTTTAGTTCCTTTTCACTTTCTGCCATTAAAGTGGTATCAAGGACTATAGCCCACCATGGAATTCTCTGGGCAAGAATACTGGAGTGGGTAGCCATTCCTTTCTCCAGGAGATCTTCCTGACCCAGGGATTGAACCCAGGTTTCTGCATTGCAGGCAGATTCCTTACCATCTGAGCCACCAAGGAAGCCTTTCAATTAATTTCAAGACACCAAAACTTCTTTTTCATTATGTATCCTATTGTTGTTTTGCAGTCTCTAAGTCATGTCCAGCTCTTTGTGACGTCATGAACTATAGCCCTCCAGGCTCCTCTGTCCTCCACTATCTCCTGGACTTTGCTCAAATTCATGTTGCTTGAGTTAGTGATGTTATCTAACCATCTCATCCTGTGCCACCCCCTTCTCCTTTTGCCTTCAATCTTCCCCAGAATCAGGGTCTTTTCCAAGGAATCAGCTCTTTACATCAGGTGGCCAAAGTATTGGAGCTTCAGCTTCAGCATCAGTCCTTACAATGAAGATTCAGGGTTAATTTCCTTTAGGATTCACTGTATTGATATCCTTGCAGTCCAGGGGACTCTCAAGAGTCTTCTCCAGCACCACAGTTTGAAAGCATCAATTCCTCAGCACTCAGCCTTCTTTATGGTCCAACTCTCACATTTGCACATGACTACTGGAAAAACCATAGCTTTGATTATAGTTTCCATATCCTCCATTGATTCAAATATAAATTATTCCAATTTTGTTGTTGCAATGTTTGGAAATACTACCTTGTTAACAAAAAAAATTCTTCTTTCTTTTTAAAAAATTCATTCCAAACTTAGTACCATATGTAGATTAGCTACTGTTTATGAGACTGCCTATTATGAAAATACAGAGGTAGAATAAATACACTTTCTTAAGTTTCAAGTATAAGTAGAACTCATCTTGAATGAATTATTAATGAATCATCAACACCTGTCTCTCCCTTCTGAACAGGTGAAAGATGCTTACTTCCCTTCTGCACATGTTCTAGAGATGGACTTCAGCTCTATGTGTGTTCTAGATGTGTACCTAATCTCTGCATGTACTATAGAGTCTTATTATTAAAAATTACACATTTATATGTTCTGTGTCCATTAACAGATTTATAATTAATATTTTATGCATTTGTCTTTTAAACCATATAGAAAACATATAGAAAAATAGGAACCATATTTTCATATCAAATTTCATATCAATTTTAAATCATAATTTCATATCAAAATAATAAATCATATAGAAAAAAGTTACAAACCCCAAATGTAATAATACTGGCTTTTATATTTCCCTAACACTTTGCCTTTATGAGAGTTATTTATTTCTTTGAATGGCTTCAAATTATTGTCCAATTCCCTTACATTTCAGCTTGAAGGACTCATTTTACCAATTCTCATAACACAGCTTCATTAGCAATGAACGCTTTCAGCTTTTCTTTTTTTGATCAGGGAATATCTTAATTTCTTTTTCATTTTTTGAAGAATAGTTTTGTCAGATATAGAATTCTTAGTTGGCATTATTTTTGTTACCAGCACTTTAACCATGTCACACAGTGTTTTATGCCCTCCAGACCTTCTTATGTGGAAAAAGCTGTTAATCTTATTAATGATATTTGTATGTAATGAATTGATTTTATCTTGTTACTCTCAGGATTCTCTCCTTTGATAGTTTAGTAATAGGTATCTCAGTGCAGATCTCTTTGGAGTTTATCCTACTTGAAGCTTGTTAAGGTTCTTGGATGTAGATATTCATATCTTTCATCTAATTGGGAAATTTTTCAGCCATTATTTCTTCAAATGTTATTTCCTCTCCTTTCTCTATTCTCCTTCTGCAATTCCAAAAAAAAAAAAAAAATGTGTATGTTGGAATACTTGATGAAATCCCACAAATCCTTTAAAATGTGTTCTTTTTTCTTCAACCTTTTTCCTCTTTCTGCTCCTCAGACTGTTTAATTTCAATTGTACTACCCTCAAGTTTTCTGTTCTTTCTTCCACCTACTCAAATCTGATGTTGAATCCATGTAGTTAATTATTTTTATTCAACTGCTATACTTTTCAGCTCTAGCATTTCTATTTTGGGTCCTTTCTATGATGTCAATGTTTTATTGATATTCTTTGTATATACATTGTCCTCCCAGTTATCATTGGTGTTGTTGCTGTTGTTTTCTAGGTCTTCATTCAAAATTTTACTTAAATCTTTGATTTAAAGTCTTTGTCTAGTAAGTCCAATGTCTGACCTAGCTCAAGGATGTTTTCTGTCAATTTATTTCCTGGGAATAACTCATACTTTACTGTGTCTTTATATGTCTTATAACTTTTGTTAAAATTTTCATTGATATTTTGAACTTTATAATGTGATAACTCTGGAAATCATATTCTATCCTTCTCCAGAAGTTTTTGTTATTGATTGTTGAGGACTTCAGTCATCCATTTATTAAGCTACTTTCCTCAACTGTTTTTTGCAAAGACTGTATTTGTTGTCATATATGATCCCTTAAGTCTCTGTTTTGTTCTCAGCAGACAGTGATCTGATAGAGACTTCCTTAAATCCTGAAACTTACTAATTTCTTTCTCATTAAGCTCTCCCCCAGTTGTTACAAGTGTTTTATTAGATTCTAAAGTTTTAAAAACATGATTCTATAAGCTTTTACAAGCTTAATGGCTGCTTCAGTGGAGGGGTCAATTCCTGAAGCTTTCTACTTCACCATTTCTGTGATATCCCTCATGCACCTCACTTCTGTATATGCTCTTGATGCACAAATCACATCTTAATGTGCACACATCACATCTTAATGTGCACACATGCTTTCATGTACGTAATTCAATTCCAATTTGTCTCCAATCACAGCATCTCACAAGGGGCTGTAAGTAAGAAGACTGACTTTTCCTAGCTTGCTTATCTTTCGTTCTATGGAAAAGATTAATTCTTTTTATACTTACATAGTTTTCTTTTTCTTTCCATTTGTTCCTCAGAATAGGCCTTAATAATTCTTCTTTACCAATTTTCCTCTAGACCTACAGACTACAATTTGCAAAGCATGTCAAAAAGCACTATGATTCCTTTTTGTTCCAGTCTTCCAGTAGTTCCCTATAAGGAATAATGAGTTAATGCTTGTAAACCCCCCTGAAGTATTAGGATATTACATATTACTGGGAAGAGGCAAGAGCCGTATGTTAAAAATTAATTGGAGGAAACCACTTGCAGACTGTAATAATAAAACATCCCAAGTTCCAAGGGCACTGGGGACTTCAAGTAAACAAGCCCTCATTAATTTGGCTAATTAGTCACTTGCTGTATCTGCTGGTTTATAAGCGGCACCCTCTTAAGCAGAAAATTGAGCCATAAAGTGCTAAGAACCATATGTGTGAGAAAGATGGCATCAGTATCCTACACCTAGGATTTCAAAGCACATTTCATAGACCCATAAATGCATTTAGGAGATGTGGACATTTCAGACTTATCCACATAATTTTAATGGACAGAGGGAAGATAGGAAAACATGTCCTATTCTGATAGATGGTAGAAAGAGGAAAGGTTAGAAAGGAACTGATGGAAATTATTATTAATTTTTTTCCATAAGGGAAGCCAAGGGGTTGTTTAGACTAGACCTCACACACATGGGTGACCAGTCAGTACAAGAGGCAAGTTTGATTTCTATAACTGGCAAATGCACAACCCCGTATATTCTGCTACTGGGAATCTTGTCTTATAATGAGTGAGGAAATTAAATATCTCACCTAAACTGTGGCAAACCTAGTAAACTATACTACCACCGAAACAGAGCCTCAGTTTACAGAGTTGAATGCTTGTGTCTACCAGATGCAGTGTCTTGCTTTCTCTGACTGAACAAAAAGATATTGGGAAAGTCTTATTTCCCATTTCCTTTTTATAATAGCTTACAATAGCACCATCCCTTCCCTGGCTTCCTTATTAACAGCTGGAGACTCTCTGGTTTCAATAGTGTTACATTTATAAACCAGCTCCCAGATTGAGTCAGACCCACATTTGGCTAATACAGCACATCATGTGTTCAATTTTGTTTCGATCATTAAAAACTTTTCTTGATCTCATTCTTAAACTCTAGTGATCTATTACTTCAAATTAAAATTTAAAAAGGACTAAATCCATATTGTGTACAAAAGCACTAACTTACAGAGTACAAAGATGAGTGAGATTTTTCCTGTCTTAAAGGGCTTAAGGGGCTTCCCAGTTGGCACTAGTGGTAAAGAGCCCACCTGCCAATGCAGGAAATGCAAGACACGCAGGTTAGGACCCTGGGTTGGGAAGATCCCCTGGAGAAGGAAATAGCAACCCATTCAGTGTTTTTGACTGGGAAATCCCATGGACAGAGGAGCCTGGCAGGCTACAGGTCATGGGGTCCCAGAGTCAGACAAAACTGAGCATGCACACACACACACACACACACACACAAAGGGCTTAAAGGTTGCCTCTGTAATGACTTGACTGTCATCTCCTAGGACAAAGAGTATGTTACTGTTAGTAGATTATATATGGCTAACTTCCTGTCATCTAGGAAACAGAAATAACTTCCAAATCCCAGCCTCACTAAGAAATCCATGATTCCAAAGGCATTAATTTGTTAATAAATGAGTCTCAAATGGCACTTGCACTTTTATCATTGAATCTGTCCCAGAACAGGTCTCTACCACTTTCCAGCTCAGTCCAGGTGGACCAGAGTTGCAGAGAAACTGTGGAATAAACAGGGCTTACTTAGTTGGTGCAAAGAGCAAATGTAAATATCCTTATTAGCAGGCAAAGAGCTAGAAAATATTTTTGAGTGTTGCTAATGAGTGGAAGAAGAAGCTGCTTTTATCATGCAGTGGTGCAAATTAGATATTTATGGGTTTCCTGTGGTGTTCAAGGTGTTGCTCCTTTCCAGTATTTTAGAAAGAAAAGCTTTGTGTTCTAAGAATAACTTCATTGCTGGTTCTCCCTCAGGCACAAAGCTATTCTGATCTGGACTAGTAAATTTTATCTGAAGAGCCTGAAACTCTCAAGGAGTATAAAGTATACCCTTAGCCTTTGGGATGGGGGGGGGAAGTATTTTTATTTAACAGCTTTATTGAGATATAATTCACATACCATACATTTCAAGTGTACAATCCAACAGTTCTGGGTATATTCACAGGTATGTACAACCATCTCCGCAATTTCAGAACATTTTCATCACCTTGAAAAAAAAAAAAAAACCCTGTACCCTTTAGCTGTCTCGTATCATATTATTGCCCACATCCCCTAAACAACTACTAATCTACTTTCCGTCTCTGTAGATTTCTTTGTTCTAGAAATTTAATATGAATAGAATCATATAGCATGTGGTCCTGCCTTTAATTTAGTGAAATGTTTTTAAGGTTCATCCATGTTGTATCATGTATCAGTACTTCATTCCTTTTTATGGCCAAATAAAATTCCATTGTACAAATAGAACACATTTTATTATCCATTTGTCAGTTGATGGATGTTTAGATTGTTTCTGCCTTTTGGTGTATTGAATAATACCACTATAAACATTCATGTGTAAGTCTTTGTGTGGACATATGCTTTCATTTCTCTTGGATATATACCTAGTAGAATTGCTAGGACATATAATAACTCTATGTTTAATCATTTGAGGAATTGCCAGATTATTTTCCAAGGTGCCTGCATCATTTAGCATCCCCATTCACAGTCCCACAAGTGTATAAAGATTCTGATTTCTCCATATCCTTGTCAACACTTGTTATTATCTGACATTTTATTCTAGTCATTCTGTGTACTATATAAAGGGGTATCTCATGATTTTGATTTGCATTTCTCTGATGACTAATAATGCTAAGCATCTTTTCATTTGTTTTGCTTTTTTTTGTTAATTACCTGTTTCCCTTGGAGAAATGACTATTCAGATCTTTTGCCTATTTTTTAACTGGGTTATTTGCCTTCTTATTATTGAGTTGTAAGAGTTCTTTATATATTCTGGTTTAGGTCCCTTATTAGATATATGACGTGTCAACACTTTTTCTCATCCTGCAGGTGGTCTTTCCACCTTCTCGATGCTGTGACATTTTTCGTGGCAATGAAGTTTTGGAGAATCTTTGTAGCATGTTGTGCCTTTGTAACATGAATCAACACTGCCTAACTCCTTTACCTCCCTCTCTGACATGACCAGCTCTGAATCCTTCCTCTCATCTCCACACCACTTCTCTCTTCTTGCCTACTCAGCTTCAAGTCACATTGTCCATCTTTCTGTCATTTAGACACACCTAACTTTTTCCCAGATTTGAATCCTGACATTCATGTATCAGTTTAAATGTCCTTTCCTTAAAAAGCTCCCCACTACTGCCCATCTGTAACACCCCATTTAGTCACTATCACATCCGCTTTTTAATTTTCCTCATAACACGTCTAGGTTCTTTATTTACTTGTACAAATATGAAATTATTCCACCAGAATATAGGATCTCTTAGTGTAGGAACAAATCTGTTTTGTTCATTGCTGTTTCCTAAGTTCCTAGAAGAATGTCTGTCACATAGTAGATGCTCAATAAATATTTGTTGAATGAATGAATGAGTCCTCTGGTCCAGACATTGTGCCAGGGACTAGGGGCAAAAAAGTAAATAAGACAGATTCCCAAACAAGGGTAATGATTCTTTAGAAGCAAGCCTTTTTGGCAGTAGGCTTGGGGGAGGTATATGGCTATTAGCAGGAAACTCATGTGATAGGATAAGTTAATTTTTAACTGTTTATTTTTAAATAAACTGTTTTAGATATGCAAATACTCAGAACTATTTTAATCAGCCTTATTCTGTTCACACATACACTTTTCCTTGCATTTCGCTCCTGCTAACCTACCTTGCAAGAATTTTCCACATTTTCACTACAAGTAGAAATAAATGAGCGGTCTGACTGTGCTCTCTTCCTCCATAACTCATTGGCTGATAATTAATAACCATAATCATAACTATGCTTTTTAGAAAAAGTTTGCTTCTCTGGCCTGAGGTGGGATGGAAAAGCTATCTCCTTCTTCTGGTCTATTTGTAAAGGCCCAGGCCTTCTTTCAGTCCCAATTTACCTAACTGGGTAACTTCAATCCTTGTGTGGTTTTTTTTGGCTTAAATTTCTACCCCAGTGATTTTCAGTTGATTAAGAATTTTCCTACCTATTTTATGCAGTTTGTGTGATGATAAGTAGGGTAATTGTGAAAATATTTCTAGCTCTTCTAGTGAAGGGATGTGTCATCATCAACTTGGCATCTTCAGGGACTCCCAATTTAGTCAGGTACAAAAACATTTCCTAAGAGAATCCACCTTGTGCACCTCCACATTCTTGGCTAACTGGTCTCCTCAGCCTGAAATGTCCTGCTCCTTCCCTTTTTTTCCGCAACTCCCTTCCAGAGCTCAAGATTCCTGTAAATATCCTTCCACTCCAAAGAATGCTGGTTCTGAGTATTCCTATTCTGGGCTCCAGAATCTTCAATGTGACAATAGTGTAGGGAACATCAGCTTCAAGATTAAGAGAAAACAATGGAAGATTCACTGTACAGTGAGGACTATACATACATACTCTATGACAAACTAGAAAGCACATACAATGTGTTTCCAAGTCCTAAGAAACCAGTGATAATTTTTTTTTTTAGTTTTTTTATTTTATATTGGAGTATAGTCGACTAAAAATGTTGTGTTGGTTTCAGGTGAATGATAAAGTAATTAAGTTATACATGTATCTAAGCCTTCCTCAGCAATCAATGTGAAGACATAGAGGAAAACAATAGAATGGGAAAGACTAGAGATCTTTTCAAAAAAATTAGAGAAACCAAGGGAACCTTTCATGCAAAGATGGATTCAATAAAGGACAGAAATGGTATGGACCTAAAAAAGCAGAAGATATTAAGAAGAGGTGGCAAGAATACACAGAAGAACTATACAAAAAAGATCTTCATGACCCAGATGATCACAATGGTGTGATCACTCACCTAGAGCCAGATATCCTGGAATGTGAAGTCAAGTGGGTCTTAGGAAGCACCATTACGAACAAAGCTAATGGAGGTGATGGAATTCCACTTGAGCTATTTCAAATCCTAAAAGATGATGCTTTGAGAGTGCTGCACTCAATATGTCAACAAATTTGGGAAACTCAGCAGTGGTCACAGGACTGGAAAAGTCAGTTTTCATTCCAATCCCAAAGAAAGGCAATGCCAAAGAATGCTCAAGCTACCGCACAATTGCACTCATCTCACACGCTAGTAAAGGAATGCTCAAAATTTTCCAACCCAGGCTTCAGCAATATGTGAACCGTGAACTTCCAGATGTTCAAGCTGGTTTTAGAAAAGGCAGAGGAACCAGAGATCAAATTGCCAACATCTGCTGGATCATGGAAAAGGCAAGAGAGTTCCAGAAAAGCATCTATTTCTGCTTTATTGACTATGCCAAAGCCTTTGACTGTGTGGAAAGTTCCAATAAACTGTGGAAAATTCTGAAAGAGATGGAAATACCAGACCACCTGACCCCCCTCCTGAGAAACCTATATGCATGTCAGGAAGCAACAGATAGAACTGGACATGGAAAAACAGTGAAGGCTGTATATTGTCACCCTGCTTATTTAACTTCTCTGCAGTGTACATCATGAGAAATGCTGGGCTTGAAGAATCACAAGCTGGAATCAAGATTGCCGGGAGAAATATCAATAACCAATAAGGGTGGATGACACCACCCTTATGGCAGAAAGTAAAGAAGAACTAAAGAGTGAGCCTCTTGATGAAAGTGAAAGAGGAGAGTGAAAAAGTTGGCTTAAAGCTCAACATTCAGAAAACCAAGATCCTGGCATCTGATCCCAGCACTTCATGGCAAATAGAAGGGGAAACAGTGGAAACAGTGGCTGACTTTATTTTTCTGGGCTCCAAAATCACTGCAGATGGTGATTGCAGCCATGAAATTAAAAGACGCCTACTCCTTGGAAGGAAAGTTATGACCAACCTAGACAGCATATTGAAAAGCAGAGACATTACTTTGCCAACAAATGTCCATCTAGTCAAGGCTATGGTTTTCCCAGTAGTCATGTATGGATATGACAGTTGGGCTATAAAGAAAGCTGAGCGCAGAAGAATTGATGCTTTTGAACTGTGGTGTTGAAGAAGACTCTTGAGAGTCCCTTGGAATGCAAGGAGATCCAACCAGTCCATCCTAAAGGAAATCAATCCTGGGTGTTCATTGGAGGGACTGATGTTGAAGCTGAAACTCCAATATTTTGGCCACCTGATGCAAAGAGCTGACTCATTTGAAAAGACCCTGATGTTGGGAAAGATTTAAGGCAGGAGGAGAAGGGGACGATAGGGGATGAGATGGTTAGATGGCATCACTGACTCAATGGACATGAGTTAAGTAAGCTCTGGGAGTTGGTGATGGACAGGGAGGCCTGGCGTGCTGCGGTTCATGGGGTCACAAAGAGTCGGACACGACTGAGTAGCTGAACTGTTACTGTTACCCTTTGTCAAACTCTTTTCCCAATTAGGTTGTTACAGAATATTGAGAAGAGTTCTTTGTGCTATACAGTAGGTCCTTGTTGGCTATCCATATTAAATATAGTAGTGTGTACATAACAATCACAAACTCCCTAACTATGCTTCCCCTCACCTTTAACCCCTGGTAACCATAAGTTCATTCTCTAAGCCTGTAAGTTTGCTTATCTTTGTAAATAAGTTCATTTGTATCATTGTTTTTTTTAGGTTTAACTCTCAATCAGCATTGCCAAGAAGTAAAAGTGCCTACTACGAGCTAGCTGATCTAAAGCATTCTTTTTTTGGGGGGTTGGTGTGGGGGCAGGGGCCTGGCCACTGCATGGCTTCCTAGATTGTAGATCTTAGTTTTCCAATCAGGAATCAAACCTGGACCCCCCCGCCCCACAGTGAAAGCACCAAGTCCTAACCACTGGACTGCCTCAGAATTCCCTAGAACAATTCTTGCAGCCTCCGTGATGCTTCTCTCAGCCCACACTGCTCAGCTCTTCTGTCATCTGCATTAATATATTTACTCCCTTCTTCAGGGTTTGTTTCAGATGTTCACAATCCTGCTTATGCATGTTATCAAACCATGCATAGTTGTGCAAAGCCTATACTGCCAAGAAGCACCCAATTTGGCAGGGGCAAGGCAGAGGGGGAGGAGTAGAGACTAAAATCCAGCCTATCCTCTGCTAGCCATACTAAGAGAAAGAGGTGTCTTTTTGTAATCTGTCCACCCAGAGGTAGTGGCATTTGGCAGTTCATAGTATATAAGCTAGCAGCAGGTCTCTTTCACAATACCAAGTGGAGATTCAATCTTTGTCAATTAATTTCTACAGAAGACTGCATCCCTCTAAAACCCTGGGTAAAGGAGCGGAGTCCAGGATGCTGGCTTGCCTCTCTCTAACCTCAGTGTGTCTGGTCCAGGGCCCATGATCTCTGCATGATGTGTGCTCTCTTCTCTTAAGCAGTGTTTACCATCCACAAAGAGAAAGCATTTTTTAAAGCTTTTGCTGAAACACTTCTTTATTGGGGTCTGAAATGAGAACTACTCACTCTCCAAGATAACACTGTTTCAGGAGTCACTCCTCCCAGTGGTAGTGACTCAGGATGAAGGCAGTTAACTTATGTAATGTTCAATATCCTGTGGGTTACACATGCATTATCACTGAAATTCAGCATCCAGTGAGAAAGGCCACTTGATCTTTGAATTCTGCCCCTATTTCCTTTTCTAAAAAAAATGTTTATGGTACACTTTATAATATTGGGGTAAGGAGTGAAATAACTATATAATATTTGACTGAATACCAAACAGGAATGAAACTACTTGCAATATCATTTCAATATTTCTCTAAGATCTTAACGAAATTTTAAGTTTAAAGGAATCCCACGCAACTTAAATACATAAGGCAATTTGCAGAGAAGCCCAGAACTCCATCATCATTAAAATACGTATGTTGTCATTTAAAGAAGTGGGCTTCTTTTCAATGCACTAAAATGTAAAAACATTACTTCAAACAACATACCAGTCCAATACACCACAAAAGAAGGAGAAAGTTGTCGAAAGGATTAATAATGAGAAATGACAGAACTTTTTATATCTAACTCTGTGTTTTCCCCTTTCTCCTTAAAAGCAAAGATACTATAACAAATAAAAGTTTAATAAGTAAAAAATGTATTTTAAATGAAAAACCATGATTAACTTATTAAGAACCATTAAGTATATAATTACAAGGATTCTATTACATTAAGATACCAATTTCTTTAAAGCCAGAAATAATACCTCCTGAAACTTTAATTATTTAAATGAGAAGAGAAAGAGGCATGTTATCTTCCCTGACAAAGATTAAAATCAATTTAATTGCTTCTCTGCTGCCTTGACATGATTCTTGCTGTGAGTCAAGCAACCAAAAAGGGAAATTAATACCGCAGCTGTTAATCAAGTGATATCCGTGCACTCTGTTTGATTACATCAGGGAGAAAACCATTGCTGCTTGGCTGACTTGTGCATCTGCAAGCACTTTGTGTTGTTTTTGGGAGCTGGGTTAGCTCTGAGAGGTGTCCGGGCTGGACTGAATTTTTAGAGCCTGTGATAGCACGAGGTGAGGCGTGGCCTAGGGAAACTGCAGGTTGCTGCGTTTGAGCCTGAGTAACAGCAGTTCTATCAAGACAGAGGTCTATTTCAAATTAAATTCACCCTTTGGCACCTGATTCCACTGTCCACAGTGTGAGTACAAAGAAACACAAGGGCATCGTCAGGGCTGGAGAACGAGAAAGAATATGAGAATGTGGCTAAGATGGATGCTTTTTTGCCTGTAGAGCAGAACAATATATTTTTCAAGGTAGACAGTAGCAGTTTCTAGAGGTCAAATACCAGCTCCCTCACCCGAATTAGAACATGTATTTGAAAGCAAGGTACAGTGGTAAGCGAGGGGCACCTCAAGGCCCTGTGTCTGCTCATTTAAAAGCAGGGCTTTTGTTAAACACCAGCACTGGGTGAACATCCTGCGGCATCCATGCTTGGCAAATGAATGTATCTGATTGTAAGAAAATGGTATTGTGAAATATTGATGAGTCTGGAAATACAAACTAGTACCAGCCTCACCAAGTCTTATCAGCCCTTGTTAACTTTACAGATGACGAGAGGCACCAGAATAACTGAGGCTGTCAAAACTAATGGATCTCAGGCACTTTGCACCCACAGAGTTCAGCTTCATCAGGGGCCCTTTTTTCAGGAACTTTTAACCCTCCCCTGCCTGTCTGCCTTCTCTTCTCAGAGACAGAGGAGAATAATATAACAAGTCTCAAGCATATACATTCCAGAAGAAAAACTTCTGAGAACTTTATCTTTCCCCTAGAAAGGAGAAAATCTCCAGTAAGACAGAGAAATTTGATTCAAAAGAAAAGTTTTGTATTTAGACTTTTTAACATTCCTACCAGTGATAAGAAAGGATCACAGGGAAAGCTCCCAGCAAGACCAGTTGAAGGAAAAGTTTATATTTAGCAGGATACACAGAAAGGCAAAAAAACAAAACAAAAAAATCATACTACCCTCAAAAGATAACTCAACTTTTTTTTTTTCTTTTTACATTTCAAAAGAATCATCACTGGCTCAAGTTAGCCCATGGGATAAGTTAAGATGCTCATCAGCTCTTATTTTACCTGAGCCTAGTTCACCTGTCGCCAGGATCTGTAAATGACTTTGCCTGGCTCTTTTTCATCAAATACAACTCATCCTACTATATTGGATCACCTTGCTGTTAGCCTGGCACTGTCCCTCCCCATTTCAATTTGACCAAATTGAAACAGATGCCCAGAGGCCGTGGAGATCAAGAGTGGTATAACAAAATTTGGAGCCAGTTTCTGAGCTTAAATCAATATTTAACGGTAAGCCTGCTTTTATTTATTTATTTTTTGGCAGGCTTTTACTGGCAAATATCGCTTTAAACTGAAAGCCAGGAGCCTTAATTATAAAGGATGCTGTTCAGGCTATATTTTGAAAAACAATAACTCGTTTGACAAGACAACCTGGTAGTTTAAGGGATTGTACTCCCCCAGAATAAGGCAAAAAGGAGAGTGATATTGTTTTCTATATCCTTCAAGGATGTATTTAATTACCTCATCTTCAAGCATACAAAGGAGAGGGAGAGGGAGATGGGGAATAGGAGCTGTGTAGTGTCTCAGTCAAACCAAGCAGAAGCCCCAGGCCCACTGGTGACCTCAGAGGAACAACAGTCCAAGCCGGTGCAGGAGCGGAAGCCATGGAAAGAGTGTGATGGAAAATATTTACTGAGATGGGGGAGATCACCCACAGGACTTACACAAATGGACCTCTGGCGAGCATGAAAACTAGTATGGATGCTACCCAGTGGCAACCTCTATTTGATCTCACTCCTCTCCAACACGTGGGGCAAATCTCTTGATGAGTCCACTAAAACAACAACTAGGGAAGAAGTGACATTAGGGAAAAAATATAAGCCCACTGGGCTTGCTGAGCCTAGCAAACCTGGGACCAGAAATGTTGTTTCTTTAGTAGAATATTTAGAATGAGTTGCAGATGCCAAAATTCTCTTTTCACCTTACCTATTCTGAACAGTGATAAAATTAAAAACTGGTGATCCACATGAGTTATTATGAAAGATTTTTGAAAATCAACACATTCACAGGTATACAAAATGAATCCACATCCAACTTAGCAAGCACCATTCTGCAGCTAACAATTATTTACTAATACCAAGGAATCTATTTCAAAATGTACAGTCAAAATTAGCAAGCAATAGCATATGTTCCACAACTGCAGAGTCTACAAGCCTATCATAAATGCTGCCTTTTACCTTCAAGAGTATTTTGAGATTTTCTAAAGAAGGAAGCTGTCATTTGCTTGAATACATAGAACTAGTTTGTGGGTTTTGGGAGAGAGACTATAATATAGCTCACCAAGAAACAGAAGGGACTCAAAAGCCATCATGTAAGGGAGAAAAGAAACCAGTCCCCACATGGGCACCAAGCCTATTTCTCCCCCGCTTGCCAGAACATAAAACCAGGTAGTCTTTCTATGTGTTGTTATGTAGTTTTATAAATGCAGACCAGCCTCCAGGTCTTCTCTTTCTTCTGGAAAAAAAAAAAAAAATCCCAAAGCTTCTCGCCCCTGAAACACTCCCACCCCCACCCACCACCCAGGTGGTAGAGACCTAACACTTGCCTTTTGCTTCTCCTCCAGCTTCTGAGCAAAACAACTTCCCCAGGATCTCTTCCAGATGTTCCTATAGGTTCTCACGCCCACCTCTGTGAGCAAGCTGATGTGGGGCGGGGGCGGGGGGAACCCCCATCTACACCGACATAAACACAGTTGTAGGGCTTTAATTTTGTTCTGTCGACTTCCCTTTGCAGCTTGTCTGTCTCTCCCATGTCTGCCACCCGCAGCAGGAGATTAAAAGAACAGAGGAGGTAGGAGCTCTTATGAGAACCACGGGAATTTGGCAGAACCTTTACAGGAACCATATGGCAGCAACTTTGCAGTTACACGAAACACTTCTATGGGAGAAGATATTATCCCCAAGGAATTTTTCTCCTCCTTCTCAAATGGATCAAGCATCCCTGAAAGGATGGGAATAATATTTTCAGGAAAGACTGTACAAATACAGATTATATGTGACCATAATATATCGAGGAGGAACAGTCATCATTACACTCCATGATATCTTTTACTAATCAAAAAAAAAAAAAAAGACAGGAAAGAAAATACATAATATTTCTGATACTCCTATAGCACAGTTTATTCATCTGTGTAATGAACAGACTGAGCAAGATAAATGATTTTCAATTTTTTATCTTTATAGCAGACTCCTTTTTTCAAAGGAAATCTTATTCAGAAGAACTTCAGAACATTAAAAAAAAAGTAATAATAATAAAAAAGATAATGACAGAGCAGATCTGGTTGAAGCAAGGATAGAGGTCTGGGCCTACTTTCTCAGCTTCATCACTTTTCTTTCTTTTTTTTTTTTTTGAAAGAGTCTTCCCCAGACTATTATTATTAATTCTAAATAGGTAGAACAAGGAAAGACACCCATCTCCTCCTGATCTACCAGAGCCAAATGTGCTTTACTTTCTGGTTAAACAAGCCATGAGTGACCTTACCTTTGATGGGTCTGTGACCGCAACCAGCCTTATAGTCCACATGCATTTCACATAGTGATCCAGGGGCAGGACTCAGCTAACGACCAGGACCAGCACTCAGAAAGGAGGCAGTTTCTGGACACTGAGTCTGGACCACACGCCCCTGAAGTCTGTAGTGAATGCAGCCAAGGAGAGATATGAGACTACTGAAGAAGCGTATCAGTACCCCCAGACCACTCCTGATTTACAGCTTTAAGAATGCTCTGGTGACAGTGGACCAGAACTTTTACACCACAGAGATGCCTGTATGTGGCTTGAATTTTTTTAAACATATTTAAACTCAAGTTCACTTTGAATGTAATGCGTATGGTTTATTTCCTAGGCCACTTTGACTTCCTACCCCCCTCAACTTTATAGGAGCTTATAAAGTCTTAAGCCAAAGAACTCCTCAGATATTTTAATGCAAATGCTCTTGAATCAAGGGACGTCAGCCCAACTCTTGGTCAGCTGGCGTCATGATGGTGGTACTCCATTAGAAAGAAGATGAAAGCACCCTTTAACTGTGGTCACTAAAGATACATTGGTTATTATTGCTCATTAAGAACACGTCCTAGAAGAGGCACATGCTAACAGGGCTCACTTTCTCTGGGTTACCCTATGTTTAAGAAACACAGGCTCATAATAGGAAGAGATGCAGAGGTAGCGTTTGAAAAAAAAAAGTAAGACGAGTTTCAGTTTTCTATGACTATTGTCAGACTTTTGGAATAATATTTGTTCCCCTTTCAAAGTGTCCTGCACGGGAGGATCTTGGTGTAGTTTTAGAAGCCATCACTTTTTCCTTGATGCTGCTGCTGCTAAGTCGCTTCAGTCGTGTCCAACTCTGTGCGACCCCATAGACGGCAGCCCATGAGGCTCCCCCATCCCTGGGATTCTCCAGGCAAGAACACTGGAGTGGGTTGCCATTTCCTTCTCCAATGCATGAAAGTGAAACGTGAAAGTGAAGTCGCTCAGTCATGTCCAACTCTTAGCGACCCCATGGACTGCGGCCCACCAGGCTCCTCCATCCATGGGATTTTCCAGGCAAGAGTACTGGAGTGGGGTGCCATTGCCTTTTCCTTGATGAATGACCTTTATTTCACCTAGACTTTCAGAGCTCCTCATCAGAAAACGTGATGATGCTGATGGTGATATCTACAACCAATCTAAACCTACTTCACCACAGGAGGAAGGGCTGGCACCAGATTACTAGTCAAGGAGCCTATTTTTAGCATCAAGGTACTGAGACTGATGGGGTCAGTGTCATATAGAGATGTACTGGTTACCTAATGGCACCCCACTCTGAGTGACTTCACTTTCACTTTTCACTTTCATGCATTGGAGAAGGAAATGGCAACCCACTCCAGTGTTCTTGCCTGGAGAATCCCAGGGACAGAGGAGCCTAGTGGGCTGCTGTCTATGGGGTCACACAGAGTCAGACACAACTGAAGCGACTTAGCAGCAGCAGCAGTAAGCTAACAATTTAGTAGTCCTTAATCAGGTGTTTGTTTTGTTTTAATACTGTTCAGCATTATCTATAGGGGATGTTGAGGGCTACAATAAGAAAGAGCAGCTTGGCCTATTGGAGACCACGTTCTTTCTCCTCCATTTTTTCTTATCATTTTAGGTCCTGCCAACTACTGCTCCAGAATTTACCTCAGGTGTCTTATCACCCCTTCAAAGCCGTTAGATTTATGTGTTTGTTTATTTGTAATATATGTAGTATTCTCCTTGAGAGGAGCTCTGGAAATATTTTTCTCCATCGTATTTCTAAGGATAGTTTCAAGCCCAAGGGTATTTGGGTACTCTGAATTATTGACACTCTAAGTAATGACCTGGTTAGCCTCCCAATTTAGGCTGAGTTTGGGTAGGGTTTCCTCTTTGACAACAGCACAGCTGAGCCGACCTTCCAATTTAATTGATTCTGAGTTGCCTGTCCTATCAGATCAGCCAAATAACAACAGAGTGAATCACAACCAGAGTTGTTTGGTGTTGTGGGTCCAGCTGGGACAAATAATTATTGTTGTTGTTTAGCTACTAAATCATGACTGACTCTTGTGACCCCATGAACTGTAGCCCACCAGGCTCCTCTGTCAATGGGGTTTCCCAGGCAAGAATACTGGAGTGCATTGCCATTTCCCTTTCCAGGGGACCTTCCTGGCCCAGGGATTGAACCCACACTCCTGCTCTGGCAGGCAGATTCTTTACCATCAAGCCACCAGGGAAGTCTGAGATGAACAACAGCAATTAACAAACTGAAACTGGGGGACCAGGAACCAAGCAGAAGTAGGTGAGGGATGAAGGAAATATGTCCTAGTCCCTGGATCTTGGGTAACTGCAGGAGATGACTTTGCAGTGTCCTGACATTTACCAGTGACTACAAGGTGTATCACTGGGTTAGAGTGACTCAACCATGGTTGAGGTCAAGGAAGACATGCTCCAGACTCTGAAAACTAAGTAAGATAAGGCATTGTAAAGGCCCTTGTAATTAGTAAGCCACTACTATGCAATTAGTAAGCAAATGCTATGATTACTATCTCTTCTATTCTAATTACCAATGTCTCTGAACTACAATTTGCTCAATATTCTTAGCCCTCTCAGAGAATGCAATTAACTTGAGAGGGAAACATAAATAAGGATCATAAGATTTGGATTCAGACAGAGTTGTGTTCAAATTCCAACCCTACCACTCATCAGATTAATCAACTCACTTAACCCTGAGCCTCAATTTTCTTTTCTTCAAAATTGGGTGAACAATAAAAGTTTGAAGGGATATTATGGGATTGAAGGCAGGATTCTGGCCCATGGTAAATAGTCAATAAATGGCATTTGCTATTATTTTTTTATTTATTAAGTTGAACTGTCGGCCTGGGGCTCTTTGAAGGAGAGAACTTTTTTGGAATTACTTTTTCCTCTTATAAAGGGAAGACAGTTCCTCAGTGCACTCCAGCCAGAGGAAGAGGTCCTCAATTTAAACCTATTAACATATGCATTTCAAAGCATTCAGATGACGGCAAGAAAGTTCCAGGTCACCACTAAATAGCTTCGGTTTACTCTTTCTGTGTCTTGGGGTAGCATGGGTGGGTTAAAAAGGGGGAGGAGGCTCAACTGCTCAGAGAATTCAATTAATGGGTGTTTATTTTGAGTTAAAGAAAAACTTTTCTATTGACTTGAGATTTGGAGAGTTTAAAGTTCTAAATTGACTATCTGTATCTCCAAAGATTAGAGAAGAATATTTGATCTTCCCATATTGTGTGAAAAAATGTAGGAGTTATTCACATTTCTTTGGAATGGATTTAAAAAATATCTCAGCAAAGACCGGCTCCTGAGAGACTGAAACGTGCTGAAAACTCTGGCTGAAATCAACAGATCCAAAGCAGACCAGAGACACAACCGGCTTCCGGGAGAAGCGCGGGGACAGCACGTTTTGAATCACTTTTCTCCTGGATGAAAGCCATGATCTCTGTGGAGAGGCTGAAGTATACGTGAGTCAGACCCTGGTAAAATTCACATACAAGCCAGCAACTCAACAGGTCTTGGGCGCATACAGATCTAGTCTCCAGGAAACGTGAAGCTGGAAGGGTTGGCGCAGAGCACACCGCACGATGCTGGTGGGCGTGGCTTCCTGTTGTTCAGTCCTCCCGGTCCTCTGGTACCCTCTGCCCCACGTGCCGTCAGTGGCCTTCCCACCCTCTCACTACAGATTCCACACGCCTCCATTAATGTCTGCAAGCCACACAGCCACATCCCGTCCCTTGTGCTCCTCTCTCAGAAAGAATAAATAATTGGAAATATATATATCTATGATTTCCCTCCCCCATGCGGCCCTGTGAGCTTCATCTGCGAAAAATACGATTCTCAAAGATTTCACTTCTCTGGAAGGAAGGCACTCATTGTGATAAAGAAGGTAACTGAGGTCTCCCCGGAGCACCTCATCATGTTCCTAGCACCTGGGAAACTGAGTTTACTATTCAATCCTCTACTTGCAGCAGCGAACAGATGTCTCCCCAGCCCCCTTTGCTAAAAAACCTAGAGCGCCATATCCCAGGAACAGATGAAAGCAGTAGCTGGAAGCATACCCAAGCTGAGGATTTACAGATGTTCAATAAAACCTGCAAACAGCCCTGCACAGAGCTGGAAAGGGCACACGTCCAGCTCAGCTGGAAATGGGTCCATGGTGAGCGAAAGAAACAAGAGTCATTGCTGTTCCAGAAACGCCTGTCACAGAGGATGCTGCGGAGCTCAAGCGCATCTTTCAAGAATAGCAACTTTTCAATCCATTGCAGTCTGTTTTTGAACTTCAGAATTCTCACTTCCCCATTAAAAATGTTCAGTTTAGTCAAAGGGTATAACAGATATCTCACTGTCAAGGAATGGTAAGACGTGCAGGCTGAGCCAGGCTTGATGTGAGGCGGAGAGCACAAATACCCTAAGACGCCGCTGAGTAGCCGACCAGGGGGCTCGGCACCGAACAGGCATCCGAGTCTTATTATCCTCCTCTTGATTGCCCTATTTGTACACATTTGTAGAAAGCTTTGCTCACCCGCCCTTTATTCCCCAAATACGGCAGATGGCTTCAGTGCAATGTTTCAAATCAGATGTTAGGCAGAGACCAAGCTGGAGCCCAGAGCATCTGGGTTTTCTGAGAAGCAGAAAGCAGAGCATGTGAGAGGACTCAGAGAGGCAGAGGGGAGAGCTTATTCAAGGTACTTACCAGGTCATTTTTAGCCAGAGAGAAAATAACCCCCCAAATTGTATGACTATTCTTTCTTTAACTTTAGTTGGAAGAAAAGGCTCATAGTACAGAATAAATGGATTCACTTATTTCGGAGATAGAAATTTTAGGTAAATTCCTTTGTTCAACACACACACAGACAAAATACTATCACAACTTTTCTATCTAAATTTTTAAATACAATATTAAAAAGACAATAAATGAGGATCAAAATACAAAAAAAAAAGTGTAATTCAGCTTCATGCAATAGTCACATTTCTTAAAAACCTAAAGGGGCTGGGGTCATAATACACAATAGAATATGATTCTATGTATCTGAAAATTATCTGTTATCTCTTTAAAGGGTCACCAGGTACAGAGTTAAATGGTGAGGTAAACATACAAGCTGCAGAAATTACTCATTTTGTCAATAACTGAAAAAGACTGAGGAAATGGAGTGGATTCATAGTGTCCAGCTGGATATGCATCAGCCTTGTCACATGGCCAGCTTGTTAGTAACAATCACTGTTATGAGATCTTAGGCACACTAGCTAATCTTTTCCATGGCTCCAGTTTGCTCTTTTGTAAAATGAGGGGGTTGGACCACATTAGCTCCAAGATCCCATCTTGTCACTAATATTTCACAGATTGATTAAATTTCACCTAATTAAATGTTACATGTAAAGTCCTTAACATACTGACTTTCACGTAAGTGCTAAGTGATGGTTATTATTAGTAGTAATAATATAAACTTCTCATATCTATCACTGTTATACTCTCAATTATTCTTTGAACACTGGTTATTTTAATTTAAGGAAAAAGAAACAACACTGGGCAGCTCAAACCTCAAATGTGGCCCCAGTTGGGTCCATGAAGAAACAAGGGAAGCAGGTGTTTGTATCCTTACCTTACTTCTCAAAAGTGCAGTGAGGGACTCATTTTTATATCATCTTTTCTGATTTCACCAGTGGTTTCTCTAAGGGATTATTTGGAAAAGAGCCCCTAATCACTTACTTTTTTCACTTTCTGAAAACTTTTTCTAATCTCCCTAAAGATATGTTCTTCTTGGTCATTATAGGTCCTTATAGGTCCTTATAGAACACAAACATACATTTGTGTCCTCCACATTCTGAGAGGCAATGACTAGTTGAAAAAGTCTAGAAATAAACCAGTAAAAATTATAACATAAAGCTTGAACACATAGGGTTTTACTTCCTGCTTCTCTTACTGTATTTCCCTTATTGAACTGTATCCATTTCACTGAGGGTCTGTGCAAATCAGAAAACTGAGAATTAACCTAGATTCTCTTTTCCTGCTTCTGCCTTCTCCTTCCTTCTTCCCTTCCTCGAATTTTATTTCACAGTTATGCAGTGCCTGCCCTTGACCTATATTTAATATTTATGAATACTTGTTGAGTCAACACCACTAGAGTTATATAGTAACTTAGAGTTATATAGTGTTTACTTCAGGACAGGTATTCTTCCAAACATGTTATGTGTATTCACTCATGTAGTTTTTGCAACAAGTCCATGACCTCCACTTAACAGATAAGGAAACCAAGTCATAGGGAGACTAGGTTTGCTCAGAGTCACATGTTTAGTAAATGGCTGGACTACTTCTCAAATCCAGTCAGTTTAGCTTCAGAGTCCATGTGTTTACCCGTATTCTTTACTGTCTCTATCTATCATGAGACATTTAGGTTTGATCCAGCTGCTCCCAGAGTCAAGGCATATTGAGTACAGGCTGAACTAAACAGGCAGTATATTACTTGTGCTGAGCTGTTGTTTGTTGGTCCTATACCTATTGTTCTTTAAATTTGTCTCACCTTCCCAACTAAACAGGTGTGAACTGAAGATCTAGAGTGATATAAGCACCACTCTCTGTCCCTGTCTGGCAGCCTGAAGGCAGCTGGATTTCTTGCATTCACACGAGTCAGCAGGATAGATAGAGAACCACAAGAGAGAAGACTCAACAGGTATATTGAGCAGCATGAGAAGGGAAAGGAATATAAGCTTGATTCAGTAATGACTGTGAAGAACTGGAAGTCCCTATGCAGGGTGTGAGCCAGTTCAAGCTGTGTTCTAGGAAAGCCAAATTGGCAGCAGGGCAAGGGACAGAGTGAAGCGGGGACAGGCTGAAGCAGGGGTATCAATTCATCAACTCCTCTCCCAGCCAGTTCTGTGGAGCCATGCTGAGGGCTTCAAGCTGAGCAGTGGGAATGGGAATGCTGAGATCAAGGTGAGAGTTACTTTGGAAGTAGAATTTGTCTCTACGCCTAGTTAGGTGAAAAGGGGGAGGGAGAGAGGAAACCATGGCATCCTCAGAGACCAGGAGAATGGTGATATCACTGGATTATAATGGTGAACAAGAACGACGTGGGCCTTGCCTTCCCGCAGCTGATAGTCTAGTAGAGACACACAATGAGTAAGTGAGCTAGTCAAACATGTCAAGTTCTACAAAAGAAACCAATAGATAGAATATGAAATGGAGAGGAAGAAAGGAGTCTACGGAGAAGTAGGGAAATGAGCAGTGGTTATGTCCTGTGTCATAGGAACCAAGGAAGCAGCGAATCTCAGTAAGGGGCAGTAAACAGTAACAGATAGTAGGAGGTTGTGTTTTAGTATTAGGCGGCCATTCACGGCTTTGAAGAGTGGAGTCTGTAGAGGGGGTGGGATAGAAATCTGTGGCAATAGGGTTCAAGAATGACTGGGGCATGAGGAAGCAGCAAAACTCAACCCACTCTTTTTGAAAGTCTGGCAGGGAAGGAGAGAAAGAGGAGGTTAGCTTGAAAGGGAGCAAGTTGGAGAGGACTTTTCTAAGATAAGGGAAAGCGTAAATTCTTTGTGGACCATGGGAGAGGTTAAAGATTCAGGAAAGGAAGGGCACAGCTGCAGAAGAAAGCCCAGAGGAGAGGAAAGAGGAGGGAGATTTCATGAAAGAGATGCACAAGTGAGCCTTGGAAGAAAGAAGTAAGTCTGCTTCAACCAGAAGAGAGTGTGTATCGCTTGGGGCTAGAAACGTAGGATTACCCAGGTTCCCTTTTCTCAATGTTGAAGCAGGTCAGGAAGCAGCTCATGAAATATCCCCACCCCCACAGGTGGGCTGTATCTGAGAGGCACCATCACCATTTTACAAAGAGAGAGCCATATAGGAAGACAGGATACTGAAATAGTCGGTTATTACAAATTCAATACACAAACGGTATTTGCAAAGTCACACCAGCATTTATCTCAAGAAATCGATAAAAAGTATTAAGTGACTCTGATTTTTCCTTCTACCATCAAAAACAGGAAAAATCTAGTAAGCTGTTTGGATAGACATCACTTAAATCAATTACCTACAAAATAATTGAATTTATTTTCAAGTACAACAAAATAGGAAAATCATTTCAACTGCCTCTTTTAAATGGATGTGTTTCCACCATGGGCAATGCAGAAACAGGAAGGAAAAGAAAGAGAGGTAATAACATTTACTGATTAGCAGCTAGGTGCCAGCTGTCTGGATTTAGTGTAAGATACCTTTCTTCACTTAATCCTGATAACCTATAAGCTAGGTGTTGTCACCTTTTTATAGATGAAACTGAGGCTCAAAATAATTAAAGATCTGTTCTCCTGAAAGATCATCCCTTGATACAACTACCATACAATGTGTCTGTCTGGAGGCTGGCCTGGCACCAACTTCTAGAGCACTATGTTTGGCTTTCCTGCCACCATGGGCACTGGGAACTGAACAATCCCAGTCTCAGGATTTATAATCAGGAAGTCCTTGGAAACTCATCATTTCATCAGAGCTCTTGGAGCAGACATGGTCTCAGATGGTTTTTTTCTTTTTTTGACCACTGAGCAAATTTCTTTATTCATTAATCTATTCATTCAAATATTTATTAAGCTCATATGAAATGACAGGCACAATGAGAATTATGCAGACAAAATTTCCTGCCCTCCTGTAGCTTACATTCTAGTGAGAGAAGATAAAGACAAATATAAACATATATGCATGCTAAGTCACTACAGTTGTGTCTGCCTCTGCATGATGCTGTGGACCGTAGCCCTCCATGCTTCTCTGTCCATGGGATTCTCCAGGCAAAAATACTGGAGTGGGTTGCCATGTCCACCTCCAGGGGATCTTCCCGAGCCAGGGATCGAACCCACATGTCTTAAATCTCCTGCATTGGCAGGTAGGTTCTTTACCACTAGCGCTACCTGGGAAGCCCTAATATAATATGTAAGCCCAATAAGATGGTAGTAAGTGTCATAGAGGGAAAAAAAAAGAGAGAGAGAAAAAAAAAATAGCAAGGAAGTTGAGAAATACAGAGGTAGGGGAAGATATTTTTAAAGTAGAATGTTCAGGGAAGGACACACCAAAAAGATGACATCTGAGAAAAGACTGGAAGATCACAAGGGGAAATAGCAATGATGGTATCTTTAGCAATGATGGAAAAAGCAATGATGCCTTTCTTGCCCACAGTTTTATCTCTGATAATGTCTGGCCCTTAGCCGCTGCTAAAGGGGCAGGCCCAGGTGGTTTTATGTGACCTTTTTACCTCTTGATAACAGCTACTGGGTATCCCAGGGTGGCATATCTCATCCAAGGCCAAGGGCTGGCCAGCTGTTCTCTATCAGGAATCCAGTTAAGATACTGAGAATGCATCACTTTGTAATGAATTTGAGAACTAAGAACCACATAGGTTTGAGGTTGGAGTTGAACCCAAACCTAAGAGACAAGTAAGTTCTAATTTAGGCCATGAGATTCAAATGCATGAATAGGGAAAAGGAGCTTGCCTGAGAGAAAAAGAGGATGAAACAAAAACACAGAGAAACAGGAGTAAGAAACCACATGGCCCTGGTTAAAGAGAGGTAGTTTCCATTCCTGACTCCTGTCTCTTTGAGGCCCACCTATACTTATCTCGGCCCTCTTTGGCCATAACATTGCTTAATGTAGCCTTATAATAAACCCTGATTTTTGAGAGGCTATCTGCTGCTTGCAAATAAAGATGCTGACTAAAACAAATTACTCAGTTAACACAAAACATGGCATTAACAACGCATTTGTTGCTGTTGTTCATTCGCTTAGTCATGTTTGACTCTTTGTGACCCCATGGACTGTAGCACACAAGGTTTCCCTGTCCTTCACCATCTCCCAGAATTTGTGCAAACTCATGTCCATTGAATCGATGATGCCATCCAACCATCTCATTCTCTGTCATCCCCTTCTCCTGCCTTCAGTCTTTCCCAGCATAAGGAAAAGACTGAAGGCAGGAGGAGATGGGGGCTTCAGTATCAGTTCTTTCAATGAATATTCAGGGTTGATTTCTTTTAGGATTGACTGATTTGCTCTCCTTGCAGTCCAAGACTCTCAAGAGTCTGCTCCAGAACCACAGTTCAAAAGCATATTAACATATAAAGACTCACTAATATTTAGTGCTGTACATTCTATATACTGTGGATTCATTAACTCATTTGATCTACACCAGAAAGTGTTAATTCTATTCTTATTCTGTAGGCAAAGGAATAGTGATGCAGAAAAGTTAACTCCTCTGTAAATTCATTCCCTAGCACAAGTGGGACGCTATTCCACCCCTGAATAAACCTTACTTTGCCTGTGTTTCAACTCAGAGTTAAGTCAGGTCTTAAATCCAAGAGGGTTTACTAACTGGTTTAATTGGTAGGATGGGAGTAATTCATTTCTTTTTTAAACTGTAGAAACAAGTTGAAAATAGCTATAGAAAACAGAAGTTATTCCTGAACCAAAAATTAAAACTTAATAATGTGCAAGCAAATTGCATTGCGCTTTTATCACATTTTGCCCTTGCTGAACGTTTTTGGCTTCAGCAGCTGCTCCATGAAATGTAACTGTCACTACAGTGAATAAATAAGCACCTATTGCTGTGTTACAGCTGCCCCTTATAACAGAATTAGGGGAAAGGCTTCAGTGCAACCACAGGCCGGAAGAAAGCTGCATTCTCGCTGAATACGGATGGGGTCTCATGTACTCTGTAGAAACCCCCTGAGGGTCTGGGGTATGTAGAAGGGCAGATGCGCTTCAGAGAAACATCTTTCTATTGATGTCCACTCTTATCAGAGAGCTGCCATCTTTCTACTGATACATGCCCATGCCTACCTGGCCTTAGCCAGCTGGTCCAGGCCAGGCCAACCAGAGCCTTCCCTCGAGAAGGGACACTGGAGCCAAGAAAGACCATCAGAGTCTAGGACTAGAAGATTTAAAATGTAAAGCTCAGGAGCTATCAGCAAGCCATGTTTTCTACCACACAGAGGAAGGCAGCCTGCAGAGAAAGAATCATGGCAATACTCAGAGACCAAAGAAGAATTTGAACAGCCTTAAAACCCCAGTTACAGAAGCTCCTGGCCTCAGCTAGAGCGTTGTCCTCCCCACATTGCCTTGCTCAATCCTTTCTTGGATTACGTAGGCCATTAAACTCTCCTGTAGTCTAAACTGGTTTGATTTAAGTTTCTGTCACCTTATCCTTCTGTACTAGGATAAGAGTCCTAGTATAGTCTTGTCCTTCATTCTCAATTTCTTGACCATCTGTAAGGGAGGACCATTTTCTCTTTTACACAGAATCTTGAATAGCCACAATATGTTTCTTTCCTTCCTCACTGTCGTTCCTCTGACCACCATCTCCCTACTACCCAGACTGACCTCCCAATTCCATGATGTTTGTGAGTGTCTTAGAATCAGAGAAACACTGAAGAATCTCAGGAGTGCCATTTATAAATGTGAAGCCCATTCCCTGGAGTTGTGTAATACATGATCATATTCAGCAGCCTTGCTGATGGTCATCAGGGATTTCTTCATGCTGAACAGAGCATGACTGACTTATTCACTTAGCAATATTAGCACTCAGCTTCTGGAGGGCAAAATGGTAGGTGTGGTCTCCAAACAATGCAGTGCGCTGCATAAGAACAGAAAGACATGGTCAGAGAACATGACTTTCTGACATGGCAGCACGGGCCAGCCATCTCACATGTGGGTTGCCAGCAACAAAACAGTGCTGCTGGCCAGGCCTATGGAAGGAAGAAGGGCATTGAAGATTAGACAGAGTCACAACAGAGAGAGTTTAACACGTCATTCAGGTTCCTTTTTCTGAGTCAGCAGTAGAGATCAGAAGATAATCTTAATCTTCACTCTATGATTCTGCTTATTAGCAGTAGGGTATTCAACCTTCCAGTCATACCCCACGCTATGGAGGCCCTTGAGTTACATTGGACACCAGTGTGGTCTGTCAATTCATTGACACCATGAATGTGGTCTGTCAACATTCACCCCATCGGGTCTGTCAGTGTGAAAAGGAGATGGGCATTAGAACTTCTACAATTGCTGGTATCTTATGAAGAAGTCTTTTCCATTTTGCAAGCCTCAGATTATACCTAATTAAAAGGGCACTGTAGAAGTCCATCATGCCAGGGGTCATGACCAGGACTTCTCAGGAAGGGCTTGGAAGAGGCTGTTAATACAATCCTTGCCTCTGTCAGAACTTGTTTAGGAATCAGTGTAGAGTAGTGTGGAAGTGATGAACAGATCATACTTTATAAGAGGGGCAGGACCAAAGTTCTACGTACAAAGGTCCTCACAAAGAAGAATGCACATTCACTTTCCAAAGAATTCTTTTCTAAGGGAAGTCTTCTTTCTATCCTCAGTGCCCCATACTAGGTTAGTTCACTGGTTCTCACATTCAAAGAGCAAAAAGTCTCTACAGCCTCGTTCAAGGTCTGGTCACAGACAGTTGCTCACTGCCACCTGAGAGCTGGTTAGAAATGCAGAATCTCACCTCCTCTCCAACTTCATTGAATCACCTACACTGCAACATGATGCCTGCATGATTCACCTGCCTATCACAGTAAAAGCACTGACTTAGGGTACTTATTTAAAATACGGATTCCAAGGCACTGTCTCTAAAGATTCTGACCCTGCAGGTCTAAGAATGGGTCAGGAATCTACAGTTTTACCAAGTGTATCTGGTGATATTTATTCTGGAGTTTCCTGAATCACACTGTCCAAAAAACTGGTGTAGTTGATTCCCTCAAATGCAAAATTTTCCTTAACACTGCTGCTGCTGCTGCTGCTGCTGCTAAGTCGCTTCAGTCGTGTCCGACTCTGGGCGACCCCATAGACAGCAGTCCACCAGGCTCCCCCATCCCTGGGATTCTCCAGGCAAGAACGCTGGAGTGGGTTGCCATTTCCTTCTCCAATGCATGAAAGTGAAAAGTGAAAGTGAAATCTCTCAGTCGTGTCCGACCCTCAGTGACCCCATGGACTGCAGCCTTCCAGGCTCCTCCATCCATGGGATTTTAACACTAGTTAAAGCAATTTCTTACTCCTTCAGCGTCTTTGAAGAAGTAAGAGAAGGAACCACAGGAAAGAATAGTTTCATCCTATTATAGGAAGCTGATGCTCAGGGAAAAACAACCAACTTCTAATTCTGCCTCTCCACCATGGAATATGTTCTCCTTCTGAGCTAGAACAAGTAGCAGAAAGAGCAGTGGGAAGCCCAAGAAATAGGGAGCCAAATATATGGGGAAAATGGTACAGAGGAGGGACAACAAAGTGGAGAACACACAGGAGGCAGAAGGGAAGCAAAGCAGATCGTTGCCACAAGCTCCATATTATGACCGTCATTGAGAAATGTAATTCAGGTGATACGAAATAAGCAGAACCTGTTCGAAGAAAACTAAAAACTCTCTCAGTTCAGTTCAGTTCAGTTCAGTCGCTCAGTCATGTCTGACTGTTTGCGACCCCATGAATCACAGCACGCCAGGCCTCCCAGTCCATCACCATCTCCCGGAATTCACTCAGACTCACGTCCATCGAGTCCGTGATGCTATCCAGCCATCTCATCCTCAGTCGTCCCCTTCTCCTCCTGCCCCCAACCCCTCCCAGCATCAAAGTCTTTTCCAATGAGTCAACTCTTCACATGAGGTGGCCAAAGTACTGGAGTTTCAGCTTTAGCATCATTCCTTCCAAAGAAATCCCAGGGCTGATCTCCTTCAAAATGGACTGGTTGGATCTCCTTGTAGTCCAAGGGACTTTCAAGAGTCTTCTCCAATCTAGAGAGACTTAAAAGAAGATCTGAATAAATAAAAAATGCACATTATTCTTGGATAGAAAGAATGTATTATAAACATATCTGTTTCCCCTGAACTAATATAGAAATATGATTTCCAAGTTCACCAAACGATACATAAGTTCATCAGCAAAAATAAACATTTGAGAACAGCTGGAGGAAAACTAGAGAAGTTATAGCTTTACCAGATTTGAAAATATATTATAAAGCTATACTAATTAGAAAGTCTGCCATTGACACTTGTATCATCAGACCCTAATAAACACCAATGTTTGTATATTATAAAGTAAATAATAGATAACATATTTAATAGTACATTGATCAAACTGAGTAAATATTGTAAAAAGTATTTAATAGTGCTGAACCAGTTGAAAACTCATTTGCAAAACCAAATTGCTTCTTATACAAAAATAAATTGTAAATGAAACAAAATTCAAATATATAAATATGAAAGCCCAAAGGTACTAAAATAATACTTAGATGAATGGAAAAGGTAACTCTAAACCTGCAAAACAAAACCCAATAGCCATGAAGAGATTGCTAAATTTGAATATGCAAAACCAAAAAGAAATTTTTAGTTCTTTTGGACAAAAGGTAAAATTTTAAATAATATTTTTCCTTTGGTGGTACCACACAGCTTGTGTGATCTTATTAGTTTTCCTGATCAGAGATTGAACCAGGGCCCTCAGCAGTGAAAGTGCAGAGTCCTAACCACTGGACAGCCAGGAAATTTCCCAAAATAGAAATTTTAAAACTAGGAAAAAATTGCAACACATGTTCAGTTCAGTTCTGTCACTCAATTGTGTTTGACCCTTTGCAATCTGTCCATCACCAACTCCCGGAGTTTACTTAACTCATGTCCATTGAGTCAGTGATACCATCCAACCATTTCATCCTCTGTCATCCCCTTCTACTTCCACCTTCAATCTTTCCGAGCATCAGGATCTTTTCAAATGAGTCAGTTCTTTGCATCAGGTGGCCGAAGTATTGGAGTTTCAGCTTCAGCATCAGTCTTTCCAATGAGTATTCAGGACTGATTTCCTTTAGGATGGACTGGTTGGATCTCCTTGCAGTCCAAGGGACTCTCAAGAGTCTTCTCCAACACCACAGTTCAGAAGCATCAATTCTTCGGTGCTCAGCTTTCTTCACAGTCCAACTCTTACATCCATACATGACTACTAGAAAAACCAAGCTTTGACTAGACATACCTTTGTTGGAAAAGTCAAGTCTCTACTTTTTAATATGCTCTCTAGGTTTATCATAACTTTTCTTCCAAGGAGTAACTTTTAATTTCATAGTTGTAGTCACCATCTGCAGTGATTTTGGAGCCCCCAAAACTAAGTCTGTCACTGTTTCCATTATTTCTCCATCTATTTGCCATGAAGTGATGGGACCAGATGCCATGATCTTAGTTTTCTGAATGTTGAGTTTTAAGCCAACTTTTTCACTCTCCTCTTTCACTTTCATCAAGAGGCTCTTTAGTTCTTCACTTTCTGCCATAAGGGTGGTGTCATCTGCATATCTTAGGTTATAACACACACATGTAAAAGACTAATAATATGAAAAAGAGAACAATTTAACAGAAAAGTAGGGAAAAGACATAAGCCAGCAATTTATATCAAAAGAAATATAAATGGCCAATAGATACATGAAAAGATATTCAATATAAATTAATATAACTTATTAATTATAAGTGTATGCTTTAAAATGCGATACCATATTTTATAGATTAGTAATGGTTTTAATAGTTTCATAACACTTAATCTTGACTCTCATACATTGTTGACAAGATTACAAATTAGTACAAACCTTAGGGGGTCCAACCTGGCAATATTTATCCAAGTTAGAAATGCTATACATACTCTTTGACCAATGAATTCACCTACAGGGATTTATTTTACAGAAATATTTGGATACACATGTAAAGATATCTGTAGAAGAATATTTGTAATAGTAAAAAAAAAAAGAAGGAAGACAATCTTCAATACTGCATTAGGTTAAGTGCATTATAGCACATCCTTACCATACAGATTGATCCATACAGATTGATCCCATCCATACAGATTGATAGCTCTTTCTTGATTCTGTGGGTGGTGGTACTTGGCCATTCTTATTTGGTGGAGCAATTTGTCTGGTTAATTCCATACCATAGACTATTATGCAACCATGAAAAAGAATGACGTGGGATCTACGTGTACTTCTGTAGAAGGATGGCTGAGAAGTACCCCATTTTGTAATCCCATTTTGTAACCAGGATCCTAGCAAGACCTCGATGACTCTAAATGAAAAGTTAACCTCTCTGTGCTTTACTTTCCACAGATTTAAAATGGGAATAAAAACAGTATGTACTTCACACAGGTGCTGTGAAGAATAAATGAAATATTCATGCAAAGTGTTTAACACAGTACAAGACACACATCATTGTACACAACAAACCATTCATGCAGTGATCTCTGGGGAGTGAGGCTAGGTTTGGGGTATGCACAGAACTTTTATACTTTTTTATACCATCTGATTTTCTTCATCAAACATATCATTTCTTTTAAATTAAAAATTCTTAATTTAAATTTCAAGTTAAAGAATCATATAAATTGATTTTAAAAGAGTGAATCACAAGTATTTCAATATTCATCATATTCTCAAATTAAAGTCCCTCAAAATAAAAGTCATAATCTTTCCTCAAATAATAAAACTAAATAGCATCTCTTAGCATCCATAAATCTCATACTAGCCATCCAGACAGGAGCACTGCATTTGCTTGGTGAAGAATAACAGGAGAGTCACAAGGCTTTGGTTGACTTATTTGTTGTATAATAAACCATAATTTATTCATTCTCTAAAGTATATAAGACAGACTGACCTTGGCAGCATTCTTGAGGAGTGAGAAGTCTATAAGCCAAATATCTAATCATCGGAATCAAAATCTGATTTCTGGATCGTCAGAAAAATCGGCCTCTTTCTGCTGCCAAATGATCTTCCTGCTGACCACATTTTCAGTCAATCAGAATATAATCCTATCACAGGCAGTGAGTGAGTAAGGATTGCATTTTGTTTCATAGCTGGTCTAAACAGGATTACTGCTTTCATCACACAGCCATATCATCAAGTCAATAAGGATTTTCTATACTGACTTTTCATGTTGCACAGACTGTATAGAGGAACTTGGGTAATTTCAATTTGCTGTACAAACCCCAGATCTGCAGAGATGAGATTAGTACCTGTTCACCTTGGCTTGTCCAAGATAAACCATGGTACCAATCAGCAGTCCATTGGTACATTTCTCTTACTTCAAATATATGACCTACTCATCAACTCACCCTAATTCCTCTTTAAAAAACTAGATTTTTATGACATTTCTATTACTCAAGTCACAGATGCTGTGAAAATCACACTATCACATTTAATTCTTTGCATTCTTACATTAAAAAAAAAACATACAACAGTCTTCCATTTTGAAGCCTACAGTTGCTGGACACAGTAACTACTAGTGAAACAGGATTTTATGGACAGAAACCAGCAACATTCAACTGTTAAAACAGTCCTCCAACCTTAAACTTAAGTTCAGTTCCAAAAGGATATGGAATCACCCTTTTTCATTCAAAGCCCCATGGTCCCAGAGCTGGCTATGAAGAGAGGATACAATATTTCAGGAAAATATTTCTTTGAAAAGGAAAATATTGCTTTGAGAGGTAGAAAACATTTTAAGAATTTCTAGAAAGAGGAGAAGAAGCATATGTCATAGTCATTTTGTAAAATAGGTTAACTACTTTCTTATACAAGAGAAGAAATACCTGGAAAAGAAAAATAACTAGATCAGGAGGCAGCTCAAGAATTTTTCTCCTACCACCAATTTCTTCCTGGCTCCAAGAAATATAAATTTCATCAGAAAGAGTGCAATTCTTCCATACTAGCTAATGAAAACAACCTCTCACTGATTGCATGTTTCTATCCAGCTGGTACACCCATTTCACAGCAAAACATCTAGAAAGCTACTGACAGTCATCATCTTTGCTTCCTTATCTCCCAGTTTCTCTTCACTCCATCATAATCAGACATCTATTCCCATCAGGCACAGTAACTGCATTGTCCAAGGCCACTAGTGAATTCAGTGTTGCCAAATACTAATATAATGGTTATTTTCTACACTCATTCCAACTCACCTTCTCAACCGCCACCTCATTGAAAGCTCTCTTCTTTTGTCATTTATGACACCACAGTTTCCTGATTCTTCTACTAAACACAGCTATCTCCTTCTCAGTCTCATTTGCCAGCTCATCATCTTCTGCTTCCCTCTGAACCCTGACATGTCCCACACTGGTCGAAAAGACTCTTTCTTTCTGTCTTTTCTTACTCCTTGGGCTCTTGTCCAGTCCCATGGCTTGAAATACTGTTCCTATCTGATGATTCCTAAGGGACACCTCCAGTACAAATATTTCCTCTAAATTCTAATTGGCAATCCAAATACCTCATCGGCATTTCCACATCAAGAGCTAGTAGAGGTCTCAAAATTCATTGTCAAACAGAGCTCTTTCTTTTGTCCTTTGATCCTGCCCCTCCTCCCATCCCTTTCATTAGTGACAGCATTATCGTGGAGCCAGTTTCAAAGCCAAAACCTACAATTCATTCTTAACTTATTTCTCTCGTCAAGACACACATACCTCTCACTTGACCTTATGCAACAGCCTCCTCAGTGTTCCTCTGGCTACCAAGAAAAAAATGTAAATATTAATTAGATCATACTCCTCCCCTGCTTAAAATTCTCCGAAGGTTCTCTACCTTTCTTGGAGCAATATCCAAACTCTTTACACTGCCTTCAAAGCCATGTAAGATTTGGATCCTGACTTGAATGAGCTTATCTCTCTCATTCATTACAATCCAGGCATGCTGCCTTTCGTTTTACTTCCTGAATGCACTGAGCTTTAGCCCACTTCAAATGTTTGCACAAACTATATATTCTACCTGGAAGGTTCTTCCTCTGAATCTTTCCAGGGCTGGTTTCTCCTGGCCATAATGGATCATGGTTTAAATATAGCTACTTCAGTGTAACTTCTCTGACCACTTACCTAAAATAGCCCACCAATCCCAGACCTCCTTTATCACTCTCTTTAACAACCTCCTACTTTCATTTCCTCATAACATTCACAATTTTCTGAAATTAATATTTTTAATTAATTTCTCTATTGCTTGCTCCTTGGAAGAAAAGCTATAACAGACCTAGACAGCATAATAAAAAGCAGAGACATCACTTTGCTGACAAACGTTCATACAAAGTTATGATTTTTCCAGTAGGCATGTACAGATGTGAGAGTTGGACCATAAAGAAGGCTGAGTGCCAAAGAATTGATGCTTTAGAACTGTGGTGTTGGAGAAGACTCTTGAGAGTCCCTTGGACTTTCAGGAGATCAAACCAGTTAATCTTAAAGGAAATCAACCCTGAATATTCATTGGAAGGACTGATGCTGAAGCTGAAGCTCCAATACTTTGACCACCTGATGTAAAGAGCCAACTCACTGGAAAAGACCCTGATGCTGGGAAAGACTGAACGCAAGAGGAGAAGGGGATGACAGAGGATGAGATTGTTGGATGGCATCACTGGCTAAATGGACATGAGTCTGAGCCAGCTCTGGAAGATGGTGAAAGACAGGGAAGCCTGACACGCTGCAGTCCATGGGGACACTAAGAGTTGGGCACAACTGAGTGACTGAACAACTATTTTCTACCCTGCCCCACAATCGAATATGCACTCCATGTATATTTAACAAGGAATATGGATATCTTGCATGCTTACCACCGGGAAGAATGTTCACTCTGGATATAGAAATAGGCAATTGTGTCTCTGCCCTCAAAGAGGGGCATCCCCCAAACCAAGTTCATCAAGAACTACAAAGAGAAGCCACGCATAGCTGACAAACTAACAGAGAAGTGTATAGGTCTTTGTATTTGTGACATCAAATAATTACCTGTGAGTATTTACAGAGCTAAAAGAGCAGCCTTCAAAGAATGTTCAAGGTAAAAATCAGACTGGAATAATCAGGAGATAATTATTATAGAAAATAAAAGTATTTTGGGAACAAAGCAACCCACTGATTTAGAAACTAGAGGGAGTAATCAAAAGGACAAAAGCAATAAAATCAAGAAAGACATTTTTGAGCATGGTGATGACATAAACTGGGCATATATAAAGGAAGAAAGTGGTGGGGGAGGAGGAGAGAGCCAGGGAAAAAGAATGGAAAATAAAAAGAAAGATGGAAGGAAGACTAGGAGAAGATAAAAGTAGTATGGTGAAAATGACAAAAAGAAAAAGACAAATGAAAAAAACTGGTCAATAATCAGACCAGGTAGAAGACGGGAGAGCATGAAGGCTGATGAGGCTCATGAATCAGGCCCCTGAACTGAAGTTGCACTAGACCTGGAGAGTGTGTGTGAGTGTGTTTCTCCCATGGTTTAGTTCTCTTCTATTAAGAATGTAACACACTCAGTCCAGGGGCTCTGGAGGGTAGCTGTGCTGACCCTTTGCTTATTATTAATGTATACACATCTCATTATTTGCCAGAGGTGCACTGAACCCAGCTGTGACTAATAAGTCCCTGATTCCTACCAGTGGGCCCATGTCCTGCAAAAATATATTAACAAAAGAAAAGTAACCATTCACAGAGCTCAACAGCAATATTTAAATAACCTGGAAGCAGAGCACACTGCGATGTCTATATATTAGTATTATTCTTTTTTCTACAAAGGATTCATACTTATGTTCTGACATCTTGAAGGTTCATTCTCAGCCTCCATGTTGCAAATCACACCACATCACATCCTATCTGGAGCCTTCCACTCCTCAGCCTTCAGGGCCTGTGTGTCCTCGTGAGTCCCCTGTGATGCCAAGTACACTGGTGGCATCCAGAGGAAAACATCACAGCCTTAACAGAGGTTAGGTTTTAATTTCACTCCTTTGGACTTTAACCTGCCCTCTAATTAGACAATGTACCAAAGAAAATCTAATTACTTTTCCAATATTCCTTCACGTGGCATTCTTGATTATGGCCACTTCACATGTGAACAACTCATAGAAGCTCCCTGAATATGGATACCAATCATCCTTTTCTAAACAAAAGCTGAAGTATTGTGCTTAATCAGAGTGGAAGGGCTTTTGCTTTTGTTTTGTCTGGATTTTTTCATTACTAGAATGGGCTATGTAGGTCTCATCCCTACCGTGAGATTAGCTAAGGTTAGGCTACCCAAGGAGTCAAAGAGCATTTGAGACGTGCTACAATTGGTCTCAGTCTCGTAACAATTCTCTTTCGTTTTATAAGACAGACACATGACCTTTCCTTCAGCCAGGAACAAGCAGGTAAATGGATTACTTGATTGACTGGGTATAACACTGCTGTTGAGACACATACATTCAAACACATTTGGGAAGTTGAAAGTGGCATGGCCCGTTAGGATACTATTATGTTAATTTGGGCTGCTACCTGTGCAGGGAAGCAGTTCTGCTGTAATGATGCATTGTGAAGACCTGCCTGGGTCCTTCCAGTGGAAACGCCCTTATTGTGATGAGGCCAGCTAGATGATATGGAACCAGGGACAACAAAATGGGCTATGCCACTTACTCATCTCCTGTGGTTGCCTTTATGAGGAAAGCAAGAGAAGAGACTGATCCACTGCCCTTATGGATACGGACAAATGAGGGAAACAAGGAAATCAATAGCTTAGGTCTAAGCTCTTACCCTATCCCTCACTAGTTTGGTCTCTCCTATTTAAACTCACCGCCATTACCACAACCACTGGTATGGAAACTAAGGTCCTTGTGCTTCTTCACATGCGATTTCTGGAACAGATTTCATAAAGAGTTAAATACACGGTAAAAATTAATAAGGAAGGCGAGTGCTTTTAGCCCCAACCAGGAATTTTAATGGCCACTGGGGGAGCAAAACAACAAAACAATAAAATTTCTCACCAACTGTTTACAGATTTGTATTAAATGATTTAACGTATTGGATACCTCATGTATATAAAATGATTTAATGAATTTAATGAATTCATTAAATTTAATTATTTAATAAATTTACTTTCAGAGAGCCAGATATGAAACACCACACATTTGGAGTCTGGGATGCACCAACAAGCAAAGATTGTTCCAAGAGGCCTTTCTGATGCAGAACAGGAAAAGTACAGAACTGGGGATGCTATTCTACCTGGAGGGTCAAAAATCCTTCCTGTCCTCTGCTTTTCCTGAGATGCAAGGTGATGTTTCTGCTTTTGAGGAGGTCAAAACATAGAGAGGAAACAAGAGGAAGGGTTATTTGGGATACAGACTTTTTCCTGATACTAGATAATTCAAAGTGCAAGCTAGTGCAAGACAGATAAACATTAGCCCCACTCCTCTTTGTGGCTGTAAGTGTAGCTCCATGCTAGTGGCATGAAAGAATTCAACCACAAACTCCCAGCAAGACAAAGTGCAGACAATTTATAACCCAGATTGTGCAGTGAAGAGAGATCTCTGATAGTCTTACCAAAGAAGCAATTACAAATAAAAAAGCTTCTCGGCAGTGGAGAATTTTTTCAGGAGGCACTCAGTCAAGAAGTTTTTCACCAAAGGGCAGAAAGATCTATAAGACCTCCTCTTTTACCATGTCACTGATGGCTGAAGCAGGCCTATCTGAAAAATTGGAGGTGAGCACATTTCTAGTATTCACAAGGATTTATGCAGCAAGAACAAACAGATAGAGCTTAAAATATATGGCTGATGAAGTCTCTGTCTCTTTTAAGTCTTTAACCAAGGGACAGCCTAGTGAGAGAAAAGACTATTGGTTTCCAAGCCAGGTGAATGAGAATCCAAAATGGGGCTCTACCACTTACTATCTACAAATATCTACTGGATCTGGGGCAAGTTATTTTACTTCTCTGAGCCTCAACCTCCTCAGCTGGATAAAAGAGACAGTGGCATCTGTACCCCAGAATTATTAGGAGTCAGTGCATAACAGATGCTCGATAAATATCATGTCCCTGATCCCCTTTTTTGCACAATTATAGACTAAAAATAGAAATAGTAAAATTTCCCATTTTCTACAGAAAGCAATTCATGATAAAAGCCAAGAAGAGAGAACATATGTTGTTGAAAAGACAATGTCCTGGTAAGCAAAAGATCTGAATTCAACTCCTGGCTCTGTCCGTTTCTACCTCTGTGATTCTGCTCCTCCCACCCACTGGGCCTCCACTTTTTTATCTGAAAACTGATCATATTTGAGGCAATTAAATATGATTTCTACCAGTTTTGAAATTCCTTGACTTTACTAATGGTTATTATTGTTGGTAATATCTAAGCCGCTGAAGAGATAATTATTTAAATCCAACACACTTGTGTTAGAAGCAGCACCATGTAATAGAAACATGTGAGGGCACTAAAGTGGTGCTGCTTGGGGTCTGAATTCCAGTTTGGCACTGACTAGTTCAGACACCCAGGAAATTTAACCTCTCTGTACACTGACCCTCTGTTTGCAAAATGGGCAAAGTAACAGTTACTATATCACACACAATGTGAAGATACTACTGAGTCAGTCCATGGAAAGTGCTGAACAGTGTTTGCTACAGAGTAAGCACTCAACACGGAGAAGGCAGTGGCACCCCACTCCAGTACTCTTGCCTGGAAAATCCCATGGACAGAGGAGCCTGGAAGCCTGCAGTCCATGGGGTCGCTGAGGGTCAGACATGACTGAGCGACTTCACTTTCACTTTTCACTTTCATGCATTGGAGAAGGAAATGGCAACCCACTCCAGTGTTCTTGCCTGGAGAATCCCAGGGACAGGGGAGCCTGATGGGCTGCCATCTACGGGGTCGCACAGAGTCAGACACGACTGAAGCGACTTAGCAGCAGCAGCAAGCACTCAACAAATGATAGCTGCTCTCTTTGTTGTTATTATTGTTATCAGTATCTATTAAGGGGAGTTTCAATAAGCACTAAATACAGTGGTTTTATCCACCATGGATTTAAAACATCATGGTTGTGTCTTAGTATAAATAGATTTGCAATTATCTTTTTATGTGCTCTGCTGCATTCAGTCTGCATTTGCTTTATTATAAACACCCAGAGCAATGGCTGCCCCTACTTCTGTAGCCCAATAGGCAGATCCAGGAAGTGGCTCAGATTGTGACAAATCTCCACATACAGAGAAGACCAAGCTCAGTAAAGTGTACAGAAGCACTGCCATGATTTGTGAAAAGGTCAGACAGTTATGCAAAGCATTTTCCTGAGACCCAAGAAAGCCAAGCAAAAGAATATACAAATGAAAAAGACAAATGATTTCAAAGAAAGGGACACTTAGAAAACTTTTTAAAGAATCACTTTCTGAACACTATGACATGAGAAAAGTATGCATCAGCATATATTGTAGAGCATGATTATTTCCCAAAATGGTAAAACTGATGATTGGTTGAAAGCAGAGTTTTCTACCAACTAACCTAATTTAGACTAGTATCAAATGCCTTCTAGAAGTTTCATGTACCTTTAAAATATATTTAATGACATTCTAATTGTTTAGAGTTTATGAAACTTTTACCTCACCAACCATGATCAGCCACAGCACAATTAAATAAGGTGAACACCAGGGATTTCTACTGCAATGGGCAGTTTTTCCCTCAAGGAACTTACAGTCTAATGTATGAACAGTTTTAATGAGCCCATCATGTAATCAAGAGCTACCCTATGTGGATCAGACATTAAGAAATAAATAAGGGCTTGAGTAAACCTTTAATCCAATTTTTTGGATTCTTAGAAGAAAAGTTATGACCAACCTAGACAGCATATTAAAAAGCAGAGACATTACTTTGCCAACAAAGGTCCGTCTTGTCAAAGCTATGGCTTTTCCAGAAGTCATGTATGGATGTGAGCCTTCTCCGTTCATATTCTGTTGTTTTCCTCTATTTTTTCACATTGATCGCTGAGGAAGCCTTTCTTATCTCTCCTTGCTATTCTTTGGAACTCTGCTTATATCTTTCTTTTTTTCCTTTGCTTTTTGCTTCTCTTCTTTTCACAGCTTTTTGAAAGGCCTCCCCAGACAGCCATTTTGCTTTTTTGCATTTCTTTTTTTGGGGGGATGGTCTTGATTCCTGTCTCCTGTACAATGCATGAACCTCCGTCCATAGTTCAGCAGGCACTGTGTCTATCAGATCTAGTTTTTCACTTCACCTTAAATCTGCTTTTCACTTCTATGTATAATCTTCTCTGGCAGCAGCCGAGAGGAGCTATCACACATCCTAGGTCAGGAGGGGCGGCCCTGAGCAGATACCCTTTATCCAAGGTAAGAGAAAGCCAAGTAAGACAGTAGGTGTTGTGAGAGGGCATCAGAAGACAGACACACTGAAACCATAATCACAGAAAACTAACCAATCTGATAACACGGACCTCAGCCTTGTCTAACTCAATGAAACTAAACCATGCCATGTGGGGCCACCCAAGACAAACAGGTCATGGTGGAGAGGTCTGACAGAATGTGGTCCACTGGAGAAGGGAATGGAAAACTACTTCAGTATTCTTGCATTGAGAACCCCATGAACATTATGAAAAGGCAAAATGATAGGATACTGAAAGAGGAACTCCCCAGGTCAGGAAGTGCTCAATATGCTACTGGAGATCAGTGGAGCAATAACTCCAGAAAGAATGAAGGGATGGAGCCAAAGCAAAAACAATACCCAGCTGTGGATGTGACTGGTGATAGAAGCAAGGTCCAATGCTGTAAAGAGCAATGTTGCACAGGAACCTGGAATGTCAGGTCCATGAATCAAGGCAAATTGGAAGTAGTCAGACAGGAGATGGCAAGAGTGAACGTTGACATTCTAGGAATCAGTGAACTAAAATGGACTGGAATGGGTGAATTTAACTCAGATAACCATTATATCTACTACTGCGGGCAGGAATCCTTTAGAAGAAATGGAGTAGCCATCATGGTCAACAAAAGAGTCTGAAATGCAGTACTTGGATGCAGCCTCAAAAACGATAGGATAATCTCTGTTCATCTCCAAGGCAAACCATTCAATATCACGTTAATCCAAGCCTATGCCCCAACCAGTAACGCTGAAGAAGCTGAAGTTGAACGGTTCTATGAAGACCTACAAGACCTTTCAGAACTAACTCCCAAAAAAAGATGTCCTTTTCATTATAGGGGGCTGGAATGCAAAAGTAGGAAGTCAAGAAACACCTGGAGTAACAGGCACATTTGGCCTTGGAGTACAGAATGAAGCAGGGCAGAGGGTAATAGAGTTTTGCCAAGAGAACGCACTGGTCATAGCAAACACCCTCTTCCAACAACAGAACAGAAGATTCTACACATGGACATCACCAGATGGTCAACAAAGAATCAGATTATGTTCTTGCAGCCAAAGATACAGAAGCTCTGTACAGTCAGCAAAAACAAGACGGGGAGCTGACTGTGGCTCAGATCATGAGCTCCTTATTGCCAAATTCAGACTTAAGTTGAAGAGAATGATGACCTTCTTCAAAGGGTCCCATGCATGCACTGCTACACTCAGGACCACACCCAACAATGCAGCAGGCTGCCACTGACCCACGCCCCACCAGAGACTCATGGACACTCATGGGCAAGTCTGGGTTAGTCTCTTGTGGAGCCACTGCTCCTTTGTCCCGGGTCCTCACGCATAGAAGGTTCTATTTGTGCCCTCCAAGAATCTGTTTCCCCAGTCCTATGTAAGTTCTGGCAGATCTATGGTGGGATTAATAGTGACTTCCTGCTGCTGCTGCTAAGTCGCTTCAGTCGTGTCCAACTCTGTGCGACCCCAGAGACGGCAGCCCACCAGGCTCCGCCGTCCCTGGGATTCTCCAGGCAAGAACACTGGAGTGGGTTGCCATTTCCTTCTCCAATGCATGAAAGTGAAAGTGAAAGTGAAGTCGTTCAGTCATGTCTGACTCAGCGACCCCATGGACTGCAGCCTACCAGGCTCCTCCGTCCGTGGGATTTTCCTGGCAAGAGTACTGGAGTGGGGTGCCATTGCCTTCTCTATGGTGACCTCCTACAAGAGGGCTTATGCTATACCCAGGTCTACTGCACCCAGAGCCCCTGCCCCTGCAGCAGGCCACTGCTGACCTGTACCTCCACAAGAGACATTCACAGTTCTGTCTCAGTCACTGTGGGGTCTCTGGGTCCTGGTGCACAATAGGTATGTTTGAACCCTCTGAGCATCTCTGGCGGTTATGGGGTTTGATTCTAAACACAATTTTGTCCTTCCTACCATCTTGCTGCAGCCCCTCCTTTGCCCTTGGATGTGGGGTATCTCCTCAAAGTCACTCCAGCACCGCAGCTGCCACTCCAGCACCATGCAGCTGCTGCTCCAGTGCCTACTATCTTGCCTACCAAAACAAGACCCAGCTTTCCCCTCAGGGAGTCTTTCCCATCAGGAAGCATTCATAAGCCTCTTATACTTCTCCATCAGATGACAGACAGACTGAAACTACAATCACAGAAAACTAACCAATCTGACCATTTGGACCACAGCCTTGTCTAACTCAATGAAACTATGAGCCCTGATGTGTAGGGCCACCCAAGACGGATGGGTCATGATGGAGATTTCTGACAAAACTTGGTCCACTGGAGAAGGGAATGGCAAACCTCCTCAGTATTCTTGCCTTGAGAACCCCATGAACAGTATGAAAAGGCAAAAAGATAGGACACTGGAAGATGAACTCCCCAGGTTGGTAGGTGTCAAATATGCTACTAGAGATCAGTGGATAAATAACTCCAGAAAGAATGAAAAGACAGAGCCAAAGCAAAAACAACACTCAGTTTTGGATGTGACTGGTGATGGAATTAAATTGCATAGGAACCTGAGATGTTAGGAACCTGATTCAAGGCAAACTGGAAGTGGTCAAACAGGAGATGGCAAAAGTGAACATCAACATTTTAGGAATCAGCAAACTAAGATGGACTGGAATGGGTGAATTTAACTCAGATAACCATTATATCTACTACTGGGCAAGAATCCCTTAGAAGAAATGGAGTAGCCATCATAATCAATGAAAGAGTCCAAAATGCAGTACTCAGATGCAATCTCAAAAATGACAGAATGATCTCTGTTCATTTCCAAGGCATACCATTCAATATCTCAGTAATCCAAGTCTATGCCCCAACCAGTAGTGCTGAAAAAGCTGAAGTTGAACGGTTCTATGAAGAACTACAAAACCTTCTAGAACTAAAACCCCCAAAAGATGTCCTTTTCGTTATAGGGGACTGAAATGTAAAAGTAGGAAGTCAAGAAACACCTGGAGTAACAGGCAAGTTTGGCCTTGGAGTACAGAATGAAGCAGGGCAAAGGCTAACAGAGTTTGGCCAAGAGAATGCACTGGTCATAGCAAACACTATCCTCCAAGAACACAAGAGAAGACTCTACACATGGACATCACCAGATGGTCAATACTGAAATCAGATTGATTATATTCTTTGCAGCCAAAGATGGAGAAGCTCTATACAGTGACCAAAAACAAGACCAGGAGCTGACTGTGGCTCAGATCATGAACTTCTTATTACCAAATTCAGACTCAAATTGAAGGAAGTAGGGAAAACCACCAGACCATTCAGGTATGACCTAAATCAAATCCCTTAAATTTTACAGTGGAAGTGACAAACAGATTCAAGGGATAAGATCTGATAGACAGAGTGCCTGAAGAAATATGGATGGAGGTTCATGACACTGTACAGGAGGTAGTGATCAAAACTATCCCCAAGAAAAAGAAATGGAAAAAGGCAAAATGTTGTCTGAGAAGGCCTTACAAAGAGCTATGAAAAGAAGAGCAGCAAAAGGCAAAAGAGAAAAGGAAAGATATGCCCATTTGAATGCAGAGTTCCAAAGAATAGCAAGGAGAGATAAGAAAGCCTTCCTCAGTGATCAATACAAAGAAATAGAGGAAAACAATTGACTGGGAAAGACTAGAGATCTCTTCAGCAAAATTAGAGATACCAAGGGAACATTTCATGCAAATATGTGCACAATAAAGGACAGAAATGGTATGGACATAACAAAGGAGAATATATTAAGAGGTGGCAAGAATACACAGAAGAACTGTACAAAAAAGATCTTCATGACCCAGATAACCACAATGGTGTGATCACTCACCTAGAGTCAGACATCCTGGAATGCAAAGTCAAGTGGGCCTTAGAAAGCATCACTATGAACAAAGCTAGTGGAGGTGATGGATTCCAGTTGAACTATTTCAAATCCCTAAAGATGATGCTGTGAAAGTGCTGCACTCAATATGTCAGCAAATTTGGAAAACTCAGCAGTGGCCACAGGACTGGAAAAGGTCAGATTTCATTCCAGTCCCAAAGAAAGGCAATGCCAAAGCATGCTCAAACTACTGCACAATTGCACTCATCTCGCATGCTGGCAGAGTAGTGTTCAAAATTTTAATTTTCCAAGCCAGGCTTCAATGGTACATGAACTGTAAACTTCCAGATGTTCAACCTGGATTTAGAAAAGGCAGGGGAATCAGAGATCAAATAGCCAACATCCACTGGATCAGTGAAAAAGCAAGAGAGTTCCAGAAAGAGATCTACTTCTGCTTTATTAACCATACCAAACCCTTTGTGTGGATCACAGCAAACTGGAAAATTCTGAAAGAGATGGGAATACCAGACCACCTGACCTGCCTCCTGAGAAATCTGTATGCAGGTCAAGAAGCCACAGTTAGAACCGGACATGGAACAACAGACTGGTTCCAAATTGGGGAAGGAATATATCAAGGCTGTATATTGTCACCCTGCTTACTTAACTTCTATGCAGAGTACATCATGAGAAACACTGGGCTGGAAGAAGCACAAGCTGGAATCAAGATTGCCAGGAGAAATAGCAATAACCTCAGATATGCAGATGACACCACCCTTATGGCAGAAAGCGAAGAGGAACTAAAGAGCCTCTTGATGAAAGTGAAAGTGGAGAGTGAAAAATTTGGCTTAAAGCTCAACATTCAGAAAACTAAGATCATGGCATCTGGTTCTATCACTTCGTGGTAAATAGATGGGGAAACAATGGAAACAATGACAGACTTTATTTTGGGGGGCTCCAAAATCACAGCAGATGTTGACTGCAGTCATGAATTTAAGACACTTGGTTCTTAGAAGAAAAGTTACGACCAACCTAGACAGCATATTAAAAAGCAGAGACATTACTTTGCCAACAAAGGTCCATCTTGTCAAAGCTATGGCTTTTCCAGAAGTCATGTATGGATGTGAGAGCTGGACTTTAAAGAAAGCTGAGCACCAAAGAATTGATGCTTTTGAACTGTGGTGTTGGAGAAGACTCTTGAGAGTCCCTTGGACAGCAAGGAGATCCAACCAGTCCATCCTAAAGGAAATTGATCCTGAATATTCATTGGAAGGGCTGATGCTGAAGCTGAAACTTTGGCTACCTGATGCGAAGAACTGACTCATTTGAAAAGACCCAGATGCTTGGAAAGATTGAAGGTGGGAGGAGAAGGGGATGACAGAGTATGAGATGCTTGGATGGCATCACCGACTCAATGGACATGAGTTTGGGTAAACTCTAGGAGTTGGTAATGGAAAGGGAAGCCTGGCGTGCTGCTGTCCATGGGGTTGCAAAGAGTCGGACATGACTGAGTGACCGAACTGAACTGAACTGAGAAAGATGTCACTCTTCGTTTGTCACATGTTTCACCAGATTAACTAACTTTGTTTCACTTAAGGACTTAGGCCCTAAAATCCAACTAATTTCACCTGCTATACTCACACTACAGGTGACCTTTGTGGCATAATGATGAAGTGTGGCATTGGATTCACCCAAACTAGAAGACCCCTTGATTCATTTCCATCTCCAGTTCAGAAGCACAAAGTAGCTTTAGTGTCAAGTCTTCTCCAAATATCTGGAAGCCACAGGTCGGCTTCAAATAAGGCAGACCTGTTGTACTGAATACTTCCCATTTGCCCTACCATGTTGCCCCTGGTCTTTAATCTCTCTGTCCTGAGAGCTGAGCTATGTTCACCACATTATTTGGTTCCCATACCCTCCAGCATGCAAGCCCCTGTGCTAGAGCAATAAAGAGGAAAGGCGTTAAAGAAATATCACTGGGGCCTTGACACCAGGGCCACTTGGCTGGTGCTAGAAGCACAGTGGTAGCCACTGTCAAAGTCATCACCACAGGCAAAGGTTAGAAAACACTGACTCTTCATCACCACAGACAAAGGACAGAAAACACTGACTCTTCCCTTCTTTCTTTCCTCTATTTTCATACCAATGCCTCACACTGGCCAAACCTAACCAGAAGACAGGCAAGTCTGGGAAATGCACTGTGCAGGGATAGTCCCTTTGTGTAAGATGAAGAAAGAACAAGAAAAATTCAAGGAATTGATCTGAGAGGAAACAGGCAAATGACCAACACAGTAATACAATGCTATTCACTTAAATAAAGATTAAAAATGTATGCAAACAAAAGAATACACACATTGTAAGAACATGCTATGCTATGCTAAGTCACTTCAGTGGTGTCCGACTCTGTGCGACCCCATAGACGGCAGCCCACCAGGCTCCCCCGTCCCTGGGATTCTCCAGGCAAGAACACTGGAGTGAGTTGCCATTTCCTCCTCCAATGCATGAAAGTGAAAAGTGAAAGGGAAGTTGCTCAGTTGTGTCCGACCCTTAGCATGGACTGCAGTCTACCAGGCTCTTCCATCCATGGGATTTTCCAGGCAAGAGTACTGGAGTGGGGTACCATTGCCTTCTCCAATTATAAGAACATAGACATGCAAAAGAATGCACTTTAAGCACATTAAAATGACTGCCCGACTAAGAAAAAGGGAACAGAATAGGAGAAGGGAATAAAGATTAAAGGGATTTGAAAAATAAGTGAAGGTTACCTTTTGGGTAATTTTTATTAAGGAAATATTCCAGAAAAGCAATGATATAAACAAAAAACAAAAAGAAGAATGACATAGGAAACAGAAAATAGTGGTATAACCTGGGAGAACAATGACGAAGGATTTCAGGATGACAGCTATGCAACAAACCTAGGAAAGGATGAGTCCAGATTAGAATAGGTGAACAGAAGGTTATAGAAGGAAGGAGATCAGAAAAATTAAGATGAGCTCTCAATTGTATTGAAGGCAATATTAAGGATTTTAAAAAGCAACTGAAGTTATCTTAAAGGAAAATAATACAAGAACAATAGAAAGCCAATAGAACTCTAAGAAAACAAAAAAATACGCATGGACGTGAAGCTCCAAATATAAAGTAAAATGCATCATTTCAAGCAATTCACATAATGAAAGAAAGGGGAATGCATAGTGCTAAGAATAGTCTGTACTGAGTGGCTCAGAGATCGTCTAACACAGAGATCCACGTGTGATCTAGCATTCTGTGACCTCACATTGACCAATACTGGCTAGTGCTGACTTGTACCACTACACTCGATGTCAACCTTAAACACCTTGACAAGTTAAACTTAAAAGGGCAGAACCCAACAAAACAGATGAGGAAAGCTGGGAGGAAAGTCGGAAGAAAGTATAAGGAAAAGGTAACCATTTTTAAAATAGTAAGATAAGTGAAAAAAGTAAAAGCTTTAGTCACTCAGTCGAGTCTGGCTCTTTGTGATCTCATGAACTGCAGCCCACCAGGCCAGAATACTAGAGTGGGTAGCCATTCCCTTCTCCAGGGGGTCTTCCCAACCTAGGGATTAAACTCGGGTCTCCCAGGTTGCAGACAGATTCTTCACCATCTGAGCCACCAGGGAAACTCTGGTAAGAGAAGAGATACTATCAAATCTGACTGAACAAGAGCTAGAGGTGTAAGTTATGACAGTAATTAATGAAGTAATTAAGAAGAAACAAAATAATTACAGCATTGAAAATAACCAAGCACTGAGAGAAGAGGAATGACAAAAAGTAAATTAAACAATTATCTGTTACCTCTATGTATTACTAAGAGTGGTCAAACAAAAAATAAAAGCTGAACATCTTATCAGCAATATGTAGGAAACCACATGAAAGAGAAAGAAGAGAGGAGAAAGAGGAGGAAGAGCTTGCCTATGGAGAGTGAGACCTCATGTGGGTGGGAAGGGGTAGAACTACAGGCTTTTTCTGTGATAAAAGAATCAGCTATAACTCACTTGTTACCATGTGCACTTAACACAGTTTCACAAAACAAATAAGAATTTTAAAAATAATCAGTGCAACTCAGCTTTGCTCAATAAACTTATATTGAGACTCTACTGACAATGAAGAATAAGTTTCCTATTGCAGTAAAAGGCCCAAACTCTATCTTGCTATAAAAGGCTCTGAGTGATCTGACCAGGAAAAACCTATCCCACATGCTCTGTCTTCTCAGAGCCTCCTTCTGCAGTTTGTCAAAGAACTTGCAAGTCTCCAAAGCAAAGATAGACACTTGCAAGTTTCCTTTCTGCTTGACTTTGCCCACAGTGCCCCCAACCCCTGCTGTAAATGGCATCCTGCCTGTGTCTTTTTGACCATCCTAAGATCCCAGATAGTGCTTCCTCCCTTCTGAAGCCTTCACACCTCAGGATAGGATGACCCTGCTCCTCTGACCCACCTGCTGTGAGAGTTATCACACAGCCTACAATGACTTACTTTAGCCTTTTCTAAACATTGAGCTTTTATCCATCTTTGCATCATAGCAGCAATTATAGTGCTTGACACATAAAAGATGCTCAATAAATGCTTATTCAGTGACCCTTCCATAAATGAATAAATGAAAACAATGAAATATTTTAGATAAAGTAGCTCTATGATAATACTTACATTATATTACATATATGACTACTCATGAAAACTCCCTAAACTAAAATGTTGATGTATATTTTTATTTATTTAAAGCTCTCCTCTTTACGAAAGAAGGATTTGTAAGAAGTCAATCTATAAAAACAACCTTTACATCATACACATTTTAAGTCATTGTAACATTTAATCAGTTTAAGCATTTATCCATTTATCTGGATGTTTTCAAATTAATCTGAAAACATTCTTCCTTAATAAGAAAACTGCTCACTTTCAGGTTTTGACTTGTTTCAGAAGGAAATAGTCAGAACTTTTTCATAGTCTGAAATAATGAAGTTTCCTTTTTGCTAATTATTTTAGGACAAAGGTATAAAAGGGGGCCAGGACACTGGAAAGCTCCATCTGCCCTCTGCCTGGGCCAGGAAGGGCCACCTTCTTTTCTGGGCTCTAATTCTCAGTCTGAGCGGCACATCTTTGTCACAGCACCGAGCGGCTGGGATGCCGGCTCCAGGAGGGGGATGGGGAACAGATGTCATTCATTGACTCTGGGTAATGAGATTTCATATTCGGTCGAAATCTTGAATAGGACAGGAGAGGCTTCATTAGTGGTTTCACAACTGAACAGGTGTAGAGGTCCCATGCGCACAGCAAGCAGAGAGAGGCCATTTCAGTTCCACGTGTGGATGTATCTAGGAAATTGGAGACAGGGAAAAAGTGCTCTACCACAACTGCCACCTCAGGAAAATTGCAGCTTTTAGGAGCCAAAACAACATTAATTCTGACCACTGGTACAGACCTCATCTAGGGGCCAGAAAAATGGCTGAAGGCAGGAAATGGGTGATATTCAGAACTAATGATACCATACGAAGGAGGTCACGTCCTTATTTCTTTAGTTCCATATGGCATGTCATAAAATTTCAGTACCCTATCGCCAACAACATAATAACCCTCTTAAGGCCACCAGTCAAAAAATGGGACTGCAGGGTAGAATGAAATCCTGTCTCCAAAACTAACAGCAGAAACCTCTTTAGAAGACGGGTTACATTGGAGGCAGCATGTGAATAAAATGTTCCTGAGGATAGATAAGCTTGGCAAGCAATTTGACAGCTGTCTCCTGGACAAGTGTCCTTCACTGGAGGTAACAATCAAAAAACTGAGCCCACTGCCTATCTGCTGGAAGACAGCCACATCTTCCAAGATCCAGGTGACTCAGAGACTGCGTCCCAACTGGGACTGCTACCTGCTACCTAAGACTTGATGGAGAGCTCAGCATATTTAAATGGGGAATATGCTCACCTGAGGAGTCTTCTGAGGCCTTCAAAATGTGGCAGGCATTTAAGACCTTCGTACCTAAACTCCTCAGGTCTTTCTAAGTGGCCCCACACACTATGGAGTAACTTCCATATGTCAGAATTCTCTGGTTGATTCTTCTTCCGTCAGTTTCATTAATTCAGCTCCACAGTAATGTCCAGTTGTTTAGAGCAACTTATGGGCAAGTTAACTGCAACTATTATGTATATTTAAAAAATCATTTTGTTACGTTCCCTGTTGGTTAAGATTTGGTCATCTTGCTCTATAAACAGAATCTGATTTCTCCAACCTTTTAAACAAAGGGTCATATATTTATTTTTTTAATATGTATTTATTAATTAAAAGACTCAGGCTGCATTGGGTCTTCATTGCCACGCACGGGCTTTCTCTAATTGCGGCAAGCTGGGGTTATTCTCTAGCTGGAGTGTTCGGGCTTCTCATTGTGGCGGCATCCCTAGTTGTGGAGCACAGGCTGTAGGGCGTGTGGGCCTCAATCGTTGCAGCCCATGGGCTCAGTAGTTGTAGCACTCAGACTCAAGAGCATGTGGGCTTCCGTACTTACGGCACACAGGATTGGCTACCGCTCAGCATATGGAATCTTCCCAGAGCAGGGATCAAACCCACGTCCCCTGCATCGGCAGGTGGATTCTCAACCACTGGATCACCAGGAAAGTAACAAGTAGAGGGTGGTCTTATATTTATGATGAAACCATCACATACCAGTCAAGAAGCTCAGCACTTGATAGGAGTTGTCTTAGCCATTCCCATGTTAACATTACAAAGCGCTGAGGATTTGAAAGGTGAAGTCATGTGATCAAGGTGACAGGCTAGTATGAAATTAAGGAACAGTGGAAATACCAGACTATGTCACCAAAGCCCAGGCTTTTTTCATGGCATCCTGCTGTCTCCTACAGTCACAGGGAAGTGGCTCAAAAGTGTTGAAGCAAGGCCAAATATTGTCAAGTAAGGCTTCATTGGACTTGTGTTAATAAATTACTGGGAGCATTTATAATAATTATTAGCATATTGTAGCCATTTAAGTGGTTGATGCTAAAATGGCTTAGAAAATAACTAAAAAACGATCCACTGCCTTAAATAGACTAAGTATCAGTTCAGTTCAGTTCATTTCAGTCGCTCAGTCGTGTCCGACTCTTTGCGACCCCATGAATCGCAGCACATCAGGCCTCCCTGTCCATCACCAACTCCGGGAGTTCACTCAGACTCACATCCATCGAGTCAGTGATGCCATCCAGCCATCTCATCCTCTGTCGTCCCCTTTCTCCTCCTGCCCCCAATCCCTCCTGCCATCAGAGTTTTCCCAGTGAGTCAACTCTTTGCATGAGGTGGCCAAAGTACTGGAGTTTCAGCTTCAGCATCATTCCCTCCAAAGAAATCCCAGGGCTGATCTCCTTCAGAATGGACTGGTTGGATCTCCTTGCAGTCCAAGGGACTCTCAAGAGTCTTCTCCAACACCACAGTTCAAAAGCATCAATTCTTTGGTGCTCAGCCTTCTTCACAGTCCAACTCTCACATCCATACATGACTACTGGAAAAACCATAGCCTTGACTAGATGGACCTTAGTCAGCAAAGTAATATCTCTGCTTTCGAATATACTATCTGGATTGGTCATAACTTTTCTTCCAAGGAGTAAGCATCTTTTAATTTCATGGCTGCAATCACCATCTGCAGTGATTTTGGAGCCCAGAAAAAATAAAGTCTGACACTGTTTCCACTGTTTCCCCATCTATTTCCCATGAAGTGATGGGACCGGATGCCATGATCTTCGTTTTCTGAATGTTGAGCTTTAAGCCAACTTTTTCACTCTCCTCTTTCACTTTCATCAAGAGGCTTTTTAGTTCCGCATCACTTTCTGCCATAAGGGTGGTGTCATCTGCATATCTGAGGTTATTGATATTTCTCCCGGCAATCTGGATTCCAGCTTGTGTTTCTTCCAGTCCAGCTTTTCTCATGATGTACTCTGCATATAAGTTATGGTCCCCTGTAAACTGATTTACACTCTTCTGTACTTCCTTAATGGCAACCCACTCCAGTATTCTTGCCTGGAGAACCCCCATAGCTTGGTGAGCTACAGTCCATAGGTCGCGAAGAGTCAGACACCACTGAAGCAACTTAGCACGCATGTACTACCTTTTATCTAAAGTTTTAATAGTAAAGAAGGTAATTTTCAAACTAACCCATGCTTACCATGATCTCAAAATTGTATTGCTGAAGTAGTAAACGCGCCTTTTATTGTGTATTACTTTCTATATATTACTGTATCATTTCTCAGGAAATAAATTCTCCAGTCAGTGATGTCTGTAGTCTGATTTCCCAACTAGACCTAGGTTTCTGAGAGACTGGTCTATGCACTTTCCTTTAGAATCTACTTACCCTCCCCATACCCACTACTGACCCAGGCTAAAGGAGCCCCAAGTAAATCAGGTTCTCGCAACATGCTGTCAACTAAATATGAGCCCTGTTTGAAGTCTGCTGCTGTTTAGTCACTAGATCAGGTTCAACTCTTTGCAACCCCATGGACCATAGCCCACCAGGCGCCCCCGTCCATGGGATTTCCCAGGCAAGAATACTGGAGTGGGTTGCCATTTCCTTCTCCAGGGGATCTACCTGACCCAGGAATTGAACTTGAGTCTCCTGCTTGGCAGACATATTCTTTACCACGGAGCTACCTGGGAAGCCCCCTGTTTAAAGTCAATACATTACAAAGGCAAGCAAAAAATATAACCTATTGAAACAGAGGTTAACACTGGTGGGATGCTAGTAATAGGGGAGGTTGTACATGTATGAGGACACAGGGACTCTCTGTATATGCTACCCAATGCCTTCTGGGAACATAAAATGGCTCTAAAAATAAAGTTTACATGTGTGTGTATATATATATATGTGTGTGTGTATATATATATACACATATATATTCTCACTACACTAAAAGAACATACAGAGAAATCAAGGAAGTCTCCCCCACCTCACTTAAAGACAATTTCTGAGAAGAATGTTTCCAACTCATTGCCCCTCATCCATGCAGGTGGAGCCAGAGTCTTAACTCCACTGGGGGAACCAGTTCATACATCATCAGTTCAGTTCAGTTCAGTTCAGTCACTCAGTCGTGTCCGACTCTTTGTGACCCCATGAATCGCAGCACACCAGGCCTCCCTGTCCATCACCAACTCCCAGAGTTCACCCAAACTCATGTCCATCGAGTCGGTGATGCCATCTAGCCATCTCATCCTCTGTCGTCCCCTTCTCCTCCTGCCCCCAATCCCTCCCAGCATCAGAGTCTTTTCCAATGAGTCAACTGTTCGCATGAGGTGGCCAAAGTACTGGAGTTTCAGCTTTAGCATCATTCCCTCCAAAGAAATCCCAGGGCTGATCTCCTTCTGAATGGACTGGTTGGATCTCCTTGCAGTCTAAGGGACTCTCAAGAGTCTTCTCCAACACCACAGTTCAAAAAGCATCAATTCTTTGGTGCTCAGCCTTCTTCACAGTCCAACTCTCACATCCATACATGACCACTGGAAAAAACATAGCCTTGACTAGACGGACCTTAGTCGGCAAAGTAATGTCTCTGCTTTTGAATATACTATCTAGGTTGCTCATAACTTTTCTTCCAAGGAGTAAGCGTCTTTTAATTTCATGGCTGCAGTCACCATCTGCAGTGATTTTGGAGTCCCAAAAAATAAAGTCTGACACTGTTTCCACTGTTTCCCCATCTATTTCCCATGAAGTGATGGGACCGGATGCCATGATCTTAGTTTTCTGAATGTAGAGCTTTAAGCCAACTTTTCCACTCTCCTCTTTCACTTTCATCAAGAGGCTTTTTAGTTCCTCTTCACTTTCTGCCATCATAAGATAATGGTATATGCACTGGACTGTAGGAGGAAAAGCCATCTCTAAGGAGGCTGTCATAAGTTCTGTCTTATGTGCCATTCTACTTTTGAATGTACTTAAACCATCCAACAAGAGTTGTTGGTCTATGCAGAGATAAACAAGCCATTCTGTTCAAAGATGGTCATGAATGGTGGTGAGGGAGACAGTAAGAGTTAACAGGTTCTATAGGATACAGAAAAACATGCACTATCTATATATATAAATTATACAGTTTGTGTTTTTAAAAATGAGGTAATATATACTCATAGTTGTTCATATGTGCATTAAAAAATGTCAGGTGATTATAAGTAAACTAGTAACCAGTTTGGAGGGGTTGGGAGTGGCAAACGGGTGGAGATGTAAAGATCTTTACATCTAAGTTTCGGAGTCAGTGAATGCAGTACTAACCATTTAAAAGTTTCTATACACTCAACACATAAAATACCTCAAAGTCTGGATGTGATCTATATGGAGTCTTATGCTCACTTAAAAACTGCATGATCTTAGACATCATTTAACTTCTCCAAGTCACTTCATCTCTAAAATGAGGATAATATATATCTTACATAAAGTTACCTTGAAGATTCAATTGTATAATCTTTATAACATGCATAGCACATAGTAAGTACTCAATAAATGTTATCACTGGTATTGACAGAGTGTTAGCATTAAAGAAACTTACTGCATATCACAGAGTTTAGGAAAACTGATGCATGAGAGGACTTCCTTTTATACTCAGTTACTGATATATCAGGCATCCTAGGTGGCTCAGTAGTAAAGAATCTGCCTGCCAATGCAGGAGATGCAAGCCCAATCCCTGGGTTGGGAAGATCTCCTGGAGAAGGAAATGGCAATCCACTCCAGTATTCTTGCCTGGGAAATCCCATGGACAGAGGAGCCTGGCAGGCTACAGTTCATGAGGTCACAAAAGAGTTGGACGGTGACTTAGCAACTAACCAGTAATTAATAACAATTGATATATCTTCCAAGCAATATTTCACTACTAAGTCAAAACCTAACCAGTGGGACAGATACATCCCTTAGAAAAGTCAAAGTATTATTCATTCTAATGAAAAAACTCATAACACGAATTTCTTAATAATCTGTTGAATTTTCAAGATCTCATCTTCTGTTCAGTTCAGTCACTCAGTGGTGTCCAGCTCTTTGCGACCCCATGGACTGCAGTACGCCAGGCTTCTCTGTCCATCACCAACTCCCAGAGGTTGCTCAAATGCATGCCCATCGAAATGGATGTCCATCTCGTGATGCTGTCCAACCATCTCATCATCTGTTGTCCCCTTCTCCTCTGCCTTCAATCTTTTCCAGCATCAAGGTCTTTTCCAATGAGTCATTTCTTTGCATCAAGTGGCCAAAGTATTGGAGTTTCAGCTTCAGCATTAGTCCTACATCCATGAAAAATATCTATTTCATTTCTATTTTCTTTAGATAAAATTTAGGTAAATAATGGCAAAGGGAAGTAAACAAAGTGTGTGGTTTTTGAAAGGTGACGGAACTGAAGCAATAGAAAACCTCTCTCTGAATTAGTTTTAGGGGACTTTATTTAAAATAAAATGTTTGTTCATAAAAACAGCAAACTAACCAACCAATCAACAACAACAACAAAAAGAAAAAAAAACAATATGGAAGGGAATAAGCAAAACTGGCTAAATCTATGAAATTCCATATGAAAATTAAACATAGCTCATAAGCTGAAGTGCCTAAAATACTAATCAGGAGTTAGGTTTCTTCATTATTTTTGTAAAGCTTCCATATAGCATTCCTCATTTATTTAAGAACATCAAGGCTGTATATTGTCACCCTGCTTACTTAACTTATATGCAGAGTACATCATGAGAAACGCTAGGCTGGAAGAAGCACAAGCTGTAGTCAAGATCACTGGGAGAAATATCAATAACCTCAGATATGCAGATGACACCACCCTTATGGCAGAAAGTGACGAGGAACTAAAAAGCCTCTTGATGAAAGTGAAAGAGGAGAGTGAAAAAGTTGGCTTAAAGCTCTACATTCAGAAAACGAAGATCATGGCATCTGTTTCCATCACTTCATGGAAAATAGATGGGGAAACAGTGGCTGACTTTATTTTTCTGGGCTCCAAAATCACTGCAGATGGTGATTGCAGCCATGAAATTAAAAGATGCTTACTTCTTGGAAGGAAAGTTGTGACCATACTAGATAGCATATTAAAAAGCAGAGACATTACTTTGCCAACAAAGGTTCGTCTAGTCAAGGATATGGTTTTTCCAGTGGTCAAGTATGGATGTGAGAGTTGGACTGTGAAGAAAACTGAGCACTGAAGAATTGATGCTTTTGAACTGTGTTGTTGGAGAAGACTCTTGAGAGTCCCTTGGACTGCAGGAAGATCCAATCAGTCCATCCTAAAGGAGATCAGTCCTGGGTGTCCATTGGAAGGACTGATGCTGAAGCTGAAACTCCAGTACTTTGGCCACCTGATGTGAAGAGTTGACTCATTGGAAAAGACCCTGATGCTGGGAGGGATTGGGTGCAGGAGGAGAAGGGGACAACTGAGGATGATTTGCCTGGATGACATCACCAACTCGATGGACCTGAATTTGGGTAAACTCCAGGAGTTGGTAATGGACACGGAGGCTTGGCTTGCTGTGATTCATGGCATCACAAGGAGTCAGACACAACTAAGCGACTGAACTGAACTGAACTGAATATGTATTTAAATGCCTCCAAACCAGTCATGTTTTGTGCAAACAAAATGTAGATTCCCAATCATGTCATCTTGGCATGAAGCTGTCCCATCTAAGTGACTGAGGCAACCAAACCTCCTGGTGAGGGCTACATTTCTCACTGGGTCAGACCAGACGGTGTGAGGCAAATTTCCTAGGGAACAGTTTTAAAACTCACTAATGAATGTCTCCAATGCCATTTTCCCTCAACACACTCAGAATAAATGGCATCAACTCTAATCTACAATCTGACATACAGTAGCAAATAAAAGAAAAGAAATAGATGATCTGATTGCAAATAACAGCAGATGAACTGCAGGATTAGATTTTGCACATGAGAGTATATTCTAGAAAACCCTTGAGGAGTGATTGAGTTATCTCACCTAATTCAACAGGCCACCAAAAATAAAACAAGGTATATACATACAAATAAGTGAATGAATTAAATCTTTTTATGAGTCAGAAGAATGGTGGTTACATTTAGGTTTTATTTTACTAAATATCACAAGTAAATTCTCAGTCCATGACAACAATAAAAATGTAGTCATTGTTTTACTACCATCAGAGCTACAAGAGGTCAGTCCAAGAGACCATTAGGAAGATTCTAACTGGCTCTCAGTTCCCTGAAGGTACATTTTGGGAACCTTAGACCGGATTTTCTGATTGTTTTCCAATTAATTTATAAAATTATGTGATGGCAATTTTTTCTAACCACCTGATTGGCACTCTAATAATCTTTTTTTGGACCAATCAAATTTGGTAATTTGTTTAATATAAAATGATTTAATTTCAGAGGTAATGATCAAATTAAATAGAATCCTAATTAACCAGTAATCAAATTGTACAATAGGCAATGTTGAAATTACAATATGAAACAATAGTAACACTTGGTAATTATAACCCTCTTGAAGGATTTAGCAAGCCTTGTTGGGATTATTAAAGGTCTTCAGGGAAGGGTCTTAAAGGTTTTAGGACTTACTGAAAAGAAACTGAGGCTCCAGTCTGGATAAAGGTTGTGGGAAATGAGGCCAAAGTTGAATATTGTTTGCTTAAGTAAAGGTAGGAATTTTATAGGGGAAAAAAGTATGAAGCCAAGAAATAAGACTGTCCATTCCTCCCTGGCTTATTCTCATCTCTATACTTACCTAAAACTCTTGAAAAGTAAAACACTTCAATCACAATCAGAAGTTAAAATAATTTGAGGTCATGCCTCATTTTCTCTGTGAATCCAATTCAATTCAGGTCAATGAAATGCATTGAATAACATGTAATTGCAAAGCACTGAAAAAATACTGTAAATAAACAAGTAAGGAAGTGACCTCTGGGCATTGATTCATTCGAAAATTGGCCAAGGGCCCACATCCCAGTCCCATCTCTCCCACAGTCCCCTCTGAGGCCCTGTTTCATTAAGACCTTGCTGTGACACAGCTACCATCACCCGTAACTCACTGTTCAGATTTATGCTATCTCCAGGCTTAAAATGAAGGTTAAGCTTTTTTTTAAGGGTTGATGGAAATTTATGACAAAATATCTAGTTTCTCAGCACAGGAAAAATGTTGTAATTCACTGAAATCTGTACAAATCAAATAAAGCCATCACAAATGACCCTGACCCTCCTCAGATGCTGCCACATTAGCTGTAACTGGCACATAATTTTTTATCAATCTAATCTCACAGCTAATCTTTCACCAAGAGTGTAACCAATGAAAATCAGTCTGTGTTCTTACAATAATGGTCAGAACTAGACCTCACTCTGGAGGCAGTCTGGGCACTCTATATATAGTATGAAGACATCTGCCATCCCACCCTGACAGAACTCAACACTACCACATCCCCACTTTTCACTCTCTGGGATTAAGCGAGAGTTTTCTCTACAGCATTCTGAGGGAACTTTTAAGAAGTCTCCAGCACCCTGCCAAAGTCTGCTCCAATTTGACCTCACTTATGAGACCACAAATGGCAACCCACTCCAGTGTTCTTGCCTGGAGAATCCCAAGGATGGGGGAGCCTGGTGGGCTGCCGTCTATGGGGTCGCACAGAGTCGGACAAGACTGAAGCGACTCAGCAGCAGCAGCAGCAGCATGAGACCACAATGTGGGTGACAGTCATTCTCCTCAGTGGCAGTTCAATTTCTGTCATCAAAAAAAAGAAAAAAAAAAAACCCCTACACATCTCTTCTTCCAAAAAATAAACAAACAATACACCAAATGCTCCTTTAACCTTATGCTTATGGATGAAAATACAGGAAAAAAAGAAAACCTCAAACACAGAAACCCACAGTTGTAAACCTCCTTGCAGCTTTCATCGGTGCAAAATGACAAATGGCAAAGAACTCAGAAACACAGAAACAAGTGGCACTTCACAAGAGCATATTGATTTTCAATAAAGCCATTTACACCTTTTTGCTTGGAGTACAAGTAGCATGCTGCTTTCCCAAAGCCTCTGCCACTGAATTAAAAAGTGTGGACAATGTCCTCACTCACTGCAGAGTTGTCTTTGGAAAGACTCTTAATGAAGAGAATGTTCCAACCTTGATCAGAGTGGGAAAAGGAAAGAAAAAATGAGCAAAATGACATTTGATATTTTTCCCTGACTGGCTTAATTACTTGGAAAAGAAAAAAAAAAAAAAAACAGTCCTCCAGAACAAAGGGCATTTTGTTGAAATATAGCATAGCTCATATTGGCTTTGCACCAGTGAGCCTTCCAACAGAACACAGGAAATTAAGAAGAGACTGCCTTGGGAAAGTATTTTACAACCTAGGTGAATGGCAATTTTTTTTTTTTTTTTTTTTTGCAGTCCTCCATAGTAACACCTCAGTGTCCATTGAAAAATTAGAGATTTTTTTTTATGAGGAAATTAAACTGAAGACAGAGCTAATATCATTTGCTCTGTTGCTGGCCTTTCTTCTTCTTTCTTACTGTGGTTTTAATGCCACAAGCCACTGATCTTCCAATATAAAAACACAATAATAATGACTGGGAAGGAAGAAAATGTGACTACACAAAGATAGAAAGAAGAAACTTTCTATGAGATGATATTGATTTGATGGTGGTTGACCGCCAGAATCCATTATGTCCTTCTCTTGGGGTGAGTCAGTACTTTAGTTGGAGGAACTGACACCAAGTTGGGCCAGGTGTCATTATAAGTCAATCATGGCAAAGCCATCCCTCTTAACAGTGACTGGTTAAGAAAACAAGACCAGTCCATCAACTGACAAAAGAATACATAAAATGTGACATATCCACGCTCTGGAATATTACTCAGCAATGAAAGTATGAAGTACTGATACATGCTACAACATAGAAGAAGCTTGAAAACATGCTAGTGAAGAAGCCAGTCACAAAGAACCACGTATCGTATGATTCCATGCCACTTCATTCCATTATGTGAACTGTCTAGAACAGGCAAGTCTAGAACAGGCAAATCTAGAACGTAGATTATTGGATTCCTAGGGCTGCGGGTAGCACAGGACTTGGGGGATACTAAGAGATAAAGGGTATGGAGTTTTTTGGCAAATAATGAAAATGTTCCAAAAGTGACGGTGGTAATGGATACACAGATCTGAAAATACATTAAAAGCTAGTGAATTGTGCACTTCAAGTGTTAACTGTATGGTACATAAATTTTATTTCAATAAAACTTTCTTATAAAAGTCAAAGCCAACAGTCCCATGAAATCTCCCTGGCTACTTTCATTCATTTATCTAATAAATTAATACATATTTGAGGACTTCTAAGTCAAGTACTGGTCTAGACACAAAGCAGACAAAATCTCTGCACCAAGATCATGAACAATAAGCAAGCAAACAAAGGAAAAGCTAAGTAAAATGCATGGCTAGTGAGATGATGGTAAATGAACTAGAAACAAAGTTGGGGTTGGGATTTTAGACGAAATGGTCAGGAAGGCCTTACTAAAAAGATGTATTTGAATAAAGGCTAGAGGGAATTATTAGTTCAGATATGCACAAGTGACCCTCCTTTGGTCCAATCTGATGAAAAGGAAAAGGCCTTTTGTTAAATCACTAGTCACTAAATAATGCTTAAAAATGTTCTGTGGGCCAAATAAAATATGTCCATGACTGAACTGCCTAAGGAGACTCTTTTACCTCCTCTTCTAAGAGTTCAATTCAACACCTAAAGGCATGTTATACCTTTGGAAAACATTTAAAATAATAAAAATTACCATTTTCAAAGGTGAAAGGTAAAGATGCAGAGCTATACTGATGAAAATATTGTCAGAATAACTCAGAAGAGTGAAATTCTTGGCAGAAGTTGTAAAGGAAAAAATAATTCCATTTTCCTTTATTAAAAATATAATTTCAACAGAGGATGAGGGGGCGGAACAGCAGAGACAAAAAAGGACCAGGTGCCATAACTGAGACAGGTACCCCAGCAGGGGTGAGGAGAGTGATGCTTTGCAATGGCTAAGCTCTTTCTTAGACAGGAAGAGCCCAGCAGATGGCAATGGGCTGTTACTCATGCTCACCCATCCCCTGGGGAGTACACTGTCCTCTATATTATCTCCCTTGCTGGTCAACATTTAAGAGACAGAGCCTGAGAACATCCTGGCCTGCACAGTAAAGGCAGAATCACTTCTCAGGAGTTACATGCAGTTTAAATTTTTACTGTGCTATCAGTGTCAGCATTCTTTTTTGCCATTTCAGTGAAATATTTTGAAGTTTTTTAAGCACAACAGAAGAATGACACAGAAGGATGGGGTGCAAGATGGGAAATATCTAATGGTAGATGTAATTCACACAATGTACCCTTGCCCCATACTATTTGATGAACTCTAAACCAATACTTAAATAGTCATAGCTTGTTAAAGCTACTAATGACTTAAGAGTCTGATTGACTCTTAGGGGGCTTTTTCTTAGTTTGCTTTTTAGAGGAGTCACGTAAGGCTCAAATTGTAGCCATAGGGGCACAGGGACCCTAAAACTAGAGGCCAAAGTTGTTAACCAGGACCATAATTTTTACATTTCGCATTAGCAACTATTTCTGTGAATCCTCCTGTTCTTTGCCCCTGCCAAATCTAGGGAAACGCTCCAAGAAAAAGAACTAGGAAAAGAGTAAGGAGAAGAGACTATGACAACACAAAAATACTGTATGATCTGTGCCATAAACAATTAGCAATGTTGTGAAGAATATAAAGCTAAGATGCATGAAACTCTTAAATAAAAATAAACAATAAATAAATAAGTGCCTCAAGCTTATTAGGATATCATTTTCCCATTTTCTCTTCTTCCCTTCATCTCATATATCAAAAATACACAGGCTCTTTCATGAGCCAAATTCCAGTCATCTCAGTCTTAAAGCTAGGTGTCAATGATTCAGGATTACTAGTGCCCGAACTCCTATAAAAAATAAATGCAAATGCTCACTGAAGGAGGATAGTATCAGCTCAGGCCTTAATTGTTTTTATGTTTGTTCTGAACAATGTCCAACACTCAGTCAAAAAGCACTGAGAGACATAAGGAGACCAGACAAAATCTAAAAAAAAAACAAGAATGGTAGTCAAGAGAGAGATATACAGGGGCTATCTGATATGGACTATCAGGCAAAAACTTTAGCTATGATAGTATGTTCCAGGAAAGTCTGAGAATTTCAGCAGAGGACTGGGGCCTATAAAAAAAGAAAATAAAATGAAAATTCTATACCTGAAAAATACAATAACCAAAAGTAGGAACTCCATATATGAGCCAAAATAGTCAAAAAGAACAGTGACCAGGTACATGGATCAGAAGAAAATAATTAGAATGAAACAGAAAAATAGGATGGAAACGAGGACAAAACAAAAATAACTGCCAACCTAGAATTCTAGGCTTACTGAAATAAAGACATTTTCAAATGAATTAAAAATAGGAAAAAAAATCATCAATGGTATGAGTGGGAATATTAAAGAGAATTTTCCACACTGAAGGGAAATGAACCCTAATGGATGTGAAGAGATGCAGGAATTAATGAAAATGGTAAAGAAGTGGCTAAATCTAAATGCAGAAACTAATCACATAATAATAATGTTTATGAGGTTTGATATATATATAATTAAAATATATAGCATTAATGGCATATAAATTGAGTTTATGTAATTATTGTTCTAAAGCAGTACTTCATAATTTTAATGCATATATACAACACTCAAGGATCTTATTAAAATGCAGATTTTGTAGGTAAGATGGCCGTATAGTCAGCATTTATAAAATACCCTTAGGTGGTGCCAATGATGCTGGTCCTTGGGCCACACATTCAATAGCAAGATTCCAGAACTCTGTGCTTTGGGGGGAAAGCAAAAGTTCCAAGTAGTAGAATAAGCCAGTGATGTCGCAATATCTAGGGTAACCATAAAAGAATAAGAAAGTAAGAGTGTATTAATATTACTATTAAGTGAGTAGAGGGGGAAATAGAATATTAAAAATAATAAGTATAAAAGAAGAAAGGAGGAAAAATGTAGATCAGAAAGACAAAAATATTTTAATTATTGATTTAAATTTGATATATTAGAAATTATAGCATACTTTAAGGGATTAATCTTCCAGTTAAAGCACAAAAGTGGTCAGGCTAAATTATTTTAAAGTATATGCTGTTTACAAGAGACGTAAAACACCGAATATAGTCAACCAGATAAACATAATAAGGAAGAAAATCATAAGGTTAGTTGATAAATGCAGAAAAAAATTGAAAAAGTTTAACACCCGTTCACAATTACTTTAAAAAAAAAAGCTCCTAGACAAGCAATAGAACTCTTCCTTAATCTTATAACACTTTGCACTGAAAATATAACAAATGTGATACATAAATATTAAATATTGACATTTTTCCCTCTGACAAGAAAACCTCTAACATTATTTCTATTCAATATAGACCCAGAGCCTAGAAATTATTTCTAAGGTAAGAAAAAGAAACAAAATATACTAGGATTGGAAAAAAAAAAAAAATTCTCATTGTTTTACAGATGAAATTTTATGTTAAAAACAGAACATTTGAGTAAATTAATTAATGAATGTACCAGGTTTTCTGGATAAAACTCAATATTTTAAAGCAATTTTACTTACCTGTATAAGTCACAGTTTGAAAATGGCATAATAATTAAAATTCCATCAAAATATAACCAATGTGAATAACAAAAGATCTGCAAAATTACTACACAGAAAATTATAAAACATTACCTAGAAAAAGTAAAGAAAATCTAAAAACTGAAACCATTTACCACATTAATGAATTAGAAAGCCCAACACTGAAAATAATTCTCCTGAAACTTATATATGGGTTTAATGCAAATTCTATCAATTTCCCAAAAGTTATATTTTGTGGAAGTTGACAAGAGAATTCCAACTTTTATGTGGAAATACGATGGACAAAGACTCACAGAGTAGAAAAAGAAGAAAAAAGTATGAGTATCTGCTTTCCCAGATACTGAAAGGTTGTTGTTGAATCACGACTCCGGGATTCTTGGCCCCCGGAGGAGAAGAATTCAATCCGGGCCCAGAGACGAGGCTTGATCGCTCAGAGCTTTTGTGTAATAACGTTTTATTAAAGTATAAAGGAGATAGAGAAAGCTTCTGACATAGGCATCAGAAGGGGGTAGAAAGAGTACCCCCTTGTTAGTGTTAGCAATGAAGTTATATACTCTCCAGTAAATCCAAAGAACTTCTGGAGGTTGTAAAGACCTCACCAGACCTACTCCCATAATTTACATTTTAAGATAACAGAATTAGCCGGAAGGTTTAATCCAGAGACTGTCCTCAGGCAGAATACATAATACATTGTTGTTATATAATCCTTGTAAAGAGCAGGTCTACTCCCATA